>NC_090265.1:749311514-750566157 GCF_040414725.1 Anabrus simplex
AGAACTTCTCTTATTAGTGGAACTCAGAACCTGACTTTTAACCCCGTTTATCATCATACCATCGCACGCTGTTCATCTCACAATATTGTCGAGGTCATTGTGCAGTCGCTCACAATCTTGCAACTTATTTATCTCTCTATACTATAGAACAGCATCTGCAAACAGCCTTATCTCTGATTTCAACGTTTTACGTATGCAATTATCATTACTCATATCGCTTAGAAGGGAATACACTGCCTAATTTGTTGGAGGTTCCCTGGCTCATTGATCTGCTTTTTTGTTTTTAAAATTGGCTTTACGTCGCACCGATACAGACAGGTCTTACGGCGACGATGGGATAGGAAAGGGCTGGGAGTGGAAAGGAAGCGGCCATAGTCTTAATTAAATTACAGGCCCAGAATCTACCTGGTGTGAAAACTGGAAACCAATGGGCCGCTGGTCCCAGTATCTTCCGAATGCAAGCTCAGAGCTCCGCCGTACGGCGAACTCGGTCTGTGGCGATTAATCAAGAAAATGAATGGAACGTTCTTTGAAATCATAAGAAAACACTAGGGAATCTGCACCTGGGCGACAGTACTAAATGGAGGTCAATAAAAAAAATGAAATGTCGTATGGCTTTTAGTGCCGGGATATCCCAGAACGGGTTCGGCTTGCCAGGTGCAGGTCTTTCTATTTGACTCCCGTAGGCGACCTGCGCGTCATGATGAGGATGAAATTATGATGAAGACAACACATACACCCAGCCCCGTGCCATTGGAATTAACCAATTAAGGTTAAAATCCCCGACCCGGCCGGGAATCGAACCCAGGCCAGTACGCTGACCGTTCAGCCAACGAGTCTGACATGGAGGTCATTGATGAACGGTTGATTGATTGATTGATTGATTGATTGATTAATTGATCGATTGAAGTGATTGATAGAATTAAACGTAACTGAGAAATTGATCCGGGTAGTCCTGTTCACTACTGTTAAGAACAGCGTTGAAATTTGATTTATAATTCTCGCTTATATGTAGGTAACTTGGGTTGATGTATAAGTCCGCAGCGTTTGTCACTTATAAGTTACGACATATTCTTCTGTTAGAGAGGCGGGTAATGGGGTGAGTTCAGCACGACACGTTCAAGAAGGCCATCGAATGGTATCGTGTATTGGGAATTGCTTCCGAGAGAGGTAACAGTCACTGCTGACGTTTATTGTCAGCAATTGAGACGTCTTTCAGCCGCAGTACAAGAAAACCGATCTTGATGGCATCAAGTGGAGGTATTCACGACAATGCACGGCCGAATGCCTCTAAAGTGACAAAATTAGTTATTCAGGAGCTTCATTCGGAAGTTCGTCTACAGCTCCCTTATTTTTCTGAAATGTTTCCCTCCGAATTTTACCTCTTCCGTTCGTTATTGAACAACATGCAAAGACGCTCTTCCATGATTGAAAATTATCTTTGAACTTAGCTTATCGACTTCTTTAATGCACAACCTGTAGAGTTCTTCAGGTGTGGAAACGAAAAATTTACGCAATGTTGGCGTAAAGCCATTGATAATGATAACATCACATCAACACTATCAGCATTTCAATGCTAACAGATGGCACATTTCATGTTTTGCTGGTACGGTCTGTTCCTGTGCATTTCCCATCATTAATGTACTCTGTAGAGTTGTAGAAAATGAGTTCTAACGCGGAAATACAGCGTTCCCAGATCCGTGTCCAAATAACACATCCTCTTCTTCTACATGTGAGGAATATGTGCTGACAGTTTGACCACAACTTTTTGTCACATCTGTGCATATTTGAAATGAGTCCTAGGAGTATGCTAAGCTTGGTCACCGCATTTCTATCGAAAGAGTGTCCTACTTTTCTATTATTATCATCATAAGTATAATAACCAAACACGTGTCAAGTCAAGATGCGTATCTCATAGTACACTGCTTCCCAGTATAGCTTCGGGCAGATTTCTAAGCGTTCATTTGTATACAAGAGTGACATTTGTGCTCCTTCCATGATCCTTGGTCTAGTAACGGAAGTTAATGACCTGGAAATACATGAAGGTTTAAAGTGTAACATTTGTATTCCATCAACAACTTTCCATTTAGATTCATTATTGTACTCCTATTTTCGAGAGAACGTGCTCTGGAAGAGAGAGAAACTCATATCGTGATCATGTGAGCGAAGATACAATCCCTGTGTTACTTGTTGCTATTCACTTATAATTTGCACTGAGATTAGTCAATTCTTTTTATTATTCCTATTGAAGATCAGAATCTTAAAGGAAGAAGGCTTCATCTGTTTACGAAGTAGGAATGTCGCTGAGCAGACCGACACCGATGCTGAGATTCACGTGAATAATCTTCCCAAATTCGCCAAGATACTTCATAGTCGGTGTTCAGTGGAGAGCGAAAGAGATATTTTGAATATTCGAATTGAGCCTGTATGAATCTTGTTCTTCTGCCAGCTTTGACATCCTTGAGCTCATCAATTGGTGCCTTCTCACGATCTTCCCCCAAAGGCGAAGTTGTGTGGACTCTGATTCCACTTTAAAACCTAATACCTTCTGACCCTTCGTCTCAATTCAGCTCCGTAGCTGATTTAGTTTTTCTGGAATACCGATATACCTCACGTCTTATCTCAATTCTTAGAACAACCAAAACTGTGTTGCTTTTGTCAGTCATCAATCATCAATGATCTGCATTGGCAGATTCCATATCAATTGTTCACCTATTCTTAAACCTTTTCAAAGAACTAGGAAATTTATCGAACATATCCCTTGATAATTTATTAAAATCCTTTATTCGTCATCCTGTTCATGAATATTTGCCACAATTTGTCCTCTGAAATTCCAACTTTATCTACAAATTGTGATCTTTCTTACTTTTAACAGTTCTACCCTAGCTATGTCATTCCACGCCAACTCTCCACTGACAGCTCGTCTCCTTACTCGCAAGTCTTCCCAGCCCAAAGTTTGCAACATTTTAGTAACGCTACTCCTTTGTCGGAAATTACCCAAAACAAATCGTGCTGCTTTCCTTTGAATTTTTTCCAGTTCTCCTATCAAGTAGTCCTGGTAAGAGTCCCATACACTGGAGCCATATTCCAGAGACATATACCCCTCTCCTTCACATCCTTTTTAATTTTTTTTAATTTTTTTATTTAAAGCCGGGCTGAGTGGCTCAGACGGTTAAGGGGCTGGCGTTCTAACCCCAACTTGGCAGGTTCGATCCTGGCTCAGTCTGGTGGTATTTGAAGGTGCTCAAATACGACAGCCCCGTGTCGGTAGATTTACTGGCACGTAAAAAGAACTCCTGTGGGACTAAATTCCGGCACCTCGGCGTCCCCGAAGACCTTACAAAGTAGTTAGTGGGACGTAAAGCAAATAACATTATTATTTTTATTTAAAAAAATGCTATTTGCTCGGGGCGTCGACCTATAGAGATCTTTTGCCCCCACTGCACCATGTGATATGAACCTGCATGTAATTGAAATGGAGGAAGTGTAGAGTGTTGAATGCGAGGAACGGAACGTTAAGGACGACACAAACAGGCCAGGGATATTCATCATTTACAATGAAAAACCCCTGACCCAGCCGGGAATAGAATCCGGGGCCACCGGGTGACAGGCGGACGTGTTGCCCCCTACACCGTGGGGCCGGACCCTTTACATCCTTACTACAACCCCTAAATACTCTCATAACCATGTGAAGAGAGATCTGTAAGCTTTCTCTACAACCTCGTTAATATGTTTACCCCAATGAAGATCATTCCTTATATTAACACCTACGTACTTACAGTGTTCCCCATGAGGTGCTATCACCCCATCAACACAATAATTAAAACTGAGAAGCCTTTTACTCTTGGTGAAATTTAGAAGTAGACTTTTTATCCCATTTACATTCATACCATTCTCTGCTGCCCATCTCACAATACCTATTGTTTTAAGTCCCCCAGCAGTCGCTAACAATCCTGTAACTCATACGAAACATGTAATATGTAGACTTTCACGATCACCAAATGACTTTTTAGGATATTGTGTCGTATTATTCAGAGCAATAAGAATGACTAATGAATACAATTAATGACAGTTGTGACTCATTCGTTAGGTGATAGAAATTGCTAAAAATTCAAATGATTTTTACAAATGGGACGGCTATAAACTGAGTAGATAATGGCTACCCTCCATATTTAAGTCTTCAAACTGTGGTGGCTATGCAAAAACTACATTTCTAATAGCACAGCCGACTGGATCCCTCGTTGCGCTCCATATACCGGCCTTGACAATCGCTTGTGAAGTCCAGCATAAAGCTGTAATTGGGAAGTTTCACGATAATGCCACTGGAGCACTGACAGGAGGCTGTATACCGCAAATTACCGCATTTCCAATTTCATTTATATTGTTTTGCTGTCGTAAGTGTTGGTAAAGTGTTCGTAATGAGATGTTTGATGGCTTGTTATTGAGAGGTGATAGTTAAGCGCTAATTTTTTAAAAAATTAAGTAGTATGGTGATTTGATTTTTAAATTGTGTTTACAAGTCTTGGAATATGTCATATTGTTGTGCGCCATTTTGTGCTTCGAGCAGACATTTTCTGCAAACAAGAACGAATGTAATTAATGGCTCAAAGTGATTTATCGCCGTAACTTCGTTCTAAACAAGAATTCTAATTTATGCGCTAATTTTTAGTGTAGTGATTTGTTTTATTTAAATGTGTTTGGAAATATTCAAACATTTGCCTTATTTTACTTCGAACAGGTAAAAAAGCAAAGGGACACTATCATTTCACGAATTCCCTGTAGATCAGGACAAAAGCAAGGAGTGGCTCAGAGCAATTTCTCGCGATAATTTTGTCCCTAACCTTAATTCAGCTTCTTCTATTGTCTGTAACATTCATTTCAAAGAATATGATTATTCATTTATTATCATTTAGACTTTCACGGCCCGTTCATGAGTTATATTTTTGGGCTTATGCCGTGTAAATAGTTATAAACTCACTCAACGTTTCAAAAGGAACCTTGCCTTTCTTCATCAGGAGACAAAACAGAAAAGAAACGACGTATTGATGGTTGCTAGGAGAAAGCAACAAGTAAGCTTCAAATCTTGCCCAAAGATGTAAAGGGGACGCCATTTTAGCCCAATGCTAGAGACAATGAATAGTCACAGCAAAGCATTACTCTCTAATGGTTCTGATTATAGGTAGCCATGATTCACTGAGGTTGTAACCTGTATTGCGGTTGAAATTATCTGGGTATTTACGTATTTCAACCGCCTCCCTGATAATTCTTCGGCGATATTGCTTTATACGGGCAAGAACATCCACTTCTTGGAACAAGACATCATGACCAGGCGTTAAGGCATGATCAGCAACAGCTGATTTATCAGGTTGGTTGAGTCTGATACATCTGGTATGTTCTTTGATGCGAGTACACACCGTTCTCGAAGTCTGCCCAATATAAACCTTGCCACAAGTACAGGGAACTCTGTAGATACCAGGTTGTTGTAATTTAGGCAAACTATCCTTAGTTGGTCGCAGGAGTTGCCTAATCTTAACTGATGTTCCAAAAACAGTTCGTACATGGTACCTACGTAAGATTTTAGCTATACGATCCGTCGTGTTATGTATGTAAGGTAGGTAAGCAGTTCCTTTTACATCTTTTTTCTTAACAGACGTCCTATTATGTGCCGATTTCAGAACCCTTGAGATCAAAGCTCTGCTGTAACCGTTGCTCTCAAAGGTGGTTCTCAAGGTGTTAATTTCCTCTTGTAGATGTGACGCTTCACAAATCCTCCTGGCCCTGGTAGTCAGAGTTGTAAGGATACCGTGTTTCTGGGCAGGGTGATGGTGAGAATCTGCGTGGAGATATCTATTGGTAAACACCATACAGGTCCTCTCGTAAACAGAGACACCACGTCGAGACTCACCAAGATATCCATAGTTTTTTGGTAGTGTCATCTGTGGAAGAATGTCCAAACTTCTTGATGAACGGCAAACAAAACAAGGAGAAATTCACTCAGTTTAGAAAACTTCACAACAAAACAGTTACTTAAGTTACTTAATTTTTCAGTGGTGTCATCTTCTGATTAAAATTCTAAGTTCCTGTTGTAGTAGTTTACATTTTTGTTCCATAGAGGAGTTCATTTAGGCGCTAAATTTGAATGTGCGGCGTTGAAGTTTAACTCCCGGTACAGACCTCCCCCCCTCCCCAAATGTACTTCCTTGGGGTGACACTGAAGAATTTTGAAAAAAACATTTCCAAGTGAGAACAAATTTTCTAAGATTTTTGAAGTTGATTGGTAGAAATAAATTTTTAGATTCAAATTTAGAGTGTCCTTGTGTTCATTGAAGTTAAATACATGTTGATAGATTTGACGGCAAGTCTTGCCACCGCTCCCGATACCCAGATGAGGTCGCCGGGACCCCCCAAGAACCCTCAGATACACCTCTCCCGCTACTATGAGAGGGGTAGTCGTGGTGATGGTCGCCGCAGATTAGATGTGCAGTCCCCAGATGTGTTGGCGGTAGGGCCACCGCACTTCAGCCTTTGTCAGTAGATGGACTCCGGCGCGCCGTTCACAAGGAGTCTTCACGGGATTGGAGTGGGCCCTTACCCCACTTCTGTTTTTCTCACCAGGTGTTGCAGTACGGCGGTGAACGGCTGAGGGACACTGAAACAGTAATATCTAGGCGACAGAGGAGTGTTGTTGGAGACTTGAGAGTACGATATTTATTTAGAGGCAGAGGTGCGGGCGGCGTTGGAAGGTGCTTGTTTGCCAATAGTGCGGAGATGCAGCAGACGGAGGCTTGGTAATGGCCACTAAGGATTAAATAGCAGGAAAACCAGAGGGGAAGATCGTACATAAAGGTCATATACCTAATTACAATAGGGCAGAAGGCCTCAAATAAAAAAAAGTAAAAAAAAATATATCCTTCAAACTCCTGCTAAATGTTGATGGCACAGTTAACAATGAAATTACACAGGTTTCGCCTGGGAGAGGTGCACTCTAAAGATCCTTTCTGTGGCTGGATTGCTTACCAATAATGTAACAGTAGTCAAAAAATCTAAATCTAAAATAATGCACGGACCATGAAATCTGGGGGCAAGGTTGCCCGCGGGAACAAAGTTCCTAACCATGGCTTGATCTCCGACCTTTAAATTGGTGGACCTCCGTCCACGAACATATCTTTCCCTAACCTTTTCATGGGACACTTTAAGATTGGCCTTAGCCTTCTTCCATAGATCTCTGATATTATCGAGATCTATTGTCTCTGGTAATAATAATAATAATAATAATAATAATAATAATAATAATAATAATAATAATAATAATCGTATGACCTCAGCTACCGTGTGCAGACATTTCGATTTGACGCCATCTGGCTGTCTGCTCGTCAATTTCGACGTTCCGTTTTACTCTAGGTCCGCTAGATGGCAGAAAGAGTAAACCGGATCTCTCTTGGGCGTCTGTGGCTGAGATTTAATTAATTTTGTCGGGTAAATACCAAATGTATCACCAGAGATCTTTTACATGCCGACATCGTACGACATGGAGTGTCGAATGGACTTTTTTCCGCCCTTCAAAAATCCGACTACCTCTGCCGGGTTTGAGCCCGCTATCTTGGGATTCGGAGGCCGACACTCTACCACGGATCCAAAGTTTAGAAAGCGGCGTGTTATGAACAAATTTAAACATCAGAGAAGCTGGTATGAACTTATGGGACTCATGAACTGCCGATATTTAAAGCAAAGGCCAACCAATGCAGGGACGTATCCCACCTGGAATGATATTCATGATGAAATACGATGAGAGCTGATCTAAGATTACGATTGACCCGCTCAGCCAGAGATGGTTGAGGATAATACGCCGATGGAGTTTCATGTGATATAGACAGATCAAAACAGAGTTTACGGAATAAGGTGGATGTGAATGCCTTAGCATTATGAGAAACGATATATTGACAGGGGCCAAAAGAAGCAAATACATTATTCAAACACGAAATGGTGGACTGAGCGGTTGCCAGCTTAGTCAGAAATAACCAGGAAAATCTTTTGAAACCATCTACACACACTAGAATGAATTTGTTGGCGTTCCCCTTTGATTGGGGGAAGGGTCCAACGTAGTCTATATATAGGCGCTCCATGGGGTGCGTCGCTTGATGAGAAGATAATAGACCAAATTTAGTGGACAATGTGGGTTTACTAACCAAGCGAGATTTACAACCTTTTACCAATTCACGAATTTCACCGTCCATAACTTTCCAAATGAACATCTCTCGGATCTTTTCCCGAGTTTTGAAGATGCCTAAATGCCCCCCTAATGGAGTCTCACGATAATACTTGAAAATTATAGGCACAAGAACAGCTGCAACATCTACTTTCATCTTTTGATCATGCCTCGACGGGCAACATAAAACGCCGTTTCTAAATACATAAGGGACGACATGTTCCCCAGAGAAAGGGTTTCCATAATAGGAGCCAGCACAGGATCTTCACTTTAATATTTTTCAATATCCCTAAACAACATGGGGGCATCAGTTAGAATGGCTTTAATACCCGAAGGTATGAGCACGGGAAGAGAAGAACTATCTTTCCGTTCGGTGGTCTCCACATCATGAGAATACATGCGGCTTAGTCCATCCGCAACAACATTTTCAGATCCTCTGATATGTCTCACATCAAACTGGAAAGCAGAAATCCTGATGGCCCAACGGGCTATACGACCAGTACGACGCGGCCTAGCTAATACCCAACTTAAAGCTTGATTATCAGTTTCTAGGTCGAACTTGACATGTTCCAGATAGAGTCGGATCTTCTCTAGTGCAAATAAGACTGCCAAACCCTCAAGCTCATAGATGGAATATTTGGCTTCTTCAGCCGATAATATCCTAGACGCGTAGGCGAAGGGGCGCGTTCCGAGTTCAGTTTCCTGAAGAAGCACAGCAGCCACCACCGATGACGAGGCGTCGGTTTGAACGATGAATTTCTTCGAAAAATCAGGGGCGTTGCAAAGAGCTAATTTCAGGTCTTGAAAAGCGGCTTGTTGAGAAGGTCCCCACTCAAATTTAACGCCTTTCCTACGAAGTAAGTTCAAGGGCGCCGCTCTGTTAGCGAAGTTAGGAATACATTTCCTGAAGAAATTCACCATACCTATGAACCTGCCAATATCTTTGACGTCCTTAGGAGGTATGAAATCACGGATGGCCTGTGTTCTGGAATGATCGATAGAAACACCAACGGGAGACACAATATGCCCTAGGAATGACATAGAAGATTTAGCGAAAGCTACCTTAGATAAATTGACAGTCGATTCAACTTTACGAAGGCGATGGTAAAGAAAAGCCGTCCGAAGCCATGAAAAACAAGAGTGAAGGTCGAGAAGAGGCACAGATTGTAACACCACCTTCCGATTTAAAGCCCTATAATCAATGACAGGCCTGAAGCCACCTTGGGGTTTCGGCACTAGAAAAATAGGCAATGAATACGCCGACTTAGAGGGTCGAATAATACCATCTTTTGACATCTGATCAATGATCGCTTTGAAAACCTTCATTTTGGGTGGAGACAGCCTATAAGGCGGAAATCTAACTGGGATCGAGTCCGTAACCTGAATCTTGTATTCAATAAGGTCAGTAACACCAAGAGCATCGGAAAATACACCCGGAAACGACTGACACAACGTACAAATACTTTCAGCCTGCTCCTCAGGTAGATGTCTAAGGTCTAACAACGTCTCATCCTCGGTAGGCGAAACAGATAAACATGACACAGAATGACGTTTGAGCAAAGGAATTTTACAATTATTAGCAAACTTGAAGGTGCACGACTTGCTCTGAATGTCGAGCACCAGACCAGTAAAAGACATGAAATCCGCTCCAAATATTATGGGGCAAGACAAGTGTTTGGCCACAAACAATTTTATTTTCCAGGTAAATTTGGAAATACGAATTTTGGCAAAGATGAAACCTAAAATTTCTAATGGAGAAGAATTAGCCGAAACGCATTGGACCGAAGACGAACAATAATCAGAAAATTTACAAACATTCTTTAATTTGGAATATCATTCAGCCGAAATAATAGAACAAACACTCGCAGAGTCTAATAGAGCGGTAACAGGTTCACTATTCAATTCATTATAAGGAAAAGGTACCATTGCGGGTGTCTCCGCCGCAATCCTTAGGCATTCTTTAGGACCTTCAAATGATAGGTTAGAAGTACTTTTACACGTACCGCAGCTTTCGGTGGGTTTAACGGGGGCTGAGCCTCGGGAAGATGAACTTGCCGACTCAGCCGATGACACTAGTCACTTTCGATTACTAGAGTTCGTTGAGGTTGCACCAGAAGTTGAGCAGAAGGTCGTGCTATTGACGTTAGGGCAATTCTTGGCTAGATGTGTAAAAGAGCCGCATTTGAAACATCCTTGTGATGACCTTGCTCCATTCTTTGTCCCATTCGATTTTATCACTGGGCACTTGTTACGCAGATGTTCCGTAGACCCACATGCGTAGCACTTCCGGGTGGTGAAAGTTCGGCGAGGTGAGGGCCGAAAATTATTAGAAGACGGAGGGGATTCCTTCGCAGCTCTAAAGGTGTTGGCATACCGCACTCCTTCGGCTGAGACAGCCATAGCCTCTAATTCTACCAAGGTTTAGGGACGAGACTCAAAACATTAATAGGATCTATAAGGTGGAGAGATACCTTCAACAATAGTTTGTACAATCTGATCTGCGGAAAAATGCAATGCGAAAACTTGGGTATAAAATTTGATATCTTGGATGTAATCCGCCAGATTTTCGTCCATACGTTGTACCCTAAAATAGAACTTCTGTATTAAAGATGACATTGCCCTAGCCGGAATGAAATTTGCCAAAAGGTGAGCATGGAAGTCTTCTATGGATGTTCTATCCGCTATAGCGTTAACTATCTTGTCCGATAGGACACCTACAGAATACGGGTACATTTGAAGAATTTGGGAGTGAGAGAGAGAAAACACTAGTGCGTGATCCTGAAATTCAGCTAAAAATCTTAGAATTGAAATGACATAATTGGTGGAGTTTACTGAAAATTTAGAAATTCCCCTAAGCAACATAGCCAGTGGATGGGGCAGACTACTAAAACAGGGTGACATTGTTGGTGGTGGCCTAGACGGTTAAGAGGCTTCAGACACAGCATTATTTAATAAGAAAGGTGGAATTTGTTTTGAATGACGCGGGTCAGTTTCCAATGGGGCTGATGTTTGTTGAGTTGCTACAGGTTTTCTACTTTCTACAATTTTGGAAGAATCTTCCTCACTCACAATGTTTATCACAGGGGCTTGGTCGGTTTTGGGAGCAGCCGCCTCCACTCAACAATTGATTAACTCTATTTGACATTTTTGAAAGGTGTTCAACAAGATTACTAGCCTCCTTTGCATGATCTTCTTTTAACTTTAGAGACAATAGATCGCTAACCCTGTTATAAAAATGGAACAGTCTAGCCTGTATTCTCTTAAGCTGATTAGGAGATGGATCGCTTACTTCAAAAAAACTTACTACAGATGCTAGCTCGGTGGTGTTGTCCGTTATAGTGGAAAGAGCCTCATCAATTTATTTCCCCCCCAAATTTGGGATACAAATAGGTAATTCTATCGACTCTTTAAGTTTGATGATATCTGCCGCAACCGTGCCTCCAGATTGAACATTCCTAATAAGTGATTCATAAATTAATTCCTCCTTGCGCAAGTACCCGGGATGGAGGACTTCACGAGGGCCAGACATGATGATAGAAATTTTACAAATTTAGAAAAAAATCCAGTGGCTGAGAAAATTCTTAGAGTTCAATGCGGATTCTATATTTAGCCGTCAAAAAGGGCTTAACTGAGACCCATTCAACCACGCTCTCCTACCTCTTGTTACGGGGATACCCATGGAGCAGAAAGAGGTTAAAAAAGGTGCCGGGGTGAATGGGTCTAATTACAACATCGAAATTAATTTAAAACTTGAACAGAAGGACATATTTCTTCAGAAAGACAATAACTCAACAAATAACAATATGTCAGGTACAAAAGCAATCTTGAAACAAGACCAGGAAAATTCAAGATTAGTGAACTTTACAAATTATGGGCTTCAAGCCCGTAGTTTTACAATTCCAGAGATACCAGATCCAGTTTACGACATTTAAGTTAAAAATTAATAACCATTAAGTCAGGAGCAGAAATCCCCTATATCAAGAGCACTTGCTCCCTAAATACAATATCAGTAGATGTAAGTGGACAGTTAGGCGGCCGCCACCGCCACCGGCTCTCCGCAGAGGCCACCACCGCCACCACCGCCACATGCTCTCGGGAGAGGCCTCCTCACCTCAGTTTTACGGCCCGATGACCTTCCTGACGTCTAAGAGAGTGAGCTTAACCTTACATTTGCTATCTTAGAGGGGTTTAACCTAACTCTTAACGCACAAGACAGCAAGCCTAACCTCATGGAAGGGCCTAACCTCAGTTTTACGGCCGGATGACCTTCCCGACGTCAATTGCACAAGATGGCGGCTATATATGACTCCTTATGAGACGCCTTAAGGGTGCTTCCGCAAGAACTTTTGACACGCAAGACAGCAAACCTAACCTTATAGAAGGACCAAACCTCAGGTTTATGACTGGATGCCCTTCTCGACGCCAATTGCACAAGATGGCGGCTGTTCATGACTCCTTATGAGACGCCTCAAGGGTGCTTATGCAAGATGGTGGCTGCAAGATGGCTGCTATACATAGGCTCTCTTGGTATCCCTGCGCAAGATGGCGACTACAAGATGGCGGCTATACCTGGCTCCTTATGAGACGCCTTAAAGGTGCTTGGGCAAGATGGCGGCTGCTCTTATGAGACGGCTTAAGGGTGCTTGAACAAGATGGCTGCTGCTCTTATGAGACGCCCTAAGGGTGCTTGCGCCAGATGGTGGACAAAAGATGGCGGCTATACACGGCTCCTTATGAGACACCTTAAGGGTGCTTGCGCAAGATGGCTGCTGCTCTTATCAAGAAAGCTAGCTTAGAGGCTAACCTGCCGTGCTGGTTCGATTCATTAAATTTGGGGCTTAAATGCAAAATGTTAAATATCTCGAAAACGATGCGTCGTAGAGCGAAACGGACAAACGTTTTCTGCATAGTACCTAGGTTCGCAGTATAAGGAACATGATAGCAAAAGAAAAAGTAGTCTAATGATGAGGTCAACGGTTCGGTTCCTACTTAAGCCCTTTGGCATTTAGTCAGTTTTAGCTTGCATTGAAGCAAGTTTTCGTAACTTGATTACGTCTTGCAATGTTAGAGATTATAACATGCTGTGCAGGTTCGATTCATTAAATTTGGGGCTTAAATGCAAAATGTTAAATATCTCAAAAACGGTGCGTCGTAGATCAAAACAGACAATTTTTTTCTGCCCAATACGCAGGTTCGCAGTATCGGGAACATGATAGCATAAGAAAAAAGTAGTCTAATGATGAGATCAACGGTTCGGTTTCTACTTAGGCCTATTGGCATTGACAGCTATCCAATTCTACAAGATGGCGGCTTCTTATGAGACTGCTTAAGGGTGCCTGCGCAAGATGGCTGCTGCTTTTATGAGACTCCCTAGGGATGCTTGCGCAAGATGGCGGCTATACATAGCTTCTTATGAGACTGCTTAAGGGTGCTTGCACAAGATGACTGCTGCTCTTATGAGACGCCCTAGGGATGCTTGCGCAAGATGGCAGCGGCAAGATATTGGCTATACACAGCTCCTTATGAGACGGCCTAGGGGAGCTCGCACAAGATGGCGGTTATACACGTCTCTTATGAAGAAAGCTAGCTTAGAGGCTACAAAACTTGGAAAAAGAGCTAACAGGCTCTCCAACATTCATCCAAATTTAACCGCCCGCTTAAGGCATCATTACACACAATTCTAACACACTCTGGCCTTCCATGGTCCAACTTACAAATTGAAACAGGGGTATCTCGTACTCAACCTACGGGGCCTTTGCGAAAAAGAAGAGGTTAAGTAAACGGCCCGAAACACAAACTGAAAGAGGCGTACGCTGCATTCCCAGATAATGAAAATTAAAACCTACAGGGCTCTCGGTATATGAAACAGGGGCTAATTCCAAGCTACCTGAGGTGGCGCGCACGGAAATCACTTTAACACATTACAGGAAGAAAACCGTTACAAAACGAAGTCACCTCAAACCAAGATGCAGGGCACCTAGAGAGGGTACTTCACTCTCTATCCCCGGTTTACAGTTCAAGATTTTATGAACTTTTTACATTAGCAGGAATAAAGTTACATTTTAGAAAAGTAGGTTACATAACTGAAGATTCGGACCTTTCCCCTCGGATTAAGCTGTGGAGGTAGCTACAACAAGAAAGAGGTAGTTTATGTGACTATTACCTTATAGATTTTCTGCTGCTAACGAAACAGGCCGCCCGTCTCCTGCTTAAGCACACACACTCACATAGACGACGATCAACTGGCCAAGAAACGTGAAAAGCCACAGTATATAAACCCTCAGGGAAGTTTGAGATCATTCAAGACTAAACCAGCCACATCCTCTCAATTTAATTGGTTAATCTCAAAGAATCGAACAAGAAGCCTGTGATAGGTTGAAAATTAATTACACAAATTTTTGATTGGCCAGATTCAAAACTGGCGGAAAGAAAAAAGGAGGGTTGCCAACCCAAAAATAAATGAACTTAGATCAGTTATGGAAAACCTAGGAATACAAAACTTCTTTAAGTTATAAGTTATTACACCTTGCACCAGGGAGCATGATCATAGTTTTTTGGTAGTGTCATCTGTGGAAGAATGTCCAAACTTCTTGATGAACGGCAAACAAAACAAGGAGAAATTCACTCAGTTTAGGAAACTTCACAACAAAACAATTACTTAATTTTCAAGTGGTGACATCTTCTGATTAATGCTCTAAGTTCCTGTTGTAGTAGTTTACACGTTTGTTCGATAGAGGAGTTCATTTAGGCGCTAAATTTGAATGCGCGGCGTTGAGGTGTACCTCCCGTTACAACAATAATAATAATATCAACATTTTCTATTTTATGAGGCTAAATTGAGGCATCTAGACACTATTGTTAAACCTGACTGCTTGTATGCAGCATTAGTAGAAACATTGTTATGACTGGAAAAGGTGCGCTTGAAGATATCAGAAAAATGCTGTGGTTATAACTTAATTAAGGCCACGGCCGCTTCCGTCTCACTCCTAACCCTGTCGTATGCCATCGTCGCCGTGCGACGTACAACAACCTGTTGAAAGATTATTATTATTATTATTATTATTATTATTATTATTATTATTATTATTATTATCTTTTATCCTTCGCTTGGGACGTTCTAGGTCCAAATGTAAGAAATGGAATGAGGAGACTCAATGTAACAGAAAGAACAGAAGGAGTGGTTAAGAGAATGTTACAGTTCTACAGACACTTGTTGAGGGTGGACAGAAACAGACTGACAAAGATAATCTTTAGAATTCTTCAGGAAGAGGAAGACAGGAGTGAGGTTGGACTTAACGAAGACAGAAATCGATTTAGATAATTCGTCAAAATGATCCTCGGTTTCAAGGAGACCGGGGAAGAGGGAGGTCCTATACAGAAGAACAGAAGAAAAAAGTAGGAGAAATAATTAAAATTTCTGGCAAAGAAGGCTAAAAATTCCTCAATGATTGTCAAACGTAGTCTATACACGGCCGAAACGAAGTAGAAAATAATAATAATAATATTAATAATAATAATAATAATTTTCTTTTCACAAGTCGCCTTACGTCGCACCGACGCAGATAGGTCTTACGGCTATCAGAAAAGAGCAGGTCATAAAGCTGTGGGAAATAAACGTTCTGCTTTCTGCTTGCGTAGTGCTAGTCACATTTACAATGATGTCACCTAAATAAATGACAATGGACTGATTGGTGACTCCGCTATAGACAGTCTCTGATTCAGCCAAGCGGGAGGTTCCAATGCGAAACAGTCGTGTCAGCGGATGTATTTAAATTAATTCTATATACAGTATATAAAATAAGAGTTTTGTCTGTACATTGCTCAGAATTTAAAAAGAATGGTAGTTCTGTATCGGTCGTGTCCACAGTAACATGGAAATGCACTGTTTAATTTCCCGTCATTTCTGTCTGTATTACGAGAAAATGACGAGAGAATTTAATGAAATAAATAAATTTATTCACGCTGACTGAAATGGTAGTCTAGGGGAAGGCCTAAAATTTTATTTTCAGTGTACTTTATTAGTCGTCCTATCAATGAATAGTACATAACTTAAGTTATATAGAATTAAATTTTCGATCATGTATGCCTTGTACATTTTTACCGTACAGCAACGAGAGGCGGAATCGCTGCCTAGGTGAAGCTAATAGAACGAACGTCAGCCATGTTTCCTGTGGTCACACAAGCAAGGGAGCATGGCTCTTGAATGACGAAAAGTGTAGAAAATACGCGTTTTAGAATCACTGGGGGAGAATTAAAGACCGTTGCCGAAAGCATTAAAAATCATAGACTGCGAATACCGCCACTTCATCATATTGCGGCACGAGGGCCAACATTACGATCAGCTGATTGTAGGGTATTTCGAAATCATCGCACAGTGATATACGAATAGGCTTGTCTGTTGTGGTTAAGCGTAAATTACAATAAAACCATGGACATAAATATTTATGACAGAAAGCCTTAAAATGGTAGAGACCTACAATAGGTTACAACCTTATTCTGGTCATGAGTACTGTCTTTCTTTCTTGATCTATTTACCCAACAGGGTTGGTTTTTCCCACGGACTCAGCGAGGGATCCCACCTCTCCCACCTCAAGAGCAGTGCTCTGGAGCGCGAGACCTTGCGTCGGGGGATACAACTGGGAAGGAGGGCCAGTACCTCGTCCAGGCGGCTGCACCTGCTATGCTAAACAGGGGCCGTGTGGGGGGGGGGTGATGGGACGATTGGGAGGGATAGACAAGGGAGAGGGAAGGAGCGGCCGTGGCCTTAAATTAGGTGCCATCCCGGCATTTGCCTGGAGGAGAGGTGGGAAACCACGGAAAACCACTTCGAGGATGGCTGAGGTGCGAGTCGAACCCACCTCCACTCAGTTGACTTCACGAGGCTAAGTGGAACTTGTTCCAGCCCTCGTACCCCTTTTCAAATTTCGTGACAGAGCCGGGAATCGATTCCGGGCTTCCGGGGGTGGCAGCTACTCACGCTAACCACTACACAACAGAGGTTGCCCATGAGTACATTTTTGCTTTACGTCACACCGACACAGATAGGTCTTACGGCGACGATGGGATAGGAAAGGCCTAGGAATTGGAAGGAAATGGTCGTGACCTGCATTAAGGTATAGCCCCAGTATTTGCCTGGTGTAAAAATGGGAAACCACGGAAAACCATCTTGAGGCTGGCGACAATGGGGTTCGAACCCACTACCTCCCGGATGCAAGCTCACAGCTGCGCGCCCCTAACCGCACGGCCAACTCGCCCAGTACATGAGTACTGTACCACTATAATTATTTAATGCAATTATTTATTATAATATATGGGGGGTGGGGGAGGCATATCATGCATATCATGTTTTTCCCATTACCATATCAATTGGGATTACTAGCTGAAAGGTAACCTTGAAAGTTGTCCATTATGAAGTGTAGGCCTAGCCTAGTTTTCAATACCAATGCAACTGACATCTACAATAAAGGCTGCATAAATTTCACAAATGGCAGTAAAATACTGTATTTAACATACTTGGTGTACGTTTGACTGAAATAGGTGACTTTTCGTGGTTACGTTTCCTTGGTGGTGGGCGCTCCAGTTTCTTTGTTTGTAAAAGTGAATGAAAATTAAATAGGGTTGGAACGGCATTTGCCAGTAATCGCCATTGGTAATGTGTTTCATACATGCACGTATCTTCGAAATGTACAGAGCATAAGCGACAGAATTGAGTGGGATACCATTTATCTCTTTTCTTCCTAACAACGCATTATTCCGTTAATTCCTTGTTCTTTAAAGGGAAATCTGAAACATAATCCGACAGATTACTGTGGCTATCCGTACTTTCGCTGTGTAAACAATAAAATGGGTTTAATTACAAACATAAATTACAAAAAGGGATTTCGGCTATGATTCAGTAATACTTTACTTATAAATACGATATATCCTTGGTTTTATTACTTCGATTAGTACAACCGTACGCTGAGCATACGGCTGGCATTCTTGAAAGCGACAATCTATCTTTTCACTTCTTAAAACTTACGAAAACTTAGGAAATTTAATTGGCATGCACGATCTCCCTGTCACCTCAACATAATATGTTCTTGCGCCAATTCACTTTGTTTTGACAACCGTTAACATGGCTGCCCCTTATCAACTTGCTTCCGCAGGGAGCGCTGATGTCAGGCATACAGCCCCTCTATGTTATTCTAGCGCGCTGCCGTACAGGCTATATCAGAGATATGAAATTCTATTTTTGTTGCTAAGTCCGTATAAAATATGTGACCAGAATTGAATGAAGGTCGGTGTGTAAAATCTGGTAATAAGGTACTGCAGTCTAGGATATAAATAATTGTATTCACGCTGGAAGAAATGGTAGTTTAGGGGATGGTGCCTAAAATTTGATTTCCTTAATACCTATGTTAATGTTCCTATCGAAAAGTATTAAATAACAAAAATTGTAGAAAATGTATTTTCCGAACATTTATGTCAGTAGTAGGGCTATGTGCGTCCCACAGCCACGGAGGGTCTGCCTTTTTCTGCTGCGTCATCACCGAGGTCATTGACCCCTAGTAGTGTACCTAGGCCGGTTTGGACTGCGAAGCCATTAACCCGAGGTCGTTGACCCCTAGCATAGTAGGTGAGCAATGATGATTTGAGAATTTTGTTTGAGAGTGAGCCTAACCTCACAGTTGCCATCTTGAGGGGCCTAAATACACTTTATCGGCTAGTTGCCCTCATGGAGAGGCCTAACCTTAGTTTTACAGCTAGGTGCCCTTCTTGACTTGGACAGTCGTTATCTTGCAGGGACTTAACACGTAGTTTTACGGCAAGATGATCTTCCCGACGCCAATTGCACAAGATGGTGGCTATACACAGCTCCTTATGAGACGGCTTAGGGGCGCTTGCGCAAGATGGCGGCTATACACGGCTTCTTATGGAGAAAGACGCCAGCCTTGGGCGCTTGCGCAAGATGGTGGCTATACACGGCTTATTATGGAGAAATATGACGGCTATGGGCGATTGAGCATGATGGCGGCTATACATAGGCTCTTATGGAGAAAGACACCGGCTATGGACGATTGAGCATGATGGCGGCTATACATGGGCTCTTGTGGAGAAAGACACCGGCTATGGGCAGCTGCAGAAGATGGCGGCTATACATGGGCTCTTGTGGAGAAAGATGATGGCCGTGCACGCTTGCGCAAGGGGCTGCTATACATAGGCTCTTATGGAGAAAGATGCCGGCCACGGGCGATTGTACAAGATGGCGGCTATACATGGGCTCTTATGTGACAGCCAAGAGCGCTTGAGCAAGATGGCAGCTATACACAAGCTCTTATGGAGAAGGCTAGCTTAGAGGCTACTGCGCAAGATGGCGGCTGCACTTATGAGACGGCTTTTGGGGCACTTGCGCAGGATGGCAGCTGCTCTTATGGAGAAAGCTGGCTGATGGGGCCTACTGCGCAAGATGGCGGCTATACACAGGCTCTTATGAAGAAAGCTACCTTAGAGGCTACTGCATAAGGTGGCGGCTATGCATAGGCTGTTAAGGCCTCCTCCTCATCATCATCATCGTCATCATCATCATCATCATCTTGCTCGCCCTTTGTCAAGGCATAGCTTTATGTTTCTGTCGAACAAGTTTAAGCATGCATTACTGTAACGACACGATCTTATGCTTAAGGCTAGAGTGAGCAGGTGCTAATGTTCTGTTTTAACCTGCAGCGATAACGTCATCATAGTTATGCATGTTTAGACTTGTTCGTTTTCTCAAGATAGAATGAATAATTGTATGGAGTCAACGGAATACAATAAGTACAACATTTTGAATGCAATAAAATATTTATTTACAATGTACTACAACAATCTTCGTTTTCTGCTGACAAGGTTGCTATGCTTCTTAACAGCGTTTTGCGAAGAGGTAGCATGCCTCTGATACTGTAATGCCTCCTGCAACATTCAAATTAAACAAAACATTTAGAAATATATTATAGAAGGTATGTTATGCTTCACAAAGAAGATAATGCAGTTTCTACCTTGTTGGTATTCATGTGGTTTGTTCCTTTTCTGAATCATCGTGATCATGTACTGGAAAATGTTTATCCATACACTGTGTACCGTGTTCATTCCTCGGATTTGGTCCATCCGAATCATCATCACCATTTTCCTCTCGATGCTTGTAATGACGTCGACAGGTTCTGAATAAAGATACATCGATTGACATCTTACTCTGTAGAGGAAGGATGTCCAAAAGTCATGTACGTAAGGGGTAGCTTACGTAGATAAAAATCCTGGCGGTAAATATTGAATGGGATGTTTTGGCATCTCATATAAGGTTGTATGTTTATAGAATATCTTAATAGCCCCACTTACTCGTATGAGATAAACAAGATGTTGCGTTTGCGCATGCGAACAGCATGCACATTGACAGTTTTGTTTGTTATTAATTGTGTACTCTTTCTGTCCCATATCGTACGATGTCGAAGCACACACTAACGTTGATGATAAAGGGCTATCCTTATTTACAGTCTTGTAACAACATTCGTTAGTGGATGGTAACACCACTAATATGAATAATAAGACAATAGGCTGCAGTGTTATCAGGAATGTTTTCAGATGTTTCAAATTCTAAACGAATATCGAGAGGAGATTCTTTTATAGATTCTTCATGATAAGATCAGTCAATAACTACAATCGGTGCTTTTTTAAATTCTTGAGGGAAAATAGCGGACGATCTTCTTTCTGATAATACGATGATCCGTATTTACAAAACATGTCACAGAGCATCCCAAGTTTATTTTTTATCAAAATCAATGTCTATGTTTTCGTAGGGATAGGTAATTCCATTGAGATATAGTCTAAAATTTCTTAATTTACAGTGATCAAACTGTGAGCTATCTTTATCGTGATTGAATTTACGATGGGTTTGACATACAAAAATAATATACAAGGACGTTTCAACAGCCCAGCTATGCTTGTTTGTAGGTCGTACCACAGGATATTCATGCAGCTCCAAACTCCCAAAACGTATAGGTAATGGTGTATCATTTTCTACAATCTTGAGCAATCGAAGTTTTCACGATCAGATAAGGTTACATGGGAAATACTCCACAATATACGATGAAGTGTAATTTTCGAGTCTACTGGTGTTTCTGCTGATTTAAGAGAATTGTAATCACTTCGATCACGGATCAGAATAAGCTCATGAATTGCGTTGATTATAATACGTGTAAAGTCCTCTGCGAAGCCAAAAATATGTTTCAATGGTAACATGCCTGTAAAAGTTCCGTCCTCATTAATCATCCAGTTGTTAGTAGCTTTTGGACACCATCCTGCTATCCACAAAAGATTACTTTCTTCATCAGAGAAAGAAGGATAGAGTTTCATTGCACTTGTAATACCAACATTATTCGTTCTATCTATTTCAACATTATTTACTTCATATCGCGCTTCAGAAAAGAGAAAAGCTAGACCATGGTTGTTTAGATGCGATGTGCTTGGTCCACTTCCATCAGACTTATCTAGTCGTCCTTCAATATAGAGGTAGCTTTCGTGTGGTAGGGTGTATACATCTTGCTGATTAATAATAAAGTGAATTTCATCATTGTTATTAATTCCAAACGTAAAAGGTTGATAAGAATGAAGCTCACTTCGTACTACACCTTCACGAGTTTCTACTGTATTCATAATGTCTAGTATTTCCTACATTTTGTTGTTGTAGCGTATAACCTAAATCTTGGAGTATCTGCTTATGGTTATCTGTTAACTCGATGAGACTTTGCGAACATGTAGTATGTCTTCGGAATGTACACCGTGTTTTATAGATGTTTTTCATACTGTTTTGAGATGAAGATTGTAAGCTACGTACGCGTGCCGATCTAAATGAATAAGATGTTTATTTACAAGCCTAAGAGTGATGTTACTAACGTGTTTTACAGACACAAGATGATAAAGAACTACTGACGGTTTCTCACGAATAGTATATACACGTTCCTTTGGAATAATGAAGTCGTGCAGGACTTGCGAAGGTTGTTGATTACTATTCAAGTCTGTAATAATATTACAAGTAATGTTCACATGATGATCATCGAAGTGTGTTTGTTATAGGTTGATCAGACTCGTAACGTACGTTCGGTAGAAGCTCCCTTGGTGAAAATACAAGCAATGGACCAGTCGAATCAGGGTGTGATTTGAAGTTAATCTTAAATGATGATTCAATAACACATGTATGTGCAATGTTGCTTACGGTAATTGAGAACTTGTAATTATGTATACTAAAACTTTATTCACCAAGCTGATAAATTAACGTACTTTCAAAATAGTCATGACTATCGTCTACTGAATAATTGCCTGAGGGTAGCGTTAGCTCATACTCATCGTAATAGAACTTGTTTACACCATCACGCACATTATAGATTTTATTGTAGCTTACAAACGATACTAGTCCAAGACTATGTAGACGGTTGTTTCAGGTCCTTCTCCATGTACAGCAAACGATCTTTCACTGTTAGTCATCACGTGCACACTAATGCTCTTTCCCTACTGTCTGGGTTTGATATGCGAACATAAGACATAATCGTCCGCACAGGCGTGTATTGATGTTTTGCACACGGTTTTTATTGTTACAATGTCTGTACTGCTTCGGAAATAACGTATGAGCTCAAATGGAGGAGGTAACTGTCCATAGCTATCGAAATACCATACGTTAGATTTTCGTTTTACACAAGCAACGTAATGATTTCCAGGTCCGCGACTGTTTTCTAAGTTAATTAGCGTACGGCACTTTCACGTTCACGTGGACACGCTGGTAGTTGATCGCGCATAAACACACCTCGAAAATAACGAATTCATAGTTGTTTATCAAACGTAAAACCTTCTTCGTGCGTCAGAGCTCGATGTGGCAGTGCATTCAGTAGACTTTTTTGGAGATATGTAGATGCCAAGCCCTTTTTTGCCTCCATCGTCTTGTTATAAGATTCACTCTCTTTCAACTGTTGTTTCGCTTCTTCTATAGCCTTAACAGTTCTTGCTACAGCACTAGCACCACCCAGCAATGAACCTAAACTGCTAGTCCAGGAAACAGCACAGGAAGGAATCCTCCTCGTTTTGGTACAGGAATAATTCGTGCATGTTTACTAAAGATTGCTTTGCACATTGGAGAAATTTTCGCTCTTGCTGCGCGTAACACCTTAGTAATAGCTACAAGCGGATTGTATTCCCCTCGAATAGCTTTCTGTGCAGCCTTTATAACATCTTTCCATCCAACAGTTTTTGCTTTTTTCTTCTTCATATTGTTTGAATATTGTTGATTCACCATTTTGTACACGATTTTACTCGTCAAGAGCAAATTATAAAGTAAGCATTACCTCTTGTTTCGTTTAATATACATACTAATATTGCCTATATTATTCAGTTATCATGAAGTTCTAGTACAACTACAAAAAAACTACATGGAACGTTGTTTCCTTTTACTGTTCGATGTATTACATCTGGCCCATCGGGATGCGGGAAATCGAATATTTTACTTACACTCATTACTTCTTTAAATGGTGTACGATTCGAGGATATTTACGTTTTCGCAAAGTCACTCTATCAACCGCTACATACTATTCTACAAACTGCAATGCACGATCTTGTTAAAGATGGAATAAAGTATTTTGAATTTAATTCACATGAGCAAGTACAATCACCGGACGATATGCTTCCTAATTCTATTTGATCTTTGGCGATGTCGCAACAGAACAACAAAACGTTATTCGTGCATTATTTACTACGGGATGACATAAATATGTTGTTTGCATCTATTTATGCCAAACCTATTCTCGTGTGCCTAAGCAGTTGATACGCGGCAACTCAAATGTTATTGTGCTTTTATGGCAAGATGAGCGCAACATGCGACATGTGTATGACGATCATATTAATATTGATATGACATTCAATGACTTTCAGGGTATGTGTGCTATATGTTGGTCATCACATCGTTCTAGCTTTTTATTTATTGATAAATAAAATAAAGAAAGTGATGTTCACCATCGACGACATCGCATGAGTTTCGATCATTTTCTATGCATTAACATGGAATTACAGTGACTATTTGATTAAAAACCATCATCATGTTAACATCTACAAGGAAATTACAAAACATATAATCCATGCTCGAAACAATATTCGACGGAAATTTAAAGAGCTTAAACGTATTCAAGCAGACATGGATTTATTTTTAAATACACAACTAGGTACACAAGTCAAAGAAAATTTTAATTCTACTTCATTGCCGCAGTCTACTTCAAGTTTTTCTTCTATGCAAATATTATATAATAAAGAGAAGCATGAAGAAGAAGAGAAGCATAAACAAGAAAAGCATAAAGAAGAAGAGAAGCAGGATGAGGAAGAGAAGAAGCAAGATATAGACCAAGAAGAGGGTAAAGAAGAAGAGGATAAGGAAGAAGATCTTAACGATACTTCACCATCTAAGCGTGTTGAGTTTTTAAATACAGATGTCATCGCTGAAACACCTACTACTTAGACACAAGATCTATCATATTTGTACGAGGTTATGATCACGCCAGAGTTTCGCAATCAGTTGAGAACCTTTATTCAAGATACCTGTGGATCTCTCTTTGTACCTTATATAGAAAAGCTCTTTACAGGTCAAACTGACATTACCTACGGTATTCGCTACGAAGACGGCTGCTTCTGGATAGGAAATTAAAATGTTAAGATTAATAGCAACAAACTTATTGTAAAACGTGTTACCTATAAACCTACGAAAGGACTTTTAGAACTCCTTTTCTCACGAATTCCTGACAAGGATATAATTTTACAAGATGACCTTAAAAATATAAAGCAATATTTTTGCTACTGACGCAACACGATATAATTACAAGAGAACAGAAGCTGTAAATGCAAACAAGTGTTACAAGTATCGTGAGTTTATTTCTGAGCTGTTTCTGACTGCACCTGGCCTTAATGTTATCTACAAGCCTTTGTTGCCGTATGTGGACATAAGGTACTGGAATGACCCGAACTTACTCGTTGAACAATTACAACTTCTAAGAGCATCGCAAGATGCTGGTCACACAGGTCACGAATCAGAAATTCTAGATATAGAGAGATAATTACAACATGCCGGTATTATTTTGTAATGGCTCGTCAAGGGATGATCTCACCTGTAAAGGTAAATATTGCACATGAGTTACACAAACCAGTACGTCGCACCCACTGTCGCAGTCGCGTTATCACACGAGGAAAAGATGATCTCTGGCAAGCAGACTTAGTAGGAATGATTTCATATGCCTCTAGCAATAAGGGGGTATAAGTATATACTTAACTGTTAAAGATGTGTACTCGAAGTTTGCTTTTGCACAGCTTGTGCGTTCTAAGACGGCAGCTCAAGTTAAAGACGCATTTAAATATATTGTTGAAGAATCGAAACGCTGCCCAAGGCTTCTTCAAACCGATCAAGCTAAGGAGTATTACAACAAGGATTTTTCTTCTTACTTAAAGTTACTTGGCATTCACCACTACCCTACGTTCAGCAATCTCAAGGCAAGTGTTGTAGAACTCTTTAATCGTACACTCAAAATAATGGTGGCGAGAATTTACAGCACAAGGTTCATATCGTTGGATTGATCTGCTACCTAGACTTGTATCTACCTACAACGATACACCTCATAGCACAATCGGAACAAAGCCACGTCTTGTTACAAGGAATACACTTCGCCTAGATGCTATTAATCTTGTATTTAAAACAGCTGATCCCCGCCGCTATCGCTTTAAAGAAGGTGATTTTGTTCGCGTCAGCAAACACAAGTCTCTCTTTGGAAAAGGATACACTTTCAACTGGAGCACTAAAACTTTTCAAATCAGGAGTGTTAAGCTTACTACTCCAGTTACGTATTTATTTCGCGATCTTAGAGGACAGCCTATTGAAGGAGGATTCTACATGGAAGATATGCAGAAACAAAATATCCTGATCACTATTTCATTGAATGTGTTATTCGACATCGTGGGAATAAACTGTATGTTAAATGGCTTGGTTTTAATAACAGCTTTAATACATGGATTATTAAAGGGGATGTGCTTTAAATCTTGTGTGTGTGTTTTTAAATTCTCGATCCTCTACCTTTCCTTTCTTCTAAGTTAATACGCAACAATATTATTACTAGGAAATTCGGTAGGATTAATATTAAACAACACTTGTAATATGTTTTACAATTCACATTTATTTTAGAATATATACAATTTTTCTTCAAGTAAATCTGTTTTACCCTTTCTTTATTTTACTGACTTTGCCACTACCTAGTAACAGGTTTCCTTTTATTGCTCCGGCAACGACAAGTGCTGCTCTCTTCTCAGCAACTGAAGCACTAGGTCATGACACAAGCAGCATAGCTTTACGAAGCAGAATTTGATCAGCTACACGTTTTTGTTCAGGATTGTTTTGTCGATAAGGAAGGTAGGCAGCATCTAACATATTAATACCAGGAATACCACGTGCCAAGCGAACGTCGTGTTCTAGCGCCGCAGTACTCGTAACTAGGAAGATGAAGCTCGAAGGGAGAAGATCAATCATTTTATTGATGAGCCCATGCCCAGCATGTTCCTCACCTTTCTCCCAACACGTTTCTTCACTTTTTCTGCAACAACTTGTTTGCTCTTTTCGCAGCCATGATACGTGTTTATAAGCGGTGACAACTCGTTAGTTTTTGGTCTGTGATACAGTTTAATACGTTTACATGTACGACACTGTCTCACAGAAGGTATCCTACCTAAACTCACTTGTTCATGATGTTAACTTCACGTCTGAAGCTCTGACAAAACAGGGTCTTGAGTCCACTCACGAGACACCTTACCTCAAATCTTCTTTACAGCATTTGCAGCTACATTAACCAAAAATGCCATTGGTAATGCATTTAACTATTCTTCAGTAAAAGTGTTTAGTTTTTTTTGCATGCATAAAATTTAACGATTGCCTTTTCAACTGCGTTACACTAGTTTCATTTAGAAACGACATGTTGTCTTTACTCTACAAATGTTTCTTTCACACTAACGTTATTTCGATACTGCAATTTACATATGTTGTTCACCTCCAGGCATGCACTGTAACACAACCAATCAAAGAGCATGCACACATGACGTAAAGACTGTTTAGTTGTTTATCCTCTATGCTCCTTGCGAATAGTTTTAAATGATGGACATCGTAATTCATGCATGTCGATAATTTCACATGTTGATAGTAGATACTCATGCAACCATGCCTTCTTTTCACAAACCTTTAAAAAAGACCTGCTCTTGATAAATGTGCGTTCGTGATTATAGCTAGAAAGTGATACGGTATTATTTTCTTCCCACTGCAGACCTAAACATTCTTCTATTCATTGTGTCTGCTTTTTGTCTTCATCTGTGTGTAAACATGGAAAGGTGGGCTAAATACTAAACTAACGAGTTTGGGCGCCCACAACCCAGTACAATCCAACACAGCCACCTCCTTTAACACAAATTTGTTGCCGTTCACTGTGAAGCCTTGTACATCAACTGATAATGTTCTTGTCATTATGGAATAAAGCGCTCTACTCTCTATCATAGTATCTCAGAGACGAAAGAAATATTCACACTTATGCCATCTATAAAGGCTTCAGTTCACTAGAGAGACAACTTGGTAACGAACAAGTCTAAACCTGCATAACCATGTCGACGTAATCGCCGCATGTTAAAACGGAATTGTTAATTCACCCCCGCTTATTGCGTCACAGCGCAGTCACCACTCCAAAGCGGGACTAGTCCAGTTGAGGAGGAGGAGGAGGAGGGAAGGGCATATGACTGGAAAACCCTTCAGAACCCTTTAAAAATATATGCCCTTGGCCAATGTGCGTTCATCATTAAAGTTAGAAATCGAAAAGGTTTTCTTTTTCTTCTAACTGCAAACCTGAATTGTTTCGATCCATTGAGTCTGCATTTTATCTTCATCTGTTTGAAGACAGTAAGGGAAATGTGGACTAAATACTAAACTAACAAGGTTTGGTGCCCACAACACACTGCAATCTAACACAGCCACCTCTTTAAACACAAATTTGTTGCCGTTTACTTTGAAGTTGTACATCAACTATTAATGTTCTCGTCATGATTGAACGAAGCGCTCTACTCTCTATCACTGTATCTCGGAGACTAAGGACAAATTCTTACTTATATTATCTATAAAGTCTTCAGTCAGTAAGTAACCTTCATAACGAACGAGTCTAAACATGCATAACTATGATGACGTCATCGTTGCAGGTTAAAGACTGAATAATAGCACGAGCTCACTCTAGCCTTAAGATCGCGTCGTTATAGTAATGCATGTTTAAACTTGTTCGATAGAGACATAAAGATATGCCTTGATAGAGGACGAGGAAGATGAGGAGGAGGAGGAGGTCAAGACAGCCTATGTATAGCCGCCATCTTGTGCAGTAGCCTCTAAGCTAGCTTTCTTCATAAGAGTCTGTGTATAGCCGCCGTCTTGCGCAAGCACCCTTAAGCGGTCTCATAAGAGCAGTCGCCATCTTGCGCTGTAGCCTCTAAGCTAACTTTCTCCATAAGAGCCTGTGTATAGCTGCCGTCTTGCGCAAGTGCCCTTAACTGTCTCATAAGAGCCCATGTTTAGCCGCCATCTTGTGCAATCGCCCATGGCTGGCATCTTTCTCCACAAAAGCCTATGTATAGCAGCTAACTTGCGCAAGCGCCGACGGCCGTCATCTTTCTCCATAAAAGCCCATGTATAGACGCCATCTTGTGCAATTGCCCATAGTCGTCATCTTTTTCCATAAGAAGCTGTGTATAGCCGCTATCTTGCGCAAGCCCCCTAGGCCGCCTCATAAGGAGCTGTGTATAGCCGCCATGTTGTGCAATAGGGAACATGCATTTTTTTCAAAAATATTTTTTTGAAAAGTACACCAATGAAATAGTACGTAAACGTATTACAATGCGGTAAGTTGCGTTGTTTTCTACCATTTAAAAATGTTTAAAAGTGCCTTTCCGCAAGGCGAGTGAAACGGCCTTTGACGTAAGCGGCGCGCTGTGACGTCACGATCCAGTACCGCATGCGGCTCTACCACCCATTGTGCATCAGCCGTTACTAAAAGCCGATTGTTTATTATTCGTGATCGCGAATAACTTCAAAATAACAGAAGAAAGGTTCAAAACAGCACAGTCAGACAATCGACCATGTGTCATTCTTGAAAAATAGTAACTTTCGTGGCCGCGGAAGTTCGCGGATGAAAAGCAAGTTTGTAAGTGGCATCTTCTATATACGTGCAATGTACTGTAACTTAAAGTATTAGGATAACAACAAACCTGGATATAAATCACACCACTTTCAACATTTCCTTCTAGACTGATTCCCATATTAAAGAATAACATTACATTTTCAGGCTTTCAGCATTAGTAAAGTAAGAAATGGAATTTCAGCACTAACATGAACATATACGTAGCATTATAGTACTAGTCCGCCTCTGTGGTGTAGTGGTTAATGTGATTAGCTGCCATCCCGGAGGCCTGGTTTCGATTCCCGGCTCTGCCATGAAAGTTGAAAACAAATAGTACGAGGGCTGCAACGGGGTTTACTCAGCCTCGGGAGGTCATCTGAGTAGAGTGGTTTCGAATCCCACGTCAGCCATCCTTGAAGTGGTTTTTAGTATTTTCCCACTTCTACTCCAGGCACCTAAGGCCACGGCCGTTTCCTTCCCTCTTCCTTGTCTATCCCTTCCGATCTTCCCATCCTCCAACAAGGCCCCTGTTGAGGATAGCAGGTGAGACCGCCTGGACGAGGTAATGGCCCTCCTCTCCAGTTGTATCATCATACCCAAAGTCTCACGCTCCAGGACACTGCCCTTGAAGCGGTAGAGGTGAAGTCCCTCACTGACTCCGAGGGAAAAACCAAACCTGAATGATAAACTGATTAAGAAAGAAAGAAAGAAAGAAAGAAAGAAAGAAAGAAAGATCCTAGTACTATAGGTCTATAATCTATCATTTACGAAAAAAAATATATTTATGGTTGGGGCAACTGGCCTACGCACTTCCGGGGCCCATGAAAGAGAAACGTTAAATATCTTGGTGGAGGGAAAAGTTATACATGATAAAGATAAATATGACTTCATCTAGTTTCACAAGTCGGGTTGAGTGGTAGAAGTAGTTAGTGGGGGCGTAAAGCCAATAACATTAATTACATTTGGCTTTTAACAAGCTGAGCATATCACGCAAGAAAAGTGTCTTGGTGATATTTTAGTCGTTCAATACAGAAATGTCTTTGGGTACTGTGACTTTACCTTTTTTTGGCTTTACTTCGCACCGTCACAGGTAGGTTTTATGGCGACCATGGGGCAGGCAGGGCCTAGGAATGGGAAGGAAGCGGCCGTGGCCTTAAGTAAGGTACAACCCCAGCATTTGCCTGGTGTGAAAATGGGAAACCACGGAAAACCATCTTCAGGGCTGCCGACAGTGGGGTTCGAAACCACTATCTCCCGGTTGCGAGCTCACAGCCGCGCGCTTCTAACCGCACGGCTAACTCGCCCACACTTTTCCCCATCACGTGCCGAGGTTAACAATGGTGGAAGCCTTTACCTTCCACTCCTTCAAGGGCCTTCATGGCCTGTACGGAGGTGACTTTGCTTTGCTTTAACTTATAAGACCCCAACAGACAAGCATTGGTTTTGTGTAGAGATATACATTTGTTAAATTCACGTTGTTTTCTTTCGCGATGTACACGCCTATTTTTTGTTATATTATAGAGTATTTAGCTATAGCCTAAATTTCTTTACCAATGTAATCTCTTCAATAAAGACATAAAAAACTGTCGCATGCCAAGATAAATTGGTAGGTATAATTAGAGTTGTCAATATGGTTTATAATCCCTTTGATTTATTACCTTGACATGGATAACCCAAAACATGTTGGGTTTGGAGAATACTTTAATAATCAGCATTAATTAATGCACTGTTTATTACTTTCATATTCCAAGATGTAATTGAAGCATTTAATTAAAGCATCACACATTAAAATTTAAAGTTTTACCCCTAGAACAGCTGACATGGAAAAGTCGGAAAGGGCATCTTGCCATAAAACTACGTGCTGTAAGGTTAAGCCCCTGCAAGATAACGACTGTCACGTCGAGAATGGCATCTAGCCGTAAAACTAGGTTAGGCCACTCCATGAGGTTAGGCTTGTTCTCTTATGCGTCGGGAAGGGCAGCTAGCCGATAAAGTGTAGTTAGGCCCCTCAAGATGGTAACTGTGAGGTTAGGCTCACTCTCAAACAAAATTCTCAAATCGTCGTTGCTCACCTACTATACTATGGGTCAATGACCTCGCAGTCGGAACCGGCCTAGGTACACTACTAAGGGTCAATGACCTCGGTGCTGACGCAGCAGAAAAAGTCAGACCTTCTGTGGCTGTGGGACGCACCTAGCCCTACTACTTATGTCTTGTATAGTTTTACCTTACCGATTATAAATGACTTGATGAATTTAGACTTCTGTTACTTAATCCATATCAACTCCGAGCATAGCAAACATGGAAATATTGTTCAAACGTGTTAAATGGCGACGGTTGTCACAAGGTGTAAAACCGAGTGGTCATCGGTCCGTACCGACAAGGAAAATTGTGAAGATGATTATAAACAATGAGAAAAAATTGAAGTCTGGCTGAGTCGCTCAGACGGTTGGCAGGTTCGATCTTGGCTCGGTCCGATGGCAGATTTACTGGCATGTAAAGGAACTCGTGGGGGGACAAAATTCAGGCACTCCAGCGTCTTCGAAAACCGATAAAGCGTAATTAGTGGAACGTAAAATCAATAACATTATTATTAAAATTTCGTAAAGGAACGATCACTTGAAAATAAAGCAAGAAAGAGCCATGAAAGAAGGAACAACTCCCTTAACATTATACGGTCTAATATCCCAGAGTACCAGGCGAGTTGGCCGTGCGCGTAGAGATGCGCGGCTGTGAGCTTGCATCCGGGAGATAGTAGGTTCGAATCCCACTATCGGCAGCCCTGAAGATGGTTTTCCGTGGTTTCCCATTTTCACACCAGGCAAATGCTGGGACTGTACCTTAATTAAGGCCACGGCCGCTTCCTTCCAACTCCTAGGCCTTTCCTATCCCATCGTCGCCATAAGACCTATCTGTGTCGGTGCGACGTAAAGCCCCTAGCAAAAAAAAAATATCCCAGAGTTGGAAAAAACTAAATGTGAAGGCCCACAATATCGGAAACTCGTAAAACTGATCAACAATAACATTACATTAGTAATAGGACAATGCATATTCTAAAACAATGGGTGCTGCGTCAGCATTTTCCCACGAGGTCATTGACCCCTAGTTGAGTAGACAGGCTAGGGTTTTTTGACCCGAGGTCATTGAGCTCTCGAGTAGTATGGCAATGGACGTTCTATATCCGAGTAGTAAGCAAATTCACGTTCTATGCGTACGTGAGCAAGCCAACCTCACAGACGCCATTGGAGGGGCCCAACCTTGCAGAAACCATTTTGGAGTTGAGTAGTTAGGCTACGTGCATTCTATACCCGAGTAGTAAGCCAATGCACGTTCTATGCGGAATAACGTCATATCCTTGCGTACGTGTGCGAGCCGAACCTCACAGACGCCATTTGGAGGGACCTAACTTCACAGACGCCATTTTGATGTTGAGCAGTTAGCCTACGTGCATTCTATGCCAAGCAGCAAGTCAGTATACGTTTTATACTCGAGTAGTAAGCCAATGTACGCTCTATACTCGAGTAGTAAGCCAATGCACGTTCTATACCCGAATAGTAAGCCAATGCACGTTCTATACCCGAATAGTGAGCCAATGCACGTTCTATACCCGAATAGTAAGTCAATCCACGTTCTATACCCGAATAGTAAGCCAATCCACGTTCTATACCCGAATAGTAAGCCAATGCACGTTCTATACCCGAATAGTGAGCCAATGCACGTTCTATACCCGAATAGTAAACCAATGCACGTTCTATACCCGAATAGTAAGCCAATCCACGTTCTATACCCGAATAGTGAGCCAATGCACGTTCTATACCCGAATAGTAAGCCAATGCACGTTCTATACCCGAATAGTAAGCCAATCCACGTTCTATACCCGAATAGTAAGCCAATCCACGTTCTATACCCGAATAGTAAGCCAATGCACGTTCTATACCCGAATAGTAAGCCAATGCACGTTCTATACCCGAATAGTAAGCCAATCCACGTTCTATACCCGAATAGTAATCCAATGCACGTTCTATACCCGAATAGTAAGCCAATCCACGTTCTATACCCGAATAGTGAGCCAATCCACGTTCTATACCCGAATAGTAAGCCAATCCACGTTCTATACCCGAATAGTGAGCCAATCCACGTTCTATACCCGAATAGTGAGCCAATCCACGGATTAACCTCTCATCCTATTCCTGATACAGGCGGAACATCACCAAGGAAAACAGGACTGCGAGTCCTTCTAGACGCCAATGGAGGGGGCCTGATTAGTTAGCCTACGTGCATTCTATACCCCAGTAGTAAGCCAATGCACATTCTATGCGGAATAACGTCATATCCTCGCGTACATCTGCATGCCTAACCTCAAGTCACCATAGGGGAGGGCCTTTTTGATCCCCAGGCAAGTTGAGTAGTAAGCCTAGGTATGTTTTAACCCGAGTGGCAAGCCTAGGTACGTTTCATCACGAGTAGTAAGAGAAAGTACTTTCTAAATCCGAATAGTAATCTAACGTATTGGACCATACTGTTCTAGTCCAATAGAGGCAATATTTAGTGCATCGTTAATGATTACATGAGCCAACAGAAAAAGGGCGCGAACTGTAGTCGTAGCGTGCTTGGGAGAATCAACGCGTCAGTTTGGGCGTGGCACTGTGTGTGAGAAAGACATATAGAGGTGCAGCTACCCACATGATGTCCGGGGATTTACTTACGCCAATCCACTGGCGAGAAAAGCGGGAGAATGCAGGGTTGACGAGACAATAAACATGAGAGGTATCTTCGCCCACAGACTGAATCTTCAGAATAAAAAACGATGGAAAAATCAGGAATAATTTCCTGAGTATTATGATATGCTTTGTTATGCTAATTATCATCCCCTGCAATTATAATGTGTTCGCGGTAAAGACCGTGAGAACCAAGCCTACTCTTCACAAGGGAGTCAAGTGGACTTCAAGTGTGTTTGCCGGGGAGGCACATGGCTTGGCGTGGCTTGTCGACCTAATAAATATTGAGTTCTGGGAGCAGAGAGCCTACTATATTCTTAACTTTGATCTTGGAAGTGCGTAATGTGTGTCGGTCGCGCTGAAGCTTAATTTGTGCAACCAAGTGAAATTATTTGAACAGTGTTCGATAGTTTGAGAACTAGTCTATTGTTTGGACGGTTAGAACACCGATCAGTTACTTCTAGGCTGAATATTAAAGCGAAATGCAATCAGATAATCATGTTTCTAGACAAAGACATTCTCCGTCTAGCTATAATCGCCCGCTGTGTAGGCTTAACTAAAGTAAAGCTAGACTGCTAACTTTTGCTCTAAAGAACTGTGCTAAATTATGTCGAATTAGTAGTCTCAGTAATTGGGCTAATCAATGTGGACAGGAAATAAACTGCTGATGGTTGGGGCGATAAACTAAATGAAGCTGGAACTGTGTTTATCAATAGCACCAACTTTAGTAAGCATAGCTATAAGAGGAACGAACTAGCATCAAACTTTGTTTTGTAGCTTGCCAGGATAACGGTACGTGTGCGGTTGAGCACAAGACTTTGCCAGATAACTTTCCGGAAGGGCTATAGTAGGAGCAACGATGCTATACTACAGTAAGGAGAGATAAATATAGACGAATATGAAGTTAATTCTGTGTCTCCTTACAATCAATGTCAGTTCCGCTCAAGTGTAACCGTCTGTAAGCGCTGATGTCCCACTGTACAGCCCAATCGTACAAGGGGGCGTAAAGAAGACAACAGGTGCCGCCAGGAGAAGAAGATCGATAAGGTTGCACAGTCTCAATTTTTATTGCATGGGTTAGGGACAGGATACATATGTTTGTATATAATTAGTTTAAGCCCTTCAGGCAAGAATGATGTATTTTTTACACCCAGGACTTGCATGCGTAGCGGGGATTGTTAGTTTCGTCTTGTGATGAGAGATCTAGGTTAGAGATAGTATTGTTTGTGTAAATAGATTTGTGGATTATCTTAGGGGATATGTCTTCCAGTACAGGTTCATTAAAAGGAAAGGGACCAGTACGGTCCAGTAACATTGTTAGATAGACATTGTGAACTAAGTGGGCTACTTAGATATAAAATTTGCATGCCCATTAATTTCAGATGCAGTTATAATATGATCAGATGTCCTCAACGTTGTAGTCAGGAGGGTCATCACTATATTTCCTTCGAGTTCTCTTAGACATGAGCATGGCACGAACTGCCGATCACAGAGTCCAGAGATATGGTATACAGACCAGATGAAGTGATATTTGATTGGCTTGTAGATGGCTTGGCTGATACGCCCATTGTTTGGGTAAATGCGCAAGAGATAAGAGTGATAATGTGTACGTTGTGATATGTAATGGCGTATAGATGGCCAGGCAGAGAAGCCTCATAGTTTGCGTGTGTATGCAATGTAAGAAAGTTATTATGATTAGTAACGGGCCATAGACGAGTTGTGAAGGGTCCGTATTTTATGGCAGTCTGCTCAACTGTTGTAATGGCTGCCGTGCTGACGTACGTCTGTGTGGAGGAACTCGAGTAGAATGGGGAGCTGCTGGTGATAACGTTTGTTTTGGTTTGGCGACAGAGGGAGGTGAGCCTCTCACCCCACAGCAAGGTCGGTCATTACCCCAAGGCAGGGACTGGTCAAGATAAGACGGTCTCCGTTATTTACTTATGCTGCAAGATCTCCATATTTTATCATTTTACATCTCTTACAGGTTTTATTGAAGCTGTATTCATTTTGTGTGTGTTGTTATTACTTTGTTATTTTGTTTCACTTTATCTGAGTTGATGTTACGTGTAGAAGTGTCGCTCGGATGCGAGACGGGGTCTCGTGTTCGTATCTAAGCTGTGCGTGTTGTAACGTCTGCGTGTGTAGTTTATTATTATTTTGGGGGAGTATCCAGTCCTGTAGCGCAGTGTAAATATTTCCCAATATATGGAAACTGATGGTGTAAGTTGTGCGAAGTAATTCCCTCCCCGATCTCATGTTTATTTTGTTCAAGTGTTTACCCGTAACGAATTAGAATCGAGGCTGTCCAAACTTAAAATCATCTCCAGCACTAATGAAACTTCTCCGGCGGACGCAGAAGGAAGACTGGTTTGAGCTACTTCATGGCTGTAGAAATTGTACTGTATAAATTGTATAAGGATTAATGTTTATTCACGGTTTTACCATTAAGCCTTATGTATGTAATAAATTGTTATTTGATACGAGATTCTTCTTTAACTCACACGAAGGTAGGCAATAGCCCTAGGTTACACTCCTGTCCCTTTTAATTTCATTTATAAATCACAAGGATGTTTCCACGGATCTCACGGACTGTGCAGCCCGGTGCAGAAGAGGACAGGAATTTATGGTAAGATATGTGCCACTAGTGTAGACAACATTATCCCAGAAGCCCTAAAAGTAGATCCAGATTTAACAGTGGAAATCATGGAGCCACTTCTAACACTAATATGGAACGAAGAACACCTTCCTGAGGAATGGAAGAAGGGTATCCTCTTCAAGATACCGAAGAAGGTTGACCTCTCAGATTGCAATAACTGGAGGGGAATAACGTTGCTCTCATATGGGGGGAAAGTGATGTCAAGAGTCATACTGAACAGAATAAGCATAGCCGTTGACAGGAGACTACTTCAAGAACAGGCAGGTTTCAGAGAAGGTCGGTTTACTGTGGATCAGATTAACACACTAAGGCTAATCATTGAACAGTTTGCTGAGTATGAGACATCTCTGTACATACTTTTAATTGATTTTGAAAAGGCCTTTGACTCTGTCAACCAGAGGAAAATGTGGAAGGCTATGGAAAAATTTGGAATTCCACAGGCAATGTATGATGGATATACTAGTCAAGTAGAACATAAAGGGAAGCTGTCTGAACGTTTTGCTGTAAAACCTGAAGTAAGACAAGGATGTCTACTGTCGCCAATCTTGTTTATCATGACACTGGATTGTATGCTGAGAGAGTCAATGAATAGGAAGTGTGGCATTCAGTGGGGATTAAATAATCGATTGGAAGAACTGGATTATGCGGATGATCTATGTCTTCTTGCAGAATGTTTTCGGGACATGGAAATCAAACTGAATGACTTAAAAATAGAAGATAAAGAAGTAGGCTTAAAAATTAATAACAAAAAGACTAAAGAAATGCGCATAAACCAGCGTAACAATTGTAGCTTGACTCTAGATGGAATGGATATAGAAAGGGTAGAGGAATTTTGCTACGTAGGAAGCATGGCAAGCCAGGAAGGAGGTGCTTTTAGAGGTGTGGTGAGCCGTATAAATAAAGCCAAAGGAGCTATTGCACAGTTACGACCAATATAGAGATCCCCTCACATTCGTATAAAAACGAAGCTAAGGATATTAAACTCAAATGTTAAATCTGTGTTACTGTATGGAAGTGAGACCTGGAAAGTGACCAAAGACATTACCACAACGTTACAGACTTTTATAAATCGAGAATATGGTGGCCAAAGACCATCTCAAACACATACCTTTGAGAGGCCACAAGTCAAAGTCCCATACAGGAACAGATAATGAGACGAAAGTGGAGATGGACTGGGCACACCCTGAGAAGACCACAAGAATCACAAGGCAGGCATTGAGTTGGAATCCACAAGGCAGTCGCAGGCAAGGCAGACCGAGGATTACCTGGAAGAAAACAATAGACACGGAGATTGCTGGAGTTAACAAGACATGGAGGGAGGTGAAAGCATTGGCGGCAGATAGAACAAGCTGGAGAAATTTTTTAGAGGTCCTATGTTCCACCCGGAATTAAAGGAAATAAGTCAAATATGTGCTACTAAATTAGTGACCCACAAAGGTAGGCATTTCTACGACACTACAGCACTTCCGATAATACGTTCTCAGCATTTGCTTGACTGGTATTGGAGTCTGTAGGGCACAGTATGTTCTAGACCATTGTACGCGAAATAACGTCATATTCTTGCGTACGAGTCCAAGTTGGAGGGGCCTAATTCAATTGGGGTACTTTTTGACCCCGAGGCTAGTTGAGTAGTAAGCCTAGGTACGTTTTAACCCGAGTAGTAAGCCTACGTATGTTTTAACCCGAGTAGTAAGCCTAGGTACGTTTTAACTCGAGTAGTAAGCCTACGTACGTTTTAACCCGAGTAGTAAGCCTAGGTACGTTTTAACTCGAGTAGTAAGCCTAAGTATGTTTTAACGCGAGTAGTGAGCCAATGTGCGTTCTAAACCATTGTACTAGGAGTAACGTCATTTCCTTATGTACGCGAGCAAGCCTATCCTCACAGACATCATTGGAGGGGCCTAATTGATTTGGGATGCTTTACGTCTCCATCCGACGGACAAATAACCATCATCAGCGTTATATTCCCTTACTGCGGAGAGGATTGGAAGGCTTTTTTTGGGCACCCAATCTAGTAATTAAAAATTGTATACCACTATCTACCTTACCCTGCCAGGCTGAATGGCTCAAACGGTTGAGACGCTGGCCTTCCCGTCGCAAACTTTGCCTTACCGTATGCACGACCCTCCTATTCCTCCTCCTCCTCTTTCTAAAACACCTGTGCCAGAGTTGGCACCGACGGGACTGAGCATGTGGCATACTAAGGTCATTCTCTTTTAACATGCAGCGATCGTGTCGATATGGTTATGCATGTTTACAGTTGTTCGTTATCAAGGCACCTCTCTAGAAAACGCAAGCCTTTATAGATGGTATAGGTGTGAATATTTTCTTTAGTCTCTGAGATACTGTGATAGAGAGTAGAACGCTTTATTCCATCAAAACAAGAACATAAATAGTTGATGTACAAGGCTTTAAAGTGAACGGCAAAAAATTTGAGTCAAAGAGGTGGCTGTGTTGGATTGCACTGTGTTGTGGGCGTCAAAACTCGTCAGTTTAGTATTTAGCCTACCTTTCCCTTACTGTTTGCAAACAGTTGAAGGCAAAAGCAGACACATTGTATAGAAAATTTTTAGGTCTGCAGTGGGGAGAAAAAGGAATGCCTTAACGCTTTTTATCTATTATCATGAACGCACATTTGTCAAGAGAAGATCTTATTTTCTTTAAGGGATGTGAAAAGAGGGAATGGTTGCTTGAGTATTTACCATCAACATGTGAAATTATCGACGTGAATGAATTCGTCGCAAACTTTGCCTTTCCTTATGCACGACCCTCCTCTTTCTCCTCATCCTAAAATGCATCTCTACTTAGTTGAACACCTTTGCCAGAGTGTGGTGTAATTAATGTGAAATAAAAATGTATATGTATTTGGATCTGACATTATACGAGACATATAATTTAATCGCCTGTGTGTATGGCTCGGTTCATCTTATATGATAAAAGGCATCGAGCGCTTGGTAATCCTGTGTTGGCATTATGTGTGTGTATCGGACTTTAAAGCGTACTCTGCCGCCATCTGTCCGTGAACCGTGAAACTAGTATTGTGTACGAATTCTGATCTCCAGAGAGCACAAGCAACGCTAGACTATACCGCCTCGCGCGGCCTAGGCCTCCTGCGGAAAGTGACTGTCTCCTGTTAGGTCTGCTCGGGAGTGGACGCCTCTAGTAGCCATTGGTGGCTTCCCATCTTCTAACATGATGAAACAACCGACCGGCATCGGTTAAAATAGAACAGTAAACCACATCAGGGGATTGGTAATTCATATTTTAATGTTAATATGTTAATCCATGTGTAATATTGAAGCTGTTTTAATTCTTCCCTGAGAGTGTTACTAGTACATGGGTCAATCACGGTAAGTTACCTTGGATATCTCGCTACGAAGTACTCATTTTATGAATTTCTTCTGTTAATGTAATTTTATTTTTGTGTTGTTTTATTTATTTTGGTGTACTTCTTGTGATGAGAATTCTGCATTGGTATTGGCTTTGGTACGACGTTTATGCTTCAAGTGAGTGCCACGTAAATGAGATGCTATTGTTGACCTGTAACCTTGAAATTTAACTTTGCCTTTCTAAATTTTATTTTCTCCTGGATATATTCGTTCTGCTTGTTTGACGTGTGTTTCATGACATTATTTCCTTGATACGTGTGTTGTAGCGATTAAAAATGTATTGCGTGTCGTTGCTGTGTTTTTATTTCCCTAGCGGTGTTTATTTTCATTTTGTCATTCTGATCTGATTTATTGATAGATCACTCCGTATGTCTCGACTTCATTATGCCCGTGTATTGACTTATGTGCTACGTAATCACTATTCATCACAGTTTTTAATATTATTATTATTATTATCATCAGCATATTAAATTTCATACATATTAAGTTCACTTTGGTTTTTGTATATTAAGGGTTAGGTTTATATGTTTTATCACAACGTGTTATTAATTAAATCATACTTCACTTTAACTTGGTTTATCCCTATGTGATATTTAAGATTCTAAAGTGGTAGTTCTTGTAATATAATGGCTTTTCATTGGGGGACTTTTGGACAGCCCTTCGTGTAGCTATCTAACGTTCGTGGTTCTTATCTTTTCTTCACATTGTTGTGATATCTCAGCCAGACTTGCCAGTTATGTAACTGGCTCATTGTTGTCTTATCTTGAGATTTTCTTCTTGCTCTTGTGTGGCGTCGTTAATGTGATAATGAATTGTTTTCGTCTTGAGTCGAGATCGTGTTGGACCACCTGTTGTGTTGACGCCTTGGGTTACTTGTACTGCCTCGTTCTCTAACTTATTGACTATGGGTTTAAAAGTTGTTGATTTTCTTAGCCGTTTGATTGTGTCTGTGATTTTAGTTAAATTTTTTGTGTCTAAATTTTCTGATTTTGTGCGGGGCTGATGTTAAACAGTTTCGTCAGGACATGTTTATATTTTAATTTCAAGTGATGAGTTGTGTAACTATGTTTATGTGGCTATTGCTGGTGAATGATCCTTTTACGGGGGCTGTCAAAAGCCACTCAAGATTATTTAACCTACGTGTCATTGTTCATAAAATTTTAATTTTTTAATTTAACATAATGCATTTTAGTAACTTCTTAAGACAACCTAAGCATGATGCATCATTTTTATTTGTTAACGAAATATAATTATTTTAAAACAGCATATTTATTTAAATTTTCATTCATCTATTTATTAATTTTATTTATTCAATTACTGTTCTGTTTGCTCAAATTTAAAGTTTTCTTATTTTAAAAACCTTTTAATGTTTTCAATTTGTATTTAATGTAAAATAATTTAAACATATTATATAGTTTTTCTTTAAAAATTGGTGTTATTTGTTTGGTTCCTGCCTCAGCAAGGCCACTCTCTCGTAAACTCAAGACTTTATAGATGCTATAAGGGAGAATACTTGCGATAGGTGCGAGGAGGCAAAGGGAATGCAATAAGAAGAACTTTCTAATGTTAAAGAAATATTTATTGTGTAATTATTTACAAAATTAAACAAACAACTACCGGTGAATCTAGAAAAGACATAAAACAACAAAATGCACATAACTCGTACTACCAAGAGCAAATGGTGATATGGAGGGAAAAGCTACAATGTGGCACCTATGATTCTGAATTTTTCTTATTTGTAGATGACTTTCTAAACTTTCTGTCCACTGCTATTGATTTTTTGCCTGGGCCCAAACACCCAAGAAGGAAATTTCACGAGGCGCATTAAAAGAAATCGTCTGTTAATACGGAAAAAGGATATAAACAATGTTCAAATCCACAATGGTCGGCTAATAGGGATAGATATATATTTATATCAGTTACCTCAATTTCAGTTCCACAATCAACGTAGGAAAGCAGTTAGAACGGTCCTTCATGTAAACAATGAAAGATGTCTAATTAATTCTCAACATGTATATGAAATATTAGGACATGAAAATAATTCAGTGAGAGAAAATTACTACCCAAAAGTTGGTGAAGCTACGCAAACGGTTCACGTTGACACGTTTAATGATATTATATCTAAAGACGAAAAAGCAATAAGTAGAAATGCGGTGGACACTTCACCTGGACCTGATTACGTCATCGTTAGAGCTATTAAAAGTGATATAGCTTCCGAGATAATTGCTACAATAGCCACTCATATGCTTCAAACTGGACAGGTACTACCGTGCTTTAGAAAGGCAAACCGTTCTTATACATAAAGGAGGTTCTCCTGATAACATTATAAACAACATAGGGCACCATCATTTACATGAGACCTTGAGGACATTAGGAATCCCTGAGAAATTAAAGGAACTAATAGTTAATCTCCTGACAGGAAACACTACAAAATACAAACTGTAACAGCCGCGTTAAGCCGAAAAAGGTGTGTTATGCAGGGCTCACCTCTTTCTCCCTGTCTCTACAATCTAGTGACAAATCTTATTTTAAACGAACTAACTGAAGACTCTCTCACAAACCACTATGGATATACTTTAGTACCACATCGTTCACCTTTAACGATAATGGATTTCGCTGATGACTTGGTTGCCATAGGAAATAGTCGAACAGCAGCACTTGAGCTCTCGAAAATAAATACAAGGATATTTCATGAAATATGGCTTTATATCAACTCAATGAAATCCATGGCAATCTGTATCGAACGCGGAATGTTAACCGAAGACCCAGTTGAATTTATATCGAGCTTGTAACATGGAGAAACAATCCGCTATCTTGGAGTTAACTTTTGTAATGAAATTATTCTTCAATCTACACAGGAGCTTAAAAATTACAAAATAAATTGGAGAAATCAATTTATTCTCCACTATTACATGCTGATCAGATATTAAGGTAATGAACACAGTTATATGATCATCTCTCATATGCCCATTCCAAACTATCAAGCCAGAGAAAAATTCCTAAAAAATTCCTTGCTGATGCAGACATACTAATACGAAGTGCTCTTAAGGAAATTCTGCAAATACTGTACCCTACAGGGCACATCAACACTGCAGGATCATACTTACCTGCTCATCTGTTCTTACATACGGGCACCAGCTCAGCTGCAGTCGGCAGAAATGGTCGACAACTGGGTTCTTATGACGAGAGGATCATGGGGAACTCATACAATTACAGTAAACTACAAAATGAGGAACATTTTCGCTACGATCAGACTTTGTGAGTATAAGTTGTATTCATAAATCACATATTTACAACAATTGCACCTGTAGTGCCTAAATAAATGCCCCAAAGGCTCACATTTACAGTTTAAAAGAAAACAAAGACAACACAATCTGGATGATGACGTTATGCTGAAGTTTGTCGATCTGTGAACCAGGAAAGAACGGATGTGTCCCCCACATGCCTACGGCATAAAAATGACATGATGGTAGAATTAAGGATATCCGCAGAAATTAGCGCTATTATGAAAGTTTCCTCCCATATCGGGATATTTATATACACAAAAATAGCAGCACAATAAGTATAAAAGTAATCTCAGATAACCTACTCTACCGACCTATATTACATATTTACATGGACGTGAACCCACGTCCACCAAGCAGAACTTTGTGTGAACAGATGGGCTCACGTAACAATTACATCGTGCAGGATACCTTAAGAGTAATACGCAACCATAAGAAAGCAGAAACAACAAAAAAGAAAGGAAAGGAGGTAAACGTTTAAATGAATGAAGCAACAGTGTCTCCAAAAAGCTTCTCTGCCAAAAGAAAAACGACCTTCCCCCGGGCTACACAAAGATGGCCGCGCCAACCCCAAGGTGCGGGCCGTGCATTGACCTGTTTCGTCTAGCCATGAGGGGCTCGCCCTCGCCAAAAAAATAATCGTAAACACACCGACCGCCTGTGACCCAGTATCCTGGTTCTTGTGCTCCCAGAGCTAACTCCACAAAGGAGCTTTTATTTATCTACGCTTGACAAAGTAAATGGCCACATAAATAAGTGAGGAAATACATCTTACACTGTGTATCCAATTTCACTAACAAACCATCACGGGCCCCATTTATATCGTATAAAGTATTCTACCATACTACACCCCGATGAAATCAATATCGTCGATTAGACGACGGGTTCACAGTAAATTTAGGTCTGCGGTTCAGGCCCTGTTTGGCAGAGTCGCACAGAGTCAAATAACATTAATGTCTCCACCTGCGTTACAGATTACGTTCATCTAAGTTGCAAAAATAGAGCCATGCATATGATCGAAATACAATCAGCATGCACACCTGACATCATGCAGATATGTCTGCCCTTCCCCCTGGAATATAATGGTAATTACGCATAGTAATCCTAATCTTACAAGGAAACGTATTTAACGACCGACCCAAAGGAAAAATATCCGGTCTATCGTACTCAAACAACATGTATCGACGAGTCACACTACCTCTTGCCGCGTTAACAAAATTACATCATTGTCTGCTTTACATAAAAGAAAATCTATCTACCCTTACCCTTTAGATATATCAGAACTATCTTAATATGCAGCCTGATGGGCCACAATCAAATCCTATATTAATATTTACAAGTTTAATTCTACTATCTCTGCGTGATTCCCCAACTCTATTACATGTCTAGGAAATCATGGTCCACTTATCTCGTTATGATGACCTCCTCTTCTTCCCCTCCGGGTAGGCTATAGTGATTTAGCCCATCATGGTAGAGGTCTCGTCCAGGGTCGATTCTTGGAGTCCGGTCTCCCCGTCCCGCTGATCCATGGTGCTGTCTTCTTCTTGAGGGATGCCTCGTTCAAGGTAGCGTCTTCGAAGCCACGTTCTGAAGTTCTTGCACCTCACTTCCCTCGGAATACGTCTCGACCTCTTACTACAATGAAATGTTCACTTTAAACACAACGCATCATTCTGGACTTTCATTTAGGTTGAGCTAGCATACAGCTCTAACACTTTGCAATATTACAACTCCTTGTCCTCACTTCTCGTATAACCGAATACTCACTAACTTGTGCACTATGCCATAAACTATTTTCAGCCCTAGAAAACTATCTACTCAGTTATTGTGTTTTCATGCCCGCTTAATTCGGATTCACAAGTCTATCAGAGGATGGATATAGACCTCCTTAGCCTATTGTCCACACTTCCTCGGCACCTCGGGAGCTTCGCCCCTACCGCTATTTATCGGAGTCTATAAGTACGGCGTTCCTTTTTTGCCGATACAATTAGCCACATGCGACCTCACTGATAGGTATCTGAACATTGTCACATCTATGAATTTACCACCTGTAACTCTGTAGATCACCGATCCACTGGATCAAAGTTACCGCACTGCAATAATTACTCACTGTCTTTGTTCTGAACAAAAGGGTTTCTGGCGCAATCTAGGCAGACGTGCGACGCGTACTGGCAGCAATATGATCGTCGACTGGATGCCCCTTTCCATAACGCTCAGCTCTTATAGGAGGCAACATACCAAGGGACGCCCGGGAATCCACCGAGAAACATCTTGAGTCTGGAATGCGGCCACTCCAGATCTTCCCACGGTGGTTCTGCTTGCTGCGTGTTTATTGATCTAATTATATATTAATAAACCTTAAGGTGTCTATGGCTTCGTAAAATTCTGGCAATCATTTCCATCTTTTTATTTTCCTGAGAAACCTTCTATTATACAAATTAGCGCTCGATTCCCGTAGTGTGGTGACCCTGTCTGCTCTCGCTTAAAATTCTGTTAGGTTGGCGCTGGGACTTCCCATAACAAAATCTTATCTCTCTTTCTCTCTTCCACATATACTCTTTCTCACTTGTACACAGCCGCACCCTGCCTCGGGAATTACCTTCTCGATTCCCGCGCTCTATATAGCATCACGCCCTCACAAACGGCGTCCTACTGCGCAATATTTTTACTGCGTTAAATATCCATACTCGCGATTAAACAGAATGGTACAATACCTGCAGACATTCCTAATGGAATGGTCTACACTGAGAAAAAATATAAGGTGTTGGGACTCCTCTGCGCCACATGGGAAGCGCATCTTCAACACATTAACATCTGTAAGGTGCTAATAAGCTCAGGTGACGAATACATCCATGCTATACAAGAAATCTAAAAGAAGAAATAACTCTCTTACTACAATCACTCAATGTCCCTCCATCTGACAATTTGCTACATCCATGCGTAGAAATAACTGATGCCAGAAAGTGAGAAGAGTGCTTAGAGAAAGGGCATTCAGTGAGTGGTGTAACTTGCAGCAGAGGTGTATGTTTATACAATGAATATACTCCTGCCAACTCCTGGATTCGAGACCATCAAGGCTTATCAAGTAGTGAATCGCGTGAAGCAATTAAGATGACAGCAAACATTTCAGTGGTACCAGGAAGATGTCAGAACGATGCTTTTTGTAGGCCTCAAGGAGATTGAAACTCTTGCGCATGTTCTGGTATCTTGTCCTCATGGTGAATTTTTAAGGAATACGCGTCATCATAACATCCCTTTGTTAATTGCGAGACAACGCTGAAAGACCATGGTTTCCAGGTATTTGAAGAGGTTCATGGCTTTGTGGGCAACGTAAGCCACATAAGGATCGGCATCATTGCTTTCAAGAATAAGAAGAGAGGTTACATCATCGACAGCCCAATTCGCCCTCAGATGTTAACTTCGAGAAGAGGAATATTTACTTACCAACAGTTCCTTACTACAGGGAAAGATACCAGCTAGAGGAAATCGACATAGTGGGTCAGATGATTGGGAGGTGGGGGTACAATTCCAGTTTTTGCCGCTAATTTCTGGAAACAGGTGTCTTCGCCAGTTACAACATTACGGGATATTGCCATCATAGCCTTAAGGAGTTCACTGATAATTCTAAGAAATCATTGTTACAATGAGGTTACCTTCAAAATTCTTCAAGTACATCTATTTCTCTTCTAAAAATAAATGTAAAAGTATACTTTGTCACAGGGCAGCCTCTGCACGAGAGGAAGTATTTCATAAAATAAAAATACAGTCCTTGTTATGCTACCGACAAGTTTTCTGTACTCCTTAACAGCTTACTGCTCCAAAATTGTAATACCCCTGCAACATTCAAATTACACAAAATATTTTCAAAGTTTTCAAAATATATTATACTAAGGATGTTTTGCTTTACAAAGAAGGTAATGCAGTTCTTACCTTGTTGTCATTCTTGTGTTTAGTTTCTGTATGAATTATTATCAGGTACTGTAAAGAAGGGAAAAAGTTCATCCATACACTGTGTACCGTTTACAACCTTCGGATTAGGTCCACCCCAATCATCCGAACCATTTTTACCTCGATGCTTGTAATGACGTCGACAGGGTCTGCATGAAGCTACATCGATTGTCATCTTACTGTGGAGAGGAAGGATGTCCCAGAAAGCATCTACGAAAGGAGCAGCCTACGTAGATAAAAATCCTGGTGGTAAGGTTGAATAAGATATTTTGTCATTTGATATAAGGTTCTATGTTCAGAGAACATCTTAAATTCAGCTGGGTCTTCGATTAAATTTCCGCGTTCGATATAAAGCTTAAGTGCTACTGTTCGACTATTTACCATGGCAACCAAGTCATCAGCGAAACCCATGATTGTTAAAGGTGGACGATGTGGTACTAAAAAGTGTCCTTAGTGGCTTATGAGAAAGTCTTCAATTAGTTCGGTTAAAATATGATCTGTCGATAGATTGTAGAGACAGGGAGAAAGAGGTGAGCCCTGCATAGCACCCCCTTTTTGGCTTAATGTGGCTGTCTTTCCAGTTACAGTTTCTAATTTTGTTGTGTTTCCGGTCTGGAGATTAAATATTAGCTTTTTAAATTTCTCAGGAATTTATAATGTCCTCAAGTTTGCATGTAAATGTAGATCTGTGTTTTGTTGTTTTATTTATTTTCTAGTTTCACCGGTAGTAGTTTGTTTAATTTTCTAAATAATTACACAATAAATCTTTCTTTAAAATGTTCTTCTTATTGCATTTCCTTTGCCTACTCACACATATCGTAAATATTCTCACTTCTAGCATCCATAAAGGCTTGAGTTTACTAGAGAGTGACCTTGATAACGAACAAGTCTAAACATGAGGTAAGGCAAAGTTTGCGATGAAATCATGCATGTCGATAATTTCACATGTTGATGGTGGATTCCTTTTTACACATCCCTTTAAAAAATAAAATCTGCTCATGACAAATGTGCGTTCATGATCATAGATGAAAAGCGTTAAGGTATTCCATTTTCTTCCCACTGCACAGCTACATTTTGTCTATCCATTTGTCTGCTTTTTTTCTTCATGAGTTTGCAAACAGTAAGGGAAAGTTGGGCTAAACACTAAGATGACGAATTTTGGCGTCACAACACAGTGCAATATAACACAGCCTCTTTGAACACAAATTTGTTGCCGTTCACTTTAAAGCCTTGTACATCAACTATTAATGTTCTTGTGATGAATTAATAGAGCGCTCTACTCTCTGTCACAGTATCTCAGAGACTAAAGAAAATATTCACACTTATACCATCTGTAAAGGCTTGAATTTACTAGAGCGGTACCTGACAACGAACAAGGGTTAAACATGCATAACCATGTCGACGTCATCGCTGTATGTTAAACCTTAGTATGCCACATGCTCAGTCCCGTCGGAGAGATGCGTTTTAGGAGGATGACGAGGAGGAAGAGGAGGGTCGTGCATAGGGTAAGGCAAAGTTTGCGACGGGAAGGCCAGCGTCTCAACCGTCTGAGCCATTCAACCCGGCAGGGTAAGGTAGGTAGTGGTATACAGTTTCTAATTGTTTGCCCCAAAAGCCTTCCAATCCTCTCCGCAGTGCGGGCATATAACGCTGTTGATGGTTATTTGTCCGTCGGGTGGAGACGTAAAGCACCCCAAATCAATTAGGCCCCCCCAGTGATGTCTGTGAGGATAGGCTTTCTCATGTACACAAGGATATGATCTTATTCCGTGTATAGTGGTTTAGAACGTACATTGGCTTACTCCTCGGGCATAGAACGTACATTGGCTTACTACTCAGCTATAGAATGCACGTAAGCTAACTACTCAACATCAAAATGGCGTCTGTGAGGTTAGACTTGCTCACGTACGCATTGAACGTTCATTGGGTTACTACTCGGATATAGAACGTCCATTGCCATACTACTCGAATGGTCAGGGGTCAGTGACCTAGTGGGAAGATGCTGACGCAGCACCCATTGTTTTAGAACATACACTGTCCTACTACTTACATTGACCATTGTTGTGATGTGATTTCTTTCTTCTACTGTGTCCCGAGTAAAACAGCATTCCTGAGTATTGGCAGAAGGTAGCTGTGGAGTCAGATAACTTTGTCCCGTCAGCTACAGCTGGTTGTAAATATAAATGACCACTGTTGGTTATAGTAGCTAGCAAACCAACAATAATTTTTCCACGATCACCTTCTATGTCAATATCAACCTCTTCCTAAACTTTACATCATTTAGCGAGCAGATCATGCGTGAAACTCCTTTATGAAGTATTATATTATCTGCTGACAGTGTGTGAGCTCCTTACGTGCTGCAGCTCAGAGCTGACCGCTGGCAATTTCTTACCAGTTCATGATCACGGGAAATTGTATTTCCGTACTTTTCAGTGAATCGTGGCGATCTCCGCAGCATCACGTCGGCTGTATTGATATGCATGTCATTAATCTTCATAAACTGGAACTAACGTCGAACAATTACTATAGGCACTCCGTTCTGACGTCTGCCCCTTATGATGTACCGATCGCGGAATACGACGCAATTTGTCGAAACAGCGTCCTTTAGCCGACTTGTTGTCACAGTCGGCTTATAATCCTTTATTCAGGAATCTGACCCTAAACGGGTTTGCCATAGGACACAGTATTGCACGAGTTTTGTTTTAGAATATAAGTGGTTCCTTAGAAGAAACACGGACCTGTGCACAACCGCCTCGCAAATCGTGGCTAGAGAGTAAACCTCTTCATCCCCGGTGCACCCACTAACAATCCGTAGACGGTAACTGAGTTTACGGTCGTTTCTCCATGATATAATTGGAAAATGGAACTTAAATTGCCCGCTTCTCAGACTGCTGCACCGCTTGGCCCAATGTTGCTCTCTGTTTATCGATGGCTTCACATCTTCATGTACATCCCATTGTGGGATCGCGAGTATTCCTAAGCAATGAGCCGAATGGACAGTAGCCGAGAATACGTCCTAAAGTTTCAGTCTCACCGCGTTCTCCTGGCTTCTTACTGGAGCCACGTCTGCCATCATTTTGATGCTTTCAGTTCATTCTGATGTTGAAAGACATACCTTTCTGCGAACCACTTATTTCGTTGAGGGTGCTGCGTGAAGAGCATTTACCTTTCCTTGAACTCCTCGTTTCTTAGCCTTTCCCGGAAAGCTTTGTTAGTTGTTTCTGTTGTTGATTTTACCGCAGCAATGCTCAAATTACGGAAGCAGTCGGCTTTTCCTTTCTCCCACAGAGTGCATACCTTCAGACACCGCGTTTAGATGTTGGATAAATGCTTCCCACTGGGCTAAACTTTTGTATTTTGAAGATATAAATCCTTTAGAAATTAATTAATTCTTAATCCTTTAAATACTAACAGTTTTATTTTTATCGGATTAAGACACAGAAGTATCTAGCCCGCTCCAGCTCGCTGGTCTCTCGCAGAGAGAAGTTCTTGTTCTGAGGCACGTGTTCACTATTTCCTGCTCGCAGTATTTCACACCGTGGAACTAGGCCATCTGGCAAGGGACCTCGCATATAAAGATGCTATTTAATAGCCAACCGGCGCAGAACACTCAGGTATGTGGGCCAAGACGGCGCGCATTCTGTGGAACTGCATGACGGCCTGATCATTCGTAATTGCAGCACTAGCTCGCTAATATTTCTCAGCCATTGCACTGATGTCATCAATTCAAGAGTAAACGGAATATGAAATATATTTATAGGGAACTTCAAAATAAAATATTTACGCAGTTCATTATTTTATCAAGTCATTTAAAATAACCCACACATAGTGGGATTAAGCGTCTCATAGTTGATTCTACTTGAGTCTAACTCAGGATTTTTCTTTGAGAATTTTCCTCTCTAGCTTTTCTAGGTCTTGTTATTTGTGACCTGCCACCAGTTATCAGGATTTCGAATGCATAAAGTGCCTGTGGTTTGATGACTCTGTTGTATTATCTTAATTTTGCATTTAAAATATAGATTATTGTTAAAGATAATATTATTCACGTCAGAAGGATTAAATCGAGGACACCTTTTCTCATTCTTTTTCGTACCTTGATCTCTTCAGACGGCTCATATCGAAACTGGAGACCTCATTATGTATGGGCAAATGAACATAAATATCGAGGAAGGAAAAGGAAATTACAGACATCCAAGCCTTCGTAAACGTCAGAAGTGGTCACAAGGCACAAGGGAATGGAGAGGTGGAACGGAGGATTCTGGCAGAAATGTGAAAGGGATTCCAGTCTTCGCTGCTCAGAAGTGGTAAATCTGTCTGTGTGAAGGTGTACGTGACCTTGTTCTTGATTAAATGGGGATTAATAACACAGCCTGCAGCTAGCTATCATTTCCGGCTACTGAAATACGTCAACAATATGGTAATTGGCCTGTAACAGGTCACTGGGTAAGCTACGCCCTACAGCTAACATTATCACAACCGATAAGCACTCACCTGAGGTAAATTTCACAACTCTCGCCTGGTCATATGACAGCTGACCAGCAGGAGAGGATGCTGGATCATGTAGGCTGATAAACACTAGACAGAAGACTGAATATGTGTATGCCGCTCAGTGAAGTTGAAGATTTTAAATATCTCCAAAGACGACACACATCGCATAAACTCTGGGTGGATGAAACCTGCCTGGAGTATTATTTGTGTTAGAACAAAGAGTAAAGTTTATAAAGGGAGTGAATTGGCTGCGAGGTTAGGGTAACGTGACTGTAAGCTTGCATACCGGAGCTGGCAGCAGCTCTGAAGATAATTTTCCCCATTTTCACAGCAGGCAAATACTGGCGCTGTTTCCTGCACGGTCTATAAAACAGCCATTCTTGGAGCGTTGGTCTGTAGGGAAGCAGATCGGTCGACTGAGTCCCTGTAGTTGACGAGGTGGTGGGAGGGCAAGCGACGTCAGGCTGTGCGAGGCCTAGGACGTCTTTCGTTTTCACTCCCTTCGTGACGCTCGTGTTTCTTTGGCCGATATCTTCATTCTTGGAAGTGTCGGTCCCCTTCCCGTCTCCCTATGATTACTGTTAATAGAGGATATAGCCCAGTTGTACTTCGCCTTAAAACAATAATCACCACCACCACCTTTTTCATCCCAGCGTCTCCCAAAATGTATCGGCGATAGTGTTTTAATAGAGGAAAAATATCCTTGATGAGAACATCTGACCTTCCTAATAGCGAAGGTACGGAAAAGGAAGACTCGCTAAAATTGAGAAGAGAACTAGAGATGAGCAAGAGAGGAGCTTGGCCGAAGTAGGAGAACAACTCGCTATTACTTGGTAAAGAGGGACGGGGTGTTGCCGCTTCCTCTTTACTGTTGGAATAGCGTCGTTGATTTCCATGCACCATTGTAATCATGGCGATCAGTTACAAGCTGATACGAGAACGCGAGCTCTCAGCTCGATTACAGCCGACAATGCTCGCCTAACAACACACCAGAGCGGAGGACATGGCACAGTTTGTTGTACTCCGAAGAGCTTTTTACCTCGGTGAACCGCGTACATTCAAGATGGAGCACGTCACTCCATTTATGATGGTTACGAGCGAAATTCGTAAACGACACAGATGAGGAGTGAGGGCAGTATCTACATCCTCAACTGGATGCAATGGATGATTCTTCACTCTAAGCATAGAATTGTGGATATGAACTCGCTAAGTCCAAAACCATATCCACAATTCTCTGCTTTTCCGTGTACTCGAAAAAATGTACGAGTGAGGTTTTTACATCGCACCGGGGAAGAAAGCGACTGTATGAAAATGGGGAAAGGCGGAAACTGATCTCACGCTTTCCAGCAGAGGGTCATCTTCACAGCTACGTGGATCGAAGCGCGTAGACTAGTCGCTCGGTCTGCTGTCACTCATGTCCCTTAGATGGCATTATTGCTTCAATTAGAAATACTAAGTCGTGAAGGACGGGCAGGTAATTGAACAAAACGTAATTGCCTTTATTTATTTATTTATTTATTTATTTATTTATTTATTTATTTATTTATTTATTTATTTATTTATTTATTTATTTATTTATTTATTTATGGCGTTTGGTGCCCGGATTGTCCGAGGACTTATTCGGCTCGCCTACTTCAGGGCTTTCTATTTGATACCCATGGGTGACCTCCACGTATGGGTGGCATTTGAGAATGCCACTGAGGTAGGCAGAGAGGGAAACTTAGTGTCTGCACGTAGCCTACTCCTGTCCAATAACACCAAGCGGTCTGTTCAAGACTTAACGTCTCTATCATCATCAGCAGCGTCATATGCCTTCACTCCTTCTCAACACCGCGCAGAGATTTGGAATTTAATCCAAGCTTTTGACAGGCAATCCCGTGATTAGAAATTATATACCATTATCTCTCCTATCCTGTCGACCAACATTCTGATGGTGAACATAATTTTCCACCAACGGGACTCGAACCGTCAGGTCGTATAGACTTGACGCCTTAACGATCATGGCTACAAGGCGGGCGTATTACCTTAAATATAATGTAGCTAATGTTAACTTTATGAGTATGAAGTTGAACATTTCTATTTTAATAGATTATGTGACAGAGTACAGCAGAAAGTATTTCCCCAAGGAACAGATGGACAAAGATAGCTTGTGAAACACAAGCTGAGTATTTTTAACACAAGAGTTATATTTTCAAAACAACTTTGTCTTGTCATCGTGTGATATAACCATTGTTTGTTTTGACAATCTAAAGTTAGCTCGCGTCTTTGATCGACGTCAGAAGAGGGCATTCATCCGTCGTGACATGTTCACAGATTCAATACCAGATCACTGGCTCTTGACTGTAGTATGTGGTGATTCCCTTCTTTCGTTAAGTGGGGACACTTAAACTAATATATTTATTTAGCTTATGCCACACACTGAGGAACAAAGAATATGTTAAAACACAACGAGTAATTTAGAAAACCAAATAATATTAAAAGAATAAAAGGAGAAACACACCATAGAAATGGGGAGAATTAAGTACAAATTAAAACATGATGTCTGAATGTTGTCAACAGTCCCGCAGACGGTTCACCGCAGTCACAGCCTTCCTTGCTCAGATGAAATCCGCGCGAGGGCTACTGATCTCCATTCATCAGAGGACCTACGTGAGTGAAGTTTTTCTATTTCACACCGTTCTATTGAAAACTCTGCATAGCATAAACCACGTGATACTGATGGCCTTGGTTTTCCCGAATTTGTAGGGAAAGCTTCATTGTTTGTTGCTAGTATTGTCATAACAAACATGACTGCCTAGAGTGTTAGCAGTTATTAAGTGCTTCATTATACGACTATTCACTACGAATTATTGTGAACACGACTTCTAACATTTTCGGCAGAATTTTCACTTCCATCTGACACACGACTGAAGGGATAATATTCACATGTTTAGCAACTTCTTTAAAGATTCACGAGAGCCACTGAATTAAGTGATACTAAACTCTTCCTCACTGCCGAAAATTTTATATCAACTATAGCAAAAGCAATGCCCATGCAATCTGTACAAAATCATTCAAACTTACTTCAGCAACAGGAAAACGAAACAGCAATTTGAACTAAATACATCAACAAAGGATACCCTGCAGCCGAGGATTTTGGAATATCTTGTATGATGACGTCCTCAAAGTACCTCTTCCCATGGACTGCAAGATTGTTGCGTACGCTGACAATGACGCTGACTCAAGTACTCGAGTGAACACATATTCTGTTCGACTGGGTATCCAAAAACAATCTGCAGTTAGTCCACTGAAAACTAAGGCTATGGTTGCCACGAGAAAAAGAAACCTGATAAAGTCACAACTCAAGATGAACGGTCAGGAAATCGCACTAGAAGATCAACGTTTATATCTGGGGGCCCTACTGGACAAAAATTTAACTTTTAGGATACATTTCAATACACTAAAGCTTAAATCTGATACTTTTTTTCACGCCATTGCTACTGCATGCAAGCCAACATGGGGAATAAACTCAGAAGTACTCCTCATTATACGAGGCAGATCAAAAAATAAGTTGCACTTCCCAGTTATGGCCATTTATTACACCACCTATACAACGGCAACACGACTATAACGACATACACTGTGACGTCACTTTTCCACATAGTTTCCAAGAGACTCCAAACATTTCTGCAAACGCACAACCAACTTGTCGATGCCGGATGCATAGAAATTTCCTCCAGCGTTCTGCAACCACTCGGAGACAGCGGCCTTCGCCTCCTCATCGGTCTGGAAACGTCGACCACCGAGCTCCGTTTTGAGCTTACGGAACAGATGAAAGTCACACGGCGCTAGGTCGGGACTGTAGTGTGGATGTTGCCAGACCTCCCACTTGAAACGCTGCAGCAGTTCTCTCGTTTGGCGGGCCTTATGAGGTGTTGCGTTATCGTGCAACAAAATCACACAGGCGCTCAATTTCTCCCGGCGCTTCTCTTTAATCGCTTTACCCAACCGGTGCAACGTTTGACAATACGACGCCGCGTTGATCGTCGTTCCTTTCGGCATGAATTCCACGTGCAGCAAACCCTCCATGTCAAAGAACACTGTCGCCATAACCTTACCGGCTGAAGGTTGAACCTTGGCCTTCTTTCGTTGTGGTGATGCGGAGTGCACCCATTCCATTGATGTTCTCTTCGTTTCCGGGGTGACGTGGTGGACCCACGTTTCGTCGCCTGTGACGATTCGCCGCAGAAACCCGTTGCCGTCTGGGGCATAGCGTTGCAAATATACCAGGGAGGATTGGAAACGTTGTCCCTTGTGCTCATCGGTGAGAAGACGTGGGACCCATCTTTGACACAGCTTACGATATCCAAGGTCCTCGTGAACAATGGCGAACACAGTGCCATACGACATGTTCAGCTGCGTCGCGATTTCTCTCAGTTTAATGCGCCGGTTATTTCTTATGATCGCATTCACACTGTTGACCTTTGCACGGGTCCTGGTCGTTGCGTGCCTGCCTTCGCGATGGTTGTCCGTGATATCCGTGCGTCCGGCTTCGAATTGCTGACACCACTTTACAATACCTTGCCGAGAAATGGCCCGCTCCCCATACACAGCACTAATTTAATAATGAATGTCCGTGCAATTCTTCCTTTTGGCCCATAGGAATCGGATTGTCGCACGCACCTCATATTTGGAGTGAACGTCCATTTGACGCGCCATTGCATTTGTCCGCTATTCACACAATACTAGACGAGACACCACAGCGACCTGCATAACGGACGTGTGGGCAGTGTCTGTTCCTTTCTCCTCTGTGCCCACGTTTGCGACACACAGCGCGCTGCTGCGGCGCGTTAGGGCAACTAACCTTTTGATCCACCTACGTATATTACACAACCTTTTTTCCACTAGTACTGTATTGTGCTTCATCGTTTCGTTCTGCACTCGAAAAGCAGTGGGATAAGGGCAAGATTAAGAGAGGAATCGTCCTTCGAATTTCTCGCTCCTGTCGCACAATATCCACGCAAGCAGCCCTTGTCATCGATGGAATGGAACCCCTGTTCTTTACTGCCATCGGAAGGCCGAACTCACGTTAATGAAGAAAAACATAACACCGCCTGCACCAGTTCTTGAAACCACAGTGGAGAAGAACCGGATTGCTGGAATCCAGTCACACTAGTAACTTCTAGACTTACGTTTGCAATAGCTGCTCGCTCAACCATGACTACTATATCTACGCTCGCACACCTACTTACACTGACTCTGACAAAGTCGGATGTCCGTTAATTGTCTACGAGAATAACAGGGAAGTGTTTTCAGCCAAATACAAATTGTCATCCAGCTGCTAAAGCCGAGCTATGCGCCATAAAGTCTGCTGTGGAGTGGTGTGAACACAACAATAACACGCAGACTGCGTTGCAACACAATCAAGGACAAGCACAATGCGTCTGTCTTTCCTGGATCCGAGAACTCACCGGTTCTCCTGGAAATGAAGAGCCCGTCCTTATCCAACATACAAATCACCCCCAAGCTGTACAAAAGCCCAAATAAAAAAACATCTAACAATACAGTGGAACAACCTCTGGACATCAAGTACAAAGGGGTATGTCGCAAGAAAATTATATTCCCCGATATATATAGCCGACTCCAGTGCAAAACATTTAGTGCCCGAATTCATTGTTTCTCTCTCGCCATGGAAAGTTTAAGTGCTACTTTGAACGCTTGAAAATTAACATTGCAGGCGATTACTTGTGCTTTTGTGGATCTTCACAAACGGTGGACCATTTACTGTTCGATTGTGCCATGTTTAGAAGGACAGGATTCGAACGTGATTGTCACCCAAACAATTGTAATGTGGAACTAGCACATGCTAAGTTCGAAGTCTGAAACTTTAATGGTCTGTGTCAAGAAACAGCAGCACTTACGGGACGGCCGCAGTAGTATTACGTGGAGAGAAAACGAGGGGAAGATACTGACGCAGTAATATTGCGTCGCGCGTTTTATGCTGTTATTAAATAGTGCTGAACCTAAATGTACTACTCCCGCAAAATCACAGCGTTTGTCCAGACAACTTAGTTTATACAATGACCAAAATTGTCACTACTGTCGGACTGTTTATTATGGACACCCGAGTTTAGGCTTTAATTACAAACGAACCAATAGGCCTATTGTAATGCGAGTTATACCAACATTTTCCTTGTATAGCGTATATAAGACGCATTGTTTTCGACGTACATTAAATATTTTTTATTTGTGGTTGTAATAAATATTGCCAGGGTTTTTGGCCTCTTCTCTAGGAAGCGCTCACTTAGGAATATATACAAGGGAAACTACTTGTCTGATGATAATGAAATTTTTATATGTTATAACAACATGTATTTGTAGTGTAATACTCAAGTTACAATTTTTTTCAACCACCCCGAAGAAAGCTCTTATCATTTTTCTAAAGCAACTCTTCCTCAGCCCAGGATAAACGCACAGCAGTAAACTTGGGCTTGTTTTGAAGCACTCAATAATGGTTATCAGAAACTACAACAACTGTAACCGTACAGTGTGGTACCGAATTTATTAAGAGTAATATTGAAAGAAGGTTTTGTGTACGCCGGACCGTGCGATTAAGAGCAGGCCGGGTGGTGAAATCGGGCGCAGTGTTGCCGCGTTCAGTAGTAATCACGCGCGCAACGAACACAGCTTTTCGTTTACTTTCAACCTTTAATTTTATTTCGCCACAGTTGCTGCATCCCGACATACCTACTTTAGACGAATTAGAGACTTAGCCCGCTGTCACACAGGGCATCGAACGATCAAGAGCGACCAACTGGCATCGAGTACTAACGACTAAATTCATTTACCTTGTCACACTGCTCATCGATCGAGAGGGATCGACTGCACGGAAACAGCTGATACTCCCGCCCAGTACCGTACAGGCTACAGATGTATTCATATTCACGAGAGAAAAAGAATGTGTTGTGAAAGCGATAATTCGGGTGGAAATATGATTCTAACCTATGAATATATTAGGAGAAAGGAAAGAACCAGACGATCGCAGTGGACAAGGTAAAGAGCCATGGAGAATTCCACCAAAGTGTGCCTTCGTTGCGGAATGACGAAGAAAAATTCAGGAACTAGTACCGAATGCCCATCAATAATTACGGTATAAGGAATTAGAGGAAAAATGAAGTCAATAATAAACATCAGGCAAACAAATTACAGGAAAAGTATAAGTTCTGAGGAAAGGCTGACACTATCGTTAAATTCAATATTCACAACGATTTTTTTAGGTTTAAAGTCAAAAGTGATGTTCACCTTCGAAACAACTACTGTATGTCCGTGGCAAAATATATCAAATAAAAGATTAGTGGCATTCTGCAGGATTCTAATAAAGTATTGATAAAAAGGACTGAAAACTGTTATGTACATCAATTTGAATTCATAATTTGAAGGTGCTACCATCAACAGTGGAAATATATTTATTTAGGCCTACAGGTTTCTGGACATCGGTGACTCATACAGATTTAGGATTGCTCACAATACATCAGTGGATTTGTTCCTATTATATATGATGCCATTCATAGAGCACTACAGCCAGAATTGTTGACAGGGTGAAAATTCCAACAAAAGCCTCACAAAAGTGGCTCATTGTATTTCAAATATTAAGACTAATACCATTTATGCTTATTTGTTTTAATGATGCTGGATCCTGGGGCATAATTACTGTCTTTTCAAATGATATTTTGAGGTGTTTATTAGATGGAGGTTAACAGCTTTTTTTTTTTTTTTTTTTTTCATGCCACTTGGTGAGATCCCACCTACCAAAATAATAGACATATCAAGAAATGCTTCCAGTCAAAATTTACATTACCTAATGTAGAAATAGTGTGTCAAGTTTCATTACAATCCTGTAAATAATTTTGAAAGAAAGAAAAATGCACATATGCTCTGAATATTGTGAAAATGATAAAAGCAATGGAGTTCCTTACACTGTTTCTCTCCCTCATGATCCTCTGCAAATCTCTTGTTGCCTCTCCTCTTCTTTGTTATTGTGCCATGTTCAGAATAGTATCATATTGCTTTCATGACAAGCATGTTGCTCAATTTCTGTAGAATCCAGGTCCATATCCAAACTTTGCAAGAATGACAATCCTGTCTTAATTTATATCATTGAAGACTACAGCAGCTAATTTTACCAAATGGCTGTGAAGAAAGGTTGTCTATGGACATCTCTTCCAAAGTAAATTCTCTTTAGGATTCTGTGTATTCACATATGTGTACATTTCTTGAGGAGTTCAGGTGAGGCTAGTGCTCTGTACACTAGCTTAATAACTATAGGAATAGCTTCTGGAATATTGTTCTAATAAGTACGTTGGCAGTGTAATAGACTGATACTTGTCAAAACTACATGTAAATTACACACAAGGTCTTGTTTATTACCCTCATCACTAAGCATAAAGTACTGTCTCCCCAAACTTTGCACTGGCAAGCTGATCTAATTGCTCACTTGGCAATAATAAGCCAATTAATATAAATCCTGCACTTCCATCCAAGTTACTGGTAAACTCCCTGGTACAGAGTAACAACTTTTTCCGCAAAGGTCTGGTAGGACTCTCTTTCTTACCTCAATGTTGATTTTGCCTTTCTGTGTATTGTTCATATGTAACTTCTTTACTGATATGAACATGACCAAGCCTATCTATCCATCCTGAAATACTTTCCTTATGAATCAGTTCAAGGAAAATGAAAACTTTGCCTTCAATTTCACCAAAAATGAGAACCAACCACTGCAAAAAAATAATAGCTGCTAATAACAAGCACCTTGCCTTCTATTTTTAGAAGTGAAGAGTATGCCTTTCTAACAACTAAATAGACTACTATTGCCGTCTACAGTAAAATGTTATTTAGGCCTCAGGTGGTAAATGATTTAATTTTGCTATATCTTACATTGCCTACGTCAAAACTGTTTGTAAATACCAATTATATAAATGAATGTTTGACAGAGTAGGGTGTATGGGCCTTGTAAGATCTTGGATTGACTTACAGGGTAATTAATCTACTCAACCTTTTATTACAAGCATGTAACTGTCATATGAATATATTTTTTATAAATAATGTACATATTCTGCCATCATATTCCCTTAATATCACATCACACAAAATACAGTTTTTTATGTTGTAGATTAAAATCTACAAAACTTTGGTGGAAACATCTGTCAAAATAGTTACAAATGAATTTTTCATCTTTGTTTTTCATTGTTTATATGGATCTACAGCACAAGAAATAAAATAATCAGTCTACCTTGATGCCCTCTGTAGGCCTATATGTTATTAATAAATTATAAGTACAGTAACAGACATGAAAGTAGTGATCGCTGGTGCAGACAGGTACAATGGCAGGAGAGTACTTGGAATGAGGAGATAAAGGCTACCTAAGTTACAAAGTTATAAGGTGGCAGGGAGGGATTCTGTCAGGTATAACTGCAATAAGAATTTTGTCCTATGCAAACAACTTGGTCTATTGAAACTGTGCAATCTAATATTAATGGATCTACAGTACAAGAAATAAAATAATCAGTCTACCTTGATGCCCTCTGTAGGCCTATATGTTATTAATAAATTATAAGTACGGTAACAGACATGAAAGTAGTGATTGCTGGTGCAGACAGGTACAATGGCAGGAGAGTACTTGGAATGAGGAGATAAAGGCTACCTAAGTTACAAAGTTATAAGGTGGCAGGGAGGGATTCTGTCAGGTATAACTGTAGTAAGAATTTTGTCCTATGCAAACAACTTGGTCTATTGAAACTGTGCAATCTAATATTAATGGATCTACAGCACAAGAAATAAAATAAGCAGTCTACCTTGATGCCCGTTGTAGGCCTATATGTTATTAATAAATTATAAGTACGGTAACAGACATGCAAGTAGTGATTGCTGGTGCAGACAGGTACAATGGCAGGAGAGTACTTGGAATGAGATAAAATAGAACTGAATGTCAGGTTGAGAATACAAAACTGGAACAGGTAGATAATTTCAAATAGGTATTTAGGATGTGTATTCTCGCAGGATGGCAGTATAGCAAGCAACATTGAACACAGATGCAGTAAACCCAATGCAATGAGCTTGCAGTTGTGATCAACAGTATTCTGTAAGAAGGCAGTCAGCTCCTGGACAAAACTACTAATGTCTTTACACTGGTCTGGTTTCAGACCACCTGTGCTGTACAAACCTAGTGCAATGAGTTTGCAGTTGCGATCAACAGTATACCATAAGAAGGAAGTCTCAATACGCTGGTCTGGTTTCAGACCACCTGTGCTGTACAAACCTAGTGCAATGAGTTTGCAGTTGTGATCAACAGTATACCGTAAGAAGGAAGTCAGCTCTTGGACAGAACTATCAATACGCTGGTCTGGTTTCAGACCACCTGTGCTTTACAACTGCTTACTACATACACACAGAAAGGACCTACTACATGTATTTCAAAAACTCCTTTCCTTGTAAACCATACCTGTTCTACCACATAAAATATACAAATTAAGATGTTGTAATAATGCTAATAATTAATAAAAATTGGAGTTAAGGTTCTTTCCCATCAGGTCCTAATACACATAACTCACTGAGTATTCCAATAAATATTGATAGATAAGTATAACAAAAAATGATTTAATTTAAAAAGTAGAACATTTCTCAAGAAAAATTTTATTAGATTCTTTCTTGGTCTAACACTGTATACAACAGTTTCTGAATTTTAACTTTGAAAACCCTTCGACCTAGTTCACTCATTCTTTCCATGTCATCATGAAGACACTAAAAATAACATTGATTATATTTTCTTTTCAGTTTTCAGTATCTTTTCTAAATATTCACTTAACACATCACTGTCACTTTCACATTTCTGTTTCTTTTATTTTTAACTGCTGGCAAAGCTGTTTGTAGAAGCAGAAGCCACTGGACTGGAAGTTGAAGTCCCTTCAGTAATTTCTGAACTGTAGGAGTTAAACCCCTCCAACACAAATTATTTCTGCTTCCTCCTCCTATATTTCAGCTTGGTGAAAAGGCTCTCATACACCAGGTGCCACTTCCATACATGTGTTTGATATAGAACTGAAAAAAATGAACAACATATTAATGCAATTCTTCTAAATTGGAGCTACATTTTAGTCTGGACACAAGCCTTCTGTTTAAGAAATTGTTACTTTCAATAATTATTTTAGTAAGATGATTGCTAGGTTAGATTATATTATATTACTTTCAGTTATATCTGATAAATTAATGAACAGATGGGTGGAACTTATGGCCTACAGACTGAATCTTCCCCTCACTCTTTCACAACTAGAACACTGGTCTGTAATGTAGGCCTACTTTTAAAAATAAATATTACAGAATTGTACCTTCTTCCAGCAATGAAGAGTTCCAGAAAGTTGAGGGCATTGAAGTAGACCCATTTTATGTTTTCTGTACAGCAGAACCTGGGAGGAGAGGGAGGATGTTATCTCTCCAAGTTCGATATCCAGCCCTCAGAATTTGCCATGTTTTGGCACAACTTTTTCCTGAAACAATGAATCAGAATATTGTGACAAAGAAAATATACATGTAGTAGGCCTACTTATGGCATAGGCCTACACTTATTTGTCATTAAAGCAAACAATGGTATTCATTTCATTAGGTACGAGATGGAGGTTAGGAAAGCACTGCTTATGTTTTCCAAACATTTCTTCAATTAAGTTACAAGAATGATAATTACTACTTCTCCTAGTGTAACTCATTTTACCACTCTATTCCGTATAATATACTTTATCAATAAATAATCTAAGATAACACTATTCATAAGATAATCGTAATAAATCTAATAATTACTTACCAGTTTTTGTCCCAATTCTCCACACTATAGAATGCCATACAAAATTCACGGTCTCCCTATTACTATATCCAGGGAGTCTAGGATTATACACCACTTTGTTTTCATACACTAAGCAAATTAATGTTTCGATTTCATCAACAGATGACTATGTTGCGTCCGCCATTATCGAACGACTGCGACTGAAAAACGGACACGTTTGTTTTTACAAACCAGTCGATCTTCATCGCTCGTAGTTGATCGCTGACGATCGATGCTGTGTGACTGGTGCCACTGCCCTCTGTAGGTTTGTTTTCTTAGTCGGTCGATCGCAGTCGTTCGATCGAGCCTGTGTGACAGCCCCCTTAAGAGCACAGGGCTACAAGATCTTCTTTACAGACGATAACTGGTGCGGACAGAACCATACTATGAAAACAACTTTGACAACGATAATCTGTACAGAGTGTACATTCAGCAAATTTATGGATGGTGTGGAGGGTTCAAAACACCGTCTGGAGCTGGGAAAAGCAATTTTACACATCGGAAGTGAAGAAGGATTTCTTGACGGTGCAGAACTTTGTTTTATTGGCAAGAAAGGAAGTGGTGATCACCACAATGAAATGAACTCGACTTATTATGAAGAATGGTTCGCGAAAATCCTGAGTTTATTGCCTCAAAGGTCGGCTGTCGTTATAGATCAAGCTCCATATCATATGATGGTCAATCCTTCATCTAAAAACCCGAACATGTCATGGTTGAAATCTGAAATTATATCTTGGATAACATCAAAGAATATTTCACTACCACCTAGAGTTGACCATTATAACAAATTAACCAAATCAGAGCTGATTGTCCTTGCCAGGCCTTATTATTATTATTACTTTTTTTTGATATTTGCTTTATGTCGCACCGACACAGATAAGTCTTATGGTGACGATGGGACAGGAAAGGCCTAGGAATGGGAAGGAAGCGGCCTTAATTAAGGTACAGACCCAACATCTGCCTGGTGTGAAAATGGGAAACCATGGAAAACCATCTTCAGGGCTGCCGACAGTGTGGTTCGAACCCACTATCTCCCGGATGCGAGCTCACAGCTGCGCGCCCCTAACCGCACGGCCCGGTATAATAGGCCTTATTTTCAAACACCGGTAAAGAAACTGGAACAACTGACTAAACGACTTCGACCAGATGTACAGCTTGTTTGGTTACCAGTGGCCCATTTCGAGCTTAATCCAATCGAGCTCATTTGGGCTTAAGTAAAAGGGAAAATAGTAAAAACAAATATGGCTAACACATTAGAAAATGTTGACGTATGGAAGCAATTAAAGCTATTTTCCGAGAAGCCTTACGTACCGCGACCCCTGAACTCTGGAAACGATGTATTAAATACGCTAAGAAAATTGAAGACCACTACTGGGAAAAAGATGGACTTCCTGAAGATGTCCCTTATTTTGAGCCAGTCATAATCAACATGAATGACAGCAGCACCGATTCATCGGAACACAGTGATTTTTTGGACGAAGAAAATTGATAGAATTAAATATTGTAAATATATGTAAATAATAACGCAAATAACTCTTGTAAAAATTGTACAGTGTGATATTTCTAAATTAGGAAGTCAACCATTTTTAAACCTGCCATTGAAGGTTTAAAGCCCTTTTGAGGAAAGGTGATGGGAAGTGGAATTTATAAAAGGAAATAAAATTAAAGGTTGAAAGTAAACGAAAAGCTGTGTTCGTTGCGCGCGTGATTACTACTGAACGCGGCAACACTGCGCACGATTTCACCACCCGGCCTGCTGTTAACCGCACGGTCCGGCGTACACAAAACCTCCTTTCAATATTACTCTTCATAAATTCGGTACCACACTGTACGGTTACAGTTGTTGTAGTTTCTGATAACCATTATTGAGTGCTTTAAAACAAGCCCAAGTTTACTGCTGTGCGTTTATCCTGGGCTGAGAAAGAGTTGCTTTAGAAAAATGATAAGAGCTTTCTTTGGGTTTGTTGAAAAAAATTGTAACTTGAGTATTACACTACAAATACATGTTGTTATAACATATAAAAATTTCATTATCATCAGACAAGTAGTTTCCCTTGTATATATTCCTAAGTGAGCGCTTCTTAGAGAAGCAGCCAAAAACCCTGGCACTATTTATTACAACCACAAATAAAAAGTATTTAATGAATATCGAAAACAATGCGTCTTATATACACTAACGTAGAATTAAACAAGGAAAATATTGGTATAACTCGAATTACAATAGGCCTATTAGTTCGTTTGTAATTAAAGCCTAAACTCGAGTGCCCATAATAAAAAATCCGATAGTAGATGTCGGTTTATTGTTTTCCTTTCAGTGAGAAATAATAACAATGTCAGCTGATTTGTGCTCATTCCGACTGGCATTGCTACATAGTTGTTCCCTTATTCATTGTCGATAATTTAAAGTGATTTTGATTGTGAAATGTCCTCTGAAGACGAGACAAATCTAGAGAACATCCTGAATGACATTCTTGACGAGTCTTCAGATGACCCCCTCAGACTTCGGCCTGCAAGTGGCTACGGTTGGTCCGTGGTCCGACAGATCTGCACTCAGACGGACCAACCGAGCAGAAGAGGGGTGGCCGTAGCTCTACGCGTCTGTATTCGGGAGACGAACAAGGGCTGGTACCCACTGTCGGCTGTCACGAGAATTGTTTTTCGTGGTTTTCCGTTATTCAGCACTAAGGCGAATACTGGGCCACGGCCGACAACTCCGTCACCTTATCCCAACATCTCCTGACCCGAGCGACGGCGAGGCTGCCTCACCGTTCAAGGTCGGAATCCGTAGTGAACTGGAAGAAAATTCTGGTTATGGAACATCGAAAAATGCAGAAATTATAATAATTCCAAATCAAATTCCTACACATTGTCCCAAAAACTAGCACATGTCAAGTTCGAGGTCGAAACCTTTATTAACCGTTTTCTGTTTTTCTCTAGCGTTTTACACATTTATTTAGTGACTAGTAGAAATTTGCATATTCAACAAAAATGGCCCGTCCACAGGTGTTGGCGCATGCCTACTGGTCAGCATTTCCACCGGTTCCCTACGAGGTCGGCTATGAAGTGAAATGAATTTTTTATAGGGAGGTTTTATGACCAGATGCCTTTCCTGACGCCAACCTCATCGGAGGAGTTCGTGAGATGAAATGAATGACGTGATATGATAGAAGGAAGGGAGACCAAGAGCCACGCTGTCTGCTTAACGTCACCCTTCGACGGACGAATCACCACTCCATAAGAAAAGTGCTGAGAGGTTTGGAACTCAATCCAGGCTTTAGGCACGTTATCCAATGATTACAAATTGTATACCAGCACCACTCTTACTTTGCCGGACAACAATATTTTCGAGCAACGGGACTCGAACTGGTGTCAGACTTGACGCCTTAACGATCATGCCCACCAGGCGGTTGCTGTGTAAGTGGTTACCACTTGACTTCATTGACTTTTTATTAGGTTCGTACCTGTCTTCTGGCCCCGACATTTATTTCAGTATTTGTACGGTCATAGTAGCCGACCACTTCTCTCAGATGTGTCGAATTGTTACTGAAACATACATATTTCTTAAGGAAGCAGAACACAGGAGAATCATTTTTCTGTCCATGTGGCAAAATTTTATGCTTGTCCGAGGTAGCGGTAGCTCATTATTGAGTAAACAAAATGAACCTCGCATTAATCTGGTAAAGCGGATGGGTGGACTCGCTTCAGGACCTACTTGGAAGAACAGGATACTGTGAGATAATGAACGTTTCACGAGTGTAATGTTCAGTAAGCAATAAGCATTCCTTATCATGTACTGTACAGGATTCGAGTCCTACCATCGAGCATCATTGAAATGACCGTCATGTTAGGGTGCATACTTTTGACCCTAGCTGCAATCATTGCAAATACGCACAAAGGAGCTTTTAAAAGCCATATATTTCAAAGTGATCTTGTTCATCATTAGGGAACCGTGCTGTAAAAAATTCCCAAATTTTGACATTCCAAACTTTAGCCGGGTTAATATTCCCACTCCATTGAATCCTGCTCACATAACATGTAATTATCCCTCAACTTGAATACCGAGTGTTTGGTCGTTATGTAACAAGCAAGCAAGCAAATATACACATGCAAACACAAACACATAAAGAAATAAACACACATACACATGCAAACAAGGAAACATACAAACACAAACAAACAAACAAACAAACATGAAGAAACAAATAGACAAACAAAGATATGTCAGCTGGCAGATGAAGATTGAAGTGATGTGACATAACAAAGTGTACATGAAATCTACTTTTTGTTTGTATGCTCGAGCGCAGAACCTCGCCTGGGAGACAGCAGATGGGTTGTGTATACACGACTTCCCGAAAATTATACGTTTAAGAGGTGTACTTTATAGGTTAAAAACCGTGTCTACGAGATATTTATGTTCAATTGTATGTTAACTGAACGACTCAGTTCCTGAACATTTCAGAGTCACATCAGTGAGATGTGTTTTCTGCTACCCATTAGAAATTCGAAAGCAACATTCCTGCATAATTCTTTCATCCAGCAATGGTGGTTTGTAGATGTGCCTTTTCAGCGTCAGCTAAGTAGAAGTGTATACATGAATAAGAGAACGTTCTTTAATACAGAATGATGTAGGCGACTAGGATCTTAGCCACAGAACAACTGTAGAGAATGCTAGTTGCCTATGATTAGCCTACAGACCTCAATCTGTAGAGCTTTGGGTACCAGTCCCACCGGTGTCCCGTTGGTCCCCTTGACGTGAGACGTCTTGTAAATCGGTACTTATGACTGGTGGAAATGCATAGTAAACATTTTGTTGTAACTCGTAAAGTGTAAGAGATACCTGAATGGCCATACGCCATTTAAAAGAGAAAAGATGAACGAGTAAAATCATGATATCATGGTGTCATCGTTCAAAAGAAGATCGTCGCCAACTATGGGTATAATATCACGTATCGCTGGCGTAAAATAGGGCGAGGAGTTTACAAACGGATTCATTTTAAAGCGTTTAGATCCTCCTAACGGCCAAAAACACGACACAAATTGAATTGATGAAAATATTGAGTAATTTAAGTATCGAAGTATTGAAAATATTGTATTTCACAGAAAATCTCTAAACAGGCATATCTCAGAAAATGAACGGTTACAGGATAAAATAATATCTAATTGTGAATATGTGAAGCCCAGAATGTCCCAGGGAATTTCGTGATCGACAGCGATGGTGACGGCGGTGCACAAGAAACTACTCTGTTGACCTGACAGAATATTTTAAGTAACGCAATAACACGTTTAGAATAATATGTCAATTGACGATTTAGTTTTTACAGACGTGCAGCAGTAACGCGAGAGTGCATGTTGATCAGTTCCAGTTCACTTCACTTGGTGTCCATCTCCTACTATTTACTTATATAAAATGTTTTGTTTGAAATATTACTGAATCAATGTGCCCGTCTTCAAAACATCAGCAAGAAACTCTTTCAAACACTCTTCATATCCGCGCATGGATCACAACCTACTTTACCGACGACGTTCTTATTATACGATTGTTCTTTCTCCGAGAACTTTACTGAAGAAGAGTGTCGTGCCTGGGTGGCATGTTCTAGCTTCATAACAACCATAGTGCCTTTGAGAAACAGCATTCATCGAGTCAGACAAAGCAAATGACACTCAATTTGGAGATATCCATCACGTTCATAAATGAAAATGAAAATCCACAGCCTGTTTCCAGTCATCTGACCGGGTCAGGAAAGGAATGAATGAAGCGAGGATAGGAAATGTGCCCGCTGCCGAAGCCCGTCGCACTCCTATGAGACAATAGTAAATGACTGAGAGATGAAATGAAATGTTAATGGAGAGTGTTGTTGGAATGGAAGATATCTGGGAAAACCGGAGTAGCCGGAGAAAAACCTGTCCTGCCTTCGCTTTGTCCAGCACAAATCTCATATGGAGTGACCGGGATGTGAACCACGGTATCCAGCTGTGAGAGGGCGGCGCACTGCCGCCTGAGCCACGGAGGCTTCCGCGTTCATAAATGCTGACTCCAAATGAAAATGTAAAAGGAGGCACTAAACGAGAGGGTGAGGGGAATGGAGATGGCGTTCAGACTATGCCATGAGACATACGACACCAAGTCCATCACCATTCAAGCTAAATTAAAATATCAGTGCACAATGGTCAGGACGGAGCGCCATTACAGACAAGTGTGGCAGACTCAGACAAAGAAAGAAGACTACTTCGAGAAATCTTGGGTACAGCAAAGTCACAATAGGAGCAACCAAGATCAAATCAGGAACTCTATGAAACCATAAAGAAATTACTGTACTACGATGGTGAGAAAAAGTAGACTGACCTTTTACGGACACTTTAAAGGGACGAATCAAGAGAGATTTTCTTGTGAGTGGCTTTCATAGAAGTAGGTCTCAAGGAGGAAGTGATACAGGACAGAACAGCATTTATGTAATATATTGCGGGAATGAGGAATGCATCCGAAAATCTAGTGGTCAAACCATGGAACATCTCAGCGGAAAAGGGAGAACGGGGAGGCCACAACAATTTAAATAACTTTGGTGAGTAGATTGTGTAAACGTGGCCTAAAAAGGCCGTAACGATGAATGAATGAATGAATAATAGTAATATTGTGGTGTAGCGGTAGCAGGAACACTGGGGACGTTACGTCACTCTACAAACTAAGGTATGCTCTCAGCCGCTCCAGTATTTGTGATTACTGGGTGTAGCATCACCGCCAGAAAATGTCAAAGCTCTTGTGAAATGAATAAAACATGGCTCAAACTCTCTCCGCATAGTAATCAAGTAGCGGGTCTTCATCACTGGCTTGGTTGGCCCCGCAGCAGTTTGGTCATGCTGAGGGACTGTGGGATACTGGTTAATTTCAGTGATGAGAAAAGTACGAAATTAAAGTAATCGGGCCGAGTTACTCTTTCTTTTTAATCCGTTTGCCCTCCAGGGTTGGTTTTTCCCTCGGACTCAACCTCAAGGTCAGTGCCCTTGAGCGTCAGAGGATACAATCAGCCTCACCTGCTATGCTGAACAGGGACCTTGTATGGGATGGGAAGATTGGAAGGGATATTCAAGGAAGAGGGAAGAAAGTGACCGTGGCCTTAAGTTAGTTACCATCCCGGCATTTGCCTGGAGGAAAAGTGGGAAACCACGGAAAATCACTTCGAGGCTGGCTGAGGTGGGAATCGAACACCTCCCCCCTCTGCTCATTTGACCTCCCTGGTACCACTTTTCAAATTTCGTGGCAGAACCTCCGGGGGTGGTTGCTATTCACAGTACAGAGGCGGACTGTTACTTCGGAGAGCGCTAGTCTTTAGGAAATCGCTGACATTCTTTTACATGGAGATGGACAGCCAGACCCACGGTCTACGATTGCTGGCCTGGTCAGCGATTTTTACCTGGACTTGAGGGTTGATGATTACAATTGAGATGGTGGTGGTGGTGATTATTGTTTTAAGAGGAAGTACAACTAAGCAACCATCCTCTGTATATCACTAATCAGAGCAAAAAGCAAAAATGAAGGTATCGGCCAAAGAAAGGCAAGGGCACGCAGGGTGTGAAAATGAAAGTCTACCTAGCCCTCGCAAACCTAATAGCGTCGGGATCAGAAAAGAACAAGAGTTGACCAAGGAAGGATAGACATGATAGATGAAAGTGAGGAGCCTGGCACAAGTAAGTGGAAGCAATACCAGAACTCAGCTAAGGGGCCTGTGGACGCCAAACCACGCTCTAAAGTTCAGAGCCCCCGGGACCTCATTTAGTCGCCTCTTAAGACAGGCAGGGGATACCGTGGGTGTTATTCCACCGCCCCCACCCACAGGGGAATTGCAACTGAGGAGCTATTGATGGTGAGGTAGTGACCCCGGTCTAGAAAGCGCAGAATAACAACCGAAATGATTCGTCACACTGACCATGTGTCACCTGGTAATCTGTCCGACTCCACGGCTAAATGGTTAGCGTGCTGGCCTTTGGTCACAGCGGTCCCGGGTTCGGTTCCCGACAAGGTCGGGATTTTTAACCATTCCTGGTGAATTCCGCTGGCACGGGTGTATGTGTCGTCTTCATAATCATGTCATCCTCATCACGACGCCAGGTCGCCTACGGGCGTCAAGTCAAAAGACCTGCACCTGGCGAGTGAAATATGTCCTCGGATACTCCCGACAATAAAAGCCATACGCCATGTCATTTTTGCACCTCGTAATTTGCAGGCCTTTGGACTGAACAGCACCCGCTTGGTAGGCCAAGGCTCGTCAGGGTGGTGGTGGTGATTATTGTTGAAAGAGGAATTAAAACTGGGCAACCATCGTCTATATAACACTAATCAAAGTAAGAAATGGAAAGGGTCCAACACTTCGAAAAATGAACGTGGCCAAAGGAAGACAAGGGTCACGAAGGGCGTGAAAATTAAAAACTCCCTGGGCCTCCAAAGGTGATACCATCGGGGTCGGAAAAGAACAAGAATTGACCAAGCGAGATGGGATAGGATATGTGAAAGTGAAGAGCCAGGCACGAGGAAGTGGAAACAATGCCAGGACTCAGTTAAGGGCCCCATGGTCACCAACCCACGCACCCATGCAAAAAGCCTGTGGGCCCCTTTTTGTCGCCTCACACGACAGGAAGGTGTTATTGTAGCACCTCCACCATCAGGAGGAGCCTGCCAGTATTGTAGTGTCATGGTTTGGAATGTTATCAATGTTTGAAAGGAAAAATACATTACTCCTTTTTATGAGATAATAAGAGACTGTCATCGCTAAAAGAATTCCGAATGATTTCCATGTCACATTATTTTCTGGATAACTAATTCAATAATTCAAAATACATTTATTCAAATAGGAGCATGGGGATTCCTTCGTCGTCACATGTTTACCCAGGCTCCATTCTCGACCAATAACCGCTACATACGTACACCGTTAGGGCAACGCACTGAGAGTCAACTTGCCGTCAACCCTGGAGAAATTATAACAAGTAACTCAGCCTCTGGACCTGAGTCCACGAGATTGTGCATCCAGGTTAAGTCAATCGCTGAGGAATAGGTCGTGAAATTCATCCAAACTGCGGGGATGCTGATGTCGGCGTATTACCCGCTGTTCCAACATGTCCCACGGATTTTCAATGGGTGACTCGTCAGATAATTTTGCAGGCCAATTGAGATTTAATAGGGTGGAGGAGTGTTCATAAACCCAGCCATATATGCGTCCAGCCCGATGATCTTTGCTATTCTCACCTTGAAAAATCGGGGTATCAATAGCATATTCATCATGCAGATGTTGACTGAAAGGAAACATAGGATCATCCAGAATCATACGAAAAACAGCCGCAAAACATCACATATCCACCTCCGTATTGAACCTGACCTTAAACACATCCAGGATGAAATGCTTAATTTGGGCCTTCAGTGCACTCGACGACGTACGTCAGAACGCATTACGTTCCGCCAGCCAGCTACTGCCCACGTTCGATGATTGAAGGTGCGCAGCCTTATGTGCCTTGCGAGGTGACCCACTCCAAACATTCATTTTATGCAGTTTCCGTGGCAATGTTCTCTCGCTAACAGGTTGGGATGGACCTTCATTCACTGACTGCAACAATTCCTGACGGGTTTGGAAACAGTTTTGATTCACAAACCGTGAAACGCTTCTCCGGTCCCTCTCAGACAGGATCTTTTTCCAAACACAATTGTGACATCGTGAATCGTGGCCACGTGTAGTACACCACTGCTTGTAGACATGCTGAACATTCCGCTGCGAACACCAAGAAATCCAGCTACTTCACGCACCGTATGGCCATGGGCACAGCCAAACACGGTTGCCCCTTTTATTCCACTCTGTCACATCCTAACATCTACCTACATTGTCGTACAGTGTCCGCTTGAAACATCACTGATCGCAACTGCCTTATGCTCACGTAGAGGCAGTGCGCGAGCGGTTGAGCACGAGACTCGTTCGATGCGCCATCTGTATAGGTTTAACGATCAACTGGGGAGACTAAGTTTTTGTCCGGTGAGCTTATATTGATATCTGAAATGCAACGATTACATTTTATTTCAAGAAGTATATTCCGAGTAAAACTTAGACTAGGTACATTTTGTGAAAATTAACGATTAGCCTAGAAGGGTAAAATTATTAAAAATGAAATCGTTACCAGGAATTCAATTGTTTCCAAAGTCTGGGTAGATTATTCCTGACAACCTGAGACGTTTATGTTGACAATCTAGCTACGTGCTTACTGAAGGTGGAACGAATTCTTGACTCATGGTAATTAGAGCGGTCAGAAAAAGTAGTTCTTCATATTCACAGGGATCATTTATTAAAAGGTATAAAATGATACTGAAGAGTTCAGGTGACTTGACTTGTTCTTCCAGCTAGAAAGGTGATGTAGTTAATATCCTGACTAACGGAATGCCAATTGAGAAGAAACCTTCAGTCTCAATTGGGAAATACGAAACTGAAACAGTCAGATCATTTAAAGTACTTCTTCCTGGATGGAACTATAAGGGGTGATCAAAAAGGTTCCGTTTAAGGGCGTTGCTGCAGCGGACATGCAACGTAGCGCGACTCGGATGTGGGTATATAAGCACGGACATGTAGGCGGCCCTGTCGTGCCGAGGCCACGTGAACTATGACGACGATACTACCAAATGCGTCCAAACAGGACCAATGTGCTGTTATTCTGTTCTTGGCTGTCGAAGGAAAAACATCAGTGGACATCCATCGGAGAATGAAGACTGTTTATGTGCCAGCATGTCTATCGATAACCACCTTTGTGGAATGGTGCACCAAGTTACGTGCGGGTCGCGATTCGACACAAAACGCAGGTCGATCTGGGAGGCCAGCCTCATCCAGTACGGACAACAACAAGCGCCCTATAGTCCTGATCTCTCCCTCGGTCCCCTCACAAAAGCCTTGAAAGGTGGAGAGGATGTGCAGCTGGTCTTCACGCAGTAGAACACGGTGTTTTACCACAAAGGGATCTTCATACTGCCTCTGTGGGATGAGTGCCTCAATGCTCACGCGATTGTGCCTGGTTGGTATCCCCATTCAGGACTGGATGGCCGCCGAACGGAAACTTTTTGATCGCCCCTTATACAGTGCGAACCAGCACCCCTTCCATTGCAGTTTCTCGAAACCCACAATATCCATTCCATCCTGAAAATATCTGCCCTGCCGGTATGCTCAGACAACACAACCGGCTATCTTGGTATTTATCGCCTCACCATGACAGGACGCCGTAATGTTATACTCGTGCCTTCTAGATCATATGAACCTAACACGCCAGCGAAACACTAAATTCATATTGTGACCGGAGTAAACCTAATACTAGCTATGAACTGCGCAGTGTGCCGTGCAGAACAGTAGTGTAGTTGGTAAAGGCGTGGCGGAGCGGATTTGTATGTCAGGTGGCAGGTTCGAGTCCGGGGTGAAGATTACAAATTTCTGAAATATTTGTTTAATACGAACCGCACGCAATTTAAGTTCAATACCCCCTTTCATGAAAATGATGTGTGAATGAATGTGTTTGTGGCCCTAGGAAGGGCTGATTAGTTAGCAGGCCGGAGGCATACAGACCGGAAATAACAGGAACTCAACTGTCCGGATATTGTTTTATTGCTGCAAATGCTCGATGTGATGACCGTTTTGGTTAATGAACATTTCGGGCCCGGTGTCCAATAGATCGTCTTGCGTGCTGAACCATTCCAGGTGTAATTGCTCGACCGGCATCCGTGATGAGTTGCCGGGGCTGGACGGGGTTTTCCGGCGCTTGAGTGTAAACGACGTTCTTCTAATGTTCCCACAAGAAAAAGTCTAACGGCGTTAAATCCGGTGATCTGACGGGCCAAAGAACAGGGCCCCTCGTCTTATCCATTTACCTGGCAGTTCCTCGTTCAGATGGTTACGAACGTGTAAAGTCGAATGTGGTGGAGCTCCATCCTGTTGCAACCACATCATCAAACGATGCAAGGGCACATCCTCCAACAGAAGTGGGAGTTCCTGACACAGAAAGTGCTGGTAGTGTGGGCCCGTCCAATGGCCCTCAAAGAAATAAAGTCCAATCACAAAACATTCACTCCCCCTGGTACTTGATCGGCCGCAACCAGTGAGGACTGTCCGGACTGCAATAGTGGATGTTGTGGTGATTGATGTTCCCATTATTGTGGAAGCGCGATTCGTCCGAGAATAAGATATGCGACACGAATGTTGCATCATTGTCCATCCTACCTAATAGCCACCGACATAACTAAATTTGAGCTTCGAAATCCCACCCCTGGAGCTCTTCATGAGTGAAATTTATGTCCAGGCAGTATTCGGCAGACGGACGGCTGGCTGGTGTTCACCTGTCGTGAAATCGCCCTTGTACTGATGTGTGGATTGTTATGAGCTGCCTCCAGAACGGCTTCTTCTGTTTCACCCTATGTAACGAGCCTATCAGGGACTGGTGACTGCTTGGATATCACGCCTGTTGTCCTTAGGCGTCTTTCAACACGGCGGAATGTCGTAGCAGCCGGGTGTTGCCTGTCGGGAAACCGTTCTTGGTGCAGGCTTAGTGCTTTGCACGCGTTTTGTCTTGCTTCCCCATAAATTAGGAGCATGTCAACGTATTCGTCTGTGGAAAACATGCCGAATGACAGCAGATATTACAGTACATTCAGGCCCTAAGCAGAGGAGTATGCTCAGGGCACACAAGATGAATATCGGCGTCATTCAACTGTTTGAATGTGGCAAACGTGGGCCTGTGTTTACATATTCAAATATCATACCTATGCAAAAACATTTCAATGATGCAGAATTCCAACCGCCGCTGGCACATTCCGTCGATTGCGAGGCGAACGCCTAATCATATCGCTACGCTACAGTGCTGGTAACATGCTCTTAGTACGGCGAGAGCAGAGTACATACGCCATCCGGTTCGGTGTTTACGACATTCATTACTACACTGTTACCTAGTTTTATGCAATGATTCCCCTCTTAGTTACACCCGGTCACGAGGCACGACACATTAACATAGTTACATGGTAAAAGGACGTTGCTATATTATTTAAAGGCGTCATGTTTTGCGAATGGATTATATAACATTTCGGTAGGGTTCAGAATCGTGTGCAAAATGTGCTCACTGAACATTAGTACCATACAGTATACCTGCAGGGGAATAGCACCCCTATAAACATGTGCACATTAGTTGGGCTGCTGAATCACACTCTGTATTAAGCGAAAATGAACGGTGTTCTGCATCATGCGGCTAGGCCTATGCGTACATATATTTTAGTAAAAATAAACCAATATTTCGTACAGTTACGTAATGTGGTACACGTAATGCAATTATTCAGAAGAAAACTCATTCAGTGCTGTATTTTTGTGGATTTCCTCAAATTTAACTTAGCCGTATTTGCAGTTTGCAGTCGCGTCAAGCGACTTAGCGGTTAACAATTGATGCTCAGGGCTACGGAACATGTAGTTATGCAACAAGTTAAGCGCCACTATGTTATTAATAACCAAAAACCAGCCACACGATATTAAGTTTTTCAATACCTATTACTATTTTACTATATAAGAATTTCACAGAAACATACCAGTAAATAAGTGTCGAACTCATAAAACAAACAGCAGAAAAAGAAGGAAGTGATAGTATTATTCCTAAATTCTGATTACCTGACGAGAGAGCGAACCAATATCCTTCCAGGTACACCTTTACCACCCTTTCTAATCTATCGACTTCAAGGCCTTAGTGAATAACTTATAATTAATTTTTAACTTAATGAAAGTTTATAACCTTGATGCATTTATTACTAAACTGCTTGGTGAAATTACTTAAATCCAAACAGCCAACTGTACACTAACATTATGATAAACTAATGATAATGGACTGTAACAGCGACAACTCGTACTAGATGGGACATGGCCCTTTCAGTTCTACTTTCTGCCTCTTCTAGCTCTTTACGGACATTAACGCCAGTATTTTTCCTTTCTCGTTGTCATCACACATTCAGTATATCCAACATAGGATACTTCTTCTTCTTCTTCTTCTTCTTCTAAATCTATTTACCCTCCAGGGTCGGTTTTTCCCTTGGACTCAGCGAGGGACCGCACCTCTACCGCCTCAAGGGCAGTGTCCCGAAGATTAAGACTCTGGGTCGGGAGATACAACTGGGTAGGATGACCAGTAACTCGCCCAGGCGGCCTCACCTGCTATGCTGAACAGGGCCCTTGTGGGGGCATGAGAAGATTGGAAGGGATAGACAAGGAAGAGGGAAGGAAGCGGCCGTGGCCTTAAGTTAGGTACCAACCCGGCATTTGCCAGGAGGAGAAGTGGGAAACCACGGAAAACAACTTCGAGGATGGCTGAGGAGGAAATCGAACCCTCATCTACTCAGTTGACCTCCGAGGCTGAGTGGACCCCGTTCCAGCCCTCGTACCAAATTTCGTGGCAGAGGCGGGATTCGAACCCGGGGCTCCGTTGGTGGCAGCTAATAACACTAACCACTACACCACAGAGGCATATCCAACATAGGATACTTTCCAGCTAATGTTCAGGGACAGTAAAACGGTGAGCAATGTCCCTTAGCTGGATAGAAATACAGTATAGACAATACAGGATACTTCCGGATTTAACCTAGTTAAAATACGAGATAATTTGCGAGTGGCGCTCGTAGTGACGTGACCTTGAAATTCGCGCTAAATTCAAATATCAATGGAAATTCATATACGGAAATGGATCAATAAATTATGTCTAGAAATAAAGTGATATTAACTTCACAGTTGCTAAAGCAATTCTGGGTAAATGAAAGAGGAATTATTTAACAGGTTATTACTTAAGGACTGAAATTAGACATGTATTCAAGATATGAAGTGCATTGCTTGATCGTTCATTCATGCATTACTGTTTTTGCTTTACATTGTTGTTGTTAGCCGTTTAGTTGCTTCCGACTCTCCGTGACCAAAGTGCGCCATTTCCTTCTGTTGTGTACTATTTTCCTAAGTCTTTCTAAATTGAGAGCAGTGTCTTCCTTGATGCCATCAATCCAACTCACCCGTTATCGCCCTCTTCTCCTGTTACCATCCGTCTCCCCCAGAATTAAGATATTTTCCAATGAATCATCGTTTCTCATAATATGACCGAAGTACTTTAGTTTTTGTCCGAGTATTTGACCTCCCAGTGAACAGCTTGGGCTGATTTCCTGTAATATGGACTTATTAGATCTCTTCGAAATCCGCGGAACATTCCTGTCTGAACGTTTACGGGTAGATTTGTCCATTCCCTCATTTAAAAACACATTGTGTCATCACATTGAGACACTTGTCAATAAGCAGATCGGCACATTCCTGTCTTTTCCTCTTGGAAGGGGCGGTAGCATTTGATGTTTTATTTTTCGGAAGATTCTGTGTTGGTACAGATCCCGGCATTCATCTGAAAAGAGGGATATAAGAAAGAAAAGCATGAAAATGTTGTCGATAGTTATATTGTGAGGAATATTTACGTACCGGTACCATTAGAGTAAAAATACAACATACCCTTGGTTGTGTAGTCGGGGATTTTTAAAGTCGCAGACCTGGAAATGATTTGAATAGATCTCATAATAATTGCTCAAGCGCAACGTCGATTATTTCTTGTACACCTTACCCAGATCACTTTTCTGGCATTTCAAAACCAATAGATCACACCTACAAAAACCCATTGGTATTGAAGTTTAACTGCTGCACTATACAATAAAATAAGTTTATTATATTTTAATCCAGTCGCCCAGGTCAGAAGTTTCTGAAGTAGTATGAAAATCTCTTTGTCACAGGAAGAATATATCGGGTGGTTCACCAGCCCCTTATTGTTTTGGTGGTAGGTAACCCAACTAACGCGTATATCATAGTCTTCCGAAAAACATTAGTACCTGCTCTTTTCTGGACTTAGTACAACTATACCATTTATTTAATGCTCGCGAATATGGTAGAAATCATTAACGGCAGTGTTATTTCTATTATTAAAACTATAATGAATGTGCAAAACGATCACAGCTGCGAATAACACTATCTTACGTTTTCACAGGAAGTACCTGTAAGGACTGCAACGTGTTAGCTACGCACCACGGCTCGCGGTAGCGTAGGCTCTCAATCACGCACCACTGCTATTGTATCAGCCAAACTGTCTTGTTGTAGGTTCGATTCGCAGGCTGTTGCAACTTTTATTTTCGATTAACGCCGTTTACAGTGACTGTAATATGGCCACATGTTATCCTGTTACAAAGAGTGAATTTTTATTTGGTCCTGAAAAGGACTGTTTTTATCCGACCGAGCTCGACAGCTGCATTCGCTGAAGTGAAGCCAATGTCCAGTATTTGGGAGATATTGGGTTCTAACCCCACTGTCACCAGCCCATAAGTTGGTTTTCCTTGTTTTTCCATTTTCATACCAGGCAAGTTCAGTGTAACAAGTGTTCGAAATGTTGACCATCTTGGTATATGCAGATTTCAACACGACGTTTTAAAGACATTTTTGCGCTTTGTAACATGTCAGGTGTAACAGCTTGGCATGCCTCGGCGATCAGGCTCCTGTGCTTTAAGTGACCCCACAGGAACAAGTGAAGTGGCGTTAGATCGGGTGATCTGGCTGGCCAGTTAACGGGTCCGCCACTTCCTATCCATTATATGGATATGAAGCATGAAGATGCTTCTGGAAGACTACTGATCCGTGAGGTGGAGCCCCGTCCTGTTGAAACCATACTCGCAATCGCTCGCCCAGTGGCACGTTCTCCAGCAACTGTGGGAAATGAACGTAGCGTGCTCCCGTTAGATGTCCATCGAAGACATATGGCCCGATGAGACAGTCACCAAAGATCCCACACCAGACATTTACTCCCCACTGCACTTGAAATGGACCCTGTCTTACCCAAAGGGGATTCTCCGCACTCCAATAGTGCATATTGTGCCGATTCACGACGCCATTGTTGTGAGATCGTGATTCGTCTGAAAACAGGACTCTTGATACAAAAGCTTCCGTTATTTGTCACCCTGCGTAATGACCATTGATAAAATGTTACTCTAGCATCGAAATCACGTCCGTGGAGCTGCTGGTGTAACTGCAGATGGCATGGGCGAAATTTATTGTTCGCATATTATTCGCATGGTCCGCCTCTGTGGTATAGTGGGTAGCGTGATTGGTTTCCCCACCCTCAGAGGCCCGTGTTTGATTCGCGGCTCTGCCACGAAATTTGAAAATTGCCACGAAGGCTGCAACGGGGTCCACTCAGCCTCGGGAGGTGAACTGAGTAGAGGTGGGTTCATTACCCACCTCAGCCATCCTCGAAATGGTTTTCCGTGGTTTCCCACTTCTCCTCCAGCCAAATGCCGGCATCGTATGTAACTTAAAGCCACGGCCGCTTCCCTCTTCCTTGTCTGTACGTTCCAATCTTCGCATCCCCCGACAAGGCCCCTGTTCAGCATAGCAGGTGAGGCCGCCTGGCGAGGTACTGGTCTTCCTCCCCAGTTTTATCCCCTGACCGAAATTCTCGCTCTCCAGGACACTGCCCTTGAAGCATTAGAGGTGGGATCCCTCGCTGAATCAGAGGAAAAAAACAGCCCTGGAAGGTAAGCAGATTAAGAAAGAAGGAGAAATAAATAAATAAATTAAATAAATAAATAAATAAATAAATAAATACATAAATAAATAAATAAATAAATAAATAAATAAATAAATAAATAAATAAATAAATAAATAAATAAATAAATAAATAAATATATTATTCGCATGACTGATGACCGGCTGATGTTAGACTGTTGTGCAAGTGTCCGAGTAGTAATATGAGGGGAATTATGGACAGCGTTGAAAACAGCCTTTGGAGCACACGTTATAGGAACATCTATAGCGGAAGGCAGCCTTCCAAGCGTCCCAGTTGACTGCAATCTTCGTTCAAGTTTTCGTTACGTATTGGTAGTGGATAGTCTTCTGTCAGGAAAGCGCCCGTGGTAGAGACGTTGCGACTGGACCGTGTTCTACCTTGTTGCCCTATAAATGAGCATCATATCAACGTGTCCGTCACTGGAATACATCGTGAGTAAATGAATACGTGCTATGATGTGACCTGGTAAGTGTGCATAAATATCGTGTGTTCCGTTACAATGGGACACTCTCTGTCGGTCAAAGAAAAATACATTCAAAAGTTTGGAATCGAATCATTGCATTATCGGTGTTCATGTACCTTATGTCACCGCTCCTTAACCGACTCAGCCACAAATACATCCGAGACGCTTGCTGAAGGAATATTACTTAGGTATGGTCGTTCGACATCGAAAGTTACTTCAATATTGCTTTACAGTGTTCATTTAGTCCGCCTCTGTGGTGTAGTGGTTAGTCTGATTAGCTGCCACCCCCGGATGCCCGGGTTCGATTCACGACTCTGCCACGAAATTTGAAAAGTGGTACGAGGGCTGGAACGGGGTACACTCAGCCTCGGGAAGTCAACTGAGTCGGTTTCCCATTTTCACCACCAGGAAAATGTCGGGACGGTACCTTAGTAAAAGACCAAGGCCTATTTCCTTCTCAATCCTTTCCCCACCCATCCTCAAGGGAAAGACGCCAAATCAGAGCGCATCCTTAAAACCAATTGAAAAAAAATATTGATTATTATTGTATCCCCGCTAAAAATGGAGCACCCCTGTCGTTCAAGTAATGCTGGATTCGAACCACTACGCTGCCGATACTCACACACTTGGTGCTCCAGCCCTTGAAGAGGTTTAGTACGTACTTATGGCCGTTCCTCCTCGAAAGTTAATTTCCGTGTCAAAGTCTTCAGTGTTCATTTCACTTCTTTAAATTTCATAACACGTGGCATAACCTACTAATTCGATCGTATTACGGGTACCTGTTTTATTTCAAGGCGCAATAAATCACATGTTTGCATAGTATTTTTTCCTTTGCTAAGATCATGACGACAGACAGATAGCGGAAGCCTTATCGACCATAAGGAGACATTTCAAGTTATTTGTTGTTCAGGAAACTAAATTATAAGGATCTTTAGGTTACACGCGTCATTCGGGTTGCCTACCTCCGAAGAAATAAGGGTCTGGCGCACCACCCGATACGTAATCACGTTAGGCCTATTTACATATTCTTATCACGAGAGAAACGGAGGAATAACCGCGAATTATTCTGCACTTCATAATTATTGCAGCCAAGAACAGCGCATATCCTTCCACTCATGTTGAGAGGAGAATGGTATAAATGAAAGACACCACGCTACCACTTACTTACCGAAGCATAAATAATACCAAAAACTTCACAAACTAATACACGTGCGCTTATGACAGAATCAGTAACTCCAGGTCACACCGCTAGACAGAGCTCTAATCGCTGTCCCTCGATATCACGCAGACTGTCCTGTACCATCTCTACTGTATTTGCTGGATGTTGCAGAACGATATTTACCACCTGGTGAATCAATTCTTTGAATAAAATGGATCACTTGTAACCCCGCATTATGATGGTGACGCTTACTTTTTTCCTTCTGTTAGAGCTGTTTATATGTAAACAGAGCTCCGTGAGTATTCGAGCAGTTACAGCTACTATTTAGGCGATACATGGTACCAATCTTTCGTTTTATGAAAATTGTCGCTTACCGGGTTGTTTTGTGGCTTATTCGTGTTAATACACAACAACCGTCGAAATATCGAATGAAGTTTAAGAGTTATAATTTTTGAACCATTTTCTAAATAACTATCCAGCAGACTATATACACTGAACAGCCAGAACATTATGACCACCTACCTAGTAGGCGATACTAGCGTCACCAGACAAGGAATGACTGCTAGTCAGACACACGCACGGCGCATGTAGTATCAGTGGGCGTGCTGTCCGTGTGTAGAATGGGGAAGGTGTGCGATCTACCTGAGTTTGGCCGAGGGCAAATTGTAATGGCCCGGAGGCTCAGCAAGAGCATTTCGGAAACTGCACGACTTGTCGGGTGCTGGAGGATTGCTGCTCTGAGTGTCTTCAACAATGACGAACCAAGGTGAAACCACGTCCAAACCTCGAAGGGTTGGGCAGCGACCTCCCGTTACAGATGTCTGACGTTGTATGCTGCACAGACTGGTAAAACAGGACAGGCGGCGAACGAACTGTGGCGGAACTAACATCAGACTTTAATGCTGGGCAGAATGTGTGTCTGAAAACAAGTGCACCAAACACTCCTAAGGATGGACCTCCGCAGCCGACGACCCATGCATGTGTCAATGTTAACACCGTCGACATCAGCAACTTCGACTGAAATGGCCACGTGACCATCGTCACTGGACGTTGGCTCAGTGGCAGACGTTACAGGGTCTGATGAATCACGATCATCATGCTGATGGGAGGGTGTGAATCCGTCGTCTTCCAGGGGAGCAGCTCCTTGACACCTCTACTGCGGGATGGACACAAGTTGGCGGCGGATCAATTATACTTTGGGGAACATTAACATGGCACATGGGCATCCATGGGTCCAGTGGATCTCATCCAAGGCACCATAAAATATCGAACACTGGTTGCAGACCACGTACACCCCTTCATTACTATCATGTTTCGCAACGGCAATGGCATTTTTCAGCAAGATAGTGCGCCATGTCACAATGCCATAGAGTGGTTCGAGAAACACAGCGGCGAGTTGCTGGCCCCAAACTCGCCAGATCTTAAGCCGAACGAACACACATGGGATGTGATTGAACATGGTGTCAGAGCTCATGGGCCCCTTCCCCGGAATTTACTGGAATTAGGTGACTTGTGTGTGCAGATGTGGTGCCAACTCCCTCCAGCGACCTACCAAGGCCTCATTGCTTGCATGCCATGACGCGTCGCTGCTGTTAATTGCACATACCGGCTATTACGTAGGTGGTTATAACGTTCTGGCTGATCAGTGTATATCGGCATAAAACCCGAAAGATGAAAGATTGAGCTACCGTCATCGAACTTGCACTCCTCATGTTGTAAACAGATCACGTTGGTCACAGTCACAGTCACAGTCACAGTTACAGATTATAGTCCCCGTTACAGTCACAGGTTACAATCAGCGTCCGAACTGCGAGGTGAATGTCGCGAAAAAACGACCGAGTTATACTTTCAACTTTTGGATGTACGGAAATATACACTCTATTGGAAAGGTTTTAAGAACATATAAAAAATCCCACAGGTGGGGTACTTGTATAGGTTCTGAAAATGTTTCAAAAATTACAACTAATAAACTTCACTCGATATTTGAACGGTTCTGTTTACAAGTTGTATATCAATGCAAATAAGTCAACACATTTTTGCAGACCAAGTCATACCATAAATGTAGGACGAGGAGTTCATTCTTTGTTTCGCTGGTGGTCTAAAACATTTGTTAAGCACTCTTGTTTTACATCGGTCTGTTATTACGGAAATCTTGCTGTACGAGAGTGAATGTTGGGTGGAATAAGAATGTCTTATTTATAAGTTGGAGGTAACAAATATTAAAGCAGCAAGGATGATTGCTAGTACAACCCGGTGGGAACAATGGTAGGAAGGTACTCAGAATGAGGAGAAAGAGGCTACGTTAGGAATGAACTCGATCGATGAAGCTGTACGCATGAACTGCCTTCAGTGTCGTGTTTATATGAGTAGGGTAGGTTAAATAATGGACGTTAAGAGAGAGCACATCTACTCGTGATTTAAGAATGTGGGAGTAGAGGATTGTGGAGGTGGTTTACATTCTTCTCGAGCTGGCTAGCCGTGTCACACGTCAGAGCCCAAAATAACGGGCTCAGAGCAATGCGATCATCACTCTCTCATGATCTCAAAGACCGAGAAATCCGACACACAATTAACTGATGAAGGAAATGTGTCCACAGTGTGAATGCTTTGTGTCACTTGTTCTTCGTTCTGTAGTTCTTTGTGTATTTCGAGGGGTTTCTCTATAAACAATGAGAGCATCGCAAGCAAGCAAGCAGTCGACCCACTGGAAACGAGTGGTTTCTGAAAGGCAAGTTTGGAAATCCATGTAATAATGATCCGCATTGACACACATTCATAATCATAAAAATTCAAGGAACGTCCATCTGCTCAATACAAATTAATACAGGCTATAGTTTATTCAATACATACATTTATACAGGTGGATAGTACTCTTTCAGACATTTTCAGTGTGTTAAATGGAGTAAGGAAAGTTTGTATATTATCACTTCAACTCAACAACATCTATGCAGCGTGTGTCTTCAAGGAGCTCTCGATGGCTGGAATGGTGGAATCTCGTTTGACGGCAGAAAGGTTGAAGATGACACTTCCCTTATTGCTGGAAGTGAAGAGGAACGTATTGACTTGTTTACACGACTGAGGAATATTAGCCTTCATTGTGGTCTAGAGATAAAGATGAAAAAGACCCAACTAATGGTAGTTGATCGGCAAGCCAAAGGATGTCTAAAGGACCTGGAGATAGTACCTTGGGTGAGACATCAATGACACGGGAAGCTGTGGAATACAGATCAAAAGACGTATTGTTCTACAATGGTTTAACTCACTAAGATCTGGCAGAATTGAGCAATGTCAAGGTGGAATCACAAGTGTTCTCAGTCATTTTTACAGCTGTGAGACTTAGACCGTGAATGCTCGAGACAAAATTCGAATTGATGCCTTTGAGATGTGGTTGTGGAGGAGAATGCCGCGTGTACCCTGGACGGAAAGAAGAACAAATGTTTCCATTCTGAACGAACTGAGAATTAAGAAACGTCTATCTTCCCATATGAGTGAGTGTTACCCTCAGCCACATTTTAAGAAGAGAAGGAGATAACTTAGAAAAGACCATTTGCAAGGCAAAATTGAAGTCAGCAGACCACGAGGAAGAACAGTAAGTAGATGGTTAGATCGGGCGTAGAAGATCACTGGCCTGCCTCTTCAGATCATGTTCAGGAAAGATGAAAACCGCTTTGGTTGGAGGCGTCCCGTCAAGGCTGCAACGCAGAAATGATAGAGTTATGAGGTCTCAACGCTCAGTAATGAGCATAACGACTAAGGATCTAATACTAATTTGGGCCTTCCTTCAATTCTTATAATGAAAAACTACAACCTGTTTTCCAGTCAGTGACCAGGTCAGGGATGGGATGAACTTGCGGCGAGGTTAGGAATTGTGCCGGCTGCCGAACCTGTCGCACTCCTCTGGGGCAATGATTAATGACTGACAGATGAAATGAAATGATATTGGAGAGTGTTGCTGGACTGAAATATGACAGGGAAAACAGAAGTACCCAGAGAAAAACCTGTCCCACCTCCGCTTTGTGCAGCAAAAATCTGACATTAAGTGACCGGGATTCTAACCACGGTATCGAGCGGTGAGAGACCGGCGTCCTGCCGCCTGAGCCACGGAGGGTCCTCAATTCTTGTAATACCCATGTAATATTAGATACTTCAAGGAAGAGCTTCTCTATTATCAACATTTTTATGTGATGGTGTAATAAATACTGTGCCGGAGGTACACCTTCTATGTCCATTTGAACGGCGAGCCTTCTTTGTTATCAATCTGAAACTACATCTTTGAAGAAGTTTGGACCTTTAGTCTTTAGGCGTCTCTACTATCGATTTATGTGTACCTCTGGCCAGAGGTATATATGTTTGTAAACCTGAAGTGCTTGTAGATTATTTTTCTGAAGTGTTAAGGTTGCCCGCACTTCGACGAGTTTCTTCTTCCTTAAGTTATTAACCAATCAGAAATGTTTGTATATATTTTTGTAGCCAATTAAAATTGGGGGTGTATACAGTCATTCTGCCTAGGTCAAGAGAGTTCTGGAACCTTCTCCCTGAATTGCCATATGAGCTGAGCGCTTTTGGGCATAGTGGGGGCAGGGGTAACCATGCCCGTCGTCGGAAGGTCCAACAGCTCAAGGTAATATTTTAATATGTGATGCCTCCAGGCAGATAACTTGCGGGGAAGGTTCAAACTTCTTTCTTTATGTAAAATTCTCAAGTTTAATATCACATTTTAAATGTAAATGTTCAGACTCTATTCAAATCCCTGCTGGGAAATATGTAACTTAGGCAATAAGGAGCGATCACCCTCGGTTAATTCTCCTTGGTATGGTGGTGACTATGATTTTCTAAAACTCTAAATTCTTCAAACTATTTTGTAGTGTAACTTCGGCCATAAGCTCATGTAGGGTTTTAAGTATATTTCAAAAGGAGTGCAAGTGTTTCACCTCCTAGCATTTTGTTCACGGCCGAATTCTTAAACCTATTCTTTTGTACACCAAGGCCATTTAGAATGGGAACTTATTGCCCCTACTTAAAGTGTCATTAGTTATTGCCGAGTGTTGTTACGGAGTAACGCACTTAAAAATCTTTTACCAAGAAACAATTTAGAACTGGCAATCTCGCCGTGGAAATTCTTGTCATTCAACGCACCTAGGTGTGTAGTTTCTCATGTACTACAAGGTGATTTTAGAGTTACACATTTCACATTAATTATATTTCTGACTGGAGACTGGACACGCACTCCTCTACCGCTTCTTACATTTATGTATTCATTGAACTGGCCGTTTCCTACACTTTCTGCAGAGTGTTGCGATCTTGCGCTAGCGATCTAAACAGGTCCCCCCTTCTACCGCTCTTCGACCAATGAGAGCGCGGCCTCTTCGCTTGGGAGCAAGTCCGGCCATGATGTGAGTTGACTTCGTCTGAGGACGCGATGATGTGGTCTCCAAGAATGCTCCTGTCTGGTTGGAATATCGACCCTGGTTAAAGGTCTTGCGTCGCAGGTTCCAAAACCCTGTTGTTTTCCTGACTATTTATATTAGTCATCGCCTTCCTCATATTGTATTCGATTTTTTTGTCACCTGGAAGGAAAATGAAACTGTGAATATGCTACATCTAACTTGTCTTTCCTGACGGTTGGATATACACAAGTAAGTCTACAAGCCTATAAAAAAGTTTATCTTCAGTGATTATGAACTAAAATACTTCTTAGAAATTACCTCAAGAACACTGAGTGCATTAAAAGGTCTTTCGAGATTAACCTTCACCAGGTGCCGGCTTTGAACGATTGACAATCTTTTAAAGGAAGTGAAAATGTTGTGAAATTTGCTAAAAGAATTATGTCAAATGCACAATTGTTTGTAAAAGGAAGTATGATCATTTTCTAATTACCATTATTCGCGGTGAATAGGTTAGCCTTGATTATGTAAATTAAAACTCATAGTATTCGACTATGACGAGCAAAAACTAGGTGAGGTTCCACAGGTGCATGAAAGTTATGGTTTCCATTAATCTATTTTATCTTTTATTCCACACTATATTTAATTTTATCTTGAAACGTATGCTTGGGTGGGTTTGGTTTTTATTTTTTATTTTGCTTGTTTTGACCTTTGTTGTGATGTTATTGAGGTAACATTGAATTCATACTGCTTAGGCCTCTAATTAAGGTTTGTTACATACTACAATTCATCCTCAAAAGGGAATATTAAATTCTTAATTAAAGATCAGATAAGAAATGCATTATCTCACCTTCTTTGACCTCATATTTGGTCAAATAGGCAACACAAGAGAAAGAATAAAGAGAAAAACAAGTGCGCAAAAGGGGCAAAAATTTAAAAGGAAAAGGAGATATACAAGCTCGGTGATATCTTACTAAAAATGCACAATAAATCACACTTAACTTAAACTAGTAGAAGATGGACTCAAGACTAAATCGTAAAAAAAGCAAAGGAAAGCAAAGTCACCTCCGTACAGGCCATGAAGGCCCTTGGAGGAATGGAAGGTAAAGGCTTCCACCATTGTTAACCTCGGCACGTGATAGGGTAGAGTGGTTAGCTCTACGCCCGGCTGCCTTTGCCCCCAGGAATTAACCTGGTACTCATTTTTGGTGTAGGCTGAGTTAACCTCCGGAAGTGGAAATTTCGTTTCTTAAATTTTACGACTTCCTGACGGGGATTCGAACCCACATCCTTCCAGGCAAACCGAGCACGCCTTTACCGCCTCGGCCAGGCAGCCCCTAAGACTAAATCGTACCAATGGCCAAAGAAATGCCAAACAAAAGAAAACAGTAGCACTACATGGTACCAGGAATGAGGACTATATCAATAGAATTAAAGTAACAGTAGAACACAAAATCACAATAACCAATACAGACATTAAATTAAATATCACACAGGATTAATTACAAGATTAGGAGAAGGACATCAAGAATAGATGTAAGGTAGTACCAGTTACTCATATTCAAATATGCCAACGCACTCAAAGTCGTTAACATATAATCACCAAACATACAAGGTAAACACCAAATAATAACACTTCAAACAGTGCGTAACATAAACGGACTCAGCCGTGCGCTCAGAACCTTTCATATGTATGACCTTCAGTCAAATGAAGAAACGGTACAGAATTGGACATATTAAAATAACTCAAATTTGACATCAGAAAATTACAGATTAACTAGGCAAGGGTCGAAATGAATATGTTGCGAATCAATAACAGTTTACACGATCCAAACAAGAAAATAAAGGCGATAGTCTAAAAGAACTTTTTAAAATAATCTATGGAGTAGGGTTAAAAATCAATGAGCCAATACATCATTTTTAAACCCATTAAATACACAACCAAAATCCTTTAATTAAGTTCCAATTAATCTGTTTCATCGCCACTTATACACTGCATACATAACCTAACCAAACAAGAAATTAGATCAGATATAATTACACCAACAAATCAAAACACACCAAGTAACGGGATATAGGAAAATGATCATCCATGTGTAACGGGAAAGAATTACTCAAGACAAGATGAATGTTGGTAGCTGCAGATCGCGTATAGTTTGTCATCAACAACAGAGCTATCAGCCAAAAATAATACTATGATAGAAAATAATAAACTTACGATAACACCTTCATCAACACCATGGGTGAAGCAGGACAGAAAGGTTAGAAAGAAGCTTAAGAGAATTAACCAATCTGAAATCATATTACTCACAACTCCACAGAATTTTCCAACATATACATACACAATGGGCTACCCAATTAAATAAATGGTAATGAAATACACCTCAATTATGTGACCAACTTGGAAAGAACGGAGCAGAGACCTAGCACGATTCACTACCGATTATCCCCAAGGGATCTCAGTCTAACCCGGACTAATAATGAGTGATATCCGCAGACTCACACTGTAGCCTCACAGCAACAGGTACCTCACCAAATACGCAGGAAACATGGTAAATAAAGTATAAATGGTAGATCGTGAGGCAGGTCGACATACTTAACTAGCAAACCACATACAGCAAGATGACAAATAATCAATAGCAACAGATACTCAAAATTCCACTGAGGAAAACCCCAATAAGCTGACAGGTTGGTCTTAAATGAAATTTAGAGCACAACAAGTGAAATACATGATGACGTCGGATTAGCAGGTTATGTAGAGAATGAGGAAATGAGAATAGACCAGAGCGTACAAGGACCAACCAATTATATAGGAGGGGACAAGACTTTTCCAAAAGAGTTGTAGACCCACGCAATAGTTTATTTTCAAATCTACCGGGACACAGACGTAAATCGCCCATACCGAAGTGCCATAACCACATCAATAACACAACACAATAACATCAAGACAACCACGATGACTACCAAGAAGCACGGGTCAGCCCATAAGTGGTTAAAAGATTACTCCATCCTCAACAGCATGCCAAGAAGCCATCATGCCAACCGAAAATATAACACCAAAACCCAACTCACGGTACCGTAACAACATTACCATTACAGGACCAGAATCATACCTGCTAGGTTTAAAAGGAGAAGCACTCCTCAGGCTAAGGATCCATTTGCACAATGCAACGCCATAATAACAAGTAGATAAGGTAGGAATACATTGAAGCCACAACTCAAATTGAACGACACAGTATAACAATAACATACCAATTTAGAGACAAGAAACCCGGTAAATAATGTTTACAGTAGAGCGTAGAACGAATACCACATGAGATCGAAGAATACAACAAGGAATAACCCTCTTAACAACGTTTACCAGAAAGGAATAAAAAGATCCAAATTCCAAAAGATAGGTAGGACAAAAATTGACGCTCCTGAATATTTACAAGGCAGGTATGACTAGTTATAGATCACTCACCAAACGGATATTTCACAACTAGGTGATAGAAATAATGTAAAGGAGGGAACCAGAGCAACCGAAAACAGAGAAACACGTGCAACCAGTAGTTGGAGACGGAAAGTAGTAAAGACATTAAATCCGTGTCCAAGGCAAACAGCCAACCACCTCCAATGTCGATCGACAGAGCTCAACAATACCCAACAGTTTGGTCGAAGAGCGGTAGGAGGGGCTTCCTATTTAGACCGCTAGCGCAAGATCGCAGCACACTGCAAGAAGCGTAGGAAACGGCCAGTTCAATTAATACTGCACATATATGTAAGAAGCCTTGGTGGAGTTCGCTTTCAGTCCACAATCAGAAATATAATTAATGTGAAATGAGTAACTCTAAAATCACCTTGTAGTACACGAGAAACCACACACCTAGGTGCGTTGAATGAGAAGAATTTCCACGGTGAGATTGCCAGTTCTAAATTGATGGGAAAGGATTTAAGTGCGTTACTCCGTAACAGTGTGTAATGGGCTGTCGAGCGGAAATGACAGTAAACACGTTTTGAAGTTTACGTAGTGTAAAATTTGACAGAGAACTTACGCCTTTGAGAGGCTGGACTGTAGTGAAATTTTGGAATGTAAGTGAGTGGAGCAAATGTTCTCTCTGAAATAATGTAACTTTAGAGCTACAAAGCTCATTCTTTGTAAATTGTTGTGACGATAATTTTCCCTATTGTACCTGATTTTCGGAGTTATAGTCAAACCTTGTTTATACTAGCTGAGAAGCTCCTGAGCTGTTATTTGTTAGTGATTATTCAGATTATCTATCAAATTTTAAACTTAAGAAAGGAAAGAAATAAAATGTCAGAATTTAGTGTTTTAAATTATGCTCTCGTCTTTCCCTGTCCACCCATTCACACTCGCACCTTCCTACACCTCTGTAAAAAACGAAAATCCCGTAACAAACACAATGGAAAAGATCTATTAATATATCTGAGATGATCGAGTGCCACGTGATCTCCTCTGGTGGGCACTGAGCAAGAAAACGATCCCTTGTCAGTATATTGAATTGATTCAAGATACGTACCACAGAAGCCAGAAGACTGAGAAGCTCTTGTGGATCTACAAAAGAATGTGCAGTTATGGTTGGTCTGCATCAGGGGTCATACGTCTTCGTCGTGGTCAAGGACGAAACAACAAAACGCATTCAGGACGTGACCCGTGGATCATGCTGTTTAATGGAGGGTGTGTGAAAGCTTAGGGGCACTACATCAGAGGCTGAATATTTAGCAGGATGAGTTAGTAATGGGCTCAAGATAAGCAGGACAAGTATCTTCACTGTAATTTCTTTACGAGTAATCTTGTTAATGAGGCGGTAGCAAGAACCAATACCTTTAAAAATCTTCGATCAGTGATGCAAAGTAACGCAGACATCGTCAGAGATATTATCAATCGGGTCAACTGTGGCTGGGCGTAGTGACGGTCAGCTACCGCTGTTCTATGTGACAGAAAGACCCCTCTTCACCTGAAGAGCAAAATCTACAAAATGGTTGTACGTCCACCCATTCTAAATGGTTCGGAGTTACAAAGTAAAAAGAGTTGAACAGAAACTTCATCTGACTGAGGTGGAGATGCTCCGAAGGACTCGTGGAGTAACTAGGCTCTATAAAACTCGTAATGACACCAATGGCCAATCTCCGAGAGCAACACTAATCTCTGAGAGGTGGTGGTGGTGATCAATGTTTTTAATGTCTGAGAAACTAAGGGAAATCGACTGAGAGAATTCAGTGACTTTCAGCGGAGACCAGAAGATTATGTGATGCACAGAGTGGAGTGGGAGGCAGCTCTGGGCAGACGTAAATTAAAATAGAAAGCCTGCAATAGGAAGGAGATGAACAATACGAAAACTGGTGAAAATAGAGCACAAGGTCGAAGTTACTGAATGAGCGTTACCAGAAAAGCCGACCCCATCTGAGTGGGATAAGGCAGAGAAGAAAAGGAGAAGAAGAAGGTGATATCAAAGCGATGCTAAGCTAGTAGCAAGTCATTGTACCACTCAATCAATTGTAAACGATGGTAATGTATAGAAATTCTTGAAGTTCAGCGATTGCAGACAGTGACTTTCGAAGACACCATGTTCTGAATGAAAGTTGACAGCGATCTCTCCTCGTGAGTGAAGGCGATTGCATTCTAATAAATTATTACGCTTCGATACTAATGACTACACGTAGGAGTTTTAGGCAGCCCGCTCTCCTGTAATGTTACGAGAGCAACATAAATTCTAGGGGTTCTGATAGACAGTACCGCTACATTTTATGCAAATCTCATAGTACTGTTGTCCGGGGAAGAATATACTAGTAACTCGCTTCGTAAGATTCCATTGGAACCTACTTCTGTCTAAATTCCTGGCTCTGGTATTAACATATTATGTTTTGCGAAGTACCGCGGTACAAATTTCTTATTTATTATGTTACGCTGCTTATGATTGGATATTTTATGCGAATTACCATGTGATTGTAATTATGATGTTACAGGTGGTGTTGATTATTGTTTTAAGAGGAAGTACAACCAGGCAACAATCATCTGTTAACACTAATCAGACGGAAAAAAGGAAGGGATCCGAAACTTCGAAAAATTAAGGTACTCCTATCGATCGAAGGAAGAAACGAGCCAGAAAGGACGTGAACATGAATGACTTTATAGGCCTCGTATGCTCTAATACCATGGGCGTCGGAAAAGAACAACATGTGACCAAGGGAGGTTGGATAGGATAGATGAAAGTGAAGAACCTGGTGCTAAGCGGAAGCAATGCCAGGACTGTGCTAAGGGCCCCGTGGTTGCCAACCCACGCTTCAAAGTTAAGAGTATCTGGGGGCGAATATGATGTCACAATATTTATTAATTTGTTATTATTACCGAGCTCGATAGCTGCAGTCGCTTAAGTGCGGCCAGTATCCAGTATTCGGGAGATAGTAGGTTCGAACCCCACTGTCGGCAGCCCTGACAATGGTTTTCCGTGGTTTCCCATTTTCACACCAGGCAATGCTGGGGCTGTACCTTAATTAAGGCCACGGCCGCTTCCTTCCCACTCCTAGCCCTTTCCTGTCCCATCGTCGCCGTAAGACCTATCTGTGTCGGTGCGACGTAAAACAACTAGCAAAAAATTGTTATTATTACATTATTTCATCTTTGTTTTCCTCCAGATCTACAGTATTTACTACCATTATTGATCCGTTAATGGAGAAAAGTAATAATGCCTAACCTAGACAAGCTCTTACATAGACAAACACACTCACAAAATAAATTCTCATAAAATACTCGGCACCTGCTGACAAATGACCCACGGACAAGTACCTCCCGGAGAATCGATAGCCATGTTAGTACAGCAATTTATATGAACAAATGACAAAAAGGCAAAATAAAATGGCAAAATGAAAATGAAATAAGGCAGTACGGCACACCGGCACCCTGGCGCAAGGCCACCCATATGGAGGACAATACCCTCCTTCACCTCTCCTGACTGACACAGCAAGTCATAACATTCCACACCAACCTCTCCTCACACGATCTACTACCAGTTGCTGCATAGTCATTATGTTACGTCACTGCTGAGTTTGTGTCCTACATTATCTTCATGTTTATACCTTGTGCATTGTTCTGCATTCATGTTACCTCTCATTCCTCACCATACCATCATTATCTAAATTCTTGCCATATTACCAAACCCGTAGTTTATCAACTATGCGTCACTAGCTCTCTTTATATCTCTCAATCACACTCTGCATACAATTAATAAAGACACAGGTCCACCATTAACTTAACCATCTTTTTTTTACTACTCAAGAGTCATTTCAAATCTTCAACCATAATCCTCACATGCCGATCCACCATTAACTTGCTAAAAGTATATTCACCTAAAATACCACACCCTTCCCTTAACCATATCAAATCCTCACCTCCACTATAACTTCTTCCTTCTTCACCAACCAAACCATAACATACCGATACATATGATCTAAAACTACTTAACTATCTTTCTTCATATTAGCACCATGCCTGCAATCACTATTCCCTTACTTACTTACTAACTTTATTAGAGTTCTTACTTATTGTTACTATACCCTCATCATTTTTTTCATTCCCCACAGGTCCCTTGAGCTCTTGCTCTTCTCTGCCTGGTTTCCGCTGACCTTTCCTTTTCATACTGCACTTCCATTACTTCACTGTGTTCACTTCTCTGCCTTTCCTCTTCACTGTCCATGTCCATAGCTGTATTTCTAAACCTTCCTATCCTCACCCCGTTGTCCACTGCTCTTTCCTTTCCATTATGCACGATCACTCTTTCACTATGCCCGTCTCCCTGCCTTTCCTCGTTCAACTTCCTTTTTCCCTTGGGTTTTTTCTTATCACCATGTCCGTCTTCTCCAATCTTGCTGTCTATAACTTGCCTCTCTTCCACTCTCTTCCCATTACTTCTTATTGCTTCAAATTCTCTTCCAATTCCCGTAATTTCGTCGCTGACCAAAATCTGGTCCATCGGCCATTGGTTACCACTAATTGCTGACCCTTAATAATATATGCTCTTAATCCTTGAAGTCTTGCCCGCACCAAATGGTTTTTTATTCTTAATTCCTCCTCTTACCATGTCTATTTTAATCCAAATTTTTGTACTCCGTAGATTACCCGCGCTTCTTATCACTATATTCGCCATCAGGGTGGAAAATAACTTCACTTTTATCAGCCTGTTACCCTGTGCTTTACCTATCCTTTCCACATCGTCTATATCCACTTCACTAAAGTTAATTTTCATTCTTTTTTGGATGACTTCCAGAAACTTTGCAGATTGTCAACACTTTGTCCTCTCCTTTTTCTTCCTGCACTCCATATATAAATAAGCATTTCTTCATGCGTTCTTGGCTACTGTCTTTTATTTCTGCCTTCAGCTTCACCACGTCTTCTTCCATACTCCTTCTTTTCTCCTTGAGTGTCACAATTTCTCTCTTGTTGATTCCTATTTTGGTCGTTGTTTCGTCTGTTTTTCCCTGGATCCCTTGCCTCATATTTTCAAATTCTTTCACTTGTTCCTGCATCATATTTTTAATTTGTTCAAATGGGCATACTTCTTCCCCAACCTCTTTTGTTACCCTCCTTATGACCTCCACATCTTTCCAGTTCATGTTTCCACTGGAAGTCGGGCCGGGGTTTACTTCCACACCCCCTATAACTAGCAGTACCGTAATCACCGCTGTCACCAATATCATCTCACCCTTCAATCTTATTTTCGCTTTACGTCCTTCACTCTTGGCTGTTTCCTTCTTCCCTCTCCCCTGCCATCTTCCGATAACTATCCGATATTGTTCCACACCAATCATCTTCCTCTTCACTCCTGTCTTCCTTCTTTCACTCACCGCTCACACTCCACTCCCGCTCTACCGGTACACTCGACTCAGCACGTCTGTTCCCGATGCCTGCTTAGGTTAGACCGATTTAATTAAATGGCTTATTTTACACAGTGGCACCCCGGCTATGTTCTATCTGAACATATATTCACTTACACTTGAAATATCACAAGTCGTTTTTCTTACAACTAGGCAACCAGTTATCAGGAACGCTCGGGAAGACCTGCCAGCGTGCGGACTGTCTTCGGGCAGCTTCTGGAGGAAGACGCTACTGGGGTTAGAGAGGGCAATTGGCATCGAGGGACGCACCATCCAAGGTTGCCACACGTCCTTGCTGAAACTTTCCTACCCCCATGCTACTGTACGGTATGGGATGGCTTCCATAAATTCACTATGCCATTCGCTCGTATTTCTCCACTGGACAACGGCTATATTGATGTATGTAGGCCGCCCATCTCGTACGACGTTCGCCACACAACTGACTTAACAGCGCTTCCAGCATCTGTTGTTATGTATATATTGTTACAGGGAAACTCTCCCTAGGCAGATTCAACTCTTACTAAAATTATCAGTAACAGTTGATTGAAAACAAACAGATCAGTTTTTCCTAGGAAGAGTTAACTATGCCTGCTGTGGTTTTTAAAACATGATTCGCGGATGCTGCTCTCAAAATGTAATCGCGCGGACCAAACCTTCGTCATGATTATTAAAACATTCCAATTGTTTGGATTCGTACTTCTATTATTGGAACTTTTCATTGTTTTGATTACGGCAGCACACAACAGGCAGTCGCCAGTCGTCAATACTCGGAATAGTGACAAAAGATTCATTGACGTTTAAATAATAAGTTTAAGTGGGTGGGTGTCAGACTCCACGGCAGAACTGTTTCGTGCAAAACAGAAGCAAGAACGCTCGACTTCCAAGGTAAATTTACTGACATTGATCAAACTGAAATATGATAGCTACATTCAAAAAGTTAAACATCTAAAAACTGCAACTAAGGAAAGAAAGTAACGATATCAGGTTTTTAAGACACTATGACATTATTGAAGTAAATGGTACTACAAAACTAATACACCCTGTCACAGACCAAGACAGCATAATGTATTATGTTTTTGATGAAGAGTTGGTTGGAGTTCTTAATGAAGCGCACATATCCACTGGACGTGGAGGAAGAGATCGTATGATTCAGCAACTGAAAGGAAAATTTCAAAATGTTACTACAAAGGACATTTTGCTATTTTTAAGCTTGTGCGAACCTCGTGTTCAAAGATTTAAACATAAAAAGAAATGACTGGTTGTAAAGCCTTTGTTATTCAAGGAAATGACTTCACAATGACAAGTGGATTTGATTGACTTTCAATCGAATCTTGATGAAGACTTCAAATTTATAATGGTCCACCAGGATCATGTGACAAAGTTTGTTGACCTAAGACCACTGAAATCAAAGGCTGCAGACGAAGTGTGTAATAATATCATTGATATTTTTACTTTGTTAGGCGCTCCTTGTATTTTACAGTCGGGCAATGGCGGAGAATTTATTAATAAAATTATTGACAGTCTGGTTAATACATGGCCGAACTTCAAAATGGTGCACGGCAAACCGCGACATAGTCAGAGTCAAGGTAGCGTCGAAAGAGCCAACCAGGACATAGAGAATATGATAACTACCTGGATGCAAGACCACAAAACATCAAAATGGACTGAAGGCTTAAAGTTTATTCAACTTATGAAAAACAGTGCATTGCATACTGGGATAAAAAGATCCCCGTATGAGGCAATATTCGGTTGTCTGCCGAGACACTGTTTATCAAGTTCAAAACTACCAACAGAGGTACTGGCAAATTTAGAAACAGAAGATGATCCTGAATGCGAAATTGATCAAATTCAGCAACAAAAAGGAAACAAAATTCAAAGTAACGAGAAAATGAAAATGAAAATGAAACGAACCAAAATTTATCAAGTGTTGAAAAGCTCGTAGATGATAGTGATTATGTCTTCACTGACCTGGCAAAGTCTACTCAGGACATCAAAAGACAGAGAAAAGAAGCTTTCTATTGTCTAGAACGACAAGCTAAACGCATGAAAAAAATCTCCGATCACATTCATTTGCCAGTAAAAAAGGAACATCAGTTCAAACTCCTGTCCCCGATGTTGACCGCGGTAGAAGAGATGCTCGATCTATCCTTAGCGTGGTACTGGAGGTTGTCCATGATGAGTTTCATCGAATTGGAACGAGAAATGGAATTCTCAAGCAGCTTTTCTCAAAGTAAGTTTTCAAAGCTAAAATAAAAGGTATATCTCTTCTCTCTCTCTCTCTCTCTCGCTGCCCGTAGTATGAAATTGTTCAGTTTTCAATGATTATATTTTTTCAGGTCTCAATTTAGTCAATGTTCTACGAACATAATCCAAGAAAATGTTCCTATGGATAAAATAATAGCTGTGAGGACTGTTGCAACTTCACAATCACTTGGAAGTGGACAAGGTTTCTTTAAATGCTCTTGCAACTCTAAATGCGAATCCACGAGTGTGTGTGTAAGAAGAAAGTGTGCTTTGCAACTCAAAGTTTCACAAATATTTACCTTGCTGTAATAAATGATAAACATTTATACCTATTTATGTATTGGTTTTGCATTTTTATTTGTTTTTTATTAGCTAGTACCGTTTCCTTGCAAACAGTCAACTGTTACTACCTCAAGTCAGTGAGAGGATACCTTCCCTAGGTATAGTCAACTCTGACTAGTAAATGTTGATCGAAATTGAACACTCACCGCTTTTAATAAACTGTTACTGAAAATACCAGTAAGAGTCGACTTTACCTAGGGAGAGTCAACTCTTACTGGACAATCGACGTTCCCTGTAACATCTATGCCTGTGTAGCTTCCACGTGATTCGGTTACATATTTGCAAGAACAAAATAGTTGCAATGACTTTGCCCCAACCCTCGTGTATTCATTTACTCCTGAACTAGAGCCCGGACTTTTAGATTGGAGTGCAAGTGAAGTGTCACCAGCCTGCTCTTCCTGTTTATGCAGAACTCACAGCATAACCGTGCAGGCAAGTTTACCTTCGCCCTCTAGTTATATACATTTAATGTATTTCCTGTATTGCATTTCGTACATTTGACATGCTCCTAGTTTCAGCAGGTGCGGCATGCAGACACAACGGAGCACTGCGCCCGATAACGATCTCATTTGTGGCCTTGTAGAAGTAACTCAGTGGCAAGCTATGTTGGGGTCAGTATGTGATTTAAGAGTCGCTCTTTCTGCTGTGCCCTTTTTATAGGTAATGTATTGATCTGACTTTTCTTTTCTTGAAGAAGGTCACCTGCGAGTGCACTCTCTCTGTTCCCTGCATGACCAATGAAATCTTCTCCCAGGAAACTTCCCTCTTCCATTGATATTTCTCCCGATTCCTGATCCAAGGCCTTCCAGAATTCTTCCTTCCCTTCATCGTCAGATCCTCCCTGTCGATATGAAGCTATGTATCACGTGTTCTGTTCATTCTTTATCGAGGACGTTTCGCACACCGTTTGTTCCCTACCTTTTGACTCCACCAGAGTAGAGTTTTCACCCACCGCCCGGTTCCCTCCCGTCTGGTTTCTTGCACACACAGCCCCTCTCTTCATGAGATCTGCTAGCTCACTAGGGGCCGGTTTCATCAACATATGTTAAATATATACTAACAAGTAGTTAGTTAATACGGAGTTAGAAATTTAACATCTTGTTAGGTTTCTTGCGTTTCATCAAACTTTTCTTGTGAAATGTTAACTAATCGACTGTTAACTCTCCCAATATTGCGAACTGGTGCGAATCAAGAAGGCAGTGGTACGAACATGCTGTTTTACAGCGCGCTCCGATGCGCTTTTGTTTGAGCACAGCTGTAAAAAATGGCGCGTGAAGTGAAACGGAATCGTAGTTCTAATTTTTCCTTCTTCGAAAAAGAGTTGTTAATTGAATTAGTTAGTAAATATATATAAGTTATTGAGTGCAAGCGCACAAATGGCTTGACGATAAAAGAAAAGGACGAGGCGCGGGAAAAGTTCGCGAGGGTTTCAATGGGGGTAAACAAATACTTTTTTTAGTGGGTATCCGCTGTCACCTGACAAAATCACTTCGTTAATTGTCCCACTTCAAACTGTGCTCCGATATGGGAGTTATTAAATATTGTATTGTCGTGTGCAGAACCAGACCACCTAGCAAGTATATCCCTGATTTGGAGGTTAGGCTCGCTAATCACCTGAACATTAACAGAGAAATATCCCTTTGATTACGATATATTTCGGCCCAATTGCCTCCAGGTGATTGGATTCTTACATGTGTGCAATCTATTGCACGTAGAACAAACACCAGGAAAACGGCTTATTTCATAGAAGTCGCGGATAATTTGCTGACGCTCTTCTACTGAAGGGAATGTTATATACCTCCTTCTCATGGATGCTATTGCTGCAGACACTCGACAAACAACTCTATTTACAGTGGCTTTAGAAATTCCAGCATTGTCTCCGGCCATTATGTGAAAATAACCAGTAGCAAAAACTCGTAATATTATCAATACCTGCAACATTGGAGAAAGAGGTAAGTTTCTCTTCGTAGGATATTCTAACCTAACTTGAATTTCGTCAACAACCTTAGCAACGACTGTTTTCGATAACCTGCATCTATGAAGAAATTTCGGATCCGTCAAATTTTCAAAGTCAGTACCTCGTTGAACTCTTCTTCGATCAGGATTGTTTTGTAAAAGATCGAAATAGAGGAATTCCGCCTCGAAAGCGAGATTCACAGCAGCCATTTTGGAACAGGTTGCTAAATGCTAATGTTAGCCATTTAACATTGGAAATGGCTGATGTTAACTTTACTACGCAGTTTAACATTTGTTAATGTTAACATTTGTTGATGAAACGCAAATTTTCTTAAATCGTATGTTAAAATGATTTAACACCTTGTTAAGTACTAACATGTGTTGATGAAACCGGGCCTAGCCCTACCTCCCATGCTTTCAACATCGAGGGTCTCCCGTTAGTCTATTATGGGGTAGCACACATGAGTTGGGCGACGCCTCAGCTGCGCGTCGCCTATGAGGGACGCCATAGCATATAGCCTGTCTCCTATCATTTAGTTCAGACAAATAAATACTCGCGAGGTTCTGTATTAACAACGTGTAAACCAGTTCACCGCACTGATCCGGATTTTTCTTGAAGAAGGTATTAAGAACTTTTTTGTAGCGGTAGCCAACATTCTCGAAAGAAACATAAAATGAATTGGATATTATTCGGAATATTACTGCCCTCACATTTCCTGTACCAGCAAACAACTAACCGTGATACTTGATCTGGGGTTAATGTATGTTCCAATTGAACTGCTTTCATTGTTTTTATATAATTTGAAGAGCATAAACACTTGTTTTGTGCTGAGCGAGTGGGAGCAAGATGTGCACGTGCTTCACAACTGAGAGAAGTGAAATTAATAGAATAACTAATTATTTTTGTAGCGGTGCGCGTGAACCTGCGAACAGAGAAGCAAGTGAATATGACGGATTTACTGTAGGCCACGATGATGGGCGCGATCACTTCTTCCAGAGAAGCGAGGAGTGTAAAGTGTGCCGAACAGTTTAGGAACAGATGGATATGAAAATTTCTTCAGAGCGGACCAATAGTGAAACGAGTACCTTTGGAAGAGAAGAAGGCGGTATATTTGGAGATATCAACAAAGTGCGTCAGTACCGCCACATATTTCTTACAACAAAAAAGCAAAAGAAACCCCAAACTATTACCAAGTCACCTGCGACTACAAATTCCTCCCTCCATATACTTTTTTTTGCTAGGGGCTTTACGTCGCACCGACACAGAAGGTCTTATGGCGACGATGGGATAGGAAAGGCTTAGGAGTTGGAAGGAAGCGGCCGTGGCCTTAATTAAGGTACGGCCCCAGTATTTCCCTGGTGTGAAAATGGGAAACCACGGAAAACCATTTTCAGGGCTGCCGATAGTGGGATTCGAACCGACTATCTCCCGGATGCAAGCTCACAGCCGCGCGCCTCTACGCGCACGGTCAACTCGCCCGGTCATATACTTTTGTCCTATGACCTAGCTTCTATGAACTCTGTCTGTTCATAGTTATTATTACTATTACGATTACTATTATTTTATTCTAATAGACAATTATTTACCTTAACAAACAATAACAGCTGTTTATAACACTGCCGTCTATGGCATATGTTGTACATTAAAAATATAAAATTTACCTGTGAGAGCTGTATTACTTACACAATTAATATAGAAAGTCAACCCAATGTAACGTTAAAACCAACTCACAAACTGCAAAGAGAGAAATGTTTGAGAAGCTTCTCTGTCCGACACTTAGAACATCATAAAATACCTGTAAAAATGAACAATTTTCAGGTAAAAATCCACAGGAAAACAACATCCTAGCGATATCAGGTACGAATTTTAGGTAAATAAAATATGATAAACTGTGAGAATATATTCTTTGTTTATTCCTAAATATTACAATCCTTTTCTTAATTATCGTTATCCGGTCGATCAGGTTAGCAGATTGCCTTTTTCCACCACTACGAGCGCTAATGTGACTCAATGCATTGTTTCACTAAAACACCAGTACGAGCGCTATTGTGCGTCAATGCAGAGTTTTACTTAAGTCCTTATTACTACATTCGGTGTTGACATTTTTCAAAAAATTACAAAAAACGCCTGAGGATACTGAAGCAAGGAACACATTACAGAAACAATTATGTAAATAAGTTAATTTGTCTAGGACTTGAATAAAAAGAAAACGAGTAAAAACAAGCGATTTTAGGCTGCTTATCCGGAACTGCATTCAGACCGGAAGTGATTTTGGAATTTTTATTTTTAGTTCGATAGAAATGTGAAAGACTCACAATTTGAAACCTTTCCGGGCCCTTTAGCCCTTCAAATTTCTGCTCAATTGAGGAAATTGCTTAATTTTACGTTTGTCGCAGTCTACTTTGTCTGCTGAGAAGTGTTTTTAACATAACAGATTGGTGCAGGTTTCCACGCTCTGATAAACTACCGTGACGTTGTTCGCGTAGGCGCGCCGCTTTAGCTTCTTTGGCAGACCCACCTCTCGACAAAGCTAACTGTTGTATTCCTTTCGAAGACTACTCCCAAATTCATCTCTGTCGGGCGGAGCGCTCGTTCGACCTGCCTGAAACACACTCAGGCTGCTGTTCTTCCCGCTTAAAATATCAACTCACCTCACCACTTGGATTACATGATGTTATTCCGAGTGACGTCTCTCGACTTATGAATTCAAGTTGTTAATAATAATAATAATAATAATAATAATAATAATAATAATAATAATAATAATAATAATAATAAAATCATAAAAGAAAAAGAAAAATCACTACAGCATGGATTAAGGAAACGAAGAAGGATACGGAAGTCCAGCTGTTAGAAAGGAATTCGTTTACGAACACAGTAAAGAAATTGGAAGGTGTTCAAACCGCAGGAAAATCTAAGAAGACCGGAAAAGCCTGGACAGATGAACAACGGAAGCAGGCCAGCGACACAGGGAAAACTCCACACGAAGAGAAAGGAATGAAGTTGTACCCTGATTCTTAGTGGTCCATTCGCTTCTAAATAATAATAATAATAATAATAATAATAATAATAATAATAATAATAATAATAATAATAATAATAATAATAATAACATACGAATCAGTTGTTCAAACAAACGTATTGTAACAAAGCACTTACCTTTTGCAGATGATCTAGTCATACTAACAAAGAAAGGAAAAAATGAGGAGATCTTGAAAAGTGTGCGGTCAAAATAGCATTGCAACTTTCCTATGAAAAAACAAAATAGATGAGTAGTGTGAACAATGCACATGCAGACATTCCTATCGCCAAAAAGAAAAGGATTAAAAGAATCAACAAACTGAAATACATAGGTAAATGAAATGTCGTATGGCTTTTAGTGCCGGGATATCCCAGAACGGGTTCGGCTCGCCAGGTGCAGGTCTTTCTATTTGACGCCTGTAGGCGACATGTGCGTCGTAATGAGGATGAAATGATGATGAAAACAACACACACAACCAGCCCCCGTGCCATTGGAATTAACCAATTAAGGTTAAAATCCCCGACCCGGCCGGGAATCGAACCCGGGACCCTCCGATCCGAAGGCCAGTACGCTGACCGTTCAGCCAACGAGTCGGACAATACATAGGTGAAGTAATAACACGAAAAACATGAACGCACGAATTAATAAAATGCTTATTGTGCAACAATGAATATAAGCCTACAGCAAGAAGGCTACATTGAGACAGCAGCTTTATACTGTAACGGTTCAAATCACGTTACTAGGTGATATCTGTATTATTTCACCTGTGCTATTATTATTATTATTATTATTATTATTATTATTATTATTATTATTATTATTATTATTATTATTATTATGTCTGTACTATTATTATTACTATTATTGTATTATTATTATTATTGTTCAATTCAATTCTGCAATGATTATCACTTGCGTGACTGTAGTTAAATGTATGTATATATACATGTATGTAGATTAACACTTGAATGTACAGTAAGAGTTGCTGTATATCAGATGTAGAAGTATTGTGTGTAATAACTTGGGACATTACAATATTGGGTAATACTGCTAGCGTAACTGCTGAGTCATCGCTCCGTCATTGTGTGCATTTAGTTGTGAGCTCTTTTTTTTTAGAAACCTAGGGTGCCCCAGGCAATTTCACCATTGTATGTAACATTTGGAGCCGGGTGGGAGTATATCAACATTATTTCTAGAGATTGCGTAGGTGTGTCAGCTAAGGCTATATAAGCTGGACTAGTGTCTTATAGCGTCAGTCAAATGGATAGTGAACAGTGAGTGAGTCAAAGGGATGGAGAGGCCTCAGTCGGTCAGTTAGTTGGAGTTATTGAGAGAGTGAGGCCACAGTTGGTCGGTCAGTCATATGGACGGAGAGACTTGCCATCAAGTTAATTAGAAGGAGGGACTTGCCAAGAATTCATATGGGTGGAGACACTTGCCAAGAAGTGAGATGATAGTAGTCGGTCATTTGGATGCAGAAGCAGCAGTCACATGGATACTTAGTTGTCAGTGAAACAAAAAGGATACATCACCAAATTAGGCTTGATACACCTACAGCAAACACCAACTCAAAGGAATACGTCGTAATTACACTCGAAGTGTTGAAGATACAGTCAAGTGAACCAGTGAGGGATACATTTCTTGTATACATTTGAAATGTCCGGTCAAGAGGAATTCAAATTTAATGCCGAGTTTCTTTCAGTTGCAATGTCATAGTTTTATATTTTCATATGATTTATCGCAGCAGGTCTTACTATTTTTCTATAGAATTTAAGAATATATTCTGTTCTATCAAATTAATTTATCGTTTAATTTCAAGGGTAGAACTATATAACCTCAAATATAATGGGGAAACAAAACGACAATCTCCTTTTCCCAGAACCTATATGGTATGTTGCCAAAGTAAGCTTATTACCCCACGCCCTAGAGATAATCAAGATTCTCATTCTATTATTGCTGCACTGAGTTGTAGCTGGCGCCCATCAAATAACGTATCTGCAAGTAATCAGGTAAGAACCAAGTGTGAGTACAAAGTCCGACGATTGTGTATTTTATTTCATATTTTTCATTTTAATTCAGATTTATATATGTAAAGAAAGTAAATGATTCAGAACCATCTCAATACGTAACACAGTGTTTGAATACCTTTGCAGATAGAAGAATAAGCAAAAAAAAAAAAAGGAAAACAATGAGACCTATCTGGGAGAATGCCATCTACAAATTGAGATCAAAACGAGATTTATACAAAGCATCAGAAAAATAGGTCATGTTTAGAGAGAAAAAGGATTAAGATTCTTGGTCTTCTGTACAGAACGGACAAAGAAACATTAACCTTTAATTAGTTATGTGGAGAGGTAACAGGTAGGGACCCTTCTTGGAGGCAGCCCTACCCAGGAAGTGGCACCCCTGCCAATGTGAGTCCCAGAGCGCACTGACCCGGTGTGTATTATCTGGTAAGGGTTCTAGCTCAGGGTTACGAGAGAAGACCTCAACGACATCTATAGCGGAGAAGATGGACTTCGGTACGGTATAGATGGCGGAAGTGGCAGCCCAATACTCGGGATTAATGGAGTATGACACCGAGTAAGCACCGGTGTAAGTGGTTCACGTCTGTCAAGTGCCAATGGCCTCTTCGCGGGTGGATGAGCGGAAAGAGGGCAGGACAACCTGATGTCCTTGGAGTAAGAAATTACTTCTTAAGGCGGATGAACCTAATTGTAGGTCAACGGCATAGGATGTGGAAAGCAACGGGAAACCACCACATTAAATATCCTTGTGATATCCTAAGAATAGAAAGCATGATGATATCTCCGAACGTAAAAACATTCCGGAATAGCCCCCTATTCGGAGCTCCGGAGCGGGATACGGGAGAAGGCAAAGAGCATATCCTATAAAGTAGGTACATGGAACGTGGGTTCCTTGAAAAAGTGTGGTAAGCTGGAGAATGTAACAACGAATTGAAGTGACTAGGAATGGATGTTTCGGGAATGAGTGAGGTAAGATGGCCAGATAGCGGAGATTTCAGTTTTGTACTCTGGCTGTTCAGATGGAAAAGGTGGTGTTGGATTCATACTGACAAAGCAGTTAGGACAGCGAGTATCAGGTATTTGGTGTTTGTAATGAAAGAATACTGCTCATAAAATTAAAGACAGAATCTAGAGATACAGCTCTAATCCAGGTGTACATGCCCACCTCTACATACACAGATGACGAAGTGGAGGAAGTGTATGAACACCTGGAAGAAGTGTTACTAAAGGTCCAGGATGAAGAAAATCTCATCATCCTTGGAGATATGAACGCAGTTGTTGCAAAAGGCAGAGAAGATGATACGGTAGGCGATTATGGTCTTGGTTCCAAAAACAAAATGGGAGAAAAGCTCATTGAATTTTGTCGCAGTCACTCCCTTTTAATTACAAATACTCTCTTCGAACAGCCAAAAAGGATAAGATATACATGGACAATGCCTGGAAATGGTAGTAGATATCAAATAGACTATATAATAGTTAGAGAACGGTATCGAAATCAAGTAAAACCAAGTAAAAGCTGTCCTGGGGCTGATATTGACTCCGATCATAACCCCGTGGTAATGACAGGCCAACTGAAACTTAAGAAGAATAGAAAGACGCCCCCCAAAATGGAATTTGAATAAATTAAAGAAAGACAGTGAGGCTGTTAAAATGTTCAAAGAATAATAACAAAATTAATACTGAAGTACTGGCTGGAAGTAGTGCTCAAGAAAAATGGGAAGAAATCAAGAAACAAATAATTGATGCAGCAGAAGATTGTTTTGGAAAAGAAGAGAGTGAAATCTATAAGCCATGGGTTACACCCCACATTTTGGAACTAATGAACGCGCGCCAGGTGGCCAAAAGGAAAGAAAACCATGAAGAATACAAGAAAATAAGAAATAAAATCCATCTAGAAACTAAAAAAGCAAAGGAAGAGTGGATCGAAGCACAAGGTAAACAAATAGATTAAAATATAACCAAAGGTAATGCCGAAAAAGCTTTTTCAGAAGTCCGGAGGCTGTTCCAAGAAAGATAAAGCCCTTGAGTACAAAAAAAGGAAGCAACGGAGATGTGATAATAGAGCAGGATAAGATAGCCATAATATGGAAAGAATATGTAGAAGGCCTGTATGAAGGACAAATATATGACGATGTAATAGAAAATGAAAGTGAGATAGAACAAGATGATCTGGGATCATGTATACTTAGAGAGGACTTTGAAAAATCTTTGAATGAGCTAAAACAAAGGAAAGCTCCTGTAGTAGACTCAATTCCAGGTGAAATACTACAAGCTCTAGGGGATAAGGCAAAAACTTCCTTATATCTACTAGTAAATGATATTTATATTAGCGACCGAGCTCGGCAGCTGCAGTCGCTTAAGTGCGGCCAGTATCCAGTATTCGGGAGATAGTAGGTTCGAACCCCACTGTCGGCAGCCCTGAAAATGGTTTTCCGTGGTTTCCTATTTTCACACCAGGCAAATGCTGGGGCTGTACCTTAATTAAGACCACGGCCGCTTCCTTCCCACTCCTAGCCCTCTCCTGTCCCATCGTCGCCATAAGACCTATCTGTGTCGGCGCGACGTAAAGCAAGTAACAAAAAAAAAATATATATTAGCGGAGAAATACCGGAAGAAATTGAGAAAACTGTATTGATACCTAGCCTAAAAAGTAATCGTGCAAAGAGATGTCAAGGTTATAGAACGTTAAGTCTGGTAACACATGCCTCCAAAATTATTACAAGAATTGTTTACCATTGCATGGAGGAAAGAATAGAAGAAAATCTCTCTTAGAAGAGAGGAACAAGAGAAGCAATTCTGAGCCTTAGAACAATAATTGAACAAGCCCTAAGAATCAATAAGAACATCCTAATTGCTTTCATTGATATAGAGAAAGTGTTTGATAATGTTAACTGCAATATTATGCTTAAAGCCTTTAGAAGTCTGAAAGTGGACTACAAAGATCGGAAAATCATCTATCAGCTGTACAAGAACCAGACGGCGCTTACAGGAAAGGAGCAAATCAACGCGAAAATAAGGAAAGGAGTAAGGCAAGGATGTGGTATATCACCTCTATTATTCAACGTATATTTAGAAGAAGCAATGAAAGAGTTTTAAGCCACCTCCACCCAAGGAATAAAAATAAATGGCCAACTATACCAAACAATACATTTCGCGGATGATATCGCCCTCATAGCTGAAACTGAAAAAGAGATAGAGACCTCACTAAAGGAATTGAATGATCTACTAATAATAAAATGTAACATGAATGTTAATAAAACAAAAACCAAGATAATGAAATGTACTCCGGATGGTAAACAGGATGTTTATGTTTGGCTGGAAGAAGAAAAATTGACTCAAGTAAATCAGTTCGGTTATTTGGGAAGCGAAAAGTGTACGGTTTATTTATCTTTCTTTGATATCAGTGATTTCTTTGGGGAGTTGAGGTTTGCTTTTTCTCACTGTACCTACGAGAGAAAGTTTTTTCAATCAAATCCTGAGCAAGTTCTGTACTCGTAAACCAATTGTCTGCAATAATATTTCTAATTGTTCCTCGAATAGAATCTGAAAGTCTCAGCACGACGTCTTTGAGTGAATCTGACACTTGAAAAGGCCCTTCAGGCTGCTTCCCCGCGTAGATTTCCATTGCAGCAGTATACCATGTCCTGGAGTCACACATCGTTAGTATTTTAATGCCATATTTGGCGGGTTTGCTAGGTATGAACTGCCTAAAAGGACATTTCCTCCAAAAAGGAACAAGCTGTTCATCGATAGTAACACATTCAGAGAGAGAATAACAATTTTTACAATTTTCTGTGAAAATTGTGAATACCTCCCTGATGGCTGCTAACTTATCCAATTCACTACGCTGTTTACGATCATGAACGTTGTCAAACCTTAGACACCTCATCAAAAATAAAAATCTGTCCATTGACATTTGAGAGAAGCCACCATTTCAGAGAAGATCCTCTAAGTTCAGTTTTGTTGCTCGATAGGAACCGGCAATAAACAGTAGCCCAAGGAAAGAACGTATTTGCACTTCATTTTACTTCCTGCACTTGCTCTTATTGGTGTAATTTGACTAAATGTTATCAATGTAAATATTTGTGCACTCGGTTACTGTACGAATTATAAGATCACTTACGAGTACGTTAAACATTCAGTTGGAGTTGCACAATTCTTTGCCATTAGTTTTGTACCTGGTAGATGAATTATTATGTTTTGTTTCCGGGTGCGGACATTACCAGCTGCTGCACTTCTTCCCCATTTAGTTTTCTTGTCCTTCCCTAGCATGTACTTTGGTGTTCTTTTAGTTGATGGCGATAGTATGGAACCCGGAGTTGACCGTAAATTGATGTCATCAGGGCCATCAGCATCAGACTGTTCACTTTCAGAAATGTGGTTACTAAATATACAGTTATCAGTTTCACAATCATCAGATTCCAGTAACTCATCAGAATCGTCTTCTGAAACTTCATCCAGAAGCTTCCTGATCCATTTCTCATTTCATCTAAAGAAGTATTCATTTCACACACTCCCAACAGCACACAGGAGCGACAGCTCAATTTGGGAAGTAGAAAACCAACTAGACACGAGGTGTAGGGGTGCTGACGACACCCATAGACACAACTTCAAACAATGCAAATGACGTTATATGAAACTCCAAGATTATTCAAGAAGGTACGGAGTTCCTCAACAGTGTAACCAACTTCTGTCAGAAAAATACAAGTGAATATTACACTGGGGTGTTCTCAGCACCCCACATACCCAGTTAAAGGTAAAAAAAACCCGAACTTTTGAAGACTACCGAAATAAATAAAACCCAAAAATTTTCCAAAGAAGCAGAAGGAGATTAGGAACTCCTAAATATTAAACAGAACAAGATACAAATATAAAATAATTTAGGAAAGCGATATTAGATTTTCAGAGAAAGCCAAGAAGAACTCAGGCAGTAAATGGATGGAAGAATGAAAAGAACAACACCGAGAAAGGATGAAGACGTTTTAGGAAGACAAGAAGAAGATGACCTAATCGAATGAATGAATAAATTAATACTACTACTACTACTACTACTAATAATAATAATAATAATAATAATAATAATAATAATAAACTAGAGGACCCATGCTGCTCCACGGCATTCGTTATACATAGGTCAGATAAGTCGTCTTGATATGGCTCTCGTAGTCATATTGCCTGCCTTTTTCAATGGTTTTGTGAAGAGCGTTGTGGTATGCCGGAGGCCGTAGTCAAAATTCGTCCATTCTGATGTTATCATGCCAACTGTTTAATAAAAATCTGTCTATCTTGTTCTATCCTGCAAGTCCTAAAGTAAAGCTTGGTATTGTCTCGTAGAAGGCAATGAACGGTTGTCTTGTGAGCTCATAGGTTAGTCTCGAAGGAGCGTTTTACGCCACGCTGACAACTTTTTGAGATACATACGAGTAATAATAATATTTAATAATAATAATAATAATAATAAATAATAACTTCAATTGATGCATAGCGCCCCGAGAGCCGCATGTCATCTGTCACCCTATCCAGCCAGATTTAATTTCATTCCAAATTCTTCAAGACGCATCTTCGACTCTTGTAGTTGCTGTTCGAGGCCCTCACGTGTATCGTTAGCTAATATGATATCGTTCGATAGCTTCGATATTTTGTCTAATGCGTTTGTCTCAGCACAAGACCGACTACAATATATCAGACCTTACTACTACTATCGATTGGGAGGAAAATGGCGCTTGCGTGGGCGAACGTTTGAGACATGTGGTTGATTCATGCCTTTGTTTAAATTGTGTTAAAAGTGTTATTTTGATCGAGTAATTGAAGTACAAAGTATATATTTGGTGCAATAGTTATTTATAACGGTTTATTAGTATGGTACATTGTTAGGAGTGTATATAATGGTATTGTTAGTATATAATTGTGCATATATTGCCGCACTATAACATTTCACGAAATGGGTCGATCCTGCTGCGTTCCTGGTTGTACATCGAACTATACCATTGCGGATACTTCAATTTTTAAATCCCTAATGATAGAGCTTTACGGGAGAAATGGATAAGGAATACTTTTCGGGAAAATTTTGAAGTCAAAGACCAAACTGTTGTACGTGTGAAACATTTCGAACCAAAATTTGTGGTTAGGAAAGATCTCTACCCATCCAAAAATGGTGATCCTATTCGTATCCCTCGTAAAATTTCTAAATTAACTCCTGATGCAGTATCTACAACTTTCTCAAATAACTTCTTACCATACAAGTAGACTCCTCAAAGGTAGGAGAAATCCAGAAGAACGATTACAACAAATGATCGACAGGGAGGAGAAGAATTTTGCTGAGTGGTGTGAGCAGGATTTAATACCATCTTTTGAAGACTTCAGAAGAATTCTCGACAGCATACAGGTGGCTCCGTTCACAGTAATTATGAGTGAAAGTAGTGTTCTTTTTATTAATTTAACGATGTACCATCAATGAATGTGTGTTTCAAAGTATCGAGTTCCTTAGATGTAAATGTATTTTATAAGAATCTATGTGTGCTTACTGAGGAGTTTAAGTGGATACTGCAGTGCGAAGGAAACAGTGACCTGAAGTGTAATAGGTGGAGTAAGCTAGACAATTTGGCGAGTCATCCTTCAAATTATAGTGATGAACATGTTTCCACATCTGATAGAATTTTTGTCCTAGTGAATTTTTTAAAGGAGACCTTGGTTTTTGACAGTGATCTAGATATAGTAAGACGTAGAAAAAGTAAATTTGCTCTAGAACAGTTGGAATTTTCTGTAGTAAGTCATGTACAATATTCGTCAGAGCTTATTATAAGGGCTGCCACAATTTCTTACTCGTATCCAGGAGCCTATCAGTCCATTGCTAAAACTAACCTTATGACTCGACCTAATCATGTATATCATCATCAATTATCAGGTAGAATAGGTCGAAAAGGCTGTAGTATTGGATCTTTTCAAAAATGTTTCCTAATGGGAAAGTCTAACCTTTTGAATGATGAGGATAAAGTTGTTACAGTTATGACGGATGAAATTTATGTTAATGCCAAGCTGACATATCAAGCAGGAAAGATAATAAGGATTGCCGAAAATGGGTCTGAGTCTTTGGCAGCAACCAATATTCAAGTTTTTATGTGTTCATCCTTACATAGAAGTAATGCAAAATAATGTAAATAAACCAACCATCACATATTTAATCTTAATCTTATCATTTGTAGATAGGGAATCCTTTCATATCCCTACATTGAGATTAAATTTCTACCCACCGAGATCGATAGCTACAGTCGCTTACGTGCGGCCAGTATCCAGTATTCGGGAGATGGTTTGAACCCCACTGTCGGCAGTCCTAAAGATGGTTTTCTGTGGTTTCCCATTTTCGCCCCAGGCTGTACCTTAATTATGGCCACAGCTGCTTCCTTCCCATTCCTAAGCGTTTACTATCCCATCGTCGCCATGAGACCTATCTCTGTTGGTGCGACGTAAAGCAAATTGCATTGCATTCACATTTCTACCATTGCACTAGATACCTGTCTGTCTCAGGTATTATTCTGATTTTAGAGGAGATTATCTGTCGTGAGAACCTACCCTTATGAGATATAAATCTTATGTTTAGCCATGATATGATATTTGCATGGTTATGCGCCAACCCTACCTGTAAAATTAGAGCTGTTTGATGACATCCTATTTGACAATAATTCAGATTCAATTACATTTAAGATGTAAATACAAATTGTGATAACTAGGTTTGCTAGGATTCCGTAGTATGATTAATATTGGTTGCGCATGGTTACGATTAATGTAAAATTATTTGGTCCCATTTCGATGCCCAATTTCACCAAATTTGTTACATATTTGATGCCCAACTTTGGGGCAATTTGAGGACCGTATTGTTTCATTTTTGACGCCCAAATGTGCGGCTTGATCACGACAGAATAGGTTATATTATTTGAAGGGAAATACTTACAATGGCTAATAATCACAACAATAAATGTTGGCAAAAAGGTGAGAAGATTTTGGCGATAACGGTGAGAAAAGTTAGTCCATACATATGATTTGGTGAATTATACGTGTTGTTGTTATCCAGTGCCGTTAGTTGTTAGGAATTCTATAGATCGAACAGGAATCTCATTTAAATACGATTATTGATATTGAACTTGGCGAATATTACGGAACAAAGATTGCTAATCTAGCGCAAATTAAAGCTATGTTGGAAGACTTGGCCAACAAGATGAAGGAGAGTCAAGAACAAACACAAAAACAGTTAGGAAAAGCTCAGAAGAGTCAGGAAGAGGCTCAGAGAAGACAATTAGAAGAAGCTCAGAAATGGCAGGAGGAAGCACAAGAACTAACCTAAAAGACACTGGAAGAAATTATAAAAAAGCAGCCAAGAACAAGCACAAAAACAACAAGAAGAAGCCCAAAGAAACAGGAAGAGATCGTAATGAGCAACCAAGTAAAAGCTCAAGAACAAGCAAGAAAACAACAAGAAAAAGCGATGAAAATAGTCACGATAGAGGTGCAGAAAATACACTCAGAAATTGGAACGAACGTCATGCAAATGAAAAATGATGTCGTAAATTTGAAGAATGAAGTAACAACAGCAATCAGTTTCAGCAATGATGCTATTAATGGAAAACTGAACACGTTAAGAGAGGAGCTAGTACATCATATTCAGGTGATCAAGGGCCAAGTGAATCAAGAAGTAGATAACCTCAAACAGGAAATGAACTTACTACAGGAGCAGAGTCTTGAACAATGGAAAGAATGCCAAGAACAAATCGTCGTTGCCGGGACAAAACCACCTATGTGAAATATTTTATCTTAGAACTTTGGCCGGTAAGGTTCTGTCATGTAGGGTGTAATATTGTGTGACAGTTGTCAAGGCATTCTCGCTCTTCATAATGTATGTGCTGCGGGTCAGTACATCTCCAAAAATATTATCACATAGGAGGTTTTGCCCCAGCAACGACGAAATATTCAAAATAACCAAGGATGTAGAGGTTACTAACTTGTCAATTCAAACGCACATGATCATAACAAGGGATCAAATAAGCGATAAAGTTGAACTCTTAACCGATGAAGCAGAACAATACAGATCTGAGATGTTAGACAGAGTAGACCAATTAAACCTAGATATTCAAACCATACAAAAAGAACTACAGGGAGTTAAAATTTCCAATGAGTCAACTAAATCATTAATATCAACGTTAGGGGAAAGACAGAAGGTGACCGAAGGCTTGGTAGCTGAAAGAATACCAACACTCACCATTGCCAATGATTGTAACTTAAAAGGGGAATGAGAATTGGGGAGTCAGTACTCCAAACGGAACTCAAATCATTAGCATAATTGAAACGTACGACGGTAGACCAAAGAAATTTACAGGTGGCATTCGTTTGACACCCAAAGGATTCATTAGAGAGATGGAAGCTTATTTTAAGGAAAATAAAATACCGGAGGAAAGAAAATTAAGAACCGTGGAGAAATATCTGGAGGGAAATTCTAGCATTTGGTTTCACGCTTTCCGATTTACATTCGTTGACTTTGACGAGTTTAAAACAGCTTTTCTAAACAAATTTTGGGGACCAGATATAAGCAAGATATACGTCTAGAATTACACTAGGAAATACCCGATAAGAGACTACTTCTTATTTCATTTTCACAGGATGCATCAATTTTTGAAATTGAATTAATCCGCGCAGTAGAACGGCAATTTTCGCCTGAAATCCAAAGAGTATTAGAAGCTGCATATGTACAAATTGAAGTCCAAGCAGAAGCAATGCTTAGACAGATGCAACAGCGACACATAATCACTCTAGAATATCTCGAGGGAATGAATAAGTAATCCAGACACTAGAACCTACTACCAGAGAACAAAACCTCCGAGGGGCTGATAGAAGACAGGAGTCCTATGGAAGATATAGAAATTGGAACGAAAGAAGAAAACCAGAGTATTGGAAAAATCGTCCATGGAGAGACCGTAACAACTCAGGAAGAGATCGCCCTTATCCGAGTCTTGAACCACATAAATCACCATACAGAAGAAGGAGTGACAATCCGCGAAACCAAAACCCAGGACAGGTACGACTCAATAATCCACCCCATAATGAAAAGAATCGAAATGAGGAAAATGGAAGATATCTGGATGAGTTACGGAAGGAACGACAAAACCGGCAAAGGTGGGAAGAAGCTATTAGGAATCAGAATATTGAAACGGACTGCCTTGACACCGCAGGTATAGAACTGCAGCAGAATAGAGCAAAAAAATGTAACCTAGATCCGAAAGCTACACCATAAGGTCAAATAATAGAACGACAGGGTGTGAAACAAAAACTTCGAGGGACATATGTAAATCGTCGGACATGAAATAATGTACATAATACAAATGTAAATAGTAATGTGGAAGGTTGGTTTATTGCCCAAATAGAATATCGAGAGATAATAGCAGATAAATTAATTGAAGAACCATTTGAAGAAAAACGTGGACTGAAACTTGGATTGCCAATAATCTCAGCTAGAATTCAAGGAATAAAATTATTTAGTTTGATCGATACAGGAATGGTTCATGGTGTGGGTTACTGTAGTCACGTCCTAGTTCGTGAACCATGGGCAACGGCTGATTGGCCTAGTAAGTGGTCCACAGAGTCGGGATGCCAGTTGATACGGAATGGGAGTGGACATCTCGGACATATTCTGAATCATGGCCTTCCTTGTGCTCAGGCGGGTAGGGCTATACAATCCACCGGTGATGTCTAACTTGTTAGAGGAGAGATGTCCGACTCGTTGGCAGAATGTTCAGCGTACTGGCCTTCGGTTCAGAGGGTCCCGGGTTCGATTCTTGGCTGGGTCGGGGATTTTAACCTTAATTGGTTAATTCCAATGGCTCGGGGGCTGGGTGTTTGTGCTGTCCCCAACATTTCTGCAACTCACACACCACACATAACACTATCCTCCACCACAATAACACGCAGTTACTTACACATGGCAGATGCCGCCCACCCTCATCGGAGGGTCTGCCTTAAAGGGCTGCACTCGGCTAGAAATAGCCACACCAAATTTAATTTTTTAAGAGGAGAGATGGTCACTTGGACTATGTGTAAGTAGGGTAGCATCCTGCTTCATGAATTTACCGAGCTCAGAACATTTTAAGCAAGCCTCCGACCTGTAGGAGTATTGGAGTCCCACTCCCATTTGACAGACGAGGGACTCCTTGGAAACAACTTGGCGAACGAATTCGATGGGGAGCTATCAATATTAATGGGGCTTACGGAAGAAAGAAAGTAGAACTGGCTGAGCCAGCAAAGAGGATGCATCTGGATGTGCTAGGAGTAAGTGATGTTCGGGTAAGGGGAGATAAAGAGGAAGAGCTAGGAGATTATAAAGTGAACTTGACGGGTGTTAGAAAAGGAAGCACACAGTCTGGGGTATGGCGTTCATCAGGAATGCTATTGCACGCAACATAGTTTCTGTTAAGCACGTAAACGAACGAATGATGTGGGTAGATTTGTCACTTGGAGGAATTCGGACGAGAATTGTCTCCGTGTATTCACCATGTGAGGGTGAAGATGAGTATGAAATTGACAAGTTTTATGAAGCAAGTAGTGACATCGTAGTCAGGGTAAACAGCAAGGATAGAATAGTGCTAAAGGGCGATTTCAATGTGAGAGTTGGAAATAGAACTGAAGAATACGAAAGGGTGATTGGTAAATGTGGGGAAGATATGGAAGCTAATGGGGATGAGAAGCGTTTGCAGGACTTTTTTGTGCTAGTATGGGTTTAGCAGTTACGAATACATTCTTGAAGCATAAGGTTATTCACCGCTACACATGGGAAACTAGGGTTACCATACCCATAATAGACTATATGTTAACCGACTTCGAATTCAGGAAATCTGTTAGGAATGTACGGGTTTTTCGGAGATTTTTCGATGAAACAGACCACTATCTGATCTGTAGTGAACTATTTCTAGGCCTAGGAGAGAGGAAGTGAAATCTGTCTATAAACGAATAAGGGTAGAAAATCTCCAGGACGAGGAAGTTAGGCAGAAGTACATGAATATAATTAGTAGGAAGTTCCGAACAGTGGAGAGTAAGCAGGTTCATGGTATAGAAAGAGAATGGGTGGCATACAGGGATGCTGTAGGAGCAACAGCAAGGGAATGCCTAGGAACAACGGTGTGTAAAGATGGGAAAAAGCGAACGTTTTGCTGGAATGATGAAGTAAACGTCAAAAGAAGGCTTATCAGAAATGGCTCCAAACAAGGGCTGATGCAGACAGGGAATTGTACATAGATGAAAGAAACAGACGGAAACAAATAGTTTCTGAATCCAGAAAGAAGTCGTGGGAAGATTTTGATAATAATCTGGAAAGGCTAGGTCAAGCAGCAGGGAAACCTTTCTGGACAGTAATAAAGAAAGGAAGGGAGGGAAAAAGGAAATGAACAGTGTTTTGGGTCATACAAGTGAACGCATAATAGATTCTAGGGAATCACTGGACAGGTGGAGGGAATCTTTTGAACATCTTCTCAACATAAAGGAAATCGTCATGGTGGTGTCGCGAACAACGGGAGCTCATGGGGAGGAGGAAAATGATGTTGATGAATTTACACTTGAGGAAGGTGAAAGGATGGTAAATACACTCCATTGTCATAAAGCAGTAGGAATTGATGAAATTAGACCTCAAAAGGTGAAGTATAGAGGGAAGGCCGGGATGAAATGGCTTCATAGAATAATAAGATTAGCATGGACAAAAGCGGTAAGTGCACATATCTATAAGCAAGGGAACAGGAAGGATTGCAACAACTGTATAGGTATCTCACTGATTAGTGTGCCAGGCAAAGTATTCACTGGCATCTTGTAAGGGAGTGTGCGATCAGTTTTTTGAGAGGAAGTTGGATGAAAACCATTGTGGTTTTAGACAACAGAGAGGTTGTCAGGATTAAATTTTCAGTATGCAGGAGGTAACTGAAAAATGCTACGAGAGGAATAGACAGTTGTGTTTATGTTTCGTAGATCTAGAGAAAGCATATGGCAGGGTACCGAGGGAAAAGGTGTTCACCATACTGGGGCCTATGGGATTAAGGGCAGATTATTAAAATCAATCAAAGGCATTTATATTGACAACTGGGTAGAATTGATGGTAGAATGAGTTCTTGGTTCAGGGTGCTTATAGGGATTAGATAAGGCTGTAATCTTTCACTTTTGCTGTTCGTAGTTTACATGGATCGTCTGCTGACAGGTATAAAATGGTAGGGAGGGATTCAGTTAGGTGAAAATGTAGTAAGCAGTCTGGCATATGCTGACGACTCGGTCTTAATGTCAGATTGTGCCGAAAGCCTGCAGTATAATATCTTGCAACATGAAAATAGGTGCAATGAGTATGGTATGAAAATTAGCCTTTCGAAGACTAAATTGATGCCAGTAGGTAAGAAATTCAACAGAAATGAATGTCAGATTGGCGATACAAAACTAGCACTGGTCGATAATTTCAAGTACTTAGGTTGTGTGTTCTCCCAGGATGATAATATAGTAAGTGAGATTGAATCAAGGTGCTGTAAAGCTAATGCAGTGAGCTCGCAGCTGTGATCAACAGTATTCTGTAAGAAGGAAGTCAGCTCCCGGACCAAACTGTCTTTACCTAGGTCTGTCTCCTGACCAACTTTGCTTTACGGGAGCGAAAGCTGGGTGGAATCAGGATATCTTATTCATAAGTTAGAAGTAGCAGACATGAAAGTAGCGAGAATGATTACGGGTACAATCAGGTGGGAACAATGGCACTTGGGTACTCAGAATGAGGAGATAAAAGCTAAGTTAGGAATGAACTGGATGGATGAAGCTGTACGTATAAACCGGCTTCGGTGGTGGGATCATGTGAGACGAATGGAGGAGGATAGGTTACCTAAAAGAATAATGGGCTATCTTATGGAGGGTATGAGAAGTAGAGGGAACCAAGACGATGATGGTTAGACTCAGTTTCTAACGATTTAAAGATAAGAGGTATAGAACTAAATGATGACACAGCACTAGGTGCAAATAAAGGATTGTGGCGACATTTAGTAAATTCACAGAGGCTTTCAGACTGAGCGCTGAAAGGCATAACGGTCTATAATGATGATGTATGTAGATACAGGATCCAGTATCAGTGTTATATCTAATACCCTATTCCAGGAGCTCAAGAAATGATGTAAAATCCCTATTTCCCTATACCATGAACAAAGATTCGAGTAATAATACCTGATAAATCCATTGAATGCACAATACAGATATACAGTATGTGACATTAATTATTGGAGATAGCGATTGAACACTCATTCATTCATTCATTCATTGTTATGAACCGGTTATAATATATCCGCTGCTTTAATCCGAGCGCTGGACAGAAATCTAACGGATGAAGTAAAAGGATATACTGAGACTTATGTCGATGATTTACTGATTGCTAGTGAAACCCCGGACGAGCATCTGAAGAAATTTGAGAAGCTAGTGGAAAATTTAAAGGAAGCAGGATTCAAGGTTAACTTAGGAAAATCTAAATTCTGTCAATCATAAATTCTACTTTTCGGACATATTATTGATGGAGATGGAATCCGTTCTAATCCAGCAAAAATACGAGCCATTCTAGATTTTCCAAACCAACCAGAGTTAAAAACGTACGTTAATTCCTTGGAACCCAATTTTTCTCAGATCACTATCCTGGATTCACGGAAACCGCTGCACCAATTCAAGATCTACTGAAGTCCAATACGAGGTGGAAATGGAATGAAAATTGCTACCAAGCATTTCACAAGATGAAGGAATTGATGACTCGTAACGTTAAACTGAGATATCCTGATTTCACTAGAGAATTTATCATCCAATCAGATGCATCCTCAGATCCAATGAATCCCATGGATAAGACTTACTTGGCATTCGCTAGTCGACGACTAAGGAAAAATGAAATTCACCACACTATTGGAGAGTTAGAACTTTTGGCCATGCATTACATCATTGGCGGAAAATCATTTGCGGATACCCAATTGTTGTCCGAACCGACCACAAAGCATTGACGTTTGGATTGAAGACATGTCTAACTAGCCAGCGAATCACGCGGTGAATGTTATTTGTACAACGACACGATATCAGAATTGAGTATTTCTCAGGAAAAGATAACATCTTAGGAGATATTTTGAGTCGGAACCCTATTAAAAATGAAGTTGATATTCATCACATAGAATTGATTGCTGAGGATGAGGAAATATTATAAAATTAAAGAGATTATCCGAATTTCAAAGGCGAGATCCCGAGATGAATGAAATCATACGCAGTATCACGGAAGAGGAATCATGGAGCTCACAGAATGAAGAGATCGGTATAGAACACCAATATGATAACAAAATTCTGACGAAATTCGACGACAAAGAACACAAGAAAATCCGCACTGTTATCCCTAGAACATTACAAGAGTAATTAATCTGGCACGTCCATAGAATAACCGGACATTCAGGCACTAGAAAGGTCATAGCAACTCTAAAGGAAACTTTTACGTGGGCTAGATTACATCAGCACGTGATGAACCTGATTCGTACTTGCGATCTCTGACAAAGGGCAAAATATAACTCAACTCTGCTGAAACATCCCCCAGTACCAGTAATACCTAAAGAATCCTGGGATATATACTGTATCGACATTTTTGGACCCCTGCCAACTGCCCAAAATGGTCACAAATTTATTGTAGTCAATCTAGACATATTTTCTAAATTCGTATCTTTACAACCTATTCAGAAAGCGAAAGCCCGATTAGAGAAAATTGTTATACCAAAGATGGGAAAACGAAGACGCATATTAACGGACTATGGAAGTCAATTCACTTCTGCAGCATTCCACGTGGCTATGAAAATATTGGGAATGAACCACACATTTACTTCTGTCTGACATTCTGAAGGAAATGCGGTAGAACGTACGATGAAAGAAATATCCAAATTTTGTAGAATATTCCGTTTCTCATGTCATTGGAAATGGTTAAAAGCCATTCCTATAATCGAAGAGAGTCTTAACAATGTAATCCGCGAATCTACAGGAGAAATACCTAGTATCCTTCATTTCAATCAAAAACCTATTCGACCTTGGAACGGAATTATTCAAGAGATAGATGATCCACCTTGTTCACATGGAGAAAGGATCCTGAGAGCAAAGAAAAACATGGAGAAACATGCCAATTATCGACTAAAAAGATTCTCACGTCAAAAAGTCCATGGGGCCGACGACCTTCAATGTTAGGCCCCTTAAAACAACAAGCATCATCATAAAAAATTCCATAATCCTTTACAAGTGAATGACCTAGTTCTGATCAGAAAGAAAGCAATATAGAAACGTGAAATTAAATTCTGTTCTAAATTTGCTCAGCTGTATATTGGTCCACAACGAATTATAGAAGTGTTGGGACATAACGCCTATAAAATCCAAAGTCTAGATGGAACCCAGATATGAACTCAAAATGCTGATAATCTAAAGCTATATCATACAAAGACGGACTATAATGACCAAATCTATGTTGTGGAACGTAAGAACGAAAACAGCGAGAATGAATTGAATTCCGATGTCGAAAAATGCGCTGATTGTTGGCGAAAATATAAGCACATAAAGGAGGAGATGCTATCAATCAGAAGTCTACCACTAGAACAAATCAACAAACTGTGGCAACAATACTGCCAGCTGTTAGCTGAGAACCAGACTGCATTGTTAAGAGCTAACTCGGGATGAATGAAGAAAAATGTCCCATCATCATTATTTTATAGAGATATAATTATTATTTAAAATGTCCCGTACCTCATCATTTTTTCTTTTTAAGCAGGAGGAATTAATGTGGCATTTTCCTCATATGGGCTTGGAATAAATAATATTTGGTTCATGGAGAACATAGTTTATACCAATAATAATCTTTGAATGCGACGTAACGACAACATGTCAACATGACAATTTTATAAAATGAAGTAATTGATAATAGAACTTGTGGAGATGGATTAATACCTTATAATTCACATTATAATCTATTATAATATTACCACGTCGATAGTTAAGAAACTGCGTATGGAAACTCAGAGTTCAAGATATAAAACGACTGGAGTTGTACAAACGCGGTAAGTTTATACTGGCTATTGTTGCTACAACTCACTCTTGCTTTGGATTTGAATGAGACCGCATGTGAACGCCGAGCATTGATATATTTACATTCAGAACCGCCGTGTTCCACGTATGCATATCGTCGCTGTGTACACGACAGAACGTGTCGCGAATTGTCGTACGGTCGGATTGCTGGAATTGTAATATGAAAATTATTAACATAGATTCTTCAAATATTGCATCGGAAACAATTTCTCGACCGCGTGTGGTTTATATTAACTAATATCTAATCTGAATATGCTTGACCTATATAACAATGTGTAATATTATTTTTCAGTGCGTGATGAACGTGAAAGTTTTCTTAATTTGTGTATGGAACATCAAGATGGAGTAAACATGTGAGGCGTAAGGACAACGCCCACGATGGATTATAACACGACACCAGGTCCCGGTGGTGGCCGGTTCATCAAACATTTCAGTCCTTGATTCATTATTTAATTACTAGTGTTCTAGTTCAGGTAGTGAATTTCTGTATAAATTTTTGTAATAATGAGCAGAACATGTAGAATATTTAGAAATATGAAATTGATATCGTGTCATCGAGTGCAATCAAAGTATCCAGGGATGTAAATGTTCATTTAATAACCGAAAGCCACGCGAGATTTCAATAATTTAATTGTACCTCAATTCACAGTATTGAATTTCTGGAAGTCATTCGTCAACATTTTTGAATTTTAATGATATTACATTAGTCAGACTAATTACGATCGTCGAGATGACAGTTATTAATCCTAGAATTACTTGATTTTGTACCTGTATTGCTGTGTAGAGCAGGGATTTTATTTCAGTCCAGTGCAGCAGAAGTATGGTAGGGCAGTACGTTAATTTTATTACAGGAGGAGCGAAGTACGTGTTTATTTTGAATGCACGTGTCATTATGAATCTACGTGTTTATTGAGATAGAGAGGAATTTGTTGAATATAGCATCTTCGCATATGAAAATGAGTAGGTCATTTACAGTAATGAATTAATATGAAGGCGACAGAATATAGCGATGTTCGATATGAATCAAAATAGGTATTAGAAGCCGTATGCCAAGTTCTGCTCTCGTTATTTCTTCTAGGTACATTTCTACGGGAACCTGGCCGGATCCTGTGATCAGCATCATCATTGTAGTATTGTGCATCTGCATGATGATTTCTGACAGCTATTCGTGATGGAGTGATCCAGAATCATCGATCCAGTGTAGCTATACAACTGAAGTGTATTTTGGGAATGTATTTTATCCATTTTAGGAACAAGCCTATGCCACGTTATTGTTATTTCTTTCGCATGTTGGTGTATAATTCTTTTCTTATTTTGAGATGATGTCATATTTGCATATCATATCTTCAAAACGAATCCTTTCAATTTCACGGTATCTACATATCATTGATTATGTGATTTGGTATAAGGGAAAAATATCTTTGATAGTTTAATAAATATCTGGATGTTGCTGCCATTGATGTATTGTTAATTTATATTTGTTTTAATTGGAAACAACCTGAAGGCGAGTACTAACACTGACGTGAGTATTTTACTGTAGAACTGCGGGCAAGGGAAAGAATAATTCACAAAATCATACAACACATATCTTCATGCTTCAAGCCGTATTTTTACATAGACATTTAAGCCATGATTTCTAATGGCATTTCAAGATTCTCTTATAAGATTTTTTAACATTCATTTTAATATTGTCATAATTCACTGATTTAATGTAATGTAAAGATTTATTTAAAACCTTCACATGGATTCACGCTAGGATAATTAATTAAATTGGATTGCATTTCACGAACATGATATTATTATTGTTCAAGGCACGCCATTGTTAAAGATCAATACCGCCATTATCGTCAACGTCTTTCTCTTCAACAATGTAATGTTGCGCCTCGACAACAATGCAAAAGAGTGTAAATAAACCAGTCATCCGATATTTAATCTTATCATTTTTAGATAGGGAATCCTTTCATATCCCTTCATTTAGATTAAATTTCTACAATTGCACTAGACACCTGTCTGTCTCAGGTATTATTCTGATTTTAGTGGTGATTATCTGTCGTGAGAACCTACCCTTATGAGATATGAATGTTATATTTTGCCGGAGCTATGATATGATATTTACATGGTTATGCGCCAACCCTACCTGTAAAATTAGAGCTGGCAGATGACATCCTATTTGACAATAATTCAGATTCGATTATATTTAAGATGTACATATTTATTGTGATGATAACTAGGTTTGCTAGGATGCCGTCGTATGATTCATATTGGTTGCACATGATTACTATTAATGTAACATTATTTGGTCCCATTTCGACGCCCAATTTCACCACAATTTGCTTCAAGATAAAGGAGACAATCAATCAATCAATCAATCAATCAATCAATCAATCAATCAATCAATCAATCAATCAATCAATCAATCAATCAATCAATCAATCAATCAATCAATCAATCAATCAATCAATCAATCAATCAATCAATCAATCAATCAATCAATCAATCAATCAATCAATCAATCAATCTCCATTTAGGCAGTCATCCAGGCGTATCAGTTGTTTACCCAGTCTTTTATTAAAATAATTTAAAATAATTTGGAAATTTATTGAACATCTCCCTTGGTAAATTATTTCAACCCCAAACCCCTCGTCCTATAAACGGATATTTGATCCAATTTGTTCTCTTGAATAACTTTACCTTCGTATTATTATCTTTACTACTTTTAAAAAGACAATTCAGCATTTCTTACTAATGTTCCACGCTATCTCTCCACTGAAAAAATGAAATGGCATATGGCTTTAAGTGCCGAGAGTGTCCGAGGACAAGTTCGGCTCGCCCGATGCAGGTCTTTTTGATTTGACACCCGCAGGCGACCTGCCCGTCGTGATGAGGATGAAATGAGTATGAAGACGATACAAACACCCAGCCCCCATGCCAGCGAAATTAACCAATTAAGGTTAAAATTACCGACCCTGCCGGGAATCAACACGGGACCCCTGTGATCAAAGGCCAGCACGCTAACCATTTAGCCATGGAGCCGAACAGCTCCACTGACAGCTCGGAACATACCTCATACTGTCGGAATTTTTATTATGGACACTCGAGTTTAGGCATTACTTACAAACGAACCAATAGGCCTATTGCAAAGTGAGATATATATTTTCCTTGTTTAATTCTGCATTAGGGTATATAAGAAACATTGTTTTTGAAGTTCATTAAATATATTTTATTTGCGGTTGTATTAAGTATTGTCCGGATTTTTGGTTTCTTCTCTAGGAAGCGCTCGTTTAGGAATATATTCAGGGAAAAGTGCTTATCTGAGGGTAATGACATTTCTATATGTTATAACCTCATGTATTTGTAGTGTAATATTCAAGTTTCAATTTTTTCAACCACGCCGAATAAAGTTCTTATAATTTTTCTAAAGCAACTCATTCTTAGCCCAGGTTAAACATAGAACAATAAACTTGGGCTTGCTTTGCAGTACTCAGTCATGGTTATCAGAAACTACAACCATTGTAACCGTACAGTGTGGTACGGAATTTATGAATATTGAAGGGAGGTTTTGTGCGATTAACAGCAGACGGGGTGGAGAAATCTGGCGCAGTGTTGCCGTGCACATTCGCTCTGGAATGCCCGTGACCTTAGTTGAACTTGCAATGATTTTGAGTGCTATTTGCTTCTTTCAAAGTGAGGGGGAAAAGTAGGGAACAGAAAGTTTCCTTTGTACCAGAAAGTGGCAGATTGTCTGTGATTATCGCTGTCGTCCGTGAGGAGGGTAGAAGCCGCTTCAAATGAAAATGATGGAAATAGATCATCCATGTCAAGAAGGAAGCAGTGTATGAGACCGGGGCGTCCGAAAAATCCACCTCGATGATTTTACTTTGGGCACAATACAAAGAAATATACACCATTTTTATATGAATAAGATATTTCCCACAATTAAACGCCTCCGAATGAAACTTTAAAAAATATGGCGAGTTTTCCTGATATGTCAATTTCTACACTTTTGAAAGTAGTTGCAAGTGCGCCTTTCCTGCGTTCAGGGCGGGTCGTAAAAGAAATCCAGGCCAGCGTACTCTCAGGGTGCGACAATTAATATTTTAAATGTGAGTTCCGAGGAAGGTGAGAAGAGCTTTTCAACGAGTGCATTACCTGCCAGTAGTAATGATGGACTTCTCCATCCTACGATTAGTTGGTTTCCGCAAGAAAATAATTTATATTACTCCTTAAGTCTAAATATATGTCCGCCTCTGTGGTGTAGTGGTTAGTGTGATTAGCTGCAAATCTCGGAGGCCCAGGTTCGATTCCCAGCTCTGCCACGAAGTTTGGAAAGTGGTACGAGGGCTAGAACGGAGTTCACTCAGCCTCGGGAGGTCAGTTGAGTAGAGGTGGGTTCGATTTCCACCTCTGTCATCCTCGAAGTGGTTTTCCTTCGTTTCCCACTTCTCCTCCAGGCAAATGCCGGGATGGTACCTAACTTAAGGCCATGGCCGCTTCCTTCCCTCGTCCTTGTCCACCCCTTCCAATCTTCCCATCCCCTTTCAAGGCCCCTGTTCAGCATAGCAGGTGAGGCCACCTGGGCGAGGTACTGGTCATCCTCCCCAGTTGTATCCCCCGACATAGAGTCTGAAGCTCCAGGACACTGCCCTTGAGGCAGTAGAGGTGGGATCCATCGCTGAGTCCGATGGGAAAATCCAAACCTGGAGGGTAAACACATTAAGAAGAAGAAGAAGTCTAAATATATTCAAAATGCTTAAGCTAATTGATAAATAGGAATCCCAATATACCTTAATCATAATAGTTTATTCAAAGTCTTAAAACTGAGAAAAGAAAGGAAAGCTAAAGGATAATTATTATCTCATATTAATTTCTTTAAATCTGTTTCGATGTAGTAAAATTGAATGATCAAAACTTTTCGAAGATATTTTTCTTCCAATTTAATGTAAATATTTATTTAAACCCCTTTGGTAATCAAATGTAAATTTCGCGACTAATTCATTTGTAGCCTGTGTTTTAGCTTTGTTTCATTATGGGCAACGAGGGAGATAGGTCTAATTTAGGTTTGTTGTCGTGTAAATATTTTATTTTATTCCTTTGTGTGTGAAAATGTAGCTAGTTGTAAAGCGAGGGTCTTTAAAACATAAGGATCTGCTGCCTTATAGTGTTGAGTGGGAGCTCATTTTGATGTATTGGGTTAGTTAAAGTCAGGATTTGCATGCTTATCTGTGTGCATGAATTTCACAGGAAGGGGCATTGCAAAGGAGCACATCAACGTTGAAACAGTCAGAGTCATCAAATTTGCAGGTGAGGCTTTCCCACAACTGTGCACTTGATTTGAACCGGGGACTCATGGATATACGGAAGAGTTTCCCGTGAATGAAATTGACCCGATATGTGGTCAGGCACGTATGCCTTGATATGAATCAGAATAGAATGATTTCGGTGTGTATTATATAGAGACCCACAGAGCCGAGAAAAGTGCTCGCTTTCAGAGGAGCGGAATTTTAAAGTCCCATTACCCCGAGACAGTCGCCCATTGTGTGTAGTCAGGCCGAGTCAGAAGGGTCTGTTGACGTTTATTTTCTGTATGGCTGAAAGTGAAACGATCTTGCCTCCACTCCCTTATCTCGAGTAGGTCATTGGCACAGCATAAGCAAGGTAAAAGAGGGAACTCCATCCCTTGTGAAGACTACGAGTGAAGTGTTTTTATTTACCTTGGCATGTAATTATTTTTAGATGCTGCAGAGTTTCTTGTCTTTCTGTATGATCTTTTTGTATTGTTCTTATTTGTTGAGTAGTCATGTGTTTTCTTAGATTGTGCAGTAGTACGTACGCTACATAGGAGTTAATTATATCCCGTATGTGAGGGAATTGACGATAGATTTAATTTACAAAGCTGTGAAGTACGTATTTCTGTTCCTAACATCATAAGAGAGTTGTACGTTGTACTTAGGCATTTTCCCATATAACCTTTTCAAACTTATCGCTAAAGCTACATAACCTGAAGCAATGTTGACGCTGACTCCGTAAAGTTTATAATTTCTTAGGCAATTAATGGCTAAAGACTGAAATGTTTTAATTGTGTAATGTACATCTTTGTGTTACTTGTGATTTCTTTTAATATTTTTATATTCTTCGCTCATGCTTTTTATACATTAAATTTGTTTATTTTATCTCTGTTACCGTGGTTTCGTGGATCACAGAGAGAGATGAACGAAGGTGTGGGATTGAATGGGTCTAAGTACGATATCCAAAATTAATTAAACTTTTAATAAAGGTTATATATCTTTTCAAATTTCAAACTTAACAAGCTTCTTCACTGGGCGAAGAAAAAAGAGACCAGGTACAATAACAATTTTGGTACAAGAGCAGAAATCCCCAAAATAGGGAATTTATAAGTTTTCAGATTCAAGCTCCCAATTAACAAATTTACAACCTCGCCAATGTTATGTTGTTTAGACAAGGACAGAAATATCCCTATTCCAGAGCCCTTTGCTCCAAGGGTTACAAATACGGCCTTCCAAAGGCCGCACAAAATATTACATAAATACCAGAAAAGAGCTCACATGTTCTCCAAATTTAACCAAGGAGACTGCGCTCCCAATTTCTTACAGCCTACTCAAGGCAACATTACACAAAAATCTTACATTTTCTGGCCCCTTTAGGCCCAACCTACAATTTACAACTTTTGTACACAGGGGTATCTATTACCCAAACTACTGGCCCTTCGTGGAAAAGAGATCAGTTTAAATTACTGGCCCAAATACAAAATGTATGGAGACGTACACTTGCGCTCCTAGAAAACCAAGAATAAAACCCTAATTGGGCTCGCGCCCCGATGATACAGAGGCTAATTCCAAGCTACTGAGGGGACTAGAATGAAATGTTAATTTAATGCATTACAGGAAAAGAAACAGTTACAAAATCGTAGTCACCTCAAGATAAAATTAAGGGAAACTCGAGAGGGTAACGCACTCTCTATCCCCGATTTACACTTTAAGACTTTATGAAAGTTTACATGAAAGGGAAGAAGTTTACATTTTAGAAATCAAACGGTTACATAGTTAAAGCTTAGAACCTTCCCCTCGGGCAAGTTGCGGAGATAGCTACAGAGATAGAAAACTGGTGGCCATTACCTGAGCTGATGATCTGCCTGCGAAGGATGAGGCACCCCGCCTCCAGTCTTAACACACACACTCAGTACTTCGATGATCAATGAGACAAGGTAACTTGTAAAAGCAGCAGCTTATATATCCGAGGGGATGGTTTGAGAAGGCTCTGGACTAAATCCGGACACACCCTCTCATTTTTATTGGATAGTTTAAAAGTTACAAGAAGCCTATTATTGGCTGAAAAATAATTACAGAATATTTCCCTTGGCCAGAGTCAAAGCTGATGGGACGAGAATGAAGTGTTGCAAACTTTGAAATATCAAAATAAATGAAAGTTAATTTAGTTGAGAAAACATAAGAACACAAAACTTCTTTAAATTACTAGTTCTTCCATCGTGCACCAGAGTGCATGACCACAGCTTTTGTAAGGACATATATGGAGAAATGTTCAAACTTCTTGCTGTACACCAAAAGAAAAATAAATAAATCCAGTCAGTCTGGGAAACTTTAAAATAACACAATACTCTGTTATTTATGAGTGACATATTCTGATTAATGTCCCAACTTCATGCAATGGCTGTTTCACGTTTTGTTTGAGAGATAGCGTTGCTTAAGGCGCTTCTTCTAAATGTGAGGAGTTGAGGTGTACCTCCCGGTACAATCTCGTTCCATATTTACGCACACGATTAATATATGTTCTTACTATCCTACTATCCTACTATCCTTCTTTCTATTTTTAAAATTTTATCTTAGTTTAAATAATGTTTCACTTCCATAAGTTATTTCAGGTTGAATTACAGTCTTATAATGTTCCAATTTTGTATTTATTGACAAACATTTCTTGTTGTATGTATTTCTGGTTACTTTTTGGGATCTGGATAATTTGTTTTCTCTTTCCAAGAAATTGTTTCATTTAAGTTGTAAGCCATACTTCCTCCAATTGCTTTACAATGTCTATTTCATTTCCTCATTTCAGAATGCTTATTAAAAGGGGATCTATTGCCATTATTATTTTTTTCAAATTAAATTGTTCATCCTATTTTTTCCAGTGATAGTTTGGAGACTTGTGATTTGATTCCGAGCTTCATTAAGGTTATTTGCTAATAGTGCCAGATCATCTACAAATCCTAATCAATTTCATCTTTAGTGTATCCAATGTTTATATTTTTGTTATTCTCTTTATACCATTCTCTCATCAAGTATTCCAGAGTACAATTAAACAATTAAACAACACATCACTTTGTCTTCATCACTTTGTCTTAGTCCTGTTCTGATTGTGAATGCTTCGGATAATTCTCCTCTCGTTATTTTCCAAAAATGTTCTGTAGTACCGCACTGATTGCAAACTTTGATTTAAACTAGCCTTATTGCTTTAATTAGCTGTAATTCACAAAAACGAAACCACTGTCGTTGTCTTTAATGTCTTCTTAATTTTAATTAATTCTAACTATTGAACCAGGCAAGTGCTCTCTGAGGAACTAGCCAGATGAAGAAAGGACAGGAACGATAGGTAAGTTGCCCACATCTGTACCCACTCATTTTGATTTAATTTTCCACGTGTCTATCGGGTACAGTATGAATTTCGAAAATATATTAGCTGACGTATTAAAAGTAACCCGTTTTCTTATCATTACGAGATTATTTTCTTTGAGTGTTAGATGGAATTTATTATGTTGTATTCTTCTTATTCTTCTTTTAGATTGTCTACTCATTTGTTCCCTTACCATCTGGTTTATCTCTTCAGTGATGGGTCTTTGCTCGTTTATTTACCCAAGAATTGAGTCCCATGGTCTTGTTGGATACCTGTCACGGTGCTAGACACTTGGTATCTGACCTGTTGATTCGTGAACTGTAAAGTTGATGCTTTCCTCAATTATTTGGATGACATCGGTCCATTTCCATTAACAATCTGAGCAATGTATTCTACAAAATTTTGAGATTTCTTTCATATATCTTTCTACTGAATTGGAAGATGGATGTCTTGCAGAGCATAAGATGTGTTTAATACCTTGTTCACGCATCGCTTCACGGAATTGTAATGACGTAAATTATGTTCCCCTGCCTGTTAATATTTTACCTGATTTTCCCATCTTCGGCGATAATCTTTTTATTAAACATCGCAATACTTGTTTCGAATTAGCCCGTTGGATTGCCTGTAATGAAATATACTTGGAGAATATATCCATAAGAACCACGATGAATTTCCGTCCTTTTCTTGCAGTTAGTAATTGCCCGAAAATATCTATTGCATATATCTCACTTGCTTTCGTTGGTAGTATAGGATAGGCTGGTGTTTAGTCAGGAAGGTGTTATATTTTGCTCTCTGGCAAATATCACATGTTTTGAGTATATATTTCACCATTCTTCTCAACCCTTTCGAAGTAAACATTTCAAGAATTGTTCGCGTTACTTTGTCGATTCCAACGTGTCCAGTAATTCTATGAACATGCCAAATAATTTCTCTCTGTATTCCCTGTTGAACTACAATACGCATTTTATCCTTATTTCTAAAATAGCATCCACCTCGTGATTCTTTCATTCGTCATTGCAGCTTCTAATCCAAATATCAGTGCCTTATGATCTGTTCTTATGACTGTAGGATATCCATATACAATTTTCTTCCACTATTGCAGAGCATAAAGGATATTCAATAGTTCTTGCTCTGTTATGCTATAATTAATTTCATGGCTTCTCAATGTATGTTTGTAAATGCCAAAAAGTACGTTTCTGCGGATTTTCCTTTTACTCCCTGTGTAGGCATGCACCTATTTCTATATTTGAAGCATCTGATTGTATCATGAAATCCATTTAATTTCTCTGCTCTTTCTATTTCATTATTCCATTTCCATAGGTTGTTTGTTCTCAGTAGTTCTTGTAGTGGTGCTGCGACATTTGTATAGCCTTCACAATGATTCGCGAAGAATTGTATCATTCCGAGGAACTGTCTTACTTGTTTAATAATCTTATTTGGGCGTTGAATATCGCATATTGCTTTTACCTTTACGGGATTAGGTCCTATTCCCTCTCCATCTATAATATGCATCACAAATAATATCTGTTCTTGGTAGAACGAAGATTTTGTTAGGTTTATTTTGAAACCAGTGTTATTTAAGTTTTCTAATAACTTGCCGCAGTGTTCCTCAAATGTTTTCGTCGCAAAGACCAAATCGTCCACATAACAAGTTACGAATTCTTTTATCTCTGGTGGTGTTAGGTTTCTAGCCAAAGCTCTTGTTAGGACTGTGCAGCTATTCTTGATCCCGCATGGTAATCTGCAACAGGCATATGTTTGATTATCAAACATGAATCCGGTCAATAGCCTTGACTTCTCTTCAAAAATAACATGATGAAAAGAAGTTATAAAATCCATACTTTTGAAATATTGCATGTTTCAAAATTTCTTTACAATATCCTTGACTTTTGGAACCTGTTCATATTCCGTTATTAATTTTTCATTTACAGTAGGTGCCTCGCGTCTAGACGTATTCTCAAGCTTCCATTGCTTTTTCTTACGATTACCAGTGGATTAAGGTGAGGTGTTGTTGTTTTGATTATTATGCCATCATTCACCATTTCTTGTGACATTCATCAGCCCGGATTTTATAATAATCCTCATCCTATGTACCTTACGTATTATGATTTCATTTTAAAGTGATCATAAAAAATTTAACATTATCATAATTTTATCCTATAACTTCATATTATTAAAATTATATATATTTTTCTAACAAACTTATTTCAATTCTCCAGCGAATAAGTCTATCACTGCAGTAATAAATCTTTTTATTCTTTTACTAGATATTTCTTTCTTTATTGCTGGACGTCAAATTTTCTTCTTATGTCCCCACTGTAACTGTGACTCTTAATATTTTAACGTGAGTTCCGAGAAAGATGAGAAGAGCTTTTCGACGAGTTCATTACCTCCCAGGAATCCCAATATACCTTAATCATAATCATTTATTCAAAGTCTTAAAATTGAAGAAAAATGAAATCTATGGAAAATTATTATCTCATATTAAATTCATTAAATCTGTTTCGATATAGTAAATTTGAATGTTGATCAATATATATTAATTATGTACAATAAAAATTATTAATATTCGATATGAACTCATGCATCATCTTCACATCATCAATCAAATTATGAAAATGTACATAATTCAAAGTTAGTCTCTTTAAAATAATTACAAATCAACTTGAAGAGTATAGGATAATTTTAACTTGTTTAGTCTTTATCAGAATCGTATTTCACTTTTCTTCACGTGATAACTTAGGATGAGAATTAGGATTCGTTGGTTGTAGGATTATCATATTATTTATATGCGTCAGGAAACAGATAAGTATGTCTGGTTAGCAAAACATACGCTAATATTCATCTTAACTTCTAACATCATTTATCAATATATATATATCGTTCATCGCATTAATTTCGATTCAATTTGACCATAAAATGTAACTAATGAAACATATTCTTACACGAGTGTCTGAATTCTAAATCATTACCTTGTGTAATTCATTGAAATATGCAAGCGATATCTTTCATGAAGATTCTAGAAATTATCTAACCTCCTGAAATTAGTTATAAAGAAATAATAATGCCAATGCATGTGACTCGATGTATGCCATGCTCATTTTTAGGGAAAATATAACTTTATGGTAGAGATACTAGGTTAAAATTCATCAGATTAGTACTCAACACTTCCTAGAAATATTCATTGCGATTATCTACTTATGCCATAATTCATTATAACTACCTCAACATGTCACTATCGTAGGATATGGATTTATTGTAAATGAAATATCATAATGGTATCATGAACACAAATGATTCCGGATTGCGTTATATATCCTCATGTTTCTCTGCAAAAACAATCATTTTCTTCTTTATCAACGTAGCAATATATATTCCATCTTTCTATCGTTCATTATACTCATATAACCTTACAATATCACTTTCTTCTCTTATATCATATCGTATCTCTTTAATTTCTTTCCGATAATTCTCAAATATACCTCATCTTGACGCTTAAAATCATTTCATTCTCATTTATTCCCTTCATTGATTAAATCTCTTCTCTTCTGGTTTGGCGTTCACATTCAGTCGCTGGTAATCGGGACGCTCTGGGATATGTGATCCTTCGTTGCCGTCACCTCAGCTTAGCATCCTCCGAACAATCTCACCGTAGTCTTCTTAGAATTGCATGGCAGCCAGATCTTCCGCAATTGGCTTACAAGGATACATGTACGTAATTATGATATTACGTTGAATTCGAAGCCTTCTAACATTGCAGTTTCATTTATAATTCTTTTATCTCGAATTTAATCGTAATAACGTTTGCAGATCACCAATATGTCTACCCTTATTTCAGCTTTATTCCAGGTGACTCTCGAACGCCGTACTTTCTACTTATAAATGCCCCGCATGCACGAATGATGAATGGGATGTCTACCAACTGATTTTCACCACGGAACTACTGCTAGCGGGCAGGTTACGTCAAAACATGAAGAGATATGAAACGAAATGTCGTCCGCAGCATGTTACTCGGCGCTACTGCTCTAATGCACCCCTTGCATTAGTAAACATCGTTTTCGACCGCATAGTTCTAGGCTGGTGTATGGTACAGCCACACTATATTTGCTGTCTGCATATCGGCAATGGCTAGTGTGATCCGCAGCGGTGAATACACATACATTATTCTAAGCTGGACAACCTGGTCGGAGTACAACAGAAGCTCCAAACAGACGTACGCCTTCTACACACATATTTTGTTCCATACAATCAACTCCTTTATCGAGTTGAATGTTTACACGTGTTATTTATTAGATCTCATTTACTGCATCTTTGGCGTGTCTACAAACAGTAGCGGCGGTTCGGGGGTGGGGTGAGGAGGGACAGTCGCTCCCACCCCCTCTTTGTAGAGTAAATATTACATTTTATTCCACCTTAGCCAGCTGGAAGTAGGAATTATTAAAAAAAAGCTATTTGTACAAGCCTTGTTGTCTTATACCGTATGCTAAGTCTTTCTTTTATTGTATAGCGCTACGGCAAGTAGTGGAGACTTTGCATGTGCTGTGAGGAAGGGTAGTAGGGGTAGATATTTCTTTTGCCGAGGTCGTGACCACTGAGTTGTAATTCACCCGCTTGCCGTGCGCATTCGTCAATCTGGCAGTCTCTTTATTGTCTGTTAGTTTCTTAGTGTGTATTCAAATACTAAATGATCTTAATTGCATAATCATGCCGTACATCTAAGTAATTGTACCGAGCGAACTGGCCGTGGGGTTACGGGCGTGCAGCTGTGAGCTTGCACTCGGGAGATAGTGGTTTCGAATCCCACTGTCGACAGCCCTGAAGATGGTTTTTCGTGGTTTCCCATTTTCATACCAGGCAAGTGCTGAGGCTGTACCTGACAAACACTATTTTGTGCGTATTTCTGTCAATAATAATGTTAATAATTAAGGAAAATAAACGAAGGAGTTAGCAGATAAGATAACAAGGTTTGAACAAACAGCTTTTAAAAAAAATCCTAGTTCCAGCTGGCTAAAGTGGAATAAAAATGTAATTTTTACTCCACAAAGTGGGGGGTTGGGCGACTATCCCTCCTCGCCCCAAGCCAAAGATGCAGAAAAGGAAATCTAATAACGTATTGATTTATACACGTGTAGACATTCCACTCGATGGAAGAGTTGCTTGTATGAAACAAAAAGTAATACTGTTCGGTGAAGTGCGTGTGTGGAAGGCATACGTCTGTTTGGAGCTTCTGTTGCATTCCGATCAGATTGTTCAGATTAAAATAATGTCTGTGTATTCGTCGCTGCTGATCACACTAGCCATTGCCGATATGCAGACAGCAAATATAGTGCGTTTGTACCATACACCAGCCTACAACTATGCAGTCGAAAACGATGTTTACTAATGCAAGGGGTGCATGAGACCGGTAGCGCTGAGTAATATGCTGCGAGCGACACTCCGGTCCTTACCTCTTCACATTCCGACGTAACCCGCCGGCTGGCAGTAGTTCGCCTGTGAAAATCATTTGGTAGATATCCCATTCATCATTCCTGCATGCGGGGCATTTATAAGTAGAAAGTACGGCGTTCGAGAGCCACCTGGTATATTGCAATTACTGTTTTAGAGGTTTATTTAGCTATTGCCGCGTTATATTGAATTTCTTTCTTTACAATTGAGTCAAGGCCTAGTCTTTGCTGTGATGAAACTTCAGTATATGAATTTCCTTTATAATTTTCTTATTTCATAGATTCAATTACTGCTATTATAATTATATGTTCCTTAGCTACTTCGGACGTTGCGAAGTTTTATTCTTCTACCTATTTCCTTCTAAATCTTGAATTTATGTATATGCGTTTCTGGTCTCTTCAAATTAGCACGTCAGCTCTTTAAGATCGCTTGTGTTTTGTCTCAGCCACTGCCATGTTGATTTTTACTATTCCTATCTCGCGCTATATCGTATCTCCTTGATATGAATGATTGAGTTTAGGCGTTATGTTTAAACTTGATATCGGCAATTGCGATCATTTTAGCTTCACTGACTTAGGACAGTGAAATGGTACACAAGCTTGGGATTCCAATACAAAAACTCAACAGAAAACCAGTGCTAATGGAATCTGTGACAATTGCTGCATCCCGACATACCTACCTTACACGAATTAGAGACTTAAGAGCACAGGGGTGCAAGATCCTTACAGACGAGATCTGGTGTGGGCAGAACCAACTATGAAATATGGGAGGCAAGAAAACGTGGCTGATGCCTTAGAAAATAACTTCGACAATCATAATCTGTACAGAGGGAGCATTCAGCAAATCTATGGAGGCGTGGAGGGTTCAACACACCGTCTGGAGCTGGTAATAGCATCATAATTTTACTCATCGGAAGTGAAGAAGGATTTCTTGACGGTGCAGAACTTTTTTTTTATTGGCAAGAAAGGGAGGGGTGATTACCACAATGAGATGAACTCGAATCGTAAGTTTACTGCCACAAAGGTCGGCTATCGTTGTAGACCAAGCTCCATGTCATACGATGGTCGACCGGGCGAGTTGGCCGTGCGCGTAGAGGCACGCGGCTGTGAACTTGCATCCGGGAGATAGTAGGTTCGAATCCCACTATCGGCAGCCTTGAAGATGGTTTTCCGTGGTTTCCCATTTTCACACCAGGCAAATGCTGGGGCTGTACCTTAATTAAGGCCACGGCCGCTTCCTTCCAACTCCTAGGCCTTTCCTATCCCATCGTCGCCATAAGACCTATCTGTGTCGGTGCGACGTAAAGCCCCTAGCAAAAAAAAAAAAATACGATGGTCGATCCTTCAACTAAAAACCCGAACATGTCATGGCTGAAACCTGAAATTATATCTTGGTAACATCAAAGAATATTTCACTACCACTTGAAGTTGAGTATTATAACAAATTAACTAAATCAGACTTGCTTGTTTTTGTCAGGCCTTATTTTCAAAATCCGTAAAGAAGATGAAACAACTGACTAAATGACTTCGACCAGATTGATGTACAGCTTGTTTGGATACCAGTGGCTCATTGCTAGCTTATTCCAATCGAGCTCATTTGGGCTTACGTAAAAGGGAAAATAGCAAAAGCAAATATGACTAAGACATTAGAAAATGGAAGCAATTAACGCTTTATGCCGAGAAGCCTTACGTACCGTGACCCCTGAACTTTGAATTCAGTACATTGTATTAAACAAGCTAAGAAAACTGAATACCACTACTGGGAGAAAGATGGACTGCCTGAAAATGTCCCTTATTTTGAGCCAGTCATAATGAGTATTAATGACAGCAGCGCCGATTCATCGGAACACGGTGATTTTTCAGACGAAGAAAATTGACAGAATTAAGTATTGTAGCCCAAATAAATGTAAATAACTCTTGTAAAAATTGTACAGTGCGATATTTCTAAATTAGGAAGCTAACCATTTTTAAACCTGCCATTGAAGGTCCAAAGCCCTTATCAGAAAAGGTGGTGGGAAGTGGAATTTTTAAGAGGAAATAAAATTAAAGGTTGAAAGTAGACGAAAAGCTGTGTTTGTTGCGCACGTGATTACTACTGAACGCGGCAACACTGGGCCCGATTTCACCACCCGGTCTGCTGTTAATCGCACGGTCCGGCGTTCACACCTCCTTTCAATATTACTCTTCATAAATTCAGTACCACACTATATGGTTACAGTGGTTGCAGTTTCTGATAACTATGACTGAATGATTCAAAACAAGCCCAAGTTTCTTGTAGTATGCTTATTCTGGGCTGAGAAAGAGTTGCTTTAGAAAAATAATAAGAACTTTTTTGTGGGTGAGGTTATAATGTATAAAAATTTCATCACCATCAGACAAGTAGTCTTCCCTGTATATATTCCTAAGTGCGCGATTCCTAGAGAAGAAGCCAAAAACCCGGAAAATATTTACTAATGCAGAATTAAACAAGGAAAATATATAACGCACTTTGCAATAGGCCTATTGGTTCGTTTGTAAATAAAGTAAAAATCCGACAGTAGTCCAGCAGCTCGTCTCTTTACTGCCAAGTCTTCTCCGGCCAAACTTTGCAACATTTTCGTAACGCTACTCTTTCGTCGGAAATCACCCAGAACAAATCGTGCTGCTTTCCTTTGATTTTTTCCAGATCTCAAATCAAGTAATTCTGGTGAAGGTCCCATACACTAGAACCATACTCTAGTTGTGGTCTTACGTACGTCGTTACTTCAACCTAAAAATACTCCCGTAATCATATTACGAAGAGATGTGCAATCGTTATTCTAAACCTTGTTTATGTGATTTACCCAATGAAGATCATGACCCCCCACCAATGCAGAAATTACTTTTCCTCTGGTTGAAAGTTTCACTCCGTTTACCATCATGCTGTCATTCTCACAACATTCTCCAGCCCTTCTTTTTTGTTCGCTCATAATCTTGTATCTGTACAGTATAACATCACTGACAAAAAATCCTTCTCTGTGAGTGTCATGCAAAAGCAGCAGTTTTAGTGGAAAACCAAGAAGCTGGCAACAGTGGCAGAAATGAACCTGCGAGAAGAGCGCTGGTTTAACGTCGAGACCTCGAACCATTCTTACTGGTAGACGCGCAATTTAACTACAGCGCGGATTACTATGCAATATGCAATATTGCACACTAGAGGCAGCAAACTATCGATAGTAATCGCCATCGATATTTTGCGATATTATGAGCTCTACTATCGGTAGTAATCGTTAGTTTTCAAAAAAGTGGAACGAATCATATCATTATGCCTGAAAATAGAACATTTATTGAACACAATCCACAAAAATTCAGTAGAAACCACAACTATTTCATGCTATGTAATTTCTGAAATTCAAATCGGAATCACTCATAAATCTCTTCAGGGGCACGTCCGAGACATTCCCGGGCTGCAAGTGCTTGCCCATAACGTGACCGCCCGAGAAATTCTCGTTTAGCTGCAGTGTTCATTATGCGATCGCCCGACATTTTCTCGGGTATTGTAATATTTTTTGGATTATTTCACAGCATTCTCAACAGATGGTAGCAGAGTTATCAGTTGCTTTCATGAAGTCTGGGAGTGGCAATTGGACCGCCATTTTTGAAACTACTTGAACGCGGCGTCCGCCAGATTGTAAGCCATCAAATCAAAGGGGCGTCGTGATGAAGCAACTACAGAAGCTGCGGGAATAATTACCGTTTCACAATTTTCTTAATTAAGGAAGCACTCAAGTATGCATTATGTCTTTAAAAGTAAAAGATGCAGGCTGCATACTTACATATTGTATAAAGAAGGAAAATTAATCATTTCCAATAATTACAAAAGAAATCACTATATATATATATATATATATATTCGTTTACGGCCATTAGAGACCACGTTAGATAACAATTACATGTTTCTGGAAGCCTTCCTCACAGCCCAGAACTTCAGCATCCTCTCTCTGGCAGCTTGTCTTCTTTCGTCCGTCCACCCACGGTTAAGTTTTGGTTCGTCATGGAATCCCTGAAATCTGTCGATCACTGACCTAAACTTTGTTCGGTTTGAGATGTCTTCCGAATTTAGTCCCACCTGTCTGAGATCCTTTCTTACCTCCCTGAACCATTTGTCCGACACTTTAGGTCTGCTGTCTAGTATTGTGAAAATCCTTTTCGTTAGTCTCTTCTCATCCATTCTAAATAAATGCCCATAGAATTTAAGTCTCCGTTTTCTCATGGACTCAGTTAGCCTTTGATTGTCTCGGTAAAGTTCTTCCCTTCCTCGTAGCCTATACTGTCCATCCACAATCTTTGGACCCATTATTTTGCGAAGGATCTTTCTTTCAAATTTCTCAGCTTCTCTCAGTCCCGCTTTTCCTGTCATTTGGAGGCATTCACTAGCATACAGACATTCCGTTTTAATCACTGTGTGGTAGTGCCTTAGTTTAGCTCGTCTGGAGATGGTTTTCTTCTTGTATATAGGATATGTCCTACGAAAAGCCGCAGCCATTTTCTCCCGTCTGGTGTTGTTTGCTTCTCTTATATTACCATTAAACAAATTTAGCCGTACATTCAAAGAATGAAAATATAGAACAAAAAACCTTGAATAAAATAACATTGAGAAATAATCCATATAATAATAATAATAATAATAATAATAATAATAATAATAATAATAATAATAATAATAATAATAATAATAATAATAATAATTTTAAAAAATCCTGGTCTCTTCCTAGTTACTTGGATTTGGCATTTTGTATGGATTCAGCCTAATTTTACGACCGGATGCCCTTTCTGACGGCAACCCTATGCGGAGTGATGTATTTATTGTTGCGTGTTTCGTTGGTGATATGTAGTATGTTCTGCTGTGTGTGAATGAAGGTTATCCAGTCCCCGAGCCATAGGAATTAACTGTCGAATAGCCGGTTAAAATCCTCAACACGGTCGAATCCGGGTTCCTCTGAATCGAAGGCCAGCACGCCAAGGAGCTGGACACTAAGCAACTTGGCTCGTTCGATCCTCGCTCAGTCCGGTGGTATTTGAAGTTGTTCAGATCCGTCAGCCTCGTGTCAGTAGATTTATTGGCACGTAAAAACTCCTGCGGGACAACATTCCGGCACCTCGACGTACCAGAAAAAGTAGTTAGTAGGACGTGAAACTAATAATAATGTACGAAAAATTAGTATTCTAGAGCCGTGGAGTACATGGTTTGAAGTGAACAATGGTGTAATAAAGTATCCAATAATAATAATAATAATAATAATAATAATAATAATAATAATAATAATAATAATAATAATAATAATAATAATAATAATCTATATATATAAAAATAAGAGTTTTGTCTGTACATTGCTCAGAATTTGAAAAGAATGGTATTTCTGTATCGGTCATGTCCACACTAACAAGAAATTGCATCTTTTACTTTTCCGTAATGTCTGTCTGTCTGTCTGTCTGTCTGTCTGTATGTACGTATGTACACGCATCACGAGAAAACGGCTGAAGATAATTTAATGAAAATCGGAATGTAAAGTCGGGTGATGAACCACTACAATCTAGGCTATAAATTATTTTAATCACGCTGAGTGAAATGGTAGTTTAGGGGAAGGCCTGAAATTTTATTCTGAAATATTTATGTTATTAGTGGTCGTGTCTTAATGAAAATCGGTATGCAAAGTCGGGGTAATAAGTCGATATAATCTAGACCAAAAATAATTGTATTCACGCTGAGTGAAATGGCAGTTTAGGGGAATGCCTAAAATTTAATTTTCAAATATTTATATTATTAGTGGTCGTTTCTTATTTGAAGTCGGTAGACAAAGATGGGAAATAAGTCGCTATAATATAAGCTATACATAATTGCATTCACGCTGAGAAAAATGGTAGTTTAGGGGAAGGCCTAAAATTTAATTCACCGAGCTCGATAGCTGCAGTCGTTTAAGTGTGGCCAGTATCCCGTAATCGGGAGATCGTGGGTTCGAGCTCCACTGTCGGCAGCCCTGAAGATGGTTTTCCGTGGTTTCCCATTTTCACACCAGGCAAATGCCGGGGCTGTACCTTAATTAAGGCCACGGCAGCTTCCTTCCACTTCCTAGGCCTTTCCTATCCCTTCGTCGCCATAAGACGTATCTGTGTCGGCGCGACGCAAAACAAATAGCAAAAACAAAAAGAATTAATTCTCAAATATTTATTATATTAGTGGTCGTATCTTCACGAAAAGTGGTATGCAATGTCGGGGAATAAGTCGCTATTATCCAGGCCTTCAATGATTTTATTCACACTGAGTGAAATGGTAGTTTAGGGGAAGGCCTGAAATGTGTAATCTATATACCAGGTGGCTCACGGATGCCGTACTTTCTACTTATAAATGTCCCGCATGCATAAGTGATGTGTGGGGTGTCTACCAACTGCTTTTAACAGGGGAACTACTGGCAGCGGGCAGGTTACGTCAGAATATGAAGAGATAAGAAACAGAGTCACACTCGCAGCATGTTACTCAGCGTTGCCGGTCGAATGCACCCCTTGCATTAGTAAACATCGTTTCGACCGTATAGTTCTAGGCTGGTGTATGGGACAGCCGCACTATATTGCTGTCTGCATATCGGCAATGGCTAGTGTGATCAGCAGCGGTGAATACATAGACATTATTTTAAGCTGGACAACCTGGTCGGAATACAAGAGAAGCTCCAAACAGACGTACGCCTTCTACACACATATTTCGCCGAACAGTATTCGTTTTTTTCCATGCAATCATCTCTTTTATCGAGTTGAATGTCTACACGTGTATAAATTAATAAGTTATTAGATTTCATTTACTGCATCTTTGGCGTGTCTACAAACAGTAGCGGCGGTTAGGAGGCGGGGTGAGGAGGGACAGTCGCTCCCACCCGCACTTTTAGAGTAAATATGACATTTATTCCATTTTAGACAGCTGGAACTAGGAATTATTTTAAAAAGGTTATTTGTACAAGCCTAGTTGTCTTATATGCTAAATCCTTCCTGTATTGTATAGCGCTACGGCGAGTAGTGGAGACGTTGCATGTGCTGTGAGGAAGGTTAGTAGGGGTACAATATATATATATATATTTGCTAGTTGCTTTACGTCGCACCGACACAGATAGGTCTTATGGCGACGATGGGACGGGAAAGGGCTAGGAGTGGGAAGGAAGCGGCCGTGTCCTTAATTAAGGTACAGCCCCAGCATTTGCCTGGTGTGAAAATGGGAAACCGCGGAAAACCATTTTCAGGGCTGCCGACAGTGGGGGTGGAACCTACTATATCCCGAATACTGGATACTGGCCGCACTTAAGCGACTTCAGCTATCGAGCTCGGTACAAATATTTTGCCGAGGTCGTGGCCACTGAGTTATAATTCACCCGCTTGCCGCGCTCATTCGTCAGTCTGGCAGTCTCTTTATTGTCTGTTAGTTTCGTAGTGTGTATTCAAGTACTAAATGATTATTAATTGCATAATCATGCCGTACATCTATGTAATTGTACAGGGCGATCTGGCCGTGGGGTTACGGGCCCGCAGTTGTGATCTTGCACTCGGGAGATAGTAGTTTTCGAATCCCATTGTCGACACCACTGAAGATGGTTTTCCGTGGTATCCTATTTTCATACCAGGCAAACGCTGAGGCTGTACCTTAATTAAGGCCACGGTTGACTCCTTTCCGTAAGTTCTATTGTGTCGGTGCGACATAAAGTCAATTGTAAAAACAGATATAGGCCTATTTAATTGTAATTTTAATTTCAACGCGAGAGAATATCTTTACATTCACCGGGTCCACCTCTGTGGTGTAGTGGTTAGCGTGATTAGCTGCCACCCCCGGAGGTCCGGGTTCGATTCCCGGCTCTGCCACGAAATTTGAAAAGTGGTACGAGGACTGGAACGGGGACCACTCTGCCTCGAGAGGTCAAGTGAGTAGAGGTGTGTTCGATTCCCATCTCAGCCATCCTGGAAGTGGTTTTCCGTAGTTTCCCACTTCTCCTCCAGGTAAATGCCGGGATGGTACCTAACTTAAGGCCACGGCCGCTTCCTTCCCTCTTCCTTGCCTGTCCCATCCAAACTTCCCATCCCTTCACAAGGCCCCTGTTCAGCATAACAGGCGAGGCCGCCTGTGCGAGGTACTGGTCATTCTCCCCAGTTGTATCCCTTACCCAAAGTCTGAATCTCCAGGACACTGCCCTTGAGGCGGTAGAGGTGGGATCCCTCGCTGAGTCCGAGGGAAAAACCGACCCTGGAGGGTAAACAGATTACGAACGAACGAACATTCAACGGACTAAATTATTTCATTTGTATTATGCATTTTTATATGTAATTAATCAGCCCCGTGGATTAGGCCTATTCGTAATAACAGGTTTCTTGAGATTTTGATTCAATGCTGTATAATAAAATTTTCACCAGGTCTCACAAACATACTACGGGGCATTTACTTAATAAATAACTTAACACAAATAAATAACTTAGGAACGTTGGTATTAGCTCCTGTTGAAATACGATTACAAGTGAATATTTTTTTTTTCACATTTGGCTTTACGTCGCACCGACATAGATAGGATATATGGCGACGATGAGACAGAAAAGGGCTACGCGTGGAAAGGAAGCGACCGTGGCCTTAAATAAGGTATAGCCCCAGCACTTGCCTTGTGTGAAAATGGGAAACCACGGACAACCATCTTCAGGGCTGCTGACAGTGGGATTCAAAACTACTATCTCCCGAGTGCAAACTCAGAGCTGCATGCCCGTAACCCCACCGCCACCTCGCCCGGTATAATTACATAGAAGTACGGCATGATTATGCATTTAAAAATAATTTAGTATTTGAATACTCTCTAAGAAACTAACAGACACTAAAGAGACTGCCAGACTGATGAATGCGCGCGACAAGTGGGTGAATTATAATTCAGTGGCCACGACCTAGCAAACAATATATACCCCTACTACCCTTCCTCACAGCACAGGCAAAGTCTCTATTACTTGCCGTAGTCATCATCATCATCATCTGTTTACCCTCCAGGTTCGGCTTTTCCCTCGAACTCAGCGAGGGATCCCACCTCTACCGCCTCAAGGGCAGTGTCCCGGAGCTTCAGACTCTTGGTCGGGGGATACAACTGGGGAGAATGACCAGTACCTCGCCCAGGCGACCTCACCTGCTATGCTGAACAGGGGCCTTGTGGACCTGAGTGGACCCCGTTCCAGCCCTCGTACCACTTTTCAAATTTCGTGGCAGAGCCGGAAATCGAACCCGGACCTCCGGGGGTGGCAGCTAATCATACTTGCCGTAGTGCTATACAAATTGGTTAGCGGCGAGAAACAGCATTTTGTGCGTATTTCCGTCAATAATTATGTTAATAATTAAAGAAAATAAACGAAGGAATTAGCAGATAAGATAACAAGGTTTGTACAAACAGCTTTTAAAAATAATTCCTAGTTCCAGCTGGCTAAAGTGGAATGAAAATGTAATGTGTACTCCAAAAAGTGAAAGGGGGTGGGGGGGTGGGGGTGGGAGCGTCTGTCCCTCCTCGCCGCACCCCCTAATCGCCGCTACTGTTTGTAGACATGCCAAAGGTGTAGAAAACTTATTTATTTATACACGTGTAGACATTCCACTCGATGGAAGAGATGCATGTATGAAACATAAACTAATAGTGTTCGGTGAAGTACGTATGTAGAAGGCATATGTCTGTTTGGAGCTTCTGTTGCATTCCGACCAGATTGTCCAGATTAAAATAATGTCTGTTTATTCACCGCTGCTGATCACACTAGCTACTGCCGATATGCAGACAGCAATATAGTGCGGCTGTAGCATACACCAGCCTAGAACTATACGGTCGAAACGATGTTTACTAATGCAAGGGGTGCATTCGACCGGCCGCGCTGAGTAACATGCTGCGAGTGTGACTCTGTTTCTTATCTCTTCATATTCTGACGTAACCTGCCCGCTGCCAGTAGTTCCCCTCTTAAAATCAGTTGGTAGACATCACTTATGCATGCGGGACATTTATAGGTAGAAAGTACGGCGTCCGTGAGCCACCTGGTATATAAAATAAGAGTTTTGTCTGTACATTGCTCAGAATTTGAAAAGAATGGTATTTCTGTATCGGTCATGTCCACAGTAACAAGGAATTGCAGTTTTTTACTTTTCCGTAATTTCTGTCTGTCTATCAGTCTGTATGTACACGCATCACGAGAAAACGGCTGAAGATAATTTAATGAAAATCGGTATGTAAAGTCGGGTGATGAACCACTACAATCTAGGCTATAAATTATTTTATTCATGCTGAGTGAAATGGTAGTTTAGGGGAAGGCCTGAAATGTAATTCTCAAATAAGTTATTTATGTTATTAGTGGTCGTATCGATAAATACTACATAACCAGCATAACTTTAGTTAAGTCGTAAGTTACTAGTAGTTATATAAGAAGTTATTAAATTTCCGATCATTTATGTCTTGTACATTGTTACCGTACCGCATATAATCACAGACATATTCATGAATTTGGATTTTTATTAGTTACTAAGTCCATATCAGCGCCGAGTCACGAGAAAATGGGTAAATTTTTTTTTAGTTAAAATAGGTACAGTATGTAAAGTCTGAGAATAAGGAACTACATTCTACGATATGAATAATTTTGTAAGACGCCCTAATATCGCAGAGTCGAAAGAAAACTAACGTGAAGGTCTGCAATATAGAAAGCTCATAAACGTTATCAACAATAACATTACATTGACCATTGTTTGTTGTGATGTGCTTTTTGTCTTCTGTTTCCACTCATCCCCGATAGACAGGATTACTGCAGTAATTTGCTTTACGTCGCACCGACACAGGTCTTATGGCGGCGATGGGATAGGAAAGGAATAGGGGTGTGAAGGAAGCGGCCTAGGCTTGAATTAAGGTACAGTCTGGTGTGACTGGTGTGAAAATGGGAAACCAGGGAATACCATCTTCAGGTATGCAGGCGGTGGGGTTAGAATACACTATCTCCCGGATGCAAGCTCACAGCTGCGCGCCTCTAACCACACGGCCAACTCGCCTGGTCGTACCGAGTGTAACAGCTTGCCTGTATATTGGCAGGAAGTAGATGGAGAGTTAGAAAACGTTCTTCTTTAGCATGCCGTTCCTCTGGTTCATACATTTTCTGATATTACTGGTACGGTGGTGGTGGTGGTGATTATTGTTTTAAGAGGAAGTACAACTAGGCAACCATCCTCTATATAACACTAATCAGAGGGAAAATATAGAAGGGGTCCGACACTTCGAAAAATGAAGATATCGGCCAAAGGAAGTCAAGGGCCACGAAGGGCGTGAAAATGAAAGACTCCTTAGCCATCGCAAACCTAATAGCGTCGGGGTCGGAAAAGAACAAGAGTTGACCAAGAGAGGTCGGATAGAATAGATGAAAGTGAGGAGCCTGTCACAAGTAAGTGGAAGCAATGCCAGGACTCAGCTAAGGGCCCCGTGGTCGCCAACCCACGCTCCAAAGTTCAGAGCCCCTGGGACAATATTACTGGTACGTAGCACACTGGTTGATCATAGCATTCGAGCTATTCAATCCCTTACTCTGAGGCACTGACTGGAATGAGTAGTGCGAATATTTAACGGAATAATGACAGAGGAGTGTTCACACAGTCTGCAACCTGGTTATTCCAGCTCTGGAACTTTGGACTGTTATATCGACACCGTAGTACTGTTCGTTGAAAGTGAGGAAGTGTGTGGTTTTTCATTTGATGGAGTATTTTATATGATAACATTGCTTTCAATCGCTACATTCTTACTGACGTTTTTGTTATGACCTATGTTGAATTCAGTTAGGAAAACCACCAAATCAGTCTTTCTGAGAATCCCGTAGCGAAACACGGGTACATCAGCTAGTAATAATAATAATAATAATAATAATAATAATAATAATAATAATAATAATAATAATAATAATAATAATAATAATAATAAATCACAACATGATGTTGAGGATGAACACTTTTAAATAATTGTTTAAAAAGAGGACAGTCCTACTTGTGGTAATGATCTTAGATCACATACGTTTACTTTCCTGAATAATTCACTTCGATATTTTTGGACGAAGATTATGGAAATGGCGATATTTTATATTTGCCCTGTGTTGCACGTCTTGTCGCTACGGTGGGATGGGACAAGGAAGTAGCAGCAGCCCCCGTATTTATCTGATGTGAAAACGACAACCACGGTAAACCAGCTATCAGAGCTGTCAGCAGTGGGATTAGAACTCACTATATCCCGAACGTAGTAGTGGTGGTGATGTATATAGGACTGAAAGTTTTGGCAGAAGGGATGAGGTGACTAGGAAATTCTAAACATTGTAAGTGTGGCGTTGGATAGCAAGCGTCTTGTGTCATCGTTCTTCTCTATATATTTATTTTCAAAATACCGGGGAACTGTGCTCTCTAGGATACCAATTAATAATAGTGTAATTGGTTTTTCGTCCTACCAACTACTTTGTACGGTTTTCGGAGAAGCTCAGGTGAGCCACTCAGGCAGGATACCGTTTATCGTGTCTGGCTGTTTGGCCATTTCCTATAAGAAAATACAAGTAGCCCTACTCTACACGTGCTACAACAACTTATTTGAAATATGATATATCCTTTGTGGCTTCTCTACAATTTATGCAATTGCATGCCGTACACGTAGAGCATAATTTATTCGATCTAATCTATTAAAAGTAACTGACTGTAAGCGAGAGAAATGATTTGGATGGTGCTTAAACTATGGAGTCGCTATTTCGCCTTGGCACCACCCAGAGCGCTGTAGCACTCATGTTAGCCACTCTATAGTCCTCTTTCTAGCTCGTTGCTTTGACCTAAAATGTGCCTTATCTTCTCTCGCCTACATACAATCACTGACAACTTATAAATCTTATTTTTTGTCCCGTATTGGCATCAAATCAGCTAAGGTTAGGTACACAGCACACCTATGAATTGGAACAAACTCCTCACCAGGTAACTGCAAACAGCTATACAATTTCTGTTAGCGCGAAATATAAGCCAATGAGGGGAAAAAACTATCGTTGACTTCCTCTTAAAACAATAATCACCACCACCACCACCTCTGGACTGGTTAGATCCTACTAGTGACAAGACTATAAGAACAAAGAAAATGGTGACATTATTTAGTTTCAGGCTGTCTCAGTTTTAATTCTTCTATGCAAGTAAGAATACTTTTTGAGGCGGCCAGATTGGTCCTGCTAAGCATCGACGAAGGATTCTCCTCTCTACTACTTCACGTATCGTGAAACATCATTCTTCTATGATTCCAACATCCGAATCGAATATCAAAACGCCACTGAAAGAACAACTGTTAACTGTCAACAACAGTGCATTATAAATGCCTCCGGCGGCTAATGGAACTTTTTACATATTCATTTTTTGTGTTGTTGTACCGATTTGAATATCAATGTATATGTTGTCCTATACAAAACAATAATAAAAAACTGCAATTATACATTTACATGCACACATGTCAAGAATATGCCCGTGTTCCTACATATGCATTTAATGTCAAATGGTATGAATCGCCTTTACTTCTTATGGGCACATTAGTTCTTGAAACAAGTAAAACATACAAATATGCCAAAATCCGTTCTCTAATTATAACGTTTTAAAACCTTCCCTATTTTGGTCTCAACCAGCTTTTCGATTTGTAAGGCATTCACATAAAAATTTCAGCTATTAAATGATTTACCTTGACTCCTAGGTAGAGGCACACCTTCACAGTTGAAGGTCGGCTCCATTTCCACTGTAAGTGGCAGTTGCGATGCTCCGGAAACTTCAGCCATATCGTGTTCCCTTTAAGGTGATGTTAGCGTATGGAAATGAGCCGAGCAGGATCACGGTTATGTTCATGTCAGAGCTTTTGATTGATGCTGCGATTACAGCTGTCAGCAGTTGCTATAGTCACCTCAATCCTTATGTTGGTCCAATACAGCTTCTACAAGCAGATATAAAAATAATAATAATAATAATAATAATAATAATAATAATAATAATAATAATAATAATAATAATAATAATAATACAGTCAAAACAGTACTCCAAATTTCTTATGAAAAGTCAACGTAGGCCTGTATGGAAAGGAATATAACACGTTTCAATAATCAACCATTAATCACCAAATATGGAAATATCGCTCAAGTAGACAAATTTAAGTACCGTGAAATTACTAAATCGACAGGGTTAAACCAGCGAGCTAACAAAGAATTGAAAAACTTCAAAGAGAATACACAATTATTTGGAACAGATGCAATAAATGAATTACAGTATATTTGTATTTGTATTTATTCTTGAACATAACAGGCGTTCAGCGCCCAAATACATGTTCACAATAAAAAGTTAATAATAATAATAATAATAATAATAATAATAATAATAATAATAATAATAATAATAATAATAATAATAATCTACAAATAATACTAAACTGAAACTCTGTATACTAACTAGCTCCCTGAACGAAATACTCCTTAACAACCCTAACCTACAAAATATATCCTATACAAGATCATTTTATCTGTACAAGTCACCGATTCCTCGTTCCAGCGCACTCATCACGGGTCCTTATGCACTCATCAACTTGCGTCACATTCATTGTTTCCTGACCTACTCTCGATAAATACCAAAACAACGCTAGTCAGCAATTACATTCCATCCTGTCATATCACAAACAATCAGTCCCTACCTTTACAAAATCATACACCATTTACCCAACTCCACCCACTCCACTATTTACCCAATACCATTACTCCCCTCACCATTAATTTTATCATACTATTTCCATCCAGTGCATATCATCAAATTATTAAACACGCTTACCCTAGACATACATCACTATTCCAATCACCTATCCCCGTGTTCACCCTCTAACTCTGCTTCTTTCATTTTGCTCTCACAGGACTTTTTTTACCGCACATAGATACCTGTTCAACTCACCCCCGTTTTCCCACTGCTTGATAATCCATCTTAAAATAGCCTGCTCATCCCCTCTTCCCAATAGTTTCCGATGTTCGGCACTCAGTAATCTACTTCTTATCTTACTTGTTCCTTCACAGTCACTTCGTAAGTAAAAACCGTCATTCACTGACCCACATAGTCTTGTCTCTCCCTAGTAACCATCCCTTATTTTTATGCAAGCCCAAAATCCACCACACCATCCCACGCCTATTTAACCTGTCAACGTATCTAATATTTATCCCTGTTACCTCCTCTATTGTAATAAAAACATTCAGCGAATTTCTCAGTCTACTTTTCCCCAATAATTTGTGCCTATGAATGTCCCTAATCCTCCTCTCAAGCACCCTCATCCCTCTGGCTTCTGTCTTCGTCCAAACCACCCCCCACAGATGCCCTAATCCTATCATCTCCAAATATCCCTTAATTTTTTCTAGCCATCCGCCCTTATACATGCTCTTTCGTTGTTGTTCATACGCGGCCTGTAATACTCTCCCCCTTCCTGTCTTTTTAAATTCATCCGATATCTAACTATTCTTTTCACACACTCAGATTCCAGATCCTCCCCACACATTAATTGCGCCCCTGCATTAGCTGTGCATCTCGGCAGACCAATCACTATCTTACCAAAACTACTAATAATACGTCTTAATTCACCTCCTTTCTCATTCAACCCCCATACTTCTGCGCCATACAAAACCTTCCCGAAAATCACAAATCTTAACACTAACTTCAGGGTTTTATAACTAATACCCGCATATTTAGCTAACAAGTTTTTGACTGAGGCTAGGGCTGCCAAGCCTCTGCTTTTCGCCCTAATAATCTGATAGCTCCAGTTTCCTTTACTGTTAACAATGACTCCTAAGTATTCCAACTTCCTTGCTTGTTCCAACCTTTCTCCCTGCAGGACCCATTTCCCTTCCACCCCTCTTCCTTTGTTTCCCTGGGCTACTAGCATTTTAGATTTACTCCCATTAATTCTCAACCCCCATTTCTTCGCAAAAAGGGACACTGCATTTTAAGCTCTTTGCATCCCTCCTGAAGTTAGAGTCATCAATATCACATCATCAGCAAATATCAGTCCCGGTACCTCTAACCCATTAATTACTGGCACAGTCCAATTGCTGGCCCCATGCCCCTCCAAGATATCGTTGATAAATAAAATAAACAAAATTGGCGATAATTCACATCCTATTACAGTCTATAATAATGGCAAAATTACGACATTATAAGACAGTAGCTAAAACAGAAGCACTTTATACTTCTGAAACTATAATAATTGGTGGCAGATCTCGAATAAAGATGACCTAAAATGAAGAAAAAATCCTCAGGAAAATCTTAGGAAGAAAGTGCGAAAATGGAATTTGGATGAAAAAAATCAGTTGCACACTGACCCGGTGTGTAACATCTCGTAAGAGTCCCAGCTCAGGGTGACGAGCGAAGACCTCAACGGCATTTACGGCGGAGAAGGTGGACTTTGGTACGGCTTAAGTTGCGGAGGAGGCAGCCTTGTACTCGGGATTAATGAAGTACAGGTACCAAAACTTCTCTGAGTGTCTGAAACCATAATGGGTGGTTCAGGGGCAGCGTCTAATCTCCATATTAGGAGCGGCTGTGAACCTAACTCGTCTGAGGCTAACAACCTCAGTTGTATCTCTTGTCGATGTCTAAGCATCGGCCCCAAGTCAAAATCATTCGACTCAGCATGATGGAAACATCTAGTATATTCACTATCCAAGGTGGTAGCCAATCCAGCGTTGTCAAAAACAACGTCAGCGAGCCTCTGGATTCTGGGGAGCTCGCACCAGAATGTAAGGGATTAAAGAGCAAGAGAGTAACTCACTTTGAAACTTTCAACGTCAATTCACTCCTTAAAGTCGGAAAACTCAAACATCTGAGCAATACCTTGTCCAAACAAGACATAGTGATAACAGCATTACAGGAGACCAGATTCATAGTTGAGTCAGCTTTTGAATCACAAGGGTACAGGATTTTGAAAGGAAAACCAGGCAAGAGAGTGATGAAAAAGAACCCTCAACTGGGAACGCGTTTATAATCAATAAGTGAATCCTAGGAGCAATCACAGACTTCACTTCCAGGAACGGCAGGATTTACACCCTTTCCTTCAAAGGAGCAAATAAGCTCTACACGCTAGTCAATGTACATGCACCTACAAATGAAAGAACAAGAAAGACCTGAAGAAAGTAGAGGAATCCTGGGAAGACTTGGAGGAAACCATATCCAAGGTACCAACCAACAATGTGACTATACTCCTTGGAAATTTTAACGCAAAACTGGGGAAAGAAAGGAGATTCAGAGCCATCATTGGAGACTATCCAGCCCACAAAAGGACTCATCAAAATGGAGAGCGAGAGTTATGTAGGACCTTCAATCTGGTCATGAAATCTACAGCATGCAGACACCTCCCAAGGAAACAGAAAACATGGATATCTCCCAAGCCCAACCTAGGAGAGTTCCAGATTGATCACGTAGCGATCTCAAAACATGCTGAAAAGGAGATCAAAATGTCGAAATCCTGAGGGGTGCAAATTTATATTCAGATCACTTCCTCTCCAAGATCGAAGTCAAGATCATCCCAAGATCCCAGAAAAACAGGAACACAACTCGTTCAACAAAGTTTGACAGAGAAAATCTCTGAATGTACAAACATTTTGCAACAGAATTTAAAAAAAGACAGTGCCAGGGATGGGAACAGTTAAAAGAGGCTATGATTGATTCGGAAAGAGTCACAGTTACTCTAGAGAAAAAGAGGAAACATGCATGGTGGTCATCTGAATGTGATGATGCAATCGAAGAACGCCGAAAAGGGTAGGTGAATTGGTGTTCCCAGGAAACACCAGATAACCAGAAGAAGTTCCAGGAAACAAGGAAAAGAACATACAAGACTCAGAAGAAGTTCCAGGAAACAAGGAAAAGAACATACAAGACTATCAGGAATCTGAAGAGAAAGAATGAAAAAGAATGCTTGATTCAGATCGAACATGCTTTTCAAAAAAATAACGCTCGGGTCTTTTATAAAATATTCAAAACACCTTGAGTAGATATGATCCACCAAGCCTCAACTTCAGAAACCAAGAAGGAAAAGTAGCTCACAGTGATGTGGAGAATTGCCAGATTCTGGCAGATTACTTTACAGAACTCCTCAATTGTGAGCCACCATCTCAGACATTCGGCTAGAGTCACAAGGAACCAAACCCAGACTCGGACCCTCCGACTGTGGACGAAGTCACGAGAATCATCAAGATCTTAATGAACAACAAAGCACCTGGAGAAGATGGGATTATTGCAGAACTTTGGAAATATGTTGACAACAGAGCGACAAGAATCCTACACAATATCTGGGAAGAAGAGAAGCTGCCAGAGGATGGACATCAGCGTCAATACAACCTCTTCACAAGAAATGAGATAAGGCAGACATCAACGATTACAGGGGAATTACGCTACTACCAAAGACATATAAGATCTTTTCAAAGACAAAGAGCAGGAAAACAATTGGAACCGCAAATTGGTGAGAATCAGGGAGGTTTGAGAAAGGGAAGGTCATGTGCGGAACAGATCCTGAATCTGAAGTTGAGCACAGCATACCAGAAATATAGGAATAAGAAATTCGTGCTCACATTTGTGGACTTCAAGAAGGCTTACGATTCGGTAGATAGAGAAACACCGATCCGTATCCCAGAAGAAATGGGTCTAGGTAGGAAGACCAGAGAGCTCATTAAACAGACTGTGACTGACAAATCCAAGGTCACGTTCAGGGGGATACTATCAGAATCCTTTAGGATTAAAACAGGGGTCAGACAGGGAGATGGGCTTTCTCCCCTTCTATTCTACTACGTTCTTGACAAGGTCATTAGAGAGTGGCGCAAGAAAATGCAAGGAATAGGTGGTATACGAATGGGATATAAGAATAGAGGGATTGTAGTCGACTGCCTAGCCTTTGCGGATGACATTGTGATTCTGTCAGAGTCAACAGAGGAGGCACGGAACCAGATTGCCCAGCTCCAGGAACAAGCAAGTAAGGCATGCTTACGGATCTCCGTCGAGAAGACACGATACATGACCAACATCGAAACAGCACCCAGAGGGATGACAGTGGAGGGAGGGAGGATTCGGGAAGTAGAGAAATTTAAATATCTGGGAGAGTGGATAGATAACCTGTTAGAGAAAGGGGCACTGATATCGAGAATCAACAAAATGAACTTGGCATACAAGCTAAGTATGAACACCTATAACAAGAAGAAGATCTCAATCAATGCAAAACTCAGACATTACCAGACAGTGATCCGTCCAGAAGCCTTATATGCAGCTGAATGTTTGAACCTGATAAAGGTAGGATTGGTCAAAAAGTTAGAACTGGTGGAGCGAAAAATTCTAAGGAAGATACTGGGAGCCCAAAAAACAGAGGATGGATCATACAGAAAGAAAGCAAACCAAGAACTGTACCGCAAGAGAGAAAAGATCTTAGGCACCATCCGGAAGAGGAGAACCATGTTCTTTGGACACATCTACAGAATGGACCCGGGAAGGCTGACCAACCAGATAATAAGGTTTTTTGAGACCAGGAAAACTGTCGTACTTTGGCATCATGAAGTGAAGAAGGACCTGACAGACATGGGAATACAGGGATCGGAAACAAGGGAAACTTACAACTAGAATATAAAGAACACAAAGAGTTTCCCAAAAAAGTTAGTTTGGGGACCCAAACACCATGGACGGAAGAGAGAAGAAGGTTTCAGAGTGAAAGAATGAAGGATTACTGGGCGCAGATGAAAGCGCAGAAGGAGCTGAAATCGAATTAACCTGGCCCGCAGGTGGCTAAAACGAAAGAAGTAAGATCAAGTTGCAGAAAAATCACAGATACGATCAGCAAACGACGATTACGATTTTATGGCCACTTATATAGAATAAACAATAATAGTATCACGAACATAATTTTAAACTTAGCCTTATCAATGAAAAATCACAATAATTGGCTGAAAGAAACTGCAGAGAAAGTTGGACTTCGGATATCTTCTTCTTTTTTTTGCAATTGGCTTTACGTCGCAATGACACAGGCAGGTCTTATGGCAACGATGGGACGAGAAAGGGCTGGGAGTGTGAAAGAAGTAGCCGTGGCCTTAATTAAGGTACAGCCCCAGTATTTGCCTGGTGTGAAAGTGGAAACCACGGAAAAACATGTTCAAGGCTGCCGACAATTAGGTTCGAAACCACTATCTCCCCAATGGAAGCTTACAGCTAAGCGCCTGTAACAGCACGGCCATCTCGCCTGGTAGGAATCTTTTGAGAGAACCAAATTTTTTACTAACATTGGAAATTCACGTACAGTGTTAATAAGACATTATGAAAAAATCGACAGGGTGGGAAAGTTTAAGTACTTGGAGGAAGTAATTCAAATGAATGGTATAGACAAAGAAGCAATAAAATTAAGAGCAAGGATTAGCTTACCGCCTGACCAAGGATAACGAAATAAGAAGAGTCTCCCTATCACTAAACCAGAATGTCCCTATACCACAGAGTGTTTGTTTTCCACGAAAACGAGAGAAATAGAAACACGAAAGAACAATTCTAAGAAAAGTTTGGGGCCCATTAATGACTTAAAATGGGGAGTTTGGAGAAAGGAAGAAAACGGACACCTCTACAAAAGTAAAGAAACTGAAATAATGTCTGGTAGGATCAGGAAGAGGAAAGTTAAGTTCTTTGGTCACATCGTGACGATGGATAATGCCCGACTCATGAAACATATTTTCAGTCATGTTTATAAGAATAGGAATGGCGATCAGTGGATGTAAAGTATGCAGAGAGATAACAGCAGATAACAGGAGACTGATACTAAATTTTCAACGATCTCCAGAAGAAGTAATGGAAAGAAAAGAAACAAAGAAGAAAGGAAAGAAGGAACGGGATTACATCTGGGCAGAAGAGAAGAGGAAAAAGCACAGTGAAATAATGAACGACCGTTGGAAAGCAAGAAGCGAAGAAGGAACAAACGGAAATAACGGAGTGGGTTATTTTACGCGGTCCTACGATAGCCAAAATCGAAAAATAATAGTAATAATTGTTACCGGGTTTTCGTGGATCACAGAGTTGAAAGAAGGTGCGGGCTGGAATGGGCCTATCTACGAGAGTCATAAAAGATTAATTTAAAACTTTAAATAAAAGTTATATTTCTTTCCAGAAATTAAATTTTAACAAACAACTTTTCAGGTACAGGTAGTTAGGTAAAAATAGAAAAAAAAGGAAAAACCTAGTAAAGACTAGTTACAATTCGAGCTTCAATTTACCAAGATCCCAACATCACAATGGTTGCGTTAGACAGGTAGAAAAGGAGAGATATCTCCCAAAACACAATTTTCAAGAGCATTTTGCTCCAACGGTTACACGTTACGGCCTTCCAAGGCACCACTCAATATTACACAATTATCTATTACATTACAAGAAAATAGCTGACATACTCTACAAATTCAATCAAGGAGACTGCGCTCCCAACCCTTACAGCCTGCTGATTAAGGCAACCTTTAAGTTTACATTAGAGTTTAGAGCTTCCTTGCTCAATAGAATTACATTTCTAGGCCCCTCTAGGCACAACCTACAATTTATAACGCCATATTAATTTCCTTTTAGATTACACAGGCGTATCTAGTACCCATACTACCGGGCCTTCGTGAAGAAGAACAGGTTATAATTATTACTGGCCCGAACACAAAATGTATGGAGGCGTAGACTTGCGCTCCCCGAAATCAGAAATTAACACCCTACTTGGACTTGTGGCAGACGATGTAGAGGCTAATCCCACACTACTGAGGTGACTAGATGGACAAGTTAATTTATGATTTACAGGAGAAAAACAGTTAGAAAATCGTAGTCACCTCAAGATTAATTGAAGGGGAATTAACGCACTCTTTATTACCGATTTACAGTTTAAGTCTTTAGGACTTAAATGAATCATTACATGAGAAAGAAGGAAGTTGACATTTTAGGAATCGACTGTTACATATTTAAAGATTGGAACCTTCCCCTCGAGATCGGCTTGCGGAGATAACTATAGGGATAGAAAACTGGTGGCCATTACCGGGGCTGATGTTCTGCCTGCCGAAGAATGAGGACCCTCGATCCTCTCTTAACACACACACTCAGAAATTCGGTGATCAATAAGACAAGTTAACTTGAAAAGGCGTCAGCCTTTATACTCGAGAGGAAGCTTCAAGAAGGCTCTGGATTAAATCCGGACACACCCTCTCAATTTTATTGGATTAAAAAAGTTACAAGAAGCCTATGATTGTCTGGAAAATAAATACAGAAAATTTCGCATTGGTTAGAAACCAACGCAGGCGGGTTGAGTAAGAAGTGTTGCAAACCTTGAAGTATCAAAAATAAGAAAAGTCAATTTAGTTCAGAAAACCTATGAACACAAAATTTCATCAAATCACTAATTATTCCACTTTGCACCAGAGTGCATGACCCCAGTTTTTAAATAAGAACATCTATGGAGAAAAGTGCGAACTTCCTGTGATACACCAAAACAAAACAAAGAAATCAAGGCAGTTTAGGACACTTTAAAATAACCTATTACTCCATCATTTAGTAATGACATCTGTTGATCAAGGTCCCAACTTCTAGTACTCGATGTTACAAGTTTTATATGATAGATAGCGTTCTTCAAGGCGCTTCATTTAAATGTCCGGGGTTGAGGTCTACCTCCCGGTACAATAATAATAATAATAATAATAATAATAATAATAATAATAATAATAATAATAATAATAATTACATCGCTTATTTCCGCGGAGCAGAGAGGGGAAAGAAACGTGAGCTGTGAATTGCTGGACAAGGACTAACCAGGACTTACGTAGAGCTAGCAAAGTCACATTTGAAGTTTATTTCTTTTCTTTCATTATATTTAACAAATTTACAGTAGTTCCAGTTAGGAAGTTACCTTCAATAATTCACCCGAAGTTGAGACGTTCTAGAATTTACATAGATTAATTCCGGATATTTACAACGTGAGGAGGTCGAAGGCTCAAAAATATTTACAACAGTATGATGAATTATGTACCGGGAAGAACACATCAACGCCGCACATTTAAAAGAATAGTTAAATCTTAAAACAGCTAGTGCACGAAGTTGGGTCATTAATCAGAAGATGTCACTACTGAATAACTGAGAAGTTTGTTATTTTAAAGTTTCCAAAACTGACTGGATTCCTTTTTTTGTTTTGGTGTACATCAAGAAGTTTGAACTTGTCTCCATAGATGTCTCTACAAAAACTGAGGTCATGCACTCTGGTGCAAGATGGAAGAATGAGTGATTTAAATACGTTTTGTTTTTATATGTTTTCTCAACGAAATGAACTTTCATTTATTTTCATATTTTAAGGTTTGCAACACTTCCTTCTCTTCCCGCCAGCTTTTGAGTCTGGCCAATCATAAATTTTCTGTAATAATTTTTCAGCCAATTATAGGCTTCTTGTTGCTTTTTGTTCTGCCAATAAAATGAGAGGGTGTGTCTGAAATTAGTCCAGAGCCTTCTCGAACCCTCGCTTTGGGTATATAAGCTGCGGCTTTTTCGAGCTACCTTGTCTTATTGATCGTCGAAGTTCTGAGTGTGTATGTTAAGACAGGAGGCGGGGTGCTTCATTCTTCGGCAGGCAGAATATCAGCCCAGGTAATGGCCACAATTTTTCTATCTCTGTATCTATCTCCGCAAACTTACCCGAGGGCAAGGTCATAATCTTCAACTATGTATCTATCTCTTTTCTAAAATGTAAACTTTCTTCCTGCTAATGTAAAATTTCATAAAGACTTAAACTGTAAATCGGGGATAGAGAATGCGTTACCCTCTCCAGTTCTCCTTCAATTTACCTTGAGGTGACTACGATTTTGTAACTGTTTCTGTAAAACATTAATTAACCTTCCGTCTAGTCACCTCAGTAGCTTGGGATTAGCCTCTGTGGCATTGGCTCACAAGCCCAAGTAGGGATTTAAAAAAAGAGTTTTCAAGGAGAGCAAGTGTACGCTTCCATCCATTTTTGAGTTTGGGCCAGGAATATTAAACTGTTCTTCTTTTCCACGAAGGCCCAGTAGAATGGGTACTAGATACCCCTGTGTACAAAAATTGTAAATTGTAGGTTGAGACTAGAGAGGCCAGAAGTGTAGGGTTTGTGTAATGTTGCTTTGAGTAGGCTGTAAGAAATTGGGAGCATAGCCTGCTAGGTTGAAGTTGGAGAGCATGTATGCTCTTTTCTGAGATTGCTGTAACATTGAGGGGTGCCTTTCGAAGGCTATAAATTGTAACGGTTGGAGCAAAGTGCTCAGTCTTGGGAGATTTCTCTCCTTGTCTATCTAAACGCTATATTTGCGGCGTCGTAAGCTTGTAATTTGGAGCTTGAAGTTCATAAATTGTAAATTTCGTGTATCAACATGGCTTTATATTTGTGGCGTCGTAAGCTTGTAATTTGGAGCTTGAAGTTCATAAATTGTAAATTTCGTGTATCAACATGGCCTTGTACCCGTAACATTGTTATTTCACTAAGTTAAAAGTTTTGTTAAGTTTGAGATTTGAAAAGAAATGTAACATTGATTATAAAGTTTTAATTTAATTTTTGATATAGTAGATAGACCCATTCAAGCCCACACCTTCTTTCACCTCTCTCTGTTCCACGGAAATTCCGTAACAAGTGGTAGCAGAGCGTAGTTGAATGAGTCTAGTTTTAGTCCTTTTTGACGGCTAAATGTCGGATCAGCTCCGAACTCTAAAAATTTTCTCGGTTGCTGTGATTTTTCCAAATTAGTAACTTTTCTGTCAACATATCTGGTCCTTGCAAAGCCCTCGCTCCCGGATACTTGTGCGAGGAGAAATTGATTTATGAGCTCCTCATTAGAAAGGTCCAATCTGGAGGCACGGTTGCGGCAGATATTGACAAACTTAAAGAGTCCTTAGAACTGCCTATTTGTATCCCAGCATTTGAGGAAAAAGACGTTGATGAGGCTCTATCCACCATCACAGACAATACCACCGAGCTTGCGTCTGTAGTTAATTTTTTGAAGTGTGCGATCCTTTTGCTAACCAATTTAAAAGAGTATATTATTTCATTTCTACAATAGGGCTAGGGACCTATTGTCTCTAAAGTTAAAAGAATATCATACTAAAGAAGCTAGCAATTTTGTTGAACATCTGTCAGATATGTCTAATAGAGTTAGTCAATTGTTGTCTGGGGCTGCTACTCCCAAAACCGACCAAGTCCCTTTAATAAACTTGGCTACTGAGGAGGATTCTAGTAAATCTATATATAAAGTAGGAAATCTGTTGCAACTCAACAAACATCTGCCCCTTTGAAAACTGAGTCTGGTCATCCAAGACAAATTTCACCTTTCTTTTTGAATAATGCTGTGTTTGAAACTTCTCAACCTCCTATGGCGTCAGCTCTGATGTCACCCGGTTTCAGTGGTTTGCCTCATCCATTGGCTATGTTGCTTAAGGGCATTTCAAAATTTTCTGTAAACTCAACTAATGATGTTCTTAGGTTCTTAGTAGAATTTCAAGACCATGCGCTAGTGTTTTCCCTCTCTCATTCCCAAATACTTCAAGTTTTGTATCCTTTTCCTGTAGGCGTCCTTTCGGACAAAAAATAGTTAAAGCCATAGCGGATCGATCATCTATAGAAGATTTCCACGCCCACCTCCTGGCAAAATTTATTCTGACCAGAGCAATGTCATCATTAATCCAAAAGTTCTACTTTAGAGTACAGCGGTTGGATGAAAACCTAGCAGACTTTATCCAAGATATTAAGTATAACCAGGGTATTTGCTCTTCATTTCTCTGAAGGCTAAATAATGTAAACGATTGTCGAAGGCATCTCTCCACCCTATAGGTCGTATCTCTGTTTTGCATCCCGACCGCAACCCTTTTCTGAATTAGAGGCAATGACTGTGTCAACCGAAGGAGTTAGGTACGCTGACACATTACGGGTCACTAAGGAGGGCCCCTCTATCTTCGAACAGTTCTCAGCAACCACCTCGCCGAGCCTTCCCTACTTGTGGTTCAACAAAACATCTTCGCAACAAATGCCCCTTGATAAAATCTAGTGGCACTAAGAACGGAGCAGGTCCATCTCAAGGTTGCTTTAAATGTGGTTCATTTGCTCACCTTGCCAAGAATTGCACTAATTTCAAAAGCACTCCCTCTTGCTCAACTGCTGGTGCTGTCTCTGCTAACACTGATAATAGGAAATGACTAGTGTCACCGGCTGAGTCAGCATGTTCTCCTCCCTGAAGCTGGGGCTGTACCTTAATTAAGGCCACGGCCGCTTCCTTCCAACTCCTATGCCTTTCCTATCCCATCGTCGCCATAAGACCTGTCTGTGTCGGTGCAACGTAAAGCCCCTAGCAAAAACAGTTCTATTAAGGGTGAAGTTTCTTCTAATTTATCATTTCAAGGCCCCAGAGAATGCCTCAGAACTGCGGCAGAGACCCCCGCATTTGTGCCATTCCTTAGAATTGAAGTATACAATGAACCCGTTACCGCTCTATCAGACTCAGGGAGTATGAGCTCCATAATTTCCGAAGAATGGTATTCTAAATTAAAAACTGCTTGTAGGTTTCCGCACTATTGTTCCTCTCCTGTTAAATGCATTTCGACTAACTCATCTCCACTAGAAAATCTAGGTTTGATTTGGGCTAAGGTTCGTATTTCAAAATTCGCATGGAAGGTGAAATTGCTTGTTGCTAAACAGTTGTCTTGCCCTGTAATATTGGGGGCTGAATTCAAGTCCAATACTGATCTTGTGTTCGACATTCAGAGTAAGTCGTGCACCTTCACATTTGCTAGTAACTGCACTATTACACTTGTGAAATGTAATTCTGTGTCATGTTCATCTGTTTCGCCTACCCAGGGTGAGATGTTGTTAGATCTTAGGCACCTACCTGAGGAACATGCTGAAAGTATTAGAACGTTGTGTCAGTCCTTTCCTGATGTATTTCCTGATACACTTGGAGTTACTGACCTTATTGAATATAAGGTCGAGTTAACAAATTCGATTCCAGTTAGGTTCCCGCCTTATAGGCTGTCCCCACCTAAAATGAAGATTCTTCAGGAAATCATCGATCAGACGTTAAAGGATGGTATTATTCGTCCTCCTAAGTCGTCGCTAATTTTTCTTGTGTTGAAACCAAAAGGTGGCTTCAGGCCTGTGATTGATTACAGGGTTTTGAACCGTGTGGTGATGTTACAATCTGTGCCCCTTCGTGTTTTTCATGGTTTCGAAAAGCCAAGTCCTTCACCATCCTCGATCTTAATCAGGCCCATAATCAGATACCTCTAGCAAAAGAATCGAAAATCTAACGGCTTTCGCCACGGATTGGAACCTGTATGAGTACAACCGCGTGCATTTTTGGCTCCCCAGGGGGGCAGCTGTTCTCACTAGACTCCTAGATAGGGTCTTCTCGGACATCAGATTTGAATATCTCTATCACTACCTCGATGATGTCGTTGTGTTTTCTGAGACCTTTGAAGAATACTTAGATCATTTAAAGGAAGTACTCAATCACCTTCGTAAGGCTGGGTTAACTGTGAAGTTATCTAAGGTAGCTTTTGCTAAACCTTCTATGTCGTTTCTAGGGCACATTGTGTCGCCCGATGGTTTTTCCATTGATCATTCCAGAACACAGGCTATTCGTAACTTCAAGCATCCTAAGGTCATCAAAGGCATTGCCAAGTTCATAGGCATGGTGAATTTCTTCAGAAAGTTTATTCTTAACTTCGCTAACAGAGTGGCTCCCTTGAACTTACGGTATTGCGTAGTAGAGGCGTCAAATTTGAATGGGGACCGTCTCAGCAAGCCTCTTTTGAAGATCTGAAATTAGCTCTTTGTAACGCCCCTGTATTAGCCATGCCTGATTTCTCTAATAAATTCATTGTCCAAACAGACGCCTCGTCATCGGCGGTGACTGCTGTCCTTCTTGAGGAAATGCAACTCGGAAGACGGCCCATCGCCTATGCTTCTAGGACCTTATGGTCTCAAGAAGCCAAATATTCAGTCTATGAACTTGAGGGTTTGGCAGTTTTGTTTGCCCTAGAGAAGTTCCGCATTTATCTGGAACATGTCAAATTTGACTTAGAAACGGATATCCAAGCTCTAAGTTGGGTGTTAGCTAGGCCGCGTCGTTCTGGACGTATCGCCCGCTGGGCTATCAGGATTTCTGCATTTCAGTTTGATATGACGCACATTAGAATATCTGAAAATGTGGTGGCTGATGGACTAAGCCGCATGTTTTCACATGAAGTGGAGACTAATGAACAGGAAGATAATTCTTCTCTTCCTGCGCCCATACCTTCGTGTGTCACTGCTATTCTGACTGATTCCCCTATGCTATTTCGGGATATTGAGAAACATCAACGTGAAGTTCCAGTGCTGGCTCCTATAATGGCAACCCTTTCTTCTGGGGAACATGTCGCCCCTTATGTACTGAGGAACGGAGTTTTGTGTGCCCTTCGAGGAACGATCATAAGATGAAAATTGTGGTTCCAGCTGTGCGTGTGCCTATTATCTTCAAATACTATCATGAGACATTAGGGGGGCATTTAGGCATCTCCCAAACTCAGGAAAAGATCCGAGAGATGTTTATTTGAAACGATATGGACGGTAAAGTTAGAGAAATGGTGAAAGCTTGTAAATCTTGCTTACTTAGTAAGCCCACCTTGTCCACTAAGTTTGGGCTATTGTCATCGCATCAAGCGTCTTGCCCCATGGAATGCCTATATACAGACTACGGTGGACCTTTATCACAATCTGAGGGGAATGGAAATAAATTCAATCTGGTGTGTGTAGACGGCTTCACTAGATGTTTATGGTTGTTTCCGACTAAGCTGGCAACTGCTGTCTACAATTTTTTGTTTGAATATTATCTGTGCTTCTTTTGGTGTTCGTTAATATATAGTTTCTGATAATGCTAAGGCATTCACATCTAACTTATTCCGCAAATTCTGTTTTGAGCTGTCTATATCACATGTAACAACTTTTGCTTATTACCCTCAACCGTCTCTGGCAGAGTGGGTCAATCGTAATCTTCGATGTGCTTTAATTGCGTTCCACCATGAGGATCATTCCAGGCGGGACACTTCCTTACATTGGTTAGCGTTTGCTCTAAGTTCGGCAGTTCATGAGTCTCACAAGTTCACTCTGGCATCTCTCATGTTTATGTTCGTTCCTAACACGTCGCTCTCATATCTTTGGTCACTTAATGACATATTACCAGAGACAATAGACCCCGATAATCTTAGAGATCTATGGAAGAAGGCGAAAAGCAATCTTAAAGCTTCTCATGAAAAGGTTACAGAAATATATGATCGTGGACGGAGGCCCACCAATTTAAAATTCGGATATCAGGTCATGGTTTGAAATGTTGTACCTGCAGGCAAGCTTGCCCCCAAATTTCATGGCCCATGCGTTATTTTAGATTTCCTAACCCCGATTACCTTATTGGTCTGTAACCCAGCCACAGAGAGGATAATTAAGGTACACCTGTCTCAGGTGAAGCCAGTATAAATTCATGGGTGTATTACATTAGCCACTAAATCTTGGCAGGATTTGAAGGTTATTTTTCTTTTAAGAAGGGTAGTAGATCTTAAAATTAATTAAATGGTAATATGGAGGCCTTCTGCCCCGATCCTAAAAACTTTGCCCTCTGATAAATTTCCTGTTGTCCATTGCCTTGTGGCCACTATCTACCCCAGTCTCCCAAAATCCATATATCGCTCCCCACACACTCCCATCGATGCCGCCCGCCTCTCTACCTTCTGCAAAAATAAATATTGTACTCTCAAGCTCCATCAAAACAACTTCTGTCGCCAAGATTTATTATTTCAGTGCCCTCTCAGCAGTTGGCGGCCGAGTCTCTACATCTGGAGAGCGATACCGGGGTGGGGTTTGGGCCTACTCCACTCTAGTCATGTCTCCAGCTGAGCGGCGCGCCGGAGCTCCATCTTTCCGGCAAGGGCTGAGGTGCGTTAAGTCTACCGCCAACCCATCTGGGAACTGTATTTCTACATCTGATCTGCGGCGACCATCACCATGACTACCCCTCTCATAGTAGAGGGAGAGGCGTATCTGAGGGTACTTGGTGGGTTTGGGGGTCCTCAACTGGGAATCGGCAGCGGTGGCCGGTGTTGCCGTTAAAGTCGATCGGCATATCCGAGTCTTCTACGACTAAAAGAAGACTTGAAGACTAATTTCAAAGTAAAGTGTCTACAAAGGACTTTCAGCAAGATATTTCTCATCTGTAAAATTCCAATGTTTAAAATGTATTTTTTAAAGTTCTACTTTGTCACCCCAGGATGGACTTTTGGGAGGGGGGGCGGGGAAGTCCGTACCGGGAAGTACACCTCAACCCTGCACATTTAAGAGAAGCGCCTTAAGGAACGGTATCTATCGAACAGATCTTGAAAGAGCTAGTGTAGGAAGTTGGGACATTGATCAGTAGATATCACCACTAAACAACAGAGTAATATGTTATTTTAAAGTTTCCTAAACTTACTGGATTTCTTTGTTTTGTTTTGGTGTATCACTAGAAGTTTGCGCTTTTCTGCATAGATGGCTCTACAAACAACTGAAGTCCTGCAGTCTGGCGCAGGTTGGAATAATTAGTGATGTAAACAAGTTTTGTGTTTTTAGGTTTTCTCAACTGAATTGACTTTTATTATTTTGATACTTCAAGGTTTGCAACACTTCCGTCTCATCCCGCCAACGTTGGTTTTTAACCAATAATAAATGTTCTGTATTTATTTTTCAGCCAATTATGGGCTTCTTGTAACTTTTCGATTATGCAATAAAATGAGAGGGTGTGTCCGGATTTAGTCCAGATCTTCCTCAAACCCTCATCTCGGGTATAAAAGCTGCGGCTTTTTCTTATTGATCGTCGAGTTACTGTGTATGTGCGTTAAGAGAGGAGGCGAGGTTCGTCATTCTTCGGCAGGCAGAACATCAGGCAAGGTAATGGCCACCAGTTTTCTATCTCTGTAGCTATCTCCGTAAACTGAACCGAGGGGAAGTTTCTAACCTTTAACTATGTAACTGTCTGTTTCTAAAATGTAAACTTTCTTCTTTCTCATGTAAAATTTCATAAAGAATTAAACTGTAAATCGGGGATAGAGATTGCGTTACTCTCTCGAATTCCCATTCAATTTATCTTGAGGTGACTATGATTTCGTAATTGTTTTTATCCTGTAAATCATTTATTAACTTGTCCTTCTAGTCACCTCAGAAGTTTGGGATTAGCCTCTGTATCATCGTCCGCGAGCCCAAGTAGGGTTTTAAATTTGGTTATCAAGGAACGCAAGTGTACACCTCCATACATTTTCAGTTTGGGCCAGTAATTTAAGCTGTTTTTTTTTCACGAAGGCTCAGTAGGGTGGGTACTAGATGCCCCTGTGTAAATTAAATTGTATATCGTAGGTTGTGCCTAGAGAGGCCAGAGTTTGTAGGGTTTTGTGTAAAATTGTCTTGAGTAGGCTGTAAGGAATTGGGAGCGCAATCTTCTTGGTTGAATTCGGAGAGCATGTAGGCTCTGTTCTGGTATTTGTGTAATATTGAGTGGTGCCTTGGGAAGGCCGTGAATTGTAAGTGTTGGAACAAATTGCACTTGAAAATTGTGTCTTGGGAGATATCTGTCCCTATCTAACTAAATGCAACGTTAGCGACTCTGTAAACTTGTAAATTACCAATACTTGGGTTTTGATATTCTGCTATCAAAAATTGCTATGTACCTGAAATTTTGTACTTTCACATAATCAAGAATTTTGTTTGTTATCATTTCATTTCTGAAATAAGTATAACCTTTATTTTGAAGTTTTAAATTAAACGTTGATATCGTAGATAGACCCATTTCCACCTTCTTTCACCTCTCTCTGCTCCACGGCACTCCGTAATAATAATAATAATAATAATAATAATAATAATAATAATAATAATAATTGCTTGCGACTTCTGGAGACGCCAAGATCTCATTCACACCTCATCGCAGTTTTTAAGGAGTCCCAGAATAACATGCTCGTGGACAACCTAATCAGAAATAGGTTTGCTTCCTCAATCCTCAAGAAAGAATCATTAGGTATATCCACATTAAACCCATCATTCCAAGCAAAAGAAGATGTGCCCACCGCCGCAAACAAACCAGCGACCACTACCGTCCAATGTAACCACAAGCGAAGCCCAAACCGCACCCAGAAACAATCACCTCGCAGTCCACGACCTACACTGATACAAAATAAAAATCTAAACTCCACTTCGCAAAAACAGAACTAAAGCAACAAACAAACACCCACACAAGCCCCTGAGTCTGAAATTACTTCTTCCATGAAGCCACCCATGCCTCAGATGTCCTCAACCACACCTAACTCTCCACCATAAAAACACCGAACCCAGCGCACCCGGTGTAATCCACCTCATATGAGCAACTCGTTTGTAACAATGTTCTCAAATTGTCTAAAACTGAACCACTTCGTGCACCGATGCCATCCACTGCGGTCATCACCGGGACCACCGTAAACACGCCGCCTGTTCCCATCTTCAAAGAGGCAATTCAAGCCCAGTAGAAATCCAAACACACGCAAACTCGCCTACACCTCTCACCACATCCTCCTTTCCCCCTGAGTCGCCGGATAACAATCTCACCCAGCTATTGCAACCAGCCCCGCAAACAATTTCTTCACCTCCCTCCCTCATGGACAGTAAACACAAACTGACAAATACGTCAATGGGTTGGCTCTTTTCAACATTTAGAAATGCATAACGGCAAAAGCAATAGATCTCTTGAATCTATTTTCTAAGAAGCCCCGAAAGATGGATTTTAGATTGTAATCTGAACATACCATTCGCTGTAAAACTGTTGTCCTTCATCGTATTGTTCTTGTTATGCATTTTAATGTAAGATTTTGTAGTGTACTGCAATATGAATATCAACATAATGTGCTTGTATCAGTGTCCTTATAATGCATGCTCCTTCATTATGTTCTACCTTCATTTTGTAATGATAACGCTGTCCCATCGCTCGAACCTGGCTCCGCTACTGCTCCCTTCAACAAAGAACTGGATGTAGTGTCCAAGATAACATTGTCGCAAATATTGAAAATATTGCTCCAGGCAATATTTCCCCACCCCTCACCCCACCCCCGTTATGGGACAAAGGTCGGCAGGGAATACTACAGGTCTTCACTTTGGAAAAATATATCCGACTGGGTATAAGAAATGCTTACACTTGCGTTCTTATGCTGAGCCGCAAGATTGTAACCCCCACCCAGTCTGTACTCTCGTGGAATAATGGTCATTTTCAACTTTTCTAGAGATGCTGGGGCATCAATTTCTCTGGCACCAAGTTACACGTTTGTAGGATGGCTGGAAGTGCCTCATTACTTCATGTCTATTTTCCCTTTTTATACCTTTATATTACTGTATATAGATAGATCGCTACAAATCGACTTTCGTGTCCCAGGAGGAATAGTCAATAGTCAGGGATATGACAGGAACGATATGGACATAAGCCTGTTCGAAATGGTTTCCCAGATGGAACACATTTAATGTACATTTAGTTTGGGCCTAGTGGCGCACACAGCCTCTTGTTCTAGCCCAAGCTACCTCGTTGCTTTCAAGCTCTTTGCTCGGGATGTCTTTCTGCCTCTAAACTAGCCCTTTGAACGCGCAGTTCTCCATGGTGTGTTGTGAGTGAAGTAGTGCGAGGGACTGAGCATGTATCAGAGAGAAGCATCAGTTAACTCTGTCTGTACATGCGCTACACATCTACACTAATGAAGAATATACTGATACGGTGTATGTTTACGTCTTCTGCGATGGTAGTGCTCCTGCTGCTGTCGAGGAATTCCGTCCGCGCTTTTCGACACGTCGAATTCCTGATCGTAGAGTGTTTAGCTGAGTTTTGAGCACATCAAGTTCGCATTTTGCTTCTGAACGTGTAGTTGTACAATCTGTGCAGGAACAGCCGAACATTGTAGAAATGGTGCAGCGTAGTCCCACTACCAGCACACGGCGAGTTTCTGCATGGCGAACGTTACATGCTGAAAACTTGTACCCATTTCAAAACATCAAAGAGCTTGGTGGGTAAGACACATACTCCGCGCCACTGGCCCAAAAACAAATGCACATTAAATGTGTTCTATCTCGGAAACCTTTCGGAATAGGGCATATTTCCATATGAGGCTTTGTGGTTCAAATGATCGTTCGTGTTATATCAGGGAATAATGACCATTCCTCCTGCGACAGCCCTTATCATTACAAATATGCTCTTTGTTTCTTCAGTATTTTTCCAAGTACCCACGATTGAATTTCGACGGGATCAGTCCAGATCATTGCGATTTGGGTACCTGTACAATATTTATAAAGACTGACATTGTGTCATTTTACTGTTCCCAACAAGATCCAATTGGAACAAAAATGGAGTTTAAGTCATCAGAACGTCGATAATAAAGCGTCAGAATACTACTATGAGCCGAAGGAGTAATGTTTTCGTCAAGCGCTCGGCGAGAAAGGAGAATAGAAGGCGGTGGTAAAGAAAGACGTATGAAGATTGTTAACAGTTATTATTAAAAACTTAACATTCCATTCACAGAAAAGGTGAACGTCACGGTCATACTTAAGAGGAAGAGAAACATCATTGCACCAGAATAATAGCCATAAAATATAGTGAAACCTTTGTTCACAACTGTTTTACGAAGTATTAGCGCTCAAGAATATTTCACGCCACGAAATTAAATCGTACTTTAAAATATAAAGACTTCCACATTGCTACGTCACGATATCCAACCAAGACGACGTATTAGCCGATACCATCAATTCAGAGAGGCTATAGAGCTGTAATATCGATAAGGAGAGAGAGGAGAAGAATATATATATACATATATTTCCATAATTCAATTGGAATATTAACTTTTACATATTCCAAATTTTAGAATACTTCCAAGATCAACTTTTCTAAGAGCAATATTCATTTATCATATTCAGATGGTAGAAAAGCATATCCATGAGATGGCGACATTAACGAAACTGACGTCTTGTTTTGTTCCGATTGCTCGAGAGACCAGCAACATGCACTAAGAAAATGAAGGCGAGGCTACCAAGATGATGGCGGCACGGGATGACGTTTCCAACCCATAAGGACCGATAACAAGCCGAGATAGTCCCAGATGTTCCCAAACAGATGAGGGAAAAGCCGGGAGCTGTGCCCACATGTACATCCACCCGGACATGAGATGAGAAGGGGGGGAATCAGAGCAAAGATAAGTTTCTTTAAGTCAATGCTGTAAGTGAAAATTGATCTATTTTTCAAAGTGCCATTCTAATTAATGTCAGTGAAATCGTTATATACGAGAAGACGAATACCATAGTTAGGTTAAGGGTTGATAGGTATTCATTGGACCTAAATGTCAGATCCATCTATAGGATATAGTCAACCAGTGATAATAAAGCATCCGTTCGTAATGCTGTCAATGTAATATGAAAGGAGGTTAAATTTTTATCTCTTGGTGAATTTCATACGACGTTGCGATAAATACTAGGCTTATGTGAGAACTTATGACATTAAATAATAGAGGAAATGAGATCGTATGTAGGATATGTTTACTAAATAGAAGGATATGGTAATATTTTACGGAATTATTAAAAGATTGAGACTATGACAGAGTAGTCAGGTACACGGTCAATGATGACGGTTAGATATACGTCGAGTTGGAATGAATCAATGCCCTTACTAGGAAGTGAAGTGTTATGTATGATACATAATGTGAAGTGATGGTTTTAAATGTGAATAATGATATGAGGTTATGATGATTAATGTTGGTGATGATTATTGTTCTTCGTGAGTAAGGTCATAGTTTATTTTAATGAAGGTACTATTCCAAGTTACGTATTTTTGAGATGGTGAATGAATATAGTTTGTATTCAATCGACCGTTTATCCTTGAATAAGCCATAGGAAGTGTAGGATACGATCTCAGTGACGTCCGTATGTTGATATTTTAACTGTAGATCATCAAATGAGTCTTGATGAGGAAGATGATATGAAATTAACCTACATCCATGTATTTCTTCTAATCGTAAGAATGTTCTCACATATTAGGGAAGCTTTGAAGTTTATTCCATTGCATTATCCGATATCACTGGTGACTTAGCTTCACAACTAAGACTTGTTGGTGGTTAGTAGAGTCTTTTCACAAGGTAGACCACCCAATCACGGTATGATTTGATTGAGTGATGGTCAGATACACTTGATAGCACAATGTTATGACATAGATATGCACTTGAATTAATTTATGCTCAAATAAGAGAACAATTTGTATAATTTCTAGATATGATGTTTGATCATAATATTTTAAAGAATATATTGACTTAAAGGGGTTGTCTTTGTCTCTGCAAGAGGAAATGCCAAGAAATCTGAGAACATGTTTGAAAAGTGTGATACATATTAACTGTTTTAAATATTTCTGAAGATATTTTCTCATGTCAATCTGGTTGTGTTTTTGGACACAAATAGTTCGAGTCAAGCAAAGTTATCTTATTGCAAGGAATTAACGAACATTAGATGAAAGCAAGTAGGATTTTCGGAATAATTTTACAAGAATTTACAGAATGAAAGACGTGATTCCAATTTTAATTTACTCATTACCAAGTACGGAAGCTGCGTCCAACATTTAAAGACTTTCAATCTACGACAGTGTATATATTGTGATTCAATGGAATTTTCATTCATTTAATTAGATGCATCTAATGTCTTTTTTGACTTAATTTATTTCTTTTCAATCAGATATTTTCAATCTAGTATTTTCAATTAATGTTTTTAATGTAATGTTTTCGTTTTTAATAATCCCAATTTGAGATCTTATTTCAACTCAATGCTTCCAACTTAACATTTCAAGATGAATTTCAAGATAAATATCAATGCTTATTACTTACCATTTCAAAGAGGAATTTTTGACGACCTTTTTTGCGTCTGACCTTTCTTGATTTATAATAAATGATACATGGTAAAATTTAGCCATTCTTTTAATGACTTCTAGAATAGATGTAAGTGTTAACCACTTGGTAATTGCGTAAGCCGGAGGTGGAAACTAACTAGGAATACGAGAAGGAGACGTCCATTGCGTAAATTAGGTATTTCCACTAGCATAAATCGGTGATCTTTTCTCTAATACGGAACCCATAGTCCATAAACTTCGAATAGCGAGAAATGGAATTATATACTAGCTAGCCTGGATCTCATGCGACTCGACCTGGACGCGGAAACGGCGCAATATCCATGTTCCTACTCGCTCTGACTGCTACTGGACCTGAGTCACTGTCACATCTGGTGTTATGAGTTGGCCGCACATAACTATTGCACCATTTCCTGTCTCCAAATTTGGCTAAGCTCAGGTTTAAAGCGCTTGGTTAAGTTCGATAAAAAGGGGAACACGAAAATCACTAAATAATATATGCTAAAAACTATCTGGATAGTAAATAGGGCAACATAGCTACAGAATAAGAACGCAGGTATACGGGTAGTGTGGATTTATTTATCCAAAATCATAGATTATATCTCATATTAAAATGAAAATGAATTGAAATATCAACGTGAATCGACCTCAAAAACACTTGTCAAGAAAGTGACAAGCACTCAAAGATAATTATGAGTTAAAATAAACTCAAAGAAAAAAAATGGGCTGCATCCCGTAATAAACAATCACGTTACATTTACATTACATGGAAAATAGGATTCGCGCAACGTCCGCTGTTATATATACTGCTCCATTCAATTTCTTTGTCTGTTGCCCGAGGGCTCGCTACTTAAAATGTCAATATTAGAATGCGCACGTAATAGACGGTATACTAGCTGTAGGTTGGAATATACATATTTACATTCCGATCATTCGGATACGCAACAATAAAGGCTAGTTCAGGGCTGCCCTATAAATCCCATCCAAAATAACACAGATTCTACAATGGGCTCGCTCCCATTATGCAAATAGATCAGGGTTGAAGCCTGACTTCCGTCAAGTTATCCCAGTAGGCTAAAGATCCCCTTTGCACAACGAAGACAAATAATACAACACAATAAGACAAATACATGAAATGCAAACGAAGATATATTCTAGGAACTTAACGGACCTCTCGCAAACACTCTCTTGGGCTAGGAGAAGGGGTGTATTCTCCTTGAATGCAAGGCATTCATTGCATGCGTTATGATAACACAAAGAACTGTCTGATGTACGATTTTAGGTTGTTTCTAGTCAAATATTAACGATTTCATCTCTCAAAAGTTCAAAAGGTCCGCGCAACTGTACTAGTTCCGTTGCTTGACAACGTGTGGTGCTGGTGTAGTCTCACCGTCTATTCCACTCTAGAAAGAAAGAGACAGCAAATGGAGGAGTTAAGGATGTAAGGCATTCAATCTTAAAATTGCATTCGGTGGCAGACGTAGTACTGAAACCCTCCGAATGATGTCGCTGCAATTGAAAATTGGTCAGAATTTGTCACCCCATACCCGTGCTACCCTCTGCCATCTGTTGGCAACTTGGAGAAAGTCGGCACGTATAAATTTACAGCGAACGGGACCCACGGATTACCCCCCCCCCCCCACCCAGCGAGAACCCAACGTGACGAAACTGACCAATGCCACTGGGGTGACTTACCTCCAGTGCTAGAGTTGCGGCTAACTAGTGAGTTCATTTATTGTGTGTTTTGCTGATTAGTGAGTTCATTCTGAGTGTGCTGTTCCTGTGCTATTCGTCGTTTTCGGTGTTTTATTATATTTTGCGCATATGTGGTATTAACGATGGATGAGTCTAAAACGGATATAATTGTAAATCAGTTTGAAAAGCCATTTGTTGGCCGTTCGTTTGATGAAAGGACTCAAATAGTTAAAGCCGGGATACCTCTATCTTCTCTCGTAAATTTAAATTAAAAACAGAAAACAAGAATTGTGCACACAAGTTCAATCCAGAAACTTACAGTAAAGCTGTTCGGTTCGAATTCACCTACATGTAATTATGGTGAGTAAAATTGAAATTTACTTAATACATTGTGTTAACTGTATGGTTACTAGTTGCATGCCTCAGTGGAGATTCCAGGATACGCCACTGGCTAGGAGCATATCAGCTGGTACAAAAGGCAACTACCTGAACTGGACAGATTAACAAATGAACAAATCGGGACACAGCCGACTTCATCTCTACGACGAGGAGACACATTCTTTCATATAACATCTTCGCATAGCCCAAAGCATAATCAAGCTAATTCACAGACTTGCTCCTTAAAGTATTCAAGTCAATGCTCCCAGGCAATATATCACGGCTTCACGCCTATCTTTCACAAATATAGCCCCTTTAATATCTCTTGGCATTTCAAGCCTCACATATAATTCATCATGGGTTCGATGTCCTAACATCCCTTGTATTTTCCTGCCCTGAATATCGAAGATTCTGCTCTAATTACAACGACGAATGACATCCTGTCACACCACTTGTCACAGCTGTAAATACACATGCGTCCTGCAAACAAACACATCCTGTTCTATAGATGTTTCTAACCTGTCCTTAATGACGCAACGCTGAATTGGCGTGTAGTCTATTTCATTACGGTAATGACTCTATCAAACTCTATCCACAACAAGAAAACATGGAAAATAAAATACACTAAAATCACAAAGAAAACACGTACCTAAAACTGTCCTATCATTACCCTTGATTCCCTCTAATTAAAATATACTTAGTTGCCTCGGGGCTTGAACATACAATTCCAGCCCTGAACAAATTTAGTTTACATACAAATCAACAAATCAATGCCACTCTGTCTTTCGTTAAATGAATTCACTAATTAATTAAGAATCCCAAACTAGTATATATTTACCACAATGCACATGCTTAAAAGACAAAGGAACTTAACTTCACAGCTACTGCCGCAAGCGGCGAATCACATGAGCACTAAGTCATGCTAGTTTAGCCCCTCATCACTACACAGAATTTGGGCTGAAGAGTCTTCATCTCGACTCCTGGCGCTGCCGATGGCTTTGCGTGCACGTACACTAGATATCGGCCTTAATGATAGACTGCGATTTGCTTCCTTCTACGTACAAATTTTAGTTCGAGTTGTACGTCATTAAATGAAGGGACCCTTCCCGGTCGATATTACTCCTTCTCAGTGGTAAAGGTAGACATACGTAACGCACACGACAGATCGCAATTCGTGAACGCGTATTGACAGCTCTTGCATCTGGTTAGCAATATAGTTTATTGGTGAGCGCACGCAATGTAATTTGATACTAGTCTAAATGACTCACGAAAGCAGAGTACTTGGTGAAAAATTTCATATCATCTTCCAGGTCGTACTTGGCTTATCTCTACATTTCATTGGTCTCTCTTTACTGACAGTTTCACAGTAATAATAATAATAACAATTTTTGTGCTCGGCGTTCAAATAAGTTCAAATAACACGTACAAAGAAAATATTTAGTAAGTCCGCGCACCACAGCGACTGTGCGTATAACTAATGAGAGCTTACGACTGAGTGCTCGAAGAAATTTCGAACGAGCCCGCTACCCCCACCATGGTAGTTTAAATAGCCCTCCAGCCAGACCGTTGGGCTAGATGATTCCCCATCAATCACTGGCCTCTGGCTAGTAACGGCTGTTATTTTTATTTTATTTTTATTAATTTTTATTAATTTTATTTTTTATACTTTAATTTTAAAGCGCATAGCTTTTAATTTTTCACAAGTGCAGACTGTAATTCATTCCTGATACACGATAATTTAGTTACCAACATCTGCTGTGGAATTAAGCTTAATAGCGGCAATATCCATTAAAATTCCAATTATCACAGCCCTGGTATCTCGAAGTTTGCCAGCCTGAAACAACTGTCAAGTGATTCCCCTCGTTGAAATAACATCCCCTCCAACTCGTATCGTTTAGATTAGAAATCTGGAGTGGGGTGTACACAACGGAATACATAGCCAGCGGCTAGATTTAAACTTGAAAACTCCGTTTGTACTGGATACAAGCGGGGTCCACTAGGCATATGCCACAGCCTTCCAAGGTTCATGTCTTAGTCTCCAACTACTCCGTGATATAATAAATGTAATTATGCCACAGTGCTCCATTTAAATATATATTGAGGCATATCGTGATATGGCTCACTATGTTGAGGTCTTCAGAGGAGAGCAGTGGTCAAGGGAACCCTTCCTGGAAAAAGGCAATTTTTGCTGTTGTTACGATATGTTCTTTCAGATGGACTGTGAGCTTCAGGACTGCCTATAAAAGTCTGTGAGCTGTAACTTACGAAGGTGGAGCCGCTTCTTCCCACGGAGGGTGCGGCCCGAGTTCACAGCAAGTGCGTACCTCGCCTGCTCTCTGTTTCTGGATCAAATTAGTGACTTCTTTGCAGGCCACGTTGTATGTTCAGAACCAGTGTCTGATAAGTAGTGAGCAATAAGAAACTAAAATACACTTGCAAATATGCGCTAAAATGTGCAAATAACAAATTAACAAAATATTGTCCTGATATTTTCTTATGTGGAGCATCTACTCATCTCAATGAGGACTATTTTATATGATGAAAATTGATAAAACACTTTTAGACTGTCGGCGTGAGACTGACCAAACCACGTGGTATAATAATAATAATAATAATAATAATAATAATAATAATAATAATAATAATAATAATAATAATAATAAATAATAATAATGGCCTGTGGCCGGTTTGGTGCATGACGCCTCTATAGGCGACGTGCATGTATGTGATAATGGTGATTAATTGTGATTAATTGTAATGCTGAAGACGGCACACAAACACCCAGACCCCGAACCATCGGAATTAACCAATGAAGGTTAAAATCCCCGATCAGGCCGGGATTCGAACACGGGACACCTTAGACCAAAGGCCAGCCATGGAGCTGGAGAAGCCACGTGACGAAATACTGATTGGATTTGCTTTGATTACGACAAATTTCGGGGATTCCTTAGTTCCGTTTATAAAATTGACTGTCTAACATTATTTCACATGCTATATCTTTATTATTTATTATGCCCGAACGATTTCAACGAGTCCGCCTCTGTGGTGTAGTGGTTAGTGCGATTAGCTGTCACCCTCGGAGGTCTGGGTTCGATTCCCGGCTCGGCTGGAAAATGGTACGAGGGCTGGAACGGGGTCTACTCAGCCTCTGGAGGTTAACTGAGTAGACGGGGGGGGGGGGGTGGGGGTGGGGGAGGAGGATATTTCTACCTCAGACATTCTCGAAAGGCTTTTCTTCTGTGGTTCTCCACTTCTCCTCCAGGAAAATGCTAGGATGGTACCTAACTTCAGGCCACGGCCGCTACCTTCCTTGTTCCTTGTCTACCGTTCCAATCTCTCCATCCCCCCCCCCCACATGTCTTCTGTTCAGCATAGCAGCTGAGACCGCCAGGTCCTTCTCGCCAGTTGTATCCCCCGACCCAAAATCTCACGCTCCAGGACACTGCCCTTGAGGTGGTAGAGGTGGAATTCCTCTCTGAGTCCGAGCGAAAATCCAACCCCAGAGGGTAAACATATTAAGTAACTAAGTAAGTTTACTCGTTGCTACATGACGCAAAAAATTATGTATTCTAAGAAATTAAATATAAATTATTTGCTCACAATTGTTATATCGGTATAATTTTATTTCTTGCCTATCCCTCTGTGCTACGTGGCTTCTTTTTCTTATGGAGCGACGGTCTTTTCGGATTCATCTCTCATCTTTTAGATTGTTTCTTCAGTGTTCTCTGGTATTAAATTTGGTATGTATTCTTTGCTGGGGTTCTCCGAGTTCTTCTATTGTCATGTCTTTTAGTGCTTTTAGTATTTTATTTGGGGTTTACATTCGCTGCATAGCCAGGTTAGCATGAATTCTTTCTTTCTGGTTTTGTCATTTGATGCAGTTCTTGCATTCTGTGGCGTTATCCGTGCTTTTGATGAAATTCCTGCAGACGTCTCATGTTTATTCTTATACGTTGACTGTCAATCAACAAATAAAGCAAAATTTTAAACCACTACCAAATGGTGAGCTCAAAAGACACGGATCATCTCTATGTAACAATTGAATAAGGTAAGCACTGAAAAGGTGTCAGTTAAAAATGGTCGGGTTCAACAATTACATACATGGGTAACATCATGGTCGAAACTTCATCTTAGATTCTGACCACCGGGGTGAAAGATTAATGAGGTTTATGAGCTAGCTTCAGGTAATTCCCGTCAGACATTTTAGATGGCGCTGAAGGTCATTCACAACGTGTACATAGTTGTAGACAGGTTCTGTAGATGGCCGGCAAGTAGGCATGAAATGAGCGATGTTAATAATTAAAGGCAGTTTGCCTCGAAGTGAAGTATTTCAAGTCTAACCTCAATTAGTGGGCCCTTCTGACAAATAATTCGTCGTATCACGTCAAGTATTATGGAGATACTATCGCTGGATTGCACTGAATCCGACTTTACCCAATCGATTAACCTTGTTCGAACTAATATCTATTTTAAACGATAGTTCCCATGATGCTACAGTATTTGTGTTGTTTGAATTCCAAGTGCCCATGTGCTTGTGCTGTAAATCTTTGTTCCTTGTGCTTGTTTATTTGAAATATAACTTCATCAGTCTTCCTGAAATCCTGTATTTCCTGTCTGAGTACACCTCAGGGGCTGGAGGCTGAAAGGTTCTATTAAAGTATTTCTATGTATTTTCTTTCTCAGTGCATTTAATTCTGTTATATGTACACTGAATGACAGAGCAAGTGCAACACCAAGAAGGAGTGGTCAGAACTTTATGCCAATTGCAGGGTAGACTGACGTCACTGAGGTTGGTCGCTTCGTCAAATCGCAGCCGATACCCATAGGGATGTGTCCACGGTGCAGCGCCTGTGGCGAAGATGGTTGGCGCAGGGACATGTGGCACGTGCGAGGGGTCCAGGCGCAGCCCGAGTGACGTCAGCACGCGAGGATCGGCGCATCCGCCGCCAAGCGGTGGCAGCCCCGCACGCCACGTCAACCGCCATTCTTCAGCATGTGCAAGACACCCTGGCTGTTCCAATATCGACCAGAACAATTTCCCGTCGATTGGTTGAAGGAGGCCTGCACTCCCGGCGTCCGCTCAGAAGACTACCATTGACTCCACAGCATAGACGTGCACGCCTGGCATGGTGCCGGGCTAGAGCGACTTGGATGAGGGAATGGCGGAACGTCGTGTTCTCCGATGAGTCACGCTTCTGTTCTGTCAGTGATAGTCACCGCAGACGAGTGTGGCGTCGGCGTGGAGAAAGGTCAAATCCGGCAGTAACTGTGGAGCGCCCTACCGCTAGACAACGCGGCATCATGGTTTGGGGCGCTATTGCGTATGATTCCACGTCACCTCTAGTGTGTATTCAAGGCACGTTAAATGCCCACCGCTACGTGCAGCATGTGCTGCGGCCGGTGGCACTCCCGTACCTTCAGGGGCTGCCCAATGCTCTGTTTCAGCAGGATAATGCCCGCCCACACACTGCTCGCATCTCCCAACAGGCTCTACGAGGTGTACAGATGGTTCCGTGGCCAGCGTACTCTCCGGATCTCTCACCAATCGAACACGTGTGGGATCTCATTGGACGCCGTTTGCAAACTCTGCCCCAGCCTCGTACGGACGACCAACTGTGGCAAATGGTTGACAGAGAATGGAGAACCATCCCTCAGGACACCATCCGCACTCTTATTGACTCTGTACCTCGACGTGTTTCTGCGTGCATCGCCATTCGCGGTGGTCCTACATCCTACTGAGTCGATGCCGTGCGCATTGTGTAACCTGCATATCGGTTTGAAATAAACATCAAATATTCGTCCGTGCCGTCTCTGTTTTTTCCCCAACTTTCATCCCTTTCGAACCACTTCTTCTTGGTGTTGCATTTGCTCTGTCAGTCAGTGTATTTTCATGTGGTACGTGGATATTGATGTGATACTCCATTCTCTTGCATGTGGTGTGCTGTGCTGCCTTGCCTTTGAAGGGATTTCTTATTTGTTATGTCCGACTCGTTGGCTGAATGGTCAGCGTAATGGCCTTCGGTTCAGAGGGTCCCGGGTTCGATTCCCGGCCGGGTCGGGGATTTTAACCTTCATTGGTTAATTCCAATGGCCCGGGGGCTGGGTGTTTGTGCTGTCCCCAACATTCCTGCAACTCACACACCACACATAAAACAATCCTCCACCACAATAACACGCAGTTACCTACACATGGCAGATGCCGCCCACCCTCATCGGAGGGTCTGCCTTACAAGGGCTGTACTCGGCTAGAAATAGCCACACGAAATTATATAAATTTGTTATAATATCAGCTTTGTGTTAATGTGTCAATCAATTGAAGTTAAAGCTGCTTTGATATGTGAGGTTATGTTCCTAATAACATAGTATGCCATACGAAATAGGGGTATCAGATCATTAGTTACAACATATCGTAGTGTGTACTTGAAAATAAAACTATATGAATTACAATGTATTGGGCATGGCAGTACACTGACTGTGCAAACGTCATGGGATAGTGGAGCACTGATGCGCAGGTGTGTTGTCTGCGCACCACACGCCCCCTGTGCCAGCGGCAGTTGTATAGGAGACCTTGTGAGCAGTGGCTGTGCATGTGACAGGTGTAACATGGAACGTCGTCGTGAGCTGACACCGTTCGAACGGGGTATGGTGGTCGGTGCCCGACGGATGGGAAGTGCGATTTCCGAAGTGGTGCGGGAATTCGGCTTCACACGACAATCAACCGTGTCCAGGGTGTATAGTGAATGGTTGAATGGTTGAATGCAGGTATCACCATCCACAATAGACGAACGACCGGCCGTCCAGCCACCCTAGATGACCGTGACCGGCGATATGTGAGGCGGATTGTCAGTAGTGACAGACGGGCAAGCGTGCAACAAATCACTGCTCAATTCAACACAGGCCGTGCTAGATACGTCTCCCAGTGGACAATCCGTAGGAACATGGGTTCTATGGGGTATGGACGCCGGAGCCGCACACGGTTGCCACTGTTAACCCAACGTCATCGGGCACAACCACGCGCATTTGTCGCCAGTCACCAGGGATGGACACTGGAGAAATGGCGTAACGTGATATGGTCGTACGAATCACGATTTCAACTGCACCATGCCGATGGCAGGCACCGTGTATTGCGCAGATCACATGAAGCGATGGATCCCGATTGCCTCGAAGGTGTGGTCCAGGGCGCTGGTGTCTCTGTTATGATCTAGGGTGCATTTTTCTGGTATGAAATGGGCCCCCTAGCTGTTCTGGAAGAGACTTTGAATAGTACGCGGTATGTTGAGCTGCTCGAAGACCATTTCCACCCATTTTTGGCCTTCCAGCGCTCAGACGGTTCTGCGGTGTTTCAAGATGATAACGCGCCGCCACATCGCTCCCACGTCGCCCGGGAATGGTTCCAGGAACATGCAGCGTAGGTCCAACGACTGCCATGGCCACCCGGGAGGCCCGATATGAACCATGTCGATCATATCTGGGATGTCCTGGAACGCAGGCTCCGTGCCATGGATCCTACACCCACGAACAGACCAGCATTGCGGACGCTCTGCAAACGATTTGGTGTCAGCTGCGTACAGAGGACTACCAGGGACTTGTCGACCCACTTCCACGGCGTCTCACTGCAGTTCGCAGGGCCAGAGGAGGCCCCACATGCTATTAGGTGACTATCACATGACATTTGCTAAGTCAGTATAGTAGAACTGCATTATAATCGACGGAACGGGGGAGGGGTAAGGGAAAAGGAGGGGGAGGGAGGAGCTGTAAGCATAACCGGATGTGCGTCACTACGCCGGATGTTACTTCTCGGTGCTATCTGTAGACAATAACAGCAAGGTATTGCACACAATGCGCACTGTGGCGCTATCTCAAATTTCGGACTGAAACTGTTAAGGGGCCCATAGACGTGCAATATTATTGCGCAATATCGGAGTTTGTGCAATATAACTGATAGTGTGTACTTAATATTCACGGGTTGTACAATATATTGTGCAAAGCGGTCACAGGCGTACAATATGCGTTGCAATATATAGTCAGTCCATGCCGTTATTTTGTTTGCTGAACATGTTGAGTGACACTGATCTTCGCTGCGTTTTGCTCGCCGTGGGCGTAAGTGCCACAAAGAAGCAGAAACGGAAAAGGACATGGGCCAAACAGTGGTTTCTGGACAGAGAAAGGTACACTCATGGAAATTTACTCACTGAACTGAGAAAATGCGAGCCAAATGATTTTCGAAACTTTCTGCGCATGAATGGAGAATTGTTTGATGAACTAATCGCTTTGGTTACGCCTCAAATCGAGAAAAAGAATACTATTACGCAGAGAATTGATTTTTTAATAACTTCTTGTTTATCGGCATTCGGATATTTTTCGCGATATTTATCAATAAGCACCTCGTACTGTACACTTGTTTTTAACGCGATTACTGTAACCTTTGCTCTTAACGTCCCATAAAGCCGGAAGGTCATGGTACACTTCGATAAACTCCAAAATAAACTTTTTCTCCTCCTGTTTGTCTGCCATCGCGATACGTTCTCCCCCACCTGTTGATAACAACTGGCGGGAGGACGGGATATTGCACAATATTGCCAACACACGGCACAGTATTTTGTGGTTTGTGCAATATATTTCAAACTTCTTTGATTTCGTACAATATATTGCACAACCCTTCAATACGAAGTACACACTATCAATTATATTGCACAAACCCCGATATTGCACAATAATATTGCACGTCTATGGGCCCCTTTAGTACCTTGCGGCTTGGCACCAAAATTCATCATTGAGTTTCATCTCTATTTCATTCTATCATCTTTGATTCTGATCTAAAATATTAGATGAACAACTAACATGACATGAAGAAATACACGCTTACACGTTTATATACAACATTTTAAACATGTAGTTATTCGAACGTTCTTAGTTTAAATCTGCGAATCGTGTGAATTTCACTGCAAGGAAATGTTTAAACAGATATGGAACTGATCGCATTAAAATGGCAATGAAAGTTTCGCAAAGTGACTCAAGGTACGCATTGCACTCATGAAAGCAATAACTAAAAATTACACGCTGGATAACGTTTATCCAGTTCCGCACTCTAGAGGCAAGCGTTTGACCTCACGTACACATGCGATCAAGTGCAGACATAATGAGAAAGGTTGGTAAAACGGTGATTATTTTTTGTTCGTTTTTGCTGTTCTTATGAACATTTGGTTGCAAAATACGTTAGAAAAATGGAACACGAATTGCAATATTCAAAATGGATTTGAATGATTAAGATGAACGACAACATAACGAGTAACATAAGTACCGATTAACGTCATGATAAGCTCACCGGGCAACAAATTAGTCACCTTAATGCGCACGCACAGATGGATCGTTAAGCCTGTACATATGGGGCAGAGAACGAGCCCCGTGCTCAACCGCACGCGCATTGCCTCTACGTGAGCATAAGGCAGTAGCGATCAGTGAGACTTTGATGTTTCCAGCGGACAGTGAACGACAACATGGACAGATGTTAGGATGTGGCAGAGTGGCAAAAGTGGACAATGGTGTTTGGCCGTAACCATAGCCATAAGGTGCGTGAAGTTGCTGGATTTGCTGGTGTTTCCCAGCGGACTGTTCAGCGTGTCTACAAGCAGTGGCCACGAAACACGACTTGTGGACAGAAAAAGACCCTCACTGAGAGGGACCAGAGACACGTTTCGCAGCTTGCGAATCGAAATCTCTTCCAAACTCGATAGAGATTGCGACAGTCAGTGAATGAAGGTCCATCCCAACCTGTTAGTGAGAGAACATTGCGACGGGAACTGCATGCAATGAACATTTGGAGTCGGTCACCTCGCAAGAGGCCATTGCTCACACAGGCACATAAGGCTTCAGTGGGCTAGAAACCATCGAACGTGGACAGAAGCTGACTGTAATGTGGTCTGAAGAATCAAGTTTTTGCCTGTATTCCAATGATGCACATGCACCGAAGGCCAAATGAAACATTTCATCCTGGATGTGTGCAAGGTCAGGTTCAAGCCGGAGGTGGGTCTCTAATGTTTTGGGGTGTTTCTCGCATCGTGGATTGGGCCCGCTCACTGAGGTGACCACTAACATGAACCACCATGTTTATTTAAACATTCTGAATGATCAGGTGTTGCATTTCAGTCAACATCTACATGATGAGAATTGTTCAAGATGACAACAGCAAAGTTCATATTAGACTGGTTTTATGAACACTCTCCCACTCTATTACATCTCAATTCGCCTGAAAAATCAGCCGACTTGAACCCCATTGAAATCTGTGAAACGTGTTGGAACAGCGGGTAAAACTCCGACATCAGTATGCCCGCAATGCGCGACGTACCAGCACATCCTTATGGACTCACTTTGTAACCAAACCCAGTGGTTATCGAGTCCAGAGGCGGAGCTGTCCCGTGAGCTTACATATCGGGTCGTCAGGCGCCCTTATTTCTCCTGTTTCGGAAGATATTTACAATTTCTTTTTTGTATTGTGTAGGTAAAGCCAGCTCAGAAAACCTGATCATCAATACGTCACGCGACGTCCATTGTTGATTGTTGTTTAAAGTGTAATTTTATGTCCCCAATCGATAGAGCGGCCTCGAATAAGACAAGTGCGATATTTATTGGCGGTGACAGAGCACAAGAGGGATGGTTAGTGTTTCCAGTCAGCCTGCAGTCAGTGCGGTCAGGCGAGGGTACGCTGGTGTTGTCTGAGTCATCTGTCCATAGATTGGCGTGATGAAACTGTCCATGCCACCCTGTTCTGTGCTAATGTAGCTTACTTGAAAGAAAACCGAGCGAGTTGGCCCTGAAGATGGTTTTCCATGGTTTGCCATTTCACACCAGGCAAATGCTGGGGCTGTACCTTTATTAAAGTCACGGCCGCTTCGTTCCCACTCCTAGCCCTTTCCTATCCCATCGTTGGCGTAAGACCTATCTGTACCGAGCTCGATAGCTGCAGTCGCTCAAGTGCGGCCAGTATCCAGTATTCGGGAGATAGTAGGTTCGAACCCCACTGCCGGCAGCCCTGAAAATGGTTTTCCGTGGTTTCCCATTTTCACACTAGGCTGTACCTTATTTAAAACCACGGCCGCTTCCTTCCCACTCCTAGGACTTTTCTGTCCCATCATCGCCATAGGACCTATCTGTGTCGGTGCGACGTAAAGCAACTAGCAAAAAAAAAAATACCTATCTGTGTCGGTAAAAAAGTAAAAAGCTAAAACTTGACATGGGACCTGGAAAAGGTCTAGCGGAAAGCAGCACGATTTTTGTGGGTGATTTCCGACGAAAGTGTAGTGTTACGAATGTTTTGCAAAATAGGGTGGGAAGACTTGGGAGTAACGAGACGAGATGTTCGACTAAGTGGTAAGTTCCGAGCTGTCAGTGATTTATTTTCTATTTGTTTTACGTCGCACCGATACAGATATGTCTTATGGCGACGATGGGATAGGAAAGACCTAGAAAGTGGAAGGAAGCAGCCGTGGCCTTAATAAAGGTACAGCCCCAGCATTTGCCTGGTGTGAAAATGGGAAACCACGGAAAACCATCTTCAGGGCTGCGGACAGTGGGGCTCGAACCCACTATCTCCCGAATACTGGATACTGGCCGCACTTAAGCGACTACAGCTATCGAGCTCGGTGTCAGTGAAGAGATGGCGTGGAATGACATTAGTAGATGAATATACTTAAAGGTAGGAAATATTAAAAATTTGGAATTCAAGAGGCAAATATTCATTTATAGGAAGAGGAGTTAGTGATTGTCAGGGGAAATGTTCGATACATTTGCAAGTTCTTTGAAATCTGTCACCTGGGCGATTGTCCTAAATACAGTTGAGTGGTGGATGTTTAGTCCTCCTTTTATTATTATTATTATTATTATTATTATTATTATTATTATTATTATTATTATTATTATATTTTCTCCTTCGTTTCGGTCGTGTATGGAGCACGTTTGACAGTCTTTGCGGTATTTTTAGCCTTCTCTGCCTTCACTCTCTATCAGTATCTTCTAATTATTTTCTCCTACTTCTTTCTTTTCTTCTATATAGGATCTCCCTTTTCCCCAGTCTCCTGGAAACCGCGGAACTTTTCGACAAATTATCCAAATCGATTTCTGTCTATGATCTAATCTTTGCGAAACCCCATCTTCGTCAAGTCCAACCTCACTTCTCTCTCCTTCTTCTTCTTCTTCTTCTTCTTGAAGAATTCAAAGATTCTCTTTGTCAGTCTGCTCATGTCCATCCTCAACAAGTGTCCATAAAAATGTAACCTTTTCTTAACCACTCTTTCTGTTCTTGGAACTTTTCTTAGCATTTTCTGCCTCTTTTTTTCAAGCCCACCTTTTCCAGTCATATCCAATGTTTCTGCTGCACACAGCCACTCAGGTTTAACAACAGTGTATAGATGCCTCAATTTTTCTCGTCCGCTCCTTAATGGCATTTCCGACCCATTCTTTTGTAATGTCTCCCTCTTAAATGTCCTGATTTGTTTGTCTCCTAACTTCACAGCTGAGGGTCCTCTTTCATGTTCGTCAAGAACGCAGTCTTCTCAAAAGAATGATGATGATTATTATTATTATTATTTATTATTATTATTATTATTATTATTATTATTATTATTATTATTATTATTATTATTATTATTATTATTATTATTATTATTATTATTATTATTATTGAAGAATAGGATGTGTCTCACTTTTCTTCAGGGTGGGGACTTAGAAACTATCTGATTTTTTCCTTCATTCAAACAACAGTGGATTTCCAAAGGAATTCATCATGAACCGTGGTAAGCCCACTGCTGTTTCTCGTGTTGTGAAGCGCATCTTGCCAGCTCTTGCTCACTAGTCGCGGGATGACGCATCTCACTGACAGATTTACATCCCAGAGATACAAAATAGCACTGCTTGCACATGTTCCACTTCCTACGAGGTACACGTGAGAGCTTTCGAAAACAGGAACAGCGGACTTCACACGTCGGTCGTAAATTACAAAGATTTCTTCTTATTATTATTGTTAGCCAAAAAAACAGAAAACACTCAAATATGCTGAAGAGCCTGCATGAAATTATCGAAAATCCGGGTCTTAAAGTCTCTTATGAAATGACGGAATATATGGCATACAAGCACAAAAATGGGAGGTACCGTATATGGAGGTAAAACATGGGAAGATTAAGAGGACAGAGAAGCTCAAATACCTGCGTGAATGGATCCAAGCCAACGGACTGCATAGAGAGGCAAGATCTGACGTACAAGCTAACACCTCGGTAATAAACCCGCAAGCTTCAGAGTGTTTTACTTGAAGTACTGCACGAACACGAGAAAAAGGGAGGAAGATTCCGAGGAAAATTCTGGGACCGCAGAAGCTTACTAATGGAACTCGGAAGAAAAGGGAGAAACTGAAATCACAATGCCGGGACGAAGGGTGAAATTCTATGGACACCTAATAAGAATGGTTGACAAACGACTGACTATATCTTCAGATACATCATGGGGTTCAAGGCCACTTCCAAGTAGGTAGAAGAGGTCAAGAAGGATGCAAACTGGATGTGATCCAGAAAGACACCATAGAAGGAGCGCATTACGTTGGCTCGGACGTGTGATGAGGATGTCGCAGAGTGTAGGAAGCCCGGAGTGAAGGACCTACACCCCGCATTAAGTGGAAAGATAATATCAAGTCCAGCCTAGAAACCAGAGGTATCCTGTGGAGGTAAGCTCAACAGATGACACAAGGTATAAAAGCCTGGCCAAACCTCGACATCGCAAGGTAAGAACTGATCCACAACAGACGAGCGTTCCGAAGACAGGGTGGGCAATCTAAAATCATATGAAGAGAAAACACTAAAAAGGAGGCCCTAACGGATCCTTTTCGAAGAGAAGGTTGAGAAGCGAGAGAATGGAGAGGTTGTGGGAAGAAAAGAGAAGTTCTATGCGGTCCCTAGTTGGCCAAATTCGGAAACGAAAGTATATTGTTGTTATCCTCTACATGCGAATTTAGCACGACTCAAAATACTCAGTGGCGTTTATTTTCCTTCCATTCCTTTCTCTCTTCGGTCCAAGTTATTGCGGTCTTCTTGCGTGAACCCGGCCAACTTAAGTTCGTTTTACGATTTCACCGATCCATTTCATCGTGACTGTTTCTGTTTTACACTTGTTGTTATAGAATTTCCCTCTTTTTTTTACAGTCGGCCTTACTTCACACTAACACAGATAGGTCTTACGGCGACGATGCGATAGTACGGCTATGTGCCAGGAGCGATCGTGCCGGATGCGACCAACCTGCCAATCAGTCAGACATTGCTGATCTATTTTTAGGGAATCGCCGAAGTGGCAGATTGGCTATCGGTTTGGTATTTAAACTTTAAATACTTCAAGCCAAAAATAAAAACAATAGTAGCGATACTAGCAAGAAAGAAACTAGAAAACTGAAAAATGATTACCACAAATAAAAAACAGCCATAGTAAATTACTGAACAAGTTAGAAAAATAACACAAACGAAAAACAACTTACGAGTACCTAGCATTCCAGCGAAAAAGAATTTAATAATGATTATGATTTAGTAAAAAAAAGCCTTTATTTGCTTATCGAACAATCTAGCGGCAGCAAACACATCAACTTGTGCACTGATTCAATTATGAATCGATATTGTTTTAACTAGTGGTGAATTAGAGTGATGAAAGCTTCTAGATCTTGGGATGTAAAATAGTATTTGCTGTCGTGATGTTACTTGTGGTATATGAATAAGAATGAAGGTAAGCAATTCTTGACAGTACATTTTTCCATTCATAACTTTCCTGAATATCTGTAACGAAATTAATGTTCTGTTTTTCAAACAAGTGATGTTGAATAAATTTCTTAGATGCTGGGTTGAAATGTCAAATTGACAAAATACATTGAAAGTTTTATAATACAAATATATTAGAAATTTACTTTGTACAGTCTCAGTGTGACGTGTTTGGTCCTTATAAATGGGGTCCCAAATTACCGATGAATATTCTAACTTGCTTCGTATCAAACTTATCTACAACTTAAGAAATACTTCCAGTTGAGTAAATCATTTGGAATTTTTAATAATAAAACCAAGCATCTTTTTTAGACTCATTACTTTTGCAGTATGGCTATTTAAAGTTAATTTGTTGTCGAAAATAATTCCTAAATCATTAATAGACGTTAAAATTTCAAGTGTTCTTTCACCAATATAATATGTCGAATGTATGTATTCCTTTTTCATGGAAAATACCAGAAGTTTACATTTCTTAACATTCAGGAATAATTTATTGCTATCACACCATACTACATTATTAATACCCTGCTGCGAATCATGCACGTCACTGCATTTATATATGGCCTTATACAACTTTACGTCGTCAGCAATCAACAAACAGTGAGAGGAATGAATCATTCCAGGCAAGAAGTCTTAAAATGTTCTTCGTTGTATGCAAGAATATAGATACAATTCAAAATTCACAGTCTTCATGAGATGTGAAAATGGGCGTATATACATAGTATAGAGGAGAAGTCTTATGATATTCTTATCACTGCGGAGCGTAGATACACTTTAAAATCATTCATAATCTTGATGAGATGTAGAATTGAGCATATATGCATAGTATTGGCTTAGTAAAATGTGATTTGAACAAATGTATTATTGCTCTGAAAAGGAAATAGGAGTGGACCCTTGTGGCACACCAGAAAAACTAACAAAATTATGTGAAATTTCACTTTTGAAACAGATTGCTGCCTAAATTTTAAATATAAACTTAATAGTTGAAGTAATGGTTTAGAAATCCCAAACTGATGCAGCTTTGACAAAATAATTTTAATATCCACCTTATCAAAAGTCTTTTCTAGATCCCTGTGGATTACATAGGTTCTTCTATTTGTGTCTACTGCATTGTACATCTTTTGAGTAAAACCCTGTAAACAAAATAATATAATGAGTTATTCCATATTTTCAATAAAAATTGAGTAGTGTTTATTAAATACACATTTACTGGGACTAGTTTCGAGCTATTTAAAGGCCATCTTCAGCCATATCGCATATAGAACTAAGTATTTGAAACGCAGTTGTTTTAAAGATGGTCTTAGAACCTATAAGTTTGACACTATGAAAAATTGTTTATAGAATTTCCTGCAAACATATTTGTTGTAAGAAATTAGTTCACTTAGGTACAGGAATATACGAGAAGAAGAAGAAGTCTTAAAATGTTCTTCGTAGTATTCAAGAATGTAGATACAGTTCAAAATTCACAGTCTTGATGAGATGTGGAAATGGGCATATATGCAAAGTGTAGAGGAGAAGAAGTCTTATGATATTCTTATCACTGCGAAGCGTAGATACACTTTAAAATCATTCATAATCTTGATGAGATGTAGAGATGAGCATATATGCAAAGTGTTGCCTTAGTAAAATATGAGTCGAACAATATTATTGCAGTAGTAAGGAAATTCTACATAGCTGTGTATAAAGGAAATAATGTACAAATATTGAAGGTATACATGGAGATTAATGACTTTAAAAATGAAAGTGAAAAGACACTTGAGATATATGAATTAAGTTAAAAACGATATATTCCTTGTATTAAAATGGTGGAATGAATTCTCATCTAATGCTGATATAAAAAAAGGAAAATAAATAAAATTAGAGAAATGTAGAAAATATTAATGAAATTTAAGGGATGTAAAATATTGAAAGAGAGATAGGAAATAAGCCAAAATGTGGCTCATCTTGCGTAACCAAGTGTTGGACGTATTAGTAAACTAACGTACTTGGAAGAAAAAGAAATAAAAAACGAAAAATACTAAAGTTTCATTATAACTATATATTATTCAAGTTTTAAACCTGCATGTCCAATATCCTGATCCGTTTTAGTTGTTGGTGAACTCCTCATCCAGACACGCAATGGAATGTTTTTTTGTCATTTTCTACTTTTTCGGTAAGCAGGATGTCTTCAAAGAAAGGTTGAACATGATGGGTAATTGAGCAACCAGTATGTCAGCACAGCCCTTGATAATGTACGGTGGAATGCCACCAAGTCCACTGGATTTCTTAGGTTTTAACTTTTTATTAATAACTGTCCTTAAGTTACTTCATCTACCGTTATGTGAGTGATGTTCCATTTATCGACCCCGCGAAGAACAGAAACTTCATTCAAAGAAAGATGTTCCACGTTATAAGTAAAATCCGAGTTGACATTCACCAATGAGAAATACTCGGCAAACCCGTCTGCTATGTTTCCAGGTGTATAATAATTTTCATTCAGTAGAAATGAACATTTCCCTTGGTAAAATATTCCAATCCCTAACTCCATTTTTTATAAACGAATATTTGCCTCAATTTGTCTTTTTGAATTCCAACTTAATATTGTGATCATTCCTACTTTTAACAGCACCACCCAAACTTATTCTCATACTAATGTCATTCCATGCCATCTCTTCACTGACAGATCGGAACATACCGCTTAGTCGAACAGCTCATCTCCTTTCTCCAAAGTCATAGCGTGACGGTGCAAGCAAAAGACCTGAAAATTACAGCATTATGACACCCTCTCCAAGATCTACTCTGTTAATTTGGTGCATCAGTTACCTTCCATACTGTATATACTGGAATGTGGTTCGATTATGTAACATGATCTCACGAAACATCAAAGTATCTGAATAATTGCTACCATCTCCTATGATTACTTTTTACTTTTTAGCGCATGCCTTTTAGTGCTGGGAGTGCCTGAGGACATGTTCGGCTCGCCAGATCTGTAGCTCCTTTTCCCGATACACCCCGCGGGAGTAAACTACATATACTACTGTGTGAGAGTGTTGTCTGTGGGTGTAATTGTACGGGCTAGGAGTGGGAAGGAAGTGGTCGTGGGAATGAGAACGGTACCATCCCGGCATTTGGCTGGAAATGAAAATGGGAAACCACAAATAATCATATTCGAGGATGGCCAACGGGGGATTCGAACTCAGCCGTCTCCCTAAATAGCCGTAAAAGGCAGTGCCATAACTCACTGAGATAACTTGTCTGGTAACTTCTGCCAGGCATGGAAACACAGCTCCATATATCTATGGGCATGTTGTAGGATAAAACGTAAATGCATCACCATATTTCGTATTGTAAAAAACTACCAATTTCCCGCAGTAAATTCTTCAAAAGCAACTTAGGAAGATGCTGCTCTGTCATTTCTGTTTTCCGAAAATCCAGGGATGAACTTCATGATCCCCAAGAACTGTGTTTATAGATAAGGTAACTGTAAAGCAAATATAATCACCGGGCTGAGTGGCTCGGGCGGTTGAAGCGCTGGCCTTGTGACCCCAACTTGGCAGGTTCGATCCTGGCTCAGTCCGGTGGTATTTAAAAGGTGCTCAAATACGTCAGCCTCGTGTTGGTAAATTTACCGGCACGTAAAAGAACTCATGCGGGACTAAATTGCAGCATCTCGGCGTCTCCGAAAAACCGTAAAATTAGTTAGTGGGACTTAAAGCCAATAACAACAATATTATTATTATTTACAAATATAATTTTCGTTAAATATAACTGAACTTATGTTATTGTCCGGTCTAGAAAGACAAGAATAACGGCCGAGAGGATTCGCCGTGATGACCACATGCCACCTCGTAATCTGCAGGCTTTTGGACTGAGCAGCGGTCGCTTGGTAGGCCAAGACCCTTCGAGGGCTGTAGTGCCATGGGGTTTGGTTAAGCTTTTTTAATGTTATTGTAGTATTCAGTATAGAATTACCTGATTGTATATTTCCTTCCGCATTTTTAGGGTTTTGAGCGTAAAATATATTTTGTATTATTCGTGACCCATCTATTTTTTCTCTTGGGAGGAATATGTACGTTTAAGGCATTCCACTGATTACACTGATTTAGTTCTCAACGACGAGTTGTTGAGCTGGTTTCAGATAGCGCCTTTGTGGTGATATAACGTATGCATGTTTTTTATTTGAATTTTCGTCATAGAAATGTACTCATTATTATTTATAAACCTTTCACGCAGTCTTTGGGATTGTTCTCCGTAAAGATTTATATCGGCTGTATTTACCGACGACTCCGGCTCCTTGGGTTAATGGTTAGCTTGCTGGCCTTTTTTTTCACAGGGGCCCCGGTTCCATTCCAGGCAGGTTCGGGAATTTTAACCATCATCGTTTAATTCCGCTGGCACGGGGGCTGGGTGTATGTGTCGTCTTCATAATCATTTTATCTTCATCACGACGCGCAGGTCGCCTAAGGGAGACAAATCAAAAGACCTACACCTGACGAGCCGATCATGTCCTCGGACACTCCCGGCACTAAAGGCCACACGCCATTTTATATTTTATTTTTTACCGACGACAACTAATTCAGTGTACATAATTAAATGTTGTGCACGGTTTGTGGTTATAGTAGTTCGCTATTTGAACAGAACGAAGAACAATTTCATTCTCAACACGGTAAGCAGTGCTATAAATGTTTGGCCTATTTTCTAGCCTTTTCTTGTTCTGATTTAGATTACCTTATCTTGGATGACGACATAGCTTATTAAATGAAAATTCGGTTGTCAACACGGGTCGCATGCGGCATGGTTACAGATTGTGCGGTCGCTAGCGGCACGGGTCGCATGCGGCACGGTCGCATCTGGCACGACACCGATAGCACAGGGATAGAAGTGGGAAGGAAGCGGCCGTGACCTTAATTAAGGTACAGCCCCAGCATTTTCCTCGTGTAAAAATGGCAAAGCACGGAAAACCATCTTTAGGGCTGCCGACAGTATGATTCGAACCGATCATCTCCCGAATGCAAGCTGACAGCTGCGCGCTCCTAACCGCACGACCTAGCGCTAGTTGACTAAAGAACTCTTGTCTTCTTCGTCCTGAGGTGGTGCAGCTCTTTCCAGGCATACACCCAGTAGAGGTAAGCTCAAATACCAGCCCTCCTGCCATTCTTAAGTCTCCAACAGTACCGGGAATCGAACCCGGACCACCGAGGACGGCAGTTAATAGTGGTAACCGTTAGGCTAAGAGGCGGACAGAACCTGAATTCTGACATGAGATGAAACCTAATGTTTAAACATTTTTGACAGATGGTAGAGGGCTGTTATTAGAATCCTGTGTTGATCCATTACATCTGGTGTTTCAACTTTTCAATTTTCACTATCGAGTTTATGTTTAATGTTGCAAAGAAAGAGAACTTCCTTCGTTTACTGAATTTAAGTCTCTGTCTGCAGTTTGTCTATTGGGCCTCCAGGCGCTCCGACTCGCCATGATCTTCTAAGTGACACTCTACCGTATCGGAGTGGTGCCTTTTCTTGGGCCTATGATGCTGTATGTCCAAGACTCTCCATGTTTGGTTGATTGTCTGATCATTGATCAATGTTCTGACCATGGTCAGAATTTACAATTCCAGATGTGATCTGGAAAGGTGATTGATGAATGAAATTGTGGAGTGTGTTTGGTCTGCGAGAGCTATTTGATTTCCGCCAGTAATCGGTTGAGGATCTCCTATCCGCCACCTGGGACACGCCTCGTCTTCGCCTGCTATGACAGTGTAGTAGGTACGTGGAAACTGATCAGCCTTATTGGAATTACTATTACGAACTCTAAATCAAGAGTTAAATTCAGAGGGGAGTCATTTGAAATCTGGACAGCACTTCGACAGGATGACGGTCTCTCACCATTACTATTTAACTGCACACTGGAGAAAATCATGCGAGAGTGGAATAAGAAATGCCAACCCAAACATCAAGATTTGCAAAAATATCAAACTCAATTGCCTGCAATTTGTAGATGACCTTGCGCTGCTCACAAATAGTGTGTAAGAAGCTAAACCCCAAACTGAAGAACTCGAAAAAATAGCAGCAAAAGTCGGACTACAAATCTCATTTGAAAAGACGAAAATGATGTCATTCTTCAAGACTATCATACTGAATAATAAGAAACAAATTAATATTGTAAATAAATTCAAGTATCTTGGGGATATTATTACCTGGAACTTAAACGAGAAAGTGAATAATAGACACAATGCGGGAAACGAGGGTTGCATTTTTCTGCCACATATCAAGACTACCAGAAACCAGGGTATTGAAACATCTTTTCAACTACTTTTGGAAAAGTAAAACCAAGAATAATTGGTTCGAAGAAGTCCAAGATGATTTAGATGAGTTAGGCTTGACAACGCAGCAAATTGAAGACCGAGAAGAAAGAGGATTCTGAGAAACAGAGACTTGAGACTTAAACTAAAAGCTTTTACACGCAAACAGTACACCATAATTGACGAAGAGAGGGCAGCCAGCTCGGAAAGAATGAAGAAGTTCTGGGGGCAGAAGAAGAAACATAAGCTATTTTTTTTTGCTAGGGGCTTTACGTCGCACCGACACAGATAGGTCTTATGGCGACGATGGGATAGGAAAGGCCTAGGAGTTGGAAGGAAGCGGCCGTGGCCTTAATTAAGGTACAGCCCCAGCATTTGCCTGGTGTGAAAATGGGAAACCACGGAAAACCATCTTCAGGGCTGCCGATAGTGGGGCTCGAACCTACTATCTCCCGGATGCAAGCTCACAGCCGCGCGCCTCTACGCGCACGGCCAACTCGCCCGGTAGAAACATAAGCCAAATTTGTAGCCAATACTCTTAAGACTTAAATGTAAATGGATTGATTAAAGTGATCCAATGTGGGCGAAAAATTATTTTCAAAAGGTGGTGGAGGATTGCTATAAAGAGATACCCACATCATGTGTGTGGTTGTGTTAACAGCAGGAACAAATGTTATTTACAACACGTAACTGCTGAACTGCCTCTGTGTGATCGTTATGTCGGTCGTTAAGATGGCACACGCGACCAAGGACACTGTCTGTGACACAGGGAGGTGTTTACTCGGCCAGCTCAGTGATGTACGACCTATTTTTTCTGGATATTGCTACGTGTCATGAAAATAATTGGACGTATGCTGTGGGGTCCTAAACGTGTAAATATTACAGTGACCGTTGTTATTTACTGGAAGTATCATATAATATTATCTATACTAATATTATAAAGAGGAAACATTTGTATATTTGTTTGTAACGGATAGACTCAAAAACTGCTGAACCGATTTTAAAAATTGATGATGATGATGATGATGATGCTCGTTGTTTCAAGGGGCCTAACATCTAGGTCATCGGCCCCGATTTTAAAAATTACTTCACCTATAGAAAGCTATATTGCCAATGAGTAACATGGCCTGTATTTTATTTTCAAAACAATTCGATGGGGGTGTAGGGGATATATAAAAATTTATAAATATAATAGGCTAATATAGGCGAAATCGAATTTGTAGTACAAGGACGAGAAAAAGCTCATTTTAAGCCCCTTGACGCAAAGAACAAAACTCTGTAAGCCCTACAGGACCGAATACCATGTTTTAAGGCCCTAAAAAAACCAACCATTATGCAGACATTGGCACCACACTACCCCAGCTCTAGGAATCGGATAAAAGAAATGAACTGCCGTAACCATGGCAACGTCAGCTCCAGGATTCTACAGAGCGAGATTATGCATGTACATTTGGGCATAGCTGCCAACCAAAATTGGTACACATATGACTTACTATCTGGGAAGAATGTACTGTTGTGTAAGACTCTCATAGGACTCCTTTTGGCGGGGATGGAAAGGGGGTGAAATACAAAAAATACCCAGGCGACTCCCGAACGCCGTACTTTCTACTTATAAATGTCCCGCATGCACAAATGGTGAATGAGATGGGATGTTACGTCAGAATATGAAGAGATAAGAATCGGAGTGTCGCTCGCAGCATGTTACTCAGCGCTGCTGTTCTAACGCAGCCCTTGCATTAGTAAACATTGTTTACGACCGCGTAGTTCTGGGCTGGTGTACTGTACAGCCGCACTATATTTGCTGCCTGCATATCGGCAATGGCTAGTGTGTTCAGCAGCGACGAATACACAGATATTTTCTAAATCTGGATAATCTGGTTGGAATACAACAGACGCTCCAAACGGATGTATGCCTTCTACACACGTACTTCACCGAATAGTATTAGTTTTTGTTTCATACAAGCAACTCTTTTATTGAGTGGAATGTCTACAATTGTATAAATTAATAAGTTATTAGACTTCTTTTTCTGCATCTTTGGCGTGTCTACAAACAGTAGCGGCGATTAGGGGGGTGGGGCGAGGAGGGGCAGTCCCCCCCCCCACCACTTTGTGGAGTAAACATTACATCTTTATTCCACTTTAGCCAGCTGGAACTAGGAATTATTTTTTAAGAACAGCTGTTTGTACAAACCTTGTTATCTTATCTGTTAATTTCTTCGTTTATTTTCTTTAATTATTAACATAATTATTGACGGAAAGACGCACAAAATGCTGTTCGTCGCGGCTAACCAGTTTGTATAGCACTACGGCAAGGTAGTGCAGACTTTGCATATGGTGTGAGGAAGGGTAGTAGGGGTACATATTTTTTTTTTTTTTTTTGCCGAGGTCGTGGCCACTGAGTTATGATTCACCCGCTTGCCGCGCGCATTCGTCAGTCTGGCAGTCTCTTTAGTGTCTGTTAGTTTCTTAGTGTGTATTCAAATACTAAATGATTGTAATTGCATAATCATGCCGTATTTCTATGTAATTGTACCGAGCGAGCTGGCCGTGGGATTACGGGCGCCCAGCTGTGATTTGCACTCGGGAGATAGTGGTTTCTAATCCCACTGTCGGCAGCCCTGAATATGGTTTTCCGTAGTTTCCCATTTTCACAGCAGCCAAATGCTGGAGCTGTACCTTATTTAAGGCCACGGTAGCTTCCTTTCAACGCGTAGCCATTTCCTGTCCCATCGTCGCCATAAATCCTATTTATGTCGGTGCGACGTAAAGCCAATTGTAAAAAAAAAAAATTCAGTTGTAATTGTATTTCAACGGGAGATAATACCGACGTTCCTTTCACTGGGCTAAATTATTTATTTTGTGTTATGATATTTATTAAGTAAAAATCAAAAATGAAATGGCGTATGGCTTTTAGTGCCGGGAGTGTCCGAGGACATGTTCAGCTCGCCAGGTGCAGGTCTTTTGATTTGACTCCCGTAGGCGACCTGCGCGTCGTCATAAGGATATAATGATGATGAAGACTACACATACACCCAGCCCCAGTGCCAGCGAAATCAACCAATGTTGGTTAAAATTCCCGACCCTGCCGGGAATCGAACTCGGGACTCCTGTGACCAAAGGCCAGCACGCTAACCATTTAGCCATGAAGCCGGACATTTATTAAGTAAATGTATTTAACCTGCCCCGTAGTATGTTTGTGGGACCTGGTGAAAATTTTATTATACAGCATTGAATCAAAAGCTCAAAAAAAAAAAAAAAAAAAAAACAACAACATTATTACGAATAATTCATGGGGCAGATTAATTACATTTACATATACAATAACATAATACAAACGAAAGAATTTAGTCCAGTGAAAGTAAAGTTGGTATTCTCTCGCGTTGAAAGTACAATTACAATTAAATATATCTCTTTTTGCAATTGACTTTACGTCGCACCGACACAGTTAGAACTTACTGGAAGGAAGCGGCCGTGGCCTTAATTAAGGTACAGCCCCAGGAGTTGCCCGGTATGAAAATGGGAAACCACGGAAAACCAACTTCAGGGCTGCCGACAGTGGGATTCGAAACCACTATCTCCCGAGTGCAACCTCACAGCTGCGGGCCCGTAACCCCACGGCCAGCTTGCCCGGTACAATTACATAGAAATACGGCATGATTATGCAATTACAATCATTTAGTATTTGAATACACACTAAGAAACTAACAGACACTAAAGAGACTGCCAGGCTGACGAATGCGCGCGGCAAGCGGGTGAATCATAACTCAGTGGCCACGACCTCGGCAAAAAAATATGTACCCCTACTACCCTTCCTCACAGCACATGCGAGGTCTCTATTACTTACCGTAGCGCTATACAAATCGGTTAGCCGCGACAGGCTTGTACAAATAGCTTTTTAAAAATAATTCCTAGTTCCAGCTAGCTAAAGTGGAATAAAAATGTAATGTTTACTCTAGAAAGTGGTTGGGGGGGGGGGGCGACTGTCCCTCCTCGCCCCACCCCCCTAATCGCCACTACTGTTTGTAGACACGCCAAAGATGCAGTAAAGGAAATCTAATAACTTATTAATTTATACACGTGTAGACATTCCACTCGATAAAAGAGTTGATTGTATGAAACACAAACTAATACTGCTTTTTTTTTTTTTTTGCTAGTGGCTTTACGTCGCTCCGACACAGATAGGTCTTATGGCGACGATGGGATAGGAAAGGCCTAGGAGTTGGAAGGAAGCGGCTGTGGCCTTAATTAACCATTTTCAGGGCTGCCGACAATGGGATTCGAACCCACTATCTCCCGGATGAAAGCTCACAGCCGTGCGCCTCTAACCGCACGGCCAACTCGCCAGGTCTAATACTGTTCGGCGAAATAGGTGTGTAGAAGGCATACGTCTGTTTGGAGCTTCGGCTGCACTCCGACCAGATTGTTAGTTTAAAATAATGTCCTGTTTATTCATCGCTGCTGAACACACTAGTCATTGCCGATATGCAGACAGCAAATATAGTGCGGCTGTACAATACACCAGCCTACAACTATGCGGTCGAAAACGATGTTTACTAATGCAAGGGGTGCATTAGACCGGTGGCGCTGAGTAACATGCTGCGAGCGACACTCCCATTCTTATTTCTTCATATTCTGACGTAACCTGCCCGCTGGCAGTAGTTCCCCTGTGTAAATCAGGTGGTAGACATCCCATTCATCATTTGTGCATGCGGGACATTTTGTATGTAGGAAGTACGGCGTTCGAGAGCCACCTGGTATATATGCCATTGTTTGTATGTGTGTGTTACACTCCTCCTAAACCACTGGAGCGATTTCAACCAAATTTGGTACACTTATGACTTAGTATCAGAAGACAAACTGTGTGGGAGTAAGACACCTCTAGCACCCTTACGGGAAGGGTCAAGGGGGTAAAAAGAATAATCTAGAATAGTATCGAATCCATGGTTTCCGTGGTCGCTGAAATGATTAGTGACACTCTGAATTTTTTTAAGTTCATGTTCAGCCCCATTTGGGGTGGGTATGAGGAGGGAGTGAGATATAAAAATAATCGAAAATAGTGTCGAATCTACAGTTATTCATCGCTGTTGAACACACTACTCATTGCCGATATGCAGACAGCAAATATAGTGCGGCTGTACCATACACCAGCCTAGATCTATGCGGTGGAAAACGAGATTTACTAATGCAAGGAGTGCATTAGACCGGTGGCGCCGAGTAACATGATGACAATCCAAATTGTTTATCTCTTAGGGGAGGGAGGCGAGAGGAGGACAGTCTCATTGACAGTTGAAATCCTGTACATCGTATCTATAGTGCGACGGCTAAGTCCATATCGTTATCACATATTCATTTTTGACAGGATCAAATACTTCCCAGTCGATTCGAGCTTCCATAAGGACAAGGTTTTACTCGAAAATTAAATAATCTAAATCTTGAAATCAAACACATCTAAATAATTCTAAAACTACATAATATATCGTAAAATATCAATCTGCAAGTCAAAAAGGAATTTTATAAACATTTACTTCACACATAACTAACTGGTAATACAAATCTTAAAGGTAACTATCCGGGCAACGCCGAGTACTACAGCTAGTATAATATAATATAATATAATATAATATAATATAATAAAATATAATATAATATAATATAATATATGCCCTGACACTGACTGACTGACTGACTGATTAATCATCGATAAGCCAAAAGTACTGGATATAAAGAAACGAAATTTTGGGGATTCATTACCATTAAGTATAGGTGCTCGCTAAGGGAGGATTTTCTGTATATTCCGTCGCTAACGGGGTGAAAAGGGGGGTGAACTGTTGAAATAAGTGTATCTATGTATCAAAAATTTAAAAGTTTACAGACATAAAAATTGGCATTTGAAATCTCCTTTAAAAATAAAGAAACACGTATTAATTTGTTTCCGGAAAATACCATTAAGGGGGTGAAAACGGGTGAAAACGGGTGAAAACGGGTGAAAACGGGGTTGAATAGCTTTTATGATACTTACATCTCCAAAACTGAAGATATTACAGACATGAAAATTGGTATTTGGAATCTCCTTTAAAAATAAAGAAGTACGTACTTTTTGTCTTCGGAAGATCTACTTAAGGGGGGGGGGGGGTGAAAAGAAAGAAAATTTAGTTGAATTCTTTGTATGAGGGTACTTAAATCTCTAAAAGTAAAGGTGTTGCAAACATGAAAACTGGTATTTTGAATTTCCTTTAAAAAAAGAAACATGTATTGTTTTGTTTTCGGGGGATGAAAGAATTGAAACATTCGTTGAATTATTTATATAAGGATACTTATATAAAAAAACTGCACAGACGTGAAAATTAGTATTTGGTATCTCCTTTAAAAATATAAAAACACGCAATTTTTGGGGGGAAATCAACGGGGGGGGGGAGAGGGTGAAATAGTAGTTGAATTCTTTTCATGAGGATACCATTATCTCAAAAAATGAAGATGCTACAGTCGTAGTAATTGGTATTTGGAAGTTCCTTTATAAATAAACACGTATTTTATGTTTTTGGAAAAATTCACTTAAGGGGGGAGAGTGAAAGGAAGTGAAACATTTGAATTTTGAACATTTTCACGGAGATACTTATATCTCATAAACTGAAGATGTTACAGACGTGAAAATTGGTGTTAGGCATCTGCTTTAAAAATAAAGGAACACGTCTTCTTTTGTTTTCGTAAAACCTACTTAAGGGGGAGTGGTGGTGAAGGAATTGAAAAATTAGTTGAATTACTTGTATGCGGATAATTATATCTAAAAGAGCCTAAATAAGTTACAGACGTGAAAACTGGTATTTGGAATCTCCTTTAAAAACAAACACATATTTTTTGTCTTCGGAAAATCGACTTAAGAGGGCTGAAAACAATTAAAGAAGGGGTTGAATTCTGTTTAGCATGATACTTATATCTCAAAAATTGAAGATGTAACAGACGTGAAAATTGGTATTTTGAATCTCATTTAAAAATAAACGAAACACGTATTGTTTGTTTTCGGCAAGTCCACGTGAAAATTGGTGTTAGGCATATGTTTTAAAAATAAAGGAACCCGTCTTCTTTTGTTTTCGTAAAACCTACTTAAGGGAGAGTGGTGGTGAAGGAATTGAAAAATTAGTTGAATTATTTGTATGCGGATAATTATATCTAAAAAGAAGAAGTAGAATTATATTTATTAGGATACTTATATCTCAAAAACTAAAGATGTTACAGACGTGAAAACTGGTATTTGGAAGCACCTTTAAAAATAAAGAAACACGTATTTTTTATTTCCGGAAAATCCACTTAAGGGGTCGAAAATAATTGAAAAAGCGGGTGATTTTTTAAAATGAGTACCGGAATATCTACAGTATGTGTCAAAAACTTAAAGTGTTACAGGCATGAAACTTGGAATTTGGAAAGTACTTTAAAAATACAGGACCATGTATTTTTTGTTTTCGGGAAAGGCACTAAACGGGGATGAAGAGTAGTGAAAAAAGTGTTGAATATTGTTTTATGAGGATACTTACATCTCAAAAACGGAAGATGTCACTGACGTGGAAATAGGTATTTGGAATCTTCTTTCTTGTCGACTTCAGAGAAGACTTTTTCTCACGTGTACAGTTCTATGTCGCAGGGTCATCTTAACACAAAAAGGCAATTCCATAAACGTGGTTTAAAAAGAGTTTCTGGGGTAAATGAAACTCAGCTTTCGGTGAGGTTTTATACTTCAGAGATTTTCAGATAATGTCTTAGTACAGTAACGAGGAACGATTACTTTGATCAAAAATTACGAAATCCACGCGAGCGAAGCCGCGGGTAAATGCTAGTATAATATATAAATCTTCATTTTAGACCATTATGCTTTTCAGTGTTCAGTCTCAAAGCCTCTGTTTGTAACTATGTGGCCTCGTTTAGTTCTATATCTTGACAACCATCGTCGTTTGGGTCTCCTAGCCTCCACAACAGAGTCCACTATTCTCCAAGGTAATCTATCCTCCTCCATTTGCCTCACATGACCCCACAGCCTTGTCTAACCCCTGTAAATACCTTGAACAAAGAACTCTTCTACCTTCAATTCTCATCCCAGCCCAACTGTCAAAATAAATGCCTTTGATTGACTATAATATAATATAATATAATATAATATAATATAATATAATATAATATAATATAATATAATATAATATAATATAATATAATATCATACAAATGAAGTTGTAGGGCGTCCGCTGTCTGCAATGCCGTTTATTTCGCCATATTTTAATATATTTATCCGTTTTGGGTCAACTCAAGATCGTATCAGTAATTTTAAGCTTTCGTATCTCTTTCTTTGTATGTTTGTTTGCCTGTTTGTTCCACCATCATGGGTAAACAGCTGAATAGATCTAGGCCAAACTTCATATTTAGTCTATTCATTCAGGAGCAGGTTCTGACATACATACGTATCACTTAAAAATCACTGAATAAACTGGGGATTTACAGGAAGACCAATAGAGTCTTTTTCAACTTTGTCTTACAATATTGGTGTATATGTAAAACATGTAGACTATATTATGTGAACGCCCCTTCATTTTAAATAATTTTTGTTATGTGCATAATTTCGTTTACTCTTCAGATGACGGAGATAATTACTCAACATTTCATCGAAAGGGGGGTAGCAGCCTTTCGGAAGTTGTAAGGGCGGCAGTCTAGATGATTGTCTGATATGGCCTTGTAATAACACTCAGCATGTCTTAGCTGTGTTGATACTGCTACACGGCTGAAAGCAACGGGAAACTACAGCCGTAACTAACCCCCGAGGACATGCAGCTCTCTCTGTATGAATGATTTACTGATGATGGCTTCCTCCCGGGTAAAATATTCAGGAGGTAAACTAGTCCCCGTTCGGATCTCCGGGTGGGGACTACACGAGATCATCAGGAAGATGGATACTGACATTCTGCGAGTCGAAGCGTAGAATGTTAGAAGTTTGAATCGTTGTGGCAGGTTAGAGAATCTGAAACGGGAGATGGATAGACTATATTTATAGTTAGATGTCGTTGGTATAAGTGAAGTACGTTGGCAGGAAGAACAGGATTTTTGATCAGGCGGCTACCGAATTATCAACACAAAATCAAACAGGGGAAATGTAGGAGTTGGTTTAATAATAAGAAAATAGGGCAGCGGGTAACCTACTACGATGAGGAGGAAATCGAAAGAATATATGAAGAGATAGAAGATTTAATACAATATGTAAAAGGTGACGAGAATCTAATTGTGATGGGAGACTGGAATGCAGTGGTAGGACAAGGAAGAGAAGGTAATGCAGTAGAAGAATTCGGATTGCGACAAAGGAACGAAGGAGGAAGTCGGATGGTTGAATTCTGCACTGATCATAATTTAGTCCTTGGTTCAAACACCACAAACCACCGCTGTATACGTGGATGAGACCTGGAGACACTGGAAGGTATCAAATAGACTTCATTATGATTAGGCAGAGATTCAGAAACCAGGTGTTGGATTGCAAAACTGTCCCAGGAGCAGATGTCGACTCCAACTTGCTGGTCATGAAGTGCCATCTGAAGTTGAAGAAACTGAAGAAAGAAAGGAATGTAAAAAGATGGGATCTAGACAAGCTTAATGAAAAGAGTGTGAGGTATTGTTTCAAGGAAAACGTTGCACAAGGACCAAATGAAAAGTCTGGAGGAAACACAATAGAGGAAGAGCGGATAGTCATGAAAAATGAAGTCAGTAGGGCTGTTGAAGAAATGTTAGGAAGGAAGAAAAGATCAACTAAGAATCAGTGGGTAACTCAGGAGATACTAGACTTGATTGATGAACGACGAAAATACAGCAATGCAAGAAATGAAGAGGGCAGAAAAGAATACGGGCGATTAAAAAATGAAGTGGATAGAAAGTGCAAGGTAGCTAAGGAAGAATGGCTGAAGGAGAAGTGCAAGGATGTCGAAGGCTGTATGGTCCTGGGAAAGGTAGATGCTGCATACAGGAAAATCAACGAAACCTTAGGAGGAAGGAAATCTAGGTGTATGAATATTAAGAGCTCAGATGGAAAGCCACTTCTAGGGAAAGAATACAAAGCAGAAAGATGGCAGGAACATATCCAACAGTTGTATCAAGGTAAAGATGTAGATAATTTAGTTCTGGAACAAGAAGAGGCTGTTGATGCTGATGACCCAATTTTGAGGTCAGAGTTTGATAGAGCTGTGAGCGACCTAAATAGGAACAGGGCACCTGGAATTGATGACATTCCCTCTGAATTACTGACTGCCTTAGGAGAAACCAGCATGGCAAGGTTATTCCATTTAGTGTGTAAGATGTATGAGACAGGAGAAGTCTCATCCGATTTTCGGCAGAATGTGGTTATACCTATTCTCAAGAAAGCCGGTGCTGAGAAGTGTGAAAACTACCGCACCATTAGTTTAGTGTCTCATGCCTGAAAATTTTTAACACGTATTATTTACGGAAGAATGGGAAAACAAGTTGAAGCTGAGTTGGGAGAAGATCAATTTGGCTCCAGAAGAAATGTAAGAATACCTGAAGCAATCCTGACTTTACGTCCGTTCTTAGAGGATCGAATCAAGAAGGACAAGCCCACGTACATGGCATTCGTAGATCTAGAAAAGGCAATCGATAATATTGATTGGACCAAACTATTTAAGATTCTGAAGGTGACTGGAATCAGATACCGAGAACGAAGAATTATCTACAATCTGTATAAAAATCAGTCTGCAGTGATAAGCATAGAGGGTTTGAAAAAGAAGTAGCAATCCAGAAAGGAGTGAGGCAAGGCTGCCGTTTGTCTCCCCTCCTTTTCAATGTTTACATAGAACAGGCAGTAAAGGAAATCGAAGAGGAATTTGGAAAGGGAATTGCAATCCAAGGAGAGGAAATCAAAACCTTGAGATTTGTCGATGATATTGTTATTTTATCTGAGACTGCAGAAGATCTCGAGAAGTGGTATGGACGATGTGTTGGGTAAGGAGTACAAGATGAAAGTAAATAAGTCCAAAACAAAAGTAATGGAGTGCAGTCGAACGAAGGCAGGTAAGGCAGGAAGCGAGAAGGTATTTTAACTCTTCTTCCAGTCATGGTGAAGTTGTGGTTGTGGCTGCCGACTGTCTCAGGAACCGTATCACTGGGTAAGGCCATCTCATAACTTCCACCTTCAACCTCCAATAGATAAAGGTGCCTCGTAGGACGGATGAGTTCTTCTGAGGATGTCTTCATCCGAACTACACTGATCACTTTGTCCTTACCTGGAAATATAGCTGTCACTCTCCCCAGAGGCCAGTCGATTCTCCTCTTGTCATCACTACCAATGATGACCACATCTCCTACCTTCCACTGCCGATCAGGCTCCTTGTTCGATGAACAACACAGAAGGTTATCGAAATATTCCAGTCGGAATCTTCTCCTAAGTTCATCCTTCAGCTGTTGAAGGCACTGAAACCTTCTTGAGAGAGTGACTTGATCTAGGTTCTCTAAATCTGGAGTACCAACCACGGGGATGTCTTGAAGAAACATTGACGGAGTTAGAGGTACCAATTCATCAGGACTTTCTGAAATGTAGATGAGAGGTCTGGAGTTAATTACTGATACACAATCAGCAATTACAGTCATCATTTCCTCATATGTCAAGATAGCCTTGCCTTAATAGTTTCTTGACCATTTGCACAATGCGCTCCCACCAAGGAGCTGCAGGAGGACTAAACTTCCACTCGATTCTTGTAACCGATATTGCCGCACCTATTTCTTTCCAATCAATGTTGCCGAATAAATTTTTAGCTCCAGCAAAATTTTTCCCATTGTCACTATAAATCACACGAGGCCTGCCTCGTCGAGCTATGAAGCGCCTAAGGGCTAGTTAAAACCGTGTAGTCGACAAAGTCATTACTAGTTCAAAAATGGCTGCTCTAACAAATGCACATGTAAAAATCACAATCCAAGCCTTGTCTTTGGATTTTAGAAACTGTGGTCCAGCAAGATCCACTTCTACCATTTCAAATAAACTCGCATCTCTTACATGATCTTCTGGAAGGGCTAGCGTTTCAGGAACTGAATTATTCATTTCGAATCTTCTACATTGTATATATTTCCCGATGACTTTGTGAATTGTTCTGCTTCCCTTTGGTATCCAGTAGTGCTCCCGCAGTCTGGCAAGTAAAATCTGAACACCAGCATGAGAAGCTCTCAAATGATGTTCTCTGACCATCACCTCAGTCATTTGATGGCAATGAAATGAAATATCGTATGGCTTTTAGTGCTGGGAGATCCCAGGACGGGTTCGGCTCGCCAGCTGCAGGTCTTTTGATTTGACGTCCGTAGGCAACCTGCGCGTCGTGATGAGGATGAAATGATGATGAAGACAACACATACACCCAGCCCCCGTGCCAGGGAAATTAACCAATGATGGTTAAAATTCCAGACCCTGCCGGGAATCGAACCCGGGGCCCCTGTTACCAAAGGCCAGAACGGTAATCATTTAGCCATGTAGCCGGACATTTGATGGCAATGGAAAGTGTGTACGGAAATCATATTCACCCTTTCTGTTGGTGATTTTTGTCTTAACCCTGACGAGGCCCAGCTGGTCTTTGAAAAGGCACAATATTTGTTGGTTGTCCCTTTCAGTAAATTTCTCTTCTTGAACAATTTTCAACAGTCATCTCTCCGCCATTGAAATTTCAAAACAATCCAATTCAGAAGCAACATTCTGCTCTACGTCCTTTCTCGCATTGTTGATGAACCGCAGCATCCAGGCCACCATTCTGACGATTCTTGAATACTGAGAAAAGATTCCCAAATACCACTGCTTTTCCTGAGAGGCAAGCATAGTAGTGGTAACAAGGCCATTTCTTTTTTCTTCATCGACCTCCTCTTCATAAATTTCTACAATGCGCGATGGTCAACTGATCTCTTCCAACTTTAACCAAGCAGGTCCCTCCCACCCACGAGAAGAAATCAGCTGCGAAGTAGAGCAACCTCTCGAAGGTAGGTCTGCTGGCTTGTCTGTACCTGGTAGATGAAACCAACGCTTAGGATTAAATGATAACCTAATTTCTTTCACTCTGTTAGTGACGAACACTCCCCAAGCTTCCTCTCTTCGTATCCAACATAGCACAGAAGAAGAGTCACTCCAATAATACTCTAGGATGTCCGTCAGATTCAAACTTTCTTTGACGGTAAAAGGAAAACGTGAGCCTATAGTGCAGGCTAATAACTCCAGTCTCGGTATCGTTATTATCTTTAGGGGGCTACCCTTGATTTTACTTCGACCAATCGCACTTCCAACTCTTTTCCATTGAAAGATCTCAAGAAAATAACGGCTGCATAAGCCACTTGACTGGCATGACAAAATACATGCATAATACATGATGATTTGTCTTTACAATTAGAAAATCTTCTAGGCACTGTAATTTCAGCAACAGAGGATAACTCATTCAACCACTTATTGAAACTGATTCGGGTGTCTTCACTTAATGGACTATCCCAACTTACTTTTTCTCTCCAACATTCCTGCACTAAACCTTAGGTACAATGGAAACCAGACAACTAAAACCAATTGGGTCAAAAATACGCTGGGTCACTGACAAAACTGTCCTCCTTGTGAGAACATCAGAGTCATTCAACTTCCCAATTTTACATGACAAAACATCAGCTATGGGGTCCCACAACACACCCAAAACAGGTGTCACTTTAGTACTTCTTCCTCCAGACTCAACCTGGTGGTCAAATTTTCCTTGCAACAGTAGCTCCTTCAATCCATCCACAAATTGTTTAAGTTCTTCTTCTGTGTTCACGGAAGTGACGCAGTTGTTTAGTTTATCTGCGGTTTCTCGGAACCATGAAATGTTTTTTAAATGAAGACCTAGTAGAGATCCCAGTAGCACTGGACTGTAGTTACGCTCGTACACCCAAAAACAATCCGTTTGTGGCGGTATATTGGGTCATAAATACTTTGGGTCATTGACAAAACTGTCCTCCTTGTGAGATTATCAGAGTCATACAAATTCCCCATTTTACATGACAAAACATAATCTATGGAGTCCCACAACACACCCAAACAGGTGTCACTTTAGGTACTCCATCATTCCCACCACAGGAATTTCAAAAAGTTTCGATCCCTTTCATAGACTGCGATTTGAAGAAAGGCCTTCTTTTTATGTCTGAGATCACAGCATCCTGAGAGCTTCCTTGGCCAACTTCTTCAATTATCCCTTCATTTTGCTAGTCAAGGAGCACTTGCTGGTACTTCTCAAAATTTTCTTCGTTGATTAAGCGGTGTGTTGTAAAAACGATTCTTTTTAATGAAACATCATGTTTAAACGAAACCGGTTCAAAATAGATGGAATTACTTCTAATAGATTAGGCCCCTTCTCCAGACAGTCGTTGAGTTAAAGTCCTCCTTTCAATTTACATGAAGCATCAAACACTGGCTTCACAGCTGTAGTCGATCTTTCCTTAAAACTCCTCTGTGCGGTAAAACGTACCCAGCACCCTGAGCGCTTCCTTGGCCAACTTCTTCAATTATCCCTTCATTTTGCCAGTCATGGAGCACTTGCTGGTACTTCTCAAAATTTTCTTGCAAAAACCCGTCTTTTTAATGCAACATCCTTGTTGTCTGACAATAGCTACTGATCTTCTTTCAATGGAAGTGCGACTTCATAATCGTCCTTCCTCATCTATCTTAACACTTTCTTGGAAATTTTTCAATGTTGTCATTTCAATTTCCTTCTTTGACAGCGTTTCAGTCGGATCACAAATTCCTATGCTTTCCGAGATCCATAGGTCACTCAGAGAAGCCGTTCTCACAAAAAGAGGGTTCACAAGAGACGCTGTGTTAGAGTTTTCAATTGTCTTCCAGAGCTGTCCTATCACTGTCCAAATAAATGTGGTCCCAACACCCACCAAACCAGACCTCAACTGGATTGTTTCCCCGGTCAATAAACTGCCCACCGTTTCTGCAGCAATGAGTAACTAAATCTACGATGTCTCTGGACCATAATCAGAGAGGCAAATTTTCTTTTCTCTGATTTCATCCATCCGAGGACCCTCTTTTAACCGTGGGATTGCACCACAAATTGTCTTTTGTCCCAGTACCTTCATTTTTTGTTAAATTGAATGACGTAGGTCGACAATAGCTATCTCATACAGGTTATGAAAGCCTGTGTTCAATTGTTTGAGTTTTTGATGGAATATAACCCACTTTCAGGGCAGCTTTCTCCGATAGATAGGATCTCCGCGAGCCTGTATCCAGCAATGCCCGTACATTTCCCTCTTTAGCTTGATAATTTAACCTAACTACAAGAGTTTGTAACAGTACTTCCGAAACATCACTGGTTTTGATGTTAAAGGTTACAGTTGAGCCAACTGACGAATTTGAACACCATTCCTGGTTCTTCTCTTAAACTTTATTTAATATAATTGGGACACATAATAGCCTCATGCTTATCACTGCACCCGAAACGTTTCAGTTTCGTATTGCAATTAGCAGCCCTATGCCCCACCTTCAGAAATGAAAAACAAGCTTTATTCTCTGACAACCTTTTATGTTAATCCCTTAAGTTCAATTCTTGAGCTAGATGGCACAGTGGCATACTAACAATCGAAGAAAGGGGCAATCAAACAACTGAAGTCACAATACCGCAGCACAAATCTTCGACCGCTAGCGCAACCACCAAATAGATAAAAGGCGCTTCCCAGCGCGGATTCACGCCAACTATGGAGGGAAGGACCTCGATAAAACACAAACACAGAAAGGGGAAGCGATGGAATCTGGGCAAGGCCAATAGGTCAATGACCATAACAGAGGTTGGAAAAGGTTAAAAGGGTAGAGAAATTCACTATAATAACACTCTCTGTCACACTTAAAGACCAAAATTTCATATAATATAAGAAAGACGATAATTCGGGTGGGTGGTGTAATATAATTATATGAAACAAATTGAAAACAATTAAGTTTTAAAAGGAAAACTAATGACAAGGCTCATTTTCAAACAATTACTACCAAGCGTGGTCACCAAGCTAGAATACCTACAATTTCAACCAATTTAAAAGATTCAGTAAGATTTTCCAGAATAGTTTGAGTTTGACCTAGAGGTTCATAACCATTTACTGTTCGAGGTCGAACCCATTTTCTTTTAAAAGAAGATATAATAATTTTCCAAGTCATTTATAGCTTAGGTGCACCATTCTGGGTACGCGCACACCCCTGTTAAATTACCCATTCAACTTACCCAATTGTTATTAAACATTCAATAGCTAACAGCCCTTAATACCATAAATTATTACATAGTTTGAGATCCCTCAGTGAACACGGAAGCGTTTCAAATGAAAACATCTATCCAAGTCCCCCAACAGAACGATAATGTACTCAAGTAACAAAAGGGTATGCTAAAACAAAAATTAAGGAAGAGTCCACGTCAAAAGAGAAACAATAAGAAGATTGAAAGAAAACCATTATAAAGTAAGACAATAATATTAAAGCAATTAAAACTCATCTCGTGACCCAGTTCATCACACCAACGGCATTAGTTCGCCGCACAACAACGAACGTCAGCACATCTCAAGTATTGTTACAACACTGACTACGCCGCGATAATGCAAGCTAATCAAACCGTTATCAAAAAGACGGAAGCCTACCACAACAATGCAATTAAATGGAGTGTTGCTTCAGAAACCGTAGCCATACTCAAAATTTAAAGAAAGGAAAATTTCATAATAATAATAATAATAAAGGTAGAAAATAAGTTTAAGGAAGGAAAATGGAATAAAATGCAATTCAGCCTAAAGCACGCTCCAGTATTCAGTTGGGTTTAAAATCAGCAAAGGTTACATTACTTTTAAAAATCCAGTCGCCTTTACGAAGGTTAATTATATCGAGAGACTACACACAATTTTACTTGACACAGCTCCTGTTGAAAGAACAGGTCATTTGAAACCACACTGTTCTCGTGACGAAGAAGTAAGTCCATCAATAGAATTATGCACCTGCGCAAATATAACATAATTGGTAGGGCATATTTAAATTGGCGGAATTCCGTAATGTTAACCACTAAAAACTTCAGTTCCTATGCTTAAGTATGGACGTAATTGCGAATGGATCTTCAGTCCGTCCCAACAAAAGTAATTCATGTCACATGGCGAGCAGACGTGTTGAATTGCTTACAGCAGCAACTGACGAAGTGTCGGAGGACAATTTGGCCTAAATATTTATATGTTATAAAAGGTTGGACTTACCTACGGTGTTGAGGCCTTTTCACAATATTAGATTTTAAAACTTACGACCGTGGCGACGTTATATCCATGTATTACGGCATGCTTCGATGGTGAAAAGAACGGTCACATTAAAACCTTTAAAATAAGAACTGCACACGAATAAATGTATCAACCACCCACCACAAATATTAATTCAGCTTACGTCGGAAACACCTATAGGCGTGGTTTGAATACACACACCGACCGTTTTCTGGCCATTGTAATAGGAGGTCGTAACGTCGACATCCTTCCTCAAGCGAAGATGGCCCACAGCATCCAAGGTACTAGCAGCTTACTCTAGGGCGCGCTGTGGAAAACAGTCAACAGTCAAGTGGCGCGCTAATCAATACCAACTTGATTACAACAAAGCTCCACGGAATATCCAATGATGAGGAATCACCCCGCCGTTATATTACAATTTACACCAATAAGAACATCAAATGTACGACAATTAGTTATCGCATTTTGTGTTATATTGGGCAAAGTTAAACAATATATTCCTTTCTCTTTTTTCTTTTAAATTCCACACAAACTGATTTCCGGTGTAGCGGTAATTCCACATAGTCTTCATAATTATACCGCTATAGCTTCCCGCCCCAAAGGCACACACCAGGGTAGGGTGTTAAGTTGAATTTGAATACACAGGAAGATACAGGTAGTGACTGTCGTAACATGACAGTTCACACACATCGTTGATTCATAATTGAAGCATCACAGGGCAGGTACTCATAGAGATGGATGTCTTTACAATCTTTAGCCTTATGGTGTATTGGCAACAGCACAAAGCCATTGTCGTCGACAGGATTATTAGTGGCACAGAAATGATTAATACGGTGTAGCTAGTACCATGTTCATACTGCCAAGTAGATGTTGTTTATTCACAGTCGATGCGTGCACTAGCAATGGCTATAGTCATACAGCATAATAGGGTGGTTATCTAGCCCATTCTTCAGCACAGATGGTGGATTTTATCTAATTAAATTACGTGCGCACGTTGCTGGCACATATCGAAGGAGTAGACACACCATGGTAATATGAGTTCGTAGCACCGGGGAACATCAATCGGTCACAAGATATGCATGCCTTACGGACACTGTTCATTAATGTCCGTTCACCAAAGTAATATTAGCAATTCGCGAAATGCCTTTGATCACACAGAGGACCAAATTTTCGCTGACACTATACCATGAGAAATTTAACTAGACTTACATCACTATAATGACAAGAAGTTTACAATAGTGTATGTACAAGATATTACAATATGACTGAAACAGGTGGTTTTTCAATTATACAGTCTTCACTTGGCTCAGGTGAACCCTCTTTATTCTCCTAGCAACAGGGTCACTGACGAGCAAGGAGACAGGTGTCACAAATTATTGAAAAACAGTGCAAGGACCGTTAAAACGAGTAGCCAATTTGGCAGCAAACTGGTTAGCCTTCTTACTGTAAGGATAAGTCTTGACAAAGACTTGATCACCCACGGATATACCACATGGCTTACGTCCTTTATTATATTGTTTACGCACATTCTCATATGATACAGCTATTCTAGCCTTGGTACAATCCCACACCTTGCGCATATAATGAGCGCACATATTATCACGCAGGATCTCGTCAAGTTTCAGTGCATTGGGCAATGGAGAATATGGTTCGTAACTCAACATCATAGCAACAGGAGATTGCATGTATGACTCATGAACCGCAGTATTGAAAGCATACAGCAACCAATGAAGACTGGTGTCCCACTTAGATTGATCGAAATGATGTTAAGCAATGACGGCTGATCTTAAATTACGATAAATCACTCCGCGAGGGAAGGACAAGGGTAGCAGGCGGTAGTCGTGACATGGGCGATGGACAGATCGAAGCAGAATTTCTTAAATGTATTACACCGAAAGACTCTAGCGTTATCGGAAACAAGGAGTTTACAACGACCAAAGCAAGAAAATATGGATGTTAACTTAGATATAGTGGTCTGAGCGTTAGCAAGGCGAGTTGGGAAGATCCAGCAAAAACGAGTAAAACCGTCTACGCACACAAGGGCGAACTGGTGACCCAATCGAGACCTCGGGAACGGACCCATGAAATCTATGTATAACTTCTCCATCGGACGTGTGACAGGTGAAGAAGACAAGAAACCCACACGGGTATTCAAATTCGGTTCGCTTATGGCACTGATTTTGCAAGACTTGACCCTTCACGAATTTCAACATCCATCCCTTTCCAAATAAAACAGGATCTTATTCTTTGACGAGTTGTAAATACACCAAGGAACGAGATCAGGTGGAACAACAATTTTGGACCTTTTGTCTCTACGTGACTTGCAACATAAAACTCCATTGACAATGGAATAAGGCTTAACAGTAGCACCAGCAGAAATTTCGGCGACAATACTCTTTATTTTAGGGTCATTAGCCTGACGCTTACTAATGTCCTGATACAGTACCGGGAAATCAGTAAGGATAGCATTACTTGGGACGGTTGTGTCCACACAGGTTGAGACAAATTTCGAACAACTGGGGCAGGATCAGAATTATCTTGCTTAACGTCAAACATGCGGCTTAAGCCATCGGCGACAACGTTATCAGATCCTCCTATGTGCCGAACGGTGTGAACTTGAAAGAAGAGATTCTAATGGCCCATCGAGTCAATCTACCATATCTACGGGGTCAACTGAGAACCCACGACAATGCTATGTTGTCAGTTTCGAGCTTAAAGTGGACATGCACAACATACATGCGAAACTTCTCAAAGGCTGAAAAGATTGCTAGTCTCTCCAACTCATAGATGGAATATTTACTTTCTAACGGTGACAAGCATCGGGAAGCATAGGCAATAGCTCGACGACCGAGATCGGAATCCTGAAATATGACGGTGGCGACAGCTTTAGCAGAAGCATCGGTTTGGATGATAAAGGTTTTAGATACGTCAGGAATAGCTAAAATTGGAGCGTTAGATAGAGCCACCTTCAATTGATCTTAAGCGTTTTGCTGGGGTTCCTCCCAGATGAATTTTTGGTTCTTCTTTCGAAGTAAATTTAGGGGTGCAGCAATATCTGCAAATTTAGGGATGAACTTCCTGAAAAATACAGCCATGCCAATAAATCTGCTTATACCCTTAACATCTTTCGGAGGCTTCAAGTCTTGAATAGCCTTAGTTCTAGACTGACCGATAGAGACACCAATTTGGGATACAATATGCCCTAAAGATGAAATTTGACTACGAGCGAAGTTGACCTTTGAAAGCTTGACAGTTAGCCCAACCATCCTGAATCGCTATAACACTTCCTTGATGTGAATGAGATGATCCTCGAAGGTTTCACTGTACACGGTGACGTCATCTAAACAGTGGTATACATAGTTAAATTTTGTCTTCCAGAATAGGTTCTAGGAGTCTGGTAAGGACGGCAGCTCCAGTAGACAGCCCGAACGTTAAATGATAGAATTCATACAAGTTCCAGTCAGTACAGAAGGAAGTGAGATGCTTGCTCTCCTCGTCGAGGAGAGTCTGATGATAGGCTTTAATGAGATCAAACGCACTAAAGAATTTACCTCCATGAAACCATGCGAAACACGAGTGTTGATCAGGAAGAGGTACAGACTGAAGTATCACCTTACGGTTCAACTGCCTATAACCGATAATTGGACGGAAGCCATCGGAGGGTTTCGGTACTAAGAATATTGGAGAAGCATAGGGAGAAGTGGAGGGTCGAATAATGTCATCGCGGAGCATCTCATCAATGATATTCTTTAGAATTTTCATTTTAGGTGTGGCCAAACAATATGGAGCAGATCGAACCGGAATGTTATCAGAAACATCAATCTTGTAGGTAAGTACATTGGTACAACCAAAACGATCAGTGAATACATCCTGAAATTGGTCACACATTTCCCGAATTTTGTCAGCCTGGTTATCATTCAGATGCTTTAAATCAAGATCCGTCTCAACACAATCATCAACATCCATGACAGCCATAGGGGTAGACGAATATGTGACACGCATCGGAAAGCTAAGAGATGGACAGAATTTGAACTTAAGATACTTGTCTTGTAAATTCAACAGCATTCTCACCTTGGATATGAAATCAACCCCAATGATAAATGGACAAGACTGATCTTGCACAACAAAACATTTAATTTTCCAAGCAATGTGAAGAATCAAACCTTAATTGAAACAGACCCCAGCATTTTAAACTGTCTCCCATCAGCACTAACACAATTGAGGACCTCTCAAACCATTCAGAGTCCATCAGACATACAATGCTACCTGTGTCAATCAGAACACTAATAGGTTCGTTATTGATTTCAATATCCACCATGTGTACACACGTAGATATACTCTGAGAATTAAGATCACAGGGTGAGGGAAGTTTAGTTATCGGAGGATTATAACTCTTCTTAACTCTTCTCGAACCATTTTTCGGAGCTACCGGGTTAGAGTTTTTCAAGGTCTAGTCATTGTTTTCCTGCACAGTTTACCACGGTTGACCCTTTTGAAAGTACAGTACCTGTTAAAATGTTCCAGTGAACCACAAACAACATAACAACCAGGTTTAGGGCTGGTAGGAGATGACAAGCTAGTACGTCGAACGAATGGGCACATATTGCGCAAGTGGTCCTGCGCACCACAGGCATAACACCCTGACAGGCTTAGGTTTGGGTGAAATTAGAAGACGGTTCTGACTAGTTTTGACAAGCGATGGAGTAGGTGCGTCTACTACACGTGAAGTGTCGGCATATTTGACACTCTCCGCCCTCATGCACACAGCTGTAAGATCGGCAAGAGTACTAGGAGTGTCGATGTCGGACAAATATGACGTACATTGAGGAGAAATACCTTCCAAGATATCCTCAACCATCTCAGACTCCAGGACAGACAGCTTGAACACTTCGCAATAGAAGCACAAATCAAGAATATAGGTTGTCAACGTGTCCTTCAATGCTTTGACTATAAAGCAAAATTTTGTAATCAAAGTTCTTAACGCCTTAGCAGGAATATAATTTCGCAAAATGAAATCCTGGAATTTATCGGTTGACACAGATTCATCAAGAGCCCGGGCAACCTCATGTTTAAGTACACCAAGACAATTGGGATACAAAATACGGAAAATTCCGTTATTGTCAATGTCAAACACATCGGCCGTTCGAGATAACTCCACAAAAAATCTTAGGAATCTGATGACCTCTTCAATGATGTCAATATTGAAATCACAATTCCGACCCTTGAACATATCACTAACGAAAGAGAGAACATTATTACCAGATGAATAGTGTTCATGTAACACTCTTATAGTAGGTACAGGGTTATTAGACGTGACAGGTATACTGACGTTCTCAAACTGTACACCCTTGTCAGCGTTATTATCATGGGTGATACTGAAGGACATAGTCTTAATTCCAAATGAGTTAAGCATGATACGAATACGATCAGACAATGTTACACCGAGAGAAAGTAATTCAGAACACTCTCTCAAACTCTGTTCGTCCATGCAAATACCTATTAAGTCGTGTACACGACATACCAGGTGTGATATACGTGCATTAATCCTATCTAACTGATATTTACATGGTTTACGTTTCACAAAATTATTGCAAATCTCAATCATTTCCACCAAGGAATGCTTAATGAAGGTCGTATGCTCACGTATATCCTCAAAGCTAAGATCAGGAATAGCAATAGGTGCATTACCAACACCAGACAGGAATGCAACGGCCGAAATAATAGTACCAGTGCTGCTCAAATTACGGATCTTCAGCTCGTAATCAAGCTCAGCACGCCTCAGCATTCGAGGATCTGGTACAGGTCTGGCAGGCATCGCGGATGGATATGTAACAAATTACCAAAAAAATAAGCGGGTGCACCTGGGCAGTAACTAAATTTTTACAAATATACACTGTTACCCACGATGAGTTGCTCCACCAAGGTAATGGGTGAGATAAACATACAGGCAGAAAAACGTTAGGAGGCAAGAATGAGGAGCGTACCACCAATTACTGACTTTTAGCGATAATCGTTTCTCAAAGTGAAATGTCGATCATTTCGGTAGTCGTAGCAACAGCGTGCCCAAAAACCACGCCACTGCCACTGCCGATACGCCTCACTCTCTTTGGCATACTAGCAATCGAAGAAGAAGGCAATCAAACAACTGAAGTCACAATACCGCAGCACAAATCTTCGACCGCTAGCGCAACCACCAAATAGATAAAAGGCGCGTCCCAGCGCGGATTCACGCCAACTATGGAGCGAAGGACCTCGATAAAACACAAACACAGAAAGGGGAAGCGATGGAATCTGGGCAAGGCCAATAGGTCAATGACCATAACAGAGGTTGGAAAAGGTTAAAAGGGTAGAGAAATTGACTATAATAACACTCTCTGTCACACTTAAAGACCAAAATTTAATATAATATAAGAAAGACGATAAGTCGGGTAGGTGGCGTAATATAATTATATGAAACAAATTGAAAACAATTAAGTTTTAAAAGGAAAACTAATGACAAGGCTCATTTTCAAACAATTACTACCAAGCGTGGTCACCAAGCTAGAATACCTACAATTTCAACCAATTTAAAAGATTCAGTAAGATTTTCCAGAATAGTTCGAGTTTGACCCAAAGGTTCATAACCATTTACTGTTCGAGGTCAAACCCATTTTCTTTTAAAAGAAGATATAATAATTTTCCAAGTCATTTATAGCTTAGGTGCACCATTCTGGGTACGCGCACACCCCTGTTAAATTACCCATTCAACTTACCCAATTGTTATTAAACATTCAATAGCTAACAGCCCTTAATACCATAAATTATTACATAGTTTGAGATCCCTCAGTGAACACGGAAGCGTTTCAAATGAAAACATCTATCCAAGTCCCCCAACAGAACGATAATGTACTCAAGTAACAAAAGGGTATGCTAAAACAAAAATTAAGGAAGAGTCCACGTCAAAAGAGAAACAATAAGAAGATTGAAAGAAAACCATTATAAAGTAAGACAATAATATTAAAGCAATTAAAACTCATCTCGTGACCCAGTTCATCACACCAACGGCATTAGTTCGCCGCACAACAACGAACGTCAGCACATCTCAAGTATTGTTACAACACTGACTACGCCGCGATAATGCAAGCTAATCAAACCGTTATCAAAAAGACGGAAGCATACCACAACAATGCAATTAAATGGAGTGTTGCTTCAGAAACCGTAGCCATACTCATAATTTAAACAGGAAAATTTCATAAAAATAATAATAATAAAGGTAGAAAATAAGTTTAAGGAAGGAAAATGGAATAAAATGCAATTCAGCCTAAAGCACGCTCCAGTATTCAGTTGGGTTTAAAATCAGCAAAGGTTACATTACTTTTAAAAATCCAGTCGCCTTTACGAAGGTTAATTATATCGAGAGACTACACACAATTTTACTTGACACAGCTCCTGTTGAAAGAACAGGTCATTTGAAACCACACTGTTCTCGTGACGAAGAAGTAAGTCCATCAATAGAATTATGCACCTGCGCAAATATAACATAATTGGTAGGGCATATTTAAATTGGCGGAATTCCGTAATGTTAACCACTAAAAACTTCAGTTCCTATGCTTTAGTATGGACGTAATTGCGAATGGATCTTCAGTCCGTCCCAACAAAAGTAATTCATGTCACATGGCGAGCAGACGTGTTGAATTGCTTACAGCAGCAACTGACGAAGTGTCGGAGGACAATTTGGCCTAAATATTTATATGTTATAAAAGGTTGGACTTACCTACGGTGTTGAGGCCTTTTCACAATGTTAGATTTTAAAACTTACGACCGTGGCGATGTTATATCCATGTATTACGGCATGCTTCGATGGTGAAAGGAACGGTCACATTAAAACCTTTAAAATAAGAACTGCACACGAATAAATGTATCAACCACCCACCACAAATATTAATTCAGCTTACGTCGGAAACACCTATAGGCGTGGTTTGAATACACACACCGACCGTTTTCTGGCCATTGTAATAGGAGGTCGTAACGTCGACATCCTTCCTCAAGCGAAGATGGCCCACAGCATCCAAGGTACTAGCAGCTTACTCCAGGGCGCGCTGTGGAAAACAGTCAACAGTCAAGTGGCGCGCTAATCAATACCAACTTGATTACAACAAAGCTCCACGGAATATCCAATGATGAGGAATCACCCCGCCGTTATATTACAATTTACACCAATAAGAACCTCAAATGTACGACAATTAGTTATCGCATTTTGTGTTATATTGGGCAAAGTTAAACAATATATTCCTTTCTCTTTTTTCTTTTAAATTCCACACAAACTGATTTCCGGTGTAGCAGTAATTCCACATAGTCCTCATAAATTATACCGCTACAACACCCTTGGTGGTCATGCGGTTTATTACAGAAGACACACTCCAAACGGTGTCCTTTTCCACGGTCTCTCCAACAGAGGAAGCAACCGACGCATTGACATTATTGCTTTTAAGCCATCCTGTTCTGAAGGTTTCATCATTGATCCAACAATTAGATTTGAGACCAACGAAAACCAGCCGGAAGAGGTCGATGCAGAAAAAAGAAGAATTTATGAAGAAACGGCGGACTTCTACAAGCAAAAATATAAGCTCTCATCCATTTCTGTAATCGGCTTGATGTTAGGTGCTCGAGGAACAATACCTGCATTTTTTGTCAACTTCTGCAATACCTTTGGGCTAAATAGAGATTTTATCTATAACATCGCCATTACCACACTCAAGAAGTCCATCATGATCTTCAAGAACCATGCTTGCGGACCTCAAATAAATGTTTGACATGCCTCACTCGACTGCCTACATTTAACATCATACGAACACATTATCTATTGTATCCACATCCATTATTGTTGTGAAGGTACTCTTTGTCTTTGGGCAACCTGCAGCTGTTGCAGGAAGATTGTATAATAATAATAGCAAAATCTTGCTCCCCCGGTACCCTTTCTTTAATCTTAGCACTCTTCAATTTATTAGGGAGTCCAAGACCAGCTTGAGCGAATGTAATTCTCTCTTCACTCTCTACTTCATCCTTCAGAAAACCAAGTAACGCGATCTGTTTGCCTGCATGTCCAATATCCTGATCCGTTTTAGTTGTTGGTGAACTCCTCATCCAGACACGCAATACTTCCTCAGGCAAGCAAGATTCTACTAATGGAAAGAGCATCAATCCGTACTTATCTCGAGTAACACCTATTGATTCTAAAGCTCTCAGCTGTGCTTCTAACTTCCCGTATAAACTGGCAAGCATAGGCTTCTCCCTTGTCTGAGAAACATTTTTACCACAAGATTTATGAGCTCCCTGCCATAGAATTCTGTCAATAAATCTTCTCTTTCAAACCGACCCCTAAGGGATTCTACAGCCTTAGAGTAATTTTCAGCAGTGGGTGTGGGGGGTGGGCTGGTAACTAAATCTCTAGCTCTGCTATCAATATTTGTGGGATGGATTAGGTATTACAATATTTATCTTCATCCTCAATTTCAGAGTCCTCATGGATGCGCCGAAGTTGTTCCCAAAATTTCACCCAATTCCTAACCTCCTCATCGAATTTCACTAGTTCTATCTTTGTTAATTTCAACTACCATTTGTTTTTATTCTCAGCTGATACAGTTGATCTACCTGACAGTGACACTATTTCCAACATAATGGCATTATTTGCTTGTAACCACAGAGCATATTTTTGTCTTGCATAATCTAATTTGTCTCTAAAACTGTCTATAGATTCGTACTTACAGTCATACTCGTCGTCTCCTTCTCTTTCCAGCAACAAATCTAACAATTATTCGTCCAACGGTGTCAGTTCCTTTCCTAACTTTTCCAATTTACTAATCAAGGATTGCTACGTATTTTCATGAATGCCGTCTTGCATTTCTCGACTTAAATTTTGCAAGAGCAAATCGTACGTTTTCGTAAAAGTCGCTCTTATCGGCCTCCGAACGTTCGTTAACTTCTCCATTTCAACACAATCTACAAGTTGTATGAATTAATACTTATCCTGGCAGGGTCGCCACAATTTGTTAGGGACCTATGTCTACCCGGTATAGGTATAACTAGTTGATCACATAATAAACAATCACAACTTCTGCAAAAGAAACACTATATTATGGAAAATGCAATTCCACACATTACAGTCAGTCAGCCATACTTGTTTTTCCTTTTCAACAACAGCCTAACACTCATAGAGTAAACGTGACAGTGGAATGGTGAAGTGAGTGGAGCTTGTAAACGTAAAATGAAGGCGTATCAGAAATCGCTCCAAACAAGGACAGACGTAAACAAGGAATTGTACGTACATGAAAGAATCAGAGCGAAACACTAGTTGTTGAATTCAAGAAATCGTGGGAAGTTTTCGATAATGAATTGGAAAGGCTATGTCAGGTAGCAGGGAATCCTTTCTGGACAGTAATAATAAATCTCACATGAGAGGGAAAAATGCAATGATTATTGTATGGAGTAAATCCAATGAACTCATAATATTCTGCCTAACAATTGCTAAGGAACAAGTGACAATTGCTCAGTAACAACCGATCAATAAAGGCAATGGAGAGGGCGGGACGTGTTAACTGCAGCAAAGCCAGTGCACGAAAGCTCAGTATTCATTCGATAGTTCATGCAGTGCGGTGTTTGACGAAGGTTATTGTTGAACATACTCGTGTAGAAGTCCATGTGGTACAGAAGCAGGTGCCATAACTATGAAAGGAATGGCTGCAGGACATTTGAGTGCGTACAATCGTCGACGAGCAGCTGGACAGCTCGAAGCCGGTCAAAGTGTCAGTAGTGTGGCCACAGTAATGGGTGTGCCTAAAAGTGCCATCTTGCGATTAGAAAAGGCCGCTGAAGGCGGAAATGCTGTGCCAAAGTATGATGGTTGTCGTAGAAGGACCACCACACCGCAAGAAGATCGCTATGTACCCTTAGTAGCGAAACTTCTCTTCAGATAGCTGCAGACCTAGGATGGTACACGTGTATCTCCCAGAAGCATTTTGCGGCGATTAAATCAGGCTGGTTTGTATGCCCGAAAGCCTGCTAAATTCATCCACTTCCATCACGCCATCGTGGAGAAAGGAGCATATTAGTTGGGGCCAGCAACAGTGATCCAGACTGATGTTCTCCGACGATTCTAGCCACCAATTAATGTGGAGGGAAAGGGAGGAACACGTTACACGCCACAGAATGTTCATGAGCGGCAGGCATTATGCGCAATGGCCGAACACCGCTAAATATCTCTGATCAAGGTACAGTTACAGCACAGCTGTATTGCACAGAGATTATTCTGGGCCATGTTCGTCTTTTTAGGGATGCGGTAGGTCCATACTTTCTGTTTATGGACGACAATGCCTGCCTACATAGAACCGCTGCTGTATGAGGCACACTGGATAGTGAAAACATTGAACGTATGGAATGGCCTGCGAACTCCCCGAACTTTAATTCAATAGATCAGGGCTGGGATGCTCTTGGCAGACTTATTTATCAACAAACTAACCTTCCCCGAACAGTGCAGGAACAGAAAACCGCCCTGAGAGAGCAGTGGCACAATATGTCCAAAGACTCCTTAACAGTTTAGTAGACAGCATGAATAACAGGTGCAAAATGTGCATTGTTGTCCAAGGAGGGCATATTCCTTACTGAGAGGCTGATGTCGACCTTTCTTTTGAAAGTCTGAACTGTTTCAAACAAGGACGTTACCATTGATTGGTTTATGTCCGTTATCCTGCTTTCCCACGAGGTGAACTCTGTTATCAATATACCACTACATCTTTATTACGTACCTGTTCTTTCATGTCTTCCTTTCTAACAATGTCCCTGTTCCTTAGCAATAATTGTCGGGCAGTGTAAATCTCAGGGAATAACTAGACATGTGGAAATAATATTATGAAGGACATCTTTCTGATGGCGTCGCGAATAACGGAGGTGATGGGGAGGAGGACAATGATGTTGGTGAAATTACTCTTGAGGAAGGGTAAAGGATGGTAAATAAACTCTATTGGCATAAGCAGCAGGAATAGATTTAATTAGACCTGAAATCTGTGTTAATATATAGCGAACATCTTGTTGTTTAGATGTGATGTGCATTCTCAGAAACTAATGAACCTATATTGAAATTTCTTTCACGATTTGAAAGTTAATGTGACTCCGGATAACATAAGATGTGTATCTTCCTGGAATATTAAAGGATTCCTGCGAGAACACGTGAAAGTTTGTGTTTTGTTCACATAAGATCTACTTGACAGCTACAGTTATAACGATTCTCAAGGGTTTGCAAATGAAGGGTCGTTATAGGCGATAGTCGCACAAACCACTTATAAGAACTCGGAAGGGACCGCCAATTAACAGTCGTTATAGGTTATAGTCGCACAAACCAGTTATAACAACTCCGAAGGGACTGCCAATTAACAGTCGTTATAGGTTAGAGTCGCACAAACCAGTTATAACCACTCCGAAGGGACTGGCAATTAACAGTCGTTATAGGTTATAGTCGCACAAACCAGTTATAACAACGCCGAAGGGACGGCCAATTAACAGTCGTTATAGGCGATAGTCGCACAAACCAGTTATAACAACTCCGAAGGGACTGCCAATTAACGGTCGTTATAGGCGATAGTCGCACAAACCAGTTATAACAACGCCGAAGGGACTGCCAATTAACAGTCGTTATAGGCGATAGTCGCACAAACCAGTTATAACAACGCCGAAGGGACGGCCAATTAACAGTCGTTATAGGCGATAGTCGCACAAACCAGTAATAACAACGCCGAAGGGACTGCCAATTAACGGTCGTTATAGGCGATAGTCGCACAAACCAGTTATAACAGCTCCGAAGGGACCGCCAATTAACGGTCGTTATAGGCGATAGTCGCACAAACCAGTTATAACAGCTCCGAAGGGACCGCCAATTAACGGTCGTTATAGGCGATAGTCGCACAAACCAGTTATAACAGCTCCGAAGGGACCGCCAATTAACGGTCGTTATAGGCGATAGTCGCACAAACCAGTTATAACAACTCCGAAGGGACTGGCAATTAATGGTCGTTATAGGCGATAGTCGCACAAACCAGTTATAACAACTCCGAAGGGACCGCCAATTAACGGTCGTTATAGGCGATAGTCGCACAAACCAGTTATAACAACTCCGAAGGGACTGCCAATTAACGGTCGTTATAGGCGATAGTCGCACAAACCAGTTATAACAACTCCGAAGGGACCGCCAATTAACGGTCGTTATAGGCGATAGTCGCACAAACCAGTTATAACAACTCCGAAGGGACTGCCAATTAACGGTCGTTATAGGCGATAGTCGCACAAACCAGTTATAACAACTCCGAAGGGACCGCCAATTAACGGTCGTTATAGGCGATAGTCGCACAAACCAGTTATAACAGCTCCGAAGGGACCGCCAATTAACGGTCGTTATAGGCGATAGTCGCACAAACCAGTTATAACAACTCCGAAGGGACTGGCAATTAATGGTCGTTATAGGCGATAGTCGCACAAACCAGTTATAACAACTCCGAAGGGACCGCCAATTAACGGTCGTTATAGGCGATAGTCGCACAAACCAGTTATAACAACTCCGAAGGGACCGCCAATTAACAGTCGTTATAGGTTATAGTCGCACAAACCAGTTTTAGTTTTTGTTGCTAACAATTTTATGCCTATGTTATGTGATGTCTACTGCAAACAAACGTTACATGGTTGAATAACCGATTACAGCGTATGTTACCCGGAATGATGATAATTCAAACTGCGAAAGAAATTTCATTAGTTTTTAAGAATGCCCATGACATACACACACAGTTCATTTTGTGGTGTGGGACTGGCAGGAATTTTTCTTCTAATGTTTACTCAGTACGTTCAGGAATAATATGTCAGCAGAATTTAACAATTAAGTGAGGAAGGAAGTAGCAACAATGTAAATTGATCAATAATGTCGCACACGTTCTTGGCTAATAAAGAGATGTTCTTGTAGAAATCGTTGAATGTGATACAGTCATATTCCTTGGCGATGCTCACTTTTGTTTTCCCATTTTGTAATCGCCATATTATTTGTGACGTTTCTTCAATACTAAAGACCTTACCTCTCTTTTGCGAAATCTTCACAACGATGCTTGCCTTGACTATTTAACAGACACACTGATTTGAAATCTACAATCTACTAAAAACAATAGTTTGAAAATAAACTTTTCATTGTTGTCAGCAATCCCCAAACAAAAATCAACATTGGACGTTATGTCAATACATTTCTACGAAAATGTGATAAAAATACGCCGTTTTATCCGATAGGCTTATGTCGTAAAACGCGATTAAACACAGTGTTTAAATAGGATTTAGACGGGAGCGTTTGATATCGCCGTTATATCCAATACGTCGTTAAAAGCGATGTCGCAATAAACTGTTTCAATTGTACCTTTCGTTAATACACAGACTACTTACTACTATCTGTGGGCTCTGTAAAGAAAAAAGGTGAAGAATATCAAAGGAAAACGTACTCTGTGGACCCTTAAAGTGAAATACCCTGCCTTAAAGGTAACTCCTATTCGACAATAGAGGTGATTGGGGATTTAAATGAGACCATGGAGTGGGCATGTGAGATTTCTAGCTCCTAATGGGTGAGTAGGTGATACTGCTTTGGGCTCAGATGGCCTTCACTTAAACCGCAGTGATACGTATAAGTTTAGAAGGGTTATAGGGAGATACATTCGTGGAAACGGGGTACACTAGGGAGCGGTGGCTAGGGTACAGGGATTTGGAAGTCAAGTAGGGATGACATTAAAATGGCCGTGTTGAATTGTAGAAGTATTGTAAATTAAATAATTTAATAGATTTATACTTACCAGATATTGTCATAGGAGTTGAATCATGGCTGAGATATGATATAATGAATATAGAAATTTTCTTATGGAACCGGAGTGTATATCGTAGAGATATCTAGGAAACTAAACATAGATACACTGAAAGAAAGCCCTTGCAAACTAAAAAGCATAGAAACACTAATAGAGAACGAAGAACTGTCAGAAGCCACAAGCCGGATAGAAGATCTGATATTAATCTCTACAGAACCAATCAACATGAACGCTAAAGTGACTAAAAAGTGGTTTGACAAAGAATGTTTCATTAAAAGAAAGAAAGTGCTAGACAAGTTACACCAAGTGAAGCTTAACATCCAAGACCCTACCCTACTAGAAATGTATGTGACTGAAAGAAAACAATACAAAGCATTGATAAAGGAAAAGAAAAAGCATACAGTGAGGAAAAAACTCATCAACTGGCTGAAGAGGCAAAAAGGGATCCATACATTGCACTCCGCCCACGACGAGCTCCACCAATGCAGTACATAAATATGGCAGTCTAGGAAGACCACTTCATCAGCATTTTAAACAAAAAGAAATTAACAGATTTACCTACCCACAGAACGGAAGATGGCAATAAAACAAACCTAATTGAATGGAAACCATTTACAGCAGAAGAAGTCCGAAAGACAATAAATAGAACAAAGAAAAAGAAAACTGCAGGCCCAGACAAGATTTATACTGAGCATATAAAATCATCCATAGAATCACTGCTCCCTATATGGACGAAGCTATTCAATAAATGCATAGAGACCGGAACAATACCAAAACAATGGAGGAACTCCATAATTAAAGTTATATTCAAAGGCAAAGGAGAGCCAGAAGATCCCAACAACCATAGAGGCATTGCACTAGAAAACGCTCCCTTTAAAATTCTCACAACATTAATAACGGAACGAGTAAAGAAACCCATTGACGAGATCCTCCATGAAACTCACTTCGGATTCAGAAACAATAGATCGACACTAATGGCAGTAGAACTATTATTAGGCAACATAAAAGAAGCACTTGAAAAGAAAGAAAAGTTCTATTCCGTCTTTATGGACTTCACAAAGGCTTTCGACCAACTGGACAGAGGACTAATCACATCCAAACTTGAAAACCTATTAGGAAGAGAAAACGTATGGACAAGAGGAATCAAAGAAATATTACGATACAACACTATAAGGGTATCAGACGGCCTTTCCATTTCTCACGAAATTAGGCAAACAAATGGTGTGCTTCAAGGAGACCCCATGAGTCCACTACTATTCATCCTAGCAACCGAGGAAATATTGAGGATAACTCAAGACAGAGAAGACATTCACATTTTTACGTATGCAGACGACATAGTCGTAAGCTCCACAAATCTGCACAAACTACAGAGTGCCATAGATACAATTGTAAAATGGTGCCAGAACAACAACTTCTATATTAACTACAAAAACGGAAATGATAGTCTTTAGAAATGGAGGTAAGATACCTCACGGAACAAAAATCACTATCTCCAACAGAAAACTCAAAATAGTCAAGGATTTCAAGTATTTGGGGGTCACGCTACAACCTAGCGGCAAATGCTTTACAAAACACATAACAGAAAGAGCTGCGCAAGCTATCCTAGCAATAAATAACATCAAGCATATACAAGCACTTAGCTTGGAAACAGCAATGAAACTATTCGAGGCAAAGATTATTCCTATCCTAACATATGGCATTGAAATTATATGGCCTGACCTCACCAGGAAAAACCTAGCTACCTTGGAAAGAGTTAAAGCATGCTTCCTGAAAAGAGCTTTGGGTGTATCCAAATCAACAAGATCCCGCCTAACGTATGTGCTAGCTAGAGAATCATTTCTGCTAGAGGATTTGAAAACAACCGTCGTGCTCCTATCTACCACAGCAGCAGATCAAGAATTACAAAGTTTAAGGGACCGCCGCCTAGAAATTTGGCCAGAATTCTACAGCACGGGTGCGATGATCGATAGGACCTGGACGTCAGCAAACTTCGAGATGAGACATGTACTAAAGAGACTATCTGTGCACGGATTCATCATCACCTCTGCAAAAACAGGGTGTACCACAATCCGATGAAGACTTGCATATGCCAACTGTGTGAAAAGACGTGTGATCGTTACCACATCGAACTGTGTACAAAGCGAACAAAAACCATAAGTGAATACGCAAAACTAAGTATTAATAGAAATAATATTTAAATTATTTCTTTTGTTGTACTATGCACATTTGTGCGCACTTCCAATATATATACCGTAGAGATAGGATAGGAATGGTATAAGTGGGAGTATTAATTCTACTGAGAGAAGAATTTGTAACTTATGAAAGAGTTAAAGAAGGCAAACATGAAATTCTCGGTGTAAGGCTCATCTCTAAAGATAATAGGCGGCTTTATGTCTTTGGAGTGTTACAGGCCTGGAAAAGGTGGCGCGGACGCTGATTCGGAATTATTTGATAAGATAATCAGCTGTAGGAAACGATCTGGAAAGGAACATGATTGTAGCGGGTGATCTCAATATACCAAATGTCAGTTAAAATAAATGTGATAGAAACGAAGGTCTTAAAAATGTTAGACACCACCATGAAGGAGTTTAAAAAAAATTAATTATGATCGGTGGAAAACGGTAAATAAAAATGTAAACAAACTCTAGGATGGGTTTAACGCAATTGTTGAGGAATGTGAAAACAGGTTTGCTCTTTTAAAGGTGGTAAGGAATGGTAAAGATCCACTATTATAACAGAGAAGTAAAGAGACTAATAAGGAGTTGCAGGTTGGAAAGAGTTAGAAATGGCTGTGGAAGTAAGGAGAAATTGAAGTAACTTAATAGGAAATTGAATCTATTGAAAGAGTCAGTTAATGCTAACATCACAGCAATCACGACTGCCAGTCATGGAAATTTTAGTGAAAAATGGAAGGGTATGCATAGATACTTCAAGGCAGAGGGAGGTTGCAAGAAAGACATTCCAGGAATCGTTAATGAACAAGTGAAGTGTGTATGCGAGGATCTTCTAATTATTCAGTGAGCAGTGTGTAAATATTGTTGATTACAACGATAATGTCCAAATAGAGGAGGTGACTAATACTGAGGGAGCATTGACCGTCACGAGAATTACTTGATTCGAGAACGGCAAAAATTCTCAAGGAAAGAAGGTCGGTTTGTTCTGGGTGATTTCCAAGAAAAGAGTAGCGTTACAAAAATGTTGCAAAGTTGGGGCTGGGAAGACTTGGGAGAAAGGAGACGAGCTGCTCGACTAAGAGGTATGGTCCGAGCTGTCAGTGGAAAGATGGCGTGGAATGACATTGTATGTATGTTCAGTCCTCAGCCCTAAGGCTGGTTGGATCCTCAACAGGTGTGTCATCAGCTGTCATAGATGACCTAGGCATCACTGAAGAGGCGTACTAGGGAAATGAGGAGTGAGGTAGTTTCCCGTTGCTTTCCTCACCGAGCCAGAGTTGCTATTACATATCAGTCTGCCAAGCCCACTGAAATGCATCAACCGATCCTATGAGGAACATTTTCACACCATTCATAGCAGGGACTGGCTGCATAAGGATTGGCATTACTAGCATCGCTCATACCTCAGTCACTTTCTTATTGTCAAAGCCAAGGATAAGACAGAGACAGATCTATGAAAGTAACAACATTGCTCTAGCCTATACCAGAAGACTGTAAACACTAGGTCTTGCCAGCAAAGGCATGGCATGACATTAGTAGACGAAGTAGTTTGGGTAGTGTTTCTAAAAGTAGGCACAAGATGAAGATAAAGCTGGAATTAAAGAGGATAAATTGGGACAAATATTCATTTATGGGCAGAGGAGTTAGGGATTAGAATAATTTACCGAGGGAGATGTTCAATAAATTTTGAAATTCTTTGCAAATATTTAAGAAAATAGTAGGCAAAGAACAGATAGAGAATCTGCACCCTGGGCGACTGCCCTAAATGTAGGTCAGTGATGACTGATTTGTCTGGTAGTGACGACGTGCAGGGTACCAGAGAGTTCCCACAAATCGAAAGAAAAATGAGTAGTAAGGCTCGTGAATTGTGAGAAAATATAACATTAATCCAATAATAATAATAATAATAATAATAATAATAATAATAATAATAATAATAATAATAATAATAATAATAATAATAATAATAATAATAATTAGCCTGTCTTGTATTCCAAGGCTCTGGGTTCGTTTTCCGCTCAGTTCAAGGATTTTAATTCTGGACTGAGAATTAGAACGGGGTTTATTTGATACAGTATTTTGTCAAGCTTTTAGATACGGGAGGAAAGCGCTCAGTGAGAAGATGACGTTATTTACCCCAACACTTGTTGCCGTAGTTACAGAGGTGAACATATCCACATTACTGTTATGATCAATGAATGTTCCTTGCGCTCACTCCCACGCGGCCTCGCCTGAACCACATGTCACAAATAGCAGTGATGTTGCTGCGCTCAGAACACGCACGTCTCTCTGTCTGAGTCATGGCACTACCCAAAGTTAGAAACCTGGAGCTGAATCATTCTCCTTGTGAAAATATCTCGTCCGCCTTCTTCTACCGCGCCATCTCTAAAACTTTGTATCTTGCCCCTCGTCGTGATGTGAAACTTCCTTATTTGGAGTTGTTGTTCCATACCCATTTGAAAACCCCATAAAATAAACATCAAGGTCGAGGTTGTGACTGGTAAAGTCCAAGGCATCAAGCCCTGAGCTAGAGATGGGCCTCTTAGAAGTCAGATAGCAAGAGGCTAATCTACCAACACAATAAAACCCAAAATACATCAAAGGTTGGTTAATTGAATAAATAAAAGAAACCCAGAGAAAGAAAATGAATCAATATTATGGAAGGAAAACATAAATATCATGGAAAACATACAGGGTCAATCTTTGCATTGGCTTAGGAACAACATCAACTTTTTAACATCACTGCTTAGTAGAACGTGCCATTTCACACGTAGCGGGACTACTTGTGGTGCATACAGATCATATTAACACCTCGACTCACACGAAAACGTCAACAGACCTTTCGTCCCCACATCACACAAACAACAATACCATCACAATTAAGTCTCTCACGCATTAAAGAACAGCTTAAATCAATGTTCTCATTTCGGTACGATGACAAAAACCCGGACTACAGAGAAATAAAAATCAGGGCGAGAAACGGGAGCATACGCGTAACTCGCAAGAAAGAAGACATGCCCGCCATTATTAAAATATCAGAATAAAAATAAGTGAGAGGGTTAGAAGAAGGAACTGTTCATGCTAAACAAAAGATGGAGGAATAAAATAAAAACTAAGATAAATCCAACAGTCGATATACACCCCCGTTAAGCCAACCATTCACACGTGCTTGCATACCAGCACACATTGTCAATAAACTACGACCGAAAAAGAAAACGGTCGCATGCATCCACCAACGGTTCAAACCAAGCGATAGTCAGAACAAAAGGGGTTCCCAAGTAACACGGTAAGTATGCACATAAATATAATCCCAGAAATGTGAGCAGAAAATCCTAATACTCTCCTCAAGCTTCATCAAGGTCGTAATCCGTACAGAGTGGGTGATACCTCACTCCGACACGAATTACGAGTGGTACAGAAGATGAAGTTCACGCAAGAAGCACACATAAAAAAACCCAGAATAAGTCAAGTGAGAGAGATAATTGTTAACTATCCGGTGGAAGGATAAACGTTCTGGGACAGATGCGGTAAGGCTGCCACCTTACACAGATGTTACATTATCGTCACAATCGTGAAGCTGTATGAAGCCATTACTTGATATACACAGCTCGAGGAAAGAACGAATTAACTCTTTTTTTTGCTATACTCTTTTCTTTCCATATTCATCTCAATTCTATTCTTCTATCCTGCCAGTATTTCGTTGCACTTTTTATTTATTTATTTATTTATTTATTTATTTATTTATTTATTTATTTATTTATTTATTTCTTCTACCACATTCGTCTGATGACCTTGCTATTTACTTCGCACGCACACACCGAAAAGAATCCAGACAGACGTGGCTCAATGTCCTTTAAGAAAGTTTACACTCGTCCTGTTTTCAGTGTCGGGATAGTTACGAGAAGACACATATGCGAATATGTAAATAGAATTAATTTCTTTGCCTCATTTGTTCCATTCCATGTTTATCTTTCACTTTGTATGCTATTTGTTTGTTTGCTTGTTGTAACGTCATGGGAGAACTTCACATTATGCTGTGCTTATACCCTCTACGTTGAGTTGGCAAATTTGTATTGATGGTCCAATCTTATGAACTTGAGGGCCCTGAGAAAGATCTGTTCGGGTATCTTTTCTCCTTAATCTTTGACCGAGAGGTCGATTAAGACAGTTCGGTCTCATCGTGATTATTGTTGCCCGCTTAGCACCACCCGCGGTACACGTGCAGAGTACTGAGGAGGTAATTTCTGCGGACATGGAGCAACAGTGGACCCACTGTTGCCAATACATTCATATCGTGCAGTATTATTGCCGCAGCGATTACAGTCCAGACAACCATCGTGGCAAACAGCAATCAATCTGCATGACAATCACTAAAATTACTAGATGCCTAGAACAATGAACGGCAGAACCAAAACTCCCTGACGAATCATTACTTAATTAAAACTCCTTGGGAGCAACCCGCAGGCTTTCATTCACCTCGACGACAGTGGTGTGCAATGTACTGGCCAGGGAAGATGCGCAGCAATGCTGAACAAGTGGGGATGGAAGTCCTCTCCTCATTGTGACTGCGGTGAAGAGCAGCAAACCATGGATCATATAGTGCTCGAATGTCCCCTCAGAGGGTTTAGAGGCTCACAATCCTAATACAAGAAGCCGTCGAGTGGATTACAGCTATGGGGTGTTCTGACCAGTCACTACTTGTAGATGACGGTGTGCTGCACCTCATTACCTTCAAATCTTACTTTATTGATATCGCATTCTTTACGATGTCATAGATCAGTCAGTTGTGACTGGTTAGTATTCTCTATGCCTAACTTGACGTGTATTTCATCCCGATTAGACAGATGGCACCTCATGTAACCGAAGATTACCAAAGCATTCCTTTCTAGCTTATCTTTGATTCCTGTGATCTCTGTTAAGGGGACAATAATGGCTTGGATATAAAAGATGGAGACGTCAGTCGGTGAGATGATTTTCACCTCATATAAACGGTATTTCAAAAAGATTCATACTTTACCTTCTATGGCTCTCTCAGCTCAAAGTCAACTAATATGATTACTTAGAATCAATGCGATTGATTTCTTCACTCTCCAGGTATTTATCCTAATTATCCTTCCTTGGCTTGACATACTGAGAGATCACTGTTCTGTGTACTATTATTTTATTTATTTGCTGCAGACTTACTTCAGAGTCCTTCCTTTTTCTTCATGTCTGCTTATTATGTTATCGTTCCTACGTTGTGCGAAAGGTAGCACTGATCCGATTGTTTCGTGTGTGTCATGAGTTTGTTCGTGGTTTTTGATTGGAGACCTTTTATTTCCCTTTGGCTTCGACGTCTGGCTTGAGCTTATGTTCTGTAATGTGGTTTAACGCTGATACTGATTGATTCATGTTCGCCTTGATGTGCGATATGAATGCGTATTATGCGGCGTGTAAGTTGTTTTGGTTATGGTGTCTACTGGGTGAGCCAGGCATATTTGTGGCAACCCAGATATCTGATCTGAGCTCTCAGATCAAGCTCATGAACCATCAACTGATTCTTGTCATGCTGTTACGATTCCTATCGTAACGCGTCTTGATATTAAATTATTTATTCATTCTGCTTCTCATATTTGGTCTCTGAGTGTGCGTGTGTGGGTGGGTGTAGTATGGTTATCGGACCTGTGTTATTTTTCTGTATCTTATTGATATTTGCCTTTATCATTATTCTTATTTTATCTCGCTATTGTTTCCAGCTTACTCAGCCGATTTGCATACTTACTTCGGGATTTTACTCTCATTTTACTTGTTTCATTTGACTCATGTTTATTTGTATCCGTAACTATGGCAACTCCTTTTTAACCTCCTTGTGTTCCATATTTGTTTCCTTTTCTGCCAGCATTGCTCCACTGGCGTTTTTGATTTCTGGGGATACACTCTCTATGGAGATTGATGGGAGTCATGTTTCTTATGTAAAAGCCTTGACTTTATCTGGGGATCCGTGTGATAATATTTTCTCGTGCGAAAGGCGCTACTTTCACTTTTTTATGACATCTGGACCCTAAGAAAGAAATACGTTGGATCAAGTTCTAATTACCACTGTCTGGTAATCTTCTATCTATCTATCTATCGATCTATCTATCTATCTATATAAATAAAATCGTAACGACCGTGTGTCTGTACATTGATTATTTTGGCGAAATTTCCGTACAGTTATCCGTTTCAGGTGTAATAATGACCATCTGCATCATTTTTAGCTTTGGTGTCTGTTTGTCTGTCCTTCTATAACTTGAAAACTACTGGATATATTTCTACCAAACTTCATATTTAGAATCTACCTGTCCTTGGGTAGGTTTTAGCGCAAATATCGTTTCGAAATCCCTGAAATGAGTGGGGATTTTTACGAAACCGAAACCGTGATTTTGCACTCCCTCAAAGTATACACAACCGAACTTAATGGAAATCTACCTGCCTTAATGAAAATTAATTTCTAAACCTTTTTTCTCATGTGCATCATTTCGATAACAGGATTTCATAAGGGAGATATCATTAACGGACCGTTTTTCGGTTCAAATCCCAGCGGACTTAACGCAAGAGCGGGTGCGTGTAAAGCTTATTTCTTACAACTTGAAAACTACTGAAGATATTTGAACCAAACTTTATATATAGCATCCATCTGTCCAAGGGTAGGTTTCCTTTGTGTCTGTTAGTTAGTTAGTTAGTTAGTTAGATAGTTAGTTAGTTAGTTAGTTAGTTAGTTAGTTAGTTCGTCTGTTTGTCTGTCTGTCTTCCTATAACTTGAAAACTACTGGATATATTTCCACCAAACTTCATATTTAGAATCCACCTGTCCTTGGGTAGGTTTTAGGGCAAATATCGTTTCTAAATCCCTGAACTAAATGGGGGTTTATACGAAACCGAAACCGTGATTTTGCACTCCCTCAAAGTATACACAACCGAACTTAATGGAAATCTACCTGCCGTAATGAAAATTAATTTCTAAACCTTTTTTTCTCATGTGCATCATTTCGATAACAGGATTTAATAAGGGAGATATCATACAAATCCCAGCGGACTTAACGGAAGAGCGGGTGCGTGTAAAGCTTCTTTCTTACAACTTGAAAACTACTGAAGATATTTGAACCAAACTTAATATATAGCATCCATCTGTCCAAGGGTAGGTTTCCTTTGTGTCTGTTAGTTAGTTAGTTAGTTAGTTAGTTAGTTAGTTAGTTAGTTAGTTAGTTAGTTAGTTAGTTAGTTAGTTAGTTAGTTAGTTAGTTAGTTAGTTAGTTCGTCTGTTTTTCTGTCTGTCTTCCTATAACCTGAAAACTACTGGATATATTTCCACCAAACTTCATACTTAGAATCCACCTGTCCTTGGGTACGTTTTAGGGCAAATATTGTTTCTAAATCCCTGAACTAAATGGGGATTTATACGAAACCGAAACCGTGATTTTGCAATCCCTGAAAATATACACAGCCAAACTTAACGGACATTTACCTGCCTTCATGGAAATTAATTTCTAAACCTTTTTCTCATGTGCATCATTTCGATACCAGGATTAATAACGGAGATATCATTAACGGACCGTTTTTCGGTACAAGTCCCACCGGACTTAACGCCAGAGCGGGTGCGCGTAAAGCGCATTTCTTACAACTTGAAAACTACTGAGATATTTGAACCAAACTTTATATTTAGCATCCACCCCTCCAAGGGAAGGTCTATTCCCGGAATAGACTGGGGTTTTATAGGGGACCGAAATGGTGATTTTTACTCTCCCACAATATATAAAGTACAAGACCAACCTGACTGGAAATCGATCAAACTGTGTGGAAATCCAATTCTAATTTCTTTTTTTTCATGTGCATTTTTCAACGGGAGGATTAATAAGGGAGATAACATGAAAGATCGGTTTTCAGGCTAAGTCTAGCGGACATAGCCCAAAAGGTGTTATACGTGGAGCAGATTCCTTATCTATCTAGATAAGTCATGTCTGTGCATTGACTATTTTGGCGAAATTTTTGTACAGCTTTCCGTTTAAGGAGTAATAATGAATGACCACCTGCATATTTTTTAGCTATAGTTTCCTGAAAGTCCTAAATTTTACCTCCTCCCCCTGTGACGTACCCACTTTGCCCACAGATGTATGACAAATTTATAACATGGCGGGTCACTTGAATATTAAAATAAATAAATGATATGTCATGGTTTCTCCAGAAACAGTATCCCAAGGGCGCCAGTCTTCAAGCTTATGGCTTGAAAACAAAAGTAGATAATTAATAATAATAATAATAATAAATAAAAATACGTAATGAGACTCAAAAAAACTCCCAGGGGTGGGGTGAACGGAACACAAATCATTAAGTACACTAACTTGGAATTTAAGGATCATTAATAATCATTTCATAAAATACAAATTAAAACAGCTATTTATTAGGATGAAAAACTTGACGTAACGGCGTATTAACGAAATCTGAACTTACGGAAGCAAAAGAAAAAGTGAATGAAATTAACTTTAAGAAAATGAACTGTTGCGCGAAGACTTGCAGTAACTTATGCCATAAGCTCACCAAATGTAGACTCTGTTGTCTTGAAGCTGAAGATGGGTGGATCTCTCGTACAGGCTGCCTCATCTGTTGTTGGCTTCCAGTCCTACATCCACATTCCCTGTCTTTAACACTTCCTATTGTACTCCTTACATAAAGTCGTACTGAGTCCTAATTTTAAGTGCAAAACCACCATGGGTTATGCTCATGGAGAGAATACCTTCGTATTCTTCCGTATTACGGAACAGTAGCGTAGCTAAATTCATAATAAAAGCTCTCCTCCCCTATACCAGTCAGAACCGGTCTCCCGTTGACTACCTTTCGTCATTGAGATAACAAGTCCCAATGAGAGTAACTTTTGAGTATAATATACTCAGATGCGAAGTGAACTAAGTTAAAATCTTCTCCGATGTGTAGACGTAGAATCGTAGTAAGAGTATCTTCCAAGCGTGAGAATCAGAATCAGAATGTCCGAATCTCCGAATCTGAATGTGAGTCTGAATGAGAATGTTAGTCTTAATGTGAGAATGTCCTCTCCAGCCCTTGTCGGTGGTATATATTGGTTCAAAAGTCTCCTTCCATCAGCCCTATCACATGGTCCAGTAAGATTCGAGGTCTCATCCCTTCTCCCTTGTATAGCTGTGGATCCATCACGTTGCTTCGTTACGTTCATTCACATAGGCTGAACTTTCCCGCTGAAATAAAGCGTCTCGAAGCTGAGTTTGAAAAGTGGGTGTTAATAATGTATCAACTGTCTTTTCATGAGGTGGAGAGGGTAAGGTCTCTCGTAACCTCGATGACGTACTTTTCCTGGAACTGGGCTGAAATTAGCCTGCTGACTCTGGTCACCTCACAACGGCTATTGGAAAATTTACTGCAAGTTATAAATATGCGTGATGTTGAAATACTTTACCCAATAATTTGTTCGTTCAGAATACGTTATAGCCGCGATACAAAGAAATGAAATGATGATTGAAATGGATGATAAAAGCCCTATATATATATACATATTAATTTAAAATGACCTATCAGTGATTAAATATATACATATTATCAATTAAATATATAGTTCAATAATTAAAAACATTCAGTGATGTCCCAAACATCACACCCCCTTGCCCAAAATCAAGATTGCCTCACAATCTGCCACACGAGCTGAAAAATTGAAATTAAGCAAATTTATACGTTTTAGCCGGTAACCTATGGAAAACTTCCAAGCTTTAAATATTTCACTTTTTATGCCGAATAATATCGAAATATAGGCAATTTAATGACGGTATTTCGCGGCTAAACGGTAAGTCCTATCACAAAACCGATGGCACGATCTCCGTTCAATTTCGACTGGTCTACAACTTTGGTACTATGATATTTTGTCGTCTCTCTCTCACTCCCTTATGGGGTAGATTTGGCTGTATATTTCGATGGTTCGTAAATTTTGTGCTTTTTACACGTGTATTACTTAGTTTGACACACTTATAGGAAAGGTAGAGTAATCGAATTTGGCAAGCACATTGACAGGACCAATGGCTATATGCGAACCCAATTTCATGATTCTAGCTTCCACATATGTATGTGAAAAATAATGTAAAATGATGAAAATGTACCCAAATTTCACCCCATTCAAATATCGTAACTCAATCGAACCCATAAATATGTGAGATACGAGAAAATGTTTTAACACCATATAGAGAGATAAAAGGGACGTCTGAGGGTGCAAACCGTTTGTTGGTATGATGTACCGTTTAGGAGCAGTAAATCTCGAAATGAAGGTTTGCACTTTCAAACGTGCCAATGCTTATCTGTCATCTATATAAATATAATCGCAACGACCGTCTGTCTATACATTGGCTATTTTGGCGGAATTTCCGTACAGTTATCCGTTTCAGTTTTAATAATGACCATCTGCATATTTCTTAACTTCGGTGTCTGTTTGTCGGTTTGATTGTATGAGTTTTTATAACTTGAAAACTACTGAATATATTTCTACCAAACTTGATATTTAGAATCCACCTGTCCTTGTGTAGGTTTTAGGGCCAATATTATTTCTGAATACCTAAATTTACTGGGGGTTTATCCAAAACCGGAACCGTGATTTTGCGCTTCCTCAAAATATGTACATCCCAAATTAATCGAAATCTACAATCCTTAATGGAAATCCATTTCTAAAACTTTTGTTCTCATGTGAATTCTTCGACAGGAGGATTAATAAGTGATAAATCATGAACGGTTGGTTTTGCAGGTTAAGTCCAGCGGACGTAGCCAAAATGTGTTGTACGTGGAACAGATTCCTTATCTATCTATGTAAATAAAATCGTAAGGACTATGTGTGCCTGTACATTGACTATTTTGGTGAAATTTTTGTACAGATACCCGTTTGAGGGGTAATAATGATCGTCTGCATATTTTTTGGTTTAATTTCCTGAAAGTCATAATTTTTACCTCCTCACCCAAAATCCAGATTGCAACATAATCTGCCAGACAAGCAAGAAAATTGAAATTTGGCAGAATTAGACGTTTCAGCCTGTAACGAACGAAAAACTTCACAGAATTTTAATTTTTTCATTTTTTATCCCCGAAGAATTTCGAAATATGGAAGCAATTTTAATGATGGTGCAGACCTTAGTTTCGAGGTATTTTGTGGGATAAACGGGAAGTCCTATCACATAACGGATGGCACAATCTTCGTTGAATTAGGAGTGATCTTCAACCTTGGTCATACGACTTTTTGTCGTATCTGTATCGCTTATACGTTAGATTCGTCTCTATTTCTCGATTGTAAGTAAATTTGGACTCTTTACCTATATAATTCATACTTTTAATCACTTACAGGAAAGATAGTATGATCAAACTCTACACGAACATTGGCCCACCCAGTACTCATATGTGAGCCAAATGCTATGTCACATAATTATCCGAAAAGTAATGCAATGTAAGATAATCTTACACAAATTTCAACCTATTCAACGTTTCTGACTCAATCTGACCCATGAATAGATGAGATGCGAGAAAATATCATAGGACCAGCCATTTAGATCGCTAAATACTGTGCCTTACGGTACAATCCTTTGTCAATATGACGTACCGTTTTGCAGCAGTTCATCTGTAAATGAAGGTCTACAATATTGTAAACATGCATATACTTTCGTATGTCCATCTATATATATATTCATTGATGTCGATTTGTAGCGATCGAGAAAATGTGTGTCTGCTAATGTAATCAGTACTCCCTACACCGACTTTGACTGCTGGCGGTAGGAATGGGGTCCTTCTCCAACTCTTGTGTCACCTGGCATTAGTAAGGAGGGCCTACCATTTTAATGAAAAACTCACTTCTCGATTTGTCTTGCAGAAGACAAGGGATCATGCAGTTTTGTTCGAAAGTACCCTACCCTATTGTGTTTGGCTCTAGGCCAGGGTGCCCGCCATTATAAACAAATGTTCCAATCTAAAATTTGACTAGCATTAGGCATAGTGGCCTGCTATTTTCATGGAAACTCACTAATTCTATGTGACTGGCAGTAAGCTGGCTGGCAACAGTAAAAAGGGCCTGTCATTATAATGATCACTGCACAACTCAATTTTGACTGGTGGTAGGGAAGTTGCCTGCTATTATAATAAAATCTCCTCAACTGTAATCTGTCTTGAAGTAGGAAATGGGTCTGCCATTGTAACTTAAACTCCCCAAATCGATTGTGACCGCGCAGTAGGCAATGGGGCCTGCAATTATAATGTAAACTTGCCAACTCGATTGTGAATGGCAGCAGGTAAATGAGCCTGCCGTTATCATCACAACTCCGCAACCCTCACTTTACATTGGTAACAACGTATGGGGACCTCCCCATGCTATTTCTCGGATAAGGCTAAGAGACATGCAATTTTAAAACAATCTCATTTACTGCACGCACAGTATTTACGTCGATATCCGTGTACAATGTAGAATACCGTAGCGAAGCACGGGTACATTTGCTAGTAATTGAATATAATTGTACCACTGTTCATGATACCTCTGTTGCGACAGTGTAACATTTCACGAGATCCAGTTTGATGAGTCAAACGACTCGATTGCGACTGATATATCTTCACAAACTATGTACGTATGTGAGTATTCGACTCCCTGTGTTTCCAGATTTTGCTTGTTCTATGCCCATATCTTAATCTTTTCTTGCTAAGCTTATGTTAATTGTACCGGCTGGTATACGTCTACGCCGCACATTTGAATTTTCCGCCGTAAAATACTCCTCTACAGGAGAAACTCTGAACTTTAACAACTGTATCAACTTATAAGTTTTCTCAGAAGATGTCACTACCGGAAATTTTGTGATTACGAAGTTGTCAGTACTGTGTGGATTTCAACGTATTTTGTCTTCTATTGATCAAGAAGTGTGGACATTCTCTCATAGATGTCTCTACCGTAAAACTGGGATCATGCACCCTGGTGCGAAGTGAATGAACTTTCTTGAAGAAATTTTGTATTCAGAAGTTTTCGTCTTTACTAAATTTTGTTCTTTCATTTGTGGGTTGGCAATATTAATCTTTCTTTCCGCCAGTTTTGAACTTAGCCAATCCCGAATTTCTTTAATTAATTTTTGTCCAATCGTGTCTGTCTTCTTCGATTTTGATGTGTAACCTTAACCGACCAATAAATGGAGTGGGTGTGGCTGTTTTATTCATGAAAGGTCTCGAACTTTCCCCGAGCGTTTATAAACTGCTGATTTTCACGGCTCTTCGCCACTTCAACAACATCTAGCTTAGTGTATGGACGTGTAGCACGGGGGCGGGTAGCGCCTCTTCCTTCGGGCAGCCTTTCTTCAACAAGGTAATGGCCGTTTAACATCTTTATTTCTTGCTAGCTCAGCAGTTTAACCCGCGGGGCAGGTTCGAAACCTTTAATATGTAACCTATCTGTTGAAATATGTAAAATTCTTCCGTCCTTGTAAAACTTCATATATCTTTAACTGTAATCCGGGGATAGAGAGTGCTTTACCCTCTCGAGCTCCCCTTCATTTCTGATTTGAGGTGACTACGTTTTCATAACCTATTTTGTTCTCTTCCTTAATGTGTTAAAATGTTTTCTTATACGAGTCACCTCCCTAGCTTGGGAATAGCCCCTGTGTCATCACCCTAGTGCCTCTTAGGTTTTAAAACGTGTGTTTAGGAGTGCTAATTCACGCCTCCTTTCCTTTTTACATTTAGGGCCATTTGAATTAACCTATTATTTTTCTTTTAAGGCCCTGTAGGCTGGGTTCGAGATACCCCTGTTTAATTCTTGTAAGTTGTGCCTTGATGGCAAGTGATTGTAAAGTATGGTATTGCCTTGAATAGGCTTGAAAGATTGAGAGCGGGTCAGCTCTTTCTGGTGTTTTGAAAGATGCCTCTAGGAGGCTTGACATTACTAGGTGGGAGCAAGTGCTCCATGTAATTAGGGGTTTTCTGCCCTTTGGTAATTGGTGTTTGTGGGCTGAGAGCTCAGGAATTATAAAACTTGGGGCTCCAAGCCCAGATTGTTAAATCTTCTTAAATCTTAGCTTTTCCTGGTCTTGTACCTGATTTGTTGGCTTGTTGTTATTTGTTGAAATTCCATGTGAAATTTGTTAAGTTTTTTCTATTTTGAAAATATAACCTTCATTGAAATTTTAATTCATCTTTCGGCCTTGTAGTTAGACCCATTCCAGCCCGCACCTTCTTTCACCTCTGCCTTCCATGGGTAACTCCGTAACATTAATAAACCTTATTCGTTTTAATTGACCTCTGCTCTAAGTTATTGTCTCTCTGCATTGGGGACATATTTTTTTCACTTTGTTTCTCTAGTCTAAGAGGCCCGGATTCAGCTCCTGGCAGTTTCTAGCCAGTTTCGAGCGATCCAGAATAAATAGGTAGGTAGGTAGGTGGTGTGACGGTACGTCAATGGAGAATTGCGAGGACTGTATCTATCAGGGCCAAACTATTGCCATGACAGGAAAAACGCGAAGAGATCTGCAACCTTTATTTACAAACACTCTATTAACACTGATCAGAGATAAAAGAATGGAAGGATAAATGAAGATACCGATCAAAGAAAGTCAAGGGTCACGGAGGGAGTGAAAAAGGAAAGACATAGTATTGTGAATATTTTTATGAACTTGAACTTATTCTGTAAATAGCTGAAGTTCTCTCTTTCATCATACGACAAATGAATAAATAATGGGAGAAGTGAACAGAATTTCTCAGTATTTAGGTTGGGAGAAGGCCGAGTTGTGGTCTAAACTACATATTATTTCAGACATTGTGACGTACTCACTCTCGCCCACCAGATGTGCGATAATATGTGACGTGCCGGGTCAATTTTAATATAAATACATACTTGCCCATAAGCAATATCCCATGGGCGCCAGCCTTCAAACTTATGGTTTGAAGACGATAGTTGATAATTAATAATAATAATAATAATAATAATAATAATAATAATAATAATAATAGGTAATGAGACTCTAAATACTTCCAGAGGTGGGATGACGGAACACTAACCATTAAGTACACTCTAACTTAGAAATTAAGGATCGGTGATAAGAATTTCTGAAAATACCAATTAAAATAACTGTTTATTAGGACGAAAATCATGACGGCATATTTACGAACTCTAAACTTACGGAATCAAAAGAAAAATTGAATGAAATAAAATTGAATAAACTGAACTGTTGCGCGGAGACGTGCATTAATTTATGCTATTAGCTCACCATTTGTAGACTCTGTTGTCTGGACAGATCTATGTAGCAGCTGATGTTTGATGGTCCTCTCGTGCTGGCATCGTCATCTCTCGTTGTAGGTACCAGTCCTATTTCTGATTCGTGCATAGTACACTAGTTGAACAATGACTTTTCTGACTTTAGCACTCCTTACTCATTACATAAAGTTGTAATGAGTCTTAATTTCAAGAGAAAAACCACCCTGGGTTACATTCATGGAGAGAATACACTTGTATTCTTTCGCATTACATAATTGTAGCGTAACTAAATACATAACGAAATTTCTCCTCTCTTATACCAGCCAAAACCGGTCTCTCGTTGACTTTAACTCTCGTCATTCAGATAATCAGGTCTCAATTATCCGCCACCATATTTCAAAGGTGTGTACCTAAAGAGTGTAGCACTGAGGTTTGCGATGTAAGATGGCGGATGACAGCTGACAAAAAAGCGCGTGAGTTTGTTTACTAAACAAGAGCACGTGGAATATTTCGATTTGCCACCACCACATTTCAAAGGTATCTAGCTAAAGATGGCAGCACGGTGCTCTCTTGATTTAAGATGGCGGATGACAGCTAACAGAACTTTTCAAATTGCCCGCTATTACATGTCATAAAGAGGGCAGCACGGTGCTCTGTAGATTAAAGATGGCGGATGACAGCTGACGAAATTGCCCGCATGATAGCAGCACAGTGCTCTATTGATTAAAGATGGTGGATGACAGCTGTCAAAAAAGCACATGGCTTTGTTTCCAAACAAAAGCACGTGGAATTTGCCGCCACCACATTTCAAAGGTATCTAGCTAAAGAGGGCAGCACTGTGCTCTGTTAATTAAAGATGGCGGATGACGGCTGTCAAAAAAGCGCGTGAGTTTGTTTCCAAACAAGAGCATGTAGAATTTTTCAAATTGCCGCCACCACATAGAGGGCAGCACGGTGCTCTCTTGATTAAAGATGGCTGCTGTCATATGGAATTGCCTGCCACCACATTTCAATGGTATCTAGCTAAAGAGGGCAGCACGGTGCTCTCTAGATTAAAGATGCCTGCTGTCAAAAAGCTGTCATGCTGTCATGTGGAATTATCCGCCACCACATTTCAAAGGTAAGTAGCTAAAGAGCGCAGCACTGTGCTCTATAGATTAAAGATGACGGATGACAGCTGTCAAAAAAGCACGTGGATTTGTTTACCGATTCAAATCTCGCGCTAGTGAGGTTAAGTTGGTAGCACTAAGGTTTAGGCCCGTTAAGATGGCAGCACTGCGGATGACAGGTGACGAATTTGCAGCTACTGTGATAAAGAGGGCAGCACAGTGCTCTGTGGTGTAAAGATGGCGGATGACAGCTGTCAAAAAAGCACGTGGATTTGTTTACCTATTCAAATCTCGCGCTAGTTAGGTTAAGTTGGTACTACTGAGGTTTAGACCCGTCAAGATGGCAGTACTGAGGTTGGCGATGCGTTGTTGTCTGTCAAAAAGCACGTGGCTGTCAAAAAACACGTGGATTTGTTTACCTCGCGCTAGTTATGTTAAGTTGGTACCACTGAGGTTTAGGCCCGTCAAGATGGCAGCAGTGAGGTTAGCGATGCGTTATTGTCGATGACAGCTGTCAATAAGCACGTGGCTTTGTTTACAAATTCAAATTTCCCGCGGGAGGCGGAGGAGGCCTCTGGGAAGGCTCCTCGGGAGGCGGAGGAGGCCTCTGGGAGGGCCCCCCGTGAGGCGGAGGCGGAGGGGGCCTCTGGGAGGGCCTCCCGTGAGGCGGAGGCGGAGGGGCCCCTGGGAGCCCTGAGGCGGAGGCGGCGCCCGAACTGTCCTATTATACTACTTACTTGCCATCGTGTTATCCTTAGGTGACTCCTTCACTAAATTAAATTTCCTGGTAAGTTCGACCATGTGATGAGGGTTCTATGTTCCTGCAGTGATTGATCGTGAATTGTATATAAATAACAGACTCCCCGAGCCAGAAGCCCTACCAAACACGGATTGACGGAAATCGAGCTCGGGACACTCTCTACTAAAGGCCACTACGTCCAACACTCAGCCAAGACGCCGTATCTACATAATTTGAATAATAAAATGAAATTTAGCACACTTCATTCGTTACTAAATTTCAATCAACGCCTTTGAAGAAGAAGGTTATGGAACATATGTAATTTTATTGCTGGTGTTTTACTTTATGGAGACTTTTCTCTGTGGATCAGAGGTAGAGCGGATAGGAAGAGCGTGGGTTCAGAAACCAGCAGAGTTAGTCGAAGTTTTGACGGGCGGCACTGCATGCCCTGCGATCTCTGGTGACACATTTGGTGTTTACACGACAGAATTTATTAAACCTCAGTCATACATCGCCCGGCAAAGAACTGCCATCTATCAGAGGAAAACAGAACATCGAAATTGAAACGTAGGCAGCCTCGATAGTGTCACGACTGCACTCGGTAGCAGGGGCCATGCCATTTTCTTCTTCTTATTATTTTTTGGAATGGTAGTGGTAGAAAGAAATGCAATTTGGTATGCCATTTACAAACAAACACTGAGGTTTGCTACGATGATGCTGCAAAAACTAAGAACTGCGCAGTTTTTGATAGCGACGATCATCTATAAATTGAGTAAATGTGTGAGTTACTTTGAAAAACAAAATAAAAATGAAAAAATAAGTCATCTGTTTGTTCTTTGGCTATCGCGTTCCTTTACCTCACGTGAGGGACACTCAATTAAGAGCAACGCAAACAACTGTCGTTACTGTTACATCTGCATTCAGTTTGGATAACTTGTAGTTAGGTAACAGAACTTGGCGGAAGTTGTCAGTATTGCTGTGTCATTTTGAATAATTCCGTTGGCAACTCTGTTATGTTTTCATGAACTCAGATATTGATTATTTTCTGTTTTGGCTCTCAAATGAAAGGACCTATCAAGTCATAACATCGGTGAAGAAACCAAACATCGTATCTGACGTATCTCTTCCTATCCATTCTTTCCCTTAAGGCTGGTCACGCCTCCTAGCCACATATGGATATGCAGTGCACGTTGTGTGAAGGGAAAGCGCTCCGACAGTATACGCTATTTAAAGTTCATTTTTCGTACACATCAGCATAGGAAAATGAACACAACGGACGTTGATGTGAGCGTTTCAGAAGCGGTTCACCGTTTCCTTGACATGGCATAAGTCTACAAGTACGGACCGTGAAAGCATCAATGGTAACAACGAACGTCCTTCTGATAATCTGCATTTCCATAATATGTGGCTGAGAGGCGTGACCAGACTTAGGGAAAATAATGGATATGAAGTACATTTTGACATACGAGGTTTTGCTTCTTCACCGATGTTATCTTGAACAGTCTTACTTGTAAAGTACTGATGTATTATTTCGACTATTTACCTCATCAGCCACGCATTGAATATTCATCAATCCAGTTTACATTTCGTGTCAGTTTCAATCAATCATGGTCGACTATCACTGAAATATTATCGAAATGAGATTATCACACCTGATAGGCAACTGTTTGGAAATTATCTAAGTTAATGCCGATTGGTAACCATTTACAAGGCAGAGAATAAATCAAATATGGCGGCAATTACAAAGAGATTTGTGAAGCGATGTTATTACATTGGTACGCAGTAAATTCATTTAAATACAATGCCTATGATATTTTTATTTTATTAATATTGTTTATTACCAGGGCCGGGGCATCAATGATCTAGAAATGTTTAAGAATATGATCTGTAAAATGACGGCTAAATCCAGTAAAATGATCCTAAAACTAAAAAAATGACATAAATTTTAAATGAAATGTTACAATGAATTTACTAATCGAGTTGGTATCGTCTACATTTATGTTTCAGCATTATAATACGTGTTTTGGTCTTATGCTGTGTCAAGAAAACAATGCGAAACTCTTCACGTTTCGCAGAGAACTTTGCTCCGCGTCTTCAGAAGAAAATATCGACTGTTCCCGAGCAAGACTCATCCAGTTGGAGGTGTCTGTCCTGGTGTGTGGACATTTCAAAGAAGTTTTTTTTACAAATTGTTTTACATCACACTGACGCAGATAAGTCTTACGGCGACGATGTGGTAGGAGTGGTAAGGAAGCTGCCGTGGCCTTACAGCCCCAGCATTTGCCTGGTGTGAAAATAGGAAACAACGGAAAACCATCTTCAGGGCTGCCGACAGTGGGGTTCGAACCCACTATCTTCCGAATACTGGATACTGGCCGCACTTAAGCGACTGCAGCTATCGAACTCGGTTTTTCAAGAAGTGGCAAACGAAGTTTATTTAGTCCCCAGATTGACAAAGTGTTGTGAAGATTCTCAAGTCTCCGTATTGCGATAATATCTGATACTATACGCGTAGATGTTTCAAAATCCTCAAACATGTAAGAAAATGACTCAAAAAATAAAATAATATAATGAAATGAAAATCCACAGCCTGTTTCCAGTCATTCGACCGGGTCAGGAATGGAATGAATGAAGTCCCCATCTAGTGGCGAGGATGGGAATTGTGCCGGCTGCCGAAGCCTGTCGCACTCCTCTGGGGCAATGATTAATGAATGACAGATGGAATGAAATGATATTGAAGAGTGTTGCTGGGATAAAAGATGACAGGAAAAACCGGAGTACCAGGAGAAAAACCTGTCCCGTGCTCCGCTTTGTCCAGCACAAATCTCACATGGAGTAACCGGGTTTTGAACCACGGAACCCAGCGGTGAGAGGCCGGTACGCTGCCACCTGAGTCACGGAGTCTCTAATATAGCATAATAAATTCCATAAAATGGCCTAATAGTGATGTATAATGTTTGAAAGTGACCCCAAAATACAAAATGACAAAAAGACCTAATTAATTAATATTTCTACAGTGTGGGAACTATGATCAGGATTTCTGTACAAGTTAGCAATGTCCGTTGTTATGACATATCATCAACATCCTAGCTCTGTTTATTACACATTTCATTCAGTAGACAGTCTTACCAAATACAACTACACGCTCGGTATATAACTTCCGTGAAGATTCGGCCGTGATATGGTAACATTCACTTCTCTGGACGTATTTAGAAATTAACCATAGCCTTGTCAGCGTACAACTTCCGGTAAGGCCTGTGTGCCCATGAGATGGCTGAGGGCTGACGTGAGGGAACGATATAGTAGACGGTCGCGGGGAATGTAGGTCACACCTCGACACTGGTACAGTACGTAGTGCAGCGAAGTTTCATAGATGGTCAATGAAGTCGTTCTGCCGTAAATACATTTCTGTATTTAGCAATGCGTTGCAGCATTTTAAAGCGGAAATGGCGAATAGAAGGCATCCATTGCTATGAAACTGATCAGTGAAGACATAAGAATATCACTGTAGTGACGGGGACTATCGAATGAACACTACCGAATTATTCGATAGCCGTCAACTACCGTTGCAACCGATTGTTTCCGTTTGCATTCGGTTCTTCACTCGGATCGCAAATTCCAATTGCTTCCACTTGTCGGCGCTGAAATCGGCCTCGTCTTTAGCCATGCAGTAAAGTCAGAGTTGATAGTATACTTTATACTCTTTGGCATGAACTCTTTGACTGGCGCGAAATATGACGTAAACATAAACCAATAAAGCGTATTTATTTCCCCCTCCCAGACTCTGACTCAAATTTGTATAATGATAAATGAAATCGTATTATTGAGCATGATATCAATAGATAATCACGTTATAGTTTTTATAAATACTTTATGTATACTAACCATGAACCTCTAAGGTAATCTTACTAAATTTAATGATTTTTAAAATAATATCTATTCTGTATTACCTGGTTCTAGGAAAATATGTTGTCTTTCATTAAGTTTATTTTGCTGTATTCGCATTATTTTAATATGGGGTGTCATAACAAAAAGGTGTAAACCTAACTTTCGTCTGAAATTAGCTAACATTTGTTATTTTATGAACAGACGATCATACAACCATTAACTTGTGGTTAGGGACACAAAAATGCACTTTATTTAAGATGAAACATACTGACCATAATTACTTTAAATTCCTATTTTAGTTTATAGAATAGAATTTAGTAATCTAATATATATATACTTACACTGACTGACAGAGCAAATGCAACACCAAGAAGGAGTGGTCAGAACTTAATGCCAATTGCAGGGTAGACTGACGTCACTGAGGTATGCTCATGATGTGAAATGCGCCGCTGTGCTGCGCACGTAGTGAACGATAAATGGGACACGGCGTTGGCGAATGGCCCACTTCGTACCGTGATTTCTCAGCCGACAGTCATTGTAGAACGTGTTGTCGTGTGCCACAGGACACGTGTATAGCTAAGAATGCCAGGCCGCCGTCAACGGGGGCATTTCCAGCAGACAGACGACTTTACGAGGGGTATGGTGATCGGGCTGAGAAGGGCAGGTTGGTCGCTTCGTCAAATCGCAGCCGATACCCATAGGGATGTGTCCACGGTGCAGCGCCTGTGGCGAAGATGGTTGGCGCAGGGACATGTGGCACGTGCGAGGGGTCCAGGCGCAGCCCGAGTGACGTCAGCACGCGAGGATCGGCGCATCCGCCGCCAAGCGGTGGCAGCCCCGCACGCCACGTCAACCGCCATTCTTCAGCATGTGCTGTTCCAATATCGACCAGAACAATTTCCCGTCGATTGGTTGAAGGAGGCCTGCACTCCCGTCGTCCGCTCAGAAGACTACCATTGACTCCACAGCATAAACGTGCACGCCTGGCATGGTGCCGGGCTAGAGCGACTTGGATGAGGGAATGGCGGAACGTCGTGTTCTCCGATGAGTCACGCTTCTGTTCTGTCAGTGATAGTCACCGCAGACGAGTGTGGCGTTGGCGTGGAGAAAGGTCAAATCCGGCAGTAACTGTGGAGCGCCCTACCGCTAGACAACGCGGCATCATGGTTTGGGGCGCTATTGCGTATGATTCCACGTCACCTCTAGTGCGTATTCAAGGCACGTTAAATGCCCACCGCTACGTGCAGCATGTGCTGCGGCCGGTGGCACTCCCGTACCTTCAGGAGCTGCCCAATGCTCTGTTTCAGCAGGATAATGCCCGCCCACACACTGCTCGCATCTCCCAACAGGCTCTACGAGGTGTACAGATGCTTCCGTAGCCAGCGTACTCTCCGGATCTCTCACCAATCGAACACGTGTGGGATCTCATTGGACGCCGTTTGCAAACTCTGCCCCAGCCTCGTACGGACGACCAACTGTGGCAAATGGTTGACAGAGAATGGAGAACCATCCCTCAGGACACCATCCGCACTCTTATTGACTCTGTACCTCGACGTGTTTCTGCGTGCATCGCCGCTCGCGGTGGTCCTACATCCTACTGAGTCGATGCCGTGCGCATTGTGTAACCTGCATATCGGTTTGAAATAAACATCAATTATTCATCCGTGCCGTCTCTGTTTTTCCCCAACTTTCATCCCTTTCGAACCACTCCTCCTTGGTGTTGCATTGTCACTGTCAGTCAGTGTATCAGATATTGTAATAGGAGTTAAACCATGGCTGAGAAATGATATAATGGTTGCAGAAATATTTTCACGGAACTGGAGTGTGTATCGCAGAGATAGGATAGGAATGGTAGGAGGGGGGGGGTATTTTTTCTGGTGAAAGAATAATGTGTAAGGTACGAAAAGGTTAAATATGACAAACATAAAATTGTAGGTGTAAGCCTCATCTCTGAACATAATAGTCAACTTGATGTCTTTGGGTGTACAGATGGGGAAATGGTAGCGCTGACGCTAATTCAGAAGTATTTGATAAGATAATCAGCTATATGGGAAACAACAAGGAAAGGAGCCTGATTGTAGCGGGTGATCTCAATGTAGAAAATGTCAATTGGGAAGGTAATGCGAACGACAGGAAACATGACCAACAAATGGCAAATAAGTTAATATGGGAAGGGCAGCCGATTGAGAAAGTGATGGAACCAACTAAGGGGAGAATATTCTCGATGTGGTGCTGGTAAAACCAGATGAGCTGTATAGAGAAACCGAAGTAATAGATGGTATTTTTGATCACGAAGCTGTTTTTGTCGCAGTTAACAATAAATGTGATAGAAAGGAAGGTATTATAACTAAGACTATTTGGCAACTAAGATCAGTGAAAAACGATAAATAAAAATGTAAACAGACTCTGAGATATGTTTAAAGCAATTATTGAGGAATGTGATAACAGTGGTAAGAAATGGTAAAGATCCCCTTTATTATAACAGAGAAGTAAAAAGACTGAGAAGGAGGTGCAGGGTGGAAAGAAATAGAGTTAGAAATGGCTGTGGAAGTAAGGAAAAATTGAAGGAACCTACTAGGAAATTGAATCTATCAAAGAAGTCAGCTAAGGATAACATGATGGCAAGCATAATAATTGGCGGTCATACAAAGTTTAGTGAATAATTGAAGGGTATTTATAGGTACTTTAAGGCAGAAACAGGTTCCAAGAAGGGCATTCCAGAAATCATTAATGAACAAGGGGAGTGTGTATGTGAGGATCTTCAAAGGCAAAAGTATTCAATCAGCAGTATGTAAAGATTGTTGGTTACAAGGATAATGTCCAGGTAGATGAGGTGACTAATACTAAAGAAGTATTAAAATTTACCTATGGTAACAGTGCCATTTACAGCAATATACACACGTTAAAAACTAGAAAAGCAGTTGGAATTGATAAGATATCGGGGGATAATACTAAAGACAATGGGTTGGGATATAGTACCATATCTGATGTACTTATTTGACTATTGTTTGCATGAAGGAGCTACACGAAATGAATGGAGAGTTGCTATAGTAGCCCCTGTGTATAAAGGAATGGGTGATAGACATAAAGCTGAAAATTACAGGCCAGTCAGTTTGACATGCATTGCATGTAAGCTTTGAGAAAGCATTCTTTCTGATTATGTTAGACATGTTTGCGAAATTAATAACTGGTTCGATAGAAGGCAGTTCGGGTTTAGGAAAGGTTATTCCACTGAAGCTCAACTTGTAGGATTCCAGCTGATATCCTGAATTCAGGAGGTAAAATGAACTGTATCGCAATTGACCTATCTAAGGCATTTGATAGGGTAGATCATGGAAGACTACTGGCAAAAATGAGTGCAGTTTGACTAGATCAAAGGGTGACTGAATGGGTGGCTATATTTCTAGAAAATAGAACTCAAAGGATTATAGTAGGCGAATGTTTATCTGACCCTGTAATAATTAAGAGTGGAATTCCTCAAGGCTGTATTATTGGACCTTAATGTTTTCTTATATATATAAATGATATGAGTAAAGAAGGGGAATCAGAGATAAGGCTTTTTGCGGATGATGTTATTCTGTATAGCGTAATAAATAAGTTACAACATTGTGAGCAACTGCAAAATGACCTCGATAATGTTGTAGGATGGATAGCAGGCAATGGTATGGTGATACACAGGGTTAAATGTCAGGTTATGAGTTTCGAAAATAGGAAAAGTCCTCTCAGTTTTAATTATTGCGTTGATGGGGTGAAAGTTCCTTTCGGAGATCATAGTAAGTACCTAGGTGTTAATACAAGGAACGATCTGCATTGGGGTAATCACATAAATGGGATTGTAAATAAAGGGTACAGATCTCTGAGCATGGTTATGAGGGTATTTAGGGGGTGTAGCATGACGAATAGAAGAACCAAGTATGAGGACTCAGCCGTCTTAGCATGGTAGTTTGTGGCCCCGCCACTGCAAACTATTCTGTCCAACACGTGTTCCAGTCGTTCCGGCAAGCCGGGGATAGGAAAGTGCGGGAGACATTACTGTGCGAGATATTTCAGTCAATAAGTTGCATTTTCTTTGCTTTCAGTTCCTAAACTCAGTTCATTGTGTGCTGTGTACTTGAAGCACGTATCATATGTGGCTTGATTAAATTAATTGTTCAACATGCCGTACTGTTTTGTGCCTGGCTGTAAGTCAGGCTATGGTAGAGTAGTTGATGACATGCGATTCTTTTCACCACCGAAGGATAGAAATACATTTTTAAAACGGGCCAGAGCTATTCCACTAAAGGATACTGAGTTAAAGCGTAATAGTAGAATTTGTCAAGTTCATTTCTCTGATGATTTGAGTGTAAAATGAGATAATTTTATAGTGAATGGTGAAAAAGTGGTTCTCTCTCGTGTGAGATGAAAATTACGTCCAAGAGCAGTGCCTCACATTTTCCCTAATTTGTCGACATACCTTTCAAGTGAGATTAAGTCCCGTGAAATTCCCAACAGGAAAAAGAACCTAGACACCGCCAGAAAAGGAAGAAAGAAGATTGAAGACGGGAGCGCAGCAGCGAATGGATAATTAAAATATCGGTCTAATGTAGATCAAGGTTTGGGTTATTCTAGTGTACTTTCTGATGCCGAAAAACAATATTATAGCTGAAAAGGCGCCTAAAAATGATAATCGAAATTTAATTCGAGCTAGATCCCTATAAAGCAGGCTTTAAATGTAGGAGGAAATTCCGAAGCGAAGCGAATGAAGTTATTTTATTCCTGTCCTTTTGACAGGCGTCAGCTAAACTAGTAGCTCTTAGGCCTTTGATTGTTAGTTGTTGATTAACTTGGGTTGACTTGGTTTGTATGTGTTTTACATACGTTTTTATTATTGTTGTTTGTCTCCGGCGCAGAGGCCGCCGGACCGGGAGAGGCCCTGCACCGCACGCCCCCATAGTTTTCCCCTGCTATCCCCCGTTTATTATTATTGTGCTTTTACGGCCACATTGGACCAATGTAGTCAATTTCTGTTCGGTCTTCTATGATGTTTTATGGTTTTTTATTTCCTGTTCTCCCAGTATTTCTTCATTCTATCGGATCTTCGTTGTTGTTGTTCTTCTTCTGAAAATACCCTTTTAGTTGTTCCTCTTTTATCACATTTTGGTAGGAATCTCATTTTACTATTCTTCAATTTATTTACTTTGTTTGATTTATTCTTTAAATCCTCCAGTGTTATGTCTAATTCTTTCATGTATTCCTTTATTCCTTTTATCCAGACAGGTTGTTGTTCTTGTTTCCAAAGCTTTTCCAAACTTCTGCGTATTAACCTGTCTTGAGGTGTTCTCAACAGATGACCAAAGAATGATGATATTCTCTTCTTTCTTATGAAATCCGTCATGGGTTCTATTTCCTGATATTATCCTGCGTTTATTAAAATCTTTGTTTTATACATAAAATTTACATAATTTACAAAGTTATATACAGTTTATATATTTATTTTGTTGTTTTGGTGTGCCTCTTGTTTGGATAAATTCTTTGAGTCTATTTCTTGCTATGTATTTGCGTGTAGTATTTAACATAATTTTATGTCAGGTGTTTCAATATAATTATATAGTCTTGCAGAATTTACATTGTTTTACATACATTTACATAATTATTTTCTTTGTTTTGTATTCCTCTTGTTTAGCTTGGGGTTTTTCTGTCCATTTCTTAACGCTAGTTGCGTATTTATAAACAGTTGTGGTAGTACTATTGAGCATATGATTCTTTGGAATGTCATTCATAAGTCGTAGAGGTCATTGTTAGAGAGTCAGTCAGTGTTGTCAGCAATGTAGTAGTAGTAAATATGAGGTCATTAATATTTTGGTCTCGTCTTGGGGGCGTTTTAAACGTGAGATGATCTTGACCTCGTATGTTAATCAATGGGTAAGTTAGCCCGGAATGTGGAAATTCATAACAAGACAGTGAAACAATCAGTGGAAACTTTCAATAAGCAAAAACTTGTGGTTCAAGATGCAGTAAATATCGAAGACTGGGAAAGCTATGCACCTGAACTTGACAGCGCAGTTCGAATCTCTCTGATTGAGAAGTGTTTAGTGTACCATTTGGCTGGGTACGTTGTTAATCAGTCTTCTAAATTTATTAAGTGTTCGCCCTGTGCCCATTCATTCTCTACGTGACAACAATCAAAGTACATTGTCAGTTCTCAACAAAATAAAGACTACGGTTCAAACAATAATGAAGTATTTTTAACACGCCCTTTGAAAAGTATATGTGACATTCTTTTCCAGGCCGAGAAAGTAATTAGAGGAAAATTGAACTCAAAATCGATGTGGGGAGAAATAATTTTTGATTGTATCGATTCCATAGACAAAATTTCAGTTGATCCTTCAGGAGCTGGCAGTTGTCTTCAACATGTTATGGATATAATCCCCAGACTTATCATTATCTGAAGTGCCGATTTTTCTTCAGATTGAAAGAAATCCGGCGTGATTTACAATCTCGAATATCCGCCAAATCCTCACGCAAGCTTTTGAAAGTTCAGTAACCGACAAACTTAGTTGGTAAGTACCTTTAAGTAGAGCATGGGTGTTTGTTTTAATATGGTGGGAGTTATGTGTTATTTATCTGTATATGTACACTCGAGTAACCTGTGCTTTTCGCAACATGTGATGAAGATGGTAGCTCTTACTTCAGTGTATTATTTCTTTGTACCCTGCCGTGGTATAGCAATTGTAATCTCTGGTAGTTTTTAAAAGACAATGTATATACTTATCAGTTACGGAGTAATGCGCTTCCTCTGGCCTCATTCCTAAGAACAGCTAATCGGTACTGTGGACATAGCCCACTGTAGCGCTGCCTGGTGGGGCGCGCTTGAACACGCTGACTCCTCACATTTGTTTCTCTATTCGTTATGGTTGTAGTAAGGATGTAAAGGAGAGGGCATAATTATAAGTCTCTGGTAAGACCCTAAATAGAGTATGGTTCCAGTGTAAGGTAACCTCACCAGAATTACTCGATTCAAGAACTGAAAAAAACAAAAGAAAAGCAGCTCGATTTGTTCTGGGTGATTTCCGATAAAAAAAAAAAGCAGCGTTACAAAAATGTTGCAAAGTTTGGTCTGGGAAGACTTGGGTGAACGAAGACGAGCTGCTCAACTAAGCGGTATGTTCCGAGCTGTCAGTGGAGAGATGGCGTGGAATGGCATTAGTAGACGTATAAGTTTGAGTGGTGTCTTTAAAAGTCGGAAAGATCACAATATGAAGATAAACTGGAATTCAAGAGGACAAATTGGGGCAAATATTCGTTTTTAGGAAGGAAAGTTAGGGACTGAAATAACTTACCAAGGGAGATGTTCAATAAATTTCCAAATATTTCTTTGCAATCATTTAAGGAAACGCTAGGTAAACAAGAGATAGGGAATCTGCCACCTGGGCGACTGCCCTAAATGCAGATCAGTGGTGATTGTCCAACGTACTGACCAATTTGGCCCCTCCTATGGAGTCTGTGAGGTTAGGCTTGCTTTCGTACGCAAAGGTTGACGTAATTCATCGTTTAATGATCTGGAACCTACATAGCCTTACTACACATCTAGGGTTCAATGGCCTTGTTCTAGAACCTACATAGCCTTACTACTTAACTAGATGTCAATGACCTCGTGGAAAAATGCTGACTCAGCATCCATTGTTTTAGAACATACATAGCTGTTACCTACTGCATCCTGTGGTATGTGCTTTCCCTCCATGTCCTCCCTGACTCCTGTAAACCAATTCATTTCTGTCTTTCTTCTCTCCGTATATTCCACAATTTTCTTATCTGTTCTTTGAGGTGACATTCTTTTGATATGTCCGTACAATGAAAGTCATCTCTTTTTAAATTAAGTTGCGATTTTCTCTGCCGGTTTTATTTGGTTCTAGCCCATATTCTTGTCCCGCTTTCCTAGGCCCTATTATTTTTCTGATGATCTTTATTTGAGCAATATTCCTAGTAAGCCCTTCCTCTTCAATAAAACCCCATACAAACGTTGAAATGTCTGAGTTTTGCACTGATGGAGATTAATGTATTGTTATATGCTTTGCGGAATAGCTGTTTGTATCCTTCTTGTCCTTTTCTAAAACGCTGTTCCTTGTTATACTCCAGATTTTTAAACTTCTGTACTTAGTTAATTGTTCTATACTTAATCACAATATTCTGTGATGAGTCTGTTCTGTCCTGCATCATTCGTTCTGTCTTTTTGTACGATATTTGACGTCCCGGCTTAAAAGCAGTCTCTTGAAGCGTTTCAGTGCGTGCCTTTTTTGTCTATACATTGCTCAGAATATAAAAATAATGGTATTTCTGTATCGAACGTGTCCACGGTACCAAGGAAATGCACTTTTTAATTTTCTGTCATCTGTACCTGTCTGTCTGTCTGTCTGTCTGTCTGTCTGTCTGTCTGTCTGTCTGTCCGTCCTCATGTATGTACTAGAAAATGGCTGAAGATAATTCATTGAAAGGCGGTATGTAAAGTCGGAGAATGTGTCACTACAATTTAGGATATAAGTAACTTTATTAACGCTGAGTGAAATGGTAGTTTCGGGGAAGACCTAAAATGTAATTCTCAAATATATATTGTACCAGGAAAAGTTGACTGTTAATGGCATGAGGTCTTTCTAAGGGGTACTGAGTCCTTAGGAGATGGTACAGAGAGAGGATGGCAAGGCGAAATAAGAGATATTACGTCTTTCATTCCTTTATTTCATTCTTTGGAATGCCCTTCTATTGTGTCTCCAAATAATGAATATTTAATTGAAAATAAATCCTCATTCTCCCTTTTTTTAACAACAGAACATCGAAATTAATTCAAATGAAATTTAACTGAATAATATTTCCCAATTTGATATGTCCATCATATTCTTCATCAAGAATGTTGTAAATAAATGAGAAATCCTAAAGTCTCTCTCTCTCTAGGGGTATTTGTGAATTTCATATTTACACTTCCTACATAAATTGAGTAAAGCAAATTTCTTCTCGAGAACACGTTAAACTTGAAATCAAATCTAGTCTTTTAAAGTTCTGAGCACACGTTATGAAAAATATGGCAAATTTAGAGTTTATGTTATACTTTCACCACGGATAGTGCACTTAATTGATACCTCAAAGTTCTAGTAAATGGGAGTATACGGGAGCACTTTGTTGTTGAAAGTCCTTCTTGACTTGGAAAACGTTAATACTGTTCAAGTAGAATATTAATTAAGTAAACTCTTTAAAGTTCTTTGTTCGTAATGACTTAGTTCATAAAGGTCCTGTTTAAAGTCAGAATTTAATGGAAAAGCACCGACATCACCTGATATACGTCTTCTCGAACAGTGGAAAACCACTCTGCGAACAGCAATCTGGGATTCGGCTGTCAGCAGGCCCCAAGCTGCTCCATGATACCACGCCCCTAGAACCATTCCCGCGTAGTACCAAATCTCCGTCGATCTCCGCCGTTCTACGTCGAAAACGTGCACTATTTGATTTGGCACAGTTATCACTGGTGACTGTTTCACAATTTATCACCATTCACTTCGATGAGAAATACGTCTATCACGATCATGAGAAATATCGTTCACGGCACAGTTCATCTAACCACTTACATTTGGAACACAGTTTGTAATTGCTCAACTTCACAGCAAAATAAATAAGCGACTCTCTCTTGTAATACCTCAATTATTCAAGTATAAGTCCTATACTTCACGATAACACTGGGTACACAGTTAGTCCACATGCATTAATTTTAAATAGCACAGCCTGTTATGATGACACGCGAACGGTTCTTCTACACTAATGACAGTGTTCTAGGCTCCCAAGACAATCAAAGTGTTATAATCTACACTCATGAAATTCAAAGTTCAAATAGTCCAAGATCATTACCATGCGAAGTATTTATGATAACCCCAAGTTGGTTACGGTTATTCACACGTCAACTAAGATATTTACTAAGTGTCAAGTACACTGTTGCTGAATACTATGAGTCTTTAAGACTTTGAAATTACACACGTTCATTTTCTAAGTCTGAATATCAGACGAATTACAAGTCCCACAATGTACAGGTTACTCACTGGTATCGTAGAGACTAAGTATCAACTAGCCATCGAAACTTTCTAAGTAGTGCGAGGTCCGGTCGCAGGAATACTTGGTTCGACGCGCGCAGCGTGATATACTAGCCAGCTGTGAACGAATGTAGACTTGACGCGAACTCGATGTGAAACTGGTGCGAACTTGGTGCGAACTCGACGTGAACTGATTGCTGTGGCCTGGCTCTCTGCTTATATTCAGTACGGCTCAAGGCTGCTTGCTACGTCACAGAGATGAAATTGGCTTATATCTTTAGAATGCCTTGACGGAATTGACTGAAATTAATATATGTTTGCATTTGGAACATGAGCTACATGATGATACAAGTCTCATGTCCGAAACTTAAGCGGCTGAAAAGTTAGGCCTTTTCTTTCTAGTACCTTCGATGGAGAGGCATGTAACATGTGATATTGACGTCACCTGCAGACTCGTTGCTCGTGACGTGTCCAGCTCGCTACAAGGAGCTTCGCCTTGCGCTAGCGCAAGATGTCGGACGCACGAACAGATATTATTGCCGTCCCTTTTTCATATGTTTCGGCAACAATAAAACAATGTACAGGGCTGGAACAGTTCCCGGTACAATATGTTATTAATGGTCCCATCGGTAAATACTAACATACATAACTTAAGTTATATAGAGTTAAATTTCCGATCATTTATGCCTTATACATTTTTATAATGTAAAACAAGAGCTGAAGGTTTCCACCTATTCAATACTATTTGTTGTAACCTTAAAAAAGTTACACGTATTTGTTGAAATTAGTTTTGGTCTTACTAGAGATGATCATGGTCAAAATCAGTAAAACTTAAGGCAAGACATGAATTATAGATAAAAATTATGAAGCAAGCTTGTGTTGTTGAAATTCAGTGGAAGAGAGTGGATGTTGGTCACTCATCTCAATCACATATCTTGTGTAAGATCCCAGTTTAATCTATATGATTGAATAAATGGAAACCTTTAGCTCTTGTTTTACATTATATTGCTCTTCAATACGCAATAATATGAATTGCATTACCTATAATTATACATTTTTACCGTACCGGCTATGATAACTGAAAAATTCATAAATTCCGATTTTTGTTGCTAAGTCCTTATCAACGCCGAGCCACGAGAAGGTGAGTGAACAGAATTTAATGAAAATCGGTATTTTAAGTCGGGCACTACAGTATAGGGTGTAAACCATTTTTTACACATTGCATGAAATAGTAGTTTTGGGGAAGGTGCCTATGTCATTGGTCATATCGAAAAGTACTACATAAGAAAAGTTATAGAGAACACAATTTCCGATTATTTATATCTTAATACGGTTTTACCGTACTGACTATGACTTGTGAAGATTATTATAAAAAAGAACAAATCGTGAAGAAACGCCCTTTAAGAATAACACTCGCTTGAAGTATAAGACAAGAAGGAGTCATGAAAGAAGGAAGAATTCTCTTTACATTAGATGCCCTAATATCACAGAGTCGGAAAAAAACTAAACGGAAAGGCCTACAATATTGAAAGCTTATAAAAGTGGTCAACAATAACATTACATTGACCATTGTTTGTTGTGATGTGCTTTGACTCTTCTGCTGCCACCCATCACCGATAGATGGGATTACTTACAGCTGTGTCCCAAGTAAAACATCCTGCCTGAATATTTGCGGGAAGTGGAGTGAGAGTTAGATAACTTTTTTCGTTTTAACATGCCAGTCCTCTGGTTCGATAACTATTGGTACGTAACACGCTGGTTCATCATAGTATTTCAGTTTTTCGATCCCTACGTTGAGGCGCTGATTGGAACGAGCAGTGTGCACACTTAACGGAATATGGCAGAGGAGTGTTCACGGCTGTCTGCGGCCTGCTCATTCCGTAGCGAAACACGATCACATCAGCTAGTTATATGATAACATGACACTTTTGGCAGCATATCGAGATGGCAAGATGACGTGGCATTGTGGGTATGTACGGAGCTCCGACAACTTCCCAAATCACTCCCGGGCTTGTTCTTCATGCATACCAGAGGATTATATACGTATAAATTTACTGTTAGAATATAATAGTGGGTAAGGGGAAACGCTGGCGTTGGTACGGATAGCATTCTTTTGCAACTTTAAAATATCAGTTACGTGTCAATACTCTGATAAATACTTTGAATTTTTTTTAAAAAATGCCGAACACACATGTGTGTTAGTTCAGATGACGAAGTAGTTATACCACTTGGATAATGTGTTGATGTGGTATTCCCATGTCAGCTTTAGGTCAAGGGGGATTCCAACAAGTTTAACATATTTCATTCATTCTCTTGATTTTTGAGGTTAAAAATCAGTTTTCGAGCTTTATCTTCTTTGAGGAGAAAACAGTTTATTTCAAATCATGATTTAGCTTCTTCCAAAGCGTGATCGGACAACAACAATAGTTTGCCTACATTTCTACTTGAGCTCGGGAAAGTGGAATCTTCTGCATAGAGAAGAGCATGTGTTTGTACATTCTCACCTAAGCCATTTATCGTGGTCAGAAATAGGGAAGGACGTTCCGCTCAATGGCTAAATGGTCAGCGTACTGGCCTTTGGTCACAGGGGACTCGGGTTCCATTCCCGGCAGGGTTGGGAATTTTAACCATCACTGGTTAATTTCACTGGTACAGGGGCTGGGTGCATGCGTCGTCTTCACCTTCATTTCATCCTTATAACGACGCGTAGGACGCCTACAAGCGTCAAATCAAAAACCTACACTGGCGAGCGGAACATGTTTTCAGACACTCCCAGCACTAAAAGCCATACGCAATTTCACTTCATTTTGAGAGGGAAGGACAAAGGATGGACCCCTAAGCACCCTGTATTTAACCTCATTTTCTTTAGAAGCAACTCCATTTACCTAAACTTACTGGGTTTGAACAAATAAGTATGATGTTTTAAATTTTATCTCCAGAAAGGCAACTTTAACCTAATTCTCAAGCAGAATATCATGGCCCTTCTAAGGTAGCAAAGAGGAAAACTGATATAATTATTTCCCCAAAATCACTCATTATATAATCAATAACATCATCCAGTGCATTGATTGTTGACTAATACTGAGATTTTGGCAAAATGTTTGTTACGGTATTTTATTTTAATCTTCTGACTAACGCCCAAAGCTTGTTTTGTTCGTTTCGCTTTTGTCTGAGTGTTTCAGTCATTTGTATGGATATGAGGAAGTTTTGTATGAAACTGACGCTTCCAACACGAGACTGACGTACATACTTCTATCTATCTATCTATCTATCTATCTATCTATCTATCTATCTATCTATCTATCTATCTATCTATCTATCTATCTATCTATCTATCTATCTATCTATCTATCTATCTATCTATCTATCTATCTATCTATCAGCTGAATAAACTTAAAATTTTCCAATATGGTGGGATTCTAAAGCGAATGTCGATGAGCGGTTATGCTTATTACCAGCAAACTTAACCTCAGAATCAGATAGTTTTTCTGGTGCAGTTTGGTAATCTCCCACAATCAGGGAGGATGATTCATTGATAACTTAAGGTGTTTATTATGAGCAGTGACTTGGTGCTAATTGATAGCAGGTGGCGCAGGACCTCCAAGGGCTTTTTCCTTTCTCAGACCCAAAATATTACGAAATATTGATTCATTTTCCATTTCCTGGACACGTATTGTGTAAACATCTACAGAACACTGCGTGCGATTGGAGACTGCTCCAATTCAAGACCAGTGACAGGATTTAAGCAGATTCTTGTCATTTTCAGGAAGGAGGTGGTTTGAAATCTCACATTAGGGCAGGGGTCTTCCGTGTTTTATTCACGTAATCCTAGAATAAAGAAACATCAGTAGCAAAATAGCACAAAGCGTAGGAGACATGGAAATAGCATAATCCTAGAGAAATTCATGAATATATATCCAGACATGAGAATAAGAAGTGACAAATTAACAAAATGAGAATATTTGGGATTGGTATGTTGACTGTGGGAAATTATTTTAAAAACTTAAAGAAGTTGGGGAAGGAAATATGTGTTTACTGTGTGAGAAGGAGATAGGAAATGGATATTTATTTAGACAGTCTGAATGTAAAAGGGCTTTACGGGTTAAATATTTAGAAATCAAAACGAGAAAAATTAAATAGAAAGAAAATATGAGTGTTACAGTATTGTTAAAATCATGAACAGGGAATGGAGTAAACCAGGAACATTGTGGAAATTATTGGTAATTGTTAAAAGTTTATGGAATAAGAAAATGAAAGAGATGAATGCAGTCGATGGTGCGCATACTTAGGGACTTAACCTTGGCAAGTAACATCTGAAAACGGTGGAGTCAGCAAGATGCTCAATTACAGTTACCTGAGAGAAAATGTACCCAATTACAATTAATAATTACCTTTTCAAAAAGTAATCATTAAAATTACAATTACTTCACAGAACGTGAGCCTTCAGGGAATAAGTGATTTATTTTCATATGGGTTCTAATGATACCAAAGTTTGCAAGGAAAAGTACATTATTGCATTTTGTGTTCTTTAGCATAGAGACATTAAGTGGCTGTCTTCCCCAAGTGGAACTAGTCGGACTTTGAAAATGATTGCTCCCAAGCAAATTTTCATTATTTTTAGGAAAACTGAAATAAACATTAATCACTTTCTACGCACCTGTGGGCATATGTCTGAAATTAACGTGTATAACTTTCTGTGGATCTGTGTGAATGTTCCTGAAGTAAACATTAATCAATATGTATGGTCCTGTATGCATATTTCTGAAATAAACAATAAATTTCTATGGACCTGTGTGAATATTCCCTAAATAAACATCATTTTTTTCTATGGACATGTGGTCATATTCCTGAAATAAACGTTGTTTTGGCCCTGGGAGCATATTCGGAAATAATCATCAAGCTCTTTTCATGGCCCTAAGTGCATATTCCTGAAATAAAAATCAATCCCTCTCAATGGACCGTGTGCACATTCCTGAAATTAACATAAATCACTTTCTATGGGCATTTGTGCAGATTTCTGAAATGAACATCAATAACTATGTAACCTCTGTGAATATTCCTTAAATAAACATCAGTTTTTTCTATGGACCTGCGTGCGTGTTCCTGAAACAAACATCATTTTTGGCCCTGTGAGCATATTCCGTAATAAACATCAAAAGGTTTTCATGGCCCTATGTGCATATTCCTGAAATAAACATAAATCCGTTTCAATGGACCTGTGTGTATATTCCCGAAATATGCATCAAAAACTTTCTATGGACCTGTGTGCATATTCCTGAAATAAACATCAAACTCTTTGCATTTCCCTGTGTGCATATTCCGAAAGGAACTTTAGTCGTTTGCCATGGTTTGTGATCATATTCCCGAGTTGAACATCAGTCATTTTCTCCCTGTGAGCATATTCCGAAGTAAACACCAATCTCTTTCCATGGCCCTGTGTGCGTATTTCTGACATAAACAATCACTCCTATTCCATGGTCCTATGTGCGTATTCCTGAAATTAACATCAATCTCTTTCCATGGCCCTATGTGCATATTCGTGAAATAAACATCAACCTCTTTCCATCGCCACGTGTGCATATTCCGAAATAAACATCAATCATTTTCCATGGCCCTGTGTTCATATTCATGAAATAAACTTCAGTTTCGTTCCATGGTCATACGTGCGTATTTCTGAAATAAACAATACCTCTCTTTCCATGGCCCTGTGTGCATATTCCTGAAATAAACATCAAACTCTTTGCATTTCCCTGTGTGCATATTCCGAAAGGAACATAAATTTTTTTGCATGGCCCTGTGTGCATATTTTTGCAGTATACATCAATCTCGTTCCATGGTGCTGTGTGTATATTTCTGAAACAATAATCGATCTCTTTCCATGGCCCTGTGTGCATATTCAGATATAAAAATCAATTGCTTCCCATGGCCCTGTGTGCATATTCCTGAAATAAACATCAATTTTTTTGGCCCTGATTACATATTCCGAAATAGACATCGATCTCTTTTCATGTGCATATTCCTAAACAAATTCATTGACCTGTGTGCATATTCCGAAATAAACATCAATCACTTTCCATGGCACTGTGTGCATATTCCTGAAATAAACATCAAACTCTTTGCATTTCCCTGTGTGCATATTCCGAAAGGAACTTTAGTCGTTTGCCATGGTTTGTGTGCATGTTCCTGAAATAAACATCAATCACTTTCCAGGGACTTGTGAGCGTATTTCTGAAATAAACAATCAGTCTCTTTCCATGGCCCTGTGTGCGTGTTTGTGAAATAAACAATCACTCTCTTTCCATGGCCCTATGTGCATATTCCTGAAATAATCATCAGTCTCTTTCCATGGCCCTGTGTGCGTAATCCTGAGATAAACATATATAACTTTCTATATACCTATGTGCATATTTCTGAAATAAGCATCCGTCACTTTCTATGGACCCGTGTGAATATTCCTAAATAAGCATCAATCACTTTCTATGGCCCTGTGTGCATATTTCTGTAATAAACATCAATCACTTTCCAGGGACTTATGAGCGTATTTCTGATATAAACAACCGTAGTCTTTCCATGGCCCTGTGTGCATATTTCTGACATAAACAATCACTCCTATTCCATGGCCCTATGTGCGTATTCCTGAAATTAACATCAATCTCTTTCCATGGCCCTATGTGCATATTCGTGAAATAAACATCAATCTCTTTCCATCGCACGTGTGCATATTCCGAAATAAACATCAATCATTTTCCATGGCCTTGTGTGCATATTCCTGAAATAAACATCAATCTTTTTGGCCCTGATTACATATTCCGAAATAGACATCGATCTCTTTTCATGTGCATATTCCAAAAAAATTCATTGACCTGTGTGCATATTCCTGAAATAAACATCAAACTCTTTGCATTTCCCTGTGTGCAAATTCCTAAAGGAACTTTTAGTCGTTTGCCGTGGTTTGTGTGCATGTTCCTGAAATAAATATCAATCACTTTCCAAGGACTTGTGAGCGTATTTCTGAAATAAACAATCAGTCTCTTTCCATGGCCCTGTGTGCGTATTTGTGAAATAAACAATCACTCTCTTTCCATGGCCCTATGTGCATATTCCTGAAATAATCATCAGTCTCATTCCATGGCCTTATGTGCATATGCTTGAAATAATCATCAGTCTCTTTCCATGGCCCTGTGTGCGTAATCCTGAGATAAACATATATAACTTTCTATATACCTATGTACATATTTCTGAAATAAGCATCCGTCACTTTCTATGGACCCGTGTGAATATTCCTAAATAAGCATCAATCACTTTCTATGGCCCTGTGTGCATATTTCTGAAATAAACATCAATCACTTTCCAGGGACTTATGAGCGTATTTCTGATATAAACAACCGTTGTCTTTCCATGGCCCTGTGTGCGTATTTCTGACATAAACAATCACTCCTATTCCATGGCCCTATGTGCGTATTCCTGAAATTAACATCAATCTCTTTCCATGGCCCTGTGCGCATATTCCTGAAATAAACATCAATCTCTTTCCGTGGACCAGTGTGCATATTCCTGAAATAAACATCAATCTCTTTCCGTGGACCTGTGTGTATATTCCTGAAATAAACATCAATCTCTTTCCGTGGACCTGTGTGCATATTCCTGAAATAAACATCAATCTCTTTCCGTGGACCTGTGTGTATATTCCTGAAATAAACATCAATCTCTTTCCGTGGACCTGTGTGCATATTCCTGAAATAAACATCAATCTCTTTCCGTGGACCTGTGTGTATATTCCTGAAATAAACATCAATCTCTTTCCGTGGACCTGTGTGTATATTTCTGAAATAAACAGCAATCTCTTTCCGTGGACCTGTGTGCATATTCCTGAAATAAACATCAATCTCTTTCCATCGCGCTGTGTGCATATTCCGAAATAAACATCAATCTCTTTCCATCGCGCTGTGTGCATATTCCGAAATAAACATCAATCTCTTTCCATGGCCTTGTGTGCTTAGTCGGAAATAAACAACAGTCGCTTTCAATGGACCTGTGTGCATATTCCTGAAATATACATAAATCACTTTCTATGGACCTATGTGCATATTTCTGAAATAAACATCAATAACTTTCTATGGACTTGTGTGAATATTCCTCAAGTAAATATCAATCTTTTTCAATGGACCTGTGTGCATATTTCTGAAATAAACATCAATCACTTTCTATGGACCTATGTGCATATTTATGAAATAAACATCAATAACTTTCTATGGACTTGTGTGAATATTCCTCAAGTAAACATCAATCTTTTTCAATGGACCTGTGTGCGTATTCCTGAAATAAAAGTAATTTTTTGGCCCTGTGAGCATATTCCGAAATGAACAATTATCGATTTTCATGGCCCTATGTGTATATTTCTGAAAAATCTTCGATCCATTTCACTGGACCTGTTTGCGTATTCCTGAAATAAACATCAATAACTTTCTATGGACCTGTGTGAATTGTCCTGAAATAAACATCAATCTCTCTCTATGGACCTGTATGCGTATTCCTGAAATGAACATCAATCACTTTAGTGGACCTGTTTGCATATTTCTGAAATAAACATTAATCATTTCTATGGACCTGAGTGATTATTCCTAAAATAATCATCAATCACTTTCTTTGGCTCTGCGTCCGTACTCCTGAAATCTCTCTCTCCTAACACATCTCCGGTAGACGCCACATTCCAGCAGCAGCAGTGGCGATTTAGCTTTGGCGCTTTGTGGAGGTAGCATTACATTTTAGCCTGTCTAAACACGAATTATATAGACTATTCTAACAAGCAATTTGTGCAAGACCTGCAGCAAGTAGTGGAGACTTGCTGTGAGTAAGGGTGGCAGGAGTATATACTTTTGCCAAGGCCATGTGGACACTGAAGAATGATCACCCGCTTGCCGCGCGCTTCTCTTTAGTGTGTGTTAGTTTCTTAGAGTGTAGTCAAATACTAAATGGTTTTAAATTATATAATCACGCTGTACTTCTGTATGATTGTTGTAATGCATGTGTAATATTGTTCCTTTGATAAAAGTTTTTTTATATAGTATTGAATTGAAATCTCCAATAACTATCATTAGCGCACTTATGTTGGTAGACTGTTAACCTTTACGTCTCTGTTGAAATTCGCTCATTTTGTAGCTTTTTCCGTTTTGATATAGGCCTATCCACCCCCCTCGCAATCGGCACTACTGTGCTGCAGCAATTAAGACAACTAACTGGTCAAGAACAGACATGTTGCTGATGAAGGAAGCGCGTCAATCTCAAAACCAAAGCGAGTCTACAACACTTGAGAGAAGACTGTACCCAAGCATCTGGCCGCAGCTCACAGAGAGTTAAACATTTCCATCTCAGCCAAGCGGAACACTGCAAGAACTCCTGAATATTACAAGGAATGAGATTTTACTCCTGAGAACTGCTTTTTCGAGTGTTCATTTTTGCTGTTAGTTTTTTTTTGAAATCTGGCTGATAATTGGTAAGCGCAGTTCGCATAAGTTCACTTAAATGTTCATTAGTTAGTTCAGATCGATATTACTCGCCTTGAACTTTGACAATGTTATTTGACACAAAATACACATTGGCTTACCGTTTCTTTCTAAAAAAACAAATTCTTCCTCCCAGTCGGTATTAAGAGCTCGATTCTCCTCTTCATATTTACGCTTCTTAGACAGCATCGCAACTGTTCGGACATCAGGCCACAACTGTGCTGAAACAGCACACAGAAAACTGTCGGCACTCACTACTACCTATACGTGAACGCGACTGGCTTCACCTCACGACACTGACTCACTGACACCACCCCGCTCAAAGCACTATCTAACGGAAGGCCCCGGAACTATATTCACCTCCTATCTCTCACCACTGTCTTACAGCGCTAATAACGTTAAGCCGCACATCGCTGCTACTGACTGCCGCCGGCCCCGAGATATTGTTAAATTCCATTAATTATATAATTTAATTTTACTCTAAGGTTGGTGTCAAGACCCGCACGAGACTGACTCAAGAGCCGCATGCGGCTCGCGAGTCTCGTTGTGGCCAGCCCTGCTCTATAAGATGGCACGGCCGACTGGATCACTCGCTGCGCTCCTTATACCGGCCTTGACAATCGCTTGTTAAGCCCAGCTTAATTCTGTAATTCGAAAGTTTCACAGTAATGCCGCTGGAGCGCTGGCCTACTACCCACTGACAGGAAGCTGTATACCGCAAATTGCCGCGTTTCCAGTTTTATTTGTATGGTTTTGCTGTCGTTGGCAATGTGTTCGCAATGAGGTGTTTGTTGGCTTGATATTGAGATCTCGCTGTAACTTCGTCCTGAACAAGGATTTTAATTTATGCGCTAATTCGTTTTCTAATGGTGTGGGGATTTGCTTTTCTTTAACTGTGTTAGGAAATATTCGAATATATTTTGCTGCGTGCCTTTCTTGTATTCCAAACAGGAATAAAAGAGCAAAGGGGCACTATCATTTCACGAATTCTCTGTAGACCAGGACAAAACTACGGAGTGGCTAAAAGCAGGTAGCACTCTCATCTCACTTCCGTTTCTATTTCGGGTACTTACCTTCGCTCTTTCTTTCTTTCTTTCTTTCTTTCTTTCTTACTCTGTTTACCCCTCCAGGGTTGGCTTTTCTCGCGGACTCAGTGAGGGATTCACCTCTACCACCTCGAGGGTAGAGTCCTGGAGCGTGAGACTGCGGGTCGGGGTATACAACTCGGAAGGATGACCAGTACTTCGCCCAGGCGACCGCAACTTCTATGCTGAACAGGGGCCTTGTGTTGGGGATGGGAAGATTGAAAGGCATAGACAAGGAAGAGGGAAGGAAGCAGCCGTGGCCTTAAATTAGTTACCATCCCGTTAGTTGCTTGGTGGAGAAGTGGGGAAACTATGGAAAACCACTTCGAGGATGGCTGAGGTGGGAATCAATACGCCCCTCTACACAGTTGACCACCCAAGGCTGGGTGGACCCCGTTCCAGCCTTCGTACCACTTTTGAAATTTCGTGGTAGGGCCAGGAATCGAACCCGGGCTTCCCGGAATGGCAGCTAATCACGCTAATCAGGTATTGTTACCCATTAATTTTCTTTCATAGAATAATCCTTTAGGCGGTATCATATTTGCCATATGACAGCAACACAACACATTTTTATCCAAGATAATCTGAACTTGAACATTTAAACATTGACAAGTAAGTATCACTACTGCTATGACGGTAAGGCCAACGTATGAAGTGTTGTTACCTGAGCAATGGGGCCGATGACCTAGATGTTAGGCCTCTTTAGACAACAAGCATCATCATCATCATCGGGTAGAGAACAGTTTACAATTTACTCAAAATACTTTTCTCTCACTGAATTTTTATTTAAATTATTCTTCTTCTTTTTTCGCTATTTGTTTTACGTCGCCCCGACACAGATAGGTCTTTTTTTTTTGCTACGGGCTTTACGTTGCACCGACACAGATAGGTCTTATGGCGACGATGGGATAGGAAAGGCCTTGGAGTTGGAAGGAAGCGGCCGTGGCGTTAATTAAGGTACAGCCCCAGCATTTGCCTGGTGTGAAAATGGGAAACCACGGAAAACCATCTTCAGGGCTGCCGATAGTGGGACAGATAGGTCTTATGACGCCGTGGAAGAGGAAAGGGCTAGCAGTGGGAAGGAACCGGCCGTGGTCTTAATTAAGGTACAGCCTGATGTGAAAATGGGAAACCACGGGAAACCATCTCCAGGGCTGCCGACAATGGGGTTCGAACCCACTATCTCCCGGATGCAAGCTTACAGCTCACAGCTGCACGCCGCGCGGCCAACTTGTTCCACCCTACTGCATTTCAAATAAAAATTATTGTCTGAATTTAGCACGGCCAACTTGCCCGGTATTTAATATTCTAGTGAAAGGTATGAATGAAATGTAATCTGAAACTATATACATATATTGAAATTAAAATGTAAATATGTTTGAGTCAAAATATTTATGTTATGCATACAACGAATATGGAGAAAGTAAGGCTTTTATGTTGTGTCCAGCCCCCATCCTGAGAGCAGCTCTTGAAGAATTTAAAAACTCTAATTGAACAATGACTCTTAATCTCAATATTAAGTTCTGCTATGTATCTAAATGCCATGATAATAGAAACGATCACAATTATTCCTCACATATAAGGAACGTCAGTTGGACTACTCCATCCTCCGCAGTTTCATTTCACGACTTTATTTTGGCACATATCAATGAAAGTAGCCTTTAGGATTAATCAGTTTAACAATATTATCAATGTAACATACTATTTTATTCCCTAAATTAAGATACATCGGCAAACAGAGTCAATATCAGAACGTTTGCTGGACTAAGTCATCTCCCCGCAGTTTCATTTCACGACATCATTTTGGCAAATATCAGCGAAAGTAACCTTTAACATTAATCATTTTAACAGTATTAACATATGTAACATTCTCCATAACTCTAAATTACGATAAATCGGTAATCAAAGTCAATATATTTTCCATAAAGAAGTATGCATGTCTACCGCAAATAGGTCGGCCGCCAGCGCCACGTGTCGAGCTGTGTAACTACTCCGATTACAGTGCGTGGACCCGATTGTCAAGGCCGGTAAGGAGCTAGCTAGGGCGACGCATCAAGTCGGCCGTGAAGATGGGTATGCTTAGCCGCCATTTTGGTTCAAACACGCGCAAAGAGCCATGTGATCAAACTCTAGTTTCTCCTACGAGTGCTCGCTTCGTCACATTGAACGTATTGCTTTAATCACCGTGTGCAGGGACAGAAGAGTGCTATATTTGCACGGATATTTATTACATAATGGTGGGTTGTTTTGCACCTAATTGTAGTAACGTTTCTACTGCGGGATACAGATTGTTTAGTTTCCCTTCTGATCTGCATTATGCCCCCACTGTCTCTGCTACACCTTCCACTATACTTCAACTGCTGTCTTTAAACCTGCATCCAGTTCCCACTGACATTAATACACCCCTTAATTCACTCACATTGATCATTCAATACAGTATTCAGTTCCGCCCCCAAAGCCTGGCAACAGGAGTTCAACATCCAAACACCACAGTTACAATATTTGCCAAAACTAACTTCATATGACAGAAATAATCTGTTTTACATTGGTGGTAGTACAGCAAATGCATTATTGTAAACCAAAATCCGTGGTAAGCCTATATGCAAACAGGTTTTAAACTGTAAGCTTTCTGACTCAAGTTCTGAAACATTCGTATGTTTTTAAAATTTGGGTACCGGGCGAGTTGGCCGTGCGGTTAGAGTAGTCGCGCAGCTGTGAGCTTGCACCCGGGAGATAGTGGGTTCGAATCCCACTGTCGGTAGCCCTGAAGATGGTTTTCCGTGGTTTCCCATTTTGAAAACAGGCAAATGCTTGGGCTGTACTTTAAGGCCACGGCCGGTTCTTTCCCACCCCTGGGCGTTCCCCATCCCAACGTCGCCATAAGACCTATCTGTGTCGTTGCGGCGTAAAGCAAATAGCAAAATAATAATAATAATAATAATAATAATAATAATAATAATAATAGTTTGGGTGGTCAAATTGTGAAGTTATGAAATTAATTTGTAACTGTGAAGTATTCTGTAGGGACTATAATAAAAAATGGTGCAAATCTTGTAATGGAGAAAATTTTGAATGATTGTACCAGTACTTGTTCTCCAGGTCCGCCTCTGTGGTGTAGTGGTTAGCGTGATTAGCTGCCACCCCCGGAGGTCCGGGTTCGATTCCCGGCTCTGCCACGAAAATTTGAAAAGTGGTACGAGGGCTGGAACGGGGTCCACTCAGCCTCGGGAGGTCAACTGAGTAGAGGTGGGTTCGATTCCCACCTCAGCCATCCTGGAAGTGGTTTTCCGTGGTTTACCACTTCTCCTCCAGGCGAATGCCGGGATGGTACCTAACTTGAGGCCGCGGCCGCTTCCTTCCCTCTTCCTTGTCTATCCCTTCCAATCTTCCCATCCCTCCACAAGGCCGCTGTTCAGCATAGCAGGTGAGACCACCTGGGCGAGGTACTGGTCATTCTCCCCAGTTGTATCCCCCGACCAAGAGTCTGAAGCTCCAGGACACTGCCCTTGATGCGGTAGAGGTGGGATCCCTGGCTGAGTCCGAGGGAAAAGCCGAACCTGGAGGGTAAACAGATGATGATGATGATGACTTGTTCTCCAATGTGCTGTATTTTAAAAGAAAAACATGGTTAGACACTTCTTCAAATTTTCATTCCTATGCCGTTGTGGACTTTAACAAGAATGTACGGAAACGAGGTAAAATATATGGTACTGCTTCGGAAAATAAGAGAAAAATGTAAACAAGGAATGGAATGTTACTGTTTTGTAAATATTGTAATAAAAGGAGACAGTAAATTTGTAAAATGTTACTTAAATATCACATTTTTTAAAATGTGCTGCCTGAGCAAGTTAACCAATGTTGCAACCCTTTGAAGTTTAATAAGGTGAGTCGTGTTGAGAAATCATACTACTTCTCCTCAAACCACAGAAATCTCTGTAGAAAAAAGTACTGTTAAATTTGTCAAAGTCAAACATTTTTAATATTCTCCACAGCTCGTGGGTCGCTCCCTTACAAGTAACTCGAAACTGATTATCAGTGCAATACTTCAGGTTGGGAGAGAAGATTCAGGTATAGAAGTAGTTACTCTATTCCTATTTTCTTCCCGAATGTAATTTATAATGACATAACATTTGTTTCATGAAAGTTCGGTTGAATAAACTAAATCCCTCTGCTCATTGCAACTGCATAAGCTGATGAGATTCATAGCACTCACCAAAAATTAAGTTTATTTTGCACACAGAATTTTTAAAAAATACTGTACTGGTAAATAAGAAAACGGACTACATTTTAGAAGAAAGAAATAAACTTAATGAATCCCAGTTACTCGGGTGTGTTCGTCTTCGTAGATCATATTTCAGCGTTATTTTTGTTCGAAGAATAGTTTTCTTGTTATTTCGACAACATTGAAAATAGCGCTGAATCCATTTCACCCTAGTATGAAATACAGACTGAGATCACATGATATCCAAATATCAAATTCCATGATACCACGTTGTCCCTTATTTCGTTTGACGGTACCGCGGCGCACAGCTTACGGACATCCTATTCTACTTATCAATAATATAATTTTAAAAATGATTTATTGGTAAACTATTTTTTCTAATATTTCTCAAGTGAGAGTGTATTACTAGTTTGTTTGTTTGTTTGTTTGTTAGTTAGTTTGTTAAAAGGCAAATTATTAACGACCTTGCTTTTACAATCACCGTCTCGAGTAAAAATTACACAACAATGTACGAAATATACTAATATTTATCTTGAGTAACCGTTTGAGTAATATCGTGAGTATTTTTACAGTATGTTAGTTAAGGATTATTTTCTAGCGTGGAGAACAGTAAAACAGAGGGATATACAAGGCTGGGGCGGTCAACTGCCTTACCAGCGTAGGGTACGGCCATAGTGCACCGCTTCCCATTTCTCGCTTTGTCGCGTAAACCACGCCAGTTGCAAGCAGCGAGGTGAAGCCGCGCGATTCTAGCTGGTGGTGGTTATAGTGCACCGCTCGCGGCAGGCCGGAAGCATCTGTCAGTAGGCAAGATTAGAGGTGTCACGCGAGGATCTAATGTGTATGCTGTTGACAACAGATATTATTTATCATAAAATAACACAAGAAAGAATTAAAAACGTCCACGAAATGAACATTTTTTTGCTAGTGGCTTCACGTTACACCGACACAAATAGGTCTTATGGCGACGATGGGATAGGAAAGGCCTAGGAGTTGGAAGGAAGCGGCCGTAGCCTTAATTAAGGATGCAAGCTCACAGCCGCGCGCCCCTAACCGCACGGCCAACTCGCGCGGTACGAAATGAACAGAACTCGCCTTAAAGTAGGGGAATAACGTACTTTGTTACCTCAACTGAAAGCTCACCCCGAGAAATTTTACGAATATTTCCGAATGGATGAACAGACTACATCTTGAACAAAATCGAATACCGGATAAGAAAAGGATGGTGTAACTTTCACCAACAGAAAATTCTTCCAGAAGAACGTCTTACGGTAACTTTGAGGAAAGTAGTTTAGAATTATTAGTTTTGATTGTTTTATTTATACAAAAGGGAAAATGAGATGATCTGGTAATTTTGAACATGATTTTATAACAATAGTTGGGCTATATACATTTAATTACCGAGCTCGATAGCTGCAGTCGCTTAAGTGCGACCAGTATCCAGTATTCGGGAGATAGTGGGTTCGAACCCCACTGTCGGCAGCCCTGAAGATGGTTTTCCGTGGTTACCCCTTTTTACATCAGGCAAATGCTGGAGCTGTAGCTTAATTAAGGCCACGGCCGCTTCCTTCCCACTCCTAGATCTTTCCTGTCCCATTGTCGCCATAAGACCTATCTGTGTCGGTGCGACGTAAATCGTCTTATAAAACAAAATAAAAACATTTAATTTCAACGATAAATTAATGGCGGAAGCGTTAAAAGTACACTTTTTCAAAACTAATTTTATTAGAGAATGAATACGAAGTAAATATTAATGAAAATGTTTAGCATTACACTTTTTAACGTAACACAAATTCACGTAACAGTTGCACAATGTCTCAAATGCATCACCATGAAGTGCGGTCTGAACGGTCTGTTCATTTGAGTATGAAGTACCACCATGACTGGAATTAGGGCTTGGAATGTGTGGAATATCCTGGAAATTCGGATAAACGAACTCGTCAACTAATTGCTGAACTCTATTTCTGAGTTGCATGTTTCTAATGGTGCGATATTTTGCTTACATAAGCCAAAACACATCGAAACAACAATGCATCATCATTGTCGTCACATCGGTCACATCTGCGTTCTTGTATGACGCGTTGCAACAAAGAAGCCTTTTTTTCTCAATCAGTATCATTTTCTGGTTATACTTTGAACTTAGTTCCTCTCGTTTCCTTTTTCTTGGCAAGCCTATGGTTTCATCCTGCTGTGTTTCCTGAGCTGTGCGTTTTTTTCCACTTCCTGAATACTCTCCACACACAGCTGCAGTGTGAGCAACCATTTCAGAATGCTCATTTTCCTGATGAGCTGGAGTTTTACTGTTTTTCAAGTTGCTCGATGTAGTTCTTGGTGCCCACTAAAAACGTCAGTGATTTAGAATATGGCCATTTGGATTCTGGATGACCGCCAGCATCACCTGAACGACAGGGAGGGAACTTTCCCATTTCTATGCCGAATTGTTCTCTCAGATACTTCCACTTTTTCCGCAGAACCCCATCTGAGAAAACAAACAGAATTATTAGTTTATCGATTGATTATTTACTTAGTTTTACACTGTTAATAACTCGCTGATCACCTGAAGTCCCGTTCAAAACTATTCAACTATTAGGAAATATCTGAAAACACATTACTGGGAAATGCAGTAATGTTTAGTGACTACTAATGTAGTTGTTTGATATAATAATGACGATTTAATTTTTGTTGATAATAATAATAATAATAATAATAATAATAATAATAATAATAATAATAATAATAATAATAATAATAATAATAAAAGTACTGTCTATTTCTCACGTACCGTCTTCAACACCCATTTCAACGGCTCTTTCCTTCCATGCTTTGTCAACAACGTTGGCATGGGCTTGCAACCTTTTGTCCCAAATTACACTTTTCATAAATACTTTGGAGATTAAAATATCTTTATCCGCTTCTATTTTATAAAAGCAAGAGTGAGAACAACGTGCGCAGTCGGAAGATAAACAGCAGACTGACCGGGCGTGTTGGGCGGTAAAGCGGTTCAAGCGGGGAAAAGAAATACAAATTATTTCCTGTTAAAGCGGGTAGAAGCGGTTTGAGCTGGTTAAGAGGCGGCCGGAGCTGGAACGGCCGGCCACCAGCTCAGTAGTTGTTGTAACATGGGTCAAATGTTTGTAAGAGTTTCTATAAGGAAACGGAACAAGGTAACATTATTTTGTTTTTATAGCGTACGGTAGTCTGTGATACACTTCTCATTAGTGTAAAAGCATTTTAAAAAGAAATGCAAGTATAGTTATAAAATAGTATTTAAAATAACGAATCTCCATATGAAAATGAGCTCTGAACCGCGGTTTTCCTAAACTTGTTTTAAGTCAAGATGGTGTTCAAATTAGAAGCAAACTATACCGTAGGGAAGTTTATTTTTTTCTCTAAGCGGCTACTTTAACATACTTCAAAATTAGGGATTCTTTATATATTTAATCGTGATTTTAATAAAGCTCTGCTTATTGACTTCCGAGTGTCGGCCGAATTCTAGTGCTGGTAGTTCAGCCAGTTTCCGTCAGATGCCGCAGCGTCACAAAGCCTTGTCCTTGAAGAGGGATGATGACAGATTAGCTCTTACCCATGCAGGGATGTGGTGAGCGAGATCTTCAGCTGCTATCAGTAGCTTCCTCACCCTTGCTTCATAACAAGTGGCAGTGGACACGCTGACAATACTTCGTTACTCGCTAGTTGTGGTATGACCTTTCAATAGCACGTTATATTTTTTACCGAGTGCAATGGAATGGCAAAATGCTTGATTTGTAATAAGACATTAAACTTTATTAACAATTTTAACACTGGGCGAGTTGGCCGTGCGGCTGTGAGCTTGCATCCGGGAGATAGTGGGTTCGAACCCCACTGTCGGCAGCACTGAAGATGGTTATACGTGGTTTCCCATTTTCACACCAGGCAAATGCTGTGGCTGTACCTTAATTAAGGCCGCGGCCGCTTCCTTCCAACTCCTAGGCCTTTCCTATCCCATCGTCGCCATAAGGCCTATCTGTGTCGGTGCGACGTAAAACCACTAGCAAAAAATATTAACGTTCATCGACATTATTCTTTAAAACACGCCGAAGAATATGACAAATATGTTGGTGAAGAACACCATGAAATTGCGAATGAACTTAAAACAGCTGCCTTATCTGAGGTAGATGTTACCTGACTTTAATGAATTGTCTTTGTTATATTAGTGACGCAATGATGCTTACTATTCAAAATAAGACAATTAACTTATTTTTATTGGTAATTGTAGGTCGGAGGTGAATCGTCAGTTCGAATAAGCTACAACATATCTTACTAAAGAATGGCTAAATGGCGTAACGTTACAGAAAGAGATGCAGTAATGGTTGAGAACCCTCATACTGAATAAGAATAAATTGCTATAAATATACGTTGTTCCTCTTTCAGTTGTAGCCTATTACAATATGTGCAGTGGCGGTTCTAGATACTTAAAAACCGAGTTGGATAGCTGCAGTCGCTTAAGTGCGGCCAATATTCAGTATTCGGGAAATAGTAGGTTCGAACCCCACTGTCGGCAGCCCTGAAGATGGTTTTCTGTGGTTTCCTATTTTCACACCAGGCAAATGCCGGGGCTGTACCTTAATTAAGGCCACGGCCGCTTCCTTCCCACTCCTAGCCCTTCCCTCTCCCATCGTCGCCATAAGACCTGTCTGTGTCGGTGCGACGTAAAGCAACTAGCAAAAAAAAAAAAAAAAAAAAAAAAAAAAAAAAAAAAAAAATTAAAAAAATGGGGGGGGGGGGGTGGCTGTTTGGAATTGAAAGTCTTGGTAACGGAATTCAAAAGAAAAGTAACCATGTTTATGAAAATACAATGGGCAACATTAGCACAACCATTAACATGTTTATTTCAAATACGTTATATCTGTAAATTATCAATTTCTTTATTAATCAAGGAATTTTAAAATAATTAATTCACTAAAACCGAGCCCCCAGCCCCGCCAGGGCTAGAATCGCCAGTGGATATGGGTTTAAATCTACGTTTGTTACCAGTGTGCACGGAAACTCACCGCTGCACTGCTTCCCTTGCTCTCGATACGAGGCTTGCAGGCGGACCTCCCCTGTTTCTGCTTTACAACCCTCCTTGAGGCTCCGTGCATGTGTCTCTGTTTGTAATACCCATTACAGCTGGGACAGATAGAACGCAACCGTTTCGGGAACACAACCGTTGTTGAAACAATTACAAGAATATAACCGTTTTTCAGTTGCAGTGCGGTGGTGGTGATTATTGTTTGGTTTTTTGCTAGGGGCTTTACGTCGCGATTATTGTTTTAAGAGGAAGTACAACTAGGCAACCATCCGCTATATAACTCTAATCAGAGAGAAAAAATGGAAGGGATCCGACACTTCGAAAAATGAAGGTATCGGCCTAGGAAAGACAAGGGCCACGAAGGGCGTGAAAATGAAAGACTCCATAAACCTCCTTACGTAATACCGTCGGGGTCGGAAAAGAACAAGAGTTGACTAAATGTGGTCGGATAGGATAGATGAGAAAAGAGAATATCGTCTACTGCAGCTGGTTATTCAAGGGAAGATACAAGGCAAAAGAAGACCAGGAAGAAGGCGCATTCCTTGGATTGATAATTTGAAAACTTGGTTGAACTGTTCCACTACTGAGCAACATCCAAAGCAAGAATCTCTATTATGGTAGGCGATCTTCTGAAAGGAGATGAACCGAGCTCGATAGCTGCAGTCGCTTAAGTGCGGCCAGTATCCAGTATTCGGGAGGTAGTAGGTTCGAACCCCACTGTCGCCCCCTGTGGGTGGGGGTAGTAGAACAACACCCACGGTATCCCCTGCCTGTCGTAAGAGGCGACTAATAGGGGGCCCAGTGGCTCTGTACTTTGGAGCGTGGGCTGGCGACCACGGGGCCCTTAGCTGAGTCCTGGCATTGCTTCCACTTACTTGTGCCAGGCTCCTCACGTTCATCTATCCTATCCGACCTCCCTTTGGTCTACTCTTGTTCTCTTCCGACCCCGACGCTATTAGGTATGCGAGGGCTAGGGAGTCCTTCATTTTCGCGCCCTTCGTGGCCCTTGTCTTCCTTTGACCGATATCTTCATTTTTCGAAGTGTCGGATCCCTTCAATTTTTTTCTCTCTGATTAGTGTTAATAGAGGATGGTTGGCTAGTTGTACTTTCTCTTAAAACAATAATCATATGATGAGCACACAAGTACAGTGTAGTGCAAACTGATTGATATCTGTCAAGTATACGCGTCCAGATGAATACAATAATCACCACCCCATTGTCGGCAGCCCTGAAAATGGTTTTCCGTGGTTTCCCATTTCACACCAGGCAAATGCTGGGGCTGTACCTTAATTGAATCGATTATTTCAGAAACCAGTCAAGCGCCAAGTCTGTTATTTTTTGGAAAATGAAAACAGTTGTCTAGCATCAGACAAAATATAATGGTAGGGGTTTTAATATTTTACACGAAAGTATTATATCTCTTAATACTTTCTATCTAAGGAAAATATTTTGTGCTTATTAACTTTGCTATAAAAACCGGAAAATATTTCCACTTAACTGGTCGCTGAAATAAACGAGTGTTGCAAACATATTTTTATGAGATAATTCTTGAGTTTTGAAGGGATTTTGTCATAAACCCCATATTTTTTTTAAAAGAAACATATTTTAATAGGTTTAGACTGTATTGCTGATACAAAAGGACATCAGCAATGCCTGCTCATCATGACAAGAGGTAATCAGTCCTCATAAACAAACTCCACAGCACATTCTGTCTCTGTATTCGGCCATTGTAAAATGTTATCATAAAAGTGTTAATATTCCATCAGGTAAGGCTTTAAGGCATTTAATTCACGTACCTTCTTGATATTGATGGGCACCTAAAACAAACAGTAACAAAGAATAATGTAGGGCTCAGACCAGGTACTTCCTTGTCTGAGTAGGAAATGTAGCCTTCTCCTTTTACCCTTGCATTCCGAATAATATTACGCGTGTGAGTTTGTTTGTCTACCACTCCTCGTTTCCTTTTTAGATACAGGTTCGTCTTCTGATTTTTTTTTTTTTTTTTTTTGCTAGTGGCTTTACGTCGCACCGACACAGATAGGTCTTATGGCGACGACGGCATAGGAAAGGCCTAGGAGTTGGAAGGAAGCGTCCGTGGCCTTAATTAAGTTACAGCCTGGTGTGAAAATGGGAAACCACGGAAAACCATTTTCAGGGCTGCCGACAGTGGGATTCGAACCCGCTTCTGAATTTTCAGACATATCACTAAGAATATAAAAAACACTGCACTAAACAAAAGAAACATTTTTTGAATCATTTGTTCACAAAACTAGGAACATGCGATTCCAGAAACACAACAATGACAACAAAAACAGATGAACAGCTGGTTATTCTGGATTCAGAACAGCAGCGCCAACCGGAAAGGTACCAGCAGTTTACCGCAGAAACCAACCAAGCGGTGTCACTTAACTGGTTTCTGAACTAAATACGAAATTCAACGTAATGCCTGACCATTATAGGACGACGTTTCTTGACTGGTTTCAGCACCAAAATGTGCGTATACCCTCTTAGTAACATATTCTGCCATTAACTCATTTTTCCATTTTTTGGCACTTGACTGCTTTCTGAAATAATCGATTCAGTTAAGGCCACGGCCGCTTCCTTCCCACTCCTAGCCCTTTCCTGTCCCATCGTCGCCATAAGACCTATCTGTGTCGGTGCGACGTAAAGCAACTAACAAAAAAAAAAAGATGACACTTGATGAAGAGGGATATATCAAAGTGAGGAGCCCGGCACAAGTAAGTGGAAATAAAGCTAGGACTCAGCTAAGGGCTCCGTGGTCGCCAACCCAGACTCCCAAGGTCAGAGCCCATGGGGCCCGCTTTAGTCGCTTCTTACGACAGGCAGGTGATACTGTGGGTGTTGTTTTACTACCCCCACCTACAGAGGGAAGTTGCAGTGCCCCTCAGCTGTGGCGTTCTTTACCAGCACCGTTTCAGAGTTTCATAACGGGTAGGTATACAAAACCGTCGTTTACAATCCTTGTATTTCTTGGAAATGGGGTTTTCCAACGTAACTAGAATAACTCACAGGTCAGATAGGTCATTCCGGTGAGCAGCGTTGCTATTGGCCAAAGCGCCTGACGTCACCGAAAGCGAGAATGAAGTGGTATTCTTTTGAGCTTAGTAGTTACTCTAATTACACTCCACTCAAGTCATGAAATACAGAACTAATGGATATTTAAATGCTGTAACATTTATTATTTAAAACTTATACGAAAACATACGACTTCAAATCCGTCTTTGTAAAGACAAAGAGACTCACAACGGCTCGAAGGTTGGAACACAGGCCTTCTGCCCCTTGGTAGGTTCGATCCTGGCTCAGTGCGGTGGTATTGGAAGGTCGACACGTTAAAGAACTCTTGCGGGACAACATTCCGCCACATCTGCGTCTCCGAAAACAAGTTATTTTATCGAATTCAAATTTTAACACAATATGCAATGGGATGTTTTATAGCCTACATTGTTTATATATTTCAGAACTGTTTGTTTCCAAGGGAAAAAACCTGTTATAAATTTGTAAGGCTTTTTTATAACTCAGGGTTGTTGGAAAATTCCGTTCTTGGTCGCGTTACAATCTTTATCGTATGTCCAAAGTATCACTGTGTGACTAAAAAAATGCGTAAATGAATTCTTCTGTTATATCAGTTTGTGTTTTCATTGGATAGAATTATATTATGTATCACTTACTGGCCGGTACAGGGAAAGACGTGAGGCGGGGACGGGGTTGATGCACTATTTCATTTCAACATCGGAAACAGTGTCCGGCGTGCTGGTCGTTGGCACAAGGGTCCCGGGTTCGATTCCCGGCAGGGTCGGGCATTTTAACCATAATTGGTCAATTTCTCTGGCATGGGGCTGGGTGTATATGTCGTCTCCATCATAATTTCATCCTCATCACGACGCGCAGGTCGTCGCCTACGGGAGTTAAATCAAAAGACCTGCATCTGGCGAGCCGCACTTGTCTTCAGACACTCCCGACACTAAAAGCCATACGCCATTTCATTTATTTTTGTCGGAAACAGTACCTTATTTTGACTGCTTTGCTCAGCACTAACCGATGCTCAATAATTTCCTGGAATGTTTCGCATTCCGTACAAATGTCAACACCATCAGCTCCGTGCAAGTACTGTATCACAACTTCCTGGTGACAGACTATGTGACGTTGGAGGCTGAGAGGGGAATCGCTCGTTCGGCCTTGGCCTTTCGTACTGCCATCTATGCACCCGCGATGTAACTATCAGTGGAGTTAGTTGTCGACATCAACGAGACTAGTGGCGATATTTTGAAATAAAAGATGGATCTTGAGCTGACTACGGCCGAGGGTACGTCCATAGTGCACCGCTTCCCGCTTCTCGCTTTGTCGCGTAAACCGCGCCAGTTGCAAGCAGCGAGGTGAACCCGCGCGATTCTAGCTGGTGGTGGTTATAGTGCACCGCTCGCGGAAGGCCGGAAGCATCTGTCAGTAGGCAAGATAGAGGTGTCACGCGAGGATCTATTGTGTATGCTGTTGACAACAGATATCATTTACCATAAAATTAAACAAGAAAGAATTAAAAACGTCCACGAAATGAACATTTTTTTGCTAGTGGCTTTACGTTACACCGACACAAATAGGTCTTATGGGGACGATGGGATAGGAAAGGCCTAGGAGTTGGAAGGAAGCGGCCGTAACCTTAATTAAGGATGCAAGCTCACAGCCGCGCGCCCCTAACCGCACGGCCAACTCGCGCGGTACGAAATGAACAGAACTCGCCTTAAAGTAGGGGAATAACGCACTTTGTTACCTCAACTGAAAGCTCACCCCGAGAAATTTTACGAATATTTCCGAATGGATGAACAGACTACATCTTGAACAAAATCGAATACCGGATAAGAGAAAGGATGGTGTAACTTTCACCAACAGAAAATTCTTCCAGAAGAACGTCTTACGGTAACTTTGAGGAAAGTAGTTTAGAATTATTAGTTTTGATTGTTTTATTTATACAAAAGGGAAAATGAGATGATGTGGTAATTTTGAACAGGATTTTATAACAATAGTTGGGCTATAAACATTTAATTACCGAGATCGATAGCTGCAGTAGCTTAAGTGCGACCAGTATCCAGTATTCGGGAGATAGTGGGTTCGAACCCCACTGTCGGCAGCCCTGAAGATGGTTTTCCGTGGTTACCCCTTTTTACATCAGGCAAATGCTGGAGCTGTAGCTTAATGAAGGCCACGGCCGCTTCCTTCCCACTCCTAGACCTTTCCTGTCCCATTGTCGCCATAAGACCTATCTGTGTCGGTGCGACGTAAATCGTCTTATAAAACAAAATAAAAACATTTAATTTCAACGATAAATTAATGGCGGAAGCGTTAAAAGTACACTTTTTCAAAACTAATTTTATTAGAGAATGAATACGAAGTAAATATTAATGAAAATGTTTAGCATTACACTTTTTAACGTAACACAAATTCACCTAACAGTTGCACAATGTCTCAAATGCATCACCATGAAGTGCGGTCTGAACGGTCTATTCATTTGAGTATGAAGTACCACCATGACTGGAATTAGGGCTGGGAATGTGTGGAATATCCTGGAAATTCGGATAAACGAACTCGTCAACTAATTGCTGAACTCTATTTGTGAGTTGCAGTTTCTAATGGTGCGGTATTTTGTTACATAAGCCAAAACACTTCGAAAGAACAATGCATCATCATTGTCGTCACATCGGTCACATCTGCGTTCTTGTATGACGCGTTCCAACAAAGAAGCCTTTTTTTCTCAATCAGTATCATTTTCTGGTTATACTTTGAACTTAGTTCGTCTCGCTTCCTTTTTCTTGGCAAGCCTATGGTTTAATCCTGCTGTGTTTCCTGAGCTGTGCGGTTTTTTTTTCACTTCCTGCAGTGTGAGCAACCATTTCAGAATGCTCATTTTCTTGATGAGCTGGAGTTTTACTGTTTTTCAAGTTGCTCGATGTAGTTCTTGGTGCCCACTAAAAATGTCAGTGATTTCGAATATGGCCATTTGGATTCTGGATGACCGCCAGCATCACCTGAACGACAGGGAGGGAACTTTCCCATTTCTATGCCGAATTGTTCTCTCAGATACTTCCACATTTTCCGCAGAACCCCATCTGAGAAAACAAACAGAATTATTAGTTTATCGATTGATTATTTACTTAGTTTTACACTGTTAATAACTCGCTGATCATCTGAAGTCCCGTTCAAAACTATTCAACTATTAGGAAATATCTGAAAACACATTACTGGGAAATGCAGTAATGTTTAGTGACTACTAATGTGGTTGTTTGATATAATAATGTCGATTTAATTTTTGTTGATCATAATAATAATAATAATAATAATAATAATAATAATAATAATAATAATAATAATAATAATAATAATAATAATAATAATAAAAGTACTGTCTATTTCTCACTTACCGTCTTCAACACACATTTCAGCAGCTCTTTCCTTCCATGCTTTGTCAACAACGTAGGCATGGGCTTGCAACCTTTTGTCCCAAATTACACTTTTCATAAATACTTTGGAGATTAAAATATCTTTATCCGCTTCTATTTTATAAAAGCAAGAGTGAGAACAACGTGCGCAGTCGGAAGATAAACAGCAGACTGACCGGGCGTGTTGGGCGGTAAAGCGGTTCAAGCGGGGAAAAGAAATAAAATTTATTTCCTGTTAAAGCGGGTAGAAGCGGTTTGAGCTGGTTAACGCAGGTAGGCGGGTGCACTATGGCCGCCCCAATCAGTTTTCACTATCTTTTCTTTCCCGCTCGCCCGCCGCGATAAAGCAGGAAGCGAGAAGCGGTGCACTATGGCCGTACCCTGGTAGGCGGGTGCAATATGACCGCCCCAATCAGTTTGCACTATCTTTTCTTTCCCGCTCGCCCGCCGCGATAAAGCAGGAAGCGGTGCGCTATGGCCGTACCCTAAATGGCCGTACCCTAAAAATGCAGGAATGAACCATGCTAGGTTGCGAGAACGTACTACTTTCGTAATTCACACGTTTTAAAAATGTGTAAAATAAACACAAATACATAGCATGCAAAATTAATACGGTACTATATACAATTGAACGAGTTCCACGGCCACCATGCATTAATTTAATTTTATTTGTCGTAAACCGAACATACCTGTATGCAGGAGAGTGAAGTGTATCCTCATTATTTTACTGGCTGAGATGCAGTCTACATCAGATTCTTCTTTGCGGCATATTTCTTTGCTGCTTGCAACTGCCTTTCCTTATTCAAATGCCTGATGCGAATAAATGTCCTCGTCAGTGTATACAAATGAATTCTATTTTCATGTACCTGAGGAAACTTCGATTTAATAACTGAAGAAAAGTTTTAATCACTTTGTCACACTTCGAACTGTTATGTCCATGAAAACCAGCAAAAATAATTTCGAACTGTTTGACTGTGTTCACCCAATCATTTATCGGAGTAAAAAGGCCCCCTCGAGAAACAGTAGATATCCAGGAATTAGAACTTGCCCCAGGAATCGGGCACATTTCAGTTCGTGATCCCAAGAATTTCTCAATCGCTCGGCATTTAAATGCGAGGTAGCCCGCCATGTATTGGACAGTATCGGGAGAAACGTCCTCATTATTAGAATAGTTCTGCCCTAACTCGTGGACTTTATTCAGTAACTCTTCTTCGTCTTCTTTAATGTCTTCAATGTCAGAACTACGTATAATATTCGCTGGGCTTTCTTCTGTTCCTTCAATGCACAGTTCACTACTTACGAATTTGAAGAATTCCTCATCTGTTTCCTCGTCCCGTGTTTCAACGTCTGCCACAGATGTACTGTTTCTTTCTGCAGCAACTGATGTACTTGCTGATAAGGGTGTGTCATTTCAGTTTCCTGTTAAGATAAGAAGCCAAATCATGTGTTTCACCTCAAGTGCTGTAGGGTTGTTATAAAAGGCACCAAGACCTCGAATTCTCGAAAAATAATTTTCTAGACAGTCTTGATTTAGTCGAGATGTTGGGACTCTCTTATCTGATTTCTTGAAACAGTCCCAGAAGTGATGTGATGTAGATGAGAAATCCCTTTTGAAAAGGCAACACACCTTTTCTACTTCCAAAGCGCATGCCACGGCAAACGTCCATGAACCTTCTCAATGTATTCTCCTGGCTCGGAAGATTGAGACCGAATCCGCTACGGAGAGGTGTTCCATGGTCAAAGGGAACTCGAGAATTCAGAACATCGAAAACATCCTTCACTAATTCAAAGAAAATGCTCTCGCGTTCCTTACGTAGAACATACTTCAATGCTTTAGCTGTACGGTGTGAAAACAAGCGCGCAGCCATTATAATATTCTGTCGCGCTCGACCTGTGACACTAATGTGAGCTTCTGATATGTGATGCGTAATAGATAAATCGTCTTTCTGGCTATCTAATACGTCCTCAGCTATCTTCCTCGTTATCTCAGTTCCATCAGGAAAAACTACCTCCTCATTTAAAAAGTGGTTTCGAAGGAGCTTCAGTAAGTGAAGCACGTCATAAAAAACCCAGACCTTTCTTTCCTTGTCCGCTGGATTTATGAAGAAAGTTTTGGATGTGTTGACGCAGAGTTCGTTCCACACTTTTGAATTCTTTTCCCCCATATCACACGTTACCGCCACGACATGTAGCCCTAAAAGTAGTATAATACAGGGATTCGGCCGCCACCGCCACCTCCGGCTCCCAGTGGCCACCTCCACTTCAGCCAGAGGCCTCTTCCAGTACTGCCAACTTAACCTAACTAGCGCGACAGTACTGCCAACTTAACCTAACTAGCGCGAAATTTGAATTTGTAAACAAAGCCACGTGCTTTTTGACAGCTGTCATCGACAACAACGCATCGCTAACCTCAGTACTGCCATCTTGACGGGCCTAAACCTTAGTGGTACCAACTTAACCTAACTAGCGCGAGGTAAACAAAGCCACGTGCTTTTTGACAGCCACGTGCTTTTTGACAGACAACAACGCATCGCTAACCTCAGTACTGCCATCTTGACGGGCCTAAACCTTAGTGGTACCAACTTAACCTAACTAGCGCGAGGTAAACAAAGCCACGTGCTTTTTGACAGCCACGTGCTTTTTGACAGATTTGTAAACAAAGCCACGTGCTTTTTGACAGACAACAACGCATCGCTAACCTCAGTACTGCCATCTTGACGGGCCTAAACCTTAGTGGTACCAACTTAACCTCACTAGCATGAGGTAAACAAAGCCACGTGTTTTCTGACAGCCACGTGCATTTTTGACAGCTGTCATCCGCCATCTTTAATCCAGAGAGCACCGTGCTGCCCTCTTTATCGTAGTAGATGTAAATTCATCACCTGTCATCTGCAGTGCTGCCATCTTGACGGGTCTAAACCTTAGTGCTACCAACTTAACCTCACTAGCGCGAGGTAAACAAAGCCACGTGCAGCTGTCATCCACCATCTTTGAGCATCGTGCTGCCCTCTTTAGCTACTTACCTTTGAAATGTGGTACGTCACAGCTGTCATCCGCCATCTTGCATCCGAAACCTCAGTGCTGCACTCTATGTAGTGACGGTAAATTCCACGTGCTCTTGTTTGGAAACAAAGCCACGTGCAGCTGTCATCCGCCATCTTTGAGCACCGTGCTGCCCTCTTTAGCTACTTACGTTTGAAATGTGGTACGTCATCCGCCATCTTGCATCGCAAACCTCAGTGCTGCACTCTATGTAGTGACGACAAATTCCACGTGCTCTTGTTTGGAAACAAACCTATGCGCTTTTTTGTCAGCTATCATCCGCCATCTTTAATCTAGAGAGCACCGTGCTGCCCTCTATGTGGTGGTGGTAAATTCTACACGCTTTAAAACCCATGTGCTTTTCTGACAGCTGTCATCCGCCATCTTTAATCCAGAGAGAACAGTGCTACCCGGTGGCGGCAAATTCCACGTGCTCTTGTTTGGAAACAAAGCCACGTGCTTTTTTGACAGCAGCCATCTTTAATCACCGTGCTGCCCTCTTTGTGGTGGCGGTAAATTCCACGTGCTTTACAAACCCATGTGATTTTCTGACAGCTATCATCCGCCATCTTTAATCCAGAGAGAACAGTGCTGCCCTCTTTATGGCTACTACCTTAAGCACGTAGTAGCGGGCAATTTGAAAAGTTCTGTTAGCTATCATCCGTCATCTTTGAGCGCCGTGCTGCCATCTTTAGTTGAAATGTGGTGGCGGATAATTTGAAAAATGCTTTTTTGACAGCAGCTATCTTTGAGCCCCGCGCTACCCTCTATGTGGTGGCGGCAAATTCTACATGCTTTACAAACCCACGCGCTTTTTTTGACAGCTATCTTTAAGCAACAGAGTACAGTGCTGCCCTCTTTGTTGTGACGGCAAATTCCACGTGCTCTACAAAGCTACATGCTCTTTTGACTGCTGTCACCCGCCATCTTTAACCAACAGAGCACTATGCTGCGGGCAATTTCGTTAGCTGTCATCCGCCATCTTTAATCAACAGAGCACCGTGCTGCGGGCAATTTCGTTAGCTGTCACCCGCCATCTTTAATCCACAGAACACCGTGCTGCCCTCTGTAGTAGCGGGCAATTTGAAAAGTTCTGTTAGCTATCATCCGCCATCTTTGAGCACCGTGCTGCCCTCTTTAGCTAGATACCTTCGAACTGTGGTGGCGGCAAATTCCGCGTGCTCTTGTTTAGTAAACAAAGCCACGTGCTTTTTTTTTTGGCAGCTGTCAACCACCATCTTTAATCAATAGAGCACTGCGCTGCGGACAATTTCGTCAGCTGTCATCCGCCATCTTTAATCTACAGTGCACCGTGCTGCCCTCTTTATGACATGTAGTAGCGGGCAATTTGAAAAGTTCTGTTAGCTGTCATCCGCCGTCTTTGAGCACCGTGCTGCCCTCTTTAGCTAGATACCTTTGAAAATGTGGTGGTGGCAAATTGAAAAATTCCACGCGCTCTTGTTTAGTAAACAAACTCACGCGCTTTTTTGTCAGCTGTCATCCGCCATCTTACATCGCAAACCTCAGTGCTACACTCTATGTGGTAGCGGATAATTTTAAAAAGAAAAATTCTACAGCAGCCATCTCTCGACGCTAATTGCACAAGATGGTGGCTATACATGACTCCTTAAAGGTGCTCATGCAAGATGATCGCTATACATAGACGCCCTTGGGATGCTTGCGCAAGATGGCGGTTATACAAGGCTCCTTATGAGGGATGCTTGCGCGAGATGGTGGTTGCTCTTATGAGGCGGCTTAAGGATCCATGGCTAGAGACGCCCTAAGGATGCTTGCGCAAGATGGTGGATGCAAGATGGCGGCTATACATAGCTCCTTATGAGACAGCCAGTACAACATGTGATCAGAACATTGATTGATGTGTTCAGAACACAAAATAAGTAGAATCGAACACTGTACTCGATACAACATGTGATTAAAACATTGTCTGGTGTGCTCAGAACACTACATAAGTAGAATCGAACGCTGTATTAGGGGGTACCTTTGTTTAGATTGAAACATAACAAGACTAGAATTGAACACTGCACATTGATTGATGTGTTCAGAACACAAAATAAGTAGAATCGAACACTGTACTCGATGTCGTTAACTTCAACATGTGATTAAAACATTGGCTAGTGTGTTCAGAACACTACATAAGTAGAATCGAACGCTGTATTAGGGGGATACCTTTGTTTAGATTGAAACATAACAAGACTAGAATTGAACACTGCATTCGATGTCGGAAGATCAGATTGAAACATAACAAGACTAGAATTGAACACTGCACATTGATTGATGTGTTCAGAACACAAAATAAGTAGAATCGAACACTGTACTCGATGTCGTTAACTTCAACATGTGATTAAAACATTGTCTGGTGTGTTCAGAACACTACATAAGTAGAATCGAACGCTGTACAACATGTTAGGGGATACCTTTGTTTAGATTGAAACATAACAAGACTAGAATTGAACACTGCACTCGATGTCGTTACATGTGATCAGAACAATGATTGATGTGTTCAGATCACGAAACAAGTAGAACCGAACACTGTACAACATGTCAGGGGATACCTTTGTTTAGATTGAAACATAACAAGACTAGAATTGAACACTGCACTCGATACAACATGTAATCAGAACATTGATTGATGTGTTCAGATCACGAAACAAGTAGAACCGAACACTGCACAACATGTCAGGGGATACCTTTGTTTAGACTGAAACATAACAAGACTAGAATTGAACACTGCACTCGATACAACATGTAATCAGAACATTGATTGATGTGTTCAGATCACGAAACAAGTAGAACCGAACACTGTACAACATTTTAGGGGATACCTTTGTTTAGATTGAAACATAACAAGACTAGAATTGAACACTGCACTCGATACAACATGTAATCAGAACATTGATTGATGTGTTCAGATCACGAAACAAGTAGAACCGAACACTGCACAACATGTCAGGGGATACCTTTGTTTAGACTGAAACATAACAAGACTAGAATTGAACACTGCACTCGATACAACATGTAATCAGAACATTGATTGATGTGTTCAGATAACGAAACAAGTAGAACCGAACACTGTACAACATTTTAGGGGATACCTTTGTTTAGATTGAAACATAGCAAGCCTAGAATCGAACATTGTTTGATGTGTTCAGTACAACTTCAATGATTAACACACACACTGTGCACATATCGCATAGCTAACACTTCAAATGATTTACTTAGTACGAAAAAAAATCTATACCGCGTAGCTAACTCGTTCATCACACTGCTAAGACGCTTAGTAATTGTGAATACACTCATACGAAAATCAAGAAAGCACACTGCGTAGCCAACTCGCTCGACTCACTCGCTTAGTAATTGCAACACGCACGGATAAGAATGTTGTGAGATACTTACATGTTTTTTAAGGGGAGGGTGAAAGATCATAAATTATATGTACACATGTTGTCTCCTCCAAGTTGTAAGATGAAATAGACGCAGTACTGCGAGTTTCCGCTCTAGCTGGCGAACGGAAGTAGCATGATATCTCAGCAAAAAATAAAAATACGCGTGAGCTTGCAAGTCAGACACAATGATGGATACCGCGATTCAAATCCTGGCAACTTATGCCGTCGGGAAGGGCATCTAGCTAGATCATGTAATGACGTTCGCGCAGGCCCCTCGCCTAGCATTTACGGCTTCTAGTTCGAACCCGCTATCTTCCGAAGTAGCGAGAATGATTGAAGAGTGTTGAGGGTGATTCATTTGTCGGATGGAGGCGTTAAGTTATGTGCAGGCTTCTTCTAGTCGGGGTACGCGATTCAAATCCTGGTAACTTATGCCGTCGGGAAGGGCATCTAGCTAGATCATGTTATGACGATCGCGCAGGCCCCTCGCCTAGCATTTACGGCTTCTAGTTCGAACCCGCTATCTTCCGAAGTAGCGAGAATGATTGAAGAGTGTTGAGGGTGATTCATTTGTCGGATGGAGGCGTTAAGTTATGTGCAGGCTTCTTCTAGTCGGGGTACGCGATTCAAATCCTGGTAACTTATGCCGTCGGGAAGGGCATCTAGCTAGATCATGTTATGACGATCGCACAGGTCCCTCGCCTAACATTTACGGCTTCTAGTTCGAACCCGCTATCTTCCGAAGTAGCGAGAATGATTGAAGAGTGTTGAGGGTGATTCATTTGTCGGATGGAGGCGTTAAGTTATGTGCAGGCTTCTTCTAGTCGGGGTACGCGATTCAAATCCTGGTAACTTATGCCGTCGGGAAGGGCATCTAGCTAGATCATGTTATGACGATCGCACAGGTCCCTCGCCTAACATTTACGGCTTCCAGTTCGAACCCGCTATCTTCCGAAGTAGCGAGAATGATTGAAGAGTGTTTGAGGGTGATTCATTTGTTGGATGGAGGTGTTAAGCTGGCTTCTTCGGTAAGAGTAGGCTATGTCGGGATATCGATTTAAAATCCTAGTCAGGAAGGGCAGCCGGTCGTATAAAACTATGGTGTGAGGCGGGGTGTGCAAAAAAAGCCAGCATTAAGTAAGGGCTGTTGATAGGAGGCGTTAAACCATGTGCAGGCTCCTTCACCAGGAGAAGCCTACATGCCGGTACCGTGCAGGTTCTTTCGATAGGAGTAGGCACTGTGTGTGTTTTAACCTCTCCGTACAATCATGATAGTTTACGTTAGGAACTTACATAGGCTAAATGCTACACATTCTGTGGCAGAGCCAGGAATCGAACTCAGACCTCCGAGGGTAGCAGCTAACTACTACACCACAGAGGAGGACTATTTCAGAATATTTTACAACCTTAATTGGTACTGTGTTTTAAGAGCTTACATGCTACTCAGCTACGAAAGACGTTCGCGAGTTACAAGCCGCTTATCAGTGTCCTCGCTCAAGGTTGAGCCGGAAGATACGTGTACAATTTCAGCTAACACATGCATTCCACACAACTCGCCCAGAATGACTGTGCCGATACTTCAAGGACTGTAGAGCAAACCTATAGCCTACAGCGTGCATGCCTCTCACCCAGTAGTCTCTGGTTCGATTCTCTTAGAAATAAAAATGTGTTTAAATCGCATGAATTTGCTGAGTTGTCCTTCCTGATGCAAAACTAGCAGTATCTAACCTCATACACTATAGTTTTTTAACCGGTTGCCCTTCCTGACAACTCGGATTAAGAATCTGTTTTGTTTTAAGACTAGTTGTCCTTCCTGACGCAAAACTGGTAGTATCTAAGCTCTTACATCATACGCTATTGTTGTTAACCGGCTGCCCTTCCTGACGTCAAAGAACTCGGATTAAGAATCTGTCGAGAATCGGGGGGTTTTTCAGCTAGATGCTCTTCTTAGATTTTAAATCACGAACTATTGTTTTACTGCCGGATGCCCTTCCCGACTAAGATTTTAAATCGCAAGAATTTGTTTTAAGACTCAAGTCTTGTTATGTTTCTTTCATAATCTGCAAGTCTAAACATGCATATCGCTGCACACTCTTGCCTTCGCGATGCGTGTTCGATAATTGTTGTTAACCGGCTGCCCTTCCTGACGTCAAAGAACTCAGATTAAGAATCTGTCGAGAATCGGGGGGGTTTTACAGCTAGATGCTCTTCTTAGATTTTAAATCACGAACTATTGTTTTACTGCCGGATGCCCTTCCCGACTAAGATTTTAAATCGCAAGAATTTGTTTTAAGACTCAAGTCTTGTTATGTTTCTTTCATAATCTGCAAGTCTAAACATGCATATCGCTGCACACTCTTGCCTTCGCGATGCGTGTTCGATAATTGTTGTTAACCGGCTGCCCTTCCTGACGTCAAAGAACTCAGATTAAGAATCTGTAGAGAATCGGGGGGTTTTACAGCTAGATGCTCTTCTTAGATTTTAAATCACGAACTATTGTTTTACTGCCGGATGCCCTTCCCGACTAAGATTTTAAATCGCAAGAATTTGTTTTAAGACTCAAGTCTTGTTATGTTTCTTTCGTAATCTGCAAGTCTAAACATGCATATCGCTGCACACTCCTGCCTTCGCGATGCGTGTTCGATAATTGTTGTTAAACGGCTGCCCTTCCTGACGTCAAAGAACTCGGATTAAGAATCTGTCGAGAATCGGGGGGTTTTACAGCTAGATGCTCTTCTTAGATTTTAAATCACGAACTATTGTTTTACTGCCGGATGCCCTTCCCGACTAAGATTTTAAATCGCAAGAATTTGTTTTAAGACTCAAGTCTTGTTATGTTTCTTTCGTAATCTGCAAGTCTAAACATGCATATCGCTGCACACTCCTGCCTTCGCGATGCGTGTTCGATAATTGTTGTTAACCGGCTGCCCTTCCTGACGTCAAAGAACTCGGATTAAGAATCTGTCGAGAATCGGGGGGGGTTTTTCAGCTAGATGCTCTTCTTAGATTTTAAATCACGAACTATTGTTTTACTGCAGGATGCCCTTCCCGACTAAGATTTTAAATCGCAAGAATTTGTTTTAAGACTCAAGTCTTGTTATGTTTCTTTCGTAATCTGCAAGTCTAAACATGCATATCGCTGCACACTCCTGCCTTCGCGATGCGTGTTCGATAATTGTTGTTAACCGGCTGCCCTTCCTGACGTCAAAGAACTCGGATTAAGAATCTGTCGAGAATCGGGGGGGGGGTTTCAGCTAGATGCTCTTCTTAGATTTTAAATCACGAACTATTGTTTTACTGCAGTATGCCCTTCCCGACTAAGATTTTAAATCGCAAGAATTTGTTTTAAGACTCAAGTCTTGTTATGTTTCTTTCGTAATCTGCAAGTCTAAACATGCATATCGCTGCACACTTAACACCTCCATCCAACAAATGAATCACCCTCAAACACTCTTCAATCATTCTCGCTACTTCGGAAGATAGCGGGTTCGAACTGGAAGCCGTAAATGTTAGGCGAGGGACCTGTGCGATCGTCATAACATGATCTAGCTAGATGCCCTTCCCGACGGCATAAGTTACCAGGATTTGAATCGCGTACCCCGACTAGAAGAAGCCTGCACATAACTTAACGCCTCCATCCGACAAATGAATCACCCTCAACACTCTTCAATCATTCTCGCTACTTCGGAAGATAGCGGGTTCGAACTAGAAGCCGTAAATGTTAGGCGAGCGACCTGTGCGATCGTCATAACATGATCTAGCTAGATGCCCTTCCCGACGGCATAAGTAGCCAGGATTTGAATCGCGGTATCCATCATTGTGTCTGACTTGCAAGCTCACGCGTATTTTTATTTTTTGCTGAGATATCATGCTACTTCCGTTCGCCAGCTAGAGCGGAAACTCGCAGTACTGCGTCTATTTCATCTTACAACTTGGAGGAGACAACATGTGTACATATAATTTATGATCTTTCACCCTCCCCTTAAAAAACATGTAAGTATCTCACAACATTCTTATCCGTGTGTGTTGCAATTACTAAGCGAGTGAGTCGAGCGAGTTGGCTACGCAGTGTGCTTTCTTGATTTTCGTATGAGTGTATTCACAATTACTAAGCGTCTTAGCAGTGTGATGAACGAGTTAGCTACGCGGTATAGATTTTTTTTTCGTACTAAGTAAATCATTTGAAGTGTTAGCTATGCGATATGTGCACAGTGTGTGTGTGTTAATCATTGAAGTTGTACTGAACACATCAAACAATGTTCGATTCTAGGCTTGCTATGTTTCAATCTAAACAAAGGTATCCCCTAACATGTTGTACAGTGTTCGGTTCTACTTGTTTCGTGATCTGAACACATCAATCAATGTTCTGATTACATGTTGTATCGAGTGCAGTGTTCAATTCTAGTCTTGTTATGTTTCAGTCTAAACAAAGGTATCCCCTGACATGTTGTGCAGTGTTCGGTTCTACTTGTTTCGTGATCTGAACACATCAATCAATGTTCTGATTACATGTTGTATCGAGTGCAGTGTTCAATTCTAGTCTTGTTATGTTTCAATCTAAACAAAGGTATCCCCTGACATGTTGTACAGTGTTCGGTTCTACTTGTTTCGTGATCTGAACACATCAATCATTGTTCTGATCACATGTAACGACATCGAGTGCAGTGTTCAATTCTAGTCTTGTTATGTTTCAATCTAAACAAAGGTATCCCCTAACATGTTGTACAGCGTTCGATTCTACTTATGTAGTGTTCTGAACACACCAGACAATGTTTTAATCACATGTTGAAGTTAACGACATCGAGTACAGTGTTCGATTCTACTTATTTTGTGTTCTGAACACATCAATCAATGTGCAGTGTTCAATTCTAGTCTTGTTATGTTTCAATCTGATCTTCCGACATCGAATGCAGTGTTCAATTCTAGTCTTGTTATGTTTCAATCTAAACAAAGGTATCCCCCTAATACAGCGTTCGATTCTACTTATGTAGTGTTCTGAACACACCAGCCAATGTTTTAATCACATGTTGAAGTTAACGACATCGAGTACAGTGTTCGATTCTACTTATTTTGTGTTCTGAACACATCAATCAATGTGCAGTGTTCAATTCTAGTCTTGTTATGTTTCAATCTAAACAAAGGTACCCCCCTAATACAGCGTTCGATTAGTGTTCTGAGCACACCAGACAATGTTTTAATCACATGTTGTATCGAGTACAGTGTTCGATTCTACTTATTTTGTGTTCTGAACACATCAATCAATGTTCTGATCACATGTTGTATTGGCTGTCTCATAAGGAGCTATGTATAGCCGCCATCTTGCATCCACCATCTTGCGCAAGCATCCTTAGGGCGTCTCTAGCTATGGATCCTTAAGCCGCCTCATAAGAGCAACCACCATCTCGCGCAAGCATCCCTCATAAGGAGCCTTGTATAACCGCCATCTTGCGCAAGCATCCCAAGGGCGTCTATGTATAGCGATCATCTTGCATGAGCACCTTTAAGGAGTCATGTATAGCCACCATCTTGTGCAATTAGCGTCGAGAGATGGCTGCTGTAGAATTTTTCTTTTTAAAATTATCCGCTACCACATAGAGTGTAGCACTGAGGTTTGCGATGTAAGATGGCGGATGACAGCTGACAAAAAAGCGCGTGAGTTTGTTTACTAAACAAGAGCGCGTGGAATTTTTCAATTTGCCACCACCACATTTTCAAAGGTATCTAGCTAAAGAGGGCAGCACGGTGCTCAAAGACGGCGGATGACAGCTAACAGAACTTTTCAAATTGCCCGCTACTACATGTCATAAAGAGGGCAGCACGGTGCACTGTAGATTAAAGATGGCGGATGACAGCTGACGAAATTGTCCGCAGCGCAGTGCTCTATTGATTAAAGATGGTGGTTGACAGCTGCCAAAAAAAAAAAAAGCACGTGGCTTTGTTTACTTAACAAGAGCACGTAGAATTTGCCGCCACCACAGTTCGAAGGTATCTAGCTAAAGAGGGCAGCACGGTGCTCAAAGATGGCGGATGATAGCTAACAGAACTTTTCAAATTGCCCGCTACTACAGAGGGCAGCACGGTGTTCTGTGGATTAAAGATGGCGGGTGACAGCTAACGAAATTGCCCGCAGCACGGTGCTCTGTTGATTAAAGATGGCGGATGGCAGCTAACGAAATTGCCCGCAGCATAGTGCTCTGTTGGTTAAAGATGGCGGGTGACAGCAGTCAAAAGAGCATGTAGCTTTGTAGAGCACGTGGAATTTGCCGTCACAACAAAGAGGGCAGCACTGTACTCTGTTGCTTAAAGATAGCTGTCAAAAAAAGCGCGTGGGTTTGTAAAGCATGTAGAATTTGCCGCCACCACATAGAGGGTAGCGCGGGGCTCAAAGATAGCTGCTGTCAAAAAAGCATTTTTCAAATTATCCGCCACCACATTTCAACTAAAGATGGCAGCACGGCGCTCAAAGATGACGGATGATAGCTAACAGAACTTTTCAAATTGCCCGCTACTACGTGCTTAAGGTAGTAGCCATAAAGAGGGCAGCACTGTTCTCTCTGGATTAAAGATGGCGGATGATAGCTGTCAGAAAATCACATGGGTTTGTAAAGCACGTGGAATTTACCGCCACCACAAAGAGGGCAGCACGGTGATTAAAGATGGCTGCTGTCAAAAAAGCACGTGGCTTTGTTTCCAAACAAGAGCACGTGGAATTTGCCGCCACCGTGTAGCACTGTTCTCTCTGGATTAAAGATGGCGGATGACAGCTGTCAGAAAAGCACATGGGTTTGTAAAGCGTGTAGAATTTACCACCACCACATAGAGGGCAGCACGGTGCTCTCTAGATTAAAGATGGCGGATGATAGCTGACAAAAAAGCGCATAGGTTTGTTTCCAAACAAGAGCACGTGGAATTTGTCGTCACTACATAGAGTGCAGCACTGAGGTTTGCGATGCAAGATGGCGGATGACGTACCACATTTCAAAGGTAAGTCGCTAAAGAGGGCAGCACGGTGATTAAAGATGGTGGATGACAGCTGCACGTGGCTTTGTTTCCAAACAAGAGCACATGGAATTTACCGTCACTACATAGAGTGCAGCACTGAGGTTTCGGATGCAAGATGGCGGATGACAGCTGTGACGTACCACATTTCAAAGGTAAGTAGCTAAAGAGGGCAGCACGATGCTCAAAGATGGTGGATGACAGCTGCACGTGGCTTTGTTTACCTCGCGCTAGTGAGGTTAAGTTGGTAGCACTAAGGTTTAGACCCGTCAAGATGGCAGCACTGCCGATGACAGGTGACGAAAGAGGGCAGCACGGTGCTCAAAGATGGCGGATGGCAGCTGTCAAAAAGCATGTGGCTGTCAAAAAGCACGTGGCTTTGTTTACCTCTCGCTAGTTAGGTTAAGTTGGTACCACCGAGGTTTATTCCCGTCAAGATGGCAGTACTGAGGTTAGCGATGCGTTGTTGTCTGTCAAAAAGCACGTGGCTTTGTTTACAAATCTGTCAAAAAGCACGTGGTTGTCAAAAAGCACGTGGCTTTGTTTATCTCGAGCTAGTTAGGTTAAGTTGGCACTACTGAGGTTTAGGCCCGTCAAGATGGCAGTACTGAGGTTAGCGATGCGTTGTTGTCGATGACAGCTGTCAAAAAGCACGTGGCTTTGTTTACAAATTCAAATTTCGCGCTAGTTAGGTTAAGTTGGCAGTACTGTCGCGCTAGTTAGGTTAAGTTGGCAGTACTGGAAGAGGCCTCTGGCTGAGGTGGAGGTGGCCACTGGGAGCCGGAGGTGGCGGTGGCGGCCGAATCCCTGTATTATACTACTCCTAAAGCTTCAACTTTCATTATTATATCTTGGAGCAATTCGCTGTTCATTGTCACATCAAAATCGTAATAAACTGGTTGCTTCCAAGATTTACATAAACCGCGAATCATCACAACTTGAACATTTCTGTGAGGTCCTAAAATCCTGCCTTCCGAGGCATCATAGCAGATACGGCCATCAGTGTTCATTTCGTCAAAGTATAACACAGTTTTCTTTTCTAACTCGCTAAATGCATGGGCCTTAACTTTCAAAATTGACAGAACTTCTTCCGAAACACACGGACTGCACTTAAAATTCCCAGTCCAATTCTGAAGCGTAGCACGACACGGCAAAGGAATGTTGCGCTTTCTTAAATAGGTATAAGCCTTTCGAGAAAGGGCTTTTAAAGTCAGTGCGTTGGCAATATCCTCGGAGCTGCATCTCACTCGTTTGTTGCCTCGTAACAAGGAGCGAATTTGTCCGGGAGTGAAACACTTACACAGCACACTTTCCACTTTCTTCCTCACGACACGTTCTTTCAGAGTTCTGGAAAATTTTCTCTTGTTTGGCAACATGTGCCTTACAGCTTTGGCCTTTTTCAGGGCTGCGTCACACTTTTTAAAGGAAATTTCTTGGATTGCATTTTTCTTCTTTAGGACTTCTATTTCGGTTTTCAGTCTTTTAATTTCTTCGTCCTTTAGTCTCATGTCAGAGAGTTCTCAGATGGGCTCTGTATTTGTGACTTGTCCAGTTTCCTTTTCTTCGGGGATATAGACTCCATGGTTGCAATTGCTCTATTTGGCAATTCTCTACTTTGATGCCGCTGAACACGATCACGCACAGCCTAAAAGGAAAAAAGAGAAACTTGTAGATAAGAAATAAGGTAGATAATTGCCACAGTTCCAGGTTTCCTGTTGTATTTCTAAGTAACGTAACACGTGTAACCTCGTGGGTCTTATACTTGGACGGCGATGATGTTCTACGTGTCCTAATCCACCGACTGACCTCACGAGGCTGGTGGGACCCTGTAGCAATCCCCCATGCCAGATTAAATTACTTGGCGGGATCGGGGATGGAATCCGGAACCTCGGGGTAGTAGTCAATAACGCTACTACTGCACCAACGAGGTCGGCTGTTTTACTTCTAACAAATGAGGAATCATAACTACCTATGAATGAAACGAAAGTCATTCGAGAAGATAAAAGTTAACAGATGAATACTGTAAATCAAAGTTAATCAGTTCAACAGTACTTATGTGGAAAGATCTGTCGCTTCCTTACCTTTTCGACTGCTTCGCTACTCGTGCCACCTTCTCCGTGCCAATTTGGTAAATGGTGTGATGGAACTGCAGTTGCTTTTAGTTTCTTATTTAGCGGTAAACAGAGCAGTTCATTCTTTAAATCACGCTCGTTATCCTCCAGAAGGAAATGAGCTGAGCATATACGTGCATTGTTCACGTTGATTTCACCGGCACGCTTACACCGCAATAACCATTCTCTCTGTGTCACTGCATCTTTAGGGAAACGATGATACATTATACCACTCGTTTTACGGCCATAATTGTTGCAATTTGCAACTACAATTACTGCTATTTTCACTCATGGATGACAGCTCCTCTCACAACGCTTCCTTCTTACTGGTTCCTCACGCACACACTCACTAGTTACCTCGTTTTTCACTCACTCCTAAGTCTGCCGAGGCCTCAGTTATCCGCCACATGACGTCACAGCGCGCAAAGCAGTGTGGGTAAATTCTCCGCTGAACGGGCGGGAGTGGTGTACCTTATAATAGTCTACTTACCTTGGCTGGTCCCCACCATCAGTTGTCCTGAGAATATTTCCCCGTGGTTTTCCATTCTCCTGCACTAACGGACACTCCTAGTATAGACCACGGCCGCCAAACCTCTCATCTTCTCCGCATATCTCGGATACAAATTTCCTGGCCTGGAGGACGGCGTCATCGTCTAGGAGGGCCGCCATCCCCTTCAGGGGAGGAATGAAAACTTGCTAACTGATTTCGGAAAAACAAAACAAGTCTTTGTCAAGTGTTCGTAAGGAAGTTGAAGAATCTAGATCGCGGGCGGCTGTGGAAGAAAGGAGGACTATGGAGTGTAAAAACGGTATGACGAGTAAAGCAAAAGGAACTTGAGGAAATAAAAACTTATTTACCAGAAGAACACAAATAATTTTATCGCAAAATATCGAAGTAAACTTGTGCGATGTGTGTCTACTAACATCGTAGTTCTATCAAAATTACGAATACAATAAGTTTATCAGTTTTCATTCATGTGTTTTGAACTGAAGTATTGTTTTTCTGCAAATATACCTGCTTAATATGTTTCCGTCTATCTACTCTTCTTTGTAAAACTTGACAGTAATTTGTTTAAAAACGTTGACATGAAACAAATCATTCTTTTCTGATTCTCTCCGACATTAAAAATAAACCACTTTCCCGTTTGAAAAAATCAAATGTCTCACGGTCATGGCCATCCATCAACGGCTGCTAATTTCAGCCATAAGACACAGCGTGCACGGTTGCTATGGTTACACTTCGTCACACATTGTGTCGTGTAACGTTACGCAGATTTTCGGACGACCCAGCCAAACGACCCATTCTGGACGTTAGAGTTTACAGCCGAGCAGAGCTGAGGCGCATATAGGCAGGTCGACAAGAGCCAAGGAGTGCGGTGTTCTTCACACGTTCAGTCCTGCCAAACATACAATAGTCTATCTATCAGAAGACACAACTAAACCTTAAAGTCCTTGTTTTTGTATTTATGACGTCCAGAATTATTATTATCGACTAGCTGTAACATGGCATGCGCACCTCCTCATACTGTCTGAGCGATACGCCTCGCTTGTGACGTACTCGCTTCCTTGTTCTCCCGGGCCCTTTGCACTTTCACATTGTTGCTGATCTTGATTTCACCTCCTTCTTCGAGAATCCGGTGAATATTCCAAACCTACTGACAGGCGATATTCCTAGCGACTCTATAGAGCTAGTTACCGGTCCTTGGACTGTCATTTCAAACTGCATGGACAGCCTAGACTGTAGCACCTTCCCGGACTTTATATACCGATCACTTCACCCATTTTCTCGTGGCTCGGCGCTGATATGGAATTAGTAGCAAAAATCCAAATTCATGAGTATATGTATTACAGCCGGTTCGGTACAACTGTTTTCTTGTTTGTCCAACCACTGTCCCGTTTCTCTATGGAGTCCGGTATGAGGTGAGATGAATCTGTCGTGGAGGGTTTTTATGACTGGATGCCCTTCCTGACGTCAACCTCATCAGAGGAGTTAATGAGATGAAATGAATGACGTGATATATGACACTAGGAAGGGAGAGGGTAAAACACAATATCAGCACGTAGCCTACTCCTCTCGAATAGCACGAACGGGTCTGCTCAAGGCTTAATGTATCCATCCGACGGACGGATCACCATCAACAGCGTCATATGCCCTCACTCCATATGAGCAGTGCGCAGAGCTTTGGAATTTAATCCAGACTTTTGTCACGCAATCTAGTGATTATAAATTGTATACCACCACCTCCCCTATCCTGCTGGCCAACATTCTGATTGTGAAATTTTTTCGACCAACAGGACTCGAACCGGCTGACCACGGTGTCAGACTTCAACGCTTTAACGATCATGGCCACCGGGCGGGCTATCGGTACGGTAAAAATGCATAAGACAAAAATGATCGGAAATTTAATTCTATATAACTTTATTTATTTAGTATTTATCGATAGAAACTCTAATAACAATAACAAATATTTAAGAATTAAATTTGAGGTCTTCCCCTAAACTACCTTTTCACTCAGCGTGAATAAAATGATTCAAAGAATAGATTGTAGTGGCTCATTCCTCTACTTTACATACTGATTTTCATAAAATTCTCCTCAGCCATTTTCTCGTGATGCACGTATTGTACACAAATAAATAGGCTACATACATGCATACACAGAGACGTTTTTTGCTATTGGTTTCACGTCACTGGCGACGATGGGTTAGGAAAGGGCTAGGCGTGCGAAGGAAGCGGCCGTGGCCGTAATTAAGGTACAGCCTTGTGTGAAAATGGGAAACCCTCGAAAACCATCTTCAGGGCTGCCGACAGTGGGGTTCGAACCCACTATCTCCCGGATACAAGCTCACAGCTGCATGCCCCTAACCGCACGGTCAACTCACCCGGTTACAGACAGACAGACAGACAGACAGACAGACAGACAGACATGACGGAAAAATAAAACTGCGTTTCCTTTTCACAGTGGACTCGACTGATACAGAAATACCATTCTTTGTTATTTACAAAACTGCCTCCCTCTAATACGATATAAATTTCAAACAACACCTAGGGCTGTGGTTTAAGATGATGATTCAGAATGTGACAACTCTTCTTTAGTACTATGGTGAATATCACATCTCGTACGGAAGTTGGAATGTGATGTTTATTTCGAAATTCCTCAAAAATTCTTATTTTATGCGTTGCATTAACGTCAGCTATTTTTGGTCACATAAATGGCTACAACACAGAAATGTTTGGCGCGAGCTCCACAGTACAGTAAACATTGTCATTGTCTCTAACTAGGAGACAAGTCTCTGTGTATTAACTAAGCGTATCTCCTGTACCTGTCGAAAGAGGCGACTAAAAGACGCCCCAAGGATCTCAATTTGAAAAAAAAAAAAAAAAAAAAAAAGGGTGGGTTGGCGACCACGGGGATCCTAGCTGAGTCTGGTTTTTCTTCCAGTTGTTTCTGTCAGGTTCCTTACTTTCATATTTTCCCCAACGGCATTAAGTTACGAGGCCTTGCAGGACTTCAATTTCCACGCCCTTAGTAGCCCTTGTATTTCTTCGAACGATACCTTCTCTTTCAAAGTGTTGAACCTCTTCCAGATTTCCCTCCGATTAGTATTCACAGAGGACGGTTTCGCAGATGTACTTCCTTTTAAAACAAGAATCACCACTACCTGCAACTAGCTCTACCCCATTTAGTTGCACCTCTCTGGTATTCTTCACTCTACTTCTCTTGCCCTTCATGTCGACTCCATTATCCTCCTCTATTCGACTCTCATGATGGCACTGTCGAGACCGGTTCAGGCCCTACCTCCTGCCATTTTCCCCACCTGGTCTTGCTCAAGGTTACGACCGGGCGCACGAAGCATGCAGGACGGGGTCTACCCCACGCAGTACCTGCGCACATGTCACGTAGTTTGTTGAGAAATAGAGGTTCAGTCTCACGATCTGCATGACAATGAATTTCTAATCTTAATTTTCCGTCTGTCTCTCTGACTGCGTTGATGGGGTGAAAAGTTCCTTATGTAAGTACCAAGGTCATTGGGGAGATCGCACAAACAGGATCTCTGCACATGGTTGTGAGGGTATTTGGGCGTTCTGGTAACGATGTAAAGGTAATGAAATGGCGTATGTTATTTCATGCCAGGAATGTCCAAGGACATGTTCGGCTCGTCAGGTGCAGGTCTTTTGATCTGACACCCCTAGGCGACCTGCGCCTCGCGGTGAAGATGATGATGAAGACGCCACATACACCCAGCCCCCGTGCCAACCAAATTAACCGCTAATGGTTAAAATTCCCGACCTTGCCGGGAATCAAACCCGGGACCCCTATGACCAAAGGCCAGCACGGTAACCATTTGGCCATGGAGCCGGACAGAGAGGTAAGACCGCAACTAGAGTATGGTTCCAGCGTATGGGACCCTCGCCAGGATTACTTGTTTCGAGAATTGCAAAAATTCCAAAGAAACTCAACTCGATTTGTTCTGGGCGATTTCCGACAACGTTTGGGACATCTACGTTATTAGTGGCCTTATTCATAAATACTACATAACAAAGGTTGTAGAGACCGAGCTCGATAGCTTAAGTGGGGGCAGTAGGAGATAGTACGTTCGGACCCCACTGTCGGCAGCCCTGAAGATGGTTTTCCGTGGTTTCCCATTTTCATACCAGGCCACGGACGATTTCTTCCCACTCGTAGGTCTTTCCTGTCCATCGTCGCCGTAAGACCTATCTGTGTCGGTGCGACGTAAAGCAAATTGCAAAAATATATATATTGTAGAGGTTATAATTGCCGGTCACTGTTCTACCCTAACAGCTTGATAACCATTTGCTTTACGTCGCTCCGACGGTGAGATGGGAAGGAGCTAGGAGTGAGATGGAAGTGGCCGTGACCTTAATTAAGGTACAGCCCCAGTATTAGCCTGGTGTGAAAATGGGAAACCACGGAAAACCATCTTGAGCGCTGCCGACAGTGGGGCTTGTACCCAGAGCTATGTGACCCAAGCCACACAACTTTTGCTTATCAGCGCTGACAATCAATCATGTGGTGGCCTATATCGACAGTGTCATTGATTTTTACGTCCCACTATCTACTATTACGGTTTCCGGTATCGCCGAGGTGCTGGAATTTTGTTCCGCAGGAATTGTTTTACGCGCTAGAAAATCTACCGACATGAGACTGGCGTATTTGAGCACCTTCAAATACTGAGCTCGGTAGAATTTGTGAAGATGACTATCAAAATGAGAACAACTCGTGAAGGAACGCTTGAAACATAAGACAAGAGGGAGTCATGAATGGAGAAAAACAGATTCTCTAAATCTGATGAGACATTGTCTACGAGCTCAGGTTTCGATTAATACAAAGAGAAGAGGAATTCAGTATGGTATCACTGGTATATTACAGAGGTAGGTCTATACACAAACAACCTGTCTCCTGGAATCTTTGTCGTCCTCTAACCACAGATAGTATCTGGCCACGTCCATCACAAAACACCAAAGTCTTGGCAGAATGACTGGCCCAATAAAGTTGGACACTTGCTGGTATTCATCATGTAGGATGCCTAGTCTAGTGGCTCTCTACCCTTTCCCTGTAAGTTGTTTCCTGGAGGCGTGAATGGCATACGAGGTGGAACGCTATGCTGCATCGCTAATCATGTCATTGTTCCAGACCACCTACGTCCTTCCTTATGTTGCACTTTTAATTATTAGCACTGTAAGTACATAGTAAACGAAATTTGCATTTACTCTTGACATCGTGATCATAGCCAGAGAACCTCTAGTTATATGTGACTGTTGACATCGTGATCATAGCCACAGAACCTCTAGTTATATGTGACTGTTGACATCGTGATCATAGTCACAGAACCTCCAGTTATATGTGACTGTTGACATCGTGATCATAGCCACAGAACCTCTAGGTATATGTGACTGTTGACATCATGATCATAGCCGCAGAACCTCTAGGTATATGTGACTGTTGACATCGTGATCATAGCCACAGAACCTCTAGGTATATGTGACTGTTGACATCGTGGTCATAGCCACAGAACCTCTAGGTATATGTGACTGTTGACATCGTGATCATAGCCACAGAACCTCTAGGTATATGTGACTGTTGACATCGTGATCATAGTCACAGAACCTCCAGTTATATGTGACTGTTGACATCGTGGTCATAGCCACAGAACCTCTAGGTATATGTGACTGTTGACACCGTGATCATAGCCACAGAACCTCTAGTTATATGTGACTGTTGACATCGTGATCATAGTCACAGAACCTCCAGTTATATGTGACTGTTGACATCGTGATCATAGCCACAGAACCTCTAGGTATATGTGACTGTTGACATCGTGATCATAGCCACAGAACCTCTAGTTATATGTGACTGTTGACATCGTGATAATAGTCACATAACCTCTAGTTGTATGTGACTGTTGACAAGGTGATCATAGTCACAGAACCTCAAGTTATATGTGACTGTTGACATCGTGATCATAGTCACAGAACCTCCAATTATGCGTGACTGTTGACATCGTGATCATAGTCACACAACCTCCAATTATATGTGGCTGTCGACATCGTGATCATAGTCACAGAACCTCCAGTTATATGTGACCGAGGACCTTCAATGTAATGATGAATCCGAACTATGAGAATGTAAATTTTAATTTAGAAATTCCCAAATGCATTGACGCCTTGGTCACTCGACTCTCTACCACTTCTTTCTATTTCTCGATGGCTGAAGTACTTTTGCATCTGACTCTTGACATAGTCTGAGGAAAACCCACCTTCTACTGAAGTGTCGAACTCACTTTTTGCTGTTACAGTATAGAAGCTGCTGCAATAGCACTTTCTAGTGCAGTCAGGGAAGCAATGGCGTCATTGTGGCGTTGCCATGGGTCTTCACGGTTTTTCTATAACCGCAGTGGTATAATTTGAACATACGGGCGGATGACTTAACACACAAGTACAGAAAGACAGGAAGATGAATAAGATTACGTAATGAGGTAAAACAACGAGAGCTTTTATGTGGGAGGAAGGATTAGCTTTCTCCTCAAGAATCCCATTATCTTTGCAGGGTTCGAACCGAGGTCCCGATCTGCCACTGATCCAGAGGGAACTAGTAAACAAGTGAGTTAACATATGAAGTTGGTTGTTGTTTACGCAATTCACGTCACGCATGACGCAGCCCACACCAGCACATGGGATTTCGTTTACAAGAATCCAACGCCCACCAGTTAGCAGAACTGGTCCACCCACAGGAGCTGCACTTCTCCTTGCCTTATGTCACTCCTACTGCAAATCCTCTTGATCACACAGACCTCATAACATGGGACTCATCGAAGAAACTCAGAAATATGTTACAAAGGATGCAACAATGCCAGTGTTTCTAGCCTTACAAGTGGCAAGAGTCGAATATTCGACACTTTGGTCCCTGCTGTAGTGGCAATTTTGAATATTCGAAATGTTCGTATTTCTTCACGTAATTTCCTCAATTCTTCAACAGATGTCATGACACTCTACCTTTTATCCTTTTCGATGTCCACATTAGCCTTGAGTACAGTTTCATTCGTAGTTGCAAGCTCTTTGGGAGCAATAAATGAGCACCGACCATCTGTTCGAGCGCCATTGCTGTAGTGTTTGTAAACAAACCTTCACGGGCTCTGATCTGCCATTTTATTTCGTAGTATCCCCTGCGGTGCGAGTTATTGACTTCGGTATATATAAGGGACAGTCGAATGGGCAGTTGAGAGGTGGCCATGGCTCTACCGTGGCTCTATGGCTCTGTATTCGGTGACGGAAAGGGGCTGGTCCTCACTGTCGGCTGTCCTGAGGATGGTTTTCCGTGATTTTCCATTCTCCTGCACTAAGGGACAGTTCCCAGTATAGGCCACGGCGGCCAAACCTCTCACCTTCTCCGCACATCTCCTTTTCCTATACAAATTTCCTGGCCTGAGGGACGGCGTCATCGTCTATAGAGAGTTCCAACCTTAAATTGCAGTACAGCAGTAATGAGATAATTCCGTCTCTTTGCGGGTAGCGCTGTCCTACTCTAATGCAGGGGGTTTGCCAAACGTCCGTAAATCAGAATGTTATCGGTTAAAATGGGCGAATATCGTGTTATGTACAGAATATCAAGGCGCATTTTATGCCGTTAACAAAAAATGTAAATATATAATTTAATGTGAAAATGGTAATATAATGGAAAGTTTCGCCAAATGCAAAATCTTCATTGCATACAACTTATCATGTCGTAACTCTTATTTTATATTCATTATTTCCCTAATTTTTTCACTGCTGGTAAAGAAACATTTCAGCTCGATGTAGATAAGTTTATTTTTAAATTTAAATGATAACAAAATGCAGTATGTGTGTTTATTTTCAGTCATGTTCAGGGAATTTTATGTGCAGGCACGAAAAAGTCAGTCGCTGGCCAGCGTCTTTCCTATTGAATTTGCATGGTGGGTCAAAGCGAGGCAAATGGTCTTCAGATATGGAAGTTATTTTTAAAACAATCCCGAAGTTCTTACCTTGCTTAGTTCTTAATTTGTGACAGGAAGAATATCTCCTTGAACTTTGGTTTCGCGCGTGACTCGTCTGGCTGGCTGCCTGAAGTACCGGTAGAGATATCCCAAACATGCGCTTTTAACATTTCCAGACAGTCGAATGCAGTGCAGTGCTCATTTCGTCAGTAGTATGTATAATAGTGATTAAATACATATCAGTGACATATGTGACCGGGCGAGTTGGCCGTGCGCGTAGAGGCGCGCGGCTGTGAGCTTGCATCCGGGAGATAGTAGGTTCGAATCCCACTATCGGCAGCCCTGAAGATGGTTTCCCCATTTTCACACCAGGCAAATGCTGGAACTGTACCTTAATTAAGGCCACGGCCGCTTCCTTCCAATAGGGGCCGATGACCTTCGCTGTTAGGACCCTTAAAACAACAAGCATCATCACATCATCAGCTTCCTTCCAACTCCTAGGCCTTTCCTATCCCATCGTCGCCATAAGACCTATCTGTGTCGGTGCGACGTAAAGCCCCTAGCAAAAAAAAAAAAAAAAGTGACATATGTACTATTCTTGAGGGAAAGTGTATTTCGTTTGTGTGGTTCATGAGTTCGTGCTCGTGCGTGGGGATCTAACTTGGAAGAAAATGTGCAGAAGGATCATGGCGCGGTTGAAGCAAAGCAAACGGTCTTCGGATATGGAAGTTATTTTTAAATCATACCTCAAGTCCTTATCTCGTTATCTCTTAATTTATGACCGGGAGAACGTCTCGTTTTTTTACGTTTCACGAGTGACTCGGCTGGCTGAGCTTTTAAATATACTGACAGCCGTGTGCAGTGGTGTTCATTTAATCAGTATTATAAGATTCATTAAATAAAGATCAGTGATATATATCAATAATATTTAATGTCGTGTGGCCTACGAAGAGGCCGACTGCAGGTCTTTCGAGTTGACGCCGCATAGGCGACCTTCGCGTCTATAAGAATGGGGCCCTAGCTGTGATGAATTCTAATGCTGAAGACGGCACACACACCCAGCCCCCGAGCCATTGGAATTAACCAATGAAGGTTAAAATCCCCGACCCGGCTTGGAATCGAACCCGGGACCCTCTGGAGCAAAGGCCAGCACGCTAACCATTTAGCCATGGAGCCGGACAAGATCAGTGATAAATGTATAGTTCTTGAGGACAAGTGGATTGTGTTTGTTGTGTTTGTGTAGTCTGTGTAGTTGTGAGTTCGTGCTCATGCTCGTGCGGGGGGTTCTTAGTTCGAAGGAAAAGTGCAGAAGGATATACAATGGATCGTCAAATTAAAAAGAAACGTTCCGTAGGTAAACTCGGGGAGAAAATAACGCAATATTATAATGAGTATCCTGGATTATTTGTTAAATACTATGAATATGAGCAGCGCAGTCAGTGAAACAGCTAAAGCTACAGGTTGTTCCGAAAGAACAATCTATGCTATAAGGGAGGAACACACACATGGTCCTTTGCGAACTCCCGCAAAAAAAGAAGCAAAAACAGAAGGACGGCAGAAAAATGCAAGGAAAATTAAATATGATGAAATTGTGCGAAGTGGAGTGCGTCGGGCGGTTCAATCTCTTTTATTTGCTAACATACCACCGACATTGAACGTGATTTTGAGTCGGGTAAATGGAGAAGATTCTTTGCCACGATTTTCCAAAACTACGTTGTATCGCTTCTTACATGATATATTCTTCCGTTATTTAAGTCGGGGTAATAAAGCAGCTTTCATTGAAACCGATGAAATTATTAATTGGAGGCACAGATATCTCAGGGAGATAAAACGTTTGAGGGCTCAAAATAAAGCTATAATTTACACAAATGAATCGTGGGTAAATATTGGGCAGACAGTGACAAAAGAATGGAAGGATACGACAGTGAAAAGTGCACGGCAGGTGCCATTGAAGGGGTGACTTAGGACACCGAAAAGCCGAGGACCGTGCCTACAAATATTAATTTATGAATGAAGGAACTTAAAATTACAAAATTACCAGGCCAACATTCGCAAGACGCAGACAATTGAATGGATAATGAACAATATCAGGACAAAGTTGATCACTATCCCTTTTGTACCGGGCGGTTCAGCCGCCCCTTGCGATTTAATTTTATGCAATCCGTTGGGTTTCTTTCTTTCTTTCTTTCTTTCTTTCTTTCTTTCTTTCTTTCTTCCTTCAGCTGTTTACCCTCCAGGGTTGGTTTTTCACTCGGACTCAGCGAGGGATCCAACCTGTACAGCCTCAAGGATAGTGTCCTGGAGCGTGGGACTTTGGGTCGGGGAGATATACAACCGTGCAGGAGGACCACTAACTGTTCCAGGCGGCCTCATCTGCTGTGCTGTACAGGACCGTGTTTTTGGTGCGGGGGGGGGGGGGAGGTAGGAATGTCGGAAGGGAGAGACAAGGAAGAGGGAAGGACGCGGCCGTAGCCGTAAGTTAGGTACCATTCCGGTATTTGCCTAGAGAAGAAGTGGGAAACCATGGGACATAACTTCGAGGATGGCTGAGGTGGAAATCGAACCCGGGCCTCCGCGTTTACCGCAATTCTGAAATACATCGGTCCCTCTCCCTAAACCAAGTGTTCTTAAAGGGTGTGCCGCGACACTAGTGTGCCTTGAAATTGTTGGACTGTGCCGCGAAAAATTTGCTTGTGTTTTCAATAGTTTGGGATGTTCCAGAACGGCGTAAGCCTGCATGCAGTAAGAACTCTAAAAATAAGATGCTCTGTCAATAATATTATACTATCCAGTTTCCAGTTTCATTCGTTCACGTTGAGGGAAGGAAAATATTCATGCAGTTTATTCCTGAAAACAGAAAGATGTTCTAAAATCAGACTGGAACAGATGTCGGTATCAGCCGTAAGAAGAAACATTTAAAGATCACTTTTTCTACTTTTGACTTCCACAGTTGAATTTTTCTTAAGAGCCCATTGAGCTTGTCAGTTGACCTGCATACTGGCACTGAGATTATTCAAATTTCCAAAAATATCAGCTAGGTATGCAACTTCGGAACACCAAGTTTCGTCGCTAATGAGGTCAGCAAACTCGGGTTTTTCTGCGTCAAATGTTTGTAATAACTCATTTCTAAGTTTCTTTGGACAACCAGCGAATTTCGGTGTGAAGGACCAGAGTTTTATGAACAGCTCCTGCTTCCTGACGCATGAATTTAGGAAGTATAGTTTTTAGAGCCCTACTTTTAATATAATTAACCATTTAAAATCCGAGATAATTACGTTCCTGAGATCTGAAGATATGGTTTTCGCCACCAAAGCTTCCCGATGTAAAAAACAATGTGTGGATCCAATGTGCGGAAAATCTTGCTTCATCCTTGAAGTTGGACCTATCATTCTACCAGTCATTGCTGGGGCTCCGTCAGTGCACACTGAAATACAATTGTTTCAACTCAGTCCATTTTCTTCCAGTGTCGCTGTCATAGAATTATATCTTTGCAGGATATGAACAGTTCAGTACATGATTCTTCGTTTAAAAATCTTATGTAGCTCATTAATTGACTTTTGTTTGTTTATGTCTGTTGATTTGTACAGTTGAAGTGAAACTTTTTTACCATCACGTACTTGTTTTTTAATACCAGCTGACATGCGGCGAGCAGGTGACGTCCCTCCCTCGAGGCTCGCGTGTACTGAGCACAGCACTTCCCGGGAGGGAGCGTCCGCCGGATTATCGGCCGAGGCAATGGGTCGCCACGCCCCTCTGAGCTACTTTATTCAATATTGAGAGATACAGGTCAAGCAAGAACTAGTACAATGGAGGACAGGTCCGCGGCCCGATTGCCACGGAGCTGTCGGCATACACAACAATTTGATCAAATAAGTCCATGCCAGGTTTTCTAGGAAGTGATGCACAGGTAGAACGGCGGCCGCCGGCTCTGCGACGTTAATCCGATGAGGACGTTCGAAGGCTTGAATGCAGGCCTGGCCGAGGCGAGGACACACTGCAGCGATACTCTACGGAGTGGCGTCAGAATAGAGGGTGACTGGATATCTCTCTCTTGGCAGCCTCTCCTTACGAGCAGGGAAAATCAAAGTTTCTGCTTCTGCATATTCCTGGCAATTATTGCTGCTATTTTATAGCTAGCTGCCAGAGATTTGTCTGAAGTTGTAATCATTACCTTACCTTCTTTAATTTGAGAAGAGAATAAACGACTGAAATAAGTTTTATTTTCCAAGTGACTCTGTTTCGTTTTCAAGTGTTTCTTTAGCTTGTTTGGTACCATACATTCATAGCTTAACTTTTCACCACATACAACATAGAGTTGGGCACTATGTCCCTGTTTCGGCACACTCTGCCGGTGCACAGTTATGTTCCGCTGTTCCTGAACACGGAGCGTCAGTTCTTCTGAAACATTTTCAGGCGAGACCGAGAACAGTGACTCGCTATCCCGTCATAAGCGCCCCTTGCCCACTAGCTGACTGTCGACAACGGCAGTGTACCGCCATGTGCTGGAGTGTTCCGTGTTCCATTGCACCGGCAACTGGCCTTCGGTATATGCGGATAACTTAATGCTTTCTGTTTTTTAAGAGTGTTTTCATTGAAGCCTAGTAATATACTGTATACCGTACGAAAGACGGTAAACTTTGAATAATGTCGCACCGGAGTCCTCTTTACGACCTTTTTACTAGAATAAAACCGGACAGAGTGAAATGCAATTTATGTTCTTCTATTTTGTCTGCAAAGGGATCTCCAACCGGCACAATGACGAGACATTTGCAATTTAAACATCTCACAATTTTTATTTTCGTATTCTACTTGTATAGTTTTATTTTAAATCTCCTGTTCCGCTTGTTTGTAGTGTTTACATTTTATCTTCGTGTTTTGCTTCTATGGGATTTTTTATTTTCATGTTCCGCTTGTATATTGTGTACGTAAGTAGAGTACTGACGAACGTTTCTTCAACTATGCGAGTATACTTTAACTGGTGAAAATAACATTATGACATTTGTGTACACATCTACTACCAGTGTAATTGTGACAGGTGTATTTCGGAATGAACGAAAACATCTTATCCTAAAAAAACATTTAGACATGATTTACAGGGCGCCTATTTCACAGTTCCGACCCCTTTTTTTCTCGTGCCGTGAAGTTTCGTCCTGCCCTAATTACTCACAATATAGGCTGATACATTCAACCGGTGAAACTATCCTTGGATTACTTATATTTAAACACTTGTACTGCAATTGTGACCGTGTTATGTGTATTTCATACTGACCGAAAAATCTTCACTTAAAAGCAGCCTTTAAACATTATTATTTGGCGCGAATTTCAGTCTTCCGATTCCTCCTTCTCGTTCCATGCAGCTTTACGCTCGCCGTAAATACACACAGCACGTCCGGTACAGCAGCACATTCCTGCTGACGCGGAGCATGTCATATTGCCTCACGAAGTTCTCTCTACTGCAAAGTTACAGTCCCGTGTCCTGTGTGCCGTGTGCCTTGTGCCAGCACACTGTACCGAAACACTCCACCTCAAGCTTCCAATGCTCCGGAACAACTGATTCTTCCGTCTGCCGAGCCCTAATACAACACACTCAGGAAGTTCATGATTTCCAGATTCAATAAATGTAAATGCGAAGCTTAAATAAGAATCCTTACCCCCGGGGTGAGCACCGGACGATGAACTCTGCTGCGAAAGTAGCTTCTCATTGACACTTGATCCGGGTGATTGACTTGTTCTATTTTCATTCTGATGTTCTTCACTGCTGTTCAATCGTCGGCGTTTAATTAAAGGCTTCTCCATATTACAACACAATATCTGTACTTTTACTTTAGTTTAAAAACACTAAATACTGCGACTTATTCAACAATCAGTTGCACTAAGTTGTGTATTGCATTTAAACATCTCTCCGTTTCCAACGGTGACCGTTGATTGGTTTATATAATTATGCTCCACTAGGGTTTGGAGTGAATGAAATGTTCCTCTACTAACGTAGGGTTCTCATTCTTTCGGGACTGCTCTGCAGCGTTCGAAATTCCTTTAAAGCAGGCGTAGTTCCTTGTACCTAGGCGTGTGCCGCTATATTCAGCATAACTAAACTGTGCCGCAAACGAAAAAAGTTTCAGAACCCCTGCCCTAAACCGTGGTAATGTAACGAGATGTGTGTTTAGAGCAGGAATCGCGAGCGTGATGCACCCGTAAAACAAGCACAGATACAAATAGCACGTACTTTACAACAGGAGGTCCACACACCGACCAGGGTCGCCTCAGCAGTAGCTCACTTGGCATGGGAGATATGAAAGTGAACTGTGCTGGAAGGTTCTTATCCCATGGAAGAACTACTTTTATAACAGCCGTTGTTGCATACTACGTAGTTTCCATAGGCTGATTCGTTTATGGAGTGGAGTTGAGTTGAGTTGGAGAGGCTAGAAAACATGTGACAGGATTTCAATTACCTATATTTTTTAATTCTGCATCTCACGACCTCCGTGGTCGATACAGAGCTGCACGCGATGTTGTAAGGACCGTCTGGAACGTTAAAAAATCTTCGGAGTAACGGACCGGCATGCGTCGGTGATGAGGCTGTATAAGGTAACCAGGATTGCTCGGCTCCTGGGCATACACCAGTTATTTTACATTGTCCTACCGAAAAAATCCAGGGGTGGATCGGCGATCTGACGGGCCAAAGGACAGGTCCTCCTCTTCATATCAATTTGTCAGAATACGTCGCATGAAGGTGGTTCCGAACGTCCACCGCCGCGTGCGGTGGAGGTGCGTGATGCTCAAACCACATCCTTCACTGGTCAGGGAGTGGTGCATGTGTCAAGATCGGTGGAGAAACCGCCGATGGCGCTTTCGTTTGAGAGGTCCCTCAAAGGAATGGGGACCAGTCAGGTGATCACGTACAATGCTACACCATACAGTGACAAGCTGCCTATAGTAGGCCTACTCAGTGCGGATTATTCAGACTTCAGTACTGCATATTACTTCGATTAACGGTTCCATTGTTGTGGAACTACTCTTCGACCGTAAATAAGATTGTCGCTAAAGAGGCAGGATCAGTGTCCACATGACAGACCGCTACCCGTGCTTCAAAATCATGACCATGGAGCTCCTGGTGAAAGTGCAGATGGTACGGGTGAAACTGCTGGGGCTGATGTTCGTCTCCTGTGCAATGGCCCGTGTGGTAGTGTGAGGGTTATGCCGAACAGCGTCCATCAAAATCCTCTTCACTTTGAGCAGAAGTGTGGGATGATATCCAACAGACCGTCTCCTTCCCATGGACGCAGACGTCTTTCCACACGCCGAAATATCATGCCTGCGATTGTCGTCCAGGCGAATAGCGTTATTGATACAGGCGTTGTGCCTGCTTTGCATTCTTTCCAGTTTCTCCACAGATGAGTAACACAGACTCGTTGCTGGAATACATCGCGAGGCAGTGAATACGCCTTGTGTTGTGACTTGCCTCGAAGGAAGGGAGTTCGCGCAGGAACATAACCACCTGCCATCGCATGTCGTTATCGTTCCAATAGGGCACATTTTTCCCTACATGTGGTCTACAAAGCCTGGAACATGAACGACGTAGCTGTGTCCTAGCCATAGCCCAGCACCACCCCAGCTCAATACCCAGTAGCACGATACATACTGTCCATTACAGGGCCAAATAAGCAAATCAGTCTGTGGAACCTACCTAGTACGCAAGGTTACCACATCCCAGGCAATTGGCGGCAAAATGAAAAAATGCTTGGACACGATTTGAACATTCGAGCACTGTGTCCTTGCCAAGTGAGCTATTGCGAGGCTTGACATGCAACCTATAAAATTCCTGCTCCTGGTCTGTGTGTCCTCCTCCTGTTGTAAGGTACGTGATCTTCGTATCTGTGCTCGTTTCACGGGTTCATTCGGGGTACTCACTGCTGTCTTCTAGTCCGTAAAGACACATCTCGTTATATTACCCCAGTTTAGGGAGAGGGACCGATGTCTTTTAGAATTGTAGTAAAAGCGGCGGGATGCATAAAACTAAATAGCAAGGGGTGGCGAACCATCCGTATCTTTCTTTCACGGTAATAGGCTGCTCATGAAGTTTAATTATAATTTTGTACGCATTTGTTCTATTAATACCAGTACTCTTTTTCGATATCATGTATCGATACCACAAATATATCGAAAATATATCGATATTGCAGTATCAAATATCGATGTAAAAGTATCGACATTTACCAATATCTATAATATCGCAACATCCCAGGTTATTGTTGTTGTTTTAGTCATGAACTCAGAGAGTGGTTAGATCCAGCTGTCCATGTCACCCTATCGTGTGCCAACCTTTTCATCTCTACGGAAGTACTACATCCTACAATTTTTTTTGCTAGGGGCTTTACGTCGCTCCGACACAGATAGGTCTTATGGCGACGATGGGATAGGAAAGGCCTAGGAGTTGGAAGGAAGCGGCCGTGGCCTTAATTAAGGTACAGCCCCAGCATTTGCCTGGTGTGAAAATGGGAAACCACGGAAAACCATCTTCAGGGCTGCCGATAGTGGGATTCGAACCTACTATCTCCCGGATGCATCCTACATCTATTCCATACCTTGGTCTACCCACCCGTTGTTACTACTACACTTTCCTCAGAAACCAACTGAGCTAGTCCTGGGTATCTTAAGATGTGCCCTATCATTCTATCTCTTCTTCTGGTCAAATGTAGCCAAATCGATCTCTTCTCATCAAATCGATTCCGTATCTTCTCTTTCGTGATTACATCTATCCATCTCGCTTTCAGCATTCTTCTGTAACACCACGTTTCTATTCTCTTTCTGTTTTAGTCCTATAAAATGCCACGCTCGAGACGAATGTCTTTCTAATTCCTATATCAATCTTCGAAATGGAAAAATTTATTTTCTTAAGAAAAGCCTTCCTTGCTTGTGCTAGTCTACATTTTATGTCCTCCTTACTTCTGCTACGATCCAAGTGACAATATTTATCTTCTTCTTTGAGGACTTCATTTCCTAATACGAAGGGCGTACTATATGGTTTTAAACTTTATTTTTTCTACCCAAATGACGTACATTACACATCAGTTGTTACGTCCACCTTCTCAACATAATCTCCTTGTAACTGTACGCACTTTTGGCCATCGATGTGTCAGTCTCTCCAGACCTTCCTGAAACCATTCTTTCGGAGTGCTGCGTACTCGTGCCTCGACAGCTGTGTCCAGTTCTGCAAAATCTGCAAAACGGCGACCGCGCAGGGTTTCTTCATGTTCCTGAACAGGTGATATTCACTTGGTGCCAAGTAGGGAGAGTATGGTGATTGTGGCAGCACCCTATGACGAGTGCATTCGTTGGCCCCTGTGCGTGTGCTGCTACCAGAACAAGACACTAGTTACACGTCACCTCCTCCAAAAGTGAATGTGAACCATACTCGGACGTACAAAAAATAAATTGTAAAGTAATATAGTACGCTTCTCGTAATATTACCTGCATCACCTGACTTCGTTAGACTGCACTCTTTTACTTTTGTTTTGGAATTATCTCGTACTTCTTCTCCAACACTGTATCCATACCATTCAGCAGTCTCTCTACAAATTTTTGTCCAGCTCCATGGCTAAATGGTTAGCGTGCTGGCCTTTGGACACAGGGCTTTCGGGCTCGATTCCCGGCAGGGCCGGGAATATTAACCATCATTGGTTAATTTCGCTGGCACGGGGGCTGGGTGTACGTGGCGTCTTCATCATCATTTCATCCCCATCACGACGCGCAGGTCGCCTACGGACGTCAAATCAAAAGACCTGCATCCGAGGAGCCGAACTTGTCCTTGGACACTCCCGGCACTAAAAGCCATACGCCATTCCACTTTTTCTACATCTTCTCCAGCCGTAGATAAAACAACAATATCATCGGCGAATCTCAGAGTTTTGTTTTACTCTCCTTTTTGCAGATTCCTATTTGATTTACTTTACCGGCTGTTCCATATAAACAACGAATAGGAGAGGGGGCAAACTTCAGCCCTGCCTCACTCCTTTCTGGATTGATACTTCTTTTTCAAAGTTCTCGACTGTTAACACCGTAAACTAAGTTTTACAGGCACCAATAGGCATTCTAGAAAATAGTTTCACCTTAGTCATTACATACCTAGACTTTAATTTAGGCAAATGACACGATGTTTCCATGCAACACGAGATAAGATCATCGCCCAGGGAGTCCTTGCCGCAACATCTGCTGGAATTCCCGACCCCTTCCCTTCACCTGAGGAGCCCGCGCGAGCTGTCACTGCCTGACATCACTCCACAGGTACGCACTGCTGATGGCGATGATCTTCTTCTTTTGAACAGTCATACATTAAGAATCTTCTGCATCCCTCAACATTTGATGAATGTGGAGATTATAATTGTGAGCACAGCAAATAAATAAATGATATTGGCCCGTCCTCATCACTTCAGCTGCTATTGTTATGGCATATAGTACAGTGTATTCTAAAATCGCCGCTCATTGGTTTGTGCGCGAGTTGTGAGAGGGACAGTGGATAGTGGGATGAAAAGTCAGATTGTAAGTTTCACTAATGGAAAAGTCCTCTTAGTTCTAATAACTGTGTTGATGGAGTGAAACTACCTCCTGGGAATGAGTGTAAGTACCTAGCTGTTAATATAAGGAACGGTCTTCACTGGGGTGAACATTAACGAGCTTGTTAATAAAGTTTATAGTTTTCTTCGCAAGTTTATGAGGGCGTATAAGGGTTGTATTAAGGATGTAATGGAGAAGGCGTTCAAATCTCCGGTAAGACCCCAATTAGAGTATGGTTCCATTGTATGCGACTGACATCAGCACTACTTGATACGAGAACAGCACGATTTGTTCTCGGTGATTTCCAACAAAAGAGCAATGTTATGAAAATATTATAAACTCTGAGCTGGGAAGACCTGGGAGTAAGGAGACGAGCTGCTCGACCAAGTGGTACGTTCCGAGCTGTCAGTGGAGAGTTGGCGATGAATGACATATGTAGACGAATAAATTTGAGTGGACATCACAATGTGAAGATTAAGTCAGAATTAAAGCGGATTAAGTGCGGCAAATATTTAATTATAGGACGAGGAGAAAGTGATTGGAATAAATTATCAAAGAAAATTTTAGATAAATTTCCAAGTTCTTTGAAGGGTTAGGTAAACAATTGACAGGGAATCTGCCCTAAACCCAGAACATTGATGACCATGTACATAAACACCCGCTTTCTCCGACGGAGGAATGAAATACAGGCGGTTAAAATCCCCTGCGCGATCAAAGCCTCTGAACGATGGGCAGTCCTCACATGAGCTGATGATGATTGTGAACTACTGTGGTGAGTGGTGAGTGGGATGTTAGCTCGCACTTTAGGACATTGAGTGGTCGACAGTGTGAGCTGCTTGTAACTCCAAATAAAGACTGAGGTGGGTGAACCAGCTCGCCCTCCACCACCTATTTGGACATAGTCGCCTCCTCGTGCACCTTTTAATCTCCTGGTGGAGGACTCTTTACGTCACTCCGTCATTGAAGTGGTTAGAGACCATCCCACATTCGCTGGTAATGTTTAAAAAACATTGTGCAACCTGGGTACAGCGAACTGCATTCTTCTTGTTACATGGAGAAAGGAACTATGTGTGTTATATGCTTCATCGTGAGGAGAATTCCCTTAGTTACTTTCTCTACCGTAACTCTTGTTGTTACTAGACTTAGGGACAGTGATGAGTTAGAATGTCGTCCAGACCGCTATTCCGTAATGTAGCGAGAGTAACATAATTTCTAGGGGGAAGGTACCCCTTATGTTTATGCAAAACTCATAGCATAACCATTGTGCAGGCTGCTCGCTGCAGTAAGTTTGTATTCTAACCTACCACTGCCGGTCTCCACTTATTACAAGAAAACTATACTGCATAGAAAAACACCACGCAACGAGCAGTAAAGTAAAGCTACCGCGTAGCGTTGTTTAATCAACAGTTGAGTTTATCAGTCCTTTAATCTGGTAAAAAATTAAGGTCCCTAAATTTCCTAAGACCTTAAACAGGGTTTACAATGAAAGAAAGGGAAGATAAACATAAAATCGAAGATATTCGGAAATCGATGAAATACGCATAGCTGTTTTGCAAGGGGATACTGAACCGCTCCACCTCATTTAGTCGTGTTGTGGAATGATCTGAACATGTTCCGAAACGTTTGTTCCCGATACTCTTCTTTGAAAAATTCTCTGCTTTGTAATATTTAGATTTTTGCTCCTATAGAGTAATTTATTTTCAACTCGTTTGATTATCGAGTAGGGGAAAGTCGGGAGGTATCGGACAGTTTAACTTTTCTGCTATAATTTGTTTATGGAATAGGAAAAAATTCATGTAATGCATTTTATAAGCATCTATATTCTTGTATCAACGTACTCACTAGAATATATTTAATCACAATTAAAAACACGGACAATATTAACAAATTAAGGAGATCATTACACTTTCGTAGGTTCGAAAAATGGAGGGTGGTATCGGACGGTCAATCTTTTTTAACAAAAATTTATTTTTTCACATTCAAAATAAAACAAATTAACGTTTAGCCATTCTGCAAATATCACACTCATTAGCGTTGAAGATTCTTGATGGACTAAACAAATATTTAGTCACAAGATCATTTAATTTTTCAAAAATATGTCCACTTGCTCCTTGTTGGTCTACTGCTCGCTGCAAGCTGATAGACTCAGCCGTCCTCAAACGAAGGTCTTAATGCCTCTTCATAAAATCATAAAAAGGGTCTTTCCTGCCATCATTTAGTTTTATTAAACCTATGTTCAGCTCTCAATTCCTCAGCAAATTGATACACAAGTTTTAAAAATTCTGTTTTGATGAGTGGCATGAGCTGACTGTCGGGGCCTTGATATGCATGTACAGGTCATTCTCTTGTTCATCTGCGAATGTTCTCTGAAAAGTCTCACTGTTCGCCGTACACGCTTTTATTGGAATCTCTTTAATTCTATCATCTAACGTGCTTTTGTGGAACAGAGGAACATTGACTGGCCTCTCTAATACTCATTCTATTGTCCCTGACACTATTCACTGCTAATATTATATTGCTTTCTTCCCATTATCCTCGTATCTTCCCCATGCTTACCTAAAACAAAGGATAGTACTTTCGGTAACCCAGACGGAACTGCAACCTATGTGTCCGATACCGCACGCCAGTTTCGTGTCCGATACCGCCCGAATGACTCCCTCAACAAACAACTGGAACTGAACGAGAACGTTCGAAAAGAAACTTATTCTAAACCCACGATATTACAGAGTAAGGAATACTGCTTCTGCTAATGTACTTAAAGTTCAATGCAACTTATCCTTGTTGCTGCTACTTCTTGGTAAAAATAAATTCGTGCCGGCCGAAAATCACACAAAGGACAAAAATACACCACCACTCATAAACGACCCTGCCTTTCGACTGAATAGGATGTACCCACCCTTCAAACATGCAGGTGGACCTGTGAGTAGCTAAACAGGTTCTACCACGTGCTGCTAACAAAGACATCCGTGAATTGTCCGATACCAGCCGCCGTCCGATACCTCCCGACCTTCCCCTAATAAAATAATTGAATTAGTTTACTCCATGCTAATTTTCACTTGATTTTCTGGTCAAAATACATATTTTTCACGAGTAAGTTTCCTGAAGATGCCTCTGTGGTGTAGTGGTTAGTGTGATTAGCTGTCACCTCCAGAGGCCCGGGTTCGATTCTCGACTCCACCACGTAATTTGAAAAGTAATATGAGGGCTAGAACGGGGTTCACTCAGCCTCGGGAGGTCAGCTGAGTAGAGGGGGCTCGATTCCCACCTCAGCAGTCCTCGAAGTGGTTTTCCGTGTTTTCCCCACTTCTCTCCCAGGCAAATTCTGGGATGGTACCTAACTTAAGGCCATGGCCTCTTCTTTTCGTCTTCCTTGCCTACCGCTCCCGATGTCCCCCCTCACTAGGCTTAGCAAGGGAGGCCACCTGGGTGAGGTAGTGATCCTCCTCTCCAGTTGTATCTCCCGACCCCAAAGTCTCACTGCCCTTGAGGTGGTAGAGGTGGGATACGTCACTGAGTCCGAGAAAAAAGCCAAGGGATTAAGAAAGAAATAAATCCTGAAGTACATTATGTTAAATTCCTACAGCGACAGGGAAAGGAACCATGTTAATTTTTCTGAAATAGCTGTTTATTTAATCCCTCATTAAATACGTCACTACTTGTTATCAGTCAAGTCAGCCACTAAAAATGAAAATAAACTTTTGTCCTCGGCTGGAGGTGATGGAGCTATTTTCACCCCCAAAGGCGGTGTGCTCGCATTCCAACCCTAATGACATTCTTAAAACTTTGGCCATGCCGGGAATGGATCCCGGCAGCTAAGAATGCTACGGAGCCGGACACTGACCTGCTGATGTCGAGTTCTGTACCAGGTGAACCAGATTACCTGAAAACATCCCCCCGTAGTTCTATGATTGTTCTATAGTGTACTGGCTAGTATGATTGCTAGAGACGAGAATTGTTGGCACTAGAAACAGTTAAAATAGGCAGGCATATAGGATCAAAATTAGCCAAAACAGGCACTAACGTGTGAAATAGGCAACAAAATAGGCATGGAAAAGTTACTTATAATTTAAACACACTCAATTACTATAAAAGGAATTTACAAGCAACGTTTCAATGTTTTCCCGTAACAATCTTGTTATCCTCTCATGCATAATGTGTTTGTACTGAGAGTCTCTCAACATCGCTTGAAGTGATTGGACAAAACTTCAGTGAAGTCACTTCATCTGGCTTTATTTCGCTGACAGCGGCTGCCTTCCCAGAGGTTCGGTCAAAACTTCCCCTGACTTTCTTCCACAATCCTAAATAACTCCACCAGCGGCATGCCACTCTTCTCCAACTTGGTGATTGCTCCCGACAGCTTGTTTAAAATCTGAAGATGCTTCGGTTTACGCAGGGGCATGTTAGCTTCCAACGTTACAGTGCTTAGGTCCGAAGAAAATGGTTGTTGGTCGCTGCCCAAAGTGGACTGGTAAAAAGCCTGCGTTGATACAGATTTATGTACTCGTATCAGATGCATCGCAGTATTTCTAAGTTGATCTATGTGGTATTTTTCTCACATTTGATCTGAAAAATAATAAAATTGACATAAATTACATTGTCCCTATATCTTAAATTTCTACATTTGGGCTATTTAGCAATAATGCTTAGTATATATCATGCATTTGGTTCATATAAAACCTATTAGAGATATGTTTCTAGAAGTACGAAACTTTAAAGTAGGGACAAGGGAATTAGTAATTTACATGGAAACATGTCCCCAATGATTTTCAGTTATAATTAGGCAGTATCGTGTAGAGTTCACCGGGTGAAATATATAATTAAAAAGACGTGAAACGATACCGGAGTAGCGTAGAGGAGAGATCCGTCCTTTATGCTTGCCAAGGACCCACCACTTATATAGAGGAATGGAAACGGAGGCACTATAAATCTCAGATTTGTGAACATGTTATTTGTTTCTATTCGCCGGCTTTGGTCAGCCGGGTCAGCTGTCATGAAGGCTATTTTCTGTTGCCTGCAATAGATCCTGCATCATGTGTGCCCACAAGGCCGCCTCCCTCGTTGAAAATAAACCGCGTAACTTGAAAATGCGACCATAACCTTATTTTCTTCACAATTTAGCACGACTCTAGGGGGGGGGGGGGTGCTAGAAGCTTACGCCCCTCGGACACTCTTTGCCCCCCCCCCCCCGCACAAGCACAACGTTTACTAACTGGCCCTCAACAATACAGGCCAACGGTCTTTTCGCTGGCCTGGTCTTGTAAAAGATAGTCTTGGCAACCTTCTAAAACACGCTGTGACATCGTCCTAGCTGGGCTACATTGGATCTGCAACCTGTGTTTCGTGTAGGCTTAGCGGAAGTGTAATAAAATTCACGTTTTATAAAGGGAGTTTTAAAAACTGCATTTCAGTTGTAAATCTCCATTTTCACAGGAAATGAATCACAGTTCAAAATACCGATTTAATTCTCATACATGCTGTGACAAGAGACCAACGGCGTTCTAACTCCTCGTTCAGTAATTTAATGATTATTTACATCTTAGCAATATAGATAATTAAAAGTTCACGACTAATACTTGCCACAATACATACATTAATAGGCCTATATATGCTACAATGAAATGCGATCATAGTTCTCAATCACAAAAAGGATAAAAGGAACAAATGAACTTACCCCCTTAAAGCAAGCTTGACAGACTACCCTTCCATCTGTAGTGAAATTTGCATCCCCTGTGATCCATTGCTTCAGCCAGTAGGATTACCACGATTTTTCTTTGGGCATTGCCGCAAACACACTTCTTCTTCCACTTCACAATAAATCACAACATGTTCTGAACATAAAGCGTACGCGTACAACAGTTCGCAGCGAAAGCTGCTATGTTTCTGAGCTTATAAGACGGGAGTGCGAGTGCAGATTATTTGGTTCTTCCCCTTTTAGTAGCTACTAATTCGCCGTTGACTGGTTCTCGCATATATCTTAGGAGGTTGGAGGGGTTGAAGGCTTCGAGGTCAAATTCTTCCTTGTTTCTCCTGATGGAAATTTCCCTAGAACTATTTCTGGAGACTTATGCGAATACTCATTTTTGTCGTGGGCTAAACAGATATTGAGAAAAGAGAAGATAATTCTGTCGAGCACACTAGCTACAATATAATGCACTGGAAGAAATACGGCCAAAAGGCATCAAAGAGGCAATTATACTCCAAATAGGCACAAACCCCTGAAATAGGCATTTCTAGGCACAATAAAACCAAAGAAATATAGCTAAAAAGACTCTAAAACGGATTTATATCTCAAAAGCCTACGTTTCTGAACACAGGAATAAAATAGGCAAATAAGCAAATTCCCGTCTCTAATGATTACCTGCCACCCCCGAGGCCTGGAATCGATTCCCGGCTTTGCCACGAAATTTCAAAAAGTGATACGAAGTGTGGAACGGGATCCACTCAGCCTCGGGAGGACAACTGAGTAGAGGGATTTCGGTTCCCACCTCAGCCATGCTCGAAGTGGTTGCCCGTGGTTTCCCACTTCTTTTCCACGCACATGTCGGAATGGTACCTAACTAAAGACCAACACCATTTCATTCCCTCTTTCCTGCATATCCCCTCCAATATACCCATTCCTTACAATAACATAGCATGTGAGGCCGCCTGGGTAAGGTACTAGTCCTCCTCCTCAGTTCCATGCTCGACTAAAAGTCTCACGCTCCAGGACACTGCCCTTGAGGTGGTAGAGGTGGGATCCATCCCTTAGTCCGGAAGGAAAAACGAACGCTGGAGGGTAAGCGGACTAAGAAAGAAAGTTGACTTACTTCTTTCTTTCCCCTACCGGGCGAGTTGGTCGTGCAAGCTGTGAGCTTGCATTCGGAAGATAGTGGGTTCGAATCCCACTGTCGGCAGCCATGAAGATGGTTTTCCGTGGTTTCCCATTATCACACCGGGCAAATGCTGGGGATGTACAATAATTAAGGCCACGGCCGCTTCCTTCCCATTCCTAGGTATTTCCTGTCCCATCGTCGCTATAAGACCTATCTGTGTCGGTGCGACGTAAAGCAAGTAGAAAAAAAAAATCTTTCCCCTGATCCTTCATATGTAAATGTCTCTGCTACAAGGTAAAACATATAATCATGGCTATGTTTCTGAGCTTAGAAGACGGGAGTGCGAGTGCAGATTATTTTGTTCTTCCCCTTTTAGTAGCTTCTTACGACATGCAGGGGGTACACTCGACCCACAGCGGAGATAAATAAAAAGAAATAATTTTCTCTTCCTTTCGCAATGTTCAGCATTTTAATGGATGCTTTCCTGTTATAATTAATCACCATAGATCTTCATAGATGTAATACGTCTAACATCAACATGTATTTCTGTCCACCAAAGTGGCGTCGTTCATCCATCCATATGACGGACACAGGTTGCCAGGTTACGGTGTCGGCGTCTTGTGTACACTAATTCCAGATAGACCCCAGATCCAAAAAATAATCATCCATTTTAAAGTCTCAGCCAAGGATGATCTGTACTTTATGTTTATTTGTTCTCAGAACTAACAACAATGACAGGTGTTTCTTCCCATGAAAGCACTGGCAGACATACAGGCTCTCCCATACACGCTAAGGCCGTCCAAGCGCCGCTTTTAATCTCCGGTAGGCGCTCGCATAGTTCTTGTGTAAGTGTTCGACCTTGCAAGCATCAGTCGCCAGTCTCAATCTCAGCTGTTAACATGGTGAGACAGTTATCATTGCAACACCGTATTTTCGTATGTAAAAGTATTTTATGTACGAGTCGGATCGACGAGTACGCGACGCATTTGTTCAGCAATTTCCTGGTGAAATGCCGCCTTCACGAGCACAGATTCACGTAATTGTGAATAAATTTAGATCCACTGGCTCAGTGCTCAATGGAAAACATGCGCGCACGTAAACAGTTTAAACAGAGGAAAAGCCAAATGACATTGAACCGTCACCGAATAAATCACTTACAAAATTAGCACAACAAGTAGGGGTTTCGGTTTCTTCTGCATACAGAGCTACAAAGCTGTTGCACATCAAACCGTAGAGGTTTAGACGGCCCCATTGTTTAAAACCTGCTGATCCGGCCACAGGAGTGAGGTATTGTGAGTTTACTCGACCCACAGATTGTGTTCTTTTCGGATGAGGCCTGGTTTCATCTTAGTGGTCGTGTGAACAGTCATAACTCTCGATATTGTTGTGCAGAAAATCCTAATGAAGTTTATGAAGTCCCTCATTATGAAAGGAGGATTTGTGTTTGGTGTGTTGTTAGTGCAAGGCGTATAATTGGGCCTATTTTTTTCTAAACGGCAGTAAATGCAGAGAGATATCAAGGTTATACTTTAATGCCGTTCTTCCTTCAGTTAACGGAGGACGAAAAATAGCCCGGATGATTTCAACAAAATTCAGTCCCAGCTGTACAGTAGGAGATTCCATTCATACAATCTCGGAAGTGCTTGCAGATAGAGTGATCAGTGCTGGTCTATTTCCCCCTCGTTCTCCAGGTCTAAGTGTGTGTAATTTTTGATTATGGGGTAAACTTAAAGAAAAAGTGTATAGAACAAATCCTCACACATTGGAAGAACTGAAAAAGGAACATTACGAATGAAATCAGAAACATGACAGTAGCAGAACTCACTCGCCTCAGCAGGTACATCGCTTGTATAACGTAGGAAGGACGACACGTCCAGCATATTTTATAAGGTAAGATTTCATATAAGAATGTATACACGCTTAAAGCAGTCCGTCTCAGGCAGCTGCCGTGTGTTCGCTCTAGTTTATATGGGAGATCCTATAGTTTTACGCTCTGGTGTACATCCGTCTATGTAGAGATTTCCTGCTTCTATAGCGAACTCGTACCGGTGAAACGTGGCAAGAACTGGCCTGTGTTTGAAAACTAAGATTTTATTTAAAGCTATAGAACAGATGTGCGAGATATCTAGGACGCATTTTCCCTCCATTCCGCTGTTTCAAACTAATTATACCATGTAACTGGATTGTGAGAGCCTCCGTGGCTCAGGCGGCAGCGCACCGGTCTCTCACCGCTGGGTTCCGTGCTTAAAATGCCGGTCACTCCATGTGGGATTTGTGCTGGACAAAGTGGAGGCAGAACATGTTCTTCTCCGGGTACTCCGGTTTTCCCTGTCATATTTCATTCCAAAAAAAGTCTCCAACATCATTTCATTTCATCTGTCAGTCATTAACCATTGCCCCAGAGGAGTGCGACAGGCTTCGGCAACCGGCACAATTCCTATCATCGCCGCTAGATGAGGGCTTCATTCATTCCATTCCTGACCCGGTCGGATGACTGAAAAAAGCTGTGAATTTTCATTTTTCAACTGTATTGTAGTTTTTCGATGGAAATAAGCATTGATTTTGTCTCCCGGATCCATGTGGTCATCCGGTCGGACTTCTCTAGTTGATAAATAGGAAAATAGTACATAATTTCTTCGTAAACGTTTCCTTTGACTCTCAGATAAGTGTCAATTTTTATGTACATAATTTCTGGATGTTTCTTAAACTCAAAGGTTGTTCAGTTGGTGAAAATTACAGAGTAGGGCATTGGAGTCCCTGCAGACTTCATGAAAGAGATTCATCGTCAGCGTGCCTGGCGTGATTAATAAACTAAAATGCATACTTTCGCTAAATTTGAAGTACTGTATATAATTGACCGGAAGAATTAGAGTGGTTGAAGTTAGGATACCTTCAACTGCCATGAGGATGGAATATTCAGTGCAAGTGATCTCTCAAAGAGAACACTTCTAGAACGTTTCATCCGGCTGTTACCAGATTCTCTAGCACTTCTTTATCCAACAGGTAGAACAATTTCAAAAGAAAGACTAAATTATTTCTTGAATGTTGAGAAATAATTGCACCACGCAACAAGTTCTTTATTTTACAACTTGGTTTATGTCGCACCGACACAGATAGGTTTTACGGCGACGATGGAATAGGAAAGGCCTAGGAATGGGAAGAAAGCGGCCGTGGCCTTAATTAAGGTAAAGTCCCAGCATTTGCCTGATGTGAAAATGGGAAACTACCGAAAAACATCTTCTGGGCTGCCGACAGTGGGGTTCGAACCCACTATCTCCCGGATGCAAGCTCACAGCTGTGCACCCCTAACCGCGCAGCCAACTTTCCCGGTACAGCAAGTTTTATAGATCAGTTCAAGATGAAGCAAGTGAAATAGACGAAGAGCTTTATTTTTATTATAACAATGTAGATCTATAGCTATCTAAAGAACAATTTTGTTTTTGAATCATGTAGTTCAGAGCGGAAGATACTTGTAAGTTCGTGATTAAATCTGGTTGTTAATTGTCAATTTTTTAATTGTTATGTATGTGTTAAAGTAATATTTATACTAAATTATATAATACAAAATGCTAAAAAGCATTCGTTATTTCTCCATCATAGTTTAACACTCATTTCATTGGAGCGCTTTGAGGCAGCAATATCATTGTCTTATGGTGTTTTCGTCCAGCGCAGTCAGATTCAACAAACATACAGTGCGACGCTCCCGTATAATTCCTCCGCTCATTACGACGTATCGTATAAAACGACGTCTTTGATAACATTTTCGGAGAAAGTGTGGCTATAACATCCAATGTTGATTTTTGTTTGTTACGTATTTGGGGGTTGCTGACAACAATGTGCCACCGCTAATTATTGTAGACTGCAAATCAGTCAGGCAAGCATCGCTATGAAGATGTCACAAGAGAGATGGGAAGTGTTTAACAGAAGAAAAGTCACACCTAATACGGCGATTACAAAATGGGGAAACAAACGTCAGTGTGGCGAAAGCATTGGGTGTATCACTCTCAAATGTTTCTACAATTTGGGAGAACAGAGAGAAAATGCACTCTTATTCAAGGAAGAAAATTCTTTCAAAGTCAAGTTGACCACATCATCTGAGTACAGAGCAAACAGCAAATAATGTGCGGACCAATGTAACGTATTCTTCAAGCGAAACCCAATGAAATTTCTCCCAGTCCCACTCCATTAATACTGTACTGTAAATACAGGACATACTTGAGTTACGTTTTCTGAACTTTAAAATTTCTTTCCTTCTTTCTTAATCCGGTTACCCTCAAGCGTTCATTTTTCCCTCGGACTCAGCGAGGGCTTCCACCTCTACCACCACAAGGGCAGTGTCCTGGAACGTGAGACTTTGGGTCGGGGGTTACAACTGGGGAGGAGGACCAAACCTCGCCCAGGCGGCCTCACCAGCTGTACTAAACAGGGGCCTTGTGGGGGGATGACAAGAACGGAGGCAATAAACAAGGAAGAGGGAAGGAAACAGCCGTGGCTTTAAGTTACGTACCATCCCGGCATTTACCAGGAGGAGAAGTGGGAAACCACGAAGAACCACTTCGAGGATGGCTGAGGTCAGAATCGAACCCTCTCTACTCATTTGACCTCCCAAGGCTCAGTGAACCCCGTTCCAGGCCTCGTAACACTTTTCAAATTTCGTGGCAGAGCGGGGAATCCAACCCAGATTTACGGAGGTGGCAGCTAATCACGTTGACCACTACACCTTAGAGGTGGACGAAGTTTTAAGTTAATTCTGCTAATTAACCAAGTTAAGTGTGGAGCCTAAAACTTAGGGATATTAAATTTTTTGCAACAAAAAAGGAAAAATCAGTTTGTGCGACTATCCGATGTAAGGACCGGTGATTGGCGGCTGTATTAGAACAGCGGGTGTCAGAAGAGGACATGAACAAACCCAAATCATCACTGCCATACATTATTTCTATATCGTCGGTGTCACAGCAAAACCTGTTAACTGACAATGCTCTTGCTATCCTCAAGACTGGCCACGCCTCCCAGCCACATGTTGACATGCAGTCCATCAGAACAATGTTCATTGTGTTCATTTTCCTGTGAACCTTAAATACAGGAACATATATTTTCATGAAGTATTTACATAGCGAACATTGTTCTGATGGACTGTATATCCATGTGTCGCTAGGAGGCGTGCATAATGGGGACGAAGGATATTGTGGGATAAGAGGTTTTGTTAGTTCACCGACATTATGTAAGCATCACTTACTAGTTAAGGACTGTAAGTTACTACTACTACTACTACTACTACTACTACTTCTACTGTTACTAACGGTTCACAGCTGAGTTCCGTGGTTCAAATCCCGGTCACTCCATGAGATATTTGTGCTGGGCAAAGCGGAGGCAGACATGTTTTTCTCCCGGTACTGCGGTTTTGCCTGTCATCTTTCATTCCAGCAACACTGTCCAATATCATTTCATTTCATCTGTCAGTCATTAATCAGTGCCCCAGAGGAGTGCGACAGGCTTCGGCAGCCGGCACAATTCCTATCCTCGCCGCTAAATGGGGACTTCATTCATTCCATTCCAGACACGGTAGAATGACTGGAAACTGGCTGAGGATTTTTTCATTACTACACTTAAGTTTACTCCCAACTGAGTTACTTCTTCGGTACTGCATCCTTATGAATTGAGTTGAATTGCTTAAAAACGACAAGTTCAGACGTGAGTGAAGGAGGAGTGTAGGGAGAGTATTCTCCTCAATCACACTACATCCCGTAGTACTGAGCAGAATTCAAACCTCAGCTCATCCCGACTACGCCTATGCGCTAAGCGCGTATATAATCCTCCATTTCTATCCTTTCTTATAGAATTTGCTTAACGTCACACCCACATTGGTAGGTCTTATGGCGACGATGACATAGCACAAGATAGGAGTACAAAGGAAGCGGTCGTGGCCTTATTTAAGGCACAGACTGATGTAAAAATGGGAAACCATGGAGAACCATCGTCAGGGCTGCGACAGGGGAATTGAAATCCACTAACTCCGAATGCAAGCTGACAGCTACGTGCCACTGGCTCGAGCGATTGGCCATGCAATGCACGCGAAACTCAAGACAGGACGGTACTTCCGGACATGGCAGTGCAACGAAACATTCTCTATTCGCAGCTAACAAGCAGACATCCTCATCGGTCAAATAAAATAATTAAATTTGATCGTACTACATCATATACTGGTTTACTAAATATCCACTTCTAACACAGCCGCCGTCCTTAATAAACGATTTGCTGGCAGTGGACAATAGCTTATATCTATAATAATATAAGTCTTTGTCTGTCTGTCTGTCTGTCTGTCTGTCTGTCTGTCTGTCTGTCTGTCTGTCTGTCTGTCTGTCTGTCTGTCTGTCTGTCTGTCTGTCTGTCTGTCTGTCTGTCTGTCTGTCTGTGGTCTGTGTGCGATGCCCAGCCAAATCTGCGGTAAACAAAATTCTGAAATGTTTGTCATAGGGGGTGGAGGTGTTCACCTAAGACGCATGGCTCTGTCTAAGAGCAATTCTTTCACCAAGACATGAAGCTGTCAACGTCATCAATAAGCAGCACTCACAACAATTATCCGGTTACCACGTTTTCTTTCAACTAACTCAATCCCATGTTATATTATTTCATTTAGAGAAAACATAGGCTATAGATCAGATTATAATAAACACGCACAAATCTGAAATTTTTAACATTATTTATGACCACAGCATTTCACCAGTTACGCATGGCCATGTCAAAGAGCAATTCTTGCTCCAAGAAGTGAAGTTATCAACGTCATCAACAACGAACTTTTACAAGAAGTACCCGATGTTCTACTACACGGCAGAGCTTTTGAAAGACTTGGAGTCACCTGGAGTACCCTCCAACATCTTAGAGCGGACGATTGTGGCACCGATTATCCTTCTTAAGAATAAGAATCCTGCCCTCTGCAATGAAGACGACTCTGAAACTGATGACTAATATTATTGAAGCCATTCTCATGATTGGGGATGCCGCGAGCGAAGTAATATTCATTCCTGGGATTCGAATAATTTCTTCGGATATACAGTTTGTTTCAGTTTTGCTATGAAATCAACAAGGCATAAGAACACTCTCTTAAAGTTCTAGGACTCCATCTTCAAAAAGGCTGCTTCTCCTATTGTCAACTGTACGTGGTTTGTTCAAGAGTTGGAAAGGCAAATGCACTATATTGCCCCCATTTTTCCCGAGCTAAGCCCAGCCATCGAGCGATGAGTCCCAAGGTGGACCGTTCGATCGTTGGCTATCACTTTCTAGAGGCATTTAAGGGTTGTAAGGATTGATGACCAAGCAGGATAAAAAGAAATATTAAAACAACACTCTGACATTTATTCACATAAGCAATTAAACAACAAAATATTCTTGCTAATATTTCCTTTTTACATAACAGAGCTTTCATAATATCGGGTTTCTTCCTCGATTTAGAGTGACTTGTGTTCATATCTCCAGCTCTACTGTGCTGTAAATGAAACCAAAGAAGTAATTAGGCCACTTGCCTTTTTAAACCAAACATTTGACTGAAAGAACTAAATAAACATGTGTTCAAAGTTTCACCAATTTAAAGTTGCCTCAACACGTGGTCTTTACTATGTACACAGCTGAATTAGTCATAGAAAAACTGTTTCCAAAATTCTCAAAATTAATTAATTATTATTTCGATTATTATTATTATTATTATCATTCAATTAACCTGTTTCATTGTAACACGATCGTGCTCTTACTAGTTCTCCACCGCATCATTTATCTAATGTTCATCATTAATATTTCAGAGTAATGATTTTTGATTAATTATTAATGACTTATTTTTACAATGTTTCAAAGCAATCATGCGGTTGACAAATTTCTACCTTTAATCTTTGCATTTCATTTCTATTTAAATTAATCTTAAAGTATTTCAGATTTTTAGAAATTTACATTACCAACGTGTGAGCTAGTTAAATAAATTTTGTTACAAATCGAGTGCCTTTACAAAGTAACGAGATGATCTTTCCTTTTAAATCTCGCAAATAAAATTAAATTCCTTCCTAGTCTTCCTTGACTTAATTTAATTAAACTTTCCCTTAAGGGCATGAAATTATTTCTTAAGGCAACACACAACGATGAATGTGATCCGCGTCACGGCGAGTGCGCGACCAGATCAAAATTAAATGAAATAAACATGGCACAAGAGAAATATACACATTTACACACACATTCACACTAGGGAAACACGTTTTATGTACACTATTTACAACGAATCCTGACATGGCAATTTTAGTTATGATTTTTATCAATGGTCGGGACGCGTAATGTCTCGCAAAATTAATTCGTGCACAGAAATTCTCTTACATTAATGGTGGCTAGTGATCGAAGTCATGAGTATCACTTGATAGAAATACATTTTACATATCAGCGCAAGTTCATCTAATTCATGAGATAATAATAGAAGATTCTAGTAAAATCCATAAGCACTACCATCATGTGGGCTACAGGTTGAATTTACCGCAAGCGTGAGCCTTACTCGCATTATTTTTACTTCCTACCTGTGAAATACACTCACAAACACGTGCTCCACTAATTATAATCTATCTTGCGTTCCAAATACACAAGAATAAATCAATATCACCACTAATTCATCATTTACACAATTATGCAACAAATATCCCTCAGGATAGGCCATATTCCAGACCCTTCATGAACAGAACACATTCTATCTCACATTTAGGAATTCTACAGTAGTTTTATGGCTCACGGGCGTTTACTTCTGTTTTACCCGATCTTTAATCGATATTATTATTATTTAAGTGATTATTACATCTACTGATTCTCCTGGAATGTCGAAAAATTAGATGACTTCGTCATAAAAGACAACAAGTGATTTTAAAAGACACTAGGTTCGACCCTATTCACTCAAAATGTACACGCAAATTTTCCGTCCGGTAACTTTCAATATCACAAATAAAGTAGATTTATCGTGTGGTCAGTGATTATTAAACTTAAGCTCCTTAAGTATGGGAAGTCAGTCAAAGACAACCTACGTCTACTCTAATAGATTCCAAAAATCTCATTCACACGTACCTAGTCTACCATGACACCTTAAGAAGTAGGAAAATGAAACATTTCTAACTACAGCAAACTGATAGATCTACGACTTAAGAAGAAAGATCTCTAGTTGTACAGAAGATAGGACAGATAAATTAAATTAAAAAGGTACTCAAGTTTTTGTAGAGTTCGATTCCCGTCGACAGTCAGTTATTTCAGCATACTCCGGCCAGTCTTCTTCCAATTACCAGAGACGCCTTACATTTTTACAGCTCCATGGAGGCTCTGCGATGGATGTCCCTCGATGAAATGATGTTGGTAGTTGCGGAGTTCTTCATCTTGAGATCTTCAATTCCAAGACGTCTTCGTTGATTGCTGGTCACAAGCTGTAACTGAGATGACAAAATTAAGTATTTTGAACAGGCACACGCAGAATATAAACAGCTCGTCTACACTGTCACACTTAACTTGGCTCCTAGACGTTTTTTTATTCCACAGAATTCACTAATTATCAGACTAAATTCTGGTAGAACGGGCGTCGACTTGTCTTGAAATTTCTCCTTCCACGTGGTCCGGTGATGTGATGTCTCTCGCAGCGAACAAGCATTAAGAAGAGCGTAAAGCGAAGAGCATTAAGCATTAAGAAGAGAGCGATTCACTCGAAGCAAGGCCTTATATAATAATTAGCCCAGGGAGGCGTGTTCTTCAGCGAGTACGGTAATTGGCTGATGATCACCTTTAATTTGCGCAGACTATTCCAGAAACAGGCTGAGTCGCGCGTGCGAAGGTAGTCACGTGGTTAGCTATAACCTTGACACAGTCTTGCCGGTGACATATCGCACCCCTCCGAACGACAAAAAAAAAAACTCGTTCACGGCTCGCCACAAGTTCCCAAGTGATGTGTTGCGGCTTCAAGCAGACAATAAAATCTTTGCTTTCCACTTGTTAGAATATTCATAAAATCGCCAATTTTCACGGGGACATCTCTCCCTTGGTTGGAATATAATTTCGTTTGTAGATGAAATTATTACATAACAGTGTCCATTACTATTGTTCCGGAAAATTGGTTGTTGAATCACCTGGTAGTAACTTAGTTGAGCTCGCGATAGGTGTGAGACTCGGAGTTCCTCGTTCCGCTCCTGGCATCCAGTAGCCTAGTCTTTCCATACAGGGTGTTCCTCAAGTTTTATTTCCATCTTCAGTAACTTATTTTTCCCTTTTAACAGACGGTTACACGGTGTCAGCTAGTGGTGTAGGTGTTCGGTAGAGTCTTAAATTAGCGGCATTGTGGACAGCTTCGTAAGATTTATCCAAACTTTGTATTTTATAGGAGTTGTTGCCAAAGACTTTAATGATCTTGTAGGGTCCCACAAACAAGGGTGCAAATTTAGCATAAAATTTGCTCGTAGGCTCGGACACAGCTGGTCTCCTCAATAATACGTATTCGTTTAATCGGAGAGGTCGGTGAAATCTCCTCCCTTGAACTCTTCGGTTTCGTCTCTCAGCGTGGCGTCTCAGTGATTCCGTTGCCTTCTCAATGTTTTCCTGGGGAGTAGGTCTTATGGTTCCAGGACACTGAATGATATGATCCCAAGATCTCACAGGGTAATTATTAAAATGAAGCACTGATGGAATTTGGGAGGTAGCTTCGTGAATAGTGCCATTAGAACATTCCATAATAATCGGAAGTACATCTACCCATTTCCAATGAGCATTCCCGCAGAATATTCTACAGAACTTGGCCAGCTCTTGCATTACACGTTCCGCTGGATTACTGGACGGATGTCTCACGGAATTTAGTACATGTTTGATGCCCAGTTGGGTCATGGCTTGTTTGAATTCGGCCGAGGTGAATTGCGGTCCGTGGTCTGTCAGAATGGCCTGAGGCTTTCCCATGTGAGGAATTATATTCCGGGTGATTCTCCACAGAACGGCTTTAGTGGTGGCCTTCTGGATTGGATATAACGTCACGTACTTGGAAAACACATCGATGGTCACAACCACATGACGGTTCCCTCGCTTAGAAGTTGGAATCTGACCGAACAAGTCCATTGCGTCGACCTGTATCGCACTTCCTTCTTAAAGTTTGCTGATTTTGCCTTCAGGATTCGTTCTATCTCTTCTCATTGAAGATGAGGTCTTTTCTTAATGGCACCTTGGCTGTGCTCCTGACTCGAGTTGTTATGTTGGCTTCCCCGAGCCTTGGCCTCTTGGTATTGAAGGCTTTCCGCTCCCACGATATCAGGGTTGGTATCCTGGGTTTGGATTGCTCTTCGCCATCTTTCGTTTTCCTGCGTCGTGTTTTGAAGGTCTTTCAGATATTTCTCCTTTTCTTCTTCTCGCCAGTCTCTCCTTCCTCTTGAGTGGCGGAAGTCCTGGTTTCGGTTCCAGCTCCTTCGGTAATCTGAGTACGGTCGCTTCCTCTCGTTACGTCTGGAATATTCCCAGTTTCTAATGGGTCTATTTCTGCGTACGGGCGATCGATCACGAGGTGAATCTTGCCCTCCAGGGTTACGTTTCCACGTTCTCCCTTGGTTGACTGATTTCGATTCTTCCTCCTTATTCGTTGTTACCTGATGGATCTGCGGTTCCGAATTTCGTCCCTGACGAACTGGTTCTTTGGACGTCATGTCTAATTGTCTTAACAACGCCTCAGCCTGAATTGCAGATTGCGTATTTGAGGCTATCATGATCCTCTGCACATCTGGTGGTAACTGTCGAGTGATCAACTTAACCAACTCAGGTTCTGATGGCGGTGAGTCTAGTTCCCTTAATTTTCTTAATTGGCTAGACAGGAAGTCCGCATATCTCGTGGGCGTAGATGATGCATATTTCCTGGCGTATAACTCCGTCCTAAGGTTGTATTGAACGTCGCTATTCCAGTACTTCTCCAGGAATGCTTTCTTGAAGCTTTCGAAATCGTCAAACGAAAATCGAAATGCGACAAACCAGGTATGAACTGAGTCTTCCAGGAATTTTTCGGTGACTCTTAGCTGCCTTTCTGGTGGAATTTTCGCATCGCGAAAGTAATCCTGCAGTTCCCGAATAAAGCCTTTCGGAGTCACGTTTCCTCTAACGTTATTGAATTTCTTGGGTTGGTCTTCGTGAAGACGAATTATATTCACTATTTGCGTCTGGCCGGTTGTATTCATTTGAGACGCATTTACTGTCGGCTCTGAAGAAATGTCAATTGTATTCGCAGCGCCTGTCCCTGCAGTTGCAAGTGGAGTTGACGTCAGACCCGTGCCGGTTACACGTTGCTCCAGTAATGCCTGCTTCTCTAGCAATGAGTTGGTGACCTTGCTAGTGTTCTCGTTCTGGATTTTCAGGAGATGCATTTCATGTACAAGCTCCTTAATTCCATCCGTGTACTCCTTTCGAATCCCTTCGGTTTCAGTTTTTGACTCAGTCGTGACCTTGTGTATGGCATTCATCAGGGTGGTTTTGATGGTTTTTATTTCGCCCCAACTATCCTCAAGCGACTCGTGGATATAATCCATCCGTTCCGAGGTATCGACTTGGGATGTCTCGATTTTGTCGAGAATGCCCTTTTCGACTTGTTGTAGTTTCTCATTTAATCCAACGAATTTCTTCGCCCAAGCCGTTTTCGTAACCTTAAGGTCCTCTGAATTTGTGTCAATCTTTTCCTCAATATTCAGGAATGATTGTTCAACTTCGCCCTTGTATTTGTCGATTCCAGTTAATATGTCCTGTTGAACGTTCGCCAGTCGTTCACTGAATTCATTGGACATGCCCGCCATAGACTTGGCAATGTTTTCGTTTACCTCCTTTTTCATAGTAGCGAAATCATTCTTGACTATTACGAGCTCGCTCTGCATTGAGGCTAGCTTGCCGTTAAAAAGTTTAATGTCCGAACATATTTTTCCTAAACCTTCTTCAGTTTGGTTTTTAATGTCCGTCAACTTTTCTTCAATAGCTTCCCCGAGAGATTTTTCAAGGTTTATTTGTGCGTCACTGAGATCACTAAGTCCTTTTTCTAAGTGTACCTGAGTGTCACTAAGTTTTCTCTCTAAATACAATTGATTTTCATTAAGTTTTTCCCCTAAGGTTTTCTCTAAGTTAGCTTGACTATTATTGAGTTCAAAGAGTCCTTTCTCTAAGTTAGTCTGATTTCCGCTAAGTTTTTCCTCTAAGTGAGCCTGATTTTCATTGAGTTTTTTCTCTAAGTTAGCTTGACTAATGTTCAAGTTGGCATTAATCCTCTCCTCCATAGCCAACAACATCTGCCTTAAGTCGTCCATGGTTACAATTATTCATTAAATGGCTATTCTGGTATTGGAAGGATTCTAACCGGACTACTGAAATATTGGGAATCGAACTCTATCAAATTTGTGAAGGCACCGATTTGTCGATATCATGAAAGTTCCAAATTTTCACCAATATCGGTCGCAATTATGAGTCTAACTTTAATTAATTATCATCGCAGCAAATTCAAATTTCTAATTACCAGCAAGAATTTGTTTTTAACAATATTCATACAAGTTACATTTAACATGTGCTTATGTTAGCCACAAGAATTTGGGCGAATAAATGTGTCAGAGTCAGCCTAATTTAATTGGTCATCTGATCTTGTCAATGTCATAAACACTGGACAGCACAAGATCATTTTCGAGCTTGGATAAGCCAATCTCGAGCCCCACGCTTGGATTAAGCCATCTTAAATGCCCCCATTTTTCCCGAGCTAAGCCCAGCCATCGAGCGATGAGTCCCAAGGTGGACCGTTCGATCGTTGGCTATCACTTTCTAGAGGCATTTAAGGGTTGTAAGGATTGATGACCAAGCAGGATAAAAAGAAATATTAAAACAACACTCTGACATTTATTCACATAAGCAATTAAACAACAAAATATTCTTGCTAATATTTCCTTTTTACATAACAGAGCTTTCATAATATCGGGTTTCTTCCTCGATTTAGAGTGACTTGTGTTCATATCTCCAGCTCTACTGTGCTGTAAATGAAACCAAAGAAGTAATTAGGCCACTTGCCTTTTTAAACCAAACATTTGACTGAAAGAACTAAATAAACATGTGTTCAAAGTTTCACCAATTTAAAGTTGCCTCAACACGTGGTCTTTACTATGTACACAGCTGAATTAGTCATAGAAAAACTGTTTCCAAAATTCTCAAAATTAATTAATTATTATTTCGATTATTATTATTATTATTATCATTCAATTAACCTGTTTCATTGTAACACGATCGTGCTCTTACTAGTTCTCCACCGCATCATTTATCTAATGTTCATCATTAATATTTCAGAGTAATGATTTTTGATTAATTATTAATGACTTATTTTTACAATGTTTCAAAGCAATCATGCGGTTGACAAATTTCTACCTTTAATCTTTGCATTTCATTTCTATTTAAATTAATCTTAAAGTATTTCAGATTTTTAGAAATTTACATTACCAACGTGTGAGCTAGTTAAATAAATTTTGTTACAAATCGAGTGCCTTTACAAAGTAACGAGATGATCTTTCCTTTTAAATCTCGCAAATAAAATTAAATTCCTTCCTAGTCTTCCTTGACTTAATTTAATTAAACTTTCCCTTAAGGGCATGAAATTATTTCTTAAGGCAACACACAACGATGAATGTGATCCGCGTCACGGCGAGTGCGCGACCAGATCAAAATTAAATGAAATAAACATGGCACAAGAGAAATATACACATTTACACACACATTCACACTAGGGAAACACGTTTTATGTACACTATTTACAACGAATCCTGACATGGCAATTTTAGTTATGATTTTTATCAATGGTCGGGACGCGTAATGTCTCGCAAAATTAATTCGTGCACAGAAATTCTCTTACATTAATGGTGGCTAGTGATCGAAGTCATGAGTATCACTTGATAGAAATACATTTTACATATCAGCGCAAGTTCATCTAATTCATGAGATAATAATAGAAGATTCTAGTAAAATCCATAAGCACTACCATCATGTGGGCTACAGGTTGAATTTACCGCAAGCGTGAGCCTTACTCGCATTATTTTTATTTCCTACCTGTGAAATACACTCACAAACACGTGCTCCACTAATTATAATCTATCTTGCGTTCCAAATACACAAGAATAAATCAATATCACCACTAATTCATCATTTACACAATTATGCAACAAATATCCCTCAGGATAGGCCATATTCCAGACCCTTCATGAACAGAACACATTCTATCTCACATTTAGGAATTCTACAGTAGTTTTATGGCTCACGGGCGTTTACTTCTGTTTTACCCGATCTTTAATCGATATTATTATTATTTAAGTGATTATTACATCTACTGATTCTCCTGGAATGTCGAAAAATTAGATGACTTCGTCATAAAAGACAACAAGTGATTTTAAAAGACACTAGGTTCGACCCTATTCACTCAAAATGTACACGCAAATTTTCCGTCCGGTAACTTTCAATATCACAAATAAAGTAGATTTATCGTGTGGTCAGTGATTATTAAACTTAAGCTCCTTAAGTATGGGAAGTCAGTCAAAGACAACCTACGTCTACTCTAATAGATTCCAAAAATCTCATTCACACGTACCTAGTCTACCATGACACCTTAAGAAGTAGGAAAATGAAACATTTCTAACTACAGCAAACTGATAGATCTACGACTTAAGAAGAAAGATCTCTAGTTGTACAGAAGATAGGACAGATAAATTAAATTAAAAAGGTACTCAAGTTTTTGTAGAGTTCGATTCCCGTCGACAGTCAGTTATTTCAGCATACTCCGGCCAGTCTTCTTCCAATTACCAGAGACGCCTTACATTTTTACAGCTCCATGGAGGCTCTGCGATGGATGTCCCTCGATGAAATGATGTTGGTAGTTGCGGAGTTCTTCATCTTGAGATCTTCAATTCCAAGACGTCTTCGTTGATTGCTGGTCACAAGCTGTAACTGAGATGACAAAATTAAGTATTTTGAACAGGCACACGCAGAATATAAACAGCTCGTCTACACTGTCACACTTAACTTGGCTCCTAGACGTTTTTTTATTCCACAGAATTCACTAATTATCAGACTAAATTCTGGTAGAACGGGCGTCGACTTGTCTTGAAATTTCTCCTTCCACGTGGTCCGGTGATGTGATGTCTCTCGCAGCGAACAAGCATTAAGAAGAGCGTAAAGCGAAGAGCATTAAGCATTAAGAAGAGAGCGATTCACTCGAAGCAAGGCCTTATATAATAATTAGCCCAGGGAGGCGTGTTCTTCAGCGAGTACGGTAATTGGCTGATGATCACCTTTAATTTGCGCAGACTATTCCAGAAACAGGCTGAGTCGCGCGTGCGAAGGTAGTCACGTGGTTAGCTATAACCTTGACACAGTCTTGCCGGTGACGTATCGCACCCCTCCGAACGACAAAAAAAAAAACTCGTTCACGGCTCGCCACAAGTTCCCAAGTGATGTGTTGCGGCTTCAAGCAGACAATAAAATCTTTGCTTTCCACTTGTTAGAATATTCATAAAATCGCCAATTTTCACGGGGACAATATATCTCAGCTTCATTTGGAAGGACACCAATATAGTTCAACTGGAAGCTCTATAAGAAAGAAATAGTTTTTATTATATAAAACAGTTGAATTAATAAACGCGGGCAAAGCCGCGAGTAAGTGCTAGGTATATATATATATATATATATATATATATATATATATATATATATATATATATATATATATATATATATACTGTATAGTTTTATAATTATAGCCATAATTATGAAAATTAAGGCTCGATATTTGCGAAGTTATTAAAGATTTTTGGTTGCATGTAGAAAGTTTTGTAATTGTACTCTGGAACGCGAGAGTTTTGAAAATGACTTTATCATCGAGATTAAATTAATATGATAATTATGGGCAACCCTGTAAGCAGGAATCATAAACTTGAAATAGTATTACTATTGCCATAAAACTGTGGAATAGCTTCCTGAAATTTCAAGAATGGTTTTCTCGGCCGCAGACCTAAAACTGAAACTCAAATTGTGTTTATAATATTACGCACGCGTTTCTAACTGACATCATCCTCTGCCATGGAAAATGATTGAACATGAAGTGAAAATTAACACAACTGTTCAAATCGTCAGATCATCGTCCTCCTCAGTGGGATGATACATTATCCCACTCGTGGTCTTCATTTGAGTCTGAATTTCACTCCATAGGATCTTTATAGAATGAAAAATCATTCACATTTCTCCGCTCGGTCCCAAATTTATCTTGGTCTATTTTGAATAGTTGGCCTAAAAGACTGCATGAATTTTCGTATATCCCGCACTGTCAAATTACCACAACCATAAACACACTGTTTGAGTACATTAGCGAGAGAAGTATGCCTATGTCTGAAAAGAAAAACCTTAAAAGTAATCAATTATGTTGTATCATTTATGCCAACTATTCAATTTACACGAAATTGTTTAAAGCATTAAAATTATAGGTAACCTTAGCTCTTGGTTTGTTGTAACGGATCATTCAGCTCCAGCAGGAGGCGATAGTGATACAGTGTTAGTAGTTGTTGAAAACATTAGCTCAAACTGGGCTTGTAGGCAAAATTAAAAGAAGTATAGAGTGTGTTTTTGAACCCACAAAAGAAGTAGTATTAATCTTGCTTATGGATTGAAGAAGTTCTGAAAAGAATCCATGTAGGGAAGGAGAGAGTTTTGAAAAACTGCATCATCTTTGCAGCTAAGTTATGAAGTGAAAGAGCAAGCTTAGCCATGAAATGGGTAAGAGATTTGTTAGAAGAGTTTGTTGAGAAGCTGAAAGCACCATTACTTCATTTTTTAAGAAAGTTTTTACAACTTTACCGCTGTTATAACATAAGGAAACACGATCTGAGCTTCCGAACAAGTATATACTGTACATTTAGATGGCCTGTAACTGTAGACATGATACCAAGTTCTTCCCGTGTCAGGAAAACACGTTTTGCAGGGAACTTTGCTCCGCGTCTTCAGAAGAAAATCTTGACTGTTCACGAGAGAAGTCTTGCAATATCGCGACATGCTTAGTTATTGTTGTTATTGTACTTTGGGTCTTGAGTCCCTAGACTGGTCTAGTGCAACTCTCCATCCCACCCTATCTGTTCTAACCTTCTACGTAACTATTACAGCCTACATCTACCACTACCGCTCTTATCGCCTGCACTTCCCTCAAAAACCAACTGAACAAGTCCTGGGTGTCTTAAGATGTGTCTCTTCTTCTCGTCAAATTTCTCCAAATCATTCTCATCTCATCAATTCGATTCAGTATCTCTTCGTGATTCGCTCTACTGACCTCACGTTCAACATTCTTCTGTAACACCACTTTTGAAAACCATCTGTTGCCTTCTACTCCTTTATTGTCCATGTTTCACTTGAATACAATTCCATACAGAATTCAAAAACATCTGTCTAATTCCTATATCAATGTTCGAATTATCTTCTTAAGAAGGTCATCCTTACTTGTGCTGGTCCTTACTTCTGCCACCCAAGACACAATATTCACCTACTTCCTTTAAGACTTCATTCCTTTGTTCGACTGTTCATGTTGCACTCGTTCTCTGTCCTCATCTCTACATCTTCCGCACACTCGGGTAAACATTCGTACTCATATATTTTCTCCCGAACACGGAAAAGCATAAAATAATGGAGATGTTTTTAGGTTTAGAAAAAGAGATGCCGAGCAAGTGGGATTTTCCTTGGTTCCCCATTTTCACACCAGGCTGTACCTTAATTGATCCCACGGCCGCTTTCTTCCCGCTCCTCCTTATTCCATCGTCGCTATGAGATCTATCTGTGTCGGTGCGACGTAAAACAAATTGTAAAGAAAGAGAAAAGGGGAGAGAGTAGGCATTATTTGGTCGTTCCCCTCTTCGTAGCCTTTTACGACATGCAGTATTACTAGTAGCCAGCCCTGTAGTCTGTCATTTATTCCAAGGTCCTGGGTTCGTTTCCCGCCCGCCTCAAGGACGGGGTTCACTTGATACGAGCTCTTAGTTACAGGAATAAAGCGCAGATGTCGCTACTGACCTGAGCACTGGTTGCCATGGTTACAGACGTGTTGCTATTTCTAGATGACCCCCAGAATATCAATGGCAAATGTCTGAGTTTTGATTTCCTCTCTTTGGATTGTGATTCCCTTTCCTAGTTCGTCTTTGATTTCCTTTCCCCAACATAAACATTGAAGAGGCGGAGATTATCAGTAGCATGGGGTAGGCTGCCCCATTTTAATGAAAATTTCGTTTCCTTCTATTCTGATCGTCACATGGTAAGTATCAGTATTCAGTCTGCCCATATTCCCACGACTATAATGTTTTCCATTTCACTTACCTCCGTAAATTTTCAGATATCAGACATTGTTGCAGTGAGGGCACGTTATTGCCTCCACTATAGCCGGTCCCGAGGTGTAGGGATAGCGTGCCTGTCTCTTACGCGGAGGTACCGGATTCAATTCCCGGCCAGGTCAGAGACTTTTACCTGGATCTGAAGGCTGGTTCGAGGTCCACTCAGCCTACGTCATTAGAATTGAGGAGCTATCTGACAGTGAGGTAGCGGTCCCGGCTTAGAGAGTCAAGAATAACGGCTGTGAGGATTCGTCGTGCTGTGCACACGATACCTCATAATCTGCAGGTCTTCGGGCTGAGCAGCGGTCGCTTGGCAGGCCAAGGCCCTTCACGGCTGTAGTGCCATGAGGTTAGATTAATTTGATAGTTCAGGGCTTCCCAAACTTTTTGTCTCTGAGGGCACCTGAACATACGGCACGCATGTCCAAGGACTTTTTAGGCATAGAATATAATACAGAACAGAACTTTCAATGATACCATGTTTGATTTTATTCGTATAATTTAGGACTAATATTTACTTTCTTTGAAAGTTTAATTCAACTTCATTTACATAAAGATACTTTATAAATGCACAGGAATTACATAACAGAGTTACACTTGGCTAATAATTACAGCAGCCTGACTGATGGTGCTGTTTTCCAAAGACCAAGCGGTTTACAAGTGCAGTCACTCGAACCGAACACCATTCTCTGTTTCTGTACTTCGTTTTCATTTGTGTGAAAGCCGGTATGTTCAGATAAAAGGCATTAAACTCAGTATTTCCTTTCTAGAAATTGAATCGGTGAGTCGAGAAAGGCACTAACTGACATTTTTTGGGTAAAATGAGTTATACATTGGATAGTATATTTTCGAGGTAGGCGCATCGATTGTTATGAAAGGAACTAACTGCTGCATTGAGTTCTGTTCAATTCCAAACGTTGCGCCAGCTGATGTGATAGTGGCTCCATGGTGCAGTGACAAAGGAAATACGATAAATATCTGCGCAGTTTGTATGTAGCAGAGTTTAGTGTGTGTAAAATAGAATTTTTCAAGGTTTTCTGGAATTATTTCGCAAAACTATGGAGTTTGAAGAAGCACAAGATGAGCTAGATATTCTAGATAGAGGTAAGAAGCGGAAGAGAAGACCTGAAAAGTGGAAGTGTAATATTAGGAAAGAAAAGATAGTGAAAGGGCAAGCCTACGCTAGTTGTTCAAGTAAACTAATTGATGGCAAAAAAACAATCATTTCTCCAATATGTGAGTGCAAACTCCGGCAGTTCACAGAAAATGATCAAATTGTCATTCTCTCGAAATTTCATGATTTTAACAACAAAATGAACAAGACCTTCATCTACAGCGGCTCATGGAACCTTTTGACATTAAACGCCGTTCCGATCGTGCGGACCATTCAACCAAAACAAAACAAAGAAGAGCAGGCTTTAAGTTATAGAACTCCAACCGCATATACATTTGCAGAAAAGGTTTTATAAACCTTCACTGTTCTCTTTTAGTCTCAGGCTCCAGACCAGAGGATGAGAGGGGTTACAAGAAGAATACCCATGCAATTCCAGGAGATATCTGCAAATATATTTATGATCACATGAGTTCATTCCCTGTTACAACTTCACACTACGGAGGAAAAGAAGTCAAATATCTGCACTCTGAATTAAATGTGAAGACCATGTCCAACCTCTTCAAAATGTCTTATCCTGGAACGACAGTTAAATATAACTTTTATTTATCATACTTCAATGCCAATTTTAATTTAAAGTTTGGGTGAGCCCAAATTGATGTGTGCAGCACGTGTGAAGAGCTACAAACTAAATTGAAAACACTTCATCTGTCTGAATCAGTTAAACGTGTGGCACAGGGTGAACTAGACATCCACAAACGAAGAAGCCAGAAGTTTTACAAGGAGCTACAGAAGTGTAGCCAGGGATGACTCGGTGTGTGGACTAGTCTTCGACTATATGCAGAACTTGTCTGTCCCATGCATCCCAGTGCAAGAAGTGTTTTACTTGAGACAGTTATCTGTGTTCGTTTTTTATGTAACAAATCTGAAGGACAACAATTCTGTTATTTACTTGTACACCGAAGGAGATGCGAAGAAAGGTGCTAATGAAGTGTGTACGTTCTTGTACCATTATATTGAAAACCTGTGTTCCTGCCAGTGCCAAGACGTTACATCTATTCTCTGATGCATGCCCTGGACAAAACAGAAATCATACTGTCATTCGTTTCTGTTTAGGACTGACAGAATCTGGAAGGTTTGACGATATTGTTCATCGTTTTCCTGTCAGAGGGCATTCTTTCCTTGATTGTGATAGAACATTCGGCATGATGAAACGTGCTATAAAGAAACATGACAGAGTTTACATCCCTAAGGAGTATGTGGCCATAATAGCTAATATAAACAAACAGATCAACGCAGTAGTTATGGTGCAAGGAAATGAAATCCTTAACTTCAATCAATGGTGGCCATCCTTGTACAAAAAACAATATGTTTCCAATGAATCCTATTCCCGTGCTGTACCAAGAAACCAAACGCAGTCCTTTACACCAACATCTCTTAAGCGGTTTGGATACTCAAGGAAACACATTGGGACTATCTTTTCAGAGTTGAATTGCTTAACACTATGAAAGAAAACTCAACTTTCAAAAAGCAACGTCTCAATTCATTAAAAGAAAGAGTAACACATAATTAATCAAAACGGACGCCGTCCAATAAGTGAAAGTCAACTTAATTAGTAGGAAATTGTAATTAATAAATTAAATCAAGTTTATACTTAAAGTCGCGGACCCGTCTTACCTAACTAACTTGACGCAAGGAAAATATGGTAGCCTTGAGGCCAACAATTAAGAATGAACGTCTCAGTGAGGTTTACATAAGTGATCCTGCACGAGAGCATAGGATTCTAGCTCCAGGAACTTACCTTCAGGAACTTGAATTAACTTTAAGTTAAGGAAAACTCTCAGGAAAAGTAGAAAAATAACTATTAACTTGTAAGAGGAAAATTATTGGCAAAGCTTCACAATATTTATACTCCTCAACTCGTGAAAAAAAAAAACAACCGGGCCACATTCGAAAACAATTAAATTAAATATAGTGTGTCATGAAAGATAAAATAGATTAATGGAGACCAGAACTTTCATGCACCTGTGAAAGCTCACCTAGACTTGAGTCGCCATAGGCGAATACCTTTAGTTTTAATTTACATAATTAAGGCCAACCTATTCACCGTGAATAATGGCAATTAGAAAATTATATTATTAACTTTAATACTACTTCTTGTAGCAAATTTCACAACATATTCACTTCTTTAAAATATTATCATTCAAAAGCTGGCACGTGGAGAAGGTTAATCTCGAAAGCACTCAGTTTTCTTGAGGTAATTTCCAAGATGTATCTTAGTTCATAATCACTGAAGATAATTTGTTTATAGGATTGCAGACTTACTTGTGTATATACCATCGTCAAGGAGGACAAGTTAGATGTAGCATCCTCAGAGTTTCGTTCTTCTTCTATGTCACCAAACAATTCAAATATAATATGAGAAAGACGATGACCAATATAAGTAGTCAGGAAAACAACAGGGTTTTAAAACCTGCAACACAAAATTATAGATATGGAAACTGGAGCTTGTACGTGTGCTTTGAGTAATCATAAGTGAACAAGGAATATAGGAATTTATACCAAAATGTACCCATTAACATTTACATTTATTAATAATCTTAAATCTAAATTACCATAAATTCTATAAACATTGAATAATCCTACCAGTAAAGGTAATGCAGCTAATAAAGTATAAAATAATAATAATAATAATAATAATAATGGCCCAAAGATGGCGCCTGCTGTGTGTGTTGTGTAGGAGAGCTCCGTGTTGCCATCCCAATTTAGCAAGATAATTAGCAGACAGGTCCGGTGAGTGTGTGTCAGTAATTACACCGGACAACTAACATCCAGTTCTAGCAAAAAACATGTCCGTAAAAAGTGTAAATAAGCGTGTGTTGGACTTTGAAACAGATGGACGAGTTCCAAGCCCGCTTGGAACAGTTGACATCAGCCAGTGCCAGCAGGGCTACCAACACTAACGACCGCGCCTATGAAAATCTGTCTTCACTCTCTTCTGAGTTCAAAGACATCCGCCAGTATCTCGGCGGAGTTGTTAGGTGTGAAACATTGTAGGCGGAACTATCACGGAGTCAAAGAAGAACCGGCTGAAAATGTCTGTGGTAAAGTGATACAGGCAGTAAAATCTAACCTGCAAGTGGACTTATCGATGGATGACATCGATAGAGATTGGGACCTTAAGTCAGATCAGCTGCGGAAGTCGTGACCTCGGGAAACAGGCCCATTATAGTTAAATTTGTCCGGTTTCATGTTCGCGATCGTGTCTGACGCGCCAAGAAGCTCTGGAACTAAACGCTGTTACTTCAGGGCTAGGTGGTTAGTAGAGTACATGACTCATGGATTTACGTTTTAATTATAAGTGGTTTTATTATACGTTTAGTGTGAGGAATGTTTAAATGATTCAAGTGGCTTACATATACAAGAGGAAACCATGGTATGTTGTCCTTTGTTTATTTTTGATTATGGCTAACACAGGTTGTAAGGTAGCTTTCTCCCTGGGCAGAGTATGAGGGTGTTTAGGGGTTGTAGTAAGGATGTAAAGGAGAGGGCATATAAGTCTCTGGTAAGACCCCAACTAGAGTATGGTTCCAGTGTATGGGACCCTCACCAGGATTACCTGATTCAAGAACTGGAAAAAATCCAAAGAAAAGCAGCTCGATTTGTTCTGGGTGATTTCCGACAAAAGAGTAGCGTTACAAAAATGTTGCAATGTTTGGGTTGGGAAGAATTGAGAGAAAGAAGAAGAGCTGCTCGACTAAGTGGTATGTTCCGAACTGTCAGCGGAGAGATGGCGTGGAATGACATTAGTAGACGAATAAGTTTGAATGGCGTTTATAAAAGTAGGAATGATCACAATATGAAGATAAAGTTGGAATTCAAGAGGACAAACTGGGGCAAATGTTCATTTATAGAAAGGGGAGTTAGGGACTGGAATAACTTACCAAGGGAGATGTTCAATAAATTTCCAATTTCTTTGAAATCATTTAGGAAAAGGCTAGGAAAACAGCAGATAGGGAATCTGCCACCTGGGCGACTGCCCTAAATGCAGATCAGTATTGATTGATTGATTGACGAGCTTACCCATTCATAAACAGCTGTGTGCACCATACATTCCAGCTAAAACAACCAGGAACTCTGTTCGGCAGCCTTCAACAGTGCTATAGAAATGGGAGGGTTCCTATTAATAACAAAAGAAACTGACTCAATACATTCCACCCGACGATGACATACAGATATTTTATGAAAGACTTCTGCAATGGCCTACCACAAATGCCTGTAACATTGATGATGGTGATGATGACGATGTCTAATGTGTGTACAGTTGCGTTTCAGAAGTTGCAATTTATGTTATAAGTTGAAAAAATAACAATAACATAATATAACACGCCAATTTTGTCATATATTCTCATTCAGAATTAAAAGGCACTAAGTACAATACATTCATGTCTAGTTCATAACTATTAAAATACACAATGTTACTTCTATATTTTATACTCAGTGGTCCTTTCTGTACTACTTGGAAAAATAAAATACATGGAATTTATAAAACTGTAATACTCAAACAGTTTTTATCGATTTACCAGAAAGTACTCAATGCGTAATTCACGACTCACCGATTCAATTGTAGGGTATAGCGGATGTCATGGACACAACAGTCAATCAGACACGTAGAGTTGTGATACATCCGTGGAACTTCCTGGCGCTAAACATGACATTCCATCTGATTCTCCAGTCATATAAATTTATTTTTCACTTTCTCTCTCCCAGATAGTTCGGCTAGTTAATCTTCCTCAAGGGACGGCAGTTCATATTCAGTTTTCAAAGACGGGATTTATGATCCAAAGGATTTTCTCAATCCGAGGCGGAAAGTATGGTCTGAGTGTGGATACTAGCAACTGCAAGTGCCTTACAATTATATCATTTACACTGCATTGTAGTATTCCTTCTTTTCCCGCAGCTAACTTGTACCATCTATCGGCCAACTTAAGAGTTACATATACTTTATCTAAGTTATACAACAGTGAAAACATAGTTACTAAATTTAGTCTAATGGTCTTCCCCCAGGGGTCTGCGGATCACAGTTTGCGAATTACTGCTGTAGTTGATTGACGTTCGCGGTAGGAGAGATCTGGGTCATTGCCATGAACGGAAGTGCTGTGTGTACCTGCGCTCTATGGCCACTCGTTAGTGGTCTTTCTTAACTGTCGTGTAGGAGTTCTGCTTGTCTGTTTCCTCGTACTCCACACGAACTTGGAATACGTCTGTCATTTCTTCGTGTTCCGACTGCAGTTTCCAGCATCACACGGGAGTGTATAGCAACAATTCGCTAGAATACTAACATACGTAAAATTAACGTGTAGGCTAATCCCCCCGTAACCCCCACCACACCACCTCCGTGCAGTCACCATAGCATTTAGATGCATGTCTGAGGGGCGAATACTGGGAGAGTTCATTTTCGATAAATCACTGCGCTTTTTTTAAACGTATTTTTAGTATTCAGGCATTATCATTGCTGCGTAAACTTACGTATTATTAGTATGTAACGGATATTTGGATGTTGTCGTATGCGGGTGGGTTGTTTATTCCTGATGGTTGCTTTATTGTTAGTAAGCATGTGGCTTTCCAGGACACAATGGATAAACGAAGAGCGAAATAGCAGGCGTTCATTGGCCGTATTGTTCACGAGCCGTACGGAGATGAGAGCGGAAAAGACAAGCGTTTAGAGACTGAATCTTAGCACGAAAACTCTTCGATGACGATCCGAACTATTCACCCAGCAACGATAGTTCCCAAGATAATGTCGGCAGTGAACTAGATTTACATGCTTCGGTTGAAATTCAGCAAATTGGGCGGCCATCAAAAGGGAAATCTCAAAAAGGAGCTAGCTTCAGCCTCTCAAGCTCTAGAACAACTTTATTGCTGACTGTGAAGTGGAGTAAGCATGGACATACGCTACGGTATGGAAAACAACTGATTCAACACAAAAAACTACCGAAGAAAGAACATAGTTCATATCCGAGGTACTGGTAGGCCTACAGCTCACCACTCCTAGACGCGTTATTTATTTGGGAAACCAAAACAGCGACATGCCGAATTACACACTTCCACAGTGAAGTAGATAGGAGAAGAATAACGCAAACTTAAAAAATATGAATGAAAGAGCGATGAAGAAAAATCAGCTAATCACAAATGTAGCGGAAGAATATTAAAAATTAACATAATGAACAGGGAAACAACAAGTAACAATAAACATAATGGAAAATGAGAAGAACGAGGAAAATTAAAAATTGAAATTTAAACGAAGATAAGAACTTATACCTAGGTACAGATATGACACATAAGTACAGTAAAAAAAAATACATTATGTACAGCAGAGAGGACAGCAATGGGAAGAGAATGAGCTAGGCTAAGGAAGATTCGATTAACCTTTAAGTTGTTAGGTGGTTAAAAATTACGTAAGTGATTAGTTGGGGTGCTGAGATCAACTCAAATTTGTGCTGGGCTATCTCGGACATATATGTTTTAGCAAATTTCCTACTTACTTTGCATACTATTCATATCCTTTTGAGCCAGTTTTCATAACCTTACAACAATAAATTAATTAACAAAGAAGTTAAAAGCTTTGGAAGTTATACTTATATTTTTCAGCTGCTTGTTTCTACGTGTTGCTATTTTAAGAATTTTGTGTTCGTTCATTTCTTAAGAAAGTTCGGTTTTGTGTTTTACTAACCTAAACATACCACACTTTCATAAAAAAACATAATTTTAAGGATATTTTGTTTCACAAAGAAGAATTTTGAAAGAGAAACAGACTGCAAATCTTTAATGAAACTTGGAAAGTTTATGTCTTTAGTACCAAAGTTAATGTAAAAGTGTGTTCAAGATGGCGGAGCGTATTGATGTGCATGAATTATATCGCAGTTCTGAAAATCACATAAATTCCATAAAGAAGGTGCTTAACTCTGACAAAAGGAGCAACAAACAATGGAACAGTAAAGGACTTAACTCAACAGATTACATCAAGAAAACTCTTGATTCATTTAAAGAACAAATACTCAAGTTATGGGAAGAGCTACTCGGATGTTCCTCAGGTCACCACACAGTCCACTCAACCAGTTTCACAGAAAACAGCTAATGTTTTGCTGGTGTGTCCAAAGGACGCTACTAAAGTTAAAGATTCGCAACGAACTCTTAATATATTGCAGTCTGAGACAAAATTGGCTTCACTGCATGTAGGAGTTAAAACATCAAGGAAATTCCAAATAAGAATGTTATATAGGAATTAAGAGGTAATGACGAGTGTAAGAAATTTATAAACCATTTCCAGGAGACGGGACCTACCTTGTCTGCACGAATTCCGAAGAAAAGAAATCATCGAATTATGATACTTGGGTTCGAGGTGGAATTTCCGGAAGAGGACCTGACGGAAGCCATATTGCAACACGATCCTTCCGTGAAGAGCAGTCTGCTAGATACGGGTGGGTTCCTGAAGAAATGCTTTGTAAGGAAGTCAAGGAATGGAAGATCGCAGTACTCCGTGTTTGAAGTGTCCCGAGTCTTTATAACATCATAATGCGATCAGAGAGGTTATATATCGGTTATTGTGGTTGTCCAGTCAACGAGTATACACATGTGCTTCGGTGTTACAAGTGTCATGGCTTCAATCATTTTGCGAAAGGGTGTGAAAATCTTTTAATCTGTTCTCAGTGTTCTGATTTACATGAAACAAACGACTGCCCTACAAGTAAAACTGAATGCATTAATTGCAAGAACACAAATCGGGAAAGGCTTCTAGAACAAGGTATGAACATTTGAAGACTTTTATCAACATTTATCAAAGAATCGTAAATATTATCAAATCGAAAATCAATTATGGCAAAACCTACATAAGTCTGTTGTCCCAACGCAGGAACTGATACAAAACTCGGACTTTAATCATTTAAAACCGAAACATGTTATCAAACTTCTATGTATACAAGAACCGAACACCAGAGGGAGCAACGTCGTTGGATTTGGTCTGAACTGTACAAATCGGGAAAGGCTTCTAGAACAAGGTATGAACATTTGAAGACTTTTATCAACATTTATCAAAGAATCGTAAATATTATCAAATCGAAAATCAATTATGGCAAAACCTACATAAGTCTGTTGTCCCAACGCAGGAACTGATACAAAACTCGGACTTTAATCATTTAAAACCGAAACATGTTATCAAACTTCTATGTATACAAGAACCGAACACCAGAGGGAGCAACGTCGTTGGATTTGGTCTGAACTGTACAGTTCTTACCAATAACAATGTGTAAAACGGCTAAGAACCGCGTGCCGCTGTCATAACAACTTCAACGTCCCGTTTTCCAGAATCAATATACTGTTCGTAGTGGGTGTTGACTTAAATGGTATATGTAATATGTAGTGTGAATCTAAGGGTGATTTAAGCGAAGTTTTAAATGACCACAACGAACTTTGTGTAGATTTGAAAGGCAAGCCCCTCTTAACAATTGGAGATGTTAATGATAAACATGGGGAAGTCCTGTGACCGACAATCGTGGAAATCAATTTTTCGATTTTTGCTTCTCCAATGATCTAATAATACCTACTTAATGATGGGCTAATTCCAACTTTCAGTCGAAATGATAGTAATAGTTTTATAGATGTCAGCGTCTGTTCACCTGCAGTTCTAAAACACATTGTGGAATGGAAAGTGAGTTAAGCTCCTAGTACTTCTGATCATAGAGTTATTACTATAAAAATTAAAACAGACGTAAATACAGTTAGTGCTAATAATTCAATTACACGTATTTTCTAGAACAAAGAATGTTCAGTGGACTCATTTTCAGATGGCTGCTCGGAAACTTGAAAGAATAGCAGAACACGCGCTACAAGTGACTACGAGCAAACAAATTAATATAATTATAGATGACCTTACACAAACTATTTACAATATTAGTGAAGCGCATCTTACAAAATTGTCGCAGAAGCCTTTAAAAAATTACTGGTGAAAATCTGAACTAGATCGGATGAGAAAGAGGGTCTGAGCATGATTACAGGGATTCAAGCGATCTTCTTGTGAAATACTGCATCGACGATATGAATAGGAATATAATAGAATTAAATCGGATTTTAAAATAAGTTAAAAATGGGGCATGGAACGCTTTATGCTGTACACAAGAAACCAGTAACCTTTGGAATATTATATATAAAATGATACGAAGACCTGACAATTTCGATAATACTATCACAACCTTACAGACAGCGAGTGGATTCACAACAACCATTCAAGAAACAGCAGAGGTACTTTTGGAGAAATTCTTCCCCGAAGAATCACAAGTTAATAATTTTCAGGAATATGTCAGAAATTTCACAAACACTGCACCAGACACCATAAATGATTTTCCCTTTACACTTGAAGAAGTTCAACGTGTAATCAACAAAAAATGTGATAATAAATCCCCAGGAATAGACGGAATTTCAGCCAATATAATAAAAAATATCCAAATGTGTTGCCCAAAATTACTTTTGAATATGTTTAATATATGCCTGAAACTTGGTGTGTTTTCTGACTGTTGGAAGGAGGCAGCAGTGAAAATTATTCCAAAACCAAATTATTCAAACATGGCTAGTGCAAAATCTTATAGGTCTATATTTCTATTGCCAGTGTTAGGAAAAATATTAGAAGAACTATTAATTGATCGAGTGATGTTCCACCTGTGCGGTAACAATCTTTTAAATGGCAATCAGTTTGGGTTCACAGCACAGAGGTCAACAGAGGTCCAATACGACTGGTAGTTGAATGGATAGAATGGGTATTTACAGAAAGGAAGACAATTCTGTTGATCTCGCTAGATATTTCAGGAGCGTTTGACAATGCCTGGTGGCCGAAAATATTGCATCAGCTGAAGAAAAATCCTGTCCTAGAAATCTGTATATAATAATCAGAAACTATTTTGATAATCGAAAGGCAAAGCTCACAATGGACAGTACTACATTTACCAAAAAATGTCAAAATGTCACAAAAGGCTGTCCTGAAGGTACTTTAAGTAGTCCAGGATTCTGGACAATTCTATATGATGATTTACTGACTTTGGAATTACTTACTGACTGTCACATAATTGCTTATGCAGACGATGTCCCTCTCCTACTTAAAAGTGATGATGTTTCAAGTTTGACTTTTCGAGCTAATACAGCGCTGAATATAATTTACAACTAGGGATTTGAAGATAAATTGGAGTTCAACCCCCCAAAAAACGAGCGGCATGTTCATTACGAGGAAGAGGAAAGCTGAAACACCTGTAGTTCACATGAATGGACAAGCTATAAAACTGGTGGATCAAATTCCATACTTAGATGTTGTTTTAGGCAGAAAACTAACATTCAGAGTTCACTTCAACGTTCTGTCTACCAAAGCTAGCAAATTGCTGTCTGGCTTCAGTATTGGTAACGGATTGACATGGGGTCTTAATCCAGAGCTGCTAAAGACAATGTATCATATGATACATTCATGTATCATGGATACATTGTTAGTGCATTGTATGGTGTATCTGATTATCATAATGTATTGAAAAGGAAGTGGGTTCAAGCCAAACTGGCCCAAATTCAAAGAGGTTTTGTACTCAGAATTATTCGTGCATACCAGCCCTTGTTGTGGCGAGAATTCCACCTTTGTATTTAACAGCCATTGCCAAAGCTGAGCTCACCTTAACAAAAAAAAAGGTGTTTTGTATCCTTATAGGATCTTAAGGGTTACTCCTGAGCTGCAAGCTAATGCATTGACAGCGGGTTACCCAAGTAATTTTGTCAATAATCTTGTGCAAGAAATGTGCAACGCACATCATTACAATATTTATATGGATGGGTCCCGGATTAGCAAAGAAAAAGATGGTTGATTTGTAGGATGTGCTTTTGTAGTGCTACAGAATAGCAGTGAGGTGTATGCTGAAAAAATCTCCCTCATGTTCAGTCTTTCAAGCAGAACTGTGCCCTACACAACAGGCAGTTTTGTGGATTAGAAAACACAGTTGTCCTGCGCAAATATTGAGTGATTCTCAGGCGGCTATGAAAGCAATCTAAGAAAATTATAACTTTTATCCGGTAGCTGTTAATATAAGGTCGCACATATTAGGCTACAGTAAACATGAAATGGGTCCGAGGGCATGACGGAGTAGAAGGAATTGAGAGAGCTCAGCTACTCACGCTTTGTTGATGCTCTATGTCTTATATAAAAAAGGAACTGAGAGAGTATACACAAGATATGTGGAACAACCAATGGGTCACAAGCACAAACGGCCGGCTAACAAGGGACTTGTTCTTTCCAAATATTCAACACAGACTACAAAGTAGGTTATTGCAACATGAACATATTATAACTCAGTTTCTGATAGGACAAAGAAAGTTTGGATCTTATTTCTAGAGGTTTAGAATCAATATTCAGAAGCCGTACAGCTGTACCTGTGAAATGCCACAAACTGTTCCTCATCTTTTATTTGAGTGTCCAGTTTTGGCAGGAGTAGATATGAATTTTTAATGCATTTAAACATGTGTAATATAGAATACCAAGCACCTCTCACTATGTTGTTTTAGAGAAGATGCTGCTATAAAGTGTTTGTTAAAATTCTCCACTCATTTATAAGTCATCTCCATTTAAATGTAATTTTCAGGTATTAACTTAGTATCACTATCTATAGCGCTAATATACTACTGGTAAAATAGAGTTCATAACTGGATATTCAATAATAATTATAATAATAATAATAATAATAATAATAATAATAATAATAATAATAATAATAATAATAATAATAATAATAACAATAATAATAATAATAATAATAATAATAATAATAATAATAATGTAAAAATTACTCGCTAATATAGGGATTATATTGCAACTTCAGTACACCTCTGTCACAAAACCATTACTGAAATTTTAACAGTCATCAGTGAAATCAGAGGAAGGATCATTGCAGCACGTGCGGCATACACTCTTCATAGATTCAGGCACATAAACTGTTGACATCTGTAGCGGAAGTGTCTGGTTTTCTTGTCTGACTTCCGGGGACAAACAGCGCGTCTTCTTTTTCTACGGTTCTAATTTGAGGGAGCTGGTGGTACTACGCTTGTGTCAGACACTTCGGTTGCCTTCAGCAGAATTAACTTTAGAACCAAGGTTGATAGTGCTCTCTTCGCAACTTGAGGTTTCACAAGTTCTTGGCCTAACTGATGAAGGAACTATCGTCTCTCAATGGTAGAATCAGAATTATTAGCCATAAACATCACGTGCGCATTGATGCATGCTAGGTCGATCATCCGGAAAAATACAGCCATTGGCCATCTCTGAGTTTTCCTTCCTGTAGTCTACTCCACCCTTTGTGATGTAAAAACTGTTTATTACTGGATTCTTCTGGTTTCCGGTAGATGAATGAGATATCATCACAACATTCTTGCAACATGTGATATCGTTACGCTGTGCAAATTCAGTGCCGTAAATTTTTATTTCCTTGGTATCAGTCAGTGCCTTCAGCAACTGAGGTTTATTTTTATCAAGGTGCCCACAAGCGTTAGTATTTTCTTTAGTAGTTCTTCTGCTAGCGGTATGCTGGTAAACCAGTTATCAGCCATGATATTCCTGCTTGTACCATGACACAGTTGTATCGTGTTTGATTGCCTTCTCCTTTAACATTCTAGTTGTGGCTTAGCTACCATTGAAATCTGTGTCCTATTATAATTTATTCCCAACCCGTCTTGTCCACAATCATTTTTCAAAATCATTCTATGTCTTATTTAATTCATATATTCCTCCGGCCTAGCGCTCGCTACTAAGCTCTTATTCTTTAGGCTTGCTCCGTTTCTACCGTGTGCTGCTATCTTCTTCCGGTGGTGTGTCTACGAGGCTCCGCCTCCCACCAATCAGAGCCCCTAGCTATTTTTGTTTGTCTTCCTTCTGGAGCGAAGATATATCCGCCATTAGTGATCGGTCTTTTGACTAAGATGAGACGAAGGCGTGCTTGGTGTCTTCTCCGGGGCTGGAGTTAGCCCAAACCATGGAAGTGGGTTAAATAATTGTTGAGGAGGGTGCATTCTCACCCTTACATCATGTGTATTCATTACTCCTGAAATAGTCCTCAAACTACGAAAAAGTATGTACCTTTCTGATAACCAAATCGGCGTGAGTATTGCGTAAGGGCGCTAACGCATTTCCACCAGTTTCCTGGGATATGTTAGTTCTTCATCATTTTTATTGAAAGTGACCTTAAGAGTCCGGACTGTTAACTTTGGAAATGACAACTACTCCGGATTGTGGTGCATTCTATTTCCCCCAAGTTCCTAAATCCTCGTATCTCGGCATTTTCTTTCATCTGTTGTACCTATTAAAATTGTCGGGTTTCATTTATAAATGAAAATTGCATTCATACTACGTGATCATGTGTACTAAACCGTTTTAATTCTACCTTGGTAAAATCAAAATATTTTTTATTATTATTAATTTTCCTAAGAAGATAAACTGTAATCCTCTTTATGGTTTCAATGAATTAACCCTGTGGAGGGTTTTTAGGCCCATGTGTTTTTTCACCAAGAGGCCCGAAACTTCGTTTAGCTTTTGCTTTTATACCATATCTTCTTTTTCCTTTCCTTGTATTGGGATTTGTGCCCCCTGGTACCGACCATTGTTTCAACTTATTGGCATTGGTCGTTGACGGAGTTTTGGGCTTGTGTTCGTTGCCATGACGATGTTTGTTGTCCTGGTGATGGTGATTATGATTTTTTTGGTTGTTGACCGTGTTCAGTTGGAGTTGATTTGTGCCTTTGTGGCTATGCTCCTGGTTCACGTGAAATTTTGGTCATATTACTCGACCTTTTAATGTTACGTTATTATATTTTCCCCTTTCTTGGTGTTGAACGTTCTGTTTTTGCGACACTTATGTTTTTCATTTTATGGTGACGTTTGAATGTCGCATCGGACTCTCTTGAGGAAACTCGCTGGAGTATACTGTGATTATTGTAATAGAATAAAGCTGAACCTTGTTCCTTCAAAAGCGAATTAAGGAAATCATAGTGACTCTTAGACCTCGGAGGTTGTTTTGTTTATCAAAATCGTTGGATTATTTAATTATTTATTTGTATCTTACTAAGTGAGCCGCTCACATTTAAGGTTTATTTAATCCTTGTGATTTGTCATTTGAGTTCAGTTAAATAGTCTAATTATTATTTTTACGAGGAAGATTTTCTCCTTTAAGGGCTTCCACTTAAATTTCATATTCTCAACGTAATACGTGCTCTTTCTTTCATTTAGATTAAGTACTTGGATACTAGGTACAGTTGTTTTCTTTAATATCCACGGATTTGTCGTGACACCTCTCCTCCACGGGTAAGTTCTTTGTCTTGTTGGTTATTTAGTGGTATTTTATGGTGTCTGGCTTTTGTTTACTGATTTGTTGTTTTTGAAGCTTTTGTTTACTGATTTGTTGTTTTTGAAGTGGGTCATTTGTGGTAATGACTGGTTCGGCGTGAACTGCCGTTAGCGGAGTGTCTGGGTTGACTGTGGTATCGGGCCAACCATAGGCTTGCTCTGTGAGCCTGAGGACGACATCTTTCGCTGAATTAGAAACTCTGAACCATCAAGCTATTTTCCGCAGTAAATATCCATGAATGATGTATACCAAGTTCTCGCATCACAGAGTGTTGAATCTTGATGCCATATTTGGCTGGTTTGCTTTGTAGATATTGCCGGAAGGGACATTTTCCCCTAAACGGTACAAGCTCTTCATCAAAACATGTGTTCTCTCCAAGGCAGTAAAACTTTTGACAGTTCCCGGTAAACACTGTAAACAGTTCTCTGATCGGAGCTGATTCATCCAGTTCTCTACGCTGTGGACGATCATTTACGTCGTCAAACCTTACACATCTCAAAAGAAATAAAAATCTTGTCAGTGACATGCTAGTGTGGAATATTTCTACTCTTAGGCCATTTGTAGAAAATAAATCCTTCAAATTTAACTTTGCTGCTCGGTAGGACCCAGCTATGATCAGTAAGCCCAAGAATGAACTAATTTCCATTTCGTCTGTTTTGCGGCTAGCACACTGGTTTGTAACGTAACTATCCCGAAGTTTTTCGACACATATATTTGTACATTTAGTGATTGCTCTGATTATAACATCGTTCATGAGTACACTGTGACAATGGTGTGGTGTTTTAGCAGCTTTAGCTTGCAATCTAGTACCTGGTAAATGCACTATGATATTCTGTGACGTGGTGCGTACGTTATTGTTCATTCTAATATTTCGTAACCACTTAGTTTTTCTGTCCTTTCCAAGCAACTCCTGTTGCAACCGGGTTTGAAGAACGAAGAGTAAACATAACGAGATTGAACTCGTTTCACCCTCATCAGACGCACTTTCACTCGATTGCTCATTTTCAGACAAATGCTCACTGTATCGCTACATGAATCTTCAGTTTCTTCTTCAAGCATTCTCCTCGCAGTTGCTCCTTTTCGGAAGACATGGCAAGGCAAACAAAGCTTCCACACTGAACTGGCTGTATAATCTAAAAACGACTTTGCCAAGGAAGATATTACACAAGTTGTTAGGTGGAGTGTGTACAGCACCCCAGTGTCAATAAAAGCTTATGGCATTCAAAGAGTTTATTTGTTATGGCCAACAATGTGCTGCTTTCAAATGACAGCTACTGAGCCCGCCACCAGCATAGCCAACTTAGTAACTTTACAACATAACAATAATGCTGGGTGTTGTGAGCACCTCACATAACAACTGGAGGGTTTTAAAGGAGGCATATGAAGAAAAAACGTCCAAGTTCCTGTCAGGAGATAGAGTTAAGAAGGGTTGGAATTCGGATAAATAAAGTTCCTTGAAAAAGAGAGAGGTAGAAGTGCGAAATATGGAGGGGTAGTTTTATCCTGGATTTGCAATTTGGGACATGTAGGGAAAGGGATACAGGTTTAGGACAATGAGATGAATCGTTACCAGCACTATATAGGAATTTAAGCTCGGCTGTTTTCCTGCGAGTAGATAACGGCCGAATGTTTAATTTATCCTGTATCCAATTGCTCTAACAATGCCACAGAATAATGACTGCAAGTGGTCTATGTGATTCAGTTTAGCGGGAGAGGCGAATATAATAATAGATAAGTTGAAAGATTAGTTCGATCAAGGCGATTGCAGACCACGTTAACTTACAGTATACTTTTCGGAAACTTTTTTTTGTAGTCCAGAATCGCTGAATTGTTTGTCTGACAGCCTGTGAAACGTCTGTTCTGCTTCAGTTCTGCACCGTATGTAATCTCTATCGGGCTGGACCTCCTGGAATCACTCATGCCTATTGTCCAGTGTTTTGTCAGCGACATCCATTGAAATTCATTCTTCAATTCGTTATTGGCTCCATCAGCCGTTCGTTTCCTTAATACAATTCTTCGCTTCCTTTTGCCCTAAATTGTATATACACCTATCTAGCCAAGGATCTTTCTCTCAAATTCCTTGGTCTTTCCAGTCACTTGGAGACACTTGTCGATTTAATTGCTGTGTTGTAACGTGTGAGCGTAGCTTACAGGCTGTGTTTTTTACGGAAGGCAGTAACTATTTTCTCCCGCCTGTGGTCAATGGCTTCCCTTTCACTAGTCTTCATGTCGGCCATCTCAACGACTCTTTCAGTCCTCCCATACTCTCTTCCTAAGTGTTACTTCCTCAAACATAAATACGATGTACCGAATATACTAAATACGGATTATACAAAATAAATCTGACTGTACGTTACGTGTCCAACAGAACTGCTCTCCTGCGCTTTTGGAACGATAGCAGCACTGATGTGTGGTTTAGTCTCCTCTCTCAGTGCGTAGTACTCATCGTCTGGATGGTTCAGTGTAGGCCACTTAATGAGAAGGACAATACCAGGGCAATTTGTCAAGATTGTCTGTCTCGCTCGATTGCTACTGCAAGTTCTTGGCTACATCATATTGCACACCAACCAGCCGAGGTGCATCTGTGTCATCGTTCGTCTTCTGCAGTTTCTTGTAGCTATGGCACGGTTTTGATATGGAATGACAAACCTCTTGGTTCACAGAAGACTGAAGTTCTACAATACACGCTCGACGTAATGTTGGCTCAGGTTGCTTCCACATCACACTGCGTTCATGCAATTATTATTATTATTATTATTATTATTATTATTATTATTATTATTATTATTATTATTATTATTCTTTAGCTGTAGTACCCGGCGTTGCTTGGATACTTTTTGACTGTATACCTTAGATTTGTATTACCAGTTAGTCATGTGTGAAGTGAATTTTTATTTATTTATTTATTTATTTATTTATTTATTTATTTATTTATTTATTTATTTTATTTATTTATTTATGTATTTATTTATTTAATTTATTTAATTTATTTATTTATTTATTTATTTATTTATTTATTTATTTATTTATTTATTTATTTATTTATTTATTTATTTATTGACTTTAGCAGTGGTGAAGTTAGGGCTCGTGGCCCTCTCTTACACTTAACCACATAATTAATCTACAGATAATACATATATAAAAGACATGTACTAGATGTGTTTGATTTCAAGTTTTAGATTATTTAATTATTGAGCAAAACTTGGTCCTTGTGGAAGCTCGAATTGACTGCGAAGTATTTGATCCTTTCGAAAAGAAAATAGTTATAACTGTACCAGGAGGTACACCTCAACTCCGTTCATTCAAAATAAGCGCCTTAATAAACTCATCTATCGACCCAAAGTTGAAACTGATATTACACGAACTTGGAACTTTAATCAGAAGAGGTCACTACTGAAATATTAAGTAATTTTGTTATTGTTAAGTTTTCTAAACTGATTTAATTTCTCCTTGTTTTGTTTTGCTATACATCAAGAAGTTTCGATATTTTTCCACAGATGACACTACTAAAAACTCTGATCATGCACTCTGGTGCAAGGTGAAAGAACTTAAAGAAGTTTCCTATTTCTAGGTTGTCCACAACTGGCTCTATGTTCAATTATTTTTGGGTTGGCAAAACTTCTTTTCTTTCCGCCAGTTTTGAATCTAGCCAATCAGGAATTTTTGAAATTAATTTTCAACCAATCCCACATTTCTTGTCCACTATGAATTTGCCAGTAAATTTTGAGAGGGTGTGGACGGTTTAGTCTTGAATTCTCTCGAGCTTTCCGTAAGGGTATATAAGTTGTGGCTTTTCGAGTTTCCTTGTCATTTGATCGCCCGTCTTTCTAAGTGTGTGTGTGTGTGTGTGTGTTAAGGCAGGAGGCAGGGCGCCTCTTTCTTAGGCCGGCAGAATATCTACCAGGTAGTGGTCACGTAAATTCTATCTTTCTTGCTATCCCCGCAACTTTATCTCAGAGGAGGGTCCGAATCTTAACTATGTGCCATACTTTTAAAAAATGTAAAGTTTCTTTCGGCTAATGTAAAACTTCATAAAGTCTTTAACTGTAAATCGGGGATAGAGAGTGAGTTACCCTCTCGAGCTCCCCTTCAACTTGGTTTGAGGTGACTACGTTTTGGCAACCTTTCTTTCCTGTAATGTAACATATTTCCATGCGCGCCACCTCAGTAGTTTGGGACCAGCCGCAGTTTCATCGGCCGAGAGCCCTCCAGGTTTTAATATTTCATTATCTGGGAGCGCAGTGTATGCCTTCGTTCTGGTTATGTTCGGGCCGTTTATTTAACCTGTTCTTTTACGCAAAGGCCCTGTAGGTTGGGTACTAGATTCTCCTGTGTAAAACTATTTCCATTTGTAAATCGTGCCTTGTGAGGCCTGAGAGTGTAAGATTTTGATGTAATGTTGCCTTGAGTGGGCCGTAAGAAACTGAGAGTCTGTTAGCTCTTTTTCAAAGTTTTGTAAGAGTAACGAGTGCCTCTGGAAGGCACGATATTGTATTTTGGGAGCAAGTGCTTTTGAATTACGGGATTTCTGCCCTTGACTATGTTATTCCTTATTTTAAATTAAAGTTTTGTAAACTGGATCCGGTATCTCTGAAATTGTAAAACTAGGGGCTTGGATTTTTTCAAATCTGGTTTCAAGATTGGCATTGTACCTGATTGTTATTCCACTTAGTGAAAATTTGTTTGTGTTTTGATATGTAAAGAAATATAACCTTTGTTAAAATTTAAATTTAATTCTTGATATTGTAGTTAGACCCATTCAAGCCCACACCTTCTTTCACCATCTCTGCGTTCCACACATGCTCCGGAAAAATAACTATATGCACTTTCCCGTCGCGCTACAGATATCATGTACACGATTTCAACTGTTATTGCGACTGTCACCAATCAGCCTTGCGGCCCCCAAAGCAGTGGATTCAACACTAATCTCTGTCATTTTAGACTATTTATTTTCAAGCCCCTCTCAATCCCCCGTCTTAATGGAGGCTGAACGTGGACCTAAACGATATCCAGAGCGTCAAAATACGTATCAGTGCTTGTTGAGGGCACTGTGACTGCTCGACAGTACATTGATAGGGTATTTCAATCCAGTGCTTTTTCCTATGATGGCGAACATTGCTAATGGGATGTTTCAGCAGGACAATGCCCGGGTTCACACTGCACGCATCTCCAGAGAAGCTCTCCACGACATCACAACCTTACAATGGCCCGCCAGATCCCCGGACACAGTCCTATTGAGCATGTGTGGGACAAGATGGGTCGGCAACTGGCCAACCGTCCTCAGTCACCCACAACTCTGGAACAACTGACCCGTGCAGTGCAGCAAGCATGGCCCACAATTCCTCAGGAAGCAATTCAGGGCCTTATTGACTCCATGCCTCTACGAATTCATCAATGTATTGCAGCTCGTGGTGGGCACAACCTGTATTGATTGTTGTCCAAACTTGCGGTCAGAGGGGCCTGAAAGTGTGGTAATGCAATCACAACCGAACACTCGTCCTGCATGTTCAATTGCAGCAATGTAGCACCACTCCTTATGGGTATTGGAATTTCCATTTTCTTCAGTGTACATACGGTACGTACATACCCACATACAATGACATTTATATATATATATGACACCCGATGTGTCACTATACGGCTCAGTGACACTGAAAAGTATGGATTCGACACTATTTTCAATTTTTTATACACCACAACACCCTCGCCCCCTTAACAAGGGGGCTGAACGTGGATTTTAACAAAATTCGGTGTGTCACTATTCATCTCAGCGACACCGAAAAGTATGGATTAGGCACTATTTTTCGATTATTTTCATGTACCACTCCCCTTCATCTTAGTCACATCTTAAGGTATGGATTTGACACTATTTTCGGTTGTTTTTACGTATCACTTTCCCCTCTACTCCACTCCAAAGGGGGAACAACTTGGACTTTAAAAAAATGCTGAGTGTCACGGTTCATCTCAGTGACTCCGAAAAGTATGGACTCGACATTCTTCTTCTTTCTTCTTTTCTACCCTATTACAATCCACTGCTGGATATAGGCCTCTTCCATGTGCTTCCATCGTCTTCGGTCTTGAGCCACTTGGAACCAGCGTGTTCCAGCCAACAGCTTTATGTCGTCGAGCCATCTCTTCAGGGGTCTTCCAATGCCTCTCTTGTGTCCCCATGGTCTCCAGTGAACAATCCTAGAGGTCCACCTGTTGTAGTCTTGTCGAGCTACGTGTCCTACCCATTGCCATTTTAGTCTTGCTACTATCTCTAGGATGTCTGTTACATTAGTTTTTCTCCTGATGTCCTCTGAACGGATCTTATCCCTAAGGCTGATCCCTAGCATCTGTCGCTCCATGGCTCGTTGTGTTCGCTGAAGCTTGCGAGCACTTTCCTTCGTCAGAGTCATCGTTTCCAGACCGTAAGTTGTAACTGGCAGCACGCACGTATTATAAACCTCGGTCTTCAGGTTAATTGGAACATCCTTGTTGGTGAGGATGAATCTTAGTTTTCGGAATGCAGTCCAACTCATACCTATGCTGCGAGGAATTTCTGCACGTTGGTTGTCTTTTCCAAGTTGTATCTTGTGTCCAAGATAGATGTACTCATCGACAGCTTCTATATATTGGTTTCCCATTTTAAGTGGTCGACTCTCTGGGCTTAGTATTTTCGTTTTATTAATGTTCATTTCCAAACCAATCTTAGCAGAAGCAGTTTTTAATTCTTGGATCATGCTTTCTAGCTCATCTAGATTTTCACTTATGAGCACAATGTCATCGGCAAAACGCAGGTGGTTCAAATATAACCCGTTGATTTTCATTCCTTTATTATCCCAATGAAGGGTTTTGAATACATCTTCCCCTCTCGCTCCCACACCAAAGGGGACTGAACTTGGATTTTAAAAAATTCGGAGTGTCAATATTTATCTCAGCGACCACGAAAAGTATGGATTCGACACTACATTCGAATATTTTATATGACACCCCCTCGCTCCCCACCGCCCCTATGAGTTCTACTTGTGTGCATTCGTTTACTCGATACAAACTCGTAGTTTTATTGACAAGTACACTGTTCACCAGAATGCTTGGCAGAGAGAAGAAATGTAAACAATGCCACACTCAGACCTGTTAACTCCTCCGTCAGTGAACTAGACCCCACTATACCAGTTTCTCCCTCGCTAAGCGAGCAACACAACAACGCCAGTAAACAAGCCCCGTGGGCAGATACACACAATGAGGAGAACACAGCACACAACCCGACTATTGAAAGGAATGGATTTCCTTCGGTCACAGAGAGTCAGAATAAACGTATGAAGATTGAGCTGGAACATAGCATTTCCAAATCCCTACCTACTGAAATCCATGACCAAATTGATGCAACTAAAGACGTGTCTTCCATATCTTTGGCCACAGTTAAGTCCATGCCTTCCCAGGAGTCCGTGAATTACCTGATAGATACACCAAGCACCCCCTTTAGCCCTGGATCTTAGCCGGACCCCGAACAACGAATCTCTCCCCTCTAGGATGGAAACCGAAATTATGGGCAGTGCAGATACGCCCGATCGGGAATTAATAGATACCGAAATGGCAGAGGAAGGTGTGGAAACTGAAGAGTGTATTGGAGGAGAGAAACAAAGTAAGATGTCTTCACCTCGAATGAGAAACATAAATAAAACACACAGTACGTCATCCACGGCGGACAAAAGCTTGAAGGACAGTCAACCATCACAAACTTCCTTAAGCTATAGGGACCCTCGTCTACATACAAGAAAGAAGAGTGCCGAGCGGAAAGAATCTAATTCTAAATCGTCTGTACCTAACTGACTCTGCACCAGCCACTACGTGTTGTATCTATAAATAACCGTCTACGCAAACATGAATATCGCTTCCTGGCATTTTGCTTTCCCTCTCTGTCTTCTTACAACTTACGCCACCCTTAATATTAATGGAGCAAGGAGTGTTACAGCTCAAGCGCTGCTTAGTCGGTTTGTGAAGGAATATGATATTGATATCTTATTCCTCCAGGAAGTTAATGAGCCAAACTTCCATTTCTTATATAATTATGACTATATAACGAACGTAGGTGATAACTTTCGAGGAACTGCAATAGTATACAGGAAAGGAATTCAGCTCACTGATGTCATCATGGACCATACGGGAAGGGTTTTGTCTGCCATCTATAATAACACAAGATTGATAAACGTATATAGCCCATCTGGGTCACAGTACAAACAGGACAGAAACCTATTATTTACAAATGAAGTAGTTCTCCATTTAGTGTCACCTGGTCCAATAATTCTAGTAGGTGATTTCAACTGCACTCTTCACCCACGAGAACAAATAGGTACTTTTTAACTTTTGTCCAGGCCTTCAGACACTAATACAGTCTATGCAGCTCAAGGATGTGTGGCAGCAGCTACATGGCTCACATGTCGAATTTACATATTGCTGTGGGGAGTCGAAATCCAGGATAGATAGGGCGTACGCATCCACGGCACAAGCACAGCTCCTCGATAGCTGTAAGGTGATTCCAGTCGCCTTTAGCAATCACCATAGCGTTCTAGTTATGATGAAGACAACAAGAAGTGACAGATGCATCATGGGGAAAGGAATATGGAAGATGAATAGGTCTGTTTTCAATAACACTGAGGATGTCCAACGTTTCACGGAGTGTTATCACCAATGCAAATTAGCGCAAAATCGCTATAGTAGCGTGATGGACTGGTGGACATATAAACTTAAACCTGCCGTTAGAGTACTCGGACGGACAATAACGTATGAGCACAACCAGGATACAAGTAGGAAAACTGAATTCTATGAGAGAGTTATGTTTGATCTGTATCACAAGGAACAGCAAGGCCAAAATGTCTCTTCTGCATTAAATTCTCTTAAGAGAATTATTTTAGGTATTAAGGAAAGCAGCCTAGAACAACTACATCAGCACGTAAAAGGCACTTCCCTCATCGAAAAAGAGAAAATCTCTCTCTACCACATGGCCAAGATTAGACGATCAGTCAATAAGCAATTTATTAATCGATAGGATAATAGTAAAGGGACAATGTTCACTACAAAGGAACAGCTCCTTGCAGAAAGTGAGAGATATTTCCGTGAAATGTTTGCAGAAGACAGCATCTCAGAGTTCGATATTGACAGATATCTTCATCATCTCCAGAGTCATCTAGAAGGAGATGATATCGCACATCTTACTAATAATATTTCCGAAGAAGAAGTGAAGCGCGCGTTAGACCATACTGCACCAAATAAGACGCCAAGCTATGATGGGATCCCGTATGAATGGTATAAGAACTTTTGGAACATTATCGGTAAAGACTTGACACAAGTTATTAATTATGCCTTCAGTTACGACATAAGTGATACATTTGCAGAGGGAATTATCATCCTAATTCCTAAACTCTCCAGTTGCACGTATATCAGTGACTATAGACCTATTACAATATTAAACACCGACTATAAACTACTGGCCAAGATTTTAGCGAACAGAATCAGAATTATCCTCCCGTCATTAATTACTAATGGACAGGTTTGCACTATACCTGGAAAAAACATTTTACATAATCTCCTGGCAATACGTGATGTCATCATATATCATTCAATGTGTGACAATGCTGCAGGAGCTCTGGCTAGCATTGACCTCAGCAAAGCCTTCGATAGGATAGCACACTCTTATCTTTGGAAAGTTTTAAACAAGTTTCGATTTCCAAACAGTATCATAGAAACAATCCAGCGCGTATACCACAAGACATCCTCACGAGTTATGATAAGTGGATTTCTATCAGCAAAATTTTCGATAAACAAAGCAATTAGATAAGGATGCGCATTATCATTGGCACTTTTTGTTTTGGCAATAGAACCCGTGATTCAACGTTTGAAAAATTCTTTAACCGGACTAACTATTAACTACGAATGCTTCACTGTACGCGCAAATGCCGATGACATTACCCTACTGTTGACCAGTGACGAAGATGCTAATAATGCGCAAGACTCTCTCGAGGCCTTCTGTAGGGTGTCTGGGGCACAAGTGAATTATAGCAAATCCTCATTATTGCTATTAGGTTCAAATGAAAATCGACAACTATTTGCCAGCTCCTGGATTCCAATTGTTAACCACTGCAAGATATTGGGCATTACCTTCAGTAACGATATTTCAGAGACGATAGAGTCTTCTGCTCTAAACACCCTACGGTTTCAGCTAAAGGAAAAACTTTCAAGGCGACTCAACATTTTCCGAAAATTTGGTATATAAATATCTTTGCGCTGTCGAAGCTCTGGTACCTTGCCCAAATTCTTCCCGCCTCACATGTCATTTGCCAACGTGTTGAAATGGCAATTGGATTTTATCTATGGAAAGGATACAGATACAGAATAAGAAGAGATCAACTTCATCTTACTGAACAGGATGGTGGCTTGCGCCTAATTGCAGTCGAAAAGAAATGCACAGCACTCTTTCTGTCACGTATCATTAAAGCAGTGTACTCCATAGGAGATGTATTTGATAGAGCAATGCTAAAACTGTGTGTAACAACAAACCTGCAACAACAAGATCCCTTCAGAAGCTGCTTCCAGAACGCTCTCTCCATTCTACAACAACTTCCAGAAACAGAAATTACAGCTGGATAGTTGAATAAAGCTAAGAATATATACAACATCAGATTGAAGTAATCTAAATGGATTCCACTAGTACAACAGAAATACCCACATCATGACTGGAAGCAGATGTGGAAAAATATTTGGAACAAATGAATAAGGATTGAATGGAGGGTATCGCTCTACATATACACAAATGAAATCATCCCGACGGATGAGAAATTGAAACGGCATGGATAAGTATCTGATGACAAATGCCTGGTATGTCATCATACGGACAGTTACCACATGCGGCAATGCGGCACTAGTTTGGAGATGGACACTGAACGCTATCTGCAGGATATCAGGGACAACAACAACAACCAGTGACAGAGTGAGAGAGATACTGAATCTGGAACTAAATCACGCACACAACGAGAGTGGAAACGCTTGCATATGGATAACAGCCGGAGCCATCCACTACAATATCAAGGCGTACTCTCAGCATACAAGTGTAACTTTACCTGGATTTCTGGACCATCTCAGGAAAGAACGATGGAAGATGGTCAAATGGAAGTGTCTTCAAGAAGCTTTTGGAACACATCTTTTTAAATTCTGAGTGCCTTCCTGTTATGTCCCTTGTGAAATATCTGCCAATTTTATGTTAACTGCAGAGTGTTTTGTGTTGGTATAACTGTGTACTGTTCAAGGCTTTGGATAGTGAATGACAGGAATAATTAAGTTTGCTCCTAGTGTGCAAAAGGAAAAAGTGTTTTTTTAAATTATTCTGCTGTGAATGACTTGATGTACTCCTGTCTTAAATAATAATTTGTTTAGATGCAACTTATCAACGTTCTGTTTGCGTAATTATCCTAAATTTGTTCTAATATTTTTGTTTAAAAACAATAAGAAGTTTGTGTATCTCGTTTAGTATGTACGTAGAGTTTGACATTGTCAATTTTAAAAAAATTCCACCGCTGATCTCATCTCACATCTCAGCCACTGCAACTGATAAACTGCTAAAATCATGCACAATGGTGAGTTTGAAATTCTTGGAACTCTGACAAACCCCCTCTATCTTCTCGAATGCGTTTTCTATAATTTTGAAACTATGGATTGTCCACATGTGGCGAAATATTACGAAAGGGAAACGTTTTTCGCATTTCTTCTCGCCACAACTTTTCCAATTCGTTTTACGTCGCTCCGACACAGATAGGTCTTATGGAGACGATGAAACAGAAAGGCCTAGGAGGGGGAAGAAAGCGGCCGTAGTCTTAATTTGCATGGTGTGAAAATGGAAAACCACGGAAAATCAACTTCAGGTTTGCCGACAGTGAGATTCGAACACACTATCTCTCGAATGCAAAGCTCACTGCTGCGCGGCCAACTCGCTCGATAGCGGTAGTAGCAGTAGCAGTGCTGTCTACTGGCCATTCCGCGCAAGTACTTTGCAGGACGCCAGAGGTTCTTCTGAAGCCTGTGGATGGGGAGGGTCCACGCATGGATGTTGACGGGGTGGAAGCAGTATCCCGCATGATGGGCTGTTTTGCTGTCTATTATTTTAAAAAGCAAAGAAAACACGACATCTCTGTTATTGTTTTAAAGCCACACTAACTACTTTTGACGGTTTTCGGAGACTCCGAGGTACCGGAATCGTGTCCCATGGGAGTTCTTTTAGCTGCCAGTTTATCTACCAATACGAAGCTGACGTATTTGAGCACTTTCAAATACCACACGACTGAGCCAGTATCGAACCTGAAAACTTGGCGTCAGAAGGTTAGCACCTCATCAGTCTGATCTGGTTTAGGACTATATGTTAGATTGACTGTGAAGTTGAAAAGGGGGCACTAAAAATATACTAAATGAATAACAGTAATAAATAGTGCATAAAAATTGGGCAGGGTTAAAATATGAACCTCGTTCTCTGAGAGCTTGCTTTGTAATGTAGAGAATTATAAACAAAGCCAAAACACGCCTTCTGTCATAGCTCTTTTGTCATAACTCATGATAGACCTCATGTCGAAGATATTAAGTCAGAAATGTGTCTATTGTTTTCAGTAACAAATTAATTATTACATATTCCCAGAAAATACCTAGAAATTAAGTACTTGTGATACACGGTGTTAAACAAGTCTAAATGTAAAATTTTCATGTTCTTTCGTTAATAGTTTGGAAGAAGATGTTCTTAAATTTTACAAAGGAGGTATACGAAGTTCCGTTCCCTTAATTTGAAATATTTAGCACTGTCGTTGCCCGTGTAGGGACGAATCAACTGATCGAAGGCTTCTCCTTGTACCACTTCAATATCACTGTACTTGTAAGTAGAATGAGTGGGCTGGTTGCAGCCGCAGGGCGCGCCGTGCTACTTGGCAACCCCTCACACAACATTGTACTGGCGAGACAATTTGGTCTATACGGCAGGGGTAGGACCTTGGATAGTCAGGTGTGGGCCGGCTCATTAGCATAACACCGAGCCCGCAATCTCATGAACACGCGACAAATTGATTTAATTGAAACTTGAGCTAATTAAACATTCAACAAACATCTCGAGAGGTCAAGATACCCTGCGGGAGACAAAGAACACGCCATAACACGCACGTGCCTTTACCTCAGACCAACACACTCTGCTGGGCGATTGAGTAATACCATCAATGGGACTAGTTTCATCACGATGTTAGAGAATGCTGTAAACTTAACCTGATCAGATAAAAAGAAACATCTGTGACGAGAAGAAATAAGACACCGACATTTCAAATTTAGGTAATCATCACAAGATTTATTTTGACGAGACTAAGGTTTTAACAGGTATGCTTGAGAATAATACATCTCCGTTATACAGCGTTAAACCTTTCAGACTTCAGTGTGTAAGCCTTTGTCACCGGCACAACTAGCAGTGTGACCTTGCTTAGAATCCACATCTCTTTAAATGCTGTCTTTAAGATGTTTCGTGGAGTCAAGTGGGAGATCGGGCCGCTGTCTGGCGATCCAGCGTTGCAGTAGCGGCGATTGTGGGGGGCAGTCGCTCTCCCACGCTTTGCAGAAAATATTACATTTTAATTCCGTTTTAGTCAGCTGAAAGTAGGAATTATTAAACAAGTAGCAATTTGTACAAGCTTTGTTGTCTTACCAGCCAATTATTTCCTTCAATTATCAATACAATTATTAGCCGAAACACGCACAGAACGTCGTTCGTCGCGGCTGACCTATTCGTATAGTGCTACGGCAAGTACTGGACAGTTTGCACGTGCTGTGAGGAAGGGAAGCAGGGATATACTTTTTAAATTTTGTTTTTTTTTTGCGCATGGCTGAGTTGCTCAGACGGATGGTTTTCTGACTCCAACTTGGCAGGTTCAATCCCGATTCAGTCCGGTGATATTTAAAGGTCTTCAAATACGTCAAGATCGTGTCGATAGATTTACTGACACGTAAAAGAACTCCTGCGGGACGAAATCCCGGCACCTTGTCGTCTGAAAAAAACAGTCAAAATGTAGTTAGTGCGACGTAAAAGAAACATCATCATCACCATTATTATTATTATTATTATTATTATTATTATTATTATTATTATTATTATCCTTTTACCAAGGTTATGAATGCTGAGGTATGATTCATCAGCTTGCCGCTCGCATTCTTCAGTCTGGCAATCTCCTTAGTGTCTGTTAGTTTCTTACTGTGTAGTCACATACTAAATGATTTTTAATTAAATAATCACACCGTACTTCTATTTAATTGTAAGACGTATGTAATATTGTTCCTTTGGTGAAAGTTCTATTGTATAGTATTCTATCAAAATCTCAAAAATCTATTATTACTGGACTTAAGTTGGTAAACTGTCAACCTTTCTCTCTGTTCAGAGAGCATTTAAAACACCATTTTGTAGGTTATCTTTTCAGTTTCGGTATAGTTGTGATATATATACTTTTTGTCGACTGTGCATTTGTTTCCCCCCCCCCCCAAGTTTTAATTTCCAATCGCCGCTACCACAGCGTTGTGGGAATGTATAGCACTGTATGGACGTCGGCCTCCAGATACGGAGATCAGCAGGAACTCTTCATCCACGACTGTGAATCAAGGATGGAGAAAAGATCAATGCAATCTGTTTTCTACGTCGCACTGACATAGATAGTTCCTGTGGCGACGATAGGATAGGAAAGGTCTAGGAGTGGGAAGGAAGCGGCCGTCGCCTTAATTAAGGTACTGCCCCAGCATTTGACTGATGTGAAAATGGAAAACCACGGAAAACAATCTTAAGGGCTCGATCATCCCTCAAACGCTCAATTTCCTTTTTAAGTATTCTCTCCAGTATGTCATCCGGTCTTTACTCGTATGTTTTCGTACACCTCCTTCAGCCAGCGGCGATGATCTGGAATCATTTTCTTAAGATGACAGATCTTCGTTTTGTCAAAACGGCACTGATATTTGTTTGACCTCAGGTGGAGGACAAAACTCTCGGACCTTTTCTTAGATCGCAAAAGATTTCTATAGATATTCCTTCCCTATTTCTCAATCGACATGTACACCAATTTATATCTTGTTTCTGCAGCGTAAAGGCATACCGGTCTGACTAGTACGTACTAGTGTCTCAGTTTAGGCTGGTAGGAGATGATATGGATCTATTATTATTATTATTATTATTATTATTATTATTATTATTATTATTATTATTATTATTGTTGTTATTATTTTTACTACTTGCTTTGCGTCGCACCGACTCAGATAGGTCTTATGGCGACGATAGGACAGGAAAGGGCTAGGAGTGGGAAGGAAGCGGCCGTGGCCTTAATTAAGGTACAGCCCCAGCATTTGCCTGGTGTGAAAATGGGAAACCACGGAAAACCACTTTCAGGGCTGCCGACAGTGGGGTTCGAACCTACTAGCTCCCGAATACTGGATACTGGCCGCACTTAAACGACTGCAGCTATCGAGCTCGGTATTATTATTATTATTATTATTAGTTGTTTCTGTAATGGATAACGTTTTAGCATTGTAATAGCATAATGAAACGGTATAAAATGGATCCAAAGCACCCAAACTCGGCATCAATTAAGACGATTTCCAGAGTACAACTAAATGTCAAGATTAAAACATATGCAGTATAAGTTTCGTCAGATCAAACTACCTGTTCAGAGCAGCGGCCGCCATGGATTATTATTATTATTATTAATAATAATATTCATTTCAGCCTACTATGGCTTTCAATTACACAACTTTCATTATCTTCTCAATTTCTCGTCTTCTTCCGGGAAGGGAAAATCCCTTGGCGAGCCTTTCTTGTTCCATACTTTTAAAATGTCCATCAAAATCCGGTCTCGTTTTCTTCATTGTGATATTTTCAGACCTTTGGTATAGTTCTTGGTTTCTTCTTAAGCGAAAATCAAATGTGTCTGTTGGTTTCTTGGCTCCAAGAATCTTTCTATCGAATTTCCTTTCTTTCTTTCTTTCTTTGTTTCTTTCTTTCTTTCTTTCTTCATTTCTTTACTTTGCAAGTGTGAGAGTTCCTTGAGAGCTACTGTCTCAGCTGCAGTTAAGCATTCAGGTTTCACTACAACACTGCCATTCTCCTTATTATTATTATTATTATTATTATTATTATTATTATTATTATTATTATTATTATTATTACTGTTACGAAAATATTATTGAGAGCAGAGGTGAAAGAAGGGGCATGAAGGGTGGATATACCAAAATCGAAAGATTGAATTAAAACTTTAAATTTTTCAGTTTTATTTCTCTTCTTCACCTTTCCTCTTTTTTCTCTTAAAATCTTATTACTTTGACAAGTAATTAACAACTGGTTAAAAAAGCTAGCTCATAAGCTTGAAAAACACCTTTAGAGAAGTCTAAAATAATCAGATAACAATTTTACAGGTTGAGCTTGAAGCTTCCAATTACAAATTTTCCTTGGGAAATAATGCTCCATTCAATCAACAGTTACGGACACGGTATTCCAGTTTTTACATCAAAGTAAGAGCATCTTTGCTCTATCAATTAACCCTTATGGATCTATTTCCGAAAAGTTACACTTCCAGGCCTATGAAAGGCACAACCTACGGTTAACGAAATTAAACAGTATTCACAGTCTTAAATGCCCAACAGTCTCATACCTTTAACATGAAATAAATCGAGTTAAACACGTTTATCAAGTACCCATTCTACATGGCCGTTGGTAAAAACAAAAGGTTAAATTACTGGCCCGAAAACCAAAATGGTGAGGAGGCGAACTCTTGCACTCCTAGAAATTTACATTAAATGCATAAAACTCTACTTCGGTTTATGCCCCGACGCTACAGAGGCTTAGCCTCTACTACTGAGGTGAATAGATGGAGAAAAATATTTAAGTTACAGAAATTACAAGATAGAAATTGTCACAGAATCATAGTTACCTCAACATCAAGTTGAGAGGGAATACGAGAGGGTACCTCGCTCTCTATTTCCTGATTTCAGTTAAGTTCTTTCGGCTAGTTTGAAATTTACATTTTAGAAATTGAAATTACATTAATGAACATTTTAAACCTTCCTCTCGAGCTGGATTTGAAAGTCTATCAGATTTTAAACTGGATCTGCCATTACCTTGAGCTGGAGGACCTCCCTAAGATGGACAAGGCGCTACCGCCTCCCTTACGAACACACACTAGACTATAGACTGGAGCGATCACAAAGACAACCTGGTCCGAAAATGTGCTAGCTTTTATAGCCGAGGGGAATGTTCCAGAAAACACTGGACTAAGACCCGACACACCCCAAATTCTCATTGGATAAGCAAATAAATACCAGAAGTTTGGATTGGACGAATAAATAATGTACAAAATTTTTCATTGGCCAACACCTTAAGTTGACGAGAAGAGATAGAGGCGTTGTGAACTTTAGCACAACGAAAACAAAGTATAAAGAATTCCTTTGAGGAAACCTTAACATTCAAAATTACCCTTGAATTATAATAGTTTATCTTCACACCAGAGGGCACACAATAAGTTTATAGTAGCGACATCTGTTGAGAAATGTTCAAACTTCTTGTACTAGTTGGTGCCAGCTTAATATTTAAGATGACATTCTCCAAGCCGCTTAATTTAAATGTACGGGGTGGGTGTACCTCCGGCACAGACCTTCACCCCCAAAAGTCTTTCCTCAAGTGACACAGTCTGAAATTTTTGCTTTTCAGAAAAATTTGAAGTTGAATTTGGTAGTCGGAAAATGTCTTGAGGTAAAGTTTTTTTGTAAGTAAGTAAGTATGCCGTAAATAAGTTTTGAGGTCTTCCTGAAACCGTAGAAGTCCGGGAGGTACAATTCAAGTTTGACGGCAAGAGCGGCCGCCACAGCCGATACCCGGGTAGGGTCCCCCGGATCCCCCAGTACCCTCAGATACATCTCTCCGGTAACTTGAGAGGAGTAGCCATGGTGATGGTCGCCATAGACCAGATATTGAGACACTGCTTCAAGATAAAGTAGGCGGCTGTGTTACCGCACCTCAGCCCTTGTTGGTAAGTATGGTGCTCAAGTTGAAGGAGACTGGGCCAGAGCGGGGTGGGCCCTTACGCCACGCCAACATCACTCGCCAGATGTTGTGACCCGGCCACAGATGACAAAGAAGGCACTGAAACAATAATTCACTGGGCGACAATGGTGTTTTCATGGAGAGAGCGAGTTTGTTTATATTTAAGCTGCAGGTTCAGATGAGGCGGGTGAATTCATGGATGAGTGTGTGGAATGCAAGCTCGGGTTTCGGAGGCTCGGGAAATGTAATAGCAGGCCGACAACTGAAGAAAAGCACCTATTTTTAGAGAGAAAGATGTACACAGGTGAAACAATAAAAGATAATACACTAGAGAGATATTAGTGGGGCAGAAGGCCTCCACTTTTCAATTTACAATTTACATTATTAATTTTAAGATGCTAAGCTGTTAAGGAAAGAAATATAACTAACTCCTCGCTGCCATAACTTAGTGGCCTATACTGCAAAACAACAGATTTCATGCCGGTTTTACTTGAGACAGGTGCACTCTAAAATTCTTTCAGTGGCTGGGTTGCTCACCAAAAGTGTGACCGGTATTAAGAAATTAAAAATAATACATGGCCCGTGAAATCTGGGGGCAAGGTAGCCTGCCGGTACAAAATTCTTAACCATGACCTGGTCTCCGACCATTAAATTTGTGGGCATCCGTCCACTATCATATCCCTCTTTAACTTTTTCATGAGAGGCCTTAAGGTTACTTTTAGCCTTCTTCGACGGGTCTCTGATGTTATCGGTATCTATTGTCTCTGGCAATATCTCATTGATGGACCAAAGTATAGATAAAAGCGTGCTTGGAACAAACATGAACACGAGAGAGGCAGGAGTGATCTTGTGGGACTCATGAACAGCCGAATTTAAAGCAAAAGATAACCAATGCAGGGAAGTATCCCACCGAGAGTGATCTTCATGACAAAAAGTTATCAAAGCAGATCGAAAATTACGATGGACATGCTCAGCCAGAGATTGTCGAGGGTAATATGCAGAGGTAGTGCAACAGGTATAGATCAATAAAACAGAAATTTCGAAGTAAATTAGATGTAAATGCCTTAGCGTTATCGGAAACTATACATTGACAAGGACCAAAAGAAGCAAAAATAATACTAAAGCAAGAAATGGTAGACTGAGCGGTAGCCGACTCAGTCGGAAATAACCATGATCTACACATACAAGGATTAATTTATTCCGATTCCCCTTAGATTGGGGGAATGGTCCGTCTTAGTCTATATACAAACGCTCCATAGGGCGAGAGGTTTGATGTGATGGCAATAGCAGACAAGATGGGCTTACTCAGCAAGCAATATTTACATGCTTTGACCATTTCTCTTATTTCGCCGTCCATGCTCTTCCAGATAAACATTTCTCTAATTTTCTCTCTGGTTTTGAAGATGCCTAAATGCACCCCTAATGGGGTCTCATGATAGTACTTGAAGATCATGGGCACAAGAACAGCCGGAACAACTACTTTCATCTTCTAATCGTGCCTCGAAGGCAGCACAGAACCCCATTCCTCAGTACAAACGGACAACATGTTCCCCAGGAGAAAGGGTTTCCATTATAGGAGCCAACACTGGATCTTCTCGTTGATATTTCTCGATATCACGAAACAACATAGGGGCATCAGTCAAAATAGCACTAACACCTGAAGGTATGGGCATGGGAGGAGAAGAACTGTTCTCCTATTCAATGGGCTCAATGTCACTAGAAAATATGGGGCTTAGTCCAACTGCTACCACGTTCTGTTATCCTCTAATGTGTCGCAGGTCGAATTGAAAAGCTGAGATACGGATAGCCCAACGGGCGATACGTCCAGTACGACGAGGCCTAGCTAAAACCCAACATAAAGCCTGATTGTCAGTTTCTAACTCGAATTTGACACGCTCCAGATAAAGGCGGAACTTCTCCAAAGCAAACAGGACTACAAGTCCTTCTAACTCATAGATGGAGTACTTGGCTTCTGGAGCCGATAAGATCCTAGACGCATAGGCAAATAGGCCGCCTTTCGAGTTCAGTTTCCTGAAGAAGGACGGAAGCAACAGCAGATGACGAGGCATCGGTTTGAACTATGAATTTCTTAGGGAAATATGGCATGGATAATATTGGGGCGTTACAAAGAACTAACTTGAGATCTTCAAACGCAGCTTGCTGCGATAGCACCCATTCGAACTTGACACCTTTCCTACGAAGTAGGTTTAGGGGCGCCACCCTATTAGCGAAGTTAGGAATAAATTTCCTGAAGACATTCACCATGCGATTTCTTTGACGTCCTGAGGCGGCTTGAAGTTACTAATAGCCTGCGCCATGGAATGGCCGATAGCAAGACCATCGGGTGACACAATATGTAGCGGTATAATTTAAGGACTATGTAAAATTACCGCTACACCGAAAAAACTTCTGGTGCGGAATTTAAAAGCAGAAAGAAATCATCATTTAACTTGGCGCCAGGAAGTACTACACAACTATTGGACGTAAATTGCTAATTGTCATGCATACTAAAGACCTGATTGGACTAATTTATTTATAACGGCGGATAATCACTTTGTTATTGGATGTTAGTGGTACATTGTTATTCACGAACTGAGTATTGGCGAGTTTCGCCGCTCGACTTTCAACTCTTTTTGGAGCGCACTCTTGTGCCGCCTGCATGAAACGGGTTGTTCTGAAGCGACTTCCCGACAGGCAAGATGCCGGTGAAGTTAGTTGCTGTAACTATGGCCTGCAATGGGGCTGTGTGTGTCTACGAACCACCCTAGCATGATTTTTAGTGCTTCTTAATCTGTAAAACTTGTGTGGTGGGTGGAAATTTCAACTTCTTGGACCAAAATGTATTTTAAAATATGTTCTATTTGATCGTCGCTTCTTCTGCAGTGCGTGCCTGTTCCCGAGGCATTACTGTTGTTTCCTATAGTAAGTTATGTGAAGGATTCACCTTATGCATCATCGTCATCACCTTGGTAAGTCAGTACCTGTATGAATTACATCTCATCTGTGGATGCCGGAAGTGTATCGCTACATTGGAGCTCCGGTATTGAGAAATTCAAAATGTCGGAGCAACGTTTTTCTTTTAACTGCATTGCACCTAAGAGTGACATTCGTCTTCGAATTTGGCCATTTTTAAAGATGCTGAAAATTATCCTCTAATGTGAAATTCGACGTGTCCTTTCAATATACCTACGATTTAGTTGGGTGAAATTTCACTAATTGAACAGTGTAACTTACAGTTGGTGGAAGGGTTGTGGTAACGGCTGGCGCGTGATCTTGATTATCTACAACACAAGTGGGTTGGTTTTTATTTATCTTGAAGAGTTGAATGTTGTCCGAAGTTGCACGTCTGTGTAAAAACTGAAAATTAAGTGTTTTTTTCAAAACTAATTGAGGGATCTGTTCATAAGGCTGACCACCTTAAGGGAAATCACGACGTAATAGTTCATTGTAAATGCAATGATTTATAATTCTGTACCAAGGTGAATACCGAAGTGTGCTTCTAGTTGATTTTTCTCGTTATCTGTGCCTACCTTTAGATTTCTTAAAATTTAATTCTTAACGTTTTACTTATTATTATTATTATTATTATTATTATTATTATTATTATTATTATGATTATTATTATTATCATCTCTTATTGTCATTGCTTCATATTCGTAGTTTCGGTTTCCGGGTCTGTCCTTCGTTAACGGCATTGTTGTGGAATGCTACTTTCCTTTGTTGATTAGATAACGGATTGATTAGCTTGCGTTATCGTGGCGTAACTTGAGTTGGTAACAATGCTGGTGGTGTGCTGGCGTACGTTGTTGTGTTGTGACCTTACGCCGGGAGTGTGATGATATGGTTCACAAGTTGAGTTTTAAATCATTTTCAGTGTTATTGTGTTTCCTCATTATTGATTTCTTTCAAACATCTATTGATTCTCCTTTGAAGTGGGCTCTTCCTTAATTTTATTTGAGCCTATCTTATGTTTCTTCCGGACTTTGCCATTCTGATTTGGGAACGCGGATAATTGTTGCCTTAAAGCCCTTCTGTTTTCACTAAGGTATCTTTGAAACCGAGTATGTGTGGTCGTAAGGGCCTGTTGGCAATTTATTGTTTTTTTGAGAAATAATTTGGAATTATTTTATTATTTGTAAGTAATGTAACTAAAAAACTATTTGTTAATTAGGTACATTTAGGGACGGCCGTACCCGGGAATGGTGCACCTTATTCATAAATTTTAAAAGTACTCATTATTCTAAATTTCATTTCAATACCGAGCTCGGAATTTTCTTAAAATTTTTTTTGCTAGGGGCTTTACGTCGCACCGACACAGATAGGTCTTATGGCGACGATGGGAGAGGAAAGGCCTAGGAGTTGGAAGGAAGCGGCCATGGCCTTAATTAAGGTACAGCCCCAGCATTTGCCTGGTGTGAAAATGGGAAACCACGGAAAACCTTTTCTTAAAATAACAGCAACCATAGGTGGTTTTTAAAGAAAAAGGGTCGTTAAGCCATGTTGTTTCCAGTGTGTTTGGGGACCTTCCGCTAATGGTCATGTTTTGAGTAGGTTCTTGGAGACCTACTTGGTAAATTGGTACTTGATTTTCTGTTAATTATGTACTCTAGTCTTAGCTAGTTCATACACCCCTTTGTTTTTCTTAGTTTACATTAAAATTTGGTCCTTTATGTGTAACAGTGAATTGTTATTGTTGTGAATTGCTCTACCCTGGTACCCTTTTCCATCGCTTCCCTTTTCGTGTGTTTGTGTTCTATCGAGGCCCTTCTCTATGTAGCTGGCGTGATAACGCTGGGAAGAGCCTCTTATGTCTTTGGTGGTTGCGCTAGCAATCGCGGACTTGGGCTGCGGTGTTGTGCCGCCTGTTGATTGGTTGCCCTCCTCTGCGCTTGTTGGTGTGCCACAAATATGCCCTAAGAATGACATAGAAGGTTCAGCAAAAGCTACCTTAGAAAACCTGTCAACCCAGCCTTACTAAGGCGATTTAAAACTTCCTTGAGATGATGTATCGTCGAGATAAAGATATTCAAATTCGATGTCGGAAAAATATCCTATCCAGCAGTCTAGTAAGGACAGCCGCGCTCGTGGGGAGCACGAAGGTTACGTGGTTGTATTTATACAAATTCCAATCAGTGGCGAAAGCTGTCAGATATTTGGATTCTTCTGCCGGAGGTATCCGATTATATGCTTAATTAAGACCTAAGATGCTAAATAACTTAGCCTTTCGAGACCATGAAAAACAAGAATGAAGATCAGGAAGGGCCACTGTTTGTAATACGACCTTACGGTTTAAAGGTCTGTAATCGATCACAGACCTGAAACCACCTTGGGGTTTCGGTACAAGAAAAATGAGCGATGAATACGCTAACTTTGAAGGTCGAATAATACCGCCCTTTAACATGTGATCTATAATCTCCTTAAGAACCTTCATTTGAGGTGAGATAGCCCGTATGGAGGAAATCTTACAGGAATTGGATCCGTCACCTCAACCTTATACTCAACCAGATGAGGGACACCAAGGGTTACCAAAAATACATCCGGAAAAGACTGACACAACCTTCGAATACTTTCAGCCTGGTCCTCAAGTAGATGCCGAAGAACTAACGACATCTCACTCTGGGTAGACAAAATACATAAATGTGAAGCAGAACTACATTTTAAAAGGGGAATACTAATGTTACTATTAAATTTGAATGTGCACGTCCTGCTCTGAAGAACGAGCACAAGACCAGAATGCGACATGAAATCAGCCCCCAATATTACTTTTTAGCAACAAACAACTTATTTTCCATGTGAATTTCGAAATGCGGATTTTAGCACAGTGGAAAGTTTGCCGAAACGCTTTCAATAGGACACGAACGATAGTCTGGAAATTTACAGCAGGCTTTCAATTTAGAGTAACACTCCTTGTAAATAATGGAGCTAACTCTTCCTGAATCTAACAGCGCGTTGACAGGTTTTTTATTTACCTCAACTTTAAGATATGGCACAAAACCTGGGGTCTCAGAAGAGATTCTAAGACATTTCCTAGCTCTGCAAATGATAAATTAGAGAGGGTATTTTCCTCGCATTGTTCGGTGCCTGATTTAACGTGGGCTGAGCCTCGGGCAGTTGAACATTGTGACACAGCCGATGATGCTAGTCACTTCCTATCGCCTAAGTTAGTGGAGGCAGCACCAGAAGTTGAACAGGAAGGTGTGCTGTTAAGTGAAGTGTAGTTTATGAATAGATGGGAAAACGACCCGCATTTAAAACAACCTTGGGACGGGCCTGTTCCGTTCCTAGTTCCACTAGGTATTGCTAAGGGACACTTATTCCTAATGTGTTCTATCTATCCGCACACATAACACTTGCGCGGAGGGAAGGTTCGGCGAGGTGGTGGCCGAGAACTGATAGATGACGGAGGGGGCTCCCTGACGACTCATAAGGTGCCGGCGTACCTCACTCCCTTGACTGACACTGCCATTGCTTCAAGTTCAGAGAATGTTTGAGGTCGAGAAGCAAAAAAATAACTACGACCTATATGATGGAGTAATTCCTTCGACAATGGTTTGCATAATTAGATCTTCGGGAAAATGTAGAGCGAGTAGCGTAGTATAGCATTTTATGTCTTGAATTAAATCGGCCAAATTCTCGTCCGACCTCTGTACTCGGAAGTATTACTTCTGTATTAAAGATGACGTAGCTCTAGCTGGTAGGTATGGAAGTCTTCTATTGAAGATCTATCAGCTATGGATTTTACAATTTTGTCCGAGAGGACGCCCACAGAATAGGAGTACATTATTTGGAGAATTTGCGAGTGAGAGAAAGCAAATACTAAGGTATGATTTTGAAATTCAAGTAGGAATCATAGGAATGAAATTACCTCTTTAGTTGAATTAATCGAAAATTTGGAGATACCCTAAAGCAAAATGGCTAAGTGGTGGGGCAAGCTACTAGAACCCGGAGAAATAATAGGGGACGGTATTGGAGGTTGAGAGGATTCAACCACTGCATTACTGATAAATAAGGGCGGAAGTTCTTTTAAGTACTCAGACACTGGTTCCGATGTGACAGACGTTTGTTGAGTGACTGCCGACTTCCTACTCTCAGGAGATCTACTAGAGTCCTCTTCCGCAGTCAACTTTACAGTTGGAACATGGCCACTTTTAGCACTAGCGGCCCCTGGCAACAATTGACTAACCCTATCAGACATGTGAGAAAGATGTTCCTTAGCATGCGCATGCTTTAGTTTTAGAGAAAATAGTTTTCTAGCCTTATTGTAAAAATGGAATAATCCAGCTTGAACACTCTTAAGTTGATTAGTACACGAGTCACTTAGTTCAAAAACTAGCAACAGATGCTAGCTTGGTGGTATCATCAATGATAGTGGACAGAGCCTCATCAATAGCTTTCTCCCCAAATACCGGGATAAAAATGGGAAATTCTAATGACTTTTTAAGTGCGGCAATATCTGCCGCAACCGCGCCACCAGACTGGATCTTCCTAACAAGAAGTTCATAAATTAATTCCTTCTTGCGCAGGTCCTCAGCTGCAAGGACTTCACGAAAAACCAGACATAGTGGGAGAAATGCTGGCAAAATTCCAGCAACCAAAACACTTTTAGAATTCGGTGTTGATTTCTATGAATAGCCATCAAAAGACCCATTCAACTACGCTCTGCTACCACTTGTAACGATGTTAAGATGGAGAGGGGAGATGAAGGCGCGGGCATGAATGGGTGGATATACCGAAATCGAAAGGTTGAATTAAAACTTTAAAATTGATAGTTTTACTTCTCGTAATTTTCCCCTTTTTTCTTTTCAAATCTTAATACTTTGACAAACAATTAACAATTGGTTACACAAGTTAGCCTGTAAGCTTGAAAATCACCTTGAGAGTGGTCTAAAATATTCAGATAACAATTTTACAGGTTGAGCTTGAAGCTTCCAATTACAAATATTCCTTGAGCACTACTGCTCCATTCAACGAAGAGTTAAGGAGACGGATCTCCCAGTTTTTACACCAAAGAGCATCTTTGCTCTAACAATTAATCCTTAGGAACCTATTTCCAAAAAGTCACACTTCCAGGCCTATGAAAGGCACAACCTACGGTTAACAAAATTAAACAGTATTCACTGCCTTAACTGCCCAACAGTCTGATCCATTTAACATGAAATAAACAGGTTTATCAAGTACCCATTCTACATGCCCGTTGGTAAAAACAAAAGGTTAAATTACCGGCCCGAAAACCAAAATGGTAATGAGGCGAACTCTTGCACTCCTAGAAATTTACATTAAATGCATATAACCCTATTTGGGTTTATTGCCCAACGTTACAGAGACTAAGCGTATACTACTGAGGTGACTAGATGAAGAAATATATTTAAGTTACAGAAATTAAAACATAGAAAATGTTACAAAATCATAGTCGCATCAAAATAAAGTTGAGAGGGAACAGGAGAGGGTACCTCACTCATTATTGCCTGATTTCGGTTAAGTCTTTTTGGCTTGTTTTAAATTTACATTTAGATTTTGAAATTTAGATTTTGGAAAATTAAGTTAAATTACTATAAGATTTGAAACATTCCCATCAAGCTGGCTTTGAAAGACTATCAGATTTTAAACTGGATCTGCCATTACCTTGAGCTGGAGGACCTCCCTAAGATGGAAGAGGCGCCACCGCTTCCCTTACGAACACACACTAGACTGTAGACTGGAGCGATCACAAAGACAACCTGGTCCGAAAATGTGCTAGCTTTTATAGCCGAGGGGAAAGTTCCAGAAAACTCTAGGCTAAGGCCCTACACACCCCCAATTCTCATTGGATAATAAAATAAATATCAGAAACTTTTGATTGGCCGAAAAATAAATGTACAAAATTCTTTAAGTTGACGGGAAGGGATAGAACTTAAGCGCACTGAAAACAAAATATAAACAATTCAGTTTAGGAAACCTTAACATAATATTACCCTTGAATTTTAATAGTTTATCTTCACACCAGAGGGGACAACATATGTTTATAGTAGGGCCATCTGTTGAGGGATGTTCAAACTTCTTGTACTAGTTGGTGCCAGCTTAATATTTCAGATGGCATTCTCCAAGGCGCTTAATTTATATGTACGGGTCGTGTGTACCTCTGGTACAATTATCAACATACTATTGGATGGGAATTTCTTATGGAGGGTAACTCTTATAAATATCTGGACGTCAACGTAAAAGTAACCTAAGGTGGAACACAAGTTTCGTAAGTGTACACAGAACGAATTATTACACTTTGACGTAAATATGTCTTATGGCTGGGGGTCATCCGAAAATTTGTGTAACATGAGACGACAAAATGCGTGACGGAAGTGTAACCATAGCAACCGTGCAGGCTATGATGTAAGGCATGGATGGATGGTCAGACAATGTTACCTAACAACCGTGGAGGCTCTGATGTAAGGTATGGATGGATGGTCAGACAATATTAACTAACAACCGTGCAGGCTGTGATGTAAGGTATGGATGGATGGTCAGATAATGTTACCCAACAACCGTGCAGGCTGTGGTGTAAGGTATGGATGGATGGTCAATGTTACCTAACAACCGTACAGGCTGTGATATAAGGCATGGATGGATGGTCAGACAATGTTTCCTAACAACCGTGCAGGTTGTGATATAAGGTATGGGTAAATGGTCAGACAATGTTACCTAGCAACCGTGCAGGCTATATTATGGCTGGTTGCTATCTGAAATAAGCAGCCGTTGATGAATGGGCATGGCCGGGAGAGAAGTTTATGATCATTTGCTTTTAGCAAAGGGAACAGTGCTTTCTTTTAATTAGAGTACGGTAGCGGCAGTGCGAGACCTGGGCTAGACCGAAGGCTACTCATATCAAACAGAGGTTATTAATAAACTAAAGGTTATAAAGGTAACAAATTCCTTGCTTAGTGATTTTAATCCCGTATAACAAGAAGAATGTTAGCGAGACTTGGGTGGGAATCATTGAAGGCCAGAAGACAGAAATCGTCGATTGTGTGCTTTGGAGGCCACCTGCTGAGAGTTGAAGAGCGCAGTCCTACATACATAAGTGGGATTGCATATTCATGTAAAGTTACGAAGTCGCTATTTGTATTTTGTGGGTTATTTTGTTTGATACCAGAATCACTCAGTCTCATTGAAGCTCTTTGATGTGAGGGGGTGTTTAGAGCAGGTGAAGTGTTATCTAGTCCTGTAATGATCAAGATGGTGTCCCGTAGGGCAGTGTTATTGAACCTACCTCTTTTCTTAAACATATACACGACAGAAATAATAAATAAGTTATAGGATTTTGAGCGACTGCTGGGGAATCTGGACATAGTTATGAGATAGACAGCAGAGAGTTGTATGATGGTCAACGGAGTTAAAAGTGAGTATTACTAATAGAAAATGTCCTCTCAGTTTTAATTACAGTGTTAATGGAGTGACAGTATGTCCTGGGGAACACTGCAACTGAGCTGTTAATGTAATGCACCTGTCCCGGGCATCGACAGAGTACGAAGTTTCACAAATATGTCACGGATTGATATTTTATGGATGAAGAACTTCTGAGAGTCAAACCCGGACATGGAAGTCCCATTCTCTCTTATTGAACTCTTTCAGTAAGAAATGATCTCCAGTGGGGTAACCGCATAAACGAGGTTATTAAGAACGGTTACAGATCTCATCACATGGTTATGAGTGTTTTTAAGGGTTGTAGCAAGGACGTAAAGGAGAAGGCGTGTAAGTCTCTGGTAAGACCCCAATTACAGTATGGTTACAGTGAATGGTATCCACACCAGGACTACTTGATACGAGAACTGGAAAAGATCCAAAGGAATCGAGCGTAATTTGTTCTGGGTGATTTCCGACAAAAGGGTAGCGTTACGAAAATATTGCTAAGTTTGGGCTCGGAAGACTTGGAGAAGGGAGACAAGCTGATCGACTAAATGGTATGTTCTGAGCGCTCCGTAGAGTGATGGCGTGGAATGATATTAGTAGACGAATGTCCGGCTTCATGGCTAAATGGTTAGCGTGCTGGCCTTCGGTCACAGGGCTCCTGGGTTCGATTCCTGGGAGGGTCGGGAATTTTAACCACCATTGGTTAATTTCTCTGGCACGGGGACTGGGTGTATGTGTCGTCTTCATCATCATTTCATCCTCATCATGACGCGCAGGTCACCTAAGGGCGTCAAATCTAAGGACCTGCTCCTGGCGAGCCGAACATGTCCTCGGAAATTCCCGGCACTAAAAGCCATACGTCATTTCATTTCAGTAGACGAATAAGCTTGAGTGGAATTTTAAAAGGCAAGAAAGACCACAATATGAAAATGAAGTTGGAATTCGGTAAGACAAACTGGGGCAAATGTTCGTTTATAAGAAGAGGAGTTAAGGATTGGAAAAAAATATCAAGAGGGATGTGTGATGCATTTCCAACTAGTTCTAAATTATTTTGGAAAAATCTAAGTAAAGAACTGGCAAGGAATGCGCCACGTGGGCGACAGGCCAAAGTGGAGATCAATGGCGATTGATTGATTGATTGATTGATTGATTGATTGATTGATTGATTGATTGATTGATTGATTTTATTAATGATGGTGATCACGAAAGTGAAATATGGGTTAAGACGCAGGGAAGGTAACAGCTGCTAGTTTTCAGCTCTCATTTTAAATTCTGGCAGTGCGGAAATCATGTGACTGAGATGATGGACAACATTTTTATTGTTGCAGTCAAAATATACCTAGGTAGTTTGGTGTTTTACTGTTGTTCGTACTGCATATTCTGTGAATTATTGTGACTCGCTCTTTTCACGTGGTCACAGTAGAACGTAAGTGAAAGTGTTTTCTCTTGCGGGACATTTAATTTTGGTGACGTAAGAAACTGAGAACTATCAAGGATGTAATTTACAACTCCGTGTCGCATATATCCGTAAGTGATGCGAGGTCTGTGAGCAGACAAACAAAAGACGTATTTTGTGATGAAGGGAAACGTTTCTGGACTAGTTCTATTAGTTTGATGTCTTCATTGTAACATGAAACATCGAGGGCTATGACCAAGCTACACCGAAAAGAACGAGTCAAGGCTGCGGTTTGTCCCCTCTCCTTTTCAGTATTTATGTACAGTGAGTTTCTCTCATAGGTTGGCCGACGGGTGCACCTAGCACATCTGCTTCACCCCCCACCCCGCGACAGCACTTCGCTCACTTTATGCATACATGGGATTAGGATTAAAATTAAAAATTATGAAAATGAGCTCGTACTTTATGACAGGAGATGTTCTCCTCTAACCGATGAGAGAAACTCACTACAGAACAGGCAGTAAAGGAAATTAAAGAGGAATTTGGAAATTGAATCACAATCTAAGGAGAGGAAATTTTCCGATTATACTGGTGTTTTATCTGAGTCTGCAGAAGATCTGGAGACATTTCTGAATGGTATGGACAGAGTTTTACGGAAGTAGTACAAGACGAAAATAAATAAGTCCAAAACAAAAGCAATGGAGCGCAGTCGAACGAAGGCACGTGATGCAGGAAATATTAGATTAGGAAATGAAGTCTTAAAGGAAGTGGATGCATCTTGTTACTTGCGTAGTAAAATAACTAATGATGGCAAAAGTGAGGGCGATATAAAACGCAGACTAGCAAAAGCAAGGGAGGCCTTTCTTAAGAAAATAAATTTACTCACTTCGAACCTTGATATAGAAATGAGAAATATGTTTCTGAAGACTTCCGCCTCAAGCGTGACGTTGTATAGAAGTGAACCATGGACGATAACTCGCTCAGAAAGGAAGAGAATGGAGGGTTTTGAAATGTGGTGTTACAGAAGAATAGGTAGATCGAATCACGAATGAAGAGATGCTGAATGAAGTTGGTGAGAGGAGACTGAGTTGGATAAATTCGACCAAAAAAAGCGATAGAATGACAGTACACATCTTAAGACACCCAGGACTTGTCGAGTTGGTTTTTGAGGGAAGAGTAGGCTGTAAAAACGGTAGGGGTAGCGGTAGTGCATATAGGATGTAGTAGTTACAGATAAACGAAAAGGTCAGCACAGGATAGAGTGACATGAAGAGCTGCATCCAGCCACTCTGTAATCTGATGGCACAAACGACAACATTGTCTCAAGGGTTCTAGATAACAGTAGCTCTTCAGTTATACTACAACATACCTGTAAGATAACAGTAGCTCTTCAGTTATACTACAACATACCTGTAAGATAACAGTAGCTCTTCAGTTATACTACAACATACCTGTAAGATAACAGTAGCTCTTCAGTTATACTACAACATACCTGTAAGATAACAGTAGCTCTTCAGTTATACTACAACATACCTGTAAGATAACAGTAGCTCTTCAGTTATACTACAATATACCTGCAAGATTACAGTAGCTCTTCAGTTATACTACAACATACCTGCAAGATAACAGTAGCTCTTCAGTTATGCTACAACATACCTGCAAGATAACAGTAGCTCTTCAGTTATACTACAACATACCTGCAAGATAACAGTAGCTCTTCAGTTATGCTACAACATACCTGCAAGATAACAGTAGCTCTTCAGTTATACTACAACATACCTGCAAGATTACAGTAGCTCTTCAGTTATACTACAACATACCTGCAAGATTACAGTAGCTCTTTAGTTATACTACAACATACCTGCAAGATAACTAGCTCTTCAGTTATACTACAACACACCTGCAAGATAACAGTAGCTCTTCAGTTATACTACAACATACCTGTAAGATAACAGTAGCTGTCCAGTTATACTACAACATACTTGTAAGATAACAGTAGCTCTTCAGTTATACTACAACATACCTGCAAGATTACAGTAGCTCTTCAGTTATACTACAACATACCTGCAAGATAACAGTAGCTCTTCAGTTATGCTACAACATACCTGCAAGATAACAGTAGCTCTTCAGTTATACTACAACATACCTGCAAGATTACAGTAGCTCTTTAGTTATACTACAACATACCTGCAAGATAACTAGCTCTTCAGTTATACTACAACACACCTGCAAGATAACAGTAGCTCTTCAGTTATACTACAACATACCTGTAAGATAACAGTAGCTGTCCAGTTATACTACAACATACCTGCAAGATAACAGTAGCTCTTCAGTTATACTACAACATACCTGTAAGATAACAGTAGCTCTTCAGTTATACTACAACATACCTGTAAGATAACACATTATTAAACGAGGGATGACATGTTTCGTTCTTGAAAGAAAATCATCACATTCTATCAAGTCACACTCAAGTAATATTCATGTTTAATTCTTAGAACTTATATTAATGATGTCCTCGTTCTGTCAATGGCATTTCAGTTTGTTTGAACACTACAAGTTCTGAATTTGACCAAAACGCGTGGGAAGGACATTGACGGTGCATTTGTTATGCTTGAAGGCAAGTTAGATATATTTTAAATCACATTTTTCTGAGGGTAAACGTAAATTTGGTTGAGTTTAGTTCCATTCCAGTTGCAACACGCGCTGCTAAACATCTCCCGTACTCAGCACTCAAACGTATTAAGAAAAAACGTTACATATTTTTCTTTACATTTAGGGCGATGTGGAGCGCCATGTATGTGGAAGTGGGTGTGCTACCTTGAGGTCTCCATAACGAGAACAAGGTCAGTTCTGGGGTACACAGTTTAGGTCCGCTCTCCTCGACACATGTTATGTCCCTGCAACGTTCAGGTTTAGTCAGTTCTGTGATGCTTGAGAGACAACTCTGTACGGCTCGCTTGATAATAATATTGAATGATTGCTTGTACAATTAAATGGGAACAATGACAGGAGGTATGTTAGCAGCGAACTCGATGAATGACCTTGTAGGTATACATTGGCTTTAAAAATACTGGGGTCATGCGAGGTTAACCCAGGAAGACACGTTACCTGGAGAATGATGGACTTGGCCTTGGAAAGAAGGAGAAGTAGAGTGAGACTAAGATAAAACTAAATGGGGCCACAAATAGAACACTGAGGAAGGCATAGCAGTCAATAATGAACGTGTACTGATTTTTAAAATAGTTCATAGACTCGAGGACCCGTGCTGTTCAACAGCATGCGTTAAATAATAGGTCAGATTGATGTGCCTATGCTAGTCATATTGTTTTGCCGGCCAATTTCAGTTATTTCATGAACATTTAACAAGAAGCGTATGCCGCAGTTCGTATTCAGAATTCGTACACTCTGAAGTCATCATGCCATCTGCTTTGTAAAAAATCTATCCATATTTGCTTTTTTAACTCTTGCAGTTGTTGATGTAAAGCTTGGTGTTGTGTATTAGAAGGCAATGGTATTTGTAACCGCGGTTCTTCTATGTAGAGCGGATGTCTTGTGAGCTCATAGGTTAGTCTCAAAGGCGTGTTTTTCGCCAGACAGCACTTTTTTATGATAGATGGCTTTTCTAATGTAGCTAGGTTATCCTTCGATAGATGTTCCCAGATAACGTCTAAGGTCTATGTCATGATGGGGTCCGTTTGTACGTAGACATTTTTCTCTTAGCAGCATGTAAGTTGTTAGGAACGCTCTGCCATCTGTTGCTGGGAAAGGTTAGAGAATCAAAGAGTATCTAGCACAGAATAGTATTCTTCTACATCACAGGAAGTGTATACTCTCAGGCTTGACAGGTAGTAATCAAACATGGCTGCATGCAATGACATTACTAAGGATGAAAATCACATATATCACAATACTAATGGAAGTGTTGGTCGCTTAGCAACCTGCTAAGTACAGAATGCATTGTGGGATAGGGCAAGCCTTCGCCCGCAATTATTGGAGTGATCATTTAATGCTTTTTTCATTACTCAAAGTTGGCTGAACTTAGACACGTATCAATGAGTCATCGGCAGGTAATTCCGCAGAGAATAAAACAAAAACGAAGCAAAGCGGTCCAGTAGAACGGACGGACGGATTTGCTAAAGCTGTTTTTAGTAAACCTTATATATATATAACTACGTAACAAAAATGGTTAATAATTATTTCTTTGTGTTTATTGTATAAAACCAACACGCTGAACGTAAATATGCCGTCATTTTATTCAAATATTGATACTTTTTGATATTTTAACGGTTTCTGAAAATTGTGAATTTACCCCTTCTTATGGCAATCGTATGTTTTCGAAATGATGACCACTAGATCGCTCTAATATGATGTTCCAACTTTATTGGTATACATCCGGAATGGTTCAAAATATCGACTTATTTCAAAATCCAACTGTATATATCGATATGCATCGATATTTTTTTACAAAATGTCTTCCTGTTGTTTGTGAATGTAGATGCAGTTCTGTGGTTCAAAGTAACGTTGATTGTTTTCTTTTAACGTAAAATCATAGCATATTGAAAGAGGGAGTGAGTCCTCTTTCGTAGTTAATAGGCGGTGGCGGCAGACTGCGCTAGTGTAGCTATGGGTGAACAGCGCTGGTCACGTTAATACAATAAGCGGGCGCGGCACGATACAAAACGTACAGAAATAAATTCTCCAACGACTTCCAGTTGCCAGAATGACCTTTGAATTATTCTCTTTCATGTGCCATGCGTGTACAGTCCGGAATATTTGAATAGAGGAAGCTGGTAAACACACTAATATAATGCCTTAATGTTATCCTATGAAAAGATTTGAACATCAGTAATTCTGAAACGACTTACAATGTATTGAGATATAGTTGAAACTATTATGAATTTTACATTATCTAATATATATACAAAAAGTTTTAACTCACCCTCGAAAGCGTTAGTTGTCCGAAACCTTGCAGAACTTTCGGGACAATTTCGCTGATTTGGACGATAGCAGCTCTTTCCTTATTTCCTTCGCACGGAAGAAGAATCGGCATTTAATGTAATGAAACACTAATTTTCCCACAAGGTCATATCTGTGATCACTGCTGCATCCAAAGTCTGTAGGTCGGACAACTATAGTCTATGCTGTCCAAGCATGTAACAAATATATCAGCCCATAAAGTTTGTTCTGATGGCAATTTTTCTGAGACCTCTTCTACTTGCAAACGCACGCGGTGAAGGATATGTCAAGTATCGCAAGCCTTTCTTCGTGCCATAATCTTTAATGAGGGTAAATGTTGCCAGTGGCTGTTCACTACGAAGAATGCGAGCACAATGTAGCCTGCCAAGTGAAACAGTAAATTCTGTTTTGTGAAGTTTCCCTTGTTAAGAAGAGTTATTTCATTTTCCCTGTCCGTGATTACTATTTTTTCTTTAATTTTGACCTCTGCTGAATCTTTAATTTCTTTTTTCTTACGTTCACTTTCTTTAGCCATTGCACGGATATGACTAACAAATGAATTGAGGGGGGTATCTATCTCCGACTCGCAATTTCTTTTTGGTTCTAATTCAATTCCTACCAAGGTTTTTAACTTGTCTCCTCAAATTCTGAATATTTCGAGAAGCATCGACGTCACAATCAGCTACTTTACAGGGCAAACTGAGACCAGAATCTCTTATTTTTACATTATCATCACTATTAAGTATTTTAGATGTCGAGGGAAAATTGAATTCATTACATTCTAAGCTATTACTGTTAATATTGTCATTGCCAACATGTTCTTTGAGTAACTCTCGTTTTAATGGAGGTTTTCGAATTTTCAGGGAGTTGATTAAATAGGACGGTAAGTTAGGAAAAATATGAGGGACATCTCCTGGCTTTAAGCTCCACCTTATTCTCGGAATTTCAACTTTTCCCCCATTAATAATAAAGGAGTCTACCTTTATCATAAGATCTTCCGAAAAATGACACTTACAAAACCTAGACTTACGCTTAAGCTGCATGTCTTTTCTTGGGATCGCTCTAGCCCACTGAGAGGAATGCTCCTCACTTTCAGGTGGAGAGGACAAATGTTTACCTTCACCTGATCTGTAAGCAGAACGACACCCCGGCACAAAGCACGACGGCATTATCACACTCCACTGTATTCCAAAATATAGTTATTACACTCAAAAAATCACTCCCACTACAAGTAAGCACGCGCGCACTCAGTGTAAACAATGCCATCTGTTCACCCAAAGCGATCGTTGCGCTGCAGTGGCAAATCTCCGCACTGTAGCCACTAGTTTCTCCATTGCTGTAATGGGAAGCGAGTGGAAGTACCCTCAATTCGTCTTTCTATTCGCAATGGTAAAATGCCAACATCCAGAAGTTGTGTTTTGTTATGTTTGGCTATAAACAAGTGAAACATAAAATTGTGCCCGCGCTTATTTCCGTGTGCATGTTACACGTGGCAGCTGCCGGTCTACGTGGGGCAAGAAAATGTACGCCATTAGCAATTCCCCGATAATTGTCACTTTTGTATAGCGGATATTGCGCATTGCAAAATAGCTGCCAATTGCATCACCGCCAGAACAGAATACTAGTGAAAAGGAATTCAAGCAAAATCAAAGGCTGAACTTATTTCATCGCGTCTGAAGCAATATAACATGCTTGATAAATCGTGTAAAATAACAACATAGAGGATTTTGCACGTTTCTCTCAAATGTTCGGAAAAATTTGTTTTTGTTGTGATGTTAATGGTCTCTTTGAACACATTAAGATTCCTCATGAACCAGATCAATGGCGTCTATTGTACCTTATCCAGGGGTAAGAACCCTCCATGACGATGCCTCAATTTCTTGATTAAACATCCGACTAACGCAGGTTGGGTAAAGGTGGGTAAGTTGTCGTGGGTAAGTCTAAATGTCGAAGTTTATAACTTATCTCTAAGTATCATGACAGGAATAATGGAGGTTCATCTCGAATGAGAAACACTGATGTTTTGTTACATAAAATAACCCCGAATCATGCTACAACACAAATACAAATCAGATTAATGGAACGTCAATGAAACTGGCGTTGAAATTAAATTAAAACCAACAAATGTGAATATGGACAACAAGCATTAATTACGCAGATCAAATAAAATGATAAAATGAAAGTTCCAAATACAAATTTAAATATTTATGTTTCGTAATAACTCCAAATTATAGTCCAACGTTCCTCTTCGCATGGAGTAGCACTATTTTAATCATCACCATTATACTATTGGTTGATATTCAGGGCAGTTACCACGATAGTTGCCTTTAAACATGATTTAAGACGCAGTGGGGCATGATATGAACTACGAAAAATACTAGTGGCATTTCCCTACGCTATATGTACAACAATCACAACAATTAAATATCCAAGTATTTACATTGGATCAGGTGGGGAAAACTTATATACTACACTGACTCGACGTGAAACGCGGTTCACCAAAAGATCTAGTAAGAACTAGATTAACCACAACCATGCACTCAGCACTCGGGCTGTTCCCCAATAATCTACAAGACAACAGATCAAAACACCATGAAATCACATAAAAACCATCCTGTAAGAAAAAACAAATAATATAAGTTAATAAACACATGGAAAGCAATGGGAAACATCGCGTTCCTCTTGCTGCATTTGCGCACCGGTAAGTGCCCTTCATCATTCACATTTCCTGCTTTGCAGTGGGCTGAAAAAGAATGCTAAAACTCAAGATTGCTCTTGGAAATCGGTCACTGTTTTGAAAGATTATATTACGGAAATAGCTTCTCACTTCGCGATATCTGTCTAACCTTGGCTGGTAAGCTAACCTGTAGGGCGAACTCGTATCTCGACAACTGCTCGGAGATTCACATACACAATCGTAAATATTGCTACTATAATTCAGCACACACATCAAATTCACTGACCTGACATTTATTTCACGGCAATTCTGATTCTCAATAATATCTCAGAATACCATCACAGGTCTATTCTCGCTTCATACAATTCTTATAACATTTCCAGGCATGCAATCTGCCCGCATAATTGACTTCATATTTCAGCATGCACTAAATTCTCATGTATATTTTGTAATCTCATCAGCCTTTCTCATTAAAAATCAGGGTTCGATTCCCTCTCAAATCATTGTTCAAAACAGTTTCCAACCCACATTAGAAGAATCTATTCTAGTCAACGGTGCATATACAGCTCCACACGTCTCACAGCTCCTGTAATACATGCAGCATGCATCCTATCTGTCACTAATCTTTCTAAATAGATAGGTAAAATTTAGTCTCGACGCCGCGAGTGTGTAACTCGAAAAGTTGATGATTTTGGCAATCTAATCCTTTTATCTCTATCAAACGAAAACGCAGGAATAACCTTAAGCTAGATAACAAGCATAATTCACACAAATAAAATATCCTAACATTTCCCTCGATATCCCATCTAGCTAATTATAAAATAAAAGAAATAAAGAGAAACCATGCGATCCCCGCCTGTCCGTATTTACAGAATCACAAATATAAAATGAACAAATGCCGTTAGGCAAAAATTACACTAAAGAAAATCCCTACTCTAAGCCTTACTAGTATTAATCGTAATTCATAAAACATGCCATTTTTATAATACATGCATCTTATATTGGCAATACCCTGGACATTGATAGCAGTTCACATCCCTGCTCCTATGGGGGTCTACTCCATCTTCAACAGGTTTTCAACACGTGGAACCAATCTTCTTTTTCTAAAGGCGATGCTATCTTGAGGTTAATTCCTGTATAACAACAACACACAAGATTCTGGTCAATAAACCCTTTGTCAGCCGTACTTTAAGGCCAACGTTAATACCAAAACATAAAACACACGTAATATTCACTGTGCAATAAATGTTAAGAGTTTAAATACAGTCATTAAGAGCGGCTCGCGGTTCGATACGAATAGTCTTTCGCGATACGCGACCGGCCTGAAAGTACAATACGGATGAGCGTCTCTCGATTATCAGTCTGCGGCTAATATTACCGTCTGGTTCTTTAATATAAGAATTTGCGACATAGCGCTATTGGCGACTTATAACTGTACCCAGTTTACGTAGCACTAATAAAAATAAATTCACTGTCTTCGGTCAGTGCGACCTTACAATGTTAGACTTCTGCCCACGTAGCAGCAATTACGCATCCCCCGCACACTGTAGTACAACACTGATGCTCACGCAGAGATAAAGGGGAAGTACGGAACGATGTTCACTTCATAACAACACACCCAGAAAGAAGAACGCTCCCGACAAGTGGGGCACTTAAGTAAATAGCCAACGCCGTTGTGGCTAGGGGATTCCCAATATGTTCAAACATTCAACCAATAAGATTTCTTGTTATACACAATGACTTTATGCTTTACTAAAATTAATATCAGATGCACCCCTGATAACTTAATTACGACTCAGATAATTGCTATAATTTATTCCTTATTATTCCTCGCTCTCAGACCTGTGAAAAACCCTCATATAACAGAACTGACTTCTCTTTCTCGCTGCACACATCATACAGATATCAATGTTAGTCAACGTGAGATCTTAATTCTGCGCAGTCCAGAATTCTTATTAGTCACACCCTCGCTTCCTAACTGGCTGAACACCCCTCATGGCCAATGAATTCTACACCTGCCGGGATGTGCTAACTCCTGGTAAAGCTGAACGTTTCCCACGGTTGCAGGCAAGCTTCGCGAAACATACTGCGACATTACGACTCCAGACTTCCAGTCTCAACTGCGCTGTAATCTGCTACTTTTCCAATGCTTGACTGAAGTCCACTTTTATATAATTATTTGATATGCCAAATGTCAGGGTACGGCTCACTATTTACAGCTAGTTCAAGTAAAGTCTGAAAGCTGTCCTACTGCACTTCGCGAACAAGTTTCCGTCCACACCAGTTCATTCTGCACAACTCAAGGAGAGTTTTGATAATATGAAGCTGCTCTTGGAAAATAAAAATATGGATGTTACAAAAGGGATGTTTGTGGTGATTTTCAGATTTTGGGATTTCTTCTTGGGATTCAAGGTGGCTACACTAAATATTCTTGCTTCGTCTGCCTGTGGGATAGCAGAGCAGATGATCAGAATTACACCAGGAAATAATGGTCAACAAGAAAATACTCATTCCAGGTGTACACAACGTAAGAAATGAGCCCGTTGTGTCCAGGGAGAAGATTCTGTTACCACCACTCCATATCAAACTTGAACTTGCTAAACCATTCATCAAAAGGTTAGATAGCACGAATGAGGATCTGAGCCTCTTCAGACAGGTGTCTCCCAAGTTATCTAAAGCAAAATTGAAAGGTGGAATTTTTACCGGACCTCAGATTCGTGTGGTGTTAAAATCATAAGAACTTGTGGATGCAATGACTCTTAATGAACGAAATGCTTGGAATGCTTTTAGAATGGTTGTGAAACAGCTTCTGGGCATAAATAGAAGTGAGAATTACATGAAACTGGTAGAATATTTGATACAGAGTTATCATATACTTGGGTGTAGAATGCCGGTGAAAGAGCACTATTGATTCCTGTAGGCCAAATTTAGGAGCTGTAAGCCTTCACTGCATGGAAATAAGGTATCAAGGGACTGTGCAGGAGGAGAAGGGTCAGAAGAACATAAGAGGAAAAGCCGTTCCAATGTACATTTTTGAATGTCACCATTGGTGTACGAAAATTCAGTGTTATTCAATGTGTTTTCACTTATTCCCAGCAATTCTTGAGGTACTTTATGTTAGATTTCTTCTATAGGACACTATTTTTATTAAATCATTAGGCAATATTAGTAGCATTTAAGAAAATTGAAAAGTTTATTATCACATCCAAAATATTGACACCTAAGAGAAACTGCTTATATGTCCATCACCAATTTAAGCAGTAAACGCAAAGAAAAAGGTAAACAAAAACTTCGTCAAGTTTTGTTATGTGGTGTAATTAATGACGAACTGTTTTCAGGCGACACCTATCAGAAGTTGAAATAAAACAAGATTTCGAAATGCAACACCAACGTCCCCGTAGTTTGAACCCGGCGTTCACCCCATTGGTCTTCATTCTGGAAGTTAAGATTACTACATTTTTCCAATGTGCTTTACGTCACACCGACACAGATAGGTCTTATGGTAACGATGAGAGAGGAATGGGAAGGAAGCGGCCGTGGCCTTAATTAAGGTACAGCCCCTGGTGTGAAAATGGAAGACCACGGAAAACTATCTTCGGGGCAGCCGATAGTGGGGTTAGATCCTGCTATCTTCCGAATACAAGCTCACAGCTGCGCACCCCTAACCGCGCGGTCAAGTCGCTCGGTAGATTAAAATTCGCCTAAAGTACCTCTAGTGATGCCGTTCTTGAGTTGTAATGCCGTTTATATATTTCTGCTTTACAACTATATCGACAACACTTGTGAAACTTTGTAGAGAAGTCACTTTCACTGTTACACGCGTTGTACATCTGTAAAAGCTTCTTATCTACCAGACACATTCACTGGGAGAAGCCACACTCTGAACGTTGAAATGTGTACAATGTTCTGAATGTTTTTTTCGGAATTTATACAAGGCTCTGAAAGTCTACTGGAAATAGCAGAAGATCTGAAAGAAGAATAAAATCCACAGTCTGTTTCCAGTCAGTGACCGGGTCAGGGACGGGATGACTGAAGCCCCAATCTTGCTGCGAGGATAGGAATTGTGCCGGCCACCGAGGCCTGTCGCACTCCTCTGGGACAATGATTCATGACTGACATATGAAATGATAGTGAAGAGTGTTGCTGGAATGAAAGATGACAGGGAAAACCGGAGTACCCAGAGAAGCACATGTCCTGCCTCTGCTTTGTCCAGCAGAAATCTCACATAGAGCGACCAAGGAACTCAGCGGTGAGAGGCCGACGCGCTGCCGCCTGAGCCACGGAGGCTCTAGAAGATTCTGAAAGTTCTATCAAATTTTATAGAAAGCTCTGAAAATTCTTGCAGAATCTGCGGGGGGCTCCGAAATTTCTACTGGAAATAAGAGAAGGTTTTAAAAGGTTCTACCGGATTTTGGATAAGGCTCTGAAAATTCTACCGCAGTTTACAGGAGGCTCTGAAAGTTCTATTGGAAATAAGGGAAGGCTTTGAACGTTCAATCGGATTTTGGAGAAGGCTCTGAAAATTCAACCAGAGTTTGCAGGAGGTTCTGAAAGTTCTATTGGAAATAAGACAAGACTTTGAACGTTATATCGGATTTTGGAGAACCAGAGAACCAGAGTTCGCAGGAGGCTCTGAAAGTTCTACTGGAAATATGAGAAGGTTTTGAACGTTCTATCGGATTTTGGAGAAGGCTCTGAAAGATAAACGGAATTTCGTGGAAGTCTCTGAGGTCGCAGCACGATCTCAATGTGTTGGTCTTCCCGGGGCCATTGCCAAGCCCGTGTTACATCACACATGACATCACTATGTGGTTGGTTTCATGTCTCAATCTTATTGGTTCAGGTAGTTGCATTTAGTGCGGCTGTATGCGGTTCCACCTAACTCATATACTGGACACCATTTGAAATTATTTACGCAAGTCGCAGAAAACCGAGCGGCGTCTTGTTGTTGCTGCTGGCTAAGACGTGCGGGCGCGAGAATATTTTAGAAGAGGTCGGCGCACCGTATCTTTCACGCGACAACCACGAATGTCCCTTAATTCCTATGTTTTGGTGACAAAAGAAGTAAAGTAGAACAAAAAATTCTTGATATATCGGAGGGTGAAAGAAATTGCAAACAAGATGTCAAAAGTTAGAAACACTTACAAATCTTAGGGACACATTTAAATGTAATAATTCGAAAGAGCATTATTTATGAAGCACAATGTTTGTCTGTTCCTTATACAAATCTATACTGTCCCACCAATCTGAAACTAATATTGTCTACAAGAAATTTGAACAGTCCTTTCGATTCCCTAGATTTACGCCATTAGGCACATCAGCTTAGGTTAGTATAGGCGAAATTTTGAATTTGTTGTACAAGGACGTGACAAAGTTCATTTTAAGCCTTACGACACGATGAACAATACTCGGTCCGACCCTGTGGGACACCGAAAACCACGTTTTAAGGCCCTAAGGCTATAGGGACAGGACGTAACCATGGCAACGTGAGCACAGTAGAATACAGGCCTCTAGGTACGTACGTGAGTGCAGCCAAGGCATTCTGCCTAAACATTTTAAACTCATAGTTAGCTTTATTCTGCTGAGATACTTATATTTTGCCTCCGTCTATTTGGATTTTCTTCTCTTTGTTAGATGATACCTACTTTTAAGTATTTCTATATGACACGTAACATATCATTTTGAACTCTGTACAATATAATTAGACATGATGTGTGCTACTTTTTAAGGCGAGGGGCTTTAGAAAATTCGGAGCCTTTGTAGCCGTTGGACAAAGCGAAGTCGGTTTCGACAGTTGTTATTGAATAAATAACAAACACAGACACACGAACAGATTCTTTAAGCTCGAAGCTGAACTTGTGTTTATTATCTGCCCAACATCCAGGCAGCCCTCCTAATGGTACACTAGGTTTTACACACACTGTCATTTTTTCCCTTTATTTATGTATTTTACAGTTTATATCATCTCCACGTTCCACCTAATCATGTTCTAAATAATTTTTTACTGATGATGTACCATAGAGTATGGAAAACGGTTCTGAACCAAAAATTACTTGCTGATATGACTGTCAAATTGTAATAATGATGATATTATAAATTTTTGGTCTTATGCTGTGTCAAGAAAACAATGTGAAACTCTTCACGTTTCGCGGAGAACTTTGCTCCGCGTCTTCAGAAGAAAATATCGACTGTCCCCGAGGAATTCTTCCCAAAAGCCTACATCATGTTTACACGTACGGGCCGTGAAAGGTTAGCAAATAATAATAATAATAATAATAATAATAATAATAATAATAATAATAATAATAATAATAATAATAATAGTACCGACCGGGCGAGTTGGCCGTGCGCGTTGAGGCACGCGGCTGTGAGCTTGCATCCGGGAGATAGTAGGTTCGAATCCCACTATCGGCAGCCCTGAAGATGGTTTTCCGTGGTTTCCCATTTTCACACCAGGCAAATGCTGAGGCTGTATCTTAATTAAAGCCACGGCCGCCTCCTTCCAACTCCTAGGCCTTTCCTGTCCCATCGTCCCCATAAGACCTATCTGTGTCGGAGCGACGTAAAACGCCTAGCAAAAAAAAAAAAAAAAAATTAGTACCGGGGGTACACCTTCTCGGGCCAGTTAAACTGCGCGCCTTCTATAACTTGAACTGGTGCATGACAAAATTCCGTTAGTCACATTTGGCTTTAATATTTCTTACTGTAGCCTCTGTATCATTGGGCCATAAGGGCACTTAGGGTTTTATCTATTTCTATAAGGAGGGCAAGTGTTTCGCCTCCTACCTTTTTGTTTATGGCCTTTTCTTTTTGCACTAAGGCCACTTAGGATGGGCAATTGTGCCCCTGTACATTTATTGTTGTATGTAGGATTGTTTCTGGTGTAAAGTTCCCTTGAGGAACAGAAAGTTATAAACTGTTCAGCAATAGATAAGCCCACCTCGGGGCTACGTGGTGTGACACTTTAATTGAGGACAACTGATGTATTGTTAGTGCGGAATAAGAAATTAACGCCTCTGCAACGCTGGACTATAGTACCTTTTGGAGCTCAGACTCCTAGGTCGTATAAATGATCAGAACAGAACATGCTCTTCGAAAAATACTGTTCCTATCAAGAGCTCTTTTCTATGTAAATCAACCAAGCTATTAACAATTGTAAATTTTGTACCTCATTTTCGGATTTTAACTGATGAGCTGATGAGCTCATTAATATTGTTGTTATTCATTCAGATTTTCTATTTATCAATTTTAAATTGGAGAAAAAAGTAAAGAAGTAAAATTTCAAAATTTGTTGTGTTAAGTTATGCTCTAGTTAATTCCTTGTCCTCCTGTTCAAACCAGGCGCTTCGTAAACCTCTATGAGCCACGGAAATCCCGGTATGATAATAATAATAATAATAATAATAATAATAATAATAATAATAATAATAATAATAATAATAATAATAATAATAATAATGTCCACCTCTGTGGTGTAATGGATAGTGTGATTAGCTGCCACCCCCGGAGGCCTGGTTTCGATTCGCGGCCCTGTCACGAAATTTGAAAAATGGTACGAGGGCTGGAACGGGGTCCACTCAGTCTCGGGAGGTGAACTGAGTAGAGGGGTGTTCGATTTCCACCTCAGCCTTCCTCGAAGTGGCTTTCCGTGGTTTCCCACTTCTCCTCCAGGCAAATGCCGGGAGGAACCTAACTTAAGGGCCCAGATATACTGCGTTCCTTTATTTGCAGACAACTGCTAATGTCGGAGAATTGTGCTTTTGATATGATTACACAGGTGTTTCGTTCTACATATTCTCAGTAACATGTGAAGAATGTAACATTTTTATAGATATCTAGGCAATTAAAAAAATACATTTGTGTCAGCTGGTTTAGATTTCTGACTGTAGTAAAACAACTGGAATTAACAGCGCTGAGGCTGGTTTGGATCTCAACAACTCCGCCGTCAGCCGTCATAGGTGTCGCAGGTGTCACTGAAGAGGAGTACTAGGGAAATGAGAAATGAGCTAGTTTCCCTTGCTTTCCTCTCCGAGCCAGAAGTTGCTATACATATCAGTCTGCCAAGCCCACTGAAATGCCCGCACCATCCGACCCTATGAGCAACATTTTCACACCATTCATAGCAGAGACTGGCTGCATTACGAATAGTATTACTAGCATCACTCATACCACAGTCACTTTCATATTGTCAAAGCCAAGGATAAGACAGAGACAGATGAATGTTCTAGCCCGCAGCATAAGGTCTTGCCCCCAAAGACATATCGCATATGTCATATGTTTCAGTTTATAAAGTTGGCTTTAAAATTCCTTTCAAATTGGGTACAGTAGGCCCGCATGTCTCAATTGCACTGATCCTTTCTCAGAATCTTGGAATTGCGGGTGTCTTTCATTGGTCAAACTCCATGCAGTCTTCAAACGAAATCTAGTTGTTCTCTGTTCTCTGTTTGTAAGATCATTAGTGGTGAACAAGAAGAGCTCCCGGATCTAGCTTTATATTCTAAAATATGTACCGGTGACTTCCTGCAAAGTTGGACGGTTCTTCTCAAGAAAATTTTATCATATCAGCGCCAAAATATGACGATGGAAAACATTGAGAAGTACTTAGAGACACACAGCTCATAATGATAAAAAAAGTTACCGTATTATTTCTGTTACTTAATTGAGGTTCAAAGACAGATTATATATTAACTGTATTTAGTAACACGTATTTCTTTAATTTTCAGGGTATGCTTTTTTTTTGCTGGTTGCTTTACGTCGCACCGACACAGATAGGTCTTGTGGCGACGATGGGACAGGGAAGGACTAGGACTGGGAAGGTAGCGGCCGTGGCCTTAATTAAGGTACAGCCCCAGTATTTGCCTGGTGTGAAAATGGGAAACCACGGAAAACCATTTTCAGGGCTGCCGACAGTGGGGTTCGAACCTACTATCTCCCGAATACTGGATACTGGCCGCACTTAAGCGACTGCAGCTATAGAGCTCGGTTTTCAGGGTATGAGGGCGACAGAAAATTAGCTACAACAATACAGTGTGTAATACACTCCAAGATTTACAGTATACGACATTATTTTTAAATATTGGAAGCATTTTGGTTGCGATATCCCTTAAGTTTGATTATTTAAGTCTGTAAAAAATAGAAATATGAACTAAAACGACAGTGATAAAATATGGAGGTAATTAGAACAATTCTAGTGTCTCAGATCATAACCATTAGTCATATTATACGAACATTGTTGTAACTTTGAGTACATTAATACAATGACGTATTTCACTAATATTTCGAACTTTGATATGACATATACATCCGAGCTCGGGTAGTTTTTGGATCTTTACCTTCAAGATTTGTATTGCTTGTTAATTATGTGTGAAGTTAATGTTTGTGGAATTCCTTATTGACACGTTAACCATCTCTGATGTTGTTTCAGCTTTTAGCATTTCGAGTAAAACTTTGTCCATGTGGAAGCCCAAATTGACTGGGAAGGATTTGATCCTTTCAAGAACAGTTATAATTTTATGTATTTAAACGCTGCGCTCTTGATATGATGTACGTGATTCCACCTGTCATTACGACTGTCACCAATCAGCGTTGCCAACCCAAAATTCGTGAATTCAACACTAATCTCGGTCATTTTAGACCATTTACTTTTCATCCCTTCTCAGCCCCGCTCTCAACTTGATATTCAGTGTCATCTCAGCGACACAAAGCAATGCATTCGACATTAATGTCGCTTATTTTCCATTATTTCACTCGCTTTTGCAATGCCTCTTTCTCTTTCTAACCAGGCACACATATAGAAAGCAGACGTATTTTTATGTACAAAATAAATTAAAGATAATGATATTTTGTGCATCAAAAACTTTATTTAAGTGCTTTGGGATATATAGCATGTTTGGTCTTTACGTGTTCTGCTGAAACAAATACATTTTTTGACTGTCGTGAGCATGCAACATATAACTGACCATGTGAAAAGCAAGTATTTAAGCAGATTTAATCCACACACTTGAAGCGATTGATCTTGTGCCTTGTTGATGGTAATTGAGAATGTCAGGCGAACGGAGAACTGTACCCTTTTGAGATGAAATGGCATGTCGATGGGAATGATGAGATAACGTGGCTCATAATCACTTCTTCTTTAGTGCTCCGCTCGTAGATCTACCAAAGGATGCACGTTTAGTACACGAAATGAAATGTCGTATGGCTTTTAGTGCCAGGATATCCCAGGACGGGTTCGGCTCGCCAGGTGCAGGTCTTTCTATTTGACTCCCGTACGCGACCTGCGCGTCGTGATGAGGATGAAATGATGATGAAGACAACACATACACCCAGCCCCCGTGCCGTAGGAATTAACCAATTAGGGTTAAAATCGCCGACCCGGCCGGGAATCGAACCCGGGACCCTCTGAACCGAAGGCCAGTACGCTGTCCGTTCAGCCAACGAGTCGGACCACGTTTAGTATACGTGATTATTTTGACGGAGAAAGCAACATCAACTGTAAGATTTCAATATTGAGAAATATATTTTTTAAATGTAGTTTACAATCTACGTACAAATAATTACGTTTACAATCCATACACAATCAATCTGCACAATTTTTATATATTAGAAGATGAGCAGCTACTTCAATTTTGACATATAATTAAGCTAGCAATTGTCTGCGTTGTTTCGGTCACGTAGCTATCAGCGTATTCTGCAGATGGGGAGGTTCGAACCCCACTGTTGGCAGCCCTGATGGTTTTCCCTTTTTCCATTTTCCCCATTTTCACACCAGGCAAATTAATAAAGACCACGGCCGCTATCTTTCCTATGCCTTCGTCACCATAAGACTTATCTGTGTCTGTGAGACTTAAAAACAAATACAAAAGAAGACCAAGGAGAGAAGAAATAGAAACAGCAATCCAAATGACTGGAAAGGTGTGGAGTGGAAATGGCTAGCTGTAATAACGTAGCATTATACAAAGGCATTTGCTTCAGATATTTAATTTTCAATTCATTTTCAGGCCTAAGTAACTTTTAGTCATTCTTGCATTACTTTGAGTAATAAAAGAACGAGTATTGTTTTTCTACGTGTTTGATTGTTGTGTTGAAGAGAGATCTGTGGAGCTTCATACGCGTGAGAAGTTTTTCAGAAAAATAGAATATCCAACTACAACTGCATTAACCGTAATTCTTCCTAAAAGTAATGTAACCAAATTCTACCTATAGACCAAATGTATGGAAGTTTAATCACCTTATTTTTAGGAAATTTAAATCGGATTTGATAACTTTGGTAGCTAATGTTCACAGCTTTTGAAACACTTAATTATTACTCACAATGAGTCCCCATAAAAAAAAGTGTTGAACGATCTTCTTCATCCCCAACATTATTTGCAGTACGTCAGCAGCACAAAATAGCATGAACACTTGAATCCAAGATTTTAGAAGCTCAAAAACTCTCACCTCCCTGCTCGAATAGCTTCTTGGCAGCAAACTGATTTTTGATGTGAATTTGAGGATCTCTGTAACTGAGACTTGCTCAGTCTGATTATTCAGACAGACACCTGTAGCTTATTTTTCATCTTTTCTGATTTGGTCAACTTTTGGCATCAAGCTCCATAAATTCTATTTTTTTCATGCGAAATGACACCTGTACGTATAACACGGAATTAAATCCCATATCTGCAGCGAATTTTACGGTTTTTCGCCCCCTAAATCCATCATCTTCATTTTCCGTTTCCAGATTCGTTGATCGGGTTGTGAATCAAGGACATCCATCGTCGCCTGTCTCTCCACCACTCCTTTCCTTTCTTGAGTACATCTTATACCTTTCCTACCCTCTTCATTATCTACTCCTTCACTGCAATTGTCCACCTCTTTAAGAGTGGGTGGGGGCAGCCTGGCGTGCAAGGTCTAGTGGGTCCCAGGGGCTCTTAACTTGCGAGCGTCGGTTGGTGCCCACGGGACCATTAGCTGATTCCTGACATTGCTTCCACTTACGTGTGCCAGGCTTCTCACTTTCATCTATCCTGTCCGACTTCCCCTTGTCAACTCTTCTTGTTCTTTTCCGACCCCGACGGTTTTAGACCATTCTTTCATTTTCTCCCCGTTTGTGGCTCTTGCCTTTCTTTGCGGATACCTTCAGTTTTCGAAGTGTCGGACCCCTTCCATTTTCCCCTCTTATTAGCGCTAATAGAGGATGATTTCCCAGTCGCACTTCCTCTTAAAATAATAATCACCACCACCACCACCAACACCACCAATTTTGGCCTCTTTTCTCCTCAAATATCTACCACGTTTTTGGCACTCTCTCTTCTTCTGCCCATACCACCTCTATCCTCTCCTGGAGTTTTGAGGTTCCCGTCTTCTTTCTGATTTCCTCACTTCTTTCTGGTCTTACCTTCGATGCCTCCTGCAATTTCATGTCCGCTCTACTCTCTACACTTTTTGGTGCAGTTCATATTCAAGCCGCATAGGTTAGTATGGGTCCATGATGACTTGAATATATAACGTTTTAACGTTACTTTGCAACGTCTCGGTGCCACAGAATACCCCTTACACTCTGGTATTCTTTTCCCAATTTCGTGGGCTATCCTTTCAGCTTCTGTGAACACACTTGCCCAAATACTTGAAACTGTTGATCAGTTCCTAATTTTTTCCATTCATTTCTTTCTTTTCATTGTCATCACTATTGTTTTACTCTCATATATGCTTAATTTCATCCCACAGTCCGACTCCATGGCTAAATGGTTAGCGTGCTGGCCTTTGGTCACAGGGGTCCCGGCTTCGATTCCCGGCAGGGTCGGGAATTTTAACCATAATTGGTTAATTTCGCTGGCACGGGGGCTGGGTGTATATGTCGTCTTCATCATCATTTGATCCTCATCACGACGCGCAGGTCGCCTACTGGAGTCTAATCAAAAGACCTGTATCTGGCGAGCCGAACTTGTCCTCGGACACTCCCGGCACTAAGGCCATACGCCAATTCATTTTTTATCCCACATTTTTCTAATTCTTGGTTCCATCATCTACTTGTTTCTACATTTCCATGTCATCCTCCGTTTGTTGCCTCGCGTCCCAATCTCTCTGTTTAATGGCCTCGACACGAGGCAATAATGTTAAACTATAATTGTATTTCTAGACTCTTCCACTACGGGAACATCAATGTCACGTGCTCTCCACATTACGTCACCGTCCCTAACTGGAGTTCATTAATGCAGAACAAATTTTAATTTCAAGGTAAGACAGAACTGTCAACTGGAGGTCAGCTGATCGTGGAGACTGTACGTGTTCTCAAGCGAGTCAAGCTTTTGTTTCTCTCATAGTCTTATTTATGATTCGAAGGTTCGATTCTTTACGAGAGGAGCAAAGAGAAAGACCTGGAAGACGATAGTTGATCTGAAGGTTAAGATGTTTGACCTCAGTTAAGGTCTGAAACGGCTGGACAGTTTTGTTACGTACCTTAGGTACTAATTATTAATTGGAAGTCTGTGGACTCTCTCTAATAAGTCGTCGCCGGTGCAACAAAGTCGAGAGGGTCCTGACTTCGATTCCCGGCAGGATCGGGGTTTTAAATTCGTCTCTTCTGCCTCGGCCAACCAAAGTTGGAAGACAGAGATCATTTACCTGTACATTAAATAAGGCATGCTTGGGTTGAATACAAACATACGGATAGGTACAATCAATCAATCAATCAATCAATCAATCAATCAATCAATCAATCAATCAATCAATCAATCAATCAATCAATCAATCAATCAATCAATCAATCAATCTGCATTTAGAACTGTCGCCCAACTAGCAGTTCCCTACCAATTGTCTACCCAGCCTCTTCTTTAATGTTTTGAAAGAATTTGGAAATTTATCGAACATTTCCCTTGATAATTACAGTACTCCAAACCCTTATTCCTTGTCCTATAAATGAACATTTGCCCCAATTTATCCTCTTGAATTACAACCTTTTATTCATATTATTATCTCTCCTACTTTTAAAGGATCCACTCAAGCTTATTCGTCTACTAATGACACTCCATGTACCGGGAGGTACACCTCAACCCCGCGACTTGAAGAACGTTATCCATCATACAAAACTTAAAACAGCTAGTGCATGAAACTGGGACATTGATCGAAAGATGTCACTTCTAAATGATGGAGTAATATGTTATTTTAAAGTTTCCTAAACTGACTATAGTTCGTTGTTTTGTTGTATTACTGGGTTCAAGAAATTTGGACTTTTCTCCATAGATGTCTCTATGAAAGAACTGAGGTCTTGCACTCTGGTGCAAAGTGAAATAATTAGAAATCTAAAGAAGATTTGTGTTTATTGGTTTTCTCAACTGAATTGACTTTTATTATTTTTGATATGTCAAGGCTCGCAACACTTCGTTCTCATCCCGCCAGCTTTGGAGTCTGGCCAATCACCAATTTTCTGTATTTATTTTTCAGCCAATCAAACGTTTCTTGTACCTATTTTATCCGCCAATAAAAATGAGAGGGTGTGTCCGGATTTAGTCCAGAGCCTTCTCGAAGCTTCCCCTCGGGTATAAAAGCTGTAGCTTTTTCGAGCTAACTTGTCTTATTATTTGCCGAATTACTGTGTGTGTGTTAAGAGAGGAGTCGGGGGTCCTCATTCTTCGGCAGGCAGAACATCAGCCCAGGTATTGACCACCACTTTTCTATCTTTGTAGTTATCTCCGAAAGCTGAACTCGAGGGGAAGGTTCCTATCTTTAACTATGTAACAGTCAATTTTCTAAAATCTAAACTTTCTTTATTCTCATGTAAAATTTCATGTAAGTCTAAGGACTTAAACTGTAAATCGGGGATAGAGAGTGCGTTACCCTCTCGAATTACCCTTCAATTAATCTTGAGGTGACTACGATTTTGTAACTGTTTTTCTCCTGTAAATCTTAAATTAACGTGTCGTTCTAGTCACCTCAGTAGTGCGGGATTAGCCTTTGCATCGTCGGGCTGCAAGCCCAAGTAGGGTTTTTACCTTGGTTTTCTAGGAGCGCAAGTGTATGCCTCCATAATTTTGAGTTTGGACCAGTAACTTAACCTGTTATTTTCTCGAAGGCCCAGTAGAATGGGTACTAGATACCCTGTGCAAACTAAAATTCATATTTTATTGTAAATTGCAGGTTGTGCCTAGAAAGGCTTAAGGGTGTCATTGTATTGAGCAGAGACGTTCTTTTCTGTCTTGTAGTAGGTAATGGTTGCCTTGAGTAGGCCGTAAGTGTTTGGGAGTGCAGTCTCCTTGGTTGAATTTCTAGAGCATGTAGCTCTTTTCTTGAAATTTAATTGATATTGGTGTGACACTGAGTGGTGCCTTTGGAAGGCCGTTACTTGTAACTGTTGGAGCAAAGTGCTATTGGAAATTGTGTTTTGTGAGATCTCTCTCCTTATCTATCGGACTAAAAGCAACATTGGTGATTTTGGGACCTTGTAAATTAGGAGCTTGAAGCTCAAAAATTGTAAATTACCAATTCTTGGTTTCTCTATTTTTGTTCAACTACCTATGTACTCGAAAGCTTTTTATTTGTTGAAATTTAAGACCTGAAAATAAATATAAGCTTTATTTTAAAATTTTAAATTCATATTTGACTATCGTAGAGAGACCCATTCTCACCAGCATGTTCTTTCACTTCTGCGTTCCACAGATAACCCCGGAACACTCCACACCATCACTCCACCGACAGCTCCACTGACAGCAGCTCGTCTCTTTATTCCGAAGTCCTCCCAGCCCCAAATTTGCAACATTTTCGAAACGCTATTCCTTTGCTGGAAATCACCAGAACGATTTGTGCGGCTTTTCTTTGAACCTTTTACAGTTCTCGTATCAAGTAGTCCAGGTGAGGGTCCCATAAACTGAAATCATACTCTAGCTGGGGTCTTACCAGCTATGTATACGCCTTCTCATTTACATCGTTACTACAACCCTAAATACCCTTACAACCATGTGAAGATATCTGTACCCTTTCTTAACAGCGTCCTTGATATGATTGGCCCAATGATGATCTTTTCTTATAATAACTTCTAGGGACTTACGGTGTTCCCCGTGAGGAACTATCACCCCATTTATTAAGCCTGTACGGGCAAGTGAACAAGAGGTTCCGTAACCATCCATGTACACTTCACTCAGAAGTAAGGAACGATACAGAGTCAAAGACGATAATAATTCTAATTTTATACTCGTAACTTGTTCTATTTTAATATTTGTCGAGGTTTGATATCTGTATACTTTACGGCTGGCAGTATCCCCTTTCATTGATATATAATCTAGTTCTTTCAAATTATGTTTCTTTCCTCTTGCTGCAATAGAAGCGGGCCTAATTGCCAATAAATTGAATGCCCCCTGAAGATCCTAAACTGGGGGAGGACCGGGCGAGTTGGCCGTGCGCGTAGAGGCGCGCGGCTGAGAGCTTGCATCCGGGAGATAGTAGGTTCGAATCCCACTATCGGCAGCCCTGAAAATGGTTTACCGTGGTTTCCCATTTTCACGCCAGGCAAATGCTGGGGCTGTACCTTAATTAAGGCCACGGCCTCTTCCTTCCAACTCCTAGGCCTTTCCTATCCCATCGTCGTCATAAGACCTATCTGTGTCGGTGCGACGTAAAGCCCTTAGCAATGTAATTATTTCTGGTTTTTATACTAACAATTACACTCATATTCATAAAAAAAACAGAACACCTTGAAAGACTGCAGATAGGGAGTTCATATTTACAGGACATGTTCATTAGTATGTTCTGCAGAAACGATTAGCATTTCAGTCACCTAGGTTCAGCATGTGTCCTGTTGCCTAGTAGGCACTGAGTCCTCCTTGGGCACGGATAACGTGTTCCATGCGTTATGGCATCTACGCGTATAAGGCGCGAATGGCGTCCTCGGGTATAGCCATCCACGCTGCATTCACCTGGTTCCACAGTTCATCTTTGGTGGTTCTCATTGGGTCACAACGCAGCACCCTTCGATTCACTATAACCCGCACAGTTTCGATTGGCAACAAGTCCGGTAATCGGGCGGGCCAAGGTAACAGTCTGACATCCTCTCACAACAAGAAGGCACGTGTTCGTGCAGCAACATGTGGTCGCGCATTGTCCTGCTGAAATATGGCGTCTGGGGTGTCATGCAGAAAGGGTATGGCTACGGGGCGCAGTATGTCATTCACGTAGGTCAAACTGGTCACAGTGCCCTGGACACGCAACAACTGTTATTTGTGCTTGTACCCAATAATGAATCGATTCATTTGATTCCGTTCACGTTACTGAATCGATACAGCGAGCCGATTCACGGCTCATTGGAGTCATCAGTCATATTGAATCTGTGCAGTGTGTACTTTTTTTTTTGATATTGGCTTTACGTCGCACCGACGCAGTAGGTCTTATGGTGACGATGGGACAGGAAAGGGCTAGGAGTGGAAAGGAAGCGGCCGTGGCCTTAATTAAGGTACAGCCCCAGCATTTGCCTGGTGTGAAAATGGGAAACCACGGAAAACCATTTTCAGGGCTGCCGACAGTGGGGTTCGAACCCACTATCTCCCGAATACTGGATACTGGCCGCACTTAAGCGACTGCAGCTATCGAGCTCGGTTGCAGTGTGTACTGATAAGACAGCAGCAACAACATTCAATGCTTGCTGCTGCCATTTGGTCTTCATTCTGTGAATTGCTTTCCTATGCGTCATCTAACTTTCAGATTCAGTACTATACTTGCTTATCATATTACAGCGCAAAACTTACGTAATTAATAATAATAATAATAATAATAATAATAATAATAATAATAATAATAATAATAATAATAATAATAATAATACACCAGGCAAATGCTGAGGCTGTACCTTAATTAAGGCCACGGCCGCTTCCTTCCAACTCCTAGGCCTATCCTATCCCATCGTCGCCATAAGACCTATCTGTGTCGGTGCGACAATCAATCAATCAATCAATCAATCAATCAATCAATCAATCAATCAATCAATCAATCAATCAATCAATCAATCAATCAATCAATCAATCAATCAATCAATCAATCAATCAATCAATCAATCAATCAACATTGATCTGCATTTAGGGCAGTCCCCCAGGGGGTAGATTCCCTATCTGTTGTTTTCCTAGCTTTCTCTTAAATGATTGCAGAGAATTTGGAAACTTATTGAACATCTCCCTTGGTAAATTATTCCAATCCCTAACTCCCCTACCTATAAAAAAGTATTTGCTCCAATTTGTCCTCTTGAATTCCAGCTTTATCTTCATATTGTGATCTTTCCTACTTTTAAAAACATCACTCAGACTTATTCGTTCGACTAATGTCATTCCACGCCATCACTTCGCTGACAGGTAGGAACATACCACTTAGTCGAGCAGTTCGTCTCCTTTCTCTCAAGTATTTCCAGCCCAAACTTTGCAACAGTTTGGTAGCGGTACTCTTTTGTTGGAAACCACCCAGAACAAATCGAGGTGATTTTCTTTGGATCATATTTTTTCCATTCTCGAATCAAGTCATCCTGATGAAGGTCTGGTATGATGAAAGAAGAATAAAGCATAATGAAGGAGTACTGGAAAGAACGGAAGAAGAAACAGCAAGGAACGACGGTCCCTAGCACGCCTCATAGTAATGAATAAGAAAATGGACAAGAAGGAAACGAAATATGAGGTTTAAACGACAAGAGAATAAAACTGGTAATGAAAGCAAGTCCGATGAAGAATGTCATATTCAACTTGACAGATGTATCTTCCATATTTAGGACAAGTTACTTGCCTCTTTTGCTGAACTGTTGGCAACTGGTGGATTTTAGTTGGGCATGGTCGATTATTTTGGCTAGAGTGTTCATTATTCTATGATTTTTGTACCGATTTCCAATAAATTACGTTAAGCCACGTTTGCGCGGCTCGGCCTTGATATGGACTCTCTTATCATAGCCGGCACGGTAAAACTATATTTGACATAAACTTTTTTATTTAATGTTTATCCATGGGACTATACGATAAATATTTTAGAATTACATATTAGGCCTTTTCTTAAACTATCATTTAAACCAACGTGAATAAAATTATGTATAACGTAGTCTTATCCTCCTACTAAAATAATAGAAGTAAGAGAATTAGAGCAGCTGAAGCGTTATATGATCCCGTAATGATTAAGAGGGGCGTACCACAGGGCAGTATAATTGGACCCTTGTGTTTTCTTATATATATCAGTAAAGAACTGGAATCATAGAAAACGCTATTTATGGATGATGTTATACTGTATGGGTTAGTAAATGAGTTTCAAGATTGTGAGCGACTGCAGGAGGGACAGCAGACAATGGTATGAATGTAATGGGATGAAAAGTTAAGTTTTAAGTTCCACAAAGAAGATAAATCCTGTCAGTTTTAATTATTGTGTTGATGGTGTGAAAGTACCTCATGGGTAAGTAGCTAGGTGTTAATATAAGGAATTATCTCCATCCGGGTAATTACATTAACGTCAGTGTAAAAAGGTTACAGATCTGTTTACATGGTTGTGAGAGTATTAGGGGTTGTAGTAAGGATGTAAAGGAGAGGGCGTGTAAGTCTGTGATAAGACCGCAGGTAGAGTAGGGTTTATGTGTATGGGACCCTCACTAGGACTACTTGATTTGTGAACTGTGAAAGGTCCAAAGGAAAGCAGCACGATTTGTTCTGGGTGACTTCCGACAAAGGAGTACCATTACGAAAACGTTGCAAACGTTGGGCTGGGAAGACTTGGGAATAAGGAGACGAGCTGCTCGACTAAGTGGTATGTTCCGAACTGTCAGTGGAGCGATGTCACGGAATGACATTAGTAGACGAATACGCTAGAGTGAAGCTTTGAAAGTAGGACAGATCACAATATGAAGATAAAGTCGGAATTCGAGAGGTCAAATTGGAAGCATTTATAGGACGAGGAGTAAGGGATTGGAATAATTTTTCAAGGGCAAGTCATGATTGATATATTTATTATTTCTGTCTTAGCTTTAGATTCACTGACTGAGCGAGTTCGAGTTCTGCAGCTCTTTGTACCGGACTGTTGGCAGCCTAAAAGTTGGTTTTCCCTAGTTTCACATTTTCGCACCAGACAAATGCTATATTAAATTTACCCTGTCCTATCCCATCGTCGTTGTAAGACGTGCCGGTGAGGTGCGATGTAAGGCTGCTCGTCCACTGGAAGCGACTACGCGCGATTACGAGTTCAGGCGACTACGTGCGTACTAGCGCAACTGATCCCAAAGCGAAGATTGTTGGGTTTACCCAGCACCGATGTCTTCTTTTGCGATTATTCCTCCGACGCCTCGTCAGGTAGAGACTCTCTAGAGTGTAAACTAAATCCTCATCATCCATCTCACAGAATATTTAATACGTTTAATAACTTGACAACGTCTACTACAGAAACACACACAGACCTGTACGGAGTACGGATACCAAGTGACTAACGCGCGAACTCGCCTGCAGTGGATGACCCTAGTTACGTGTAGTCGCATGAATCAAAGTCGCCTATAGTCGCCTCATCTCGTAATCGCGTGTAGTCGCTTCCAGTGGAGGAGAAGCCTAAACTCTCGTTGTTTCTGATCACAACAGACAGCGATTCTCGTCATTCCTCTACTCATCTCTACTCTTTGTTCCTTTCTTCGTCATCTCGTTGTCAATTTCATAAAATTCAATTAATATTCTTTTGGTCTTACATTCAGACGTGATCTTCTGCTTCGTAATGTTATATCCTCATTGACCTCTTACCTAGAAGGCTAAGGTTGGAATCCAGGGTTTTATAATTATAAATTCGAGACATTTCTCTAATTCGTATGCACTCACCTTATTCTTCAATATACAATTTGGGAATTCGTATGCACTTTATTTGTTCTCCATGTTATAAGTCATATGAAAATCATATTGAAAGAAGTCAGAAAAGTTTTACCTCCATTACTCTCAGCAACATTGGTCACGCCTCACAGCCTCATATGGATGTGCAGTCCATCCGAACAATCTTCGTCATGTTCATTGTGTTAAGGAAACCCACTCAAAGAAGTTCTGCTATGCAGATGATATAGCTCTTCCTACAAGGCATAGTAGCATCAGTGAAAATGAAAAAAACGTTTGGAGATAACCTGGCCATCCTTGGAATCTATTTCTTCAAGTGGAGACTTAAGCCAAGCTCAACCAAAACTGAGGTATCTTGTTTCAATCTCAACAACAAGATGGCAAATAATGTAATGGAATTACCCTTTGGAGGAACAATACTCAGGAACAGTAAATTTCCTAAATATTTTGGAGTAACCCTACATCACACCCTTTCTTTCAGGAAACACAGCAGCTAAAACAAAATGTTGCAACAACATCCTCGACAAACTTTGTGGTACATCATGGGGCACCTCTGGACGAATCTTATCTTCTCTGTGGCTGAATACTGTGCTCCACTTATTGGCTCCCAGTCCTCAGCCACCTCACCTGCGTAGAAAAGTCGGTGACAAGGTCATGGTTAATCTGAACGACGTCAGAAGAGTATGATGAAGTCCAGATATCCACCTGCAACTAACGACAACTATTTTAATTCAATGAATGGAAATATTAATGTATTACGAACACCAACCAACTGCTTTGGTCTCTGTTGAGCGAAAACAGCCCTGTTACAGGATTTCATCTCCCAAGGAGGACATTGCCCGCTCTAAATAGGATCCCCACAAATACTGGAATCTGGGCAGAGTCCTTGTTCCGTCCCCACTGCCTGATGGTGGTGCTCCTTCCCAGTCTATACAGCACGTCACATTCGAGGGCAGACCGAAGGCCACACCTTCTGTCATGGATAGTTTGGACTTGAAAAAATAGACATGTTGTTGTTTCTAGTCATGTACATTTATGTATATATTGTCGTCTTAATCAATGCTGTCGTTCTGCATGCTGAAGTCATACGATAAATAAACAAACGTTAAATACTGTAGGAGTGCGCAAATACGTCATTCCTAGAGTGCGTTACGGTAAGGTTGTTTCCTTTACAGATATGCATAGGAAAATGGACACAACGATCATTCTTCTGATGGACCAGTCTTAACGAAAATAATGGATAGGGAGAGTATTGCGAGATACGAGAGTAGGAGAGCAAGGCCGGTTCTGGATCATGAGTCAGCATATTTTCTGCTGAGTCAGCACCCGAGAACATTGACCCCGGCCAAGGTAATTGACCCCATGACATCATTACCACGTGACCGTGACGTCACGACCACGTGCTATTGTTTGTAAACAATCCCACGTGCGTTTGACAGCTGCCATCTTGACGAAACCTAACCTCACTGTTTTAAGCACGTGGACGCTGCTAATCTCACTGCAGCCATCTTGACAGGGCCTAACCTCATTGTTGCCACCTTAAGCACGTGGGGCGCGGAATTTAAAATCCACGTGCTTTTGACAGGTCTCAAGATGACAGGTCCTAACCACTTGAACTTGCTGAGCAAGTGAACGCAGCTAACCTCACTGCTGCCATCTTAACAGCTTCTAACCTCATCGTTGCCACCTTAACGACGTAGAGGCGTGCGAAACTTGAACAGCTGTCAAGATGACAGGTCCTAACCACGTTCACTTGTTGAACAAGTGAACGCAGCTAACCTCACTGCTATCATTTTGACAGGTCCTAACCTCACTGCTGCCACTTTAACCGCGTAGGGGCGCGAAATTTGAAAAGTGAGCAAGGCTAACCTCATAGACGGAAGTTAACCGCGAGCTGAGGCAAGGCTAACCTCAGCGAATTTTTATGATTTGTTGAATTCGGGGGAGATGGTAGAGAGGTAGTCCTATTTTCCCAGCTCCTCTCACCAAAAATAGCGGATGGGTGAGTGAGAGATGTGCTCTCTCTCTCCCTAGAGCTCTACCGCCGTAGCGATGAGTCCTCTACAAAAATATTGCCGCGGCTAAGATGCCAGGGCACGGCCGCCTCTTACGAGCCAAGTGAGTGAAACTGCAACTTGCAGTTGTATTTATACCAACGTTGAACAGGTGGGGGACGCGTAGATCAGCGCGCATTATGAGACGATTGTTGCGCACTCTGGTAAAAGAAAATATAAACTCATCTCGAAATTTGCGATTGTCGATGCAAGCACATCGACTGACGAATGTTGCGCACTCTGGTAAAGGAAAATAGAAACGTATCTCGAAACGTTTGATTGTAGGTGCATGCACATCGACTGAAGAGAGTTGTGCACTCTGAAAATATAAGCTTATTTTGAAATTTTTCGATTTGTCGATATGCATGCATCGATTAACAATAGTTGCGCACTCTCGTAAAAGTGAATGCAAGCTCATCTCGTACGCGTGCGCATCTTAACGGGACTTAGGCACACATCATCTGCTTTTAACAGGTATGTGGGGCGGAATTTTGAACAAGAGAACGACACTATCCTTACTGCTGTCACCTTAACGGGACTTAGCCATGTGCAGGCGTGGAATTTCGAACGAACCCCAACCTCAGTGCTGGTATCTTCACAGGATTTAGCCATGCGCATGAGCGCAATTTTGAACGTGGCTAACCTCACTGCTGCCACCTGAACCACGTAGGGGGGGGGGGCGAAATTTGAAGAACTGTTAAGATGACAGCTGACATCTTGACATGTCCTATCTACGTGCACTTTCCGTGCGCAAAAATTTTGAAATATGTTATCTTGACGGGACTTAGCCACGTGCTTTTGACAAGCGGAAATTTTGAAGAACCCTAACCTTACAGCTGTTATCTTAACGGGACATAGCCATGTGCAACACTATATTAGAGGAGTGCGGCCTAATGTCTCTGGGCTAGCTAGCTGCCCTTCTCGACAGCGTTATGGAGGTTATCGAATAGAATTGTGAGGTTAGCATAAGGCTTTATGTCCCCATCCAACAAACAAATAACTATGAACAGCGTCCTCTCACTGCGGAGAGGAGTTTTACACGCACGCACGCGCGCACACACACAGAGAATGGTATATACTTACGCTGAATAGCTTGAACGGCGCTGTCCTTCTTGTAAGAAAACTGCTTCAATCCTGTTTTGAGCTGTGTGGGTAGAGAGAGAGGGACCAGAAATGTATTCATATATTGCCTGTTGTTGTTAACTTACCTTGTTTATAAAATGGCTTTAGTCACTACTTACGTCAGGCAGGGGATACCGCATAAAATCTCTAACCTGGCTATAAATCGAACATAGACACACACAAAAATATAATCTGTTACTCTGAATAGCTTCTCAGGCGGCATCCTTTTAGTCACCTCTCTAAACAGGTTTTTGATAATCAGAATACAGAATTTTTGATTGTATATTAATAGTAGATAGATGTAAGCTCGAAGGTTTTACTTACGATAATCTGGGTGGGAATTGAACCCAGCCTCACGAACTAGCACATAGTAAATACCAAGGAAATGCTAGGACTCTATCGATTATTACTTTCACCACTGCAGTTAATGTGAATATCTATTATCGATAACCCCCGACGCACTAAAGTACAGAGCCACTCCTCGCGACTGAGCTTAAATAAAAAGAATCTCAATCACAGAACCTTGAACAGCATAAATAAATTACTACAATCAAAGAACACATTTTAATCGTAGATTAAATTGAAGAAAATATTCATATACTTAAATTCAATTCCCTAAGAGAAAAGGAATGTATACTCGTATTATTTATAAAGTTGGCTTTCGTGGTTACTTATTTTCATACCAGGCAAATGCCTGTATCGCACAACGTCCGGCAAAGTTAAAAGAATTGTATACTGATATTCATAACTAATTTAAAGTTGGCTTTCCGTGATTTCGCATTTTTACACCAGGCGAATCGAACCCCGAGACCTGCAAAGCGTTAGACTACGTAGATTTGTTTATATTTACGATGCGAATAATATAGATATATTAAAACACAGCACACGCATTACGTAACACTATCTTCTAATGTAATGAAGACATCCAGAAATCATAATTACAATTTTGCTACTGCAGACTCTCACGAACTAGCCTATAGTAAATACTAAGCAAATACTAGGACTGTATGTTACAGCATGCGACAATATTGTTGCATCTTAATAATGTTATTGGCTTTTTCATCCCACTAACCTTTTTACGGATGCCGAGGTTGCATATTGATATTACATATCACCTAACAATATTGATCCCCCCTTCTCGGTAAAATGATTAGCGATTTTACGGACCTATCACCTTCGACTAACGAATTACAAAGCTACTTAGCTAAAAATCACAACAGAACCTTAAACACTTTTTGAAGAAAATACATTATATATATACCATCTTCTAACGTTGTGAAGATATGCATGGAAAATTTACACACACATTTTTACAGCTTTTCTGTGCGTATTTTAGTTCAGTGGTTCACTTTTTGTACTTACCTTATTGGATTAATTTATAAATTCAAATAATAAATGTAATCCATGCATTGAGATAGTCTTATGAAGTGAAGATGAGCGGCTCGCTGCGAGCATCAGCTGACACACGTGTCACGCAACAGGAAACGGTGTCAATTTTCTGCTTACGCACTTGTCCACTGCACTGTTCACCGTAGAGCACATATGAAGAGGCCCATGCATACATTACAAACAGGAATTATAAAACAATGTTCTACCGGTGTTGATATTATTATCTAGAGGGCATGCAGGACAAAATTCCGTTACCTCATGTATTTTTCTACTTGACGGTCTAGGGAGTAATGCGCAATATGGCGGCTATTAGCAGCCCATCGGAACAGGCAAATGCTGGGACTGTACCCTAAACAAGGGAATGGCCGCTTCCTTCCTATTTATAGCCCTTTCCTGTCCTATCGTCTTGGGCCGATGACCTTCGATGTTAGGCCCCAGTACGTGTAGCAACTCATTTGTACCGGGAACAATACGTTCCTGGAATTCTCCCCCGGCTGAAATTAGAGACATAAGTAATCTGAAGCTATTCAGAAGAAAGTGCTGGAAGTTGTACCTACATTAAGATTAATTACACTATGAAGCGCCCTCGAAATTTGGATTATTAAATATCATGTAAATGTAACGTTAGTAACTTTATAGTTTAAACTTTACAAGATTTAGCTTTTAATAAAGGTAATACAGTAAATTCATTTAATAATTTTAAAATGAGTGTAATGATAGTTTAAATTTTAGTTAAGTTACATTTTACGGTAACTTTATGTTATATTAAATTTACTTTTAATTTTAAATACAGTGCTCAATATTATTATGTTCATGAAGGTGTATAAATAATTATATGGCTTGTAATAGCCTCAGCCCCGCAATGTAAATAAATAAATAAATAAAATACATAAATAAATAAATAAATAAATAAATAAATAAATAAATAAATAAATAAATAAATAAATAAATAAATAAATAGTGTACTGTTTGTTCCACTTCAGTTACATGTCCTTTTCAGGTTTTCCTTTGATCTTCGGTTTTTTTTAAATTCTTATATCTGTTGAGTAGTATAATAGGCGGATTCTGCCGCCTCCTCCTCCCAGAGCCTCCTCCTCCTCCTCCCAGAGCCTCCTCCTCCTCCTCCCTCCTCCTCCCGCGGGAAATTTGAATTTTGGCGCGAGATTTGAATTTGTAAACAAAGCCACGTGCTTTTTGACAGCTGTCATCGACAACAACGCATCGCTAACCTCACTGCTGCCATCTTGACGGGCCTAAACCTCAGTGGTACCAACTTAACCTCACTAGCGCCAGATTTGAATTGGTAAACAAATACACGTGCTGTTTGACAGCCACGTGCTAATTGACAGACAACAACGCATCGCTAACCTCAGTGCAGCCATCTTGACGGACCTAAACCTCAGTGCTACCAACTTAACCCCACTAGCGCGAGATTTGAATCGGTAAACAAATCCACGTGCTTTTTGACAGCTGTCATCCGCCATCCCTAAACTACAGAGCACCGTACTGCCCTCTTTATCGCAGTAGCTGCAAATTCGTCACTTGCCATCGGCAGTGCCGCCATCTTGGCGGGTCTAAACCTTAGTGCTACCAACTTAACCTCACTAGCGCGAGATAAACAAATGCACGTGCTCTTGTTTGGAAACAAACTGACGTGCTTTTTTGACAGCTGTCATCCGCCATCTTTAATCAAGAGAGCACCGTGCTGCACACTCTAGTTGAAATGTGGTGGCGGCAATTTGAAAAATTCTATGTGCTCTTGTTTGGACACAAAGCCACGTGCTTTTTTGAAAGCTATCATCCGCCATCTTTAATCTAGAGAGAACAGTGCTGCACTCTTTAGTTGAAATGTGGTGGCGGATAATTTAAAAAGAAAAATTCTACAGCAACCATATCTCGACGCTAATTGCACAAGATGGTGGCTATACATGACTCCTTAAAGGTGCTTATGCAAGATGGCCGCTATACATAGGTTCTTATGAGACTCCCTTGGGATGCTTGCGCAAGATGGCGGTTATACAAGGCTCCTTATGAGACGCCCTAGGGATGCTTGCGCTAGATGGTGGTTGCTCGTATGAGGCGGCTTAAGGGTCCTTGCACAAGATGACTAGAGACGCCCTAAGGATGCTTGCGCAAGATGGCGGACGCAAGATGGCAGCTATACACGACTCCTTATGAGACGCCTTAAGGGTGCTTGCGCAAGATGGCTGCTGCTCTTATGAAGAAAGCTAGCTTAGAGGCTAACGTGTCATGCTAGTTCGATTCATTATATTTGGGGCTTAAATGCAAAATGTTAAATATCTCGAAAACGGTGCATCGTAGAGCAAAACGGACAACATTTTTCTGCCCAATACCTCAGTTCGCAGTACGAGGAACATAATAGCATAAGAAAAACATAGTCTAATGATGAGATCAACGGTTCGGTTCTTACTAGGCCCTTTGGCATTCGCTCTGTTTTAGCTTGTATTGAAGCAAGTCTCTGTAACATGATCAGGTCTAGCTATGGTAGAGAGTATAACGTGCCGTGCAGGTTCGATTAATTAAATTTGGGTTTAAATGCAAAATGTAAAATATCTCGAAAACGGTGCATCGTATAGCAAAACGGATAAAATTTTTCCACCTGATACCTAGGTTTGCAGTATCAGGAACATGATAGCATAAGAAAAACATAGTCTAATGATGAGATCAACGGTTCGATCCCTACTTAGGCCCTTTGGCATTGGCAGCTATCTAATTCTACAAGATGGCGGCTGCTCTTATGAGACACAAGATGGCTGCTGCTCTTATGAGACGCCCTAGGGGTGCTTGCGCAAGGTAGCAGCGACAAGACGGTGACTATACACAGCTCCTTATGATACGGCCTAGAGGTGCTCAAACAAGATGGTGGCTGCTCTGATGAAGAAAGCTAGCTTTGCATCGTGCAGGTATCTTTACAGCACTAAACCTCATACCTTTGAAATGTGTTGGCGGGTAATTTGAAAAATTCTACGTGCTTTTCTCTTAACAGCAGCTATTTTAAAACAATAGCGGCTATACATAAGCTGTTAAGGCCTCCTCTTATGTCAAGGCATAGCTCTATCGAACAAGTTTAAACCTGCATCGGGATAGCTAGAGTAAGCACGTGCTGCAGTGATGACGTCATTATGCATGTTTAGACTTGCAAATCACTAAAGAAACATAACAAGACTAGAATCGAACACTGCACTCTGTGCCGTTAACTTTATCATGTGTTCGGAACATTGATTGAAGTGTTTAGAACACTAAATAAGTGATCAAGACTAAAATAGAACACTGTACTCGATACAACATGTGTTTAGAACATGTCAGGGGATACCTTTGTTCTAAGAAGATTAGATTACCGCTCATTCCTTGTAGGGCTAATAGGCTAAAGGGCTAATGGGCAAAAGGGCAAAAGGGGTAATGGGCAAAAGGGCTAAAGGGCTAAAGGGCTAATGGGCTAAAGGGCTAGGGTGCCTCTGGTCTCTTTATCTGGGCTTGAGACCGGCTCTTCAACTAGAGGCGGAGTTAACACCCTAAGGAGGGGAGAATGTTGGGAAATAATCTATACGAGTATAACTACTCGATCGACTATATACTACAGATGGATGACATAGGTGAGGGTAAGCGCTTACTTAATAATACCTACACGACGTAATTCATGCTCTATTTCAAAAATATCTTCTTTGTACTGTGTGTAACCAGCATCATGATAGGCTCTTAGCAGTTGTAAACGTTTTACGAGTACGTTGGGGTCTTCACAGTATCTTATATCTACATAGGGTAACAAAGGCTTGTTGTGAACTTTGAGTCCATATGCAGACAGTTGATGTGTAGAGACTTGTTTTGATGTAATACGTGCTTCAGCAAAAGCGTTTCTAGGTACAAACTTAACTTGTTTCGATAGCGATGAAGTGTTGAAATTTCCTTCTTCTTTACCTTGCATCTCTTCTTGAGATGTTTGCACTACGACAGAACGTGTAGTAGGCTTAGGAAATGAAGTAAAATCATTAAGCTGTAATGGCAATGAAACATTAAGATTTTCTTCTTCTTCTACTTTCCCTTTACTACTGTTTTGATCAACATCATTATCCCTATTATCATAAGCATGACCTTGCCTCTCTTTATCTTGAAGTTTGTGCTTAGTAACAGAAATTGCAGCAGGCCTAGACAACAAGGGAGAATTAAAAATATCTCGCAGAGGTGTACTTTTTAAACATAAATCAGTGTTCGCTTGAATATGGTTGAGTTCTTTGTATTTTGTTCCCGATGAAGCTGCATTACACGCGGCTTCATGACGTTGAGCGTTGTATGCGTTCTTGAACTCTCTTCTACAATGTTTGCATTGAAAAATTGTCCTACATGATATCTCATGACGTCTCTTGTGATAGCTTCGGGAAAATGCCTTTCCACACTCTTCGCAAATATACCTAGAAATAGGTTTTTCCATGACGGACTTTTATCTTCTGCTAACAGATTCTTCTTTAAATCTACTTGACATTTGTTACTCTCTACTTCGATGATGCGAACAGCTTAGCGATTAACAGTAAACTAACACAAAAGCGTATAACCAGGGTAGCAAAAGTAAGGTTTAAGCCCATCAAGATGGCAAGAGTGAGGTTAGCGACGTTCTGTTGTTGGATTTTAAATTCCTCGCTATAACATGCATAAGGTGGCAGGCTTGAGGTTTACCGCCGTAAAGATGGCAGCAGTGATGTTAGCGACGCTCTATTGTCCTTCAATGTGAGGTTAGGGTCCGTCAAGAAGACAGCTGTCAGAAAAGCACGTGGCTTGGTTTACTAAACAAGAGCACGTAGCTGTGACATCACGGTCACGTAATCAATCCTTAGCTCTACGTCGTTAAGAGCAGCATTAGGATTAGCTATTTTTAAAAATCTTGGGAACAGAGGAGCAGTATGAATAGCCATGTTTTAAAGCGTGTACATATCACCTATCGATTTTACATGCATCGAACCTCGTATTAAACTTCTTCCGCTAGATCGTGCAGCTATCTTAGCATAACCTATACGTATGAACTTACAGTACAAAGAATAGCCATGTTTCAAAGCGTGTACACATCACCCACCGATTTTACATGCATCGACCCTCGTACTAAACTTCTTCCACTAGATCGTGCCGCTATCTTAGCATAACCTATGCGCATGACCTTCAAGTACAAAGAATAGTCATATTTCAAAGCGTGTACACATTACCTATCGACTTTGCATGCAACAAATATCGTACTAAACTTCTTCCGCTAGGTTGTGCTGCTATCTTAGCATAACTTATACACATGAACTTAAAGTACAAAGAATAGCCATGTTTCAAAGCGTGTACACATTACTTATTGATTTTGCATTCATCGAATCTCGTACTGAACTTCTTCCGCTAGATTGTGCTGGTATCTTAGCATAACTTATACACATGAACTTAAAGTACAAAAAGTAGCTATGTTTCAAAGCGTGTACACATTACTTATTGATTTTGCATTCATCGAATCTCGTACTGAACTTCTTCCGCAAGATTGTACTGGTGTCTTAGCATAACCCATATCCATAAACTTAAAGTACAAAGAATAGCCATGTTTCAAAGCGTGTACACATCACCTATCGATTTTGCATGCATCGACTCTTGTACTAAACTTCTTACGCTGGATTATGCTGCTATCTTCGTCTAACCTATATGCATGAACTTAAAGTACGAAGAATAGCCATGTTTTAAAGCGTATACACATCACCTATCGATTTTGCATGCATCAAATATCGTACTAAACTTCTTGTGCTAGATTGTGCTGCTATCTTAGCCTAACCTATACTATGAACTTAAAGTGCGAAGAATAGCGATGTTTTAGAGCGTGTACACATCACCTATCGATTTTGCATGCATCAAATATCGTACTAAACTTCTTGCGCTAGATTGTGCTGCAATCTTAGCATAACCTGTACGCATGGACTTATAGTACGAAGAATAGCCATGTTTTAAAGCGTGTACACATCACCTATCGATTTTGCATGCATCAAATATCGTACTAAACTTCTTGTGCTAGATTGTGCTGCGATCTTAGCCTAACCTATACTATGAACTTAAAGTGCGAAGAATAGCGATGTTTTAGAGCGTGTACACATCACCTATCGATTTTGCATGCATCAAATATCGTACTAAACTTCTTGCGCTAGATTGTGCTGCAATCTTAGCATAACCTGTACGCATGAACTTATAGTACGAAGAATAGCCATGTTTTAAAGCGTGTACACATCACCTATCGATTTTGCATGCATCAAATATCGTACTAAACTTCTTGCGCTAGATTGTGCTGCTATCTTAGCATAACCTGTACGCATGAACTTAAAGTACAAAGAATAGCCTTGTTTCAAAGCGTATACACATCAACTATCAATGATGCATGCATCGAGTCTCGTACTAAACTTCTTCAGGTAGATTGTGCTGCTATCTTAGCATAACCTGTACGCATGAACTTATAGTACGAAGAATAGCCATGTTTTAAAGCGTGTACACATCACCTATCGATTTTGCATGCATCAAATATCGTACTAAACTTCTTGCGCTAGATTGTGCTGCTATCTTAGCATAACCTGTACGCATGAACTTAAAGTACAAAGAATAGCCTTGTTTCAAAGCGTATACACATCAACTATCAATGATGCATGCATCGAGTCTCGTACTAAACTTCTTCAGGTAGATTGTGCTGCTATCTTAGCATAACTAAGACGCATGAACTTAAAGTACAAAGAATAGCCATGTTTCAAAGCGTGTGCACATCACCTATCGATTTTGCATGCATCGAATCTCTTACTAAACTTCTACCGCTAGATTGTACTGCTATCTTAGCATAACTTATACACATGAACTTAAAGTACAAAGAATAGCGATGTTTTAAAGCGTGTACACATCACCTATCGATTTTGCATGCATCAAATATCGTACTAAACTTCTTGCGCTAGATTGTGCTGCTATCTTAGCATAACCTATCGATTTTACATGCATCGACTATCGTACTAGGCTTCTTCCGCTAGAGCATATAGCAATCACTTTGTGTATCCCTAACCCATGTGCATGAAATTAAAGCACAAATAAGAGCTATGTTCCAAAGCGTGTACACATCACCTATCGATAATGTATGTATCGAATATCGTACTAAACTTCTCCTGCCAGAGCGTACGACTATCGCTTGTGTGTGCACGAACATAAAGCATAAAGGATAGCAATGTATAAAAATTGTTGTATGTCCGGCGCTCCCTTCTCGCTCCATCAGCCAGCTGCACGCGCGCCTGTGTATCATTCTGCTAGCTTCGACGCGCAGCCCTCAGTGCGCGTGCCTGACCATCGAGTGTACTATAAATAGGAGCTCCCTGCCTGCTCACTTGCCCACTTGCCCCGGTGTCCAGCTCCAGAATACACCCTACGTCGAGCACGGAGGCTACTCCTCTTGAAAATGTGCTTCGACCAGGTGGACTGAATTTCTGGCAGTACGAGGTTTCACCTCTGGTCACCGTTCCCTTACCTATTTCCGCTGCCTATGTTCCGTAATTCTTTTACAAGCCATTTTCATTCCCTAATTTACGCAAGCTCCCTTAGTTTCGCTAGGTGGAATTTCTTCAATCAATTGAACTTGCTTTTTTAGGAATTCAGGCACTTCAACAAACAAGGACTCTCAAAGACATTCATGTTAGTGTGCCAGATAGTTCTCGACTATCAACGTGTCAATTCACAAAGACTATCTTTTCAAGATAGAAGTGTATATAAAGACTGTAAACCTGTACATATTGTATAAAGACAGACTTTTCTCAAGATTCAATATTCATTTTTGCTTCAAAATAAATTTCAGTTATTGTGTAAATATCATAAAGTGAAGCAATAAAAGTTGTGTTTTGTAAACTTCAACCTTGGTTACAACAAAAATCTTGTACACAAAGAAGCAGATTTAAGTATAGCCATGTTTAAATGCGTGTACACATCATGTATCCATGATGCGCGCAGTACTAAACTTATTCCACTATAGTGTACAAAGTTCGCATGTGTTTGTGCTGCTATCTTAGCATAGCCTACCTATGTGCATGAACTTAAAGTACAAAGAATAGCGATGTTAAAAAATCTTGTGAACATGGCAGCGGTAAGAATAGCAAGGTTTAAAAGCGTGTACACACCACTTTTGATAATGCATGCATCTTCTTCTAGACCATGTGACTATCCCTTGTATCTGCTGCTATCTTAACATAAGCTATGTACATGAACTTAAAGCATAAAGAATAGTTATGTGTAAAAATCTTGTGAACATAGCAGAATGTTAACTACGTAGGTGTAGACATTGAACTTTGCATGCTGATGCAGCATACCACGTGAGCGTGACGTCACAGCCACGTGCTCTTGTTTAGTAAACCAAGCCACGTGCTTTTTTGACAGCTGTCTTCTTGACGGACCCTAACCTCACATGGAAGGACAATAGAGCGTCATTAACCTCACTGCTGCCATCTTTACGGCGGTAAACATCAAGGCTGCCACCTTATGCATGTTATAGAGCGGTATTTAAAATCCAACAACAGAACGTCGCTAACCTCACTCTTGCCATCTTGATGGGCTTAAACCTTACTGTTGCTACCTTGGTTATACGCTTTTGTGTTATTTTGCTGCTAATCGCTAAGCTGTTCACATCATCGAAGTAGAGAGTAACAAATGTCAAGTAGATTTAAAGAAGAATCTGTTAGCAGAAGATAAATGTCCGTCATGGAAAAACCCATTTCTAGGTATATTTGCGAAGAGTGTGGAAAAGCATTTTCCCGAAGCTATCACAAGAGGGTCATGAGATATCATGTAGGACAATTTTTCAATGCAAACATTGTAGAAGAGAGTTCAAGAACGCATACAACGCTCAACGTCATGAAGCCGCGTGTAATGTAGCTTCATCGGGAACAAAATACAAAGAACTCAACCATGTTCAAGCGAACACGGATTTATGTTTAAAAAGTACACCTCTGCGAGATAGTTTTAATTCTCCCTCGTTGTCTAGGCCTGCTGCAAGTTCTGTTACTAAGCACAAACTTCAAGATAAAGAGAGGCAAGATCATGCTTATGATAATAGGGATAATGATGTTGATCAAAACAGTAGTAAAGGGAAAGTAGAAGAAGAAGAAAATCTTAATGTTTCATTGCCATTACAGCTTGATGATTTTACTTCATTTCCTAAGCCTACTACACGTTCTGTCGTAGTGCAAACATCTCAAGAAGAGATGCACGGTAAAGAAGAACGAAATTTCAACGCTTCATCGCTATCGAAACAAGTTTGTACCTAGAAACGCTTTTGCTGAAGCACGTATTACATCAAAACAAGTCTCTACACATCAACTGTCTGCATATGGACTCAAAGTTCACAACAAGCCTCTGTTACCCTATGTAGATATAAGATACTGTAAAGACCCCAACGTACTCGTAAAACGTTTACAACTGCTAAGAGCCTATCATGATGTTGGTTACACACAGTACAAAGAAGATATTTTTGAAATAGAGCATGAATTACGTCGTGTAGGTATTATTAAGTAAGCGCTTACCCTCACCTAAGTCATCCATCTGTAGTATATGGTCGATCGAGTAGTTATACTCGTATAGATTATTTCCCAACATTCTCCCCTCCTTAGGGTGTTAACTCCGCCTCTAGTTGAAGAGCCGGTCTCAAGCCCGGATAAAGAGAAGAGAGGCACCCTAGCCCTTTAGCCCATTAGCCCTTTAGCCCTTTAGCCCTTTTGCCCATTAGCCCTTTAACCCTTTTGCCCATTAGCCCTTTAGCCTATTAGCCCTACAAGGAATGAGCGGTAATCTAATCTTCTTAGAACAAAGGTATCCCCTGACATGTTCTAAACACATGTTGTATCGAGTACAGTGTTCTATTTTAGTCTTGATCACTTATTTAGTGTTCTAAACACTTCAATCAATGTTCCGAACACATGATAAAGTTAACGGCATAGAGTGCAGTGTTCGATTCTAGTCTTGTTATGTTTCTTTAGTGATTTGCAAGTCTAAACATGCATAATGACGTCATCACTGCAGCACGTGCTTACTCTAGCTATCCCGATGCAGGTTTAAACTTGTTCGATAGAGCTATGCCTTGACATAAGAGGAGGCCTTAACAGCTTATGTATAGCCGCTATTGTTTTAAAATAGCTGCTGTTAAGAGAAAAGCACGTAGAATTTTTCAAATTACCCGCCAACACATTTCAAAGGTATGAGGTTTAGTGCTGTAAAGATACCTGCACGATGCAAAGCTAGCTTTCTTCATCAGAGCAGTCACCATCTTGTGTGAGCACCTCTAGGCCGTATCATAAGGAGCTGTGTATAGTCACCGTCTTGTCGCTGCTACCTTGCGCAAGCACCCCTAGGGAGTCTCATAAGAGCAGCAGCCATCTTGTGTCTCATAAGAGCAGCCGCCATCTTGTAGAATTAGATAGCTGCCAATGCCAAAGGGCCTAAGTAGGAATCGAACCGTCGATCTCATCATTAGACTATGTTTTTCTTACGCTATCATGTTCCTGATACTGCAAACCTAGGTATCAGGTGGAAAAAATTTATCCGTTTTGCTCTACGATGCACCGTTTTCGAGATATTTAAGATTTTGCATTTAAGCCCCAAATTTAATGAATCGAACCTGCACGGCACGTTATACTCTCTACCATAGCTAGACCTGATCATGTTACGAAGACTTGTTTCAATACAAGCTAAAACAGAGCGAATGCCAAAGGGCCTAAGTAGGAACCGAACCGTTGATCTCATCATTAGACTATGTTTTTCCTATGCTATCATGTTCCTCGTGCTGCGAATTGAGTTATTGGGCAGAAAAATGTTGTCCGTTTTGCTCTACGATGCACCGTTTTCGAGATATTTAACATTTTGCATTTAAGCCCCAAATATAATGAATCGAACTAGCATGACACGTTAGCCTCTAAGCTATCTTTCTTCATAAGAGCAGCAGCCATCTTGCGCAAGCACCCTTAAGGCGTCTCATAAGGAGTCGTGTATAGCCGCCATCTTGCGTCCGCCATCTTGCGCAAGCATCCTTAGGGCGTCTCTAGTCATCTTGTGCAAGGACCCTTAAGCCGCCTCATAAGAGCAACCACCATCTAGCGCAAGCATCCCTAGGGCGTCTCATAACGAGCCTTGTATAACCGCCATCTTGCGCAAGCTTCCCAAGGGAGTCTCATAAGAACCTATGTATAGCGGCCATCTTGCATAAGCACCTTTAAGGAGTCATGTATAGCCACCATCTTGTGCAATTAGCGTCGAGAGATGGCTGCTGTAGAATTTTTCTTTTTAAATTATCCGCCACCACATTTCAACTAAGGAGTGCAGCACTTCTCTCTCTAGATTAAAGATGGCGGATGACAGCTGTCAGAAAAGCACATGGGTTTGTTTACTAAACAAGAACACGTGGAATTTTTCAATATGTCGCCACCACATTTCAAAGGCATCTAGCTAAAGATGGCAGCACGGTGCTCTCTTGATTAAAGATGGCGGATGAAAGCTAACAGAACTTTTCAAATTGCCCGCTACTACATGTCATAAAGTGGGCATAACGGTGCTCTGTTAATTAAAGATGGCGGATGACAGCTGACGAAATTGCCCGCATGATAGCAGCACAGTGCTCTATTGATTAAAGATGGCGGATGATAGCTTTCGAAAAAGCACGTGGCTTTGTTTCCAAACAAGAGCACATAGAATTTTTCAAATTGCCGCCACCGCATTTCAACTAGAGAGTGCAGCACGGTGCTCTCTTGATTAAAGATTGCGGATGACAGCTGTCAAAAAAGCACGTGAGTTTGTTTCCAAACAAGAGCACGTGGATTTTTTTATCTCGCGCTAGTGATTTTAAGTTGGTAGCACTAACGTTTAGTCCCGCCAACGTGGCAGCACTGCCGATGACAGGTGACGAATTTGCAGCTACTGCGATATAGAGCGCAGCACGGTGCTCTGTAGTTTAAAGATGGCGGATGACAGCTGTCAAAAAGCACGCGGATTTGTTTACCGATTCAAATCTCGCGCTAGTGAGGTTAAGTTGGTAGCACTGAGGTTTAGGTCCGTCAAGATGGCTGCACGGAGGTTAGCGTTACGTTGTTTTCTGTCATAAAGCACGTGGCTGTCAAAAAACACGTGGATTTGTTTACCAATTCAAATCTCGCGCTTGTGAGGTTTAGTTGGTATTACTGAGGTTTAGGCCCGTCAAGATGGCAGTACTGAGGTTAGCGATGCGTTGTTGTCTGTCAAAAAGCACGTGGCTGTCAGAAAGCTCGTGGATTTGTTTACCAATTCAAATCTCGCGCTAGTGAGGTTAAGTTGGTACCACTGAGGTTTAGGCCCGTCAGGATGGCAGCAGTGAGGTTAGTGATGCGTTGTTGTCGATGACAGCTGTCAAAAAGCACGTGGCTTTGTTTACAAATTCAAATCTCGCGCCAAAATTCAAATTTCCCGCCAAAATTAAAATTTCCCGCGTGACGAGGAGAGGAGGGAGGAGGAGGAGGGATGAGGAGGAGGGAGGAGGAGGAGGGAGGAGGAGGAGGCTCTGGGAGGAGGAGGAGGCAGAATCCGCCTATTATACTACTCTGTTGTTAATGTAGTTCGTGAGAGTCACCTCAAAATCGAGTGTGACCTGTTGGTGGCACATTTGAATAAACTAAAGTAACGTAATACATGAGGAATTTTAACATTGAATATTACGCGAACGTTAAGGATATCACGAGTCATGGGGCAGCTCGTCTTGACTTTCTCCTCGGCGATGTAGGCCACTGTGCTGCAGGAGTGGACATTGTCCGTACAAGGCAAAACAACTCTGCAGTCAGTGGGCGAGCTCTCGTGCGCTGTGCATTGTCCCCTTTTCTCAGAGATCATCTCTGTGTCACGTCATCAAGAGAGTTGACACATTCTATACATCTGGGATCAGCACAAATAACGCCATCGTCGCTGTTATGCCAAAGCCGCGAATGTGACAATACTCTTCTTCTTAAGACTGGTCACGTATAGATAAACAGTCCATAAGAACAATATTCGCGCAGTTAATTTTCCTATGCGCGTTTGTAAAAGAAAATGAACATTAAATACATCATAGTCGAGGACTGGGTAAATATGTCATGGAAACAAAGCTGTTCTATTGGCTATTATAACTTCTTAAATGTTGAACTTCACTAATTGATTTTCAGAATTGTTAAAATTCGTAGATCTGACTTCATAATCGTTTTCAATTTTTCGAGTTCTTTACAAACTATTTCTTTTTTAATCCATATTCACTTTATTGTGCACTTCTTACCAGTAGGCGGAGGTGTTCGCTAAAATAACTTGCTAAATCATTTTCCAGTTGACATGTCTCTAATAAAGTATTGTTTCATTTCTTGTAAAAATGTGCAGAGTTATTAATTATTTTGTTCTGCATTCGCTAGAACTATGACGTAACATGTCGCTGACCTTGTGAAATGTTCCGTGATTCTAGATGTGGTCATTCTAAAAGATGCCTTTACTGTGTATTAATGAAAGTCGCATGGACGGATTCTTGGAGAAGGAGAAAAGGATGAAAATAAGTAAACCCGAAACAAAAGTAATAGAGTGCAGTAGAAGGAAGTCAGGTGATGCAGAAAATATTAGATTAGGAAATGAAGTCTTAGATGAATATTGTTACTTGGGTAATAATAATAATAATAATAATAATAATAATAATAATAATAATAATAATTAACGTTGGCAGACAAGCACAAGCAAGGAAGGCTTTTCTTTAGAAAAGAAATTTGCTCACTTCGAACACTGATATAGGAGTTAGAAAGACGTTTTTGAAGATTTTCGTGTGGAGCGTGGCATTGTATAGAAGTGAAACATGGACGATAAGTAGCTCAGAAATAAAGAGAACAGAAGCTTTTGAAGTGTGGCGTTGCAGAAGAATTGCGAAGGTGAGATGGGTAGATCGAAACACGAAAGAAGAGATCCTAAATGGAATTGGTGAGAGGAGAAAGATTTTGATAAATTTGACGAGAAGAGACAGAATGACATATTACAATCTGCTTTAAGTGGCACAACGCTCTTATGGTGACGATGCCATAGGAGAGGGCAAGGAGTAGGAAAGAAGCGACCGCGGCATTAGGTACACCCCAAGCATTTGCCTGGTGTGAAAATGAGAAACCACGGGATTTCGAACCCACTATCTCCCGAATACAAGCTGAAAGCTGCGAACACCTAAACGCACGGTCAACTTACTAGGTCACACCTCAAGACACCCAGGACTTGGTCAGTTAGTTTTTAAGACATGTGTCGGTGGTACGAACCGTAGGGATAAACCAAGATATGAATATGACAAACAGATTAGAGGATATGTAGGATGTCGTAGTTACGTAGAAATGATAAGATTACCACAGCATATGGTGGCATGAAGGGCTGCATCAAACCAGTCTATGGAACAACAAAAGCAACAACATCACTATATTCGGTTCCTATTAGATCCGTATTTACGACTAAAAGGGCTACAATTAATTAACAATAGTATATGTTTACTACATCCGATGTTAGGAAACCTATCACCTGGCTAATATCTAAACGCAGATCTGTGCACAATGAGTGAAAAGGAAACGATTTTTGCCTTTGCGAAAATCAAATTATTATAGTTGGCCATCCATCAACGGATACGAATTTCACATGATAAGCAGCCATAAGACATAGTCTGCACGGTTGCTATATAACATCGTCTGTCCACCCACACCTTACATCACTGCCTGCACGGTTGCTATGGTAACAATTCCGTCACACATTTTGTCGCGTCATGTTACACAAATTTTCGGATGACTCCCAGCCATAAGACATATTTATGTGAAAAGGGAAGAAGCTTTGAGCAGACTGGGTCAACAACGGAGGTAGCATGGTGTTATTACCTGGCTAGGTAGTGAGGCACTGTGCAGGAAAACATAGAAGCTAACAGGAAATGGCAACGTCTTGATTGTAAGGGATTAGACGGTGTAATTATACATTCGTCAAACTCATGCCTTCCTCCTATACAGAGCGCACTGCAGCCAAGGCGGGGACGGTATCAGCTCATCGTTTGTTAACGCTCCTTCAGACTTTCATTTAGTCGCAAATTATAGACAAGTTCCTGCACGTATGTTGAGTGACATAAAGGAGACAGTAATTTCTCAACAGTCTCATTTATATTTAAGTGATAAAGAAATACGTCTAAGTGTCATCCCACTTACATTCCGAGTTCTTGATAGTTGTGTTATTGTTGAGTGGTTTATTGTACCATTCATAACATGCCAGTGGGTGTGTAATATAAAGGTATATTTTACTGAAGAAATATCAATCAATCAATCAATCAATCAATCAATCAATCAATCAATCAATCAATCAATCAATCAATCAATCAATCAATCAATCAATCAATCAATCAATCAATCAATCAATCAATCAATCAATCAATCAATCAATCAATCAATCATCTGCTTTTAGGGCAATCGCCCAAGTGCCACATTCCCTATCGTGGCAAATATTTGTTTAAAGTAAGAGGATGTAAGTATTGGAATAATTTAGGAAGGGAGATGTTCAGTAAATTTCCAACATACTTGAGATATTTTCAGAAAAATGTAGGTACCGTAAATAATTTGATAGAGAACCTTCTACCTTGAGGAGAGCCCGAAATGCCGATCAGTGGTGACTGAATGATGACTGGGAGTAAGAGCCGAATGGGCTGAGTACATTTTCTGTGGAGTAATAGGTATGCGAGTAACGAGAATGATAGCTGACACAAGAACGGCAGGAGGAGTTTCGAAATGCTTCCTTGGTGGGAATATAGAACACTCGACCATGAGAGACGGTGGACTTTTTTTTTTTGGCTAGGGGCTTTACGTCGCACCGACACAGATAGGTCTTATGGCGACGATGGGATAGGAAAGGCCTAGGAGTTGGAAGGAAGCGGCCGTGGCCTTAATTAAGGTACAGCCCCAGCATTTGCCTGGTGTGAAAATGGGAAACCACGGAAAACCATCTTCAGGGCTGCCGATAGTGGGATTCGAACCTACTATCTCCCGGATGCAAGCTCACAGCCGCGCCCCTCTACGCGCACGGCCAACTCGCCCGGTAGACGGTGGATTTAAGGAAGGCAAGTAGTTAATTCACAGAGCCTTGTAGAATGAATACTCAAAGCCATAACAGTATATAATGAATATTAGTTGATTGAAAAATATATATTTCTTTGCTTCTTTTATTTCATTAACAGTGGTAGGGCAAGGAATCGCGGTGCTCTTCCACAGTTAACTGCGTAAATATTCGAGATATATCTATATTCGGTTAGAAGACAGGAGATGACAACGTTGAACGAATATACATCAAGAGTAGAAAGCAACAGCACTAATGTTTACTAAAGGCAACCAACTCTCTCTCTGTCCATCGTCAGCGTCATGAGCTTCTTAGTCTCTCTCCCCTTTATACATGGATATGGTTTTGAGCTCGAGATCCACCTGGAATTAGCGCGGACAATAAAGGGGCAACCCGTGTTTGTCACCTTCTTCCTCACGATATTATCGTGTACCAGAACACTGCCTTCTCTATACAGTAGGTGCAAGTGGCGTTTCGTGTACGTCACAGCAAAGCCCTTACGGTAACGTCAATGAAGACAGTAGAATTCTTAAACTAGTTTACACTGTCTTTGACTGGCGTTTCGTCTACGTCACAGCAAAGCCCTTACACTTGGTAACCTTACCAAAGGCAATCAGTCTTCGTGAGGTTATTAGGTCAGTAACATGATAATAGATATATTGCTATAAGAACGCAGGTTTATTTCTTTGATAAAAGTACTTAAGTGAACCTCTAAACTCGTGTAATCTAGTAGAGATAAAATATTAAATGTCAAGATCACTTTTGAGGTTCTGTACATACGATAGTTAAGATGTCAACTGGCAGTCAGGTGGCACGGAAGTGCGGTACCTCCAAGGACACGAACAAGGAACTTCACTTAAGACAGTGTACGTCAGCGACCATTATCTCACTGGAAAGGTTACTGCAATTTGTGCAATATGTCATTCGTACGGATATGAGATAAGTGTCCGGGGATGGTCGGTGTCGCGACCTCCTGCTTCCTGTGCGATCTTCTGCTCAGTCACTGCTGAGCTTGGCTTTCACCATCATAATTCCAACTCCTATTACACAGTTCATTGAGGTCCTCGCAGGCAGAGAGGCAGTCACCGGTCTTCCATACTATCGAGTGGATTGGTAGTCACACTGTCCGCAAATCTGAGGATGGCTTTTTGTGGATTCCTACTGTCACACCAGGCAAATACTGTAGCTGTATCTTAGCCACGGTCGCTTCCTTTCCACTCCTAGGCCTATCCTGTCCCGTCGCCGCGGTGCGACCTAAAACAAACAAACAAACAAACAAACATTAGTTAATATGAAAACATACTTTCTGTAGCATGAGTAAGCTCCTTCTCCAAAAGTTTCAAACGAGCAACTGAGGAAATAAAAGTCTTCGTCAGACATTTCATAAGAAATGTAAGATCAATGATCTGCATTTAGGGCTGTCACCCAGGTGGTGGGTTGGGTGTCAGTTGTTTACCTAACATTTTCTTAAAACATTTGAAAGAACTAGAAAATTTATTGAATATCTCCGTTGGTAAATAATTCCCGTCTTTAACTCCTCTTCCTATAAACACCGGTCTGAATGGCGCAGACGGTTGAGGCGCTGGCCTTCTGACCTCAACTTGACAGGTTTGATCCCGGCTCAGTCAGGTGGTATTTGAAGGTAATCGGATACGTCAGCCTCGAGTGGGTAGATTTACTGGCACGTAAACGAACTCCAGGGGGACTAAATTCCGGCACCTCGTGGTCTCCGAGAACTGTAAAAGAGGTTCGTGGGACGTAAAATCAATAACTTAATATATTTACTCCAGTTTGTCGTCCTGAATTCCAATTTTACCTTCTACTTCCTAAACCTCCGGCTACCAAAGTCATCCCATGTCATCACTCCACTGACAACTCAGAACATACCGTCTAGTCGAACACATCGTCTCCTTACTCCGAAGTCTTCCCAGCCCAAACTATGCAACTTCGTAACGCTAATCTTTTGTTGAAAAGCACCCAGAATAAGTCGTGCTGCTTTCCACTCATCACATAATTCCAATCAATTCAAATAATGAGATCAAATAATTCTGGAACCATACTGCAATTACACGCCTTCTCCTTTACATCCTTATTATAACCCGTAAACACCCTCCTAACCACATCAAGAGATCTGTAACCTTTCCTAGCAACCTCGTTATATGATTACCCCTATGAAGTTTATTCCTAGGTGGTCCCATGACCTACTGTCAACCCATCTACTGAGAGCGACTTATATCCCGTTCACCATCATACAATGACCTCACAACATTGTCTAGTTTCTTTCGCTGTCACTGATCACTAGTCTCTAGTAACAGAGAACGGTACGGTACAGCGCTGTGATTACTGATTGAACTCCGCTTCACAGTAACGTAAACATGGATAGTCAATATGGCAGAGCGCAGCTGTCCATTTCCTTCCAGCAGCTCTACTTTATTTAGGCATTGACAATGTATGAATTTATTTCCCATCAACGTTCGTTTATTGTTTCTACACATTATACATGTGTAGATTAAATGTCTGGAATGTTTTACTTTTACATGGTTTCATCAAGAGGAAAGTTTAGTAACAATCCTGATATGTTCTATTAGTACGCGTCCTCTCAGTGTAGACATGTTACAACAGACTTCGGGTAAAAGTCTATTTCGCTTGCTTTAGACAGATGAATCGAAGACACAAGGTTGTGATGGGCAACGTGATAGTGAATATCAAAGGACCTTTTACTTCAAAAAGTTTCAGTCAGACTGAATTCATTAATCTCATTAGCGAACAAGAAATGGATAAAAACTAATTTAAAATTAAGAATAGAAATCGACTTTCAACCTCTTAGGTCGTGTTACGTGTTCAAGAGATGTTAAGTACAGAACAAACATGGCCAACCCCACACCAGTGGGATCCAAACCTACAACCTCCCGATTTTGCGTCGGTTGCTCTACCAATTGAGCTATGCTGGCCTAGGTCATTTTTGTTCTGTTGGAAAGGATCTAAGCTGCAGGTCTGGTACTACTGCCATCACTCTGTAGAGTGCGTGCAAATCGCCCGTTGCGGGCCAAGTGAATGAATATCGAACTTTCACGACCGCATTCTAATGGTAATCGGAATAAGGAACTACAGTCTAAGCTACAAACAATTTTATTCACCCTGAATGAAAATGTAGTTTAGGGAAAGGCGCATAAAATTTAATTTTTAAATACCCATGTTATTGGCCCTATCGAAAAGTACTACATTACAAAAGTTATAGAGAATACAATTTCTGATAATTTATGTTGTATTCAGTTTTACCGTACGGACTATGATAAGAGTGGTATTTCAGAGTTAGAAGAAAACTACAATACTGAAAGCGCATAACATTGATCAACAATAACATTACATTGACCATTGTTGGTTGTAATGTTCTTTGTCTCTTATGTTGCCACTCAACTCCGATAGATAGGATTACTGCTACGTACCGAGTATAACAGCCTAACTGAATATTGGCGGCAAATAGCCGGAGAGTTAGAAAACTTTCTTCTTTAGCGTGCCATTCCTCTGGTTCATATATTTTCTGATATTGCTCGTACGTAACACCCTGGTTCATCATAGTATTCCAGCTATTCGATTTCTACTCTGACGGGCTGTTTTGAATGAGCAGTGTGCACACTTAAGGCAGACCTCACTACTAGTAGTAATAGTATGACCTGGTCTAGAATTACAATTTAGGCCTATTCCAAATCATAGCACCATAATTCACTAAATAACTCAAAATTCAATCCTGAAAAGAGCCGTTTCTTAAGAAAAGCTTCTTCTTCACTTTTGTTGAATTCTACATTCATTTTGTTCCAAATGAGCAGTGAAGAGGGGGCTTCTCCTCTGGCTTGGAGGAAAATTTGCCTCCAAGTTAGATAGATTTTTCCGCCGCCAGTGTAGTGAATTGAGGTTTCCCGACTCATCGGGTACTCCTAGGAAAAAGATTAGTAAAAGGGCATAGCTTTTGCCTTGGGACTCTCAACTATTCGACCCTCGCCCCTCCGCCGCCGAAAAAGGACGAAGAGTGTTCACGGATCACGGCTATCTGCGGCTTGGTCATTCCAGCTCTGGAACTTTGGACTGTTAGATCGGCATGCTAGTTAAAAGTGAGAAAATGTGTGGTTTTTTCATTTGATCGAGTATTTCATATGAAACCATTGCTTTTAATCGAGCCTTTGCTACTGACGTCATTGTAATGACCTATGTTCATTTCAGTTGGGAAAACCACTAAGACATCCTTTCTGAGGATGTAAAAAGGCAGGTGGAGAGTGAGTGTCTGCCATTATAATGAAAACCTGATTTTGAATTATGGTAGGCAAGCGGGACTACCATTACAATGAAAATTCCCTAACTCAGTCTTCGTATGAGAAAAGACGCTTCGTGACTTCCCCGGCGCGTTTCTAGGGTAACGTTAAGTGCTATGCAATATAATACAGTCTTGCTTGCAACGTGTACACTACCTAACCTGTAATTCTGTATACAATGTAGAATTCCGTAGCGAAGCGCGGGTACATCAGCTAGTCGGTCTATATACCCATTATTGTCGGTGTTTTCATTCTAAGTGGTGAAATTCGGTGTATTGCTGTTCGTCTGCGGTCTGCATTGTTTCTTTAATTATCTAATTACTTTCGGGGATTGCGAATGTTTTAAAAGTGAACTTGTGTATATCATTCGCGAGTGAAGTTAAATGTGCTGTTAAAATTCCGTATTGTACGGTTGAAGGCTGTACAAACCATCTCACCAACGCAATAAAACGTAAGTTGTCCTTTTATAGATTCCCGAAAGATGCACGAACAATGAGTACATTTTTGTAAAAGAAAATATGCTTTTAACCCTAAAATCGCACGTATATGCTCCGAACATTTTATGTCCTCTGATTTTGAAAGAGATTTATAATGTGAACTGTTAGGCCTTCCCCCTAAGCGCTTGTTGAAAAAAGGAACAGTTCGTTCCCAAAACACTCCCACGTTTTCTGCATCAATAGACCATTCAGAGAGAAATACATGCGCCAAAAGGCGGGATTGTAAAAAAAATGTTCCAAAATCACTAATGAGCAAATCTATCGAAAAATCAAGTGAGCTTCATGATTCTGACCTTTCTCAGGACGGACAAATTAATGAACAGTTACGTAAAAATAAAGACAACTTGCCTCTGTAGTGTGAACTAGCTGGTGTGATGGTCAAAAATGAAGAATTAAAAGAAAGAATCAAATTAATTACTGAAGATCTAAAAGGAGCCCAAACCAAAATAACGAAATTGGAGGAAATTTTTAAAAAGGACGAGGATTTTTCTAAATGTCAAAAACAATGTTACCAAGCGAAAAGTGTACAAACTGGTCACCTCAAGATGTAGCCAAAGCCGTTACAATTCGATGTATCTCCAAAAAAAAGCTTTGTCATATGTTAGGGAACTCTAAAATATCCCCTTCCTAGTGAAACAACAATAACATGGAGGTTGACACAATTTTCAACTCCACCTGGGTCTTTTGGATATCAGTTTTAATCATAGGTTATAAACTTCATGGTTCTGATCCGTACTGAATTGTAAGTACAATATAATTATTAAAATAATGTACTAATGGTCCACCTTTCAATATTATAATATGTAATATTCTAAATGACATTAATTAGTTAGGGACTAGTTTCGGCCGGGGCTGGCCATCTTCAGCCTTAATGTAAAACTAAATAATTAAACAAATGTAAATGCACACAATTGACATAAAACAAATGAAACAAATATATACAAATTGACATTTAAAAACTGGGATGAAATTATAATTAAAATTGAAAATAAACTAGGTTCTAACTTCCTGGGTGTGCTCATCATTGAGAATATTTCAAGTATTAATTTATATACACAGAACATCTAATCATTAATAATTCAATAATGAATGAGAACTGGTAAAAGTTGATCCCGTAGTTCATCACCAAATCTATTTGAGTGGTGTTAGTCATATGCAAGCCATTGGACACCACTGTAAATAACCGTTAGCTGACGGAGAACTGTTAGATGTTGTTTCATCATCAATCAAGGTAATAAAATGAGATGCTCTCGTGGTGCTTGTTAAATCATGCTGAAATGTTGTTGGACGTTGTCAGGATGGCACATGAAGATGTGGTTAACACAGATACATTGTGTCTGAAATAAAATTTGCAGTTCATTGCGGTGCCCATGAAGTTAACCTCCCAATACAGTTTGAGGTCCTTCCCCCTTCCCTGTTCTTCCTTTTCATTTGAATCTCACAACAGTTAGTCTGAAGCACACACAACAATAGGCCACACACCTCAAGCTGTATTGAGAGGTAAGTCTCATATAACCTATGCCATCTAACTAACACATTCTCTCATTCAATTCATTAATTTAATTTTATCTAATTTATTCAGGTTAACTTCGTCGGCACAGATCTGAATAGACAGACGGATCATGCTTTCTGTAGTTCCTTGTGGCAATGACTTGATCTTGTATGGCGAACATGAAGCCTTCTGTTCCTGGGTATATATCCGAGTGTGTCAGCCCCTCATGCGACGCTCGTTTGTCGATATATGGCTGATTGAACTCATTTGGATACCGTCCATGAAGAGGTTTCTTTTTCCACAGAACGATCTTTTACTCATTTGTGGAGAATGACATTGTAAGTGAAGCCGGGCTGTTCAGATTGAGGGGTGTAAAACCGTTATCTGCTACAACCATTGCATTATGTAGGGCACAGGTTTCTGATTTATGCTTGAAGTAGCACTTTAGTGATGCAATTTGTTCATTGTGTAATTTCTCAAGGTCTATCAGTCCACGACCACCATCAGAACGAGGCAGAGTGAGTCTTTCTGAGGTTGATTTTGGATGATGCATGTGGTGTTTTGTCAGTAACAAATTCACTTTCGTTTAAAGATCCTTCATCTCAGTTGTAGTCCACTTTATGACTCCAAATGAGTATGTGAGAACAGGTATAGCAAACGTGTTGATGGCCTTAACGATGTTTTTTTCCTGTGAGCTTAGAACGCACGATTCGTCTTACTCGTTCAATATATGAAGGGGTCGGGGCAAAAGAGTGCCAAGCAACATTTTCTTAACTTTAAGGGAGAGCACTTAGAAAGTTTGTTCAAATCGTGAAATCGTACCATTCACGGGAATTATGTAATAATAGCTTTGAAAGGTTCAGTAATATTCACTGTATGTGATTTGCAGGCATAATTTTTTTGGGCTGCTATTTGTAGAGTAAAAGTCAATATTTTTAATACCACGTCACAGAATACTGTGGCTTGGCACTTTATTGCCCCAATGGGAGTGACACTTATCTTAGGAATATTATTTTATGATAATGAAACAATGTCTGATATTTCAACTATTTTAATCAGAAATGAAAACTAACACCAATCTTCAATTAAAATAACATTTCCACCAATAATATTTAAATTGGTAGCAGTGGAAATCGGGATAGAACTGGCAACTGAAAATAAATTTAAATAAATCAACATAAACCATCACGGAAAAGGTCTGTTTGTATCTTTTAACTATGTTCTTTTCAAAATAAGGAATTTAGGAACTTATAACTGCAGATGCATAACATTAAAACTAAAAGATCAGCTGCTCCTTTCCTACACTTCTTCAACTTCATTAGTGTCTTCAGAATCAGGAATCAAGCTGAGATAAAACTTGTGATCAATCAATCAATACTGATCTGCATTTAGGGCAGTCGCCCAGGTGGCAGATTCCCTATCTGTTGCTTTCCTAGCCCTTTCCGAAATGATTTCAAAGAAATTGGAAATTTATTGAACATCTCCCTTGGTAAGTTATTTCAATCCCTAACTCCCCTTCCTATAAATGAATATTTGCCCCAGTTTGTCCTCTTGAATTCCAACTTTATCTTCATATTGTGATCTTTCCTACTTTTATAAACGCCATTCAAACCTATTCGTCTACTAATGTCATTCCACGCCATCTCTCCGCTGACAGCTCGGAACATACCACTTAGTCGAGCAGCTCTTCTTCTTTCTCTCAATTCTTCCCAACCCAAACATTGCAACATTTTTGTAACGCTACTCTTTTGTCGGAAATCACCCAGAACAAATCGAGCTGCTTTTCTTTGGATTTTTTCCAGTTCTTGAATCAGGTAATCCTGGTGAGGGTCCCATACACTGGAACCATACTCTAGTTGGGGTCTTGCCAGAGACTTATATGCACTCTCCTTTACATCCTTACTACAACCCCTGAACACCCTCATAACCATGTGCAGAGATCGGTACCCTTTATTTACAATCCCATTTATGTGATTACCCCAGTGAAGATCTTTCCTTATATTAACACCTAGATACTTACAATGATCCCCAAAAGGAACTTTCACCCCATCAATGCAGTAATTAAAACTGAGAGGACTTTTCCTATTTGTGAAACTCACAACCTGACTTTTAGCCCCGTTTATCAACATACCATTGTCTGCTGTCCATCTCACAACATTTTCGAGGTCACGTTGCAGTTGCTCACAATCTTGTAACTTATTTATCACTCTATACAGAATAACATCATCCGCAAAAAGCCTTACCTCTGATTCCACTCCTTTACTCATATCATTTATATATATAAGAAAACATAAAGGTCCGATAACACTGCCCTGAGGAACTCCCCTCTCAACTATTACAGGGTCAGACAAAGCTTCACCTACTCTAACTCTCTGAGATCTATTTTCTAGAAATATAGCAACCCATTCAGTTACTCTTTTGTCTAGTCCAATTGCACTCATTTTTGCCAGTAGTCTCCCATGATCCACCCTATCAAATGCTTTAGACATGTCAATCGCGATACAGTCCATTTGACCTCCAGAATCCAAGATATCTGCTATATCTTGCTGGAATCCTACAAGTTGAGCTTCAGTGGAATAACCTTTCCTAAAACCGAATTGCCTTCTATCGAACCAGTTATTAATTTCACAAACATGTCTAATATAATCAGAAAGAATGCCTTCCCAAAGCTTACATACAATGCATGTCAAACTTACTGGCCTGTAATTTTCAGCTTTATGTCTATCACCCTTTCCTTTATACACAGGGGCTACTATAGCAACTCTCCATTCATCTGGTATAGCTCCTTCGACCAAACAATAATCAAATAAGTACTTCAGATATGGTACTATATTCCAACCCATTGTCTTTAGTATATCCCCAGAAATCTGATCAATTCCAGCCGCTTTTCTAGTTTTCAACTTTTGTATCTTATCGTAAATGTCATTGTTATCATATGTAAATTTTATTACTTCTTTGGCCTTAGTCTCTTCCTCTATCTCGACATTACCCTTCTAACCAACAATCTTTAGATACTGCTGACTGAATACTTCCGCCTTTTGAAGATCCTCACATACACACTCCCCTTGTTCATTAATTATTCCTGGAATGTCCTTCTTGGAACCTGTTTCTGCCTTAAAATACCTATACATACCCTTCCATTTTTCACTAAAATTTGTATGACTGCCAATTATGCTTGCCATCATGTTATCCTTGGCTGCCTTCTTTGCTAGATTCAATTTTCTAGTAAGTTCCTTCAATTTCTCCTTACTTCCACAGCCATTTCTAACTCTATTTCTTTCCAGTCTGCACCTCCTTCTTAGTCTCTTTATTTCTCTATTATAATAAGGTGGGTCTTTACCATTCCTTACCACCCTTAAAGGTACAAACCTGTTTTCGCATTCCTCAACAATTTCTTTAAACCCATCCCAGAGTCTGTTTACATTTTTATTTACCGTTTTCCACCGATCATAGTTACTTTTTAGAAACTGCCTCATACCTGCTTTATCAGCCATATGGTACTGCCTAACAGTCCTACTTTTAAGACCTTCCTTTCTATCGCATTTATTTTTAACTACCACAAAAACAGCTTCATGATCACTAATACCATCTATTACTTCAGTTTCCCTATAGAGCTCATCTGGTTTTATCAGCACCACATCCAGGATATTTTTCCCTCTGGTTGGTTCCATCACTTTCTGAATCAGCTGTCCTTCCCATATTAACTTATTTGCCATTTGTTGGTCATGCTTCCTGTCGTTCGCATTTCCTTCCCAATTTACATCTGGCAAATTCAGATCTCCCGCTACAATCACATTTCTTTCCATGTCGTTTTCCCATATAGCTGACTATCCTATCAAATAATTCCGAATCCGCATCAGTGCTACCCTTTCCCGATCTGTACACTCCAAATATATCAAGTTGCCTATTATCTTTAGAAATCAGCCTTACACAAAGAATTTCATGTGTCTCATCTTTAACTTTTTCGTAGCTTACAAATTCTTCTTTCACCAGAATGAAAACTCCCCCTCCCACCTTTCCTATCCTATCTCTACGATACACACTCCATTGCCGTGAGAAAATTTCTGCATCCATTATATCATTTCTCAGCCATGATTCAACTCCTATTACAATATCTGGTAAATATATATCTATTAAACTACTTAATTCTATTCCTTTCTTTACAATACTTCTACAGTTCAACACTAACAATTTTATGTCATCCCTACTTGATTTCCAGTTCCCTGTTCCCTTATCACCGCTCCCTAGGCCATCCCGTTTCCCTGAATGTACCTCCCTATTACCCTTCCAAACAAATTTCCTAACTTATACGTACCACTGCGGTTTAAATGAAGGCCATCCGAGCGCAGATCCCTATCTCCTACCCACCCATTAGGATCTAGAAATTTCACTCCCAGTTTCCCACATACCCACTCCATAGTCTCATTTAAATCCCCAATCACCCTCCAGTCAGTATCCCTCCTACACAGTATTCCACTAATAACAATCTCCGCTTTCTTAAACTTCACCCGTGCTGCATTTACCAGATCCCACACATCTCCAACTATGTTGGTACTTATATCAGCTTGCCTTACGTTGTTGGTACCAACATGAAACACTACCACCTTCTCCTTCCCCTCCTCCCTCTCTTCTACTTTCCTCAACATCTGCCTCAACCTAATTCCTGGATAACATTCTACCCTGGTTCCCTTTCCTCCACACACAGGTGGGGCATAGTCCAGGAGTTTCAACACATCTTGCAAATATAAACATTCAAAGAAAGAAACATGATGCCATATTTTCCAGGGCTCACTCACGCAACTCTCATTCACTCAAAGCCTCGATGGAAAATATAATATAATATAAAATATAATATAATATAATATAAAATATAATATAATATATATAACAAATTAAACTTTAAGCAACACTTCCTATTCAACGCAGGTTACTGAAATAAATTACATTACACAAATTCAGAAAAATAACAGAGTACGGGATTTGAACAGTTACAACATCTGGTGTAACCGAATGTCGCAGTTGCTCCTAGAAAAACTGCCATGTTGTAGCTTTGAACTCTGACCAGACATCTAAGGTTCAGTACAGCTAACGAGGAGAACCCGCCAGGCGTAACAACTTCGCTCAGTGAAACAGGGGTCGAAATAAGCGAAGACATGTTTTTCCAAGAAAATGACGGTCCAAGTTTCCGACGTGCTCTAGTAGTAGCACGAAGAAAGTTCAACTGACGCAGTGTCTTCGCTGCGATCGCACATTTCTGCGCCCCGTGTTCAAATCCCGATGCATTGTTGTTTAATTTATTCACTTTGTTTTGGAAATTCGTTTTACGTCCCACTGACACAGGTATGTAATACGGCGATGGTAGGAGAGAAAAGGCCTACAAGTGGGAAGGAAGCAGCCGTGGCCATAATTAATGTACAGACTCAGCATTCGCCTGGTTTGAAAATGGGAAACTACGGAATACAATATTCAGGGCTGCCGACAGTGGGGTACGAACCCACCATCTCCCGGATTTAAGCCCACGGCTGCGTGCCCGTATCTACACGGCAAACTTGCCCGGTTTGCCCTTTGACGATAAGTATATGAATTGTCTTTTTCAATGTACAGGGTGACTCAAAAGTCTGTTAAAACTTAACGAGACAATATTTCACGGAATATTGGAGGTAGAGAGATAATAATTTACACCGAAACAAAGCACACGAAATGACCAACATATGGCGCTTTATGTGATACACAAGCAACAATTAGCATAACAAGGAAGGTTTAGCAAAGACAATCTTGTTTATAACACATGTTCAACATGTCGGCCGTCATTTATCGACAATACCTGTAGTCGAGGGACAATGTTGCGAATAGCACTGTACAGCATATCCATAGGTATAGTGAGAAATTGCCGTCGGATGTGGTCTTTTAGCATAACTACTGAGGTCGGGCTTGCTGTAGACTTGCGACTTCAGGGAACCCCTGACCCGCCAGCGCAATATAACACACAATTACACTAACGGTCAGCAACAAATGTACCACCTCTAAGCTGGTGTGAAAAGGAGCAAGGAGAAACAAATCAGAAATATCACTTACAAGGAAGCGTCAAACAATAAACATGTACTTACGAATTAACAGGCCCATTAACACCCAAAGAACATGGATGACATAATTAGATACTGCGCTGAATGACCCTAGTTTATGAAAGAAAACTCAAGTTTACGGTTAAATTAAAATTTTAATTTAGCAAGAAAAAGGGTTAAATGATAAAAATCCAATGGGCATCGTCCTTTAAGAAAAAATAAATAAACGAAGAATTAGAATTAACAATGACCAAGTGATACTAAATTTAAAACTTAAGACACTGATCCGCTTTTCTTAACTTGTTTGAAAAATTGACCAGAAAGATAAAAGTTGTAACCTTGAGATTAAACATTAACAAAGTGAAACTTGCGTAAGTAGGTTATCGCATCAGCATAGAAATCTAATCCAATAAAATTAATTTCAGGAACTCAAATGTTTTCCACAGAACGGGAAACACCAAACCAAGCAGAAAATATTTTAATATGAGAGATAGTAAACAATAGGAGATACGGTACTTTACAGGAGCAAGGTTTGAAACCAGGAATAAATTACACAACCAACTCCCAAAACTAGCAGTGCCACGCCCACATTAGGAAGAATTCAACATAATAATTATTGCCATGGCAACCACATAACGACGTAAACAACGAATAGTGGCGTACGACCACAACAAAGGTCCAAGCATCAAAAACAAAAGAAAAACCAACCCACCCAAAGTATAAAATTACCTAGGAAAATATAAGGATAAATTTAAAGTTCAAATAAGCTAAAGAAAACTAGAATTTCATGCCCATGCGGATTCCCACATAGTTTAAAGCCACATAGGCGAAATTAGTGGTAATTTACATACTCAGGCATAGCCTGTTCACGGGTAAATAAATGATACAATGAAGTTAACACATATTCTTTTACGAACCCTAACAATTTTCTGAGGCAGATTTTACTTCCATATCATCATTACTTTCCAAGTTATTAAACATTCGATAGCCGCATGAAGATTTTAGGTTTCCCCAGTACAAAAGGCACACATTTGCATGAAGAACGTTTCGACGAAAATTTTGGTTAGTCATCACTGAAGTTTAGTTTTATGTTGTTTGCAATACTTACTTGTAGATGTCCAGTATTTGGCGAGAATAATTCAGATCTGAGTATACTCACAACACGCATCATCTCCCAGGTCACATTAAATAATTAAAAATTCAAAGATAAGCAGTACGATGCCAAAGCAAATAGAAAATGGTTAAGGGTTTTAAAAACCCACGCCGTTAGATTATCATCCTGGGTCAATCCTCCACCCAGACGCTAACATTTTCGGAGACAAGCCAACACGTCCGCTCGCCATCACTTCCACAGACAAAGTACATTCCATCATGGCTACCCTTTGTTGTAACGAAGATTCCACCCACTGACTGGAGAAGAAGCGGTGGGAGGGGCATCCTGCTTAGCTCGCTACCGCACACAGCAGGGCCCGTAGAAATACATCCATGTTAATTAACAAATATATGTATGTATGAAGTTTTGAAATAGTTCCTGTCAGTCCATAGGCAGAAATATAATCCATGCGAAATAAATAAATCCACAATCACCGATAGTACGGTAGAAACACGCCTGTTAATAAATCAAATGAAAATAATTTCCACAGCTAAAGAGCCAGTTCCGAAACCGTTTCTGGGAAAGGAGTTTCAAATACGTAATGCTGTAACACCCCACAACCAATAATCACTAGGATTGGAGTCGGGGGACCGGGGAGGCCAAGCATGACATGCCTCGATTGCAGGCGCATCTGACATTCGCTCTCACGACAGCTCCTTTTGTATCGTGCACAGGTCTCATGCAGTATCATTGACGCCATATGTTGGCCTGTTTGTGCACTCGTTGTTGGTGTCAATAAGACCCCAACTCATGTAAAGCATGTGTGGCCATTTGAACCCGACGTGTTGCTGTCCAGCGACATCTGTTGGCCTGCTTGTGCACTCGTTGTTGGTGTTAAAAATCATGTGTGTCAATTATTACCTCTCTACTTGCAATATTCAATGAATTATTGCCTCGTCAAATGTGAACGGACTTTTGGGTCTTGAAATGTCGTCCTTTCTCATCTGTTAATGGTTCACTTAGTGCATGATTTTTAAAACATTAATCGTTCTACACTCATTGCACAGCACGACTAGACCCGATGCAATAAAAATCCACGCATTGATTCATAATCAATTGTAAGCACCAGTTTTTGGAAAAAATGATGCTTTATACGTGGTTTGTCGCGAAATTTTTGCCAACACGCGAAATTTTCAGTTATTTTAACGACGTTTCTTTCCCGACTGACATTTCAACACAGAAATGTAACTCTGGGAAATGTGCTTTCGCGTGATGGTCGTGGTGTGGGAAATGTCTGTTTCGAATGTTTCTACGATCGCTTTACATATACTGTATATAATAAATACATAACACTTATTGTGAAACCCAGTTGTAATTTTACAATGAACATAACATCTTTATATCCACGAACTTGATAAGAGACATTCGTGTAGTAAGGACCAATAGACGTACTCTGGTCGCGGTAGTCAATTGAACTTGTTACGCTAGTAAAGAAACTGAACAATGTTGTGCTGCGGATCAGTATTTCTCCTCTCAACATTGTCACATATTTCGAGGCTCAACGATGATATATTCTGCCAATTAAAGTTCCCCATTTCATATTAAGGAAATGTACAGAAAGAGGTCTTAGACTACGCATGAGTGTGACCTCACATATCTCCGTCAGACATAGTGAGTTGATGGAGTCCGTCCCTCATGACGTGTAGAGTGAGTGATGTTATACTGGGCTGCAACATCTCCTGCTGTGGACAATAATTCGCTTACGTCGAACGCTGGTTCGGGCTATGCCACAAATATTGAGTTTATAAAGAAGTGCAAAAACAAATCGGCGGAGGCCCGATTTCACTTTAAGGGCATGAAAACATCTAAATGAAATATTTTTATTTCGTCATTTATTTATTTCATCATACAATCATATAATTTTAACTTACATTATTTCAACAAACATTTATTAGATACAGGGTAATGTTATGAGAAGTGATTACGTGAATGTTTCTTTTGATCGCTCGTCGTTCGAGTTTGCTTCTGCAATGTTCTTTTTGACTTATTTTGTTCAGAATGTATTGTTTACTACGTGTCCTCGCAGCCTCACTCAGGCGCTGTGCTCTCACTTGTCTAATTTGAGCCGCTCTATCGGCTGGGCACATAAAATGCTTTAAACAACATTTCGTTTGCAGAGAGATACACGCCTATATTTTGAGTTGACCCTGGATGTCGCATGACACTTGAGCATTTCTTGTTTTCGCTGACTTTAACTACACATTACAATATCTTATAACACACCAGAGACAAGGCACCTGATGAGTCATAGATGAGACACCAAGTATATTGCAGTTATTTTGGAGAATTACTATCGTGTTCTGATACTGACTATGAAAAGTGCAACAGAACAGGTGCACAACGCCCTTCGCACTGAAAAGTAGCTAGAAAGTGGACATTGGACCAAAACAATCAAGGAACGTAACCAATTAGCATACTGACCTTGTAAAGGCTCCCGTTATCCGTAACTTCGGCACTAAGTGACCGCCTGACTCTCCGGAGATTAACCTAGAACTCATTTGTGTCGTAGACTAAGTGAACCTCAGGCACATATGCCCCCTTAGAGGTGGAAACCTCGTTCTTAAATATTTGGAATAGCTTCTGCGGAATCAAACGTCTGTAACGCCCCGGCCTACCGTCATAACTGGCAATAAATATTAAAAATATCATAATTATTGATTTTTAAAGAATAGTGAGAGCGGTGTGCGACGACATGTCCGGCTCATGCAATTCTGTGTGTGAGTTGAGGATGATAATGAGGTATGGCACACTTATCCTACAACAAGGGCGCCTGCTCAAGGCTTAACTTCTCCATCCGACCAAGGAATAACTATCAACAGCGTCATATGCCCCACTCAATATAAACACTGCCGGGAGGTTTCGAATTGAATCCAGGATTTTGGCCCGCAATTGGGATTTGTATACAACAACCTCTCTTATTCTGAATTACTTGAAACGGCATATTTAATACGGACAGAAAGAACCGCACATAAACACACTCGTACGAATCTTTTAACATCGGTTATCGTATGCAACACTAGTAGAAGGGCTACGCGGGTTCTGAAACACGGCGTCAGCATTTATCTTCTGAATCAGCACCCGAGGTCATTGATCCCCGCTAAGGACATTAACCCCATGACGTCATGACCACGTGACTGTGACATCACATTGTTTACAAACAAGGCCACGAGCTTTTTATCTTGACGGACCCTAACCTCACTTTTTCGGACAAGAGAACATCGATACCCTCACTGCTGTCATCTCAACAGACTCTAACCTCATTGATGCCACCTCATGCACGTTGGGGGGGGGGGGGCGGAATTTGAAATCCACGTGCTATTGACAGCTGTCAAGATGACAGGTCCTAACCACGTGGGCGCGGAATTTAATCATGTGACCGAGCTCGATAGCTGCAGTCGCTTAAGTGCGGCCAGTATCCAGTATTCGGGAGACAGTAGGTTCGAACCCCACTGTCGGCAGCCCTGTAAATAGTTTTCCGTGGTTTCCCATTTTCACACTAGGCAAATGCTGGAGCTGTATCTTAATTAAGGCCACGGCCGCTTCCTTCCATCTCCTACACCTTTTCTGTCCCATCGTCGCCATAAGACCTATCTGTGTCGGTGCGACGTAAAGCAACTAAATTATCACGTTAACGTCGCTAACCTCACTGCTGCCAGCTTAAAAAGGCCTAACCTTACTGCTACCACCTAAACCACGTAGGGGCACGGAATTTAAAATCCACGTGCCTTTGACAGCTGTGAAGATGACAGGTCCTAACCACGTGGGCGCGGAATTGAATAAAGTGAACGTCGCTAACCTCACTGCTACACCTAAACCACGTAGGGACATGGAAATTAAAATCCACGTGCGTTTGACAGCTGTCAAAATGACAGGTTCTAACCACGTGGGCGCGGAATTTAAACAAGTGAACGTGGCTAACCTCTGTGCTGCCGTCTTAACAGGGCCTAACCTCACTGTTACCATCTTAACCACGTGGAGGGCGCGGAATTTAAAATCCACGTGCTTTTGACAGCTGCTGTCTTGACAGGTCCTAAAACGTGAATTTGTTTTCGATGCAGAAAAAGTGAACGCGGATAACCTTACTGCTGCTACAGAATATAGCCAGGGGGTCTACCACAGAGGATTATAGTTTTATGGCTAGCTGCCCTTCTCGACTGCGTATCGTCACGGAAGTGAGGTAAATCCCCCTCCTTTTCATCCGACGGGACATAGCCGCGTTCCTACTCCTTCTCCGACGGGACACAGCCGCGTTCCTCCTCCTCCACCTCCTTCGATGGGACATAGCCGTGTTCCTCCTCCTCCGACGGGCTTAGCCGTCCTCCTCCTCCGACGAGGCTTAGCCACGTTCCTCCTCCTGACAGTTTTACGGACAGGTGCCCTTCTGCCCTAGATGGCCCTTCCCCTGTACTATTTGCTTACAGGAAGCCTATCGCTAAGGATTTACTTCCCACTCCTAAACAAAATAAAATATGTTGTTAATCTGTACAAGATCAATCCTGTTACAGTAGCTCGGAAAATGCATTGTGTGCTGTTTCCTCTACTCAACGAACACTCAAAATGCAGAATGAATTGATACATAGAAGAAAGGCTTTTCGTCTCCATCCGATACCTGAGATACTTATGTGTGAAAAAGGAAGACATACTTTTCTATTGAATAGCATTGTGAGGTTAGCATAAGGCTTTACGCCCCCACCCTACAAACATATTACTATGAACAGCGTCCTCTCGCTGCGGAGAGGATTTTTTACACCGAATAGTATATACTTACTCTGTTACGCTGAATGGCTTGGATGGCGTTGTCCTTCTTGATAATACTTACGATAGAAGGAAAAAGGAGGAGAAATAGAAGTGTGATTGGTGTACTTCCTTTTATATCAACAATCACTACCACTACCATGCAGATAAAATTATTTAGTTACTACTTAGCAGGGGATACAATAAAAATCTTTGTTATGACTATAAACGACAATCAGGGAATGATATGCACTACCTCTACGGATGTACGTTCTTTAAAAATAAATCACTGTAACTATTAATAGAGGATAGATGTACATTTGTACTTCCTCTTAAACAATAATCACCACTACTACCATTGATATGATTAGCGCGCACAAGCTATATGTCCAAAATACGATAATTATTTTTAGTACTGCAGATCAACGGATAATAAAATATGTTTCTTCGCCATTGGAGTGTAGTAGTTAATGTGAATATCTATTATCGCTAAACCCCCAACGCACTAAATTTCAGGGTCCCTCCTGGATTCTTTTAGTAGACTCTTACAACAGGTGTTTAGTGTTTAGAGCACTGAATGTTTGATTGTAACATTCCAAGCTTATAGATTTCAACACTAGAGTCATTTAATTGTCTACTGTAATGTTCACATCACTAGAATCAAATTGTAAAGTAAAGAGAAAAACAACGGGAAACTACCTCACTCCTTATTTCCCTTGTCCGTCTCTTGATTCGTACACTGATCACTCTGTTGAATGTCAGATTAAAAGAAAGAAAATCTCTAGAAAAACACGGATACCCCCCATCTCTCTGTTATGGAATTGTACCCTTATCACTCTGATTAACCTTTTCCGGTCCAATGTCGAGGTGACCTCGACATCATGGTTTATTGTAACCGGTCCAACTTTGAGCTCACCTCGACAATATGTTTCGTTCTACATGAGAAGTTATTTATTGAAGTTATTTGACTGATTGCGGTCGATCGGTATCCATGGAGTTTCTAGAGCAAGTTTTTGTGCACAAAAGAAGCCATTCTGTTATCTCCATGGATATAATACGAGATATATGTAGCTGTGTGTTGTCATTGTGACCCGCGGCCTGTCAGCTGTGTTTACACTGAGTAGTGCTACACACGTGTTGTACTAGGCATGTTTATCTGTACAAGCGGATTGTCCCGGTTGAATTTCCCATATAAATATGAATGAGGAAAAAATACGTATGCACGTGTATTTAGACAGCAGTGACGATGATTATTTACTTGAATTAAACGAAGAGTTTAGAGAACTGTCAAGTGAAGATGAAGGTGTAGTGAACTCTAGCACTGCAAGCGAAAATTTAACGACTGGATCTGTGCGTAAAAAGCGCGGAATGATCTCGGACCATCATATGTTGTTTCCGAATATTCAGAAGAGGAAGTTCCAGTGACTGCTACAAAGGCAAGAAGACACGTGAATGTAATGGGCCGGGGTGGAGGAGAGGATAAGGCACACGGTAATGATAACGCTTCTCAGGTCACTAATAGTGATGCTGAACATACTTCCGCACATACAAATGGGAATGCAAACGGCAATAGTGTTTACCGGAATGTAACATTTCATGATAGTGAGCCACCTAGACTAAGTTATTCATCAGGTCAGAAAACTAGAGGACCGCTGGTTCCACCTAGCTGCATTCCTCCACTTCAGTTTATTACGTTTTGTATTGTTTTTTTACTCTTGCACTGACGACGAAAATTATTACGGAAGCTAATTCCTATGCAATAATAATAATAATAATAATAATAATAATAATAATAATAATAATAATAATAATAATAATAATAATAATAATATAATTGTAATTACTAATAAAAATTCAAAGTTTAATTTGGCTAGGTATAAATGTGCAAAATTAATTTCGACCAGCCTGTTGGAACATATGGCTAAAAATTGGACTGCAAAGGGTTAATAGTAGAATAAGGATACGAACACATAACCACTATAAATATCTCTTTCTATTACTCTAATGGATTCGAACACTGATCACTCTGTTGAATGTCAGATTAAAAAAGAAAACATGTGGATTCGAACCCCCGTCCTCTCTGTTATGGAATATAACCCTCATCACTCTGATTAATGGTAGAATAAAAATACCGTGACATAACGACTATAAAAATCTCTTTCTATTACTGTGATGGATTCGAACACTGATTACTCATAAGATAACAACAGACAATACATGCTAACTAACGCACTACTGCTTATATTAGTTTGTACACTTCTTTGATGATATACACACGCAACACTCTCTATTGTAAAAACCGAACACACACAAAAATACGGAATTGATTGTAGGACAAGCAAATGCTGTGAGATAGCTTTACACAACGTACATTTTATCTCTACGCGTAAAAAAACACACACACACACAAACACGAGTTTTTAATTCTCTGTACACTTTATTCACAGATGTAACAGTTTTTGATTACCTGAGATACTTACATATGAAAAAGATGAATTTATTTTTATATGTGTGTGTGTGCGTGTGCTCTATCGAGTCGTAGAAAGAAATGGACGACACCTGTGTCTGCCGCTCACTCCTCGCTCGCATGACCGGAAGGAGCAGGTCGGCATACGCGCGTAGTATCTGACCTTGTCAGAACACTAGTAAGAGAGAGCCTCTATTCTATGTTATGATTATTGTTATTAAGAAGCTCTGAAGGGCCTCGGCCTTTCAAGCGACCGCTGCTCGCCCCAGGCAAGCAATATTATTATTATTATTAATAATAATAATAATAATAATAACAGTATATGTGTGAAGTCTAGAAGGTCTTCGGTGGCATATAGCCCTAAAAGGCTTTTGCCTACCAACCGCTGCTCAGCCCGACCGTGCTCATAATTTCGTAGCTACAGCGCTGAAGGGCCTGTCCTACCAAGCGACCGCTGCTCCCCCCAGGCAGGCAATATTAATAAAAATAACAGTATATATATATATTTGCGAAGTCTAGAATATCTATTAATTTCGTGGGCATACAGCACTGACGGACCTTGGCCTATCGAGCGATCGCTGCTCAGCCCGACCAGGGTCATAGAGTAAGACGCAAGCAATAATAATAATAATAAGAGTATATATATTTGGGAAGTCTAGAATACCTTCGTGGACATACAGCGCTAAAGAACCTTGGCCTACCAAGCGACCGCTGCTCACCCCAGACAGGCAATATTAATAATAGTAATAATAATAATAAAATAAGAGTGTATATATTTGCAAAGTGTGGAATGTCTTTTAATTTCATGGGCACACAGCCCTGAAGGGCCTAGGCCTACCAAGCGACCGCTGCACAGCTCGACCGGGTTCATAGCGTAAGAAGCAAGCAATATTAATAATAATAACAGTATATATATTTGCGGAGAACATTTTTGAAGCGGTATGTGCTTCTGCAATGTTATCAGTAGATAAAATCTTAACCCGGTTTGATTGAACGGTCAAATCATCTTCTTTTTCTTCTACTACCACATCTTGCTTCTTTTCTTGACATGTTTGCCGAGGGAAAAGGAACGTTATGTTCTTCTTTCTCTTCCATATGCATCTCCTCTTTATCTGGTGGTGTGAGATTAGTAACAGAACTTGTAGTAAGCTGAGACGATGTCATATCGTTTCGATCACGCTTCTTTATATCGCGCTTTCGACATTTAGTGAACGTTTCTATGCGTTCTACTGGTAAATTACTTAAACAAATATGTTTAAAATTTACATGTCACGTCTGTCGAATATAGCAGTTCATTGTTTGCATGCATATATTCCGAAGTTATGCTTTACAGCTTTATGTCGTTGAAGATTGTCAAGTCTTGAAAAACTCACACTACAAAGATCACACATAAACATAATAGACGTTTTACAGGTAGATGTGATGTATAGTTTTACACTGCAACCCGCAAATAACAACTGCCTATCTATCTGTAAAACTGCACCTAATATCGAGGAGGAGGAGGAGGAAACTGTTACATTTTCAAATTTCATGGGCAACGTAGTTAAGGTAATAGTGGTAAGGTTAAAGTCTAAGAGTGTTGAGAAAGGCTTTAAATCTATGTTCTCTATGATGGTAGTATATCGAGAAGGGCAGCTTGCTATAAAACTATAATTTCTAAGATGGTGGTATGTTGAGAAGGGCAGTTTGCAAGATGGTGGTATGTCGAGAAGGGCAGCTTACCTGCTGTTAGGCTCCCTTGCTATGTCCTGAATTTTCCTGGCATAGATAAGTCCCGTCAAGATCATTTAAATTCCACGCCTTACATAGTTAAGGTAGCAACAGTGAGGTTTAGCTCCGTCAAGATAGTGGCAGTGATGTTAGCCATGTTGTCTTGTTTAAACTCCGCGGCAAAACAAGTGCACGTGGTTAGAACCTATTAGCTGTCCTAAAGCACGTGGATTTTAAATTTCCTGCCACCGTGCTCATAAGATGGCAGCAATGAGGTTTTGCCCCGTCAAGATAGCAGCACTGAGGTTATCCACGTTCCTTTACGATAGCTGTAAAGGGAATGCAACAAGTAGAATATTTTAAATTTAATAAAATATATATTTACTGGTTTTTATCCTATTTCTACATGTAATGTCACAATTACATTAATGTTGTAACTGATGTGCGTCTTTACACAATAATACGCCCACGACGTAATTCGTCTTCTATTTCTTGAATCTTTCATACATACACTGTGTATCCAGCATCTTAATCTCTTAGGAGTTGTAATCGTTCAACGAGTAAGTTAACGTTTTTACTGTATCTTACATCTGCATAGTGTAACAGAGTTTTGCTAATACGTGTAGACAGTTGATGTGCAGAAAACGAAGAAACTTGTTTTGATGCGGTATGTGCTTCTGCAATGTTATCAGTAGAGATAACGATTATTGCTTTAAGAGAAATGTTTTTCTTCAAAGGTAAGTGTATAAATCTTTGCGACGTGTTAGCCTCTGGATCGCAAGATAGTTGGTTTAAACTGTAAAATGCTAACAGTAATGATTATTGTTTTAAGAGAAATGTAACGATTAATTCTGTAATTCGTAGATTGATCAGTGTTCTATACGTGCAGGAATTTAGTCGATACCGTCCTGGTTTATGAGGCTAGGGTTAGCATATAGCTTGTGTATGCTAATCACTCGTGGTGATTTTTGTTTTATGAGGAAGCACATCTATACTCTGCAGGTCTATCGTTCTGCTGACTAAGCGTTTACCTTCGAGTTGCCCTCCTGTCAATCGTTATAACGTTGTAGATGCACAACTTGTATTCACATGTTCGGTTCACGGGATTAGAAGATAGTTGAGAATATCGACCGAAGTAGTCGCAGAAAATTGTATCGTCTTGCGTTAGCAGCGCCGTTTAGCGTAAGCATAATTTAAAAAATCCTCTCCGCAGCCAGAGGACGCTGTTGTCGGTTAGGGACATAAACACTGTAACAGGATAGTACATGTTCTGTCACTATCATAACGTTATCACTGCAGATTAAAAACAAAAATAGCACATGCTCACTCCCGTAATGCGAAAAGCCATAAGCCTAAGATCGTGTTGTCTTAGTTATGCATGTTTAGACTTGTCGAGCTGACCTCTTATGACCCGTCAGAGGAGGAGAAGGAGGAGGAGAGCAGGGGAGCTGTGAGAGTTCTGAACCCACCACCACCACCGGCTCTCCGCAGAGGCTTCCTCCTCCACCTCCTCCTCACGCTCTCCGCAGAGGCCTTCTCTTCACGCTGACTAAGAACGCGACCCTAACCTCACATCCGCCATCTTGGAGGGGCTTAACCTAACATCTTATGCGTAAGAGAGCTAGCCTAAACTCACGGAAGGGCCTAACCTCAGTTTTACAGCCGGATGTCCTTCCTGACGCCTAAGAGTGCGACCCTAACCTCACATGCACTACCTTGGAGGGGCTTAACCTAACAAAGAGAGCTAGCGTAACCTCACGGAGGGGCTTCATCTCAGTTTTACGGCCAGCTGCCCTTCCTGACGCCTAAGAGAGTGAGCTCAACCTTACATTGCCATCTTGGAAGGGGTTAACCTAACAAAGACAGCAAGCCTAACCTCATGGAAGGGCTCAAACTCAGTTTTACGGCTGGATGTCCTTCCCGACGCCAGTTGCACAAGATGGCGGCTATAGATGACTCCTTATGAGACGTCTTAAGGGTGCTTGCGCAAGATGGCGGTCGCAAGATGGTTGCTAAACATAGGCTTTTATGAGACTCCCTTGGGATGCTTGCGCAAGATGGCGGACACAAGATGGCAGATATACAGGCTCCTTATGAGACACCTTAAGGGTGCTTGCGCAAGATGGCGGCTGCAAGATGGCGGCTATACATAGCTTCTTATGGGACTGCTTAAGGGTGTTTACACAATCGTGCTTCTATCTTTAGCTACATACCTTTGAAATGTTCTGATGGGAATTTGAAAAATTCTACGTGCTTTTTTGACAGCTGTCATCCTCCATCTTGCATCGCAAACCTCAGTGCTGCACTCTTTAGATACTTACCTTTGAAATGTGGTGGCGGCATTTAAAAAATCCTACGTGCTCTTGTTTGGAAAAAACCCACGTGCTTTTATGGCTGCAGCCATCTTTAATCAACAGAGCATCGTGCTTCAATCTCTAGCTACATACCTTTGAAGTGTGGTGGCGGACAATTTGAAAATTTCTATGTGATTTTTTGACAAGCTGCCATCTTTAATCAACAGAGCACCGTGCTTTATCGTAGTAGTGGGTAATTTCTACGTAACAGTTGTCATCCGCAATCATGCACCGCTAACCTTAGTGCTGCTCTCTTAAGCTACTTACCTTTGAAATGTGGTGGCGGGTAATTTCTACGTGACAGTTGTCACCACCATCTTGCATCGCAAACTTCAGTGCTGACATCTTTAGCTACTACCTTTGAAATGTGGTGGCAGATAATTTGAAAAATTATTTTTGACAGCAGCCATCTTTAATCAACAGAGCATCATGCTGCTATACCTTTGAAATGTAGTGGCAGGCAAATTCCACGTAACAGCTGTCATCCGCCATCTTGCATCGCTAACCTTAGTGCTGCAATGTTTACGGCACTGCGGGTAATTTAAAGAAAATTCCGTCAGCTGTCATCCTCCATCTTGCATCGCAAACCTCAGTGCTGCCATCTTTACCTACTACCTTTGAAATGTGGTGGTGGATAATTTGAAAAATTATTTTTGGCAGCAGCCATCTTTAATCAACAGAGCACCGTGCTGCTATACCTTTGAAATGCGGTGGCGGTGATTTGAAATTCTATTAAGCAGCTATCTTTAGCTACATAACTTCGACATGTGGTATTGGGTAATTTTACAGCGACCATCAACTAAATTGCTAGCTAAATCCACATGCTTGCTACTTTACGCAGGCAATTTGTTATGCGCTTTTTTCTTTGTTGACGGTCCCTATCCAACGGATATGTTTTAGGATTCGAGTTAAAGCATGTTGAAGCAACTACAGCCTTAGGCGAATGCTATCTAGCATGAATTGCATCTGACATGCTCTTGTACACGCAAAACGGTAGAGACTTAGCAAAAATAAATCCAGGTTTTGTTACGTCAGGAAGGGCAATCCCGATCCTGCGGCGTCAGGAAGGGCATCCAGCCGTAAAACAGGAGAGGAGCGGGGAAGAGACTAGCCGCTTCCTAGTGTAGTTCGGGCGTTATGATATGCGAGTAGGTATGCACAAGCACTGGGTTTCGAATAAGCAGACTCTAGAGTTCTAGCACTGATGTGTCCTTCTCGAGCGAGAAAAAATATTAGGGATGTGTTTTACTAAAACGCTTTTATTAGAGTGAGTTTGAAAGCAAACCCACACACACACACACACACACACACCAGCTACATCAGGTCGGCGAGCACATGGACACTGCTGGAATTTGATGCTTCAGCGAGTTTCGCCCAGTACAAAGTTCACTGCTCACATCTTGTATCAAAAGTAACAGCGGTAGCTTGCTCTCTCTCGCCGGGCTGAGTATCTTAGAAGCGCTAGCATTATAACATAACAGGTTCGATTCTGGCTTAGTCTGTCGTACGTCGTGCCGGTAGAACTTTTGAGGGACTAAAGTCTTACACTTTGGCGTCTCCGAATTCGATCCTAGCTTAGTCTGAAGGTGCTCCGAATAACTTCTGGGAGACAAAATTATAGCATTTCGGTGTCTCTAGATTTAATCTTAGCTTAGTCTGAAGGTGCTCGGAAGAACTTTCGAAGGACTAAATTTTGGCAACTCGGCGTCTCCAAGTTCGATCCTGGCTCAGTCTGAAGGTGCTTAGTAGAACTTCTAAGGGACTAAATTCTAGCACCTCGGCGTCTCTAGGTTCGATCCTAGTTCAGTTTGGTCGTGCACAGCAGAACTTCTGAGGGACAATATTCTAGCACCTCGAAGTTGCTAGCTTCAATCCTAGCTCAGTCTGGTCGTGCACGGCATAACCTCTGAGGGGCTAAATTCCGGCACTTTGGCGTTTCCGGGTTCGACCCTGTCTCAGTCTAGTCGTAAGAGGTTGCTATTAGGCAGGAGATAATCCCGTAGATGTTAGCTCAGCTCAATGCCCGATGATTAATTCTTCAACTCACCTCAACGTCCCCTTTTACGCTCTCCAAGATAACAGGCAGGGGATACCGTAGATGTTGACTCAGCTCAGTGCCCGAGGATCGCAGCTAATGCTGTATACCTTCGACTATACACCTAGTAAGTTTACAATCTATGTATAGTAGACCTTCAATTCTCCAGGCTAATAGGACCGAAGGTGATGTGGACTAACAAAAATCTGGATTATAGAAAGATAATAAAAAATGCTATTATACAATATATATTCCTTTTCAGGAATAATAACTTAGCCACTTCAACAGCCAAGTTGTAAGGCTAAATAGACGCAGTACTGTGAGTTTTTGCTTGCTTAGATCGTGAACAGAAGTAGCATGTTATCTCAGCAAAAAATACGCATGACCTTGTTCCTGCATACACGCAAGTCAGACACAAACAGAAAAAAATGATGGATACCGAGATTCAAATCCTGGCAACTTATGCCGTCAGGAAGGGCACCCGGTGAGATCCTTATGTTTCATGTAATTACACGTTGTCAGGAAGACTGACGATCGTGCAGGAAAGGGCCAGCAGCGCTAGCCACCCCCCTAGCATTTGCTATTTTTAGGGCTGCCGACAGTAGGGGTTCGAACGCGCTGTCTCCCGAAAAGTAACAGAAGTAGCGAGAATGATTGCGGTACAAGATGTTGATGGTGATTCATCTGTCGGATGAGGGCGTTAAGTCTTGTGCAGGCTCCTTGGACAGGAGTAGGCTATGTGCCGGCACCGGGTTTTACCCTCTAAAACCGTGTAAGTAGTTGTAAAGACAATGATTCTCGCTGAGGAACTTACATTGTAAAGTTTCTGTCAGGAAGGGCATCTAGGCTTATTATAATGGCAAATGATGAAAGGACTCTTTCTCTACCTCCTCCTCCTCCTGAATGCGTCCTCCTCCTTCTCCTCCTCCTAGGGCTAATGGGCAAAAGTGCTAAAGGGCTGATGGGCTAATGGGCTAAAGGGCTAAAGGGCAAAAGAGCTCCTCCACAACCTCACCACGCCCTCCTCCTCCCGGAAGGAGTTAGCTGAAGTAGGTACATTTTTTAACAGCAGCAACACCCTCATCGATTGTTATCAGCAAGAACGCTTCTACTTTGTTAAGTGTAGCAAATTAATATTTATTGGTAAATGGTTTTGTGTTCAGAACCGAAGAAAAGCTACACATAACAAGGAATGGAACCCAAGGGTCACGGCTTATCAGAATTACCTAATAAAATCCCCGACCTATTAGTAGTGCAATGAGTTGCGTTTTCCTAACAGAAATAAGTATCTGCCTGATTGTTTTAAGTGTTTGGAACACTGAACTTTTGAAGATGGCAGCAGTGAGGTTAGCGATGTTCTGTTGTTGGATTTTAAATTCCGCACTACAACATGCATAAGGTGGCAGCCTTGGGGTTTAGCGCCGTAAAGATGACAGCAGTGAGGTTAGCGATGCTCTATTGTCCTTCAAAGTGAGATTAGGGTCCGTCAAGATGACAGCTGTGAAAAAAGCACGTGGGTTTGTTTACCAACAAGAGCACGTGGTCGTGACGTCACGGTCACGTGGTATACTACGTCAATATGCGAAGTTCGAAATCCACGCCAAAGTGCCGGAATTTAGCCCCTCAGAGGTTATGCCGTGCACGACCAGACTGAGCTAGGATTGAAGCTAGCAACGCCGAGGTGCTAGAATTTTGTCCCTCAGAAGTTCTGCTGTGCACGACCAAACTGAACTAGGATCGAACCTAGAGACGCCGAGGTGCTAGAATTTAGTCCCTTAGAAGTTCTACTAAGCACCTTCAGACAGAGCCAGGATCGAACTTGGAGACGCCGAGTTGCCAAAATTTAGTCCTTAGAAAATTCTTCCGAGCACCTTCAGACTAAGCTAGGATCGAACTCGGAGACGCCAAAGTGTGAGGCTTTAGTCCCTCAAAAGTTCTACCGGCACGACGTATGCCAGACTAAGCTACTCAGCCCGCGATAGAGAGCAAGCTGCCGCTGTCAACAAAGAAAGTAGCGCATAACAAATTGCCTGCGTAAAGTAGCAAGCATGTGGATTTAGCTAGCACTTAAGTGATGGTCGCTGTAAAATTACCCACTACCACATGTCGAAGGCATGTAGCTAAAGATAGCAGCTTAATAGAATTTCAAATCATCGCCACCGCATTTCAAGGGTATAGCAGCACGGTGCTCTGCTGATTAAAGATGGCTGCTGTAAAAATTTTTTTTTCAAATTATCCACCACCACATTTCAAATGTAGTAGCTAAAGATGTCAGCACTGAAGTTTGCGATGCAAGATGGCGGATGACAGCTGTTACGTAGAAATTACCCGCCACCACATTTCAAAGGTAAGTAGCTAAGGAGGGCAGCACTAAGTTTAGCGATGCATGATGGCGGATGACAGCTGTTACGTAGAAATTGCCCATTGCTACGATAAAGATAGCAGCACGCTGCTCTGTTGATTAAAGATGCCTGCTCTCATAAAAGCACGTGGGTTTGTTTCCAAACAAGAGCACGTAGGTTTTTCAATTTGCCGCCACCACATTTCAAAGGTATGTAGATAAGGATAACAGCACGATGCTCTGTTGATTAAAGATGCCTGTTGTCATAAAAGCACGTGGGTTTGTTTCCAAACAAGAACACGTAGGATTTTTCAAAATGCCGCTACTACATTTCAAAGGTATGTAGCTAAAGATAGCAGCATGATTGTGTAAGCACCTTTAAGCAGTCCCATAAGAAGCTATGTATAGCCGCCATCTTGCAGCCGCAATCTTGCGCAAGCACCCTTAAGGTGTCTCATAAGGAGCCTGTATAGCTGCCATCTTGTGTCCGCCATCTTGCACAAGCATCCCAAGGGCGTCTCATAAAATGCTATGTATAGCAGCCATCTTGCGACCGCCATCCTGCGCAAGCATCCTTAAAGCTTCTCACAAGGAGTCATCTATAGCCGCCATCTTGTGCGATTGGCGTCAGGAAGGGCATCCAGCCGTAAAACTGAGGCTAAGCCCTTCCATTAGGTTAGGCTAGCTGTCTTTGTTAGGTTAAGCCCCTCCCAGATAGCACATGTAAGGTTAAGCTCACACTCTTAGGCGTCAGGAAGCACAGTCGCCTGTAAAATTGAGGTTAAGCCCCTCCGTAAGGTTAGGCTAGCTCTCTTACGCAAAAGGTTCGCGCTCTTAGGTGTCAAGAAGGGCATCCGGCTGTAAAACTGAGGTTAGGCCCTTCCGTGTGGTTATGCTAGCTCTCTTACGCATAAAAAGTTAGGTTAAGCCCCTCCAAGATGGCGGATGTGAGGTTAGCGTCGCGCTCTTAGCCAGCATGAGGAGGAGGCCGATCCCGAGAGCGTGTGGCGGTGGTGGAGGAGGAGGCCTCTGCGGAGAGCCGGTGGCGGTGGTGTGTTCAGAAATCTCACAGCTCCCCTACTGAGGAGGTGGAGTAGGAGAAGAGCGGCTGTGTCCCGTGAGAAGAGGAGGCCGTAAGAGTCTATGTATAGCTGCCATCTTGCGTAGTAGCCTCTAGGCTAGCTCTCCCCATAAGAGCCTGTGTATAGCCGCAATTTTGCGAAAGCTTCCTTAGGCCGTCTCATAAGAGCCTATGTATAGCCACCATCTTGCGCCGTAGGCCGCTGGGCCAGCTTTCTTCATAAGAGCCTGTGTACAGCCGCCATCTTGCGTAACCGCTATTAGGCATTCTCATAAGAGTCTATGTATAGCCGCCAACTTGCACAAGCGCCCCTAGGCCATTTTATAAGAGCCTATGTATAGCTGTAATCTTACGCAAGCGCGCCTGGGCCGTCTCATAAGAGCCTTTGTATAGCTGCCATCTTGCTCAACCGCCCCTAGGCCATCCCATAGCCGCCATCTTGCGCAAGCGTCCCTTGGCTGCCACATAAGAGCCTATGTACAGCAAGCATCATACGCAAGCGTCCTTGGGCCGTTTTATAAAAGCCTATGTATAGCCGCCATCTTGCACAGTAACCCCTGACACAGGTTCTAGGATTTAGTCTTATAAGATCCTGTACATAGCTACCATCTTGTGCAATTCACGTCAGGAAGGGCATCTGGCCGTAAAAGTAAGGTTACGTACCTCCAATATAAGGACTGTTCACGTCGGGAAGGGCATCTCGCCGTAAAACTAAGGTTAAGCCCTTCCAAGATAGCGGTTGTGAGGTTAGGCTCGTTCTCTTAGGCGTCGGGAAGGGCATCTAGCCGTAAAACTGAGGTCAGGTCCCTCTAAGATAGTGTCTGTGAGGTTAGACTTACTCTCTTATGCAAAACCTCAAATTCGACATTGTACATCTACTATAATAGGGGTCAGTGACCTCGGATCAGAACCCATATAGCTACTATACTAAACCTCGGATGCTGACTTGGCGAACAAAATGCTGACGCTATGGAGTTGAACTGACTTTGCTCCTCTGTGGTTTGGCTCCCTGACTCTGTTCTGTACCAGCAGTGAGGTTTGTTGCGTTCACTTGTTCCACATCGAAAACAAGTGCACGTGGTTAGGACCTGTCAAGATAGCAGCTGTCAAAAACATGTAGATTTTAAATTCCGCGCCCCCTACGTCGTTAAGGTGGCAGCAGTGAGGTCATGCCCTGTTGAGATGGTAGCAGAACGTTTACCTTTTCAACAAGTGAACGTGGTAACGAGATGGCAGCAGTTATCTTGACAGCTGTCAAATGCACATGAATTTCAAATTCAGCGCGCCCACATGCTTAAGTTGGCAGCAGTGAGGTTAGATCCAGTTAAGATGGTAGCAGTGAGGTTAGCCACGTTCAATTGTTCAAAATCCACGCCACGTGGTTATAACTTTCAAGATAGCAGCTGTCAAAAGCATGTGGATTTTAAATTCCGCACCTCCTACGTCGTTAAGATGGCAGCAGTGAGGTTAGGCCCTGTTAAGATGGTAGTACCGATGTTAGTAACGTACATTTCTTCAAAATCCACACCCACGTGGTTAGGACCTGTCAAGATGGCAGCTGTCAAAAGCACGTGGATTTTAAGTTCCGCACCTCCTATGTCGTTAAGATGGTAGCAGTGAGGTTAGGCCCTGTTAAGTTGGCAGTAGTGAGGTTAGCGACGTTCACTTGATTAAATTCCGCGCCCACGCGGTTAGGACCTGTCATCTTGACAGCTTTCAAAAGCACGTGGATTTTAAATTCCGCGCCCCCACGTTCATAATGTGGCAACAATGAGGTTAGAATCTGTTAAGATGACAGCAGTGAGGTTAGCGATGTTCTCTTGTCCGAAAAAGTTAGGTTAGGGCCCGTCAAGGTGTCGGCTGTCATCTTTGCAGTTGTCAAAAAGCATGTGGCTTTGTTTGTTAAGAATGTGACGTCACGGTCAAATGGTCATGACGACTCAGGGTCAATGACCTCGCTTCGGTCAATGACCTCCTTTGGTGACTCAGTTGAAAAACAATTCTGACGCCATGTTTCAGAATACGCCTACCCCTACTACTAACACTGCTTCACAGCAACGTTTCGTAACTTTGTTTTTGCTATTTGCATACGTCTTATGGCGACGATGGGACAGGAAAGGCCTAGGAATCGGAAGGAGGCGGCGGTGGCTTTAATTGAGGTACAGCCCCGTCATTTGCCTGGTGTGAAAATGGGAAACCACGGAAAATCATCTTCAGGGCTGCCGACAGTGGGGCTCGAACCCACTGTCTCCCGATTACTGGATACTGGCCGCACTTAAGCGACTGCAGCTATCGAGTTTCGTAACTTTATCTATATGACCGGCCGTCTGGAAATTTCATTTAACCTAAGGTCTTCGTACGCCATTACGCCTTCCTTGTCCACAACTGGTAAAAACGAGAAACTGTGTGGGATTTACGCCTTTAAGTGTTCAGTCTGCAAGGCTAAGACTGTTCACAATCCCCTCCTTACAACTAGCTCTGTGACCTTCATTTCCCCATATTTAAATAATTGAGTTTAACTCTCATCATATTTGTCTAGCTCTACTTCTCTTACCCTCCATAACTCAGCCCATTGTTCTTCTAGCTTACCAGTCTTCCTCAGTTCCCAACTGCGAGCTTACTGCATTAGTTCAATCTCACTTATTATATTACCATCCTGGGAGAACACACATCCTAAATACTTGAAATCATCTACCTGTTGCAGCTCTGTATCCCCAATCTGATATTTTATTCTCTTCGATTTCTTACCTACTGACATCAATTTATTCTTAAAAGGGATACTCAATACACCTATTTTAAAGTTTCGAGACATTATGCCAGTAAAAACAGGTTTTCGGCGTAGCACAGACTGCTTCCCTTCCTGGCACTTTATACCTCTCCGTACATTATCCATGTACACTATGAACAGCAAAGGTGAACAAAGGTAAGGCTAGGTTGAAGCAAGAACTCAATCAATGACCAAACAATCAACATAAATACCTTGACTTACCTGTAATAATATACACTTAATCCCACAATTCTTCAGTACGGATAACACTTTTTCCCTCGGTACGTGTCTTATCTAGATCTAAGAAACATAAAGATAACTGCCTACTCCTCTCGTAGCATTTTTCAGTGACTTGCTGCATACAGAAAATCCGATCCTGACAGCCCCTCTGTTGTCCGAAACCCTTGTGATTTTCTACGATCTCGTCCTACTCTCACACTCGTTTCAAAAATGACACTGAAAACATCGCCTGCTGTACTGATCAATGAAATACTCCGATATTTGTTGCAACCGCTTGCTCTCTAGTCAGAAGCTACTTCTCTGAGCTTCAATTACTACTCTATGAAGCCATTTCATCGCTGACTTTTGACTTTTGTTCACTATTTCATGTCTTACTCCACCTGGTCTGACAATGGAGTTCATTTACCAACGATTACACTTTCTCGAGGGAAATTTTACTATCATCCTACTCTTCTCCACACCGTATCCATTGTTAGGGATTTCAATAGGAAGATTTCCTTTTAAGTTCACAAGGTTTTCAAACTATTCCTTAGATCTGTGCACGATTTCTTCTTAGAATCTGGAATGGTTTATGTTTCTTTATTTTCTTCATCTACGTACAGCTCACCATCTGCATCCGTTTATCTTTGAATCCATTTCTGACACCAACTCGTAAGTGAACTGAACCTTAGCGGAACGGGTTGAAGGCCAGTAGCTTTGAAAGTGAACCAACCAAGCTCACATACATCTATATATAAAATAAGAGTTTTGTCTGTATATTGCTCAGAATGTATCAGTCATGTCCACAGTAACAAGGAAATGCACTTTTTAATTTTCCACAATGTCTGTCTGTCTGTCTGTCTGTCTGTCTGTCTATCTGTCTGTCTGTCTGTCTGTCTGTCTGTCTGTATCAATTGAATCACTACTGATCTGCATTTAGGGCACTCGCCCAGGTGGTAGATTCCCTATCTGTTGTTATCCTAGCCTTTTCTTAAATGATTGCAAAGAAATTGGAAATTTATTGAACATCTCCCTTGGTAAGTTATTCCAATCCCTAACTCCCCTTCCTATAAACGAATATATGCCCCAATTTTTCCTCTTGAATTCCAACTTTATCTTCATATTATGATCTTTCCTACTTTTAAAGACACCATCCAAACTTATTCGTCTGCTGATGTCCTCCCACGCCATCTCTCCACTGACAGCTCGGAACATACCACTTAGCCGAGCAGCTCGTCTCCTCTCTCCCAAGTATTCCCAGCCCAAACTTCGCAACATTTTTGTAACGCTACTCTTTTGTCGGAAATCGCCCAGAACAAATCGAGCTGCTTTTCTTTGGATTTTTTCCAGTTCCTGAATCAAGTAATCCTGGTAAGGGTCCCATACACTGGAACCATACTCAAGTTGAGGTCTCACCAAAGACTGAATGTATGTATGTATGTACATGCATCACGAGAAAACGGCTGAAGAGAATTTAATGAAAATCGATATGAAAAGTAGGGGAATAAGCCGCTACAATCTACGCTATAAATAATTGTATTCATCCTGAATGAAATGGCCTAAAATGTAATTTAGTGGTCGTATTTTAATGAAAATCGGTATCCAAATTTAGGGATAATTTGCTACAATCTAGGATATAAATAATTATATTCACGCTGAGAAGAATAGTAGTTTAGGGATGGGCCTAAAATTCAATTCTCAAATATTTAAGTTATTAGTAATCCTATCTCGATGAAAATCGGTATGAAAGTCGGGAAATAAGTCGCTATAATCTAGGCCAAAATAATTTTATTCACGCTGATAGGGGATAGGGGAAGGCCTAACATTTAATTCTCTAATATTTGTTATTAGAGGTCGTATCGAAAAATACTACACAACTGAAGTTATATAGTATTAAATTTCCGATCATTTATGTCTTGTATATTGTTACCGTACCGGCTATGATCACAAATATATTCATGAATTTGGATTTTTGTTACTAAGTCCATATCAGCGCCGAGTCACGAGAAAATGGGTAAACAACATTTAATGAAAATCTGTATGTAAAGTCGGAGAATAAGGAACTACAGTGTACGCTATAAATAATTTTACAAATCACAGAGTCGAAAGAAAACTACAAGTGAAGGCCTACAATATAGAAAGCTCATAACATTGATCAACAATAAGATGATATTGACCATTGTTTATTGCGTTGTGCTGTGTGTCTTCTGTTGCCCCTCATCTCCCATAGATAGGATTACTGTTGCGTATCGAGTATTTTTTAATTTGCTTTACGTCTCACCGACACAGATAAGTCTTATGGCGACGATGGGATAGGAAAGGCCTAGGAGTGTGAAAGAAGCGGCCTTGGCCTTAATTAAGGTACAGTCCCAGCATTTTCCTGGTATGAAAGTGAGAAATCACGGAATACCGTCTTCAGCGCTGCCGACAGTGGGGTTCGAGTACACTATCTCCAGGATGCAAGCTCACAGCTGCGCACCCGTAACAACACGGCCAACTCGCCCGGTCATACAGAGTGTAACGGCCTGCCTGAATATTGACGGGAAGTAGCTGGGAGTTAGATAACTTTCTTCTTTAGCATACCATTCCTCTGGTTCGTAAATTTTCTGATACTACTGGTGCATAACACACTGGTTCATCATAGCATTCGAGCTATTCAATCCCTACTCTGAGGCACTGATTGGAATGAGCAGTGTGTTAACGGAATAATGGCAGAGGAGTGTTCAAGGCAGTCTGCGGCCTGGTCATTCCAGCTCTGGAATTTTGGACTGTTAGATTGGCACCGTAGTACTGTTCGTTAAAAGTGATAAAATGTGCGGTTTTTCATTTGATCGAGTAATTTATATGATAACATTGCTTTTAATCGCTACGTTCCTACTGACGTTTCTGTAATGACCTATGTTGACTTCAGTTGGGAACCACAAAGTCAGTCTTTCTGAGAATTCCGTAGCGGAGCACAGGTACATCAGCTAGTAGTTAATATTTACATGTTGTGTGTTCATGTAAACAAAATGTTGGGAAATTAAGGACAACATATTCCAAATCCTACACCGATTCCTGAGTCATAACAAGCACAGGTTCAGCTAGAGGCCCAGTGGCCATCCTGGTGATAAGTCCCAATAACTACTTTTGCATAGTCTTTGTAGACGCCGATATGCCAGAAGTTTGGTCTCGCAGAATTTCGTAAACCCTTTTTGAAATAAAATGTGTGTGTGTGTGTGTGTGTGTGTGTATGTGTGTAGAAACCTACCTCAAAGGGAAAGTGCAAATTGTTTGGACACACCCCATCTTTCACAGGGACATAATACAGATTAAAAACTCAGGCTGGAATCACAATTATCAACTGAACGAATACAAGAAGAGAATTGCTTTGTACCTGCTAATTTGTAATGACCGAATGAGTCTGTCATGCGGTTAGGGGCATACAGCCGTGAGCTTCCATCCGGGAGTTAATGGGTTCGAACCCAACTGTCGGCAGTCCTGAAGATGGTTTTCCGTGGGTTCCCGTTTTCAAAATAGAAAAATGCTGGAGTTATACCTTAATCAATGCTACGGTTGCTACCTTTTCACTCCTAGCCCTTTCCTGTCCCATTGTCGCCATATGACCTTTCCACATCGGTGTGACGTAAAGCAAATTGTTTCAAAAATAAGAAAAAGAACAAGTTTTAGTGATTTATCTTGTCTGCTTAAAAATAAGTCTGCATCTTGTGGCCCCTTCAAATTTGGCATGTAGGGAACATTTGTAATATCTACGAGTGTAAGAATATTATTTCATTAGCAAGGGTGGGAATTTTTCCCAACTCCGTGTTACAGAGAGAAGTGCTCGCACGAAACCGGATTTTCCAAGCGAGGGGGGAGCTGTGGATTTTGTGTATGTCAGGCTACCAGCTGCTACCACGTGACCTACTGGGAGAAACCAAGGCCGTCCGATCGATACGAGCAGGGTCGCTCTACACCTGACAGTAATTTAATAAAATGTAACAGCCTATCAGGTGCAAGTTATTGACCAATCACAGACGATTACGGCGACACACCCTCATCTTTAGATAATTATATATCGGTGTTTCCCGAAGGAACTGCCTTTTTTGATTTGAGCCTTCTTTTGATTTGAGTATCTCTTGGATTGGAGTCTTCTTGGATGACTGTCTTGAAAATTCTACGCTGATATTAACGTCGCAGACACTCTTGGGTTCGATCACTCGGCAGAACAGACTCATTACACATCCTAGATCTACGAGTTTAGCAGATTTACGGAAGAAGTTACGTATTATTCAGAAATATCATTCGTCGTGTGTGTGTGTACTGGGCACATCTTAAAACTTATTTGTCAGTTTCAGCTTCTACTACTTGGGAAGAGAGAAGAGGAATTCTACGTGCGGATCGAGACAATTCAAGATGCCATTACATCAGGAAGAGGAAGCCTACTACTATTCCACGTTCATCATCGCAGCTACAATGGTGTTCTAAAATGTAAGGCAATTTCCGACATGGAGGAGATTACGACCGACGGTGGGTCCAGGGTCATCGGCCGAAATCCACTTTCATCAATCATTTAAGTACAATGTTATAATATCTATCTATTCATCTTTGTAAACACAATGTAGACATAACGCTTCCTTATTCATTTGGCATAATTTTCTTCTAGTCTTACAGTAGTTTGACATTTCATTTCTTCTTTCCATGGTGTAAGGTAGTTAGTTATTGTGTGTGAATGATTATTGGTTCCTATTAGAGAGTTAGTGATGTGTGAGTGTCTTCGATATTTATTCTGGCTGTACCGTTCAATAGTATAGGAGTGATTTAAAAATAATTGACCTCTCTGATAACAATAATATAATTTTGAATAATTTATAATTATTTTTTGAAGTCATGTGGGACAGATTATCGGTACGTTTTATTACGTTGAATTTTCTCTAGACATTATTACCGTTTTTATGTGGATTTCAAGCGTGTTAGTGTCATCTGGTAACTTTATCGAACCTTAGCTTACGCGGATGTGTGATCTCGCACATTTAATAATAATAATAATAATAATAATAATAATAATAATAATAGTAATAATAATAATAATAATTAAATTTCATCACGGGTTAAATAAGGAGATAAGGGTCATGAGTGTAAATATTATTTATTCTTGTGTGAAATATTAATATGTGCTCTAATAGGATAATATGAGCCTGGTAGACGGCCGAATCTTGACGGATTATTTATTGTATTTATGGATTTGGGAATGGATCAGTTATTATGTGTTTGACTTGTGAATCCATTTATTGAGTCTCATGTGGAGAAAATATGTTGTTGAACATAATTTCTTCGAGTGGAGCACGTCTTAGTTGATAGCCATGGTATTTAAATAATAATAATAATAATGTCGTGACTCATGAACCATAAACGCGTACGTTTATATTTGACCTGCGTTATGTGCGTTTCTCTAACGATAATTTTCCGATGATATCTATCACTGATATTCTCACGAACATCGTTGTTGAACCTAGTTCTTTATTTAAGTGATAATCCTGACATCATCACATTCCTAGTTGTTGTAATGGTATTTTTTACCCGATACCGTCATCAGAAATTTTCTATGACTTTGATTGAAATTAAAATATAATAATCAAAGACTAGAAATCGCCATAAATATTATTAATTGTTACCGTGTACCCTAGTGTGAATGTTGTATGTGTGATTAGTCATTATTTCTATGGATTGTGATATTTCTTATGATTACAATTTGATTCGATCATTTGTTCGTCGCGTGTGTTTTTATTAAAATATCGTTATTTGTGTTGCTCCCATTTGTTGAGAAGTGAATCTTTAGTGGAGTTTATTCCGAAATTAGATAGAGAAGTGTTTAATGTCTTAGAAAAAAATGAATAAGCAAGGGTCATGTCCGTGGACAGGAGTCACGAACGATTTATTGTAAAACCTACAAAGCTAAAAATTCTTAATGAGTCCAATATTGAAGAAGGATATTGCGTTAATGTATGTAATTATTATGGGAAATTTTTAGATAATAATTATGGAGAAGTTTTCATTTATAAATTTAAATCTAAGGAAGACATGTTGAATGGAATTTCGACAGGAAAATTTTATTTAAAATTTTTCTCATTTCACTCTAGTGGGAGTAACGTTAATTTAAAACATTAAGCAGAAAGGGATAATTTAATCGCTGACAATAAATGGATCAGAAAATTATTTATTAAAATTTTAATTTTTTAATAATCCTGTCAACATTAGAGAAAGGTCTTCACCTAAAATTACGTTTATTAATTTATAATATCAGATATAGGCTAATACTCGTCTGTGTATTTCCAGAAATTATGTCACCAGAATTATGTGAAGAATATTTACGTTGTACCGAAAATACCGGCAGAGAAGATAAATTTAAATTCCAAGATTTTGTTCAATTTAAATTTGTTGTTAAGAGTGCTTGGTTATAATAAATGTTAAAACCTATTATTTAGTGTTGATTTTATTGTCGCTAGTCCTTATTTCTATCCCTGCCCTTAAAATTTTTGCAAAGCGCGAAAACGAACGGTCTACGACTGGGACTCTCGTTCTCCGGCTGAGTAGCCAGGTAATATGGGTGCACTTGGAACACAGCATCGTGTATCCTAAAAACACGCGACGGACATAACACTGTATCTAACTTTTTCAATGATTTCTACAAAGAAGAGAAGACGATCAGGAAAGTTATGTCCGGCTTTGCCCATAGAGAAGGCTCTAAATACCATGGCGAGACAAAGAAGCAACAGACATAACACGTTTTTCAAATGACATACTCAAATACAGTATGTGAAATGTACGTTATTTGAATACTTGGATTTTTCTGTTTTTTTTCTGTTGTGTGCCTGCTCGCTGTACCCGAACTAGCACCAGATTCAGCTAGGTGCCCCGTGGTGCTGATGGTAATAATAATGTTATTTGTTTTAAATACCATTAACTACTTTTACAGCCTTCGGAGATTCCGAGCTGCCGGAATTTTGGCTCATCTTCTCTTCTTATGATGCCGTCTCCCTCCGAAGGTTGGCGATCCAATTGATTATGATTACACGCGAAAATGCAGCACGGAAGATTTCTATCGACGTATGTCCATACCACCGTCGCAAGTCTTTCAGTCAGGAATTTTTCCGTCTTCCCACAGATCTTTTCCCATCAATCTTCCCTTGAATGATCAGTCGGAGAAGTACGTATCGTTCACCTCTCATGATGTGCCCGAGGTAGCTGAGCTTACGCTCCTTGATGGTTATGAGAAGCTCTTTCTTCTTGTTCAAGATGTTGAGGACTTCTTCATTTGTCTTCTTTTCTACTCAAGATATTCGGAGTATTCTTCTGTATAAGTACATTTCAAAAGATTCAATCCGCTTCTCCAATAAAGGGCTAAGTGTCCACCCTTCGAAACCATACAGAATGACAGGAAAGACATAACAACGTAGCATTCGAACTCTGAGCTGGAGGTTGAGTTCTCGGCTGATGAATAAGGTCCTCATGGGATTGAAGATATTTTTTGCTTGTCCAATCCTGGATAAGATTTCACATTTTGAATCACAATGCTGGTTCACTAGAGTTCCAAGATATTTGATGGAAGATACTTGTTGGACGATGTTGTTGTGTGACCGAGCTCGATAGCTGCAGTCGCTTAAGTGCGTCCAGTATCCAGTAATCGGGAGATAGTGGGTTCGAGCCCCACTGTCGGCAGCCCTGAAGATGGTTTTCCGTGGTTGCCCATTTTCACCAGGTAAATGCCGGGGCTGTACCTTAATTAAGGCCACGGCCGCTTCCTTCCACTTCCTAGGCATTTCCTCTCCCATCATCGCCATAAGACATATCTGTGTCGGTGCGACGTAAAAAAAAAACAAATTAGCAAAAAAAAAAATACATGTACTGCCATGTTGTTGTTGATGTAAAGGGAGGCCTGTTTTGGTGTTTTCGAGAATGCAATCTAAAAGCAGCTTGGTCCTGTTAATATTCAAGGATAAACCGCAGGTTTCACTGGTCCTCACGATGTTGTTTATAATGATTTGAAGATCACTAGGGTTGCTGGCTAACAAAATCGTGTCATCAGCAAAACGTATGTTATTAATGACATAGCCATTGATCTTGATACCTAGATTAACATCTTCCATAGCCTCTCTGAACACAGCTTCAGAGTAGATGTTGAAAAGGAGTGGGGACAGGACACATCCCTGGCGGACACCACTTCGTATAGCTATGTCCTCAATAGCAGTTCCTTCTATTTTGACCTCTGCCGTTTGATTCCAGTACAGATGGGTAATGATACAAAGAACACCAACATCTACACCAGTAGATTTTTAAAATCTCTTCAAGTTTTGCATGAGATACGCAATCGAAAGCTTTTCGGTAGTCGATGGAGCAAGCGTGCACATCTACATTCATATCTAGGCATCTCTGGATCAAAACATTCAAGGAGAAAAGAGCCTCACGAGTACCCAGTCCATTCCTAAAGCCAAACTGAGTATGTCCAACTTGGCGTTCGCATTTGAGGTATATTCGAGTGTGGATGATACGCAGAAATACCTTTAGCACATGGGACATTAGGCTGATCATACGATAATCATCACAATGTGATGCATTAGCCTTTTTAGGTATGGTGACAAATCTAGATCTTAGCCAGTCAGATGGAATTCAACCAGATTTATATATTGCGTTGAATAATGTAATTAGCAGCTCTAGTACTCTGCCATGGCCTTCAGCAATGAGTCTGAGAGTTTCTGCATGAACCCTGTCTGGATCTACAGCTTTTCCAGTCTTCTGGAGTTTGATCGCATACAGCACTTCCTCTTGGGCTATATTTGGACTTGTTTCGTTGCCTTCGCCAATAAAAGATGGGTTGTCTGGCCTTACATCGCTAAATAGTTTTTCAACACATTCTTTCCAGCACTTCAACTTGTCTTCGACTCCTACCAAAATGGTGTCATTGGCATCCCTCAGTATAGCTTTACATGGCCTGTGATATTTCCCTACAAGTTCCTTGATCTTCTTGTAGAGATTAAACAAGTCATGTTTCTCTTGGAGAAGTTCTATTTCTCTTCATCTCTCCACGAGCTATAGTTCTTTTGCTTCCCTACACTTCCTCCTCACTGTCCTGTTTAGTTCTTGGTATTGGACTTTCCTTACATGTTTCACTTTCCGTCTTTAGTCCATAAGCTGTACAATATCTTCTGTCATCCATGGCTGTTTTCTTGAACTGTTCGAATGTCGTACATCATTCTCTTGAGTATCAGTGAGTATGTTCTTTAGTGCAGTCCACTGTGATTCAATATCCTCTGTTTCCAAGTTGTTTATTGTATTCATACGTTCTTCGAGCTTCAACGTTATTTGAGCTCGAAATACGAGGCTGTCAACGCTCTTTGTATCGATGCGCTTAGGTCTGTCAGAGCGTATGTTCTTGACAAAACGATGAAGTGTTAAGTCCATGACGACGGGATTAGGTCGCTGTTAACATCTGTCCCAAGGTAGGTTTTGCCAGCTTTCACGTATCTTTTCAGATGACTTTTGATGAGAATGAAGTCTGTCTGATTTCTGACAACATGACCTTCACAATCTGCAGGAAACGCCCACGAAACAAGCGTCGGGGATGTAGCTTGAAAAAGGTATTAATAACAGAGAGCTGTTGTTCTGAACAAAACTGAACTAGACGATCACCTGTGGCATTTCTCTCACCAAGGCCATATTGTCCAACAATTTCATCCTCTGCACCAAACCTATCTTAGCATTGAAATTACCAAGGACAAAAGTTACATCCCCTTTCTTTGTAAGGGACATTGCCTCCTCTAGAATGGAATAGAATTCTTCGACTAATTCGTCATCCTTATCGCCAGTTGGAGCATAGGCCTGGATAATATTCATGGGACGATGGGAAGTTTGCAGTTTAAGAAACATGACACGTTCTCCAAAGGGAATGAAATCGATGACAGACTTCACCAGATCAGACTAGAGGAGCACAGCCACTCCATACTGATGTTGAGGATCGTAACGACCGGAGTAATACACAACTCCATGATTAGTTTGTTGTGTTCCTGACCCAGGCCATCGAACTTCACTAAGGCCCAAAATCTTGATTTCCAAGCGTTGCATTTCTGATTCAACATTTGCAAGTTTCCCAGCCATATATAGACTGGCTTCTACAACTTTTGATGCTAATCCCCATGTCACGACAACGATAAAACCTAATGGACATAAGGCCCAGTAACACAGAGGATAACCCATATTACATTGCCACTAAGTGGGGGAACTTAATGATTGGAAACAAGAAGAATTAATTTTTGAAAAAATCTTAGTCCAATAATACAAAATGAATGAGGGAAAGGAGGTTCTACACGCGTGCGTCCCGCTCGCATTGCAAGAAAGCCTACAGATCTACAGCTTACAAAATCAAGAAAATTATTGAAAACATACAATAAAATGAATTAACGTGGCTCGACCCTAATCGTTACATGCCAGAGGGAAACAGTTCACATGTTAGCCGCCTACCAACTAGCCTGTGCCCTTCTGCGTCACACTGATCAAGATTCATATACAAGATCCAAGTTTGCTCCTGCTGATATGGGCGAGCTGGGTGATAAATGGATTTAATTTGAAAGCACAGTTGTGGCAAATGAGAAACAGAAGATGTGCGCTATCTTGTACCAACCCTTTAAAATATACAATACTCCACTACAGTCCCTAGGTGGCACCCAAAACCAAAGTAGTGAGATCTGTTATTAAGGTTCAGTGTCTCTCCTCAAGACTTAATCACACTCGGGCGTTTAACGTATTGCCTACAGCTAGGGAGAGGCCTTGAAGAGGTACGACGAATGGCGACTATCGATGGACAAAACGCATTTTTGACAATTTTGACTCAAAACTAAGGACAATTTTCTGGCGTGTGAATGTCAAGAAGGACTTCGAAGAAACGGGCCTACGACCAGACAACGCGCACAGACGAGACCTTTTCAGATCAAACAATGTGACTTTTGGGACTTTGCGGGAAGTGAAGTGGACAACTGGTCCAAAGTGGTCGGATAAACGCCGTACTGGACACAGCGAGCTAATGAAAACCTACTGGATCAATCAAAAACTGAGTAAACACCGCAATGTATAATGAAACTTATCGTCTTCCCTAGTTGGCGGATTAGAGAATAACAATACGAGGGCCATCCGATAAATAAGTTTCTCTATTATATCAAAAATACAAGCCGGTTATTTACACTGGAGAAATATTTTATTTTCATTATACAACTCGTACACTACTTCTCCACATAGTCAACGCTCCGTAGGCAACGGTGCATCTCGACTTCCACTTCTTCATCAGTCGCAAACTGCTTGCCTCCAAAGTGCGACTTGAGTTGTGGAAAGAGATAGAAATCACTCGGAGCAAGATCCGGAGAATAAGATGGATGAGGAAAATAGTCCCTTTTGACGTTCTGCAGCAAATCCGTGGTCTTTAGAACTGAATGGGGGCGTGTGTTGTCCGAGATGGAAGACCGGGGCCTTTTCGTTGGATTGCAGCATTGAGCTTCGTAATGGCCGTACAGAACCTCTCAGCTGTGACCGTAGTGCGTCGGGGCATGTAGTCTAGAGTAGAACACCATTACAGTCCCAAAAGGCAGTAGCCATTACTTTGCCTGCAGAAGCTGAGGTCTTGGCTTTTTTTTTTTTTTTTTTTCTTTTGGTGCACATTCGCCAGGTTCCTTCCTTACCATGCTGTGACGTTTTGTTTCTGGAGTTGAATGGTGCACCCAGTTTTCATCTCCAGTGACAATTGGGGAGAACAATAGATCTTCCTCTCTTTGAAGCATTTGCAGGAGAACTCGGGCCGCTGTTGCTTGTGACCATCGGTAGGCAAGTGTACAGACTGCAAGACGTCTGACAAAGAAGCGTCCAATATCCATACGAGGAGGCAGTCGATTCGCTGATCTTCGTCCACGACATTGCCTGCCAGCCGCTGCGCTCGTCATCCCGTCCATCCAGGAACTATGAACGCCAGCGGCGAGCCATTTGGATGGTCATTCATCTTTCACCATAAACACACACTAAATGGTGATGAATATTGATAGCCATTTCATCTTTCACCCTGAAAAAGCGAATAACAGAACGGAATTCACAAGTGGACACTCTTTCAAGTGGTAGCTCCATGGCAGTCGGCGCTGTACTGTCGAAAGCAGGGCAAATACGTGCTGTAGAAGGTCAAGTGCTGCCACCATACCTCAATGAAAGTTCGTACAGTACCAACTTAATTTTAAAACATGTGGTTTGCAGTTAATATTGGCTGGCCTTCGTAATAATAATAATACATTTACGCTGGAGAAACATTAATATGTCGATTGAGAGAAAGGAAAGGAGGTTCCTCAGAAAGATTTCGGCTCCTAAGAAAGTGCCCGAGGGTTTTGTATTCCACCTGAGCTCAAACAAGGAACTGTATGCGAGAATTGAAAAGAACATCGCCGTTATGAAGAAGAGAATGAACCCGCAGATACTGGCGCACAAAATTGCTCACTTTACAGGAAAAATGGAAATCTCATCCGCGCTGACTGAAGCAGGTGCACAAAGACATGCGAGTAATTGACATAAGACCAGAGGACATAATGGTGTGGGCCATCTTTAGGAAGAAAATTGCGTCGTGAAGTATGATCCACAGAAAAAGCCTGCTAGACCGCGGAACATCTCAGCGGAAAAACGGCTGAAAAGGAGCGCCAGGTTAAAAAACCTTTGGTTACAAGAAAGAGAGGCAAGTAGGTAGTAGTTACAGTTGGCTGTATTCATGTGAATAAATAAATAAATAAATAAATAAATAAATAAATAAATAAATAAATAAATAAATAAATAAATAAATAAATAAATAAATTCAGAGAATACTGGCTATGAGAAACAGAGGAATAACTATAAGAAATGACCTCATAGGAAATAACAAAGCCTTTGAAACATTAGTAACAGGAAAATCCGCAGCATGTTGCGGGTCATTCGAAAGGGTCAGGAATGTAATGAATAATGCCCCCGTCTAGCGCCGAGGATAGGAATTGTGCCGGCTGCCGAAGCCTGTCGCACTCCTTTTGGGCAATTTCTGACAGATGAAATGATATGATATTGGAGAGTGTTGCTGGAATGAAAGATGGCAGGGAAAATCGGAGTACGCGAAGTAAAACCTGGCCCACATCCGCTTTGTCCAGCACAAACCTTACATGGAGTGTCCAACATTCGAACCACGGAACCGAGTGGTGAGGCGCCTGCACCCTGTCGCCTGAGCCACGGAGGCTCTGGAACATTAGTAACTAAGCTCAAATTTATAGAGAACCCTTAAAGGAAAATTGGAAAGGAACAAATCAAGAGTAAGAAAACTGGAACTATCATACCAACTGGCTAAAGGTACCTACAATAAGAAGAATCTCTCAAGGAAAACTGCAACAGAACACTACAACGCAGTAATCAAACCAGAGTGTCTCTATGAAAACCGGTGAAACAGAAGAGATAGAGAAAAAGAAGGAAAATCGTCATCATCATCATCATCATCTGTTTACCCTCCAGGTTCGGCTTCTCTCTCGGACTCAGAGAGGGATCCCACCTCTACCGTCTCGAGGGCAGTGTCCTGGAGTTTCAGACACTTGGTCGGGGATACAACTGGGGAGAATGACCAGTACCTCGCCCAGGCGGCCTCACCTGCTATGCTCAACAGGGGCCTTGTGGAGGGATGGGATGACTGGAACGGATAGGCAAGGAAGAGGGAAGGAAGCGGCCGTGGCCTTAAGTTAGGTACCATCCCGGCATTAGCCTGGAGGAGAAGTGGGAAACCACGGAAAACCACTTCCAGGATGGCTGAGGTGGGAATCGAACCCACCTCTACTCAGTTGACCTCAGTTGATCACGCTAACCACTGCACCACAGAGGCGGACAAGAAGGAAAATATTGAGGAAAATCTTTGGACCATTGAAAACTAAGGAAGAAGAGTTTACACATGGGAGGAGTAATGCTCTACACATGGACAAAGAAATCTGAAACGATCATAAAGAGGAGAATTAAATGGATGGGTAAGAGCAGATTGACAAAACGAGACCAGTGGATCCAGATACGACAGAGATTGTAATAACGGACGATATAATACAAGAAGAATTATGCAGAAGAAGAAGAACAGGAGACAGCAAAGTGAAAGGACGAAGAGCTATTGGATGTCAAGAAAAGAGGGGTCAAGATGAATGGAAAGGTCACTTTCCGTGGTCCTCAGACAGACAATAACGAAAAGAAGAAGTAGAAAACTGGTAAGAAATAGTCAGACGAACGCAAGAAACAACGCAGTAACAAGTTCCAACGTGCTCTCTGAATGGGCACATGAATAATAATAATAGTTTTTTGGTAAGCCCACCTGGTGGCCATGATCGTTAAGGCGTTGAGGTATAAACCGTAGTTAACCGGTTCGAGTCCCGTTGGTCCAAAATTTTTCACCATCAGAATGCTGGCCTACGGGGTAAAAGAGGTGGTGGTATACAATTTATAAATTCCATACCTCTCCCCAGTGCTCATATGGAGTGAGGGCTTATGACGCTGTTCATAGTGATTCGTACGTCGTTGAGCAGACCCCTTGGTGCTATTCGCCAGAAGTAGGCACCCTCTCCCTTCCTACTATCACATATCATCTCATTAACTCCTCTGATGAGGTTGAAGTAAGGAAGGGCATCCGGTCATAAAAACCCGCCACGACAGATTCATGTCCCCTCATACCCGATCCCGTAGAGAAACGGGACAAGGGTTGGGCAAACAATTCCCGTTTTCCAAGACTTCATGTCGTGATGCAGGCTGAGGACTTACAGTGACCCTCATACGTGGACATCATTCTTACATCTCGCTGAGCGTTCTCATGACCCGGTACGTGTTAAGTGGAATGTCCTAAAATGGGCCTAGGAAGTGACAGAAGCAATCGATATGAACATAAGTTAGGCCACTCCTCATGCTTAAGGTAGTTACCTAGTGAACGAAGTGTTCTACTGACATCCACAATACCAGGTTTGGGTCATTCGGAAGTTAGGTTAATTGTCACTTTGGATTTATCCCTTTGCATGGTTTCAAGTCACACCGTCTCATACAGATCTTATGGCGACGATGGAATAGGACATTTCTAGGACGGGCAAGGAAGCGACAGTGTGGCTGCTATGAAAAGGGGAAACCAGGGCTCGAACCCACCACATCAATCAATCAATCAATCAATCAATCAATCAATCAATCAATCAATCAATCAATCAATCAATCAATCAATCAATCAATCAATCAATCAATCAATCAATCAATCAATCAATCAATCAATCAATCAATCAATCAATCAATCAATCAATCAATCAATCAATCAATCAATCAATCAATCAATCAATCAATCAATCAATCAATCAATCAATCAATCAATCAATCAATCAATCAATCAATCAATCAATCAACCAACCAACCAACCAATCAATCAATCAATCAATCAATCAATCAATCAATCAATCAATCAATAGTAGTAATAATACAGGGATTCCTCCACCACCACCACCACCACAGACAGAGGCCTCCCAGAGGCCTCCTCCACCACCACCACCACCACCACAGCCAGAGGCCTCCCAGAGGTCTCCTCCTCCACCACCACCACCACCACAGCCAGAGGCCTCCCAGAGGCCTCCTCCACCACCACCACAGCCAGAGGACTCCCAGAGGTCTCCTCCACCTCCCGCGGGAAATTTGAATTTGTAAACAAAGCCACGTCCTTTTTGACAGCTATCATCGACAACAACGCATCGCTAACCTCAGTACTACCATCTTGACGGGCCTAAACCTCAGTGGTACCACTTAACCTAACTAGATCGAGATTTGAATAGGTAAACAAATCCACGTGTTTTTGACAGCCACGTGCTTTTTGACAGACAACAACGTATCGCAAATCTCAGTGCAGCCATCTGACGGACCTAAACCTCAGTGCTACCAACTTAACCTCACTAGCGCGAGATTTGAATTTGTAAACAAATCCACGTGCTTTTGACAGCTGTCATCCGCCATCCTTAAACTACAGAGCACCATGCTGCCCTCTTTATCGCAGTAGCTGCAAATTCGTCACCTGTCATCGGCAGTGCTGCCATCTTGGAGGCCCTAAACATTAGTGCTACCAACTTAACCTCACTAGCGCGAGATAAACAAATCCACGTGCTTTTTTGACAGCTGTCATCCGCCATCTTTAATCTATAAAGCACAGTGCTGCCCTCTTTAGCTACTTACCTTTGAAATGTGGTGGCGGATAATTTGAAAAATGCTTTTTGACAGCAGCCATCTTTAATCTAGAGAGCACCGTGCTGCCCTCTTAAACAAATTCACGTGCTTTTTTCTGACAGCTATCATCCGCCATCTTGCATCACAAACCTCAGTGCTGCACTCTTTAGCTAGATACCTGTGAAGTGTGGTGGCGGCAATTTGAAAAATTCTACATTCTCTTGTTTGGAAACAAACCCATGCGCTTTTTTGACAGCTATCATCCGCCATCTTTAATCCAGAGAGCCCCGTTCTGCCATCTTTAGCTAGATACCCTTGAAATGTGGTGGCGGCAAATTAAAAAATTCCACGTGCTCTTGTTTACCAAACAAACTCACGCGCTTTTTGTCAGCTGTCATCCGCCATCTTACATCGCAAACCTCAGTGCTACACTCTATAGGTACATACTTTTGAAATATGGTGGCGGATAATTTAAAAAGAAAAATTCTACAGCAGCCCTCTCTCGACGCTAATTGCATAAGGTGGTGGCTATACATGACTCCTTAAGGGTGCTTACGCAAGATGGCTGCTATACACAGGTTCTTATGAGACGCCCTTGGGATGCTTGCGCAAGATGGCAGTTATACATGGCTCCTTATGAGATACCCTAGGGATGCTTGCGCAAGATAGCGGCTGCTTTTATGGGACGGCTTAAGGGTCCTTGCACAAGATGGCTTGAGACGCCCTAAGGAAGCTTGCGCAAGATGGCGGACACAAGATGGCGGCTATACGCTACTCCTTATGAGACGCATTAAGGGTGCTTGCGCAAGATGGCTGCCGCTCTTATGAAGAAAGCTAGCTTAGAGGCTAACCTGTCGTGCTAGTTCGATTCATTAAGTTTGGGGCTTAAATGCAAAATGTTAAATATCTCGAAAACGGTGCACCGTAGAGCAAAACGGACAAAATTTTTCTGCCTAATACGCAGGTTCGGAGTATGAGGAACATGATAGCATAAGAAAAACATAGTCTAATGATGGGATCAACGGTTCGGTTCCTACTTAGGCCCTTTGGCATTCGCTCTGTTTTAGCTTGTATTGAAGTGAGTCTTCGTAACATGATCAGGTCTAGCTATGGTAGAGAGTATAACGTACCGTGCTGATTCGATTCATTAAATTTGGGGCTTAAATGCAAAATGTTAAATATCTCGAAAACGGTGCATCGTTGAGCAAAACGGACAACATTTTTCCGCCTAATATCCAGGTTCGCAGTATCAGGAACAAGAAAAACATAGTCCAATGATGAGATCGACGGTTCGATTCCTACTTAGGCCCTTTGGCATTGGCAGGTATCTAATTCGACAAGATAGCGGCTATACATAGCTTATTATGAGACAGCTTAAGAGCGCTTGCACAAGATGGCTGCTGCTCTTATGAGACGCCCTAGGGGTGCTTGCGCAAGGTAGCAGCGACAAGACGGTGACTATACACAGCTCCTTATGATACGGCCTAGAGGTGCTCACACAAGATGGTGGCTGCTCTGATGAAGAAAGCTAGCTTTGCATCGTGCAGGTATCTTTACAGCACTAAACCTCATACTTTTGAAATGTGGTGGCGAGTAATTTGAAAATTTCGACGTGCTTTTCCTTAACAGCAGCTATCTTTAAACAATAGCGGCTATACATAAGCTGTTAAGGCCTCCTCTTATGTCAAGGCATAGCTCTATCGAACAAGTTTAAACCTGCATCGGGATAGCTAGAGTAAGCACGTGCTGCAGTGATGACTTCATTAAGCATGTTTAGACTTGCAAATCACAAAAGAAACGTAACAAGACTAGAATCGAACACTGCACTCTATGCCGTGAACTTTATCATGTGATCGGAACATTAACTGAAGTGTTTAGAACACTAAATAAGTAATCAAGACTAAAATAGAACACTGTACTCGATACAACATGTTATTAGAACATGTCAGGGATACTTTGTTCTAAGAAGATTAGATTACCGCACATTCCTTGTAGGGCTAACAGGCTAGAGGGGTAATGGGCAAAAGGGCTAATGGGCAAAAGGGATAATGGGCAAAAGGGCTAATGGGCAAAAGGGCTAATGGGCTAAAGGGCTAATTGGCAAAAGGGCTAAAGGGCTAAAGGGCTAAAGGAGCAACAACCTCATCGATCGCTATCAGCAAGAACGCTTGTACTTTGTTAAGTGTAGAAAATTAATCTTTATTTGTAAATGGTTTCATGTTCAGAACAAGGAATGGAACCTAGGGGTTGCGTCTTACCTAATAAAATCCCCGAGGAGCGATGAGTTACGTTTTTCGAACTAGTGTTTGGAACACTGAACTTTTCAAGATAATAGCAGAGAGTTTAGCAATGTTCTGTTGTTGGATTATAAATTCCGCGCTACAACATGCATAAGGTGGCAGCTTTGAGGTTTACCGCCGTAAAGGTTACAAGAGTGAGGTTAGCAATGTTCGGTTGTTGGATTTTAAATTCCGCGGTATAACATGCATAAGGTGGCAGCCTTGAGGTTTACCGCCGTCACGATGGCAGCAGTGAGGTTAGCGACGCTCTATTGTCCTTCAAAGTGAGGTTAGGGTCCGTTAAGACGACAGCTGTCAAAAAAGCAGGTGGCTTTGTTTACTAAACAAGAGCACGTGGCTGTGACGTCACGGTCACGTAATCAATCCTTAGCTCGACGTCGTTAAGAGCAGCATTAGGCTTAACTATGCTTAAAAGTCTTGGGAACAGAGCAGCAGTATCAATTGCCATGTTTCAGAGCGTGTACACATCACCTATCGCTTTTACACGCATCGACCCTCGTACTAAACTTATTCCGCTAGATCGTGCTGCTATCTTAGCATAACCTATACCCATAAAATTAAAGTACAATGAATAGCCATGTTTCAAAGCGTGTACACATTACCTATCGACTTTGCACGCAACAAATATCGTACTAAACTTCTTCCGCTAGTTTGTGCTGCTATCTTAGCATAACTTATACACATGAACTTAAAGTAAAAAGAATAGCCATGTTTCAAAGCGTGTACACATTACGTAACGATTTTGCATGCATCGACTCTCGTACTAAACTCCTTACGCTAGATTGTGCTGCTATCTTAGCATAACCTATACGCATGACCTTAAAGTACAAAGAATAGCCATGTTCCAAAGCGTGTACCATTACTTATTGATTTTGCATTCATCGAATCTCGTACTGAACTTCTTCCGCTAGATTGTGCTGCAATCTTAGCATATCCTATACCCATGAACTTAAAGTACAGTGAATAGTCATGTTTCAAAGCGGGTACACATCAACTATCGATTTTGCATGCATCAACTCTCGTACTAAATTTCTTCCGCTAGATTGTGCTGCTATCTTAGCATAACCTATACGCATGACCTTAAAGTACAAAGAATAGCCATGTTTCAAAGCGTGTACACGTCACCTATCGATTTTGCATGCATCGACTCTTGTACTAAATCTTCTTCCGCTAGATTGTGCTGCTATCTTAGCATAACTAAGACGCATGAACTCAAAATACAAAGAATAGCTATGTTCTAAAGTGTGTACACATCACCTATCGATAATGTACGTATCGAATATCGTACTAAACTTCTCCTGCCAGAGCGTACGACTAACACTTGTGTATACACGAACTTAAAGCATAAAGTATAGCAATGTATGAAAATCTTGTAAACAAAGCAGCAGTATTAAGTATAGTCATGTATAAATGCGTGTACACATCATGTATCCATGATGCACGCAGTACTAAACTTATTCTACTAGAATGTACAAAGTTCGCATGTTTTTGTGCTGCTATCTTAGCATAGCCTATGTGCATGAACTTAAAGTACAAAGAATAGCGATGTTTAAAAATCTTGTGAACATGGCAGCGGTAAGAATAGCAAGGTTTAAAAGCGTGTACACACCACTTTTCGATAATGCATGCATCTTCTACTAGAGCACGTGACCATCGCTTGTATCTGCTGCTATCTTAACATAACCTATGTACATGAACTTAAAGCATAAAGAATAGTTATGTGTAAAAAATCTTGTGGACATAGAAGAATGTTAACTACGTAGGTGTAGACATTGAACTTTGCATGCTGAAGCAGCATACTACGTGACCGTGACGTCACTGCTACGTGCTCTTGTTTGGGCTTGATTGTGCTGCTGTCTTAGCATAACCTATACGCATGAACTTAAAGTACAAAGAATAGCTATGTTTCAAAGCGTGTAGACATCACCTATCGATTTTGCATTCATCGACTCTCGTACTAAACTTCTTGCGCTAGATTGTGCTGCTATCTTAGCATGAACTGTACGCATGTACTTAAAGTACAAAGAATAGCCTTGTTTCAAAGCGTGTACACATTACCTAATGATTTTGCACGAAACGACTATCATACTAAACTTTTTCCACTAGATTGTGCTAAAATCGTGTAAGTGTGCTGCTATCTTAGCATAACCTATCGATTTTACATGCATCGACTATCGTACTAGGCTTCTTCCGCTAGAGCATATCGCAATCGCTTTTGTGTATCCCTAACCCATGTGTACGAACTTAAAGCACAAATAAGAGCTATGTTCCAATGCGTGTACACATCACCTATCGATAATGTATGTATCGAATATCGTACTAAACTTCTCCTGCCAGAGCGTACGACTATCGGTTGTGTGTGCACGAACTTGATGCATAAAGAATAGCAATGTATAAAAATCTTGTAAACAAAGCAGCAGCATTAAGTATAGCCATGTTTAAATGCGTGTACACATCATGTATCCATGATGCACACAGTACTAAACTTATTCCACAAGAATGTACAAAGTTCGCTTGTGTTTGTGCTGCTTTCTTAGCATAGCCTATGTGCATGAACTTAAAGTACAAAGAATAGCGATGTTTAAAAATCTTGTGAACATGGCAGCGGTAACAATAGCAAGGTTTAAAAGCGTGTACACACTACCTTTTGATAATGCATGCATCTTCTACTAGATAACGTGATCATCGCTTGTATCTGCTGCTATCTTAGCATAACCTACGTACATGAACTTAAAGCATAAAGAATAGTTATGTGTAAAAAATCTTGTGAGCATAGAAGAATGTTAACTACGTAGGTGTAGACATTGAACTTTGCATGCTGACGCAGCATACCGCGTGACCGTGACGTCACAGCGACGTGCTCTTGTTTAGTAAACAAAGCCACGTGCTTTTTTGACAGCTGTCGTCTTGACGGACCCTAACCTCACTTTGAAGGACAATAGAGCGTCGCTAACTCACTGCTGCCATCTTGACGGCGGTAAACCTCAAGGCTGCCACCTTATGCATGTTACAGCGCGGAATTTAAAATCCAACAACGGAACATTGCTAACCTCACACTTGTCATCTTTACGGCGGTAAACCTCAAGGCTGCCACCTTATGCATGTTGTAGCGCGGAATTTATAATCCAACAACAGAACATTGCTAAACTCTCTGCTATCATCTTGAAAACTTCAGTGTTCCAAACATTAGTTCGAAAAACGTAACTCATCGCTCCTCGGGGATTTTAATAGGTAAGACGTAACCCCTAGGTTCCATTCCTTGTTCTGAACATGAAACCATTTACAAATAAAGATTAATTTTCTACACTTAACAAAGTACAAGCGTTCTTGCTGATAGCGATCGACGAGGTTGTTGCTCCTTCAGCCCTTTAGCCCTTTAGCCCTTTAGCCCTTTTGCCTATTAGCCCTTTAGCCCATTAGCCCTTTTGCCCATTACCCCTCTAGCCTGTTAGCCCTACAAGGAATGTGCGGTAATCTAATCTTCTTAGAACAAAGGTATCCCCTGACATGTTCTAATAACATGTTGTATCGAGTACAGTGTTCTATTTTAGTCTTGATTACTTATTTAGTGTTCTAAACACTTCAGTTAATGTTCCGATCACATGATAAAGTTCACGGCATAGAGTGCAGTGTTCGACTCTAGTCTTGTTACGTTTCTTTTGTGATTTGCAAGTCTAAACATGCTTAATGACGTCATCACTGCAGCACGTGCTTACTCTAGCTATCCCGATGCAGGTTTAAACTTGTTCGATAGAGCTATGCCTTGACATAAGAGGAGGCCTTAACAGCTTATGTATAGCCGCTATTGTTTAAAGATAGCTGCTGGTGAGGAAAAGCACGTCGAATTTTTTAAATTACTCGCCACCACATTTCAAAGGTATGAGGTTTAGTGCTGTAAAGATACCTGCACGATGCAAAGCTAGCTTTCTTCATCAGAGCCGCCACCATCCTGTGTGAGCACCTCTAGGCCGTATCATAAGGAGCTGTGTATAGTCACCGTCTTGTCGCTGCTACCTTGCGCAAGCACCCCTAGGGAGTCTCATAAGAGCAGCAGCCATCTTGTGCAAGCGCTCTTAAGCTGTCTCATAAGAAGCTATGTATAGCCGCCATCTTGTAGAATTAGATAGCTGTCAAAGCCAAAGGGCCTAAGTAGGAATCGAACCGTCGATCTCATCATTGGACTATGTTTTTCTTGTTCCTGATACTGCGAACCTGCGTATAAGGCGGAAAAATGTTGTCCGTTTTGCTCAACGATGCACCGTTTTCGAGATATTTAACATTTTGCATTTAAGCCCCAAATTTAATGAATCGAATCAGCACGGTACGTTATACTCTCTACCATAGCTAGACCTGATCATGTTACGAAGACTCGCTTCAATACAAGCTAAAACAGAGCGAATGCCAAAGGGCCTAAGTAGGAACCGAACCGTTGATCCCATCATTAGACTATGTTTTTCTTATGCTATCATGTTCCTCATACTGCGAACCTGGGTGTTCGGCAGAAAAATTTTGTCCGTTTTGCTCTACGGTGCACCGCTTTCGAGATATTTAACATTTTTCATTTTAGCCCCAAATTTAATGAATCGAATCAGCACGGTACGTTATACTCTCTACCATAGCTAGACCTGATCATGTTACGAAGAATCGCTTCAATACAAGCTAAAACAGAGCGAATGCCAAAGGGCCTACGTAGGAACCGAACCGTTGATCCCATCATTAGACTATGTTTTTCTTATGCTATCATATTCCTCATACTGCGAACCTGGGCAGTAGGCAGAAAAATTTTGTCCGTTTTGCTCTACGGTGCACAGCTTTCGAGATATTTAACATTTTGCATTTAAGCCCCAAATTTAATGAATCGAACTAGCACGACACGTTGGCCTCTAAGCTAGCTTTCTTCATAAGAGCGGCAGCCATCTTGCGCAAGCACCCTTAAAGCGTCTCATAAGGAGTTGTGTGTAGCCGCCATCTTGTGTCCGCCATCTTGCGCAAGCATCCTTAGGGTGTCTCAAGCCATCTTGTGCAAGGACCCTTAAGCCGTCCCATAAGAGCAGCCGCTATCTTGCGCAAGCATCCCTAGGGCATCTCATAAAGAGCCATGTATAACTGCCATCTTGCGCAAGCATCCCGAGGGCGTCTCATAAGAACCTGTGTATAGCAGCCATCTTGCGTAAGCACCCTTAAGGAGTCATGTATAGCCACCACCTTATGCAATTAGCGTCGAGAGATGGCTGCTGTAGAATTTTTCGTTTTAAATTTTCCGCCACCATATTTCAAAGGTATGTACCTAAAGAGTGTAGCACTGAGGTTTGCGATGTAAGATGGCGGATGACAGCTGACAAAAAGCGCGTGAGTTTGTTTTCTAAACAAGAGCACGTGGAATTTTTCAATTTGCCGCCACCACATTTCAAAGGTATCTAGCTAAAGATGGCAGCACGGGGCTCTCTCGATTAAAGATGGCGGATGATAGCTAACAGAACTTTTCAATTTGCCCGCTACTACATGTCATAAAGTGGGCAGCACGGTGTTCTGTGGATGAAAGATGGCGGATGACAGCTGACGAAATTGCCTGCATGATAGCAGCACAGTGCTCTATTGATTAAAGATGGCGGATAACAGTTGTCAAAAAGCACGTGGCTTTGTTTGCAAGCAAGAGCACATAGAATTTTTCAAATTGCCACCACCACATTTCAAAGGTATCTAGCTAAAGACTGCAGCACTGAGGTTTGTGATGCAAGATGGCGGATGACAGCTGTCAGAAAAAAGCACGTGAGTTTGTTTCCAAACAAGAGCACGTGGAATTTGTTTCCAAACAAGTGCACGTGGAATTTGCCGCCACCATATTTCAAAGGTAAGTAGCTAAAGAGGGCAGCACGGTGCTCTCTGGATTTAAGATGGCGGATGATATCTGTCAAAAAAGCGCATGGGTTTGTTTCCAAACAAGAGATAGTAGAATTTTTCAAATTGCCGCCACCACATTTCAACGGTATCTAGCTAAAGAGTGCAGCACTGTGCTTTATAGACTAAAGATGGCGGATGTCAGCTGTCAAAAAAGCACGTGGATTGTTTATCTCGCGCTAGTGAGGTTAAGTTGGTAGCACTAATGTTTAGGCCCGCCAAGATGGCAGCTCTGCCGATGACAGGTGACGAATTTGCAGCTACTGCGATAAAGAGGGCAGCACGGTGCTCTGTAGTTTAAAGATGGCGGATGACAGCTGTCAAAAAGCACGTGGGTTTGTTTACAAATTCAAATCTCGCGCTAGTGAGGTTAAGTTGGTAGCACTGAGGTTTAGGTCCGTCAAGATGGCTGCACTGAGGTTTGCGATACGTTGCTGTCTGTCAAAAAGCACGTGGCTGTCAAAAAACACGTGGATGTGTTTACCTATTCAAATCTCGCGCTAGTTAGGTTAAGTTGGTACCACTGAGGTTTAGGCCCGTCAAGATGGCAGTACTGAGGTTAGCGATGCGTTGTTGTCGATGATAGTTGTCAAAAAGCACGTGGCTTTGTTTACAAATTCAAATTTCCCGCGGGAGGTGGAGGAGACCTCTGGGAGGCCTCTGGCTGTGGTGGTTGTGGAGGAGGCCTCTGGGAGCCTGTGGTGGTGGTGGCGGCATAATCCCTGTATTATACTACAATCAATCAATCAATCAATCAATCAATCAATCAATCAATCAATCAATCAATCAATCAATCAATCAATCAATCAATCAATCAATCAATCAATCAATCAATCAATCAATCAATCAATCAATCAATCAATCAATCAATCAATCAATCAATCAATCAATCAATCAATCAATCAATCAATCAATCAATCAATCAATCAATCAATCAATTAATCAATCAATCAATCAATCAATCAATCAATCAATCAAAATTGTGCACTTAGGACTACCACCCAGGTGGCAGATTCCCTATCAATTGCTTACGCAGCCTTTTCTTAAACTTCATCCGCGAGCGCGGAAGGCAGATTGGCCGATTTTTTGTATTATGTGGGACATTTCAGAGAGTTGAGCAAGTGTTCCTTTTTTTGTCATCTCGTCGGTAGCCGGAGGTCGGTTTCAGGACGTCCACCTCAGTACCCTCCCGACAGCTGACGGTGACGGCCAAGCTGCCGTCTTGCGAGCGAAAGCAAAATTTATTCTTCCATCCTTCAACAGAAGATGTAATTATTTCTGAAATATATTCATATTTCGGTAAACTAGTGTTGTATAAAGATTTTCCTGTTAACGTTTTTCATTGAAATATAGCTTCTTTTTTTTGCCAGAAATGCTGACGATGAGTTTACCGACCTAGTTACCTACTCTCTTGTTCAGGGCTCAACGATACAGCGATTTTGAAGATATTCTTCGAATTCTGGAGGAACTGGGGAAGATATTATTTCTAAAGATAAATGAAAGATATGTAAATACATAGAGTTAAACCTCTTTTTTTTATTTTATATATGTTTTTCACCAGTTTGTCCTCTTGATTTAAAAGTTCCGCTCAAACGTATTCGTCTACTAATGTCATTGCCCGCCAACTCTCCATTGACAGCTCGAAACATACCACATAGCCGAGTAGCCCGTCTCTTTACTCCCAAGTCTTCTCAGCCCAAAGTTTTCAACATTTTCGTAACACTACTCTTTTGTCGGAAATCACCAGAACAAATCGTTCGGATCTTTTCCACTTCTTGTGTCAAGTAGTTCCGGTGTGCGTCCAATACACTCTAACTTACGTCCTCTCCGTTACATCGTTCCTAAATATCCTCATCACCACGTGAAGAAATCTGTAACCTACATTAACAACCTCCCGATAGCTACGGGGCCTGAACTGCTTAGGAAGCTCGTACGCTACAGAATGCGTTACGGGCTGAAAGGGTTTCTGTACAAAACTTCCCTTTTCCACCTGAAGATATTTTCGTTGATTTTCTTAAAACAATTCGTTGTCCGAAAGGGTAAAGTTCTATAATGGAGAACAATACTGAAAAAGATATTCGGTCATACATGTTCTGGAAAGTAGTGGTGCTTATTGAGCGAGTTGCGTCAAATAGGACAAACTACAGTGGTTTTCTCTCTTCACACTAGGCTGTACCTTAATTAAGGCCACGGCCGCTTCGTTCCCACTCCTAGCCCTTTCCTGTCCCATCGTCGCCATAAGACCTATCTGTGTCGGTGCGATGTAACGCACATTGAAAGAAAGAGGAAAATAAGAATACAAATAAAATACAAATAAAAATCAAAATAAAATTAAAAATAGCCGTCTCTGTGGTGTAGTGGATAATGTGAATAGCTGCCTCCCCGGAGTCCCGGGTTCGAGATTCGCGGCTATGCCACGAAATTTTAAAAGTGGTACGATGGCTGGAACGGGGTCTACTCAATCTCGGGAGGTCAACTGACTAGAGGTGGGATCGATTCCTACCTCAGCCACACACGAACTGGTTTTCCGTGGTTTCCCACTTCTCCTCCAGGCAAATGTTGTGGTGGTACCTAACTTAAGGCCACGGCCGCTTTCTTCCCTCTTCCTTGCCTTTACCTTCCAATCTTCCCACCCCGCACAAGTCCTTGTTCAGCATAGCAGGTGAGGTCACCTGGGCGTGGTACTGGTCCTCCTCCCCAGTTGTATCCCCCAACCCAAAGTCTCACGCTCCAGAACACTTCCCACAGGCGGTAGATGTGAGATCCCTCGCTCAAGTCCGAGGGATAAACCAACCCTGGAGTGTAAACAGATTAACAAAGAAAGAACAAAAATAAAATAAAAATAAAAATTAATAATAAAAAATAATAGAAGAAGAGCAGCAGGTCTCTTTGCAGGCGATACGCATCATGACATCACACGAGAAGGAAATACCAAATTATAATCCTAGCTAATTAAAAAATTACTTGTACCAATTTAAATGAAATAGATTCATCAACATGTTCATGTAATCTGTTTTTAGTAGGTCTTTTCTTAACGTTACACACGCATGTGGAACATTTTAAAACACCTGTTTTGCCGGGCTAAGTGTCTCAGACGGTTGAGGCGCTTGGCTCAGTCCAGTGGTACCTGAAGGTGAAATGAAATGGCGTATGGCTTTTAGTGCCGGGAGTGTCCGAGGACAAGTTCGGCTCGCCAGATGAAGGTCTTTTGATTTGACCCCCGTAGGCGACCTGCGCGTCGTGATGAGGCTGAAATGATGATGAAGACGACACATACACCCAGCCCCCGTGCCAGCGAAATTAACCAATCATGGTTAAAATTCCCGACACTGCCGGGAATCGAACCCGGGACCCCTGTGGCCAAAGGCCAGCACGCTAACCATTTAGCCATGGAGCCGGACTATTTGAAAGTACTCAAATACGTCAGTCTCGTTTCGGTAGATTTACTAGCACGTGAAAAACCTCCTGCGGGACTAAATTACGATAATTCGGCGTCTCCGAAAAGCGTAAAAATGTCGTTAGTGGGACATAAAACCATTATTATTATTATTATTATTATTATTATTATTATTATTATTATTATCATTATTATTATTATTATTATTATTATTATTATTATTATTATTATTGCTGTCGCTTCGGCCATCTACGCAACACTAGTTATTTCAGCTGTCCTTCTCCTTTCCCTTGCTCTTGGGCTTTAACTTTAGCCCAGTATTCCCGCATTCGAATCTTATGCTGTTCCTTTCTCGCTTCAGTCCATGTTATGCCAGTTTTTAGTTTCGTCTTTTCTTGGAAACCACGAAGCACTTGGAGTTCCTTCTTGAGCGGAATACGTTTCTGCATATCCTCCTGTGTTATCCCCACTTCTTTGTCTACGTCGGTGAACCGCGCCTCCATGCTTCTTTTGTTTGTTTGTTTGTTTGTTTGTTTGTTTGTTTGTTTGTTTGTTTGTTGAGAAAGTAATTAAAGATCCTATTGCTCGGCCTTGTAGGATTCATACGGGTAATGTCCCTATAGAAAACAATTCTCCTGCTGCGAATAGTGTCCGTGGTCTTTTCTACATGTGCGTAGAATTCATGATTATGTCGTCTTCTAAATTCAACGTTGTCTTTGTCCGGCTCCATGTCTAAATGGTTAGCGTGCTGGCCTTTGGTCACACAGGGCCCCCGGTTCCATACCCGCCAGCGTCGGGAAATTTAACCATAATTGGCACGGGGGCTGGGTGTATGTGTCGTTTTCATCATGTCATCCTTATCACGTTGGGCAGATCGCCTTCGGGCGTGAAATCAAAAGACCTGCACCTGGCGAGCCGAAGTTCTCGGACACATCCCGACACTAAAAGTCATACGCCATTTCATTATACCATTGTCTTTAGTTGGCCTTAGGATTTTCACTAAGATCTGCCTTTCTTTTATTTCTAATTTCTTGATCACACCTTTCCTATTCAGAATAAGGCATTTTGCAGCAGTAGTATCATTGGATGGTTCGGCGGGCTCCTCCTCCTCCCGCGGGAAATTTGAATTTTGGCGGGAGATTTGAATTTTGGCGCGAGATTTGAATTTGTAAACAAAGCCACGTGCTTTTTGACAACTGTCATCGACAACAACGCATCGCTAACCTCAGTACTGCCATCTTGACGGGCCTAAACCTCAGTAGTACTAACTTAACCAAACTAGCGCGAGGTAAACAAATCCACGTGTTTTTTGACAGCTGTCAACCGCCATCTTTAAACTACAGAGCACCGTGCTGCCCTCTTTATCGTAGTAGCTGCAAATTCGTCTCCTGTCATCGGCAGTGCTGCCATCTTGGCGGGCCTAAACCTTAGTGCTTCCAACTTAACCTCACTAGCATGAGATAAACAAATCCACGTGCAGCTATCATCCGCCATCTTTAATCCAGAGAGCACCGTGCTGCCCTCTTTAGCTACTTACCTTTGAAATGTGGTACGTCACAGCTGTCATCCGCCATCTTGCATCGCAAACCTCAGTGCTGCACTCTTTAGCTAGATACCTTTGAAAAGCAGTGGCGGCAATATGAAAAATTCTTTATGCTCTTGTTTGGAAACAAACCTATGCGCTTTTTTGACAGCTATCATCCGCCATCTTTAATCCAGAGAGCACCGTGCTGCCCTCTATGTGGTGGTGGTAAATTTTACGCGCTCTTGTTTGGAAACAAACTCATGTGCTTTTCTAACAGCTGACAACCGCCACCTTTAATCCAGAGAGCACCGTGCTGCCCTCTTTGTGCCGGTGGCAAATTCCACGTGCTCTTGTTTGGAAAGAAACTCACGTGCTTTTTGACAGCTGTCATCCGCCATCTTGCATCACAAACCTCAGTGCTGTACTCTTTAGCTAGATACCTTTGAAATGTGGTGGCGGCAATTTGAAAAATTCTATGTGCTCTTGTTTGGAAACAAAGCCACGTGCTGTTTTGACAGCTGTGTTCCGCCATCTTTAATCAATAGAGCACTGTGCTGCTATCATGCGGGTAATTTCATCAGCTGTCATCCGCCATCTTTAATCTACAGAGCACCGTGCTGCTCTCTGTAGTAGCGAGTAATTTGAAAAGTTCTGTTAGCTGTCATCCGCCATCTTTATTCAAGAGAGCACCGTGCTGCCATCTTTAGCTAGATACCTTTGAAATGTGGTGGCGGCAAATTGAAAAATTCCACGTGCTCTTGTTTAGTAAACAAACTCACGCGCTTTTTGTCAGCTGTCATCCGCCATCTTACATCGCAAACCTCAGTGCTACACTCTTTAGTTGAAATATGGTGGCGGATAATTTAAAAATAAAAATTCTACAGCAGCCATCTCTCGACGCTAATTGCACAAGATGGTGGCTATACATGACTCCTTAAAGGTGCTTATGCAAGATGGTCGCTATACATAGGTTCTTATGAGACTCCCTTGGGATGCTTGCGCAAGATGGCGGTTATACAAGGCTCCTTATAAGACACCCTAGGGATGCTTGCGCAAGATGGTGGTTGCTCTTATGAGGCGGCTTAAGTGTCCTTGCACAAGATAGCTAGAGACGCCCCTATGGATGCTTGCGCAAGATGGCGGACGCAAGATGGCGGCTATACATAGCTCCTTATGAGACAGCCTAGGGGGTGCTCGCACAAGATGGCGGCTACTCTTATGAAGAAAGCTAGCTTAGAGGCTACTGCGCAAGATAACGGTTGCTGTTATGCATGCGGTGGAGAGCAAATTGAAATTCTATGTGCTTAATAAACAGAGCACCCTGCTGCCCTCATTACCTGAAATGTGGTGGTGGATAATTTGAAAAATTCTTTTGACAGGTGTCATCTTTAAAGAATGGCGACTATACACAGGCTGTTAAGACCTTATCATTCTCCTCCTCCTCCTTCTCTACCTCCTCCTAATCCTCCTCCTCCGCCTCTTATGTCAAGGCATAGCTTTATATCGAAAAAGTTTAAACCTGCATCGCGAAGGCAAGCGTGTGCAGCGATAACATTATTGTACATGTTTAGACTTGCGAAACATAATAAGAGTAGAATCAAACGCTGTACTCGATACAACATGTGATCAGAACATTGATTGATGTGTTCAGAACACAAAATAAGTGATCAAGACTAGAATCGAGCACTGTACTCGATACAACATGTCAGGGGATACCCTTGTTCTAAGAAGATCAGATTGAAACATAACAAGACTAGAATCGAACACTGTACTCGATGTCGTTAACTTCAACATGTGATTAAAACATTGTTTGGTGTGTTCAGAATACTACATAAGTAGAATCGAACGTTGTACTTAATACAACATGTTAGGGGATACCTTTGTTCTAAGAAGATCATATTGAAACATAACAAGCCTAGAATTGAACACTGTACTCAATACAACACGTCAGGGAATAACTTTGTTCTAAGAAGATTAAATTGAAACATAACAAGACTAGAATCGAACACTGCACTCGATGTCGTTAACCTTAACATGTGATTCAGAACATTGATTGATGTGTTCAGATCACTAAACAACTAGAATCGAACACTGTTCTCGATGTTGTTAACATCAACATGTGATTAGAACATTGTCTGATGTGTTCAGATCACTAAACAACTAGAATTGAACACTGTACTCAATACAACACGTCAGGGGATAACTTTGTTCCAAGAAGATCAAATTGAAACATAACAAGACTAGAATCGAACACTGCACTCGATACAACATGTGATCAGAACATTGATTGATGTGTTCAGATCGCTAAACAAGTAGAACCGAACATTGTACTCGATACAACATGTCAGGGGATATCTTTGTTCTAAGAAGATCAGATTAAAACGTAAGAAGACTAGAATCGAACACTACACTCGATGTCGTTAACCTTAACATGTGATCCGATACAACATGTTAGGGGATACCTTTGTTCTAAGAACATTAGAAACATAGCAAGGCTAGAATCGAACACTGTACTCGATACAGCATGTGATTAGAACATTGTTTGATGTGTTCAGAGCAAAAGTACAACTGCAATGATTTACCTAGTGTAAAAATCAAAAACACACACTGTGCACATATCGCATAGCTATCTCGCCTGTCACTTGCCTAGTACGAAAATGAAAAACACACTGTGCACATATCGCATAGCTAACTCGGCAACATTTCAAATGATTTCCTTAGTGCGAAAATAAAAAATCTATACCGCGTAGCTAACTCGTTCACCTCACTGCTAAGACGCTTAGTAATTGCAAATACACTGATATATGTCATACGAAAATCAAGAAACCACACTGCGTAGCCAACTCGCTCGGTCACTCGCTTAGTAATTGCAACACGACTAGAACACTGATACACGTTACTTTTTTCTCGAAACACACACACACCGATAAGAATGTTGCGAGATACTACATACTTACATGTTTTTTTAAAAAAAATAGTGGGGTGAAAAATCATAAATTATATGTACACATGTTGTCTCCTCCAAGTTGTAAGACGAAATAGACGCAGTACTGCGAGTTTCCGCTGTAGCTGGCGAACGGAGGTAGCATGATATCTCAGCAAAAAAATACGCGTGAGTTTACATGCACGCAAGTCAGACACAATGATGGATACCGCGATTCAAATCCTGGCAACTTATGCCGTCAGGAAGGGCATACGGCTAGATCATGTAATTACACGTTTTGACGATCGCGCAGGTCCGTCGCCTAGCATTTGCTATTTTTACGGCTTCCGACAGTAGGAGTTCGAACCCGCTATCTCCCGAAGTAGCGAGAATGATTGCGGGTACAAGAGTGTTGAGGGTGATTCATTTGTCGGATGGAGGTGATAAGCCTTGTGCAGGCTTCTTCGGTAGGAGTAGGCTATGTGCCGGTACCGGGACATCTAGTTATAAAACCCGCTACAACAGATTTGTCGCGTATACTGCGATTTAAAATCCTAGTCCTCTAACGTCAGGAAGGGTAACCGGTTGTAAAAGTATGGTGTATGATGTAAGAGGCTAGATACTAATAGTTTATGCGTCAAGAAGGGCATCTAGCTATTAAACAATAGTTTGTGGTGTGGGACACAATTTAAAAATCTTGTTTCTTTAATCAAAAATAACACCCGGCTATAAAATTAATTCTTGCGATTTAAAATCTTAGTTCTCGCGTTAAGAAGGGTATCTAGCAGTAAAACATATTCTCGCGAGTTAAAATCTTAGTCCTCGCGTCAAGGAGAGTAAATAACCGTAAAACTATGGTGTATGATGTAAGAGGCTAGATACTGTAATATAAAATCTTATTTCTTGCATCTCGAAGGGTAACTAGTTTTAAAACAAATTCTTGCGATTTAAAATCTTAGTTCCTGCACCAAGAAGAGCATCTAGCTGTAAAATCCCGATTCTCGTGTTAGAAAGGGCAGCTAGTTGTAAAACAGATTCTTAATCCCAGTTCTTTGACGTCAGGAAGGGCAAATGGTCGAAAACAATAGTGTATGATGTAAGAGGCTAGATACTGCTAGTTTTGTGTCAGGAAGGGCAACCAGTCGTAAAACAGATTCTTGTGATTTAAAATCTCGCGCCAGGAAGTGCAACCGGCCGTACCGTAAAACTATGGTGTATGATGTAAGAGGCGGGGTGTGCAAAAAGCCAGCATTAAGTAAGGGCTGTTGATGGGGACGTTAAACCTTGTGCAGACTCCTTCGAAAATGATTGTGAGTACAAGACGTTGATGGTGATTCAACTGTCGGATGGAGGCAATAAGCTGTGTGCAGGCTTCTTCAGTAGGAGTAGGCTATGTGCCGGTACCGGGACATCTAGTTATAAAACCTGCTACAACAGATTTGTCGCGTATACTGCGATTTAAAATCCTAGTCCTTTAACGTCAGGAAGGGTAACCGGTTGTAAAACTATGGTGTATGATGTAAGAGGCTAGATTCTAATAGTTTATGCGTCAAGAAGGGCATCTAGCTATTAAACAATAGTTTGTGGTGTGGGACACAATTTAAAATCTTGTTTCTCTCATCAAAAATAACACCCGGCTGTAAAATTAATTCTTGCGATTTAAAATCTTAGTTCTCGCGTTAAGAAGGGTATCTAGCAGTAAAACAGATTCTCGCGAGTTAAAATCTTAGTCCTCGCGTCAAGGAGAGTAAATAGCCGTAAAACTATGGTGTATGATGTAAGAGGCTAGATACTGTAATTTAAAATCTTATTTCTTGCATCTCGAAGGGTAACTAGTTTTGAAACAAATTCTTGCGATTTAAAATCTTAGTTCCTGCACCAAGAAGAGCATCTAGCTGTAAAACCCCGATTTTCGTGTTAGAAAGGGCAGCTAGTTGTAAAACAGATTCTTAATCCCAGTTCTTTGACGTCAGGAAGGGCAACCGGTCGAAAACAATAGTGTATGATGTAAGAGGCTAGATACTGCTAGTTTTGTGTCAACAAGGGCAACCAGTCGTAAAACAGATTCTTGTGATTTAAAATCTCGCGTCAGGAAGGGCAACCGGCCGTACCTTAAAACAATAGTGTATGATGTAAGAGGCTAGATACTGCTTTTTAAAATCTAAGAAGAGCATCTAGCTGTAAAACCCCGATTCTCGTGTTAAAAAGAGCATCTAGTTGTAAAATAGATTCTTAATCCCAGTTCTTTGACGTCAGGAAGGGCAACCAACCGTAAAACAATAGTGTATGATGTAAGAGGCTAGATACTGCTATTTAAAATCCTAGAAGGGCATCCAGTTGTAAAACAGCTCCTTGTGATTTAAAATCTCGCGTCAGGAAAGGCAACCGGTCGTACCGTAAAACAATAGTGTATGATGTAAGAGGCTAGATACTGCTTTTTAAAATCCTAGAAGGGCATCCAGTTGTAAAACTGATTCTTGTGATTTAAAATGTCTCGTCAGGAAGGGCGATCGGCCGTAAAACAGATTCTTGCTATTTAAAATCTCATGTTAGGAAGGGGCACTCGGCTGTAAAACATATTTTTAATCCCGGCCCTGTTACGTTAGGAACCACAACTAGCTGTAAAACAGGAGCTCCAAACATTTACAGTGTTAAGCTTTAGGAACAGACTATGGGTTACATTATTTGTTCTACCGCATAGAACACTATCTTTGAAGTTGTATCGGCGCAGTCAGTCAGAGCGACGTTCGGAATGCATGCGTTGACTGAAATTGTACACTCATCTTCCGGCTCTAGTAACCTTGAACGAGGACACTGCGTGCTGATAAGCCACTTGTAGCTCACGGAACGTTTTCTTAACCGTGTAGCATTTAGCTGGTATAAGTTCCTAACATAAAATATTATGATTGTACGGAGAGGTTAAAACCCAGTACCAGCACATAGCCCACTCCTATCGAAAGAGCCTGCACGGCGCCGGCATATAGGCTACTCCTGTTGAAGGAGCCTGTTTCATTTGATGGATGGAGGCGATCCTACTGTTGCATATTACATTCACAGGTAGTTTCGAGGGCGTGCAAAAATCCAGCATTAAGTAAGGGCTGTTGATGGGGACTTTAAACATTGTACAGGCTCCTTCGAAAATGATTGTGAGTACAAGATGTTGATGGTGATTCATCAGTCGGATGGAGGCGATAAGCCTTGTGCAGGCTCTTTCGGCAGGAGTAGGCTATGTGCCGGCAATGGGTTTTTCCCTCTCCCTACTGTAGTATATTACATTCTTAGGTAGTTTCGAGGGCGTGCAAAAAGCCAGCATTAAGTAAGGGCTGTTGATGGGGACGTTAAACCTTGTGCAGACTCCTTCGAAAATGATTGTGAGTAGAAGATGTTGATGGCGATTCATCTGTCGGATGGAGGCGATAAGCTGTGTGCAGACTTCATCGGTAGGAGTAGGCTATGTGCCGGCACTGGGTTTTACCCTCTCTCCACTGTAGTATATTACATTCTTAGGTAGTTTCGAGGGCGTGCAAAAAGCCAGCATTAAGTAAGGGCTGTTGATGGGGGCGTTAAACCTTGTGCAGACTCCTTCGAAAATGATTGTGAGTACAAGACGTTGATGGTGATTCATCTGTCGGATGGAGGCAATAAGCTGTGTGCAGTTTGAGGGCGTGCAAAAAGCCAGCATTAAGTAAGGGCTGTTGATGGGGGCGTTAAACCTTGTGCAGACTCCTTCGAAAATGATTGTGAGTATAAGATGTTGATGGTGATTCATCTGTCGGATGGAGGCGATAAGCTGTGTGCAGGCTTCTTCGGTAGGACTAGGCTATGTGCCGGCACTGGGTTTTACCCTCTCCCTACTGTAGTATATTACATTCTTAGGTAGTTTCTAGGGCGTGCAAAAAGCCAGCATTAAGTAAGGGCTGTTGATGGGGGCGTTAAACCTTGTGCAGACTCCTTCAACAGGAGTAGTCTATATGCCGGCACCGTGCAGGCTCTTTCGATAGGGGTAGGCTATGTGCTGGTACTGTGTTTTAACCTCTCCGTACAATCATAATATTTTATGTTAGGAACTTACACGAGCTAAATGCTACACGGCTAAGAACACGTTCCGTGAGTTACAAGTGGCTTATCAGCACGCAGTGTCCTCGTTCAAGGTTAGTACAGCCGGAAGCCGAGTGTACAATTTCAGTCGACGCATGCATTCCGCACCTCGCTCTGACTGACTGCGCCGATACAACATCAAAGACTGTGGAACAAAAAAGCAGTGGAACAAAAAAATGTAACCCATAGCCTGCTACTAAAGCTTAACACTGTAAATGTTTTGAGCTCCTGTTTTTACAGCTAGATGTTGCTCCTAACGTAACAGGGCCGGGATTAAAAATATATTTTACAGCCGAGTGCCCCTTCCTAACATGAGATTTTAAATAGCAAAAATCTGTTTTACGGCCGGTTGCACTTCCTGACGCTGAATGACCAGGATTTAGCCAGTTACCCTTCAAGATGTAACAAGACTAGGATTTATTTTTAGACTGCACTTGGCTAGAAATAGCTACACGAAATTATTATATAGAAAGAGAATTGCCGGCTCCTACAGTTTGGTTTAGTGTGCGTGCCTCTCACCCGGTAGTCTCGGGTTCGATTCTCCTAGGATTAAAATATGTTTTACAGCCGAGTGCCCCTTCCTAACATGAGATTTTAAATCGCAAGAATCCGTTTTACGGCTGGTTGCCCTTCCTAACGCTGAAAGACCAGGATTTAGCCAGTTACCCTTCCTGATGTAACAAGACTAGGATTTATTTTTAGACTGCACTTGGCTAGAAATAGCTACAGGAAGTTATTATATAGAAAGAGAATTACCGGCTCTTACGGTTTAGTTTAGTATGCTTACCTCTCACCCGGCAGTCTCGGGTTCGATTCTCTTGGGATTAAAAGTATGTTTTACAGCCGAGTGCCCCCTCCTGACGCAAGAGTTTAAATCGCAAGAATCTGTTTTACGGCCGGTTACCCTTCCTGACGCTGAAAGACAAGGATTTAGCCAGTTATCCTTCCTGATACATCAACTCTAGGATTTATTTTTAGACTGCACTTGACTAGAAATAGCCACACGAAATTATTATATAGAAAGAGAATTGCCGGCTCCTACGGTTTGGTTTAGTGTGCTTGCCTCTCACCCGGCAGTCTCGGGTTCGATTCTCTTAGGATTAAAAATATGTTTTACAGCCGATTGCCCTTCCTGACGCTGAAAGACCAGGATTTAGCCAGTTACCCTTCCTGATGTAACAAGACTAGGATTTATTTTTAGACTGCGCTTGGCTAGAAATAGCCACACGAAATTATTATATAGAAAGAGAATTACCGGCTCCTACGGTTTGGTTTAGTGTGCCTGCCTCTCACCCGGCAGTCTCGGGTTCGATTCTCTTAGAACGAAGGTGCACTCCAATCACATCATTCAATGTTCTGATCATATGTTGTATCGATTATATTCTTAATCACTTATTTTGTAATATAATCTTCAAGTATTCGATCAAGCTATGCCTTAACAGAGCAGGGAAAAGGAGGTTACAACAATCGCTATCTTACGCAAGCCGTTCAGAACCGTAGTCTTGTTTTCTTTTAGAACAAAGGTATTCCTTGACATGTTCTTTTTAAATTGTCCGCCACAACGAAGAGTACGTCACGGTGCTCTCAGATTGTGGATGTAGAATTTGCCGCCACCACATGTCAAAGAATAAAGACGCCAACACAAAGATGGCAGCACGGTGCTCTGTTCATTAAAGATGGCGGATGACAGCTAACGAAATTGCCCCGCAGGAGGGCAGCACGGTGCTCTGTTCATTAAAGATGGCGGATGATAGCTAACGAAATTGCCCCGCATGAGGGCAGCACGGTGCTCTGTTCATTAAAGATGGCGGATGACAGCTAACGAAATTGCCCGCATGATAGTAGCATAGTGCTCTGTTGGTTAAAGATGGCGGGTGACAGCTGTCAAAAAAGCATGTGGCTTTGTTTCCAAACAAGAGCACGTGGAATTTGCCGCCACCACAAAGAGGGCAGCACTGTACTCTGTTGCTTAAAGATGGAGGATGATGGCTGTCAAAAAAAGCGCGTGGGTTTGTTTCCAAACAAGAGCATGTAGAATTTGCCGCCACCGCATAGAGGGCAGCACGGTGCTCAAAGATGGCTGTTGTCACGTAGAATTGCCTGCCACCACAGGTATCTAGCTAAAGAGGGCAGCACTGTGTTCTATAGATTAAAGATGGTGGATGACAGCTGCACGTGGATTTGTTTATCTCGCGCTAGTGAGGTTAAGTTGGTAGCACTAAGGTTTAGGCCCGCCAAGATGGCAGCACTGCCAATGACAGGTGACGAATTTGCAGCTACTACGATAAAGAGGGCAGCACGGTGTTCTGTAGTTTAAAGATGGCGGATGACAGCTGTCAAGAAAGCATGTGGCTGTCAAAAAACACGTGGATTTGTTTATCTCGCGCTAGTTAGGTTAAGTTGCTACTACTGAGGTTTAGGCCCGTCAAGATGGCAGTACTGAGGTTAGCGATGCGTTGTTGTCTGTCAAAAAGCACGTGGCTGTCAAAAAACACGTGGATTTGTTTACAAATTCAAATCTCGCGCTTGTGAGGTTAAGTTGGTACTACTGAGGTTTAGGCCCGTCAAGATGGCAGCAGTGAGGTTAGCGATGCGTTGTTGTCTGTCAAAAAGCACGTGGTTGTCAAAAAACACGTGGCTTTGTTTACCTCGCGCTAGTTAGGTTAGGTTGGTGCCACTGAGGTTTAGGCCCGTCAAGATGGCAGCAGTGAGGTTAGCGATGCGTTGTTGTCGATGACAGCTGTCAAAAAGCACGTGGCTTTGTTTACAAATTCAAATCTCGCGCCAAAATTCAAATTTCCCGCCAAAATTCAAATTTCCCGCCAAAATTCAAATTTCCCGCGGGAGGAGGAGGAGGCGGCCGAATCCCTGTATTATACTACTTGCAGCATATTTTGAAAGCCTCCGGTCGTATTACTGTGCAGTAATGTTGTATCTTGGCGTTAATGAATGTAGGTTTCTTCGTGGAGACATGTTTGGTTTGTTGATATGCCGTTTTCTTTTTCCTGATCCGTGATGTAAAGGCTCCTTTCTCAAAAGTACTGGAATGCACCCACTCTCCAAGGTTTTTGAATTTCCCCGTTCGTTTGATTTTCGCTTCTTCTGCTGACTTAATATTTGTTAGAAATTCTGTTTTCTTGAAGGACATATGGAGTCCCGCCTTTGCCGCTTATGTCTTCCGCTGACTGATTATTTGTTTTGCGGCTATGTCTAGCGAATCAGAAAAAAAATTGCAAGGTCATCTGCAAAGGGCAACCAATCAACGTTCAGATTCTTATTTCAATACCAAAGTCTGATCCCTTTTTCAACACCATTGCTGCTGATTCGCTTATTATTATCATCATCATTATTATTATTAAAAGAGCTGTTTTTCTTAGGAAGTCTAAACTAGAGATTGCACGTCACACACAGAGTTCTGTTTATTCGTCTGCAGATAAATTCTAGTCTGATATCAGCCGGGCAACTACAATAACTGCGAGAGTCAAAATTTTTTATTCCTGTTCGAGTTGTCGTGGTGAAAATGACGTCCGAGTTTTAAAATTCTAACCTGTCGTGCTTGCTGCAGCACAAAACAAAGATCCTAGCCCGAGCAAACACAGGGTGTAACAATAATCATTCCTTACACGTAGAATGGGTCCGGAAACGCTTCATTTTCATGTTAGAACTCTATACGCTAATACATGAAACATAGTAAACACACAGGAACACGACACGAAAGACTTTCTTATATGCAATGTTCAGGATGTCCTTTGTTAACATTCGTACAAGGATACATGACATGTGGTCAGTGCAACCGTTCGCGTATTTCTGAAATACAAATTCTGTGTATGTCGCCAAACCCAAATATCTTGGTTCGCATACGTAAATAAGTAAGTAAATAAATAAATAAATAAATAAATAAATAAATAAATAAATAAATAAATAAATAAATAAATAAATAAATAAATAAATATGAAATAAATTAAATAAATTAATTAATTAATCAAAGAAGCTGGCAAAGATATACTTCTAGAACGAGGAAGCATCAAGAGGACGAATGGATTGAACCCAACTTATCAGAGAGAACATCATTATCCATGAGAATCAACAGGTTGGAATTGGCCTTTCGACTGACAAAGAACACTTATAACAAAAAATGCCTGTCACGCAATTTGAAACTGAAGCACTACACGTCAGTCATACAACCAGAAGCTCTGTATGCCATGCAGTGTCCTTCATTCAACCGAACAGGTCTGATGGAGAAACTGGAAGTCACAGAGAGGAGAAATCTCAGCAAGATCTTCGGTCCGGCAAAGGAAGATGAAGAATTCTGTAGACGGCACAATTCCGAACTCTGCGAACACGTAGAGAGGTTCTCTGATTGTGCTGGGAAAAGTAGAGTAGTCTTCTATGGCCATATTGTAAGACTGTCTTCCAAAACTGACCAATCGCTTGTTCATCTTCTGGCAGAGCAAGATGATCCGCACCACTTGGCTGACAGAAAATGAGAAGGAATTTGAAGAACTGGGGATATCAAATTTTCAAGATAGATACGCTGAAGGAACTCCATGGATTTCAGGAAAAAATCTGGAAGGATTGTACCCCCTGGACTGATGAAAGCAAGGAGTTACACCGGCAGAGAATGCGAGAATACTGGGTAAAGATCAAAGCCCAACAGTCGTGTTCCAAACTAGTCACATTCGAACCAAGGAATAATAATAATAATAATAATAATAATAATAATAATAATAATAATAATAATAATAATAATAATAATAATATAGTCTCCGTTTTTGGAGACACCGACTTACCGGAATTTTGTCCCGCAGGAGTACTTTTACGAGCCAGTAAATCTACCGAAACGAGGTTGACTGAGCCAGGGCGAAACCTGCCAAGCGCCTCTGTATTAATGAATGGAGCGATCTATACAAGGTGAACCGAGTATATGAGCCTTGGTCTTACTGATGAGTGATTTGAAAAATTTACGTCGATATCCCGCGCCGGTGTCACTTTATCAGCTGCTGGAATTCGCGGATGAATTCAAATGGGCTTTACGAGGCGCCGTTGATAAATCTCAGCGTAGCTTGAGAGCCATGCCGAGAAATGAGCATCAAACACTAACACGCCATGGCTTTCAGCACGGAGGTCCTCCCCTGCAGAAGTTTATTTCTTCCATTGTCGCTCTCAAGCCGGCGTTCACATTTAGCAACACCGTCTCGGAAAGCCCATCTCTAGCGCTCATACACCCGATTAACGTTGTTTATATATAAAGTAATGGTTCATGTTTGTGGGTTACTGTAGTCACGTCCTAGTCCGTGAACCATGGGCAACGGCTGAGTGGCCTAGTAAGTGGTCCTGAGAGTCGGGATACCAGTTGCTATGGAATGGGAGTGGGCATCTCGGACATATTCTAAGTCATGGCCCTCCTTGTGCTCAGGCGGCTAGAACTATACAATTCACCGGTGGTCCATAACCCGTTAGAGGAGAGATCCTCACTTGGACTATGTGCAAGTAGGGCAGCATCCTGCTTCATGAATTTACCGAGCTCAGAACACTTTAAGCAAGCCTCGGACCTATGGGAGTAATGGAGTCCCACTCCCATTTGACAGACGAGGGACTCCGTGGAAACCACTTGGCGAACGAAATGGAATTCGATGGGGAGCTATCAATATTAATGGGGCTTATGGAAGAAAGAAAGTACAACTGGCTGAGTCAGCAAAGAGGATGCATCTGGATGTGCTAGGAGTAAGTGATATTCGGGTAAGGGGAGATAATGAGGAAGAGATAGGAGATTATAAAGTGTACTTGACGTGTGTTAGAAAGGGAAGGGCAGAGTCTGGGGTAGGGCTCTTTATCAGGAATACCATTGCACGGAACATAGTTTCTGTAAGGCGGGGTATATTTGGCAGTTGGAGGAATTAGGACGAGAATTGTCTCAGTGTATTCACCATGTGAGGGTGCAGATGAGGATGAAGTTGATAAGTTTTATGAAGCATTGAGTGACGTCGTAGTCAAGGTCAACAGCAAGGATAGAATAGTGCTAATGGGCGATTTCAATGCGAGAGTTGGAAATAGAACTGAAGGATACGAAAGGGTGATTGGTAAATGTGAGGAAGATATGGAAGCTAATGCGAATGGGAAGCGTTTGCTGGACTTCTGTGCTAGTATGGGTTTAGCTGTTACGAATACATTCTTCAGATATAAGGATATTCACCGCTACACATGGGAGGCTAGGCGCACCAGATCCATAATAGACTATATCTTAATCGACTTTGAATTCAGGAAATCTGTTAGGAATGTACGAGTTTTCCGTGGATTTTTCGATGATACAGACCACTATCTGATCTGTAGTAAACCAACTATCTCTAGGTCTAGAGTAGAGAAAGTGAAATCTGTCTGCAAACGAATAAGTGTAGAAAATCTCCAGTACGAGGAAATTAGACAGAAGTACATGGATATGATTTTTGAGAAGTTTCGAACAGTAGAGAGTAGGTAGGTTTAGGATATAGAAAGAGAATGGGAGGCATACAGGGATGCTGTAGTAGGAACTGCAAGGGAATGTCTAGGAACAACTGTGTGTAAAGATGGGAGAAAGCGAACACCTTGATGGAATGATGAAGTGAGAGCAGCTTGTAAACGTAAAAGGAAGGCTTATCAGAAATGGCTCCAAACAAGGGTCGAGACAGACAGGGATTTGTACGTAGATAATAATAATAATAATAATAATAATAATAATAATAATAATAATAATAATAATAATAATAATGCTATTTGCTTTACGTCCCACTAACTACTTTTTCGGTCTTCGGAGACGCTGAGGTGCCGGAATTTACTCCCGCAGGAGTTCTTTTACGTGCCAGTAAATCTACCGACACGAGGCTTACGCATTTGAGCACCTTCAAATACCACCGGACTGAGCAAGGATCGAACCTGCCAAGCTGGGGTCAGAAGTCCAGCGCCTCAAACGTCTGAGTCACTCAGCCTGGCGTAGATAAAAGAAACAGAGCGAAACAAATAGTTGTTGAATCCAAAAAGAAGTCATGGTAATAATCTGGAAAGGCTAGGTCAAGCAGCAGGGAAACCTTTCTTGACTGTATTAAAGAATCTTAGGAAGGGAGGGGAAAAGGAAATGAACAGTGTTTTGAGTAATTCAGGTGAACTCATAATAGATCCCAGGGAATCACTGGAGAGGTGGAGGGAATATTTTGAATATCTTCTCAACGTAAAAGGAAATCTTCCTGGTGGTATTGCGAACAGCCAACCTCATGGGAAGGAGGAAAATGATGTTGGTGAAATTACGCTTGAGGAAGTTGAAAGGATGGTAAATAAAGTCCATTGTCATAAAGCAGCAGGAATAGATGAAATTAGACCTGAAATGGTGAAGTATAGTGGGAAGGCAGGGATGAAATGGCTTCATAGAGTAGTAAGATTAGCATGAAGTGTTGGTAAGGTACCTTCAGATTGGACAAAAGCAGTAATTGCACCTATCTATAAGCAAGGGAACAGGAAGGATTGCAACAACTATCGAGGTATCTCATTGATTAGTATACCAGGCAAAGTATTCACTGGCATCTTGGAAGGGAGGGTGCGATCAGTCGTTGAGAGGAAGTTGGATGAAAACCAGTGTGGTTTCAGACCACAGTTGGGCTGTCAGGATGAGATTTTCAGTATGTGCCAGGTAATTGAAAAATGCTACGAGAGGAATAGGCAATTATGTTTATGTTTCGTAGATGTGGAGAAATCATACGACAGGGTACCAGGGGAAAAGATGTTCACCATACTGGGGGACTATGGAATTAAAGGTAAATTATTAATATCAATCAAAGGCATTTATGTTGACAATTGGGCTTCAGTGAGAATTGATGGTAGAATGAGTTCTTGGTTCAGGGTACTTACAGGGGTTAGACAAGGCTGTAATCTTTCACCTTTGCTGATTGTAGTTTACATGGATCATCTGCTGAAAGGTATAAAATGGCAGGGAGGGATTCAGTTAGGTGAAAGTGTAGTAAGCAGTTTGGCCTATGCTGACGACTTAGTCTTAATGGCAGATTGTGCCTAAAGCCTGCAGTCTAATATCTTGGAACTTGAAAATAGGTGCAATGATTATGGTATGAAAATTAGCCTTTCGAAGACTAAATTGATGTCAATAAGTGAGAAATTCAACAGAATTGAATGTCAGATTGGTGATACAAAGCTGGAACAGGTAGATAATATCAAGTATTTAGGATGTGTGTTCCCCAGGATGGGAATATAGTAAGTGAGATCGAATCAAGATGTAGTAGCTAATGCATTGAGGTCGCAGTTGCGATCAACAGTATTCAGTAAGAAGGAAGTCAGCTCCCAGACGAAACTATCTTTATATCGGTCTGTTTTCAGACCACCTTTGCTTTACGGGAGCGAAATCTGGGTGGACTCAGCATATCTTTTTCATAAGTTAGAAGTAACAGACATGAAACTAACGAGAATGTTTACTGGTACAACTATGTGAGAACAATGGCCGGAGGGTACTCGAAATGAGGAGATAAAGGCTAATTTAGGAATGAACTCGATGGATGAAGCTGTACGCATAATCCGGCTTCGGCGGTGGGGTCATGTGAGGCGAATGGCGGAGGATAGGTTACCTAGGAGAATAATGGACTCTGTTATGGAGGGTATGAGAAGTAGAGGGAGACCAAGACGACGATGGTTAGACTCAGTTTCTAACGATTTAAAGATAAGAGGTATAGAACTAAATGAGGTCGCAGCACTAGCTGCAAATAGAGGATTGTGGCGACGTTTAGTAAATTCACAGAGGCTTGCAGACTGAACGCTGAAGGGCTTAACAGTCTATAATGATAATGTATGCATGTATATATAAAGTATAAAAAACGAAAGTAGCGTGAATTAATGGGCCACTTCCAGGCTTTTTAGAAACTTAAAACTTGGTACCAGAGAAGCTGATGACCTCAGGGTCCCTAGAAAAATCGAAACTCCTCAGAATTCATTGAAGGGGCCAGGCTGGGGGTTTCAAATTTGGGGCTCAGCATAAGAACGCAGTCGTATAAATTTATCCAAAACGATAACCTATGGTTTAATGGGCTGAAAAGTTTTCTGAAAATCCTAATTTTTACCTCCTTCCCCACTACTCCAAATCAAGATGGTGGCAAAAACTGCGAGATAATCTAGAAAATTAAAATTTTATCGTATTATAGCTTTCAACCTGTAATCAGCGGAAATATTCCAAAGTATTTAAATGTTTCATTTTTTTACCCCCAATATCGAAATAGGCAGGCAATTTTAGTGAAGGTGCAGACCTTCGTTTCGATATATGTGGTGACTAAACAGTTAGTTGCATCACTAAACGGATAGCACAGTCGAATTCAGCATAACGATATGTCTATCATTGTTCCTATGAATTTTTTTGTATCTCTATCTCTTATAGGTTAGATTTGACTGTGTTTCTCGATTCTACGTATATTTCGAAATTTTTACACGTATAATTCATACTTTGACACACCTATAGTAAAGATAAAATCATAAAATTCGGCACGAACCATGACCCACCCAGTGACCACATGTGAGCCAAATTATATGTTTCTAGCTGCCACATATATATCCAAAAAGTAATGCACTGTCTGAAAACTGTACCCAAATTTCGCCCTATTGAAGGTTTCTAACTCAATCTAATTCATAAATAGATGAGATACGAGAAAATGTCATAGGATCAGCCATTTAGAACGCTAAAAGACGAGTCTTATGGTTCAATCCGTTTGTCGATATGACTTACCGTTTATCAGAAGTTAATCTGTAAATGATGGTCTGCAATACTGTAAACGTGTATATACTTTCGTATGTCGATCTATATATATTCATTGAAGTCGACTTATAGTTATCTAGAAAAGGGGAGACTGCGATAATCATTAATACTTTACAAATCGATAGTGACTGCCAGTAAGAGGGCGTCTGTTGTAATCAATACTCCGCACATCGACGTTGACTGGCCGTAGGAATGGGGTCCTTTTCCAACTCCTGCGTAATTGGCATTAGTATGAAGGACCTGCCGTTGTAGGCAGACTGGCAGAAGGCAAGGTGTCCACCACTATAAACAAATTTATCCATCTAAAATGTGACTGCCATTAGGCAAAGCGGTCTGCTGTTATAATCGAAACTCACCAACTCCAGTGTGACTGGCAGTAAGCTGACTTGCAGTAGGAAAAGACGCCTGTCATTATAACAGCACAACTCAATTTTGAGTGGCAGTAGGGAATGTGCCTGTAATTATAATAAAAATTCCTCAGCTGGAATGCATTTGGAAGTAGGAAAAGGCAACACGCCATTGTAACGAAAACTTCCCTACTCGATTGTGAATGGCAGTAGACAAGTGAGCCTGTCGTTATCATCACAACACCGCAAATCGCACTGTCCATTGGAAACAGCGTATGGGAACAGCCCCATGCTGTTTCTTAGATAACGCTAAGAGACATGCAATTTTAAAATGTCTTATTCACTGCTTGTACAGTAATTTACTGCTATATACGTAAACAATATAGAATACCGTAGCGAAGCACGGTATTCATTTGTTAGTAAATACATACAGTCGAACTTTTATATCTCGAAGTGCCTGTGGAGGCTGAAAGTACTTCGAGTTATAACAAATTCGAGGAATACAAAAAAACCGAATATTCTGCCAAGGCTCCACAAAAATATCAGCTGTACCGTATTTACTTCTTAATTTTTGACACTGCTTTTCTTTTCGACATTCAAAGTGTTAATGACGTATTATAAAATTAATCTTACCATAAGGAGCAACAGAATACATACAAATTCATGTTTGTTGTTTGAGTCATCAGTCCATAGACTGGTTTGATCCAGCTTTCCATGCCACCATAACCTGTGCTAACCTTTTGATTTCGACGTAACTATTGCATCCTACATCTTCTCTAATCTGCTTGTAATATTCGTTCCTAGGTCTACCCCTACCGGTCTTACCGCCTAAACTTCCTTCAAAACCAACTGAAAAAGTCCTGGGTGTCTTAAGATGTGTCCTATCATTCTATCTCTTCTTCTCGTCAAATTCAGCCAAATCGATCTCTCACCGATTTGATCCAGTATCACTTCTTTCGTTATTCAATTTATCCATCTCACCTTCAGAATTCTTCTGTAACACCACATTTCAAAAGCTTCTGTTCTCTTTCCTAGCTAGTTATCATCTATGTTTCACTTCCATACAATGCCACGCTCCTGCGCTCCTGACGAAAGTCTTCAGAAATATCTTTCTAATTCTTATATCAATGTTTGAAGGGAGCAAATTACTTTTCTTAAAAAAGCTCTTCCTTGCTCGTGCTAGTGTGCATTTTATGTCCTCCTTACTTCTGCCATCGTTAGTTATTTTACTACCCAAGTAACAATATTCATCTACTTCCTTTAAGACTTAATTTCCTAATCTGATATTTTCTGCATCACCTCACTTCATCGGACTGCACCCAATTACTTTTGTTTTGAACTTACCCAGGACTTTGTCCATACCATTCAGAAGATTCTCGAGATCTGCAGTCACAAATAAAATACCAATATCATCGGCAAATCTCAAGGCCTTGATCTTCTCTCCTTGGGTTGTGATCCCTTTCCAAATTCCTCTTCGATTTCCTTTACTGCCTGTTCTATGTAAACAATGAAATGGAGAGGGGGGGTATTGCAGCCTTACCTCACTCCTTTCTGGATTTCTGCTTCCTTTTCAAAGCCCTCGAATCTTATCACCACAGATTGATTTTTATACAGATTGTAGATAATTCTTCGTTCTCGGTATCTGATCCCAATCACCTTCAGACTCTTAAATAGTTTGGTCCAGTCAACATTATCGAATCCCTTTTCTAGATCTACGAATGCCATGCACGTGGCCTTATCCTTCATAATTCGATCCTCTAGGATCAGACGTAAAGTCAGGATTGCTTCACGTGTTCCTACATTTCTTCTGAAGCCAAATTGATCTTCTCCCAACTCAGCTTCAACTTGTCTTTCCATTCTTCTGTAAATAATACGTGTTAAAATTCTGCAGGCATGAGATACTCAACTAATGGTGCGGTAGTTTTCACACTTGTCAGCACCGGGATTCTTGTGAACAGGTATAACAATATTCTGCCGAAAATCGAATGGGACTTCTCCTGTCTCATACATCTTACACACTAAATGGAATAACTTTGCCATGCTGATTTATCCTAACGCAGTCAGTAATTCAGAGGGAATGTCAATAATTCCAGGTGCCTTTTTCCTATTTAGGTCGCTCACAGCTCTGTCAAACTCTGACCTCAAAATTGGATCTCCCGTTTCATCGACATAAACATCCTCTTCTTGTCCCAGAAAAAAATCATCTACATCTGTACCTTGATACAACTGTTGGATATGCTCCTGCCATCTTTCTGCTTTGTCTTCTTTCCCTAGAAGTGACTTTCCATCTGAGCTCTTAATATTCATACACCTAGATTTCCTTTCTTCAAAGGTTTCCTTAATTTTCCTGTATGCAGCATCTACCTTTCCTAGGACCATACAACCTTCGACATCCTTGCACTTCTCTTTCAGCCATTCTCCCTTAGCTGCCTTACACTTTCTATCCACTTCATTCTTTAATCGTCTGTATTCTTTTCTGCCCTCTTCATTTCTGGTATTCTTGTATCTTCGTCGTTCATCAATCAGGTCTAGTATCTCCTGAGTTATCCATTGATTCTTAGTTGATCTTTTCTTCCTTCCTAACATTCCTTCAGCAGCCCTACTGACTTCATTTTTCACCTTTCAGTCTTTTCATTTAGTCCTTGTGCAACATGTTTCTTGAAACAATCCTTCACATGCTTTTTCTTCAACTTGTCTACATCCCATCTCCTTGCATTCTTTCCTTTCTTCAGTTTCTTAAACTTCAGAAGTCATTTCATGACCAACAACTTGTGGTCAGAGTCCACGTCTTCTCCTGGGAAAGTTTTGCAATCCAACACCTTGTTTCTGAATCTCTGCCTAATCATAATGGAGTCTATTTGATACCTTTCAGTGTCTCCAGGTCTCGTCCACGTATACAGCCGTCGTTTGTGGTGTTTGAATCAAGTATTGGCAAGGACTAAATTATGATCAGTGCAGAATTCAACCAGCCGATTTCCTCTTTCGTTCCTTTGTCCCAATCCGAATTCTCCTACTTTATTAACTTCTCTTCCTTGGCCTACCGCTGCATTCCGGTCTCCCATCACAATTAGATTCTCGTCACCTTTTACATATTGTATTAAATCTTCTATCACTTCATATTTTCTTTCGATTTCCTCATCATCCGCTGAACTAGTAGGCACATAGACCTGCACTATCGAGGTGGGCATTGGTTTGATGTCTATCTTGACGACAATAATTCTTTCACTATGCTGGTCGTAGTAGCTTACCCGCCGAAGTATTTCCTTGTTCATTATTAAACCAACTCCTGCATTTCCCCTGTTCGATTTTGTGTTGATAATTCGGTAGTCGCCTGACCAAAAATCCTGTTCTTCCTGCCAACGTACTTCACTTATACCAACTACATCTAACTTTAGCCTTTCCATCTCCCTTTTCAGATTCTCCACCCTACCACAACGATTCAAACTTCTAACACTCCACGCTCCGACTCGCAGAATGTCAGTATCCATCTTCCCGATGATCGCCCCCTTTCGTGTGGTCCCCACCCGGAGATCCGAATGGGGGACTAGTTTACCTCTGGAATATTTTACCCGGGAGGAAGCCATCATCAGTACATCATTCATACAGAGAGAGCTGCATGTCCTAGGGAGTTAGTTACGGCTGTAGTTTCCCGTTGCATTCAGCCGCGTAGCAGTATCAACACAGCTAAGTCATGTTGAGTATTATTACAAGGCCATATCAGTCAATCATCTAGACTGCCGCCCTTGCAAATTCCGAAAGCCCGCCACCCCCTCTTTCGATGAACCATTCGTTAGTCTGGTCTCTCAAGTGATACCCATCCGATATGGTTGTACCTGCGGCTCGGCTATCTGCTTCATTGGGACACGCAAGCCTCCCCACAGTTGCAAGGTCACATGGTTCGCATTTTAAAAAAATCTCTAATTTTCGTGAGTAGTTTTCTCTGTAACGACAGATTAAGACTGGGATTGGGGGTCGCGAGGAGGCCGAAAGGAGCTACTGTGGTACATGGCTACTCACTTTGACTGAAATATACAGCGTTTAGTTTAGGTTTCTCGTACAGGAACCAATTTACAAAATGTTCTGCATGTACTTCGATTTACAGAACCAAATTCACACCTACTGTAGGTCCCAAGCTTTGGCATCGGATCCGCACCACGGGGACGTGAATGTTCAATTCGAAATTCCCAACTAGACTACGTTAGGCAGGATTTGCACTACTGGCCTCTCTTTTTCATCCGTCTGTCTCACTTTCTCTCGGAAAGAAACAGTTGTCAAGGTATATCAGTTGAAAATGGTTCTGCAATCACTCGCGAACTTGAAGTGTAGGCGATCCGTCACTCATTTGATCGGTGTCGAGGTAGGTAGAGTATTTAAACAGCGGGTGGGCGCTGATCTGGATAACCTTCAAACACCTAATCGAGGCATCATGTTTTGATAGATCTACCAACACGGCTGGTGTATACTTGAGGCAGCAGCCGCCTACCCTTGTGCGATCTTAGTATTTGTGTTCCAACACAAGGAAGTGAGGATGACGACCACTTCAGTGGCATTACAAATCATAGTTCAATATTGGTCACTATGGTTTCGTTTTTTTACATAGCTATACCTTACGGCTGGCGGTCATTCGAAAATTTGTGAATCGTATCACGAAAAGGTGTGTGACGGAAGTGTAACAATAGCAACCGTGCAGGCTGTGATATAAGGTATTGTCGTCTAGCAACCGTGCATGCTGTGATGTAAGGTATTGTCAACTAGCAACCGTGCAGGCTGTGATGTAAGCTACTGTCAACTAGCAACCGTGCAGGCTGTGATGTAAGGTATTGTAAACTAGCAACCGTGCAGGCTGTGATGTAAGGTATTGTCAACTAGCAACCGTGCAGGCTGTGATGTAAGGTATTGTAAACTAGCAACCGTGCAGGCTGTGATGTAAGGTATTGTCAACTAGCAACCGTGCAGGCTGTGATGTAAGGTATTGTCACCTAGCAATCTTGCAGGCTGTTATATAAGGTATTGTCAACCAGCAAGTGTACAGGCTGTGATGCAAGGTATTGTAAACTAGCAAACGTACGGGCTGTGATGTAAGGTACTGCCACCTAGCAAACGTGCAGGCTGTGATGTAAGGTATTGTCAAGTAGCAACCGTCCATTCTGTGATGTAAGGTACCGCCACCTAGAAACCGTGCAGGCTGTGATGTAAGGTATTGTCAACTAGCAACCCTGCAGGCTGTGATGTAAGGTATTGTCAATTAGCAATGGTGCAGACTGTGATGTAAGGTACCGCCACCTAGAAACCGTGCAGGCTGTGATGTAAGGTATTGTCAACTAGCAACCGTGCAGGCAGTGATGTAAGGTATTGTCACCTAGCAACCGTGCAGGCTGTAATGTATGGTATTGTCACCTAGCAACCGTGCTGGCAGTGATGTAAGGTACTGTCAACTAGCTACCGTGCAGGCTGTAATGTACGGTAATGTCACATAGCAACCGTGCAGGCTGTGATGTAAGGTACTGTTTACTAGCAAGCATGCAGGCTGTGATGTAAGGTATTGTAAACTAGGCACTCCACAGGCTGTGATGTAAGGTGTTCTCACCTAGCAACCGTACAGGCTGTGATGTAAGGTATTGTCACCTGGCAACCGTGCAGGCTGTGATGTAAGGTATTGTAAACTGGCAACCGTGCAGGCTGTGATGTAAGGTATTGTAAACTAGCAACCATGCAGGCTGTGATGTAAGGTATTGTAAACTAGCAACCATGCAGGCTGTGATGTAAGGTATTGTAAACTAGCAACCATGCAGGCTGTGATGTAAGGTATTGTCACCTGGCAACCGTGCAGGCTGTGGTGTAAGGTATTGTAAACTAGGCACTGCACAGGCTGTGATGTAAGGTGTTCTCACCTAGCATCCGTACAGGCTGTGATGGAAGGTATTGTCACCTGGCAACCGTACAGGCTGTGATGTAGGGTATTGTAAACTGGCATCCGTGCAGTCTGTGATGTAAGGTATTGTCACCTAGTAATCTTGCAGGCTGGGATGTTAGAAATTGTCTTATATCAACTGTGCAGGCTGTGATGTAAGGTATTGTAAACTAGCAACCATGCAGGCTGTGATGTAAGGTATTGTCACCTAGCAACCAAGCAGGCTTTGATATAGGGTATTGTAAGTTTGATGGATAGATAAATGTCATTTTTGGCGTAGTTAAGGCTATTCGGCCTTCTCTTACACTAAACCAATTAGTATACATTAAAGCCATAAGTAGCCTAATTCTACCGTAGTTAATACTAGAAGTCACAATTGAAACACAATCAAAATATAACTGATATATAATTCCACCACAGTTACACATACATACAACTGCAATAATAATAATAATAATAATAATAATAATAATAATAATAATAATAATAATAATAATAATAATAATAATAATAGCTAGTAATGATATTGTAGTAGCACGATCACTGAAAGGTCAGAAATTCACAGCTCCCTTTCATCCTTCTGTACCTCTTAACGCTCTTTTAAATGACACTGTAGTTATTATTCCTCTGACGTCCATTGAACAATTCCATTCTCGTGCGGCAAATACCGAGAATGAGCTGTTATAATGCGGCAGTTCGATGGTGAGGGATGATGAGCAGGTTGGATGTTTGTCTGTCATGAACATTTGAGAAGTAATTGAAACGCGAAGAAAGGTAAAATGTAGTAAGGACTCCTCGATGGGGGAGAGACAAAGTTTGACGGTTACACCGAACATGGAGTCGCGACCATTCTAGTTTTAGGAAAGACGGTGACAAATGGTCATACTTTCTAAAATTGCATATATATCTCACACATGCATTTTGAGCGCACTGTAACCTTAGGGAAAATTGCGGCCTCATGTCAGTGAAAACAACATCACAATAGTCAAAATGTGGCATTACAAGAGCTTCAATTAAATTCTTTTTAAACGTTATTGGAAATATATGTTTGTATTTATAAAAAGAATGTAAAGCTGAGTAAACTTTTTGACAGATATGTAAGACATGTACAGACCAAGTCATCCGTTCGTCCATGATAACACCGAGATTCTTCACCTGTGATACAAACGGAATTGGAACATGCTGAAGGATTACTCTTGGCAACGGACGTTTATTTATACTTGTTATTTGACTTTGATGGCCAAGAGGGATCACTTGAGACATTGTAGGATTCAATTTCAGGCCATGCGAAGCAGACCAATCAGTAGCAGCCTGTAAGTCAATGTTTAGTAAGTCGATATTTTCCTGAAGGTCTCGTGCTGTAGAGTCTGTGGCAAGTTGAAGATCGTCAGCGTACATATGGTATTAGCAGTGTCTTAAATTCGATGATATGTCATTCACAAAGAGTGCGAAATTAATAGGACTAAGTACAGAACCTTGAGTGACACTTCTGTTCACGTGGCGCCACGAGGGAACGATTCCATTGTTACTTTTCACACATTGTTGACGTCCGTGAAGATAAGAATGCAGAGCCTTCAATTTTACAAGTTAAATGTCAATGTCTACGCTGTCGAAAGCTTTAGTACCAGAACTGTGAATCGTCCTCTGTCTATTGCTTGTCTAACATCCTCAGTCACTTTAAGTAAGCCTGTAGTTGTACTATGTCCTTGTCGGAAACCAGACTGGAGAGAATTAAGGAGATTGTGCGTTCGAAGGTACTCGCACTACATATTCTAAGATTTTAGATAAAGCTGATAAAATACAGATTGGACGATGGTCTCCCTCGTTCGAAGCCGTTTGACTTTTCGGAAGAGGTAGCACAATAGCCTTCTTCCAGAGAGATGGATATGTCGAGTATAGAAGAGAAAAATTGATTATATGAGTTAAGGTTGGTAATATACAATTAAGAATTAGTTTGACCATGTCAGTCCCAATGTCATCAATTTCTTTTGCTTTCGTGCTTATTCTGAGGACTGCTTTTCTGACTTGGAGGGGCGTCATGTGACTTAAATAGACTTTCTCTCTGTCAGGGGTAGAGTGTTTACCGTAATAATTAATAAGTCTCTGTTTCCGGGTCGTACTGCGGAGCAATAATCAGTATCGAAAGGTACTGTAATTTCTTCTCTGTTCTTGTTCTTAGTAAGTCCAAGATTATTAATAGACTAGCTGATGTACCCGTGCTTCGCTACGGAATTCTAAAATTTATACAGAATTCTAGGTTAGGTAGTGTAAACCTTGTGAGCAAGATTGTATTAAGTTGCATAGCTGTTAATGTTGCCCTAGAAGCACGACGGGCAAGTCACCAACGTCTTTTCTCATATCAAGACTGGGTTAGGGAATTTTCATTGTAATGGTAGACCAGCTTGCCTACCGTCAGTCACAATCAGGTTGAGGAGTTTTCATTATAATGGCAGACACTCATTCTCCGCCTGCCATTATAGATTCTCAGAAAGACTCTCTTAGTGGTTTTCCCAACTGAAATGAACATGGGTCATTACAATGACGTCGGTAAGAATGGCGCGATTAAAAGCAATGCCTTCATATGAAATACTCGATCAAATGAAAAACCACACATGTTTTCACTTTTAACGAACAGTACTATGCTGCCGAGCTAACAGTCCAAAGCTACAGAGCTGGAATGACCAAGACGCAGATATCCGTGATCCGTGAAAAATTGTCGTCCTTTTTTCGGCGGGGGGAGGGGGGGCGGTGTGTGTTCAAACAGTGGATAGTCCCAGGGCAAAAACTATGCCCGTTTACTTATCGGCTTCCTGGGAGTACCCGATGAGTCGGAAAATCTCAATTCACTACACTGGCGGGGGAAAGAATTATCAGACCTGGAGGCAATTTTTCCTCCAAGCCAGAGAAGAAACCACATCTTCGCTGCTAATTTGGAATAAAATTAATGTAGATTTAATGAAAGTGAAGAGGAAGAAGCTTTTCCTAAGAAACGGCTCTTTTCAAGGTTGAATTTTGAGTTATTTACAGAATTCTGGTACTATAATTTGGAATAGGGCTAAATTGTAATTCCAGACCAGTTCATACTACTACTAACTGAGCCTCTGACTTAAGTGCGCACACTGTTCATTCAAAACAGAATAGGTATCGAATAGCTGGCATACTATGGTGAACCAGTGTGTTACGTACCAGCAGTATCAGAAAATGTATGAACCAGAGGTTTGGCATGCTAAAGAAGAAAGTTATATAACTCCTCAGCTATTTCCCGCCAATATTCAGTTAGGCTGTTATACTCGGTACGCAAGGTTCTTAAACACTACTAAAGGTTGGGCCCGACGCGAGACGAGCTGCTATTGGTTAACGAAATGACGTCACAGTAGGAGCAAAGCAGCCGAGCCCAGAGCGCGCAAATCAGTAAGGAATTTCATAATACCAGCAAACATTACAGTCTCTCAGAACTAACTGCAGACCAGAAATAAAGATTACTGCTTTTATAAGATTGAAAAAGAGTACAGCATAGTAAGTTTTCATTATTTCTACTATGAATAAGGCATAAATGTAACGTGACGGTGCACTGACCAACGCTTGAAATTTATTAACATTTCCAAGTTCCTCTATTTAGTTTGAGGAAGGTTACGCGCTCTCAAATCTGTTAACATAACTATTTAGAGATATGAATTGTTTGTAATATTAAATCTTGACAGCAGAACTTCCGTAATGGAACTACCATATGTTAACATACGATATACTGACTTACTTCCGCAGGTATCGAGTTTAAAGCCTAACACATATTGTAAGCAGAAGTAAGTTCATATTCGGAACCATGCATAGATATTCCTACTTTTTAAAATTAAAGAATAAGAAAGAACGGTAAAAACACTTAATTAGAACACAGTCCTACCCGTGAGATCAGATGCCATGAAGTGGTTGCTTTTGAAGATGAAATCTACTATCGTGCCTTTCGCCGATGAGCTGCTATGGATTTTTCAGTTTTTGCCCGAATGTTCATTTGTCGTATGCGTATAAATGTTCCCGTTGTAATACATTTTTACTATTTCTTGTGATACAGCAGGGAATTTACTGCTAATTATTTGACACACTTTGCGTATAATATTAGGTATGCGTCATAGTTCAGCGCCGGCCCCGTGGTGTAGGGGTAGCATGCCTGCCTCTCGCCCGGAGGCCCCGGGTTCGACTCCCGGTCAGGTCAGGGATTTTTCTCTCGACCTGAGGACTGGTTCGAGGTCCACTCAGCCTACGTGATTAGAATTGAGGAGTTATCTGACGGTGAGATGGCGGCCCCGGTCTCGAAAGCCCAGAATAACGGCTGAGAGGATGCGTCGTGCTGACCACACGACCCCTCGTAATCTGCAAGCCTTCGGGATGAGCAGCAGTCGCTGGGCAGGCCAAGGCCCTTTCAATGGCGTTACGTACCGTGAATGTCCGCGAAAATGAACTCAGATTTATTTGGTTTACTATTCTTCCGATGGAACGAGTAGACCTCCCCGAGATAACCTCTATTCATCCCACAGGGGCTGTACCATAAGAAATTCGGGGCATTACCCCAGTGGAACTTCCCATTAACCTGCTATATTTTCTTCCACGGAAGGCGGTGTAGCCGGCGAGATATCGAAATCCCTCTGCTGAACAATCAGGTGTCGCTGTAGATTGCGGCACGGTTTTCTATCGCAATGATACTATGAACACAGAAATTTCACTCCAGCTACTATTACACTGTTCACGCAACTAACGGAAAGAAAATAAGTGCACCTCACTGCACGAAACACAGCAACTTAACAGAGATCTCACAGAAACGAACTACGACACACACACACACACACTACGCAAAATACAGTAGGCCACTATATAAACCAACAACAATATACAGAAAGAAATTACGTATAGATATTACGTGGAAATCGTTTCTTTATATGACAGACATCTATAAAGAACGATATAAGATACACGTGCGGTTGTATGCTACACAGTCACGGTGCTCCTGCGATGACGTCACGAGCAGGACGAGGGAAAACTAACATCTACTGCGCAACCAATCTGGGCCACCCGTGCTCGGTACGCAGCAGTAATCCCATCTATCGGAGTTGAATGTCAGCATAAGAGACAAAGAACATTACAACGAACAACGGTCAGTGTAATGTTATTGTTGACCTATGTTACGCGCTTTCGATATTGTAGGCCGTCACATTATTAATTGCCTTCCGGTTCTGAAATACCACTCTTATCATAGTCGATACGGTAAAACTGAATAAAACATAAATGATCGGAAATTATATTCTCTATAACTTTTGTTATGTAGTAATTTTCCAAAGGACCATGAACATAGGTACCTATTTAAAAATTAAGTTTTAGGTGCCTTCCCCTAAACTACCATTTCACCCAGGGTAAATAACATTGTTTATAGCTTAAACTGTAGTTTCTTATTTCCCGACTCTATATACCGATTTTCATTAAATTCTGTTACCCATTTTGTCGGGGCTCGGCGTTGATATGGACTTGGCAACAAAAATCCAAATTCATGAATATCTCTGTTATCATAGCCGGTACGGTAAAAATGCATAAGACGTAAATGATCAGAAATTTAATTCTACATAACTTTAGTTATATAGTATTTATCGATATGACCACTAATAATATAAATATCTGATAATTGAATTTTAGGCCTTCCCCTAAACTACCATTTCACTCAGCGTGAATAAAATAATTTATAGCCTAGATTGTAGCGGCTCACCTCCCGACTCTACATACCGATTTTTATTAAATTCTCTTCAGCCGTTTTCTCGTGATGCATGTACAGACAGACAGACAGACAGACAGACAGACAGACAGACAGACAGACAGAAATTACGGAAAAGTAAAAACTGCATTTTCTTGTTACTGTGGACATGATCGATACAGAAATACCATTCTTTTCAAATTCTGAGCAATGTACAGACAAAACTCTTATTTTATATATATAGATTTCCAAAATGTCGTCGCTGTTCTACCGTCAGGTGTAGCGTAAGCGTGTCGCAGTTTAGCATGTCGTATTTGTTGTGTTGTCTTATTTCTTATTTCGTAAATTCCTCTATTCGTGAAGGTTTTGTACGGTAGGGTCATTTTTGTACTGTCTGTGAGCGTAGTCTCTTAGTTTCATTAGTCTAATTTCGTCTTTTAGCCACGGAGAGGGTCCTTTCAATATTCTCGCTCCCCGCTTTGGGGCATGCTTGTCAAATAGTTCCGTTACTTTGATATTAAAGAAGTCAACTTTTTCGTCTAGATTGTTGTAGTTCGTTATGTCATGCCAGGGTATTTTGCCTGTGTCCTCTAAGAGTCTATCTTTATTTATATTTTTCAATGGTCAATAGGTGATAAATTTCTGGGAGGGTTTCGGTGGCCGGAGGTTATACGAGATGTATATTGCGTCATGTACAGATATACCAGGTACAGAGGTTTGACTAACATTGAGAACTCTGTCTGAGTTGCTGGTACTTATAAAGATCTAATGGTGTGTGCGAATGAGATGTATGGTGAGTCGGAGAGAGGGGTAAGATTTCCATATTATAGGCTTGAAACAATGTTATGAGTCGTGTGGATTCGGAAGAAGTTGCGCCAGTTAAGTCCGCATTGAAATCTCCCATAATTATTGTGTGAGGGTAGTCTGGCAGTAGCTTAGTTGAGTCAGCTGCCAAATCTTCTTCTAAGTGACCTGTATTCGGAGGTTTGTAAACTACTCCTATAAGGGTTTTAATCCCGTTCGTTGTTATTTCTACGAACATGTATTTTTGTTTTCTCTCATACCTGCCTGGTGAATAACCTAACAACTTAGGTTTGAGGCTGGTTAGGAAATAGCCACATACCCCTCCACCCCGTTTGTGAGTGTGGTCGTTTCAAGAGGACACAGAGAAGACTGGCTATAATATGTTAACCATGACTCAGACACTAGCAGGACATGGAAAACAGGTGGGGTGAATATTTCTACAATCTCATCCATTCGCTTGGCTGCTAATATACAGTACTTTGAGCGTTTATATGACAGGCGTGTAGGGCTCTGGGATGTTGCGAGACGAAATTCTTAAGAATACACTTCCTGCCTTGTTCGATATGATGTGAATTTGACAATGATTGGCCGAGGTTTTCCTGGAGACTTAGGTCCGACTCGGTTACTCCTATCAATGTTTTGCAAATTCACATTCAACCGTATTTTCACTTACATTTTCCTGTACCCCAAATATTCTAACGTTAGCTCTTCTACTGTATTGTTCCAGTGAGTCACATTTTGCAGCAAAGTCTTCCCTCATCTCACGGATTCCTATATCCCTGCCACAATTTCAGAACTGAACTGGAGATATTTTTCTAATTCCTTTATGACGAGTTCCGTCACACGCTCCGATATGGCGGCTACTATCCTTTCAACTTACCAGAGCTGACCGTTTCGTTTAGTATCCTGGTGACTGCCTCTTCAACAGGGTTGGCACTACTGCTCGGGTCACTGGTGTTGCGCTTGCTGCGGCCCATATTGCCTGAGAAATCACTACTTAATATTGGTGAACTGATTGTTACAATGACTGATACTCGCTGGTTTGATTCAACACTGTATCACACACTCGTGTACCACTTATTATATAGCTCCCTTTATAATAACACCTTCTAATTCACTTAAACAGAGGAGCCGGTCTTATGCACGTCCGTTACCCATGAGCACCTAGCAACCGTGCAGGTTATGTTGTAAGGGGGTATAGTGCGCATTGGTATCACCTAAATATCACTATAAAATTTGTCACAAATGAAACATAATAATTACTTTTACACATATCAAGTGAAAAATCCCTGGCAAATTAAGAAATACATGTTTTTTGGAGAATATTTATACGTACTTTACTACTTTACAAGTACATTTGGTGTTGCGCTCACAGTGACACACGTATGTCTTTTGTCTTACACTTTGAACAATTTCCTGTGTGATATCTGTGTTCACTGAAGTTCTTTGCTTTCGTTTCATTCTTCACTTGTCAATGACATCATTTCATGAATTGTATCGCGATATGCAATATTTAATAGGCGACAAAATGATATGGCCAATGTATATAAGAAAAATTCAGTGGACTAGTGATTTCGTTCGAACAGAAATAAAAATATTTATTGGTCCAGGGATCATGCTATTTTTCTTTTGACCCCCATTTTGCTGTTTGTACTGGCCAAAGATAATGAGAATCTACAGACATAGCACTCCCATTCCACGGTGCTAGCCCTGGACCTGAATAAAGTAACAAAAGACGGCACCAGCAGCGAATGGACAAAGATAATGAGAATCCACAGACATAGCCCTCCCATTCCACGGTGCTAGCCCTGGACCTGAAGAAAGTAACAAAAGACGGCACCAGCAGCGTAGTACGACATAAACCAGTCCTGTCTACAAGCCTTAAATATGTTTTCATATTTCTCAAATAACGACGGTATTTCTTAATTTGCCAGGGATTTTTCACTTGATATGTGTAAAAGCAATTATTATGTTCCATTTGTGACAAATTTTATAGTGATATTTGGGTGATACCTTTGCGCATCATACCCGTTGTAAGGTATTGTCGCCTAGCAACCGTGCAGTCCGTGATGTAAGGCATTGTCACCTAGTAAACGTGCAGGCTGTGATGTAAGGTATTGTCACCTAGTAAACGTGCAGTCCGTGATGTAAGGTATTGTCACCTAGTAAACGTGCAGTCCATGATGTAAGGTATTGTCACCTAGTAAACGTGCAGGCTGTGATGTAAGGTACTGTCACCTAGTAAACGTGCAGTCCGTGATGTAAGGTATTGTCACCTAGTAAACGTGCAGGCTGTGATGTAAGGTATTGCCGCCTAGCAACCGCGAAGGCTGTTATGTAAGTTATCGTAAACTAGCAACCGTGCAGGCTGTGATGTAAGGTATTGCCGCCTAGCAACCGTGCAGGCTGTGGTGTAAGGTACTGTCAACTAGCGACCGTGCAGGCTGTGATATAAGGTATTGTCAACTAGCAAATGTGCAGGCTGTGATGTAAGGTATTGTCAACTAGCAACCGTGCAGGCTGTGATGTAAGGTATTGTCAACTACCAACCGTGCAGGCTGGGATGTAAGGTATTGTCGCCTAGCAACCCTGCAGGCTGTGATGTAAGGTATTATAAACTAACAGCCGTACAGACTGTGATGTAAAGTATTGTCAACTAGCAAACATACAGGCTGTGATGTAAGCTATTGTAAACTAACAACCGTGCAGGCTGTGATGTAAGGTATTGTCATCGAGGAACCGTGCAGGTTGTGATGTCAGGTACTGTAATCTAGCAACTGTGCAGGCTGTGATGTAAGGTATTGTCGCCTAGCAACCGTGCAGGCTGTGATGTAAGGTATTGTCAACTAGCAACCGTGCAGGCTGTAATGTAAGGTATTGTCGCCTAGCAACCGTGTAGGCTGTGGTGTAAGATACTGTCAATTGGCAACCGTGCAGGCTGTGATGTAAGGTACTGTCAACTGGCAACCGTGCAGGCTGTGATATAAGGTATTGTCAACTAGCAACTGTGCAGGCTGTGATGTAAGGTATTGTCGCCTAGCAACCGTGTAGGCTGTGGTGTAAGGTACTGTCAACTGGCAACCGTGCAGGCTGTGATATAAGGTATTGTCAACTAGCAACTGTGCAGGCTGTGATGTAAGGTATTGTCGCCTAGCAACCGTGTAATCTGTGGTGTAAGGCACTGTCAACTGGCAGCCGTGCAGGCTGTGATGTAAGTTATTGTTGTCTGCCTCCGTAGCGTAACGGTTAGTGTTATTAGCTGCCGTCCTCGGGGGCCCAGTTTCGATTCCCGATACTGCCAGAAATTTATGAATGGCAGGAGGGCTGGTATATGGTTGAAATGCTACATGCAACTCACCTCCAATGGGAGTGTGCCAGAAAAGAGCTGCACCACCTCGGGATGAGGACACGAGTTTACTACTAGTTATTGTTAACTAGTAACCGTGCAGGATGTGATGTAAGGTATTGTAAACCAGCAACCCTGAAGGCAGTGATGTATGGTATTGCAAACTAGCAGCCGTACAGACTGTGATGTAAGTTATTGTTAACTAGTAATCGTGCAGGTTGTGATGGAAGGTATTGTTAACTAGTAACCGTACATGCTGTGTCATATAGCTGGTTGTCTTCTGAAATTAGCAGCTGTTGATGGATGGCCATGCCCGGGAGACATATTACGATCATTTGTTTTTCGCAAAGGGAAAAGTGCTCTTTTCGTTTCTTTGTTACTGTTTGTACGTCTGTTAATACAGGCTCGGGGATGATGTGGTATGAATTTATACGGCATGTTTTAGGGTTGGATGCCCTTCCATACGCCAATGAGCTAATGAAGGTGAAATGAATGATGGTAAATGAAATTCGGAAGGAATCGGTTGCGGCTTATCAGTAGGAACTCTCGCAGCATTTGCCTGGAAGTTAAGATGCAAACTGCTGGAAACAATTCTCAGGACAACCGTCCCTGGGGTTCGAAACCAATCGTCTCCCGAATACACAGTTTGGGTCCATAGCTGCAGGGCGTTAACACGCGTGGTCACACCACTCTATATTATTATTATTATTATTATTATTATTATTATTATTATTATTATTATTATTATTATTATTATTATTATTATTATTATTATTTGCTACTTGTTTAACGTCTATTAACGGATTGAATGTCTTCCCTGACGGAGGATTGGGAAGGTAACATCCGTGGTCTTAATTAAGGTATAGCTACGGAATTTGCCTGGTTTGACAATAGGAAATCGCGGAAAACCATCTTCAGGGCTGCCGACAGTGGTAGTCAAACCCACTACTTCCCGGAGGCAGGCTCACGGCTGCGCGCCCCTAACCGCACGGCGAACTCCCCCGGTACTTTGTCAGGTATACTGATCAGTGAGATACCTCTATAGTTGTTGCAATCCTTCCTGTTCCCATGTTTATAGACAGGTTCAATTACTGCTTCAACCAAGTCACAAGATACCTTAGTCACATTCCATGTTAATTTCATTACTCTATGAAGCCAATTCATCCCTGCCTTCCCACTATACTTCACCATTTCAGGTCTGATTTCATCTATTGCTGCTGCTTTATGACGCTGGAGTTTATGTACCAGTCTTTCCACTCTCTGAAGCGTAAGTTAACCGACATTATTAACCTTCTCCCCATGAGCTGGGTTGTCGCGACGTCACCAGGAAGATTCCCTTTTACATTGAGAATTTTTTCAAAATATTCCTTCCACCTGTCCAGTGATTCCATGGGATCAATTTTGAGTTCATCAGATCGGTAAATTAATTTCCCTTTCCTTTCCAATATTTTTTATTACTGTCCAGAAAGGTTTCCTTAAAACAATTTTTGAAATAAAGATATATAGTGTTCAAAGTTTTGTTCTCTATGTATTCATTTCTTTTTTTTTCTTTGCGTTTAGGCCATCTGTGGACCACGGTGCTTGTGTTCTAGCTGTGTTTTTGTCTTCGTCTGCCCCTTTTAGCATACTGGATTGTGTTCTTTATATTGATACACGTTCATTATAATTGATTTTTAACTTTTTACTTGCGAATAGTTACAATAAAATCAATTTGTGGTTCATATTCTCGTTATATTACCTACTAGCTCAGTTTGAAGTGTTTGACACTTTACGAACTCTTATGTAGATTATGAGTCTTCGTTCCGTAGACATTGCCCGTTCTTCCATAATGTAGCGAGAGGGATTCCTTTGGGCCGTGCAAAGCGCACAGCACTTACTCGCTCATTACTGCCTAAAACGCCGCTCTCTACTTGTGTGTTTAATTTAGTGGCAGCCCACTCAGTCTGGAAAATAATCGCGCTATAGATATGATCAAGCCGGTTATAATTGTCAGCGAACCCGGAAACTGTCAATTCAGCACTAATTTCGGTCAGTTTGTACGTTTTCTTTCTCATGCCTTCTCAATCCCTGTTCCGATATGGACTGACGTCACAGTTTATCTCAGAGACTCCGATTACTCACTTTCCGTTATCTTTACGTTTCCTCCATACCCCTAGTGCTTTTCTCCAGATACTTGTACCAAGTTATGTTGAAATTGCTCGAGTGGTTCAGGAGGATGTTGTTTAGGTCATCAGTCTATAGACTACTTTGATGCAGCACTCTATAAAACCCTATTCTGTACTAAATATTTCATTTCAACATAACTGTTACATCCTACATCTGCTTGTCGTATTCATACTTTGGTCTACTCCTACCGTTGTTACCACCTACACTTCCCTCAAAAACTAACTGAACAAGTCCTGGGTGTCTTAAGTTGCGTCCTATAATTCTATTTCTTCTTCACGTCAAATTTATAAATCTATCTTCTCACACAAATCCTGTTCAGTATTTCTTCATTCGTGATTCGATGTACACATTCCACGCTCAGCATTACTCTGTAACACCACATTTCAAGAGCTTCTATTCTCTTTTTATAATCTAGCTATCGTCCATGTTTCACTTCCATGCCACTCTCACTTCATATGGAAGTTTTCAGAAACATCTTTTTAATACCTATATCAATATTCGAAGTGACCAAATTTATTTTCTTAATAAAAGCCTTCCTTGCTTGTGCTAGTCTGCATTTTATGTCCTCCTTACTTCTGCCAACGTTGGTTTTTCTACTGCTTAAGTAACAATATTAATCTACTTTCTTTAAGTCCTCATTCCCTAATCTAATACGTCTTGCATCTCCTGACTCCATTCGACTGCACTCCTTTACTTTTGTTTTGGATTTATTTAATTTCATCTTGAACTCCTTCTCCAACACTCTATCTGTACCATTCGGCAATGTGTCTAGATCTTTTGCAGACTTAGATGAAACAAGAATATTATCGGCAAATCTGAGAGTTTTCATTTCCTCTTCGTGCATGTGATTCGCTTTCCAAATTCCTCTTTGATTTCCTGTACCACCTGTTCTATATAAACATTGAAAAGATAAGAGGACAAACTGCAGTCTTGCTTCACTCCTTTCCGGATTGCTGCTCTTTTTCAAAGCCCTCAGTTCTTTTCAATCTAGACTGATTTTTGTACAAATTGTAGACAATTCTTCTTTCTTCGTACCTGATCCCGATCACCTTCAGAATCTCAAATAGTTTTGTCCAAAGAACGTAATCGAATGCCTTTCCTACATCTGCGAACGCCATGTATGTGAGCTAGTCCTTAATTCGATCCTCTAAGATCAGACATAAAGTCAGGATTGCTTCACGTATTCCCATATTTCTTCAGAAGCCTGACTGACTTTCAACTCACCTTCAACTTGTCCGTCCATTCTGTAAATAATACGTGATAATATGTTGCAGGTGTGAGATACTGAACTAATGGTGCTGTAGTTTTAACATTCGTCAGCACTTGGTTTCTTGGGAATAGGTATAAATGCAATCTGTCTAAAATCTAATGGCACTTCATATTATACACACTATACTGGTTTCTTGTAAGACATTCGTGTTTCGTCCGTTATCTACAGCGCCCGACCCTTGACTTCTTTCAGGTGGCTGGCCTAGATTGTGGCTTGCTAACAAGAACATGTCTGTAAGGGAGGTATGGCTTTATCTTTAGTGATTGCACATACAGTATTGTGACGGTGTCCAGCTTGCGGAGGTACAAGATTGGTCGGTTCCATCTTGGGAATCACTGACGTAGCCAGCCAATCCGGAACGAGCGGGGCGTGTAAGGCCAACCTCTATCAGCGGCGACACTGTTATCTCATCTGGACGGTGCGAGAAATATCTCAATGCAAGTCATTCTAAATGGAGAGGACTCTTGTTTCGAAAAGTGCCTCCCTTTTTAAGGCAGGCCGGACGCGATCAAGCGTCTCCGCAATCAGAGTCGAACAGTGGAGTGCAGTGAGAGTTCTGTTCATGGAACTGAGCCTATTGTTCTATTTTGTCTATCGTCGAGGAGTCTCTCGTGTCCAACTGTTGTGAAGTGAACGTCGTGTCTCTGGCGCAGCGTGAGGGAGTTCGATCAGAAATCGTCAAGGGGGCATTAGACGGATACTGCTGTTAGTGTACGGATAGTATTCGACGTACAGAATTGTAAAACTGGGTTGTGCGCCGGCTGTGGTTTAAATAGTTTGATAGCTTACTGCGAGTATCGTTGTGGAACTCCTTTAGAATATAAGTGATGGTAGGGGAACAGTGTGAATGTGTTAGATTGTAAGTGTGTCGGTGTAGTGCGTAATAAATCTCAGTTATAGAATTTGTTGCTACCAGTTAATTTTACGACCTCCGCCACGTTTCAAATTTTATCCATGGTTAAAAGTGATTTGATATAATATGGAAGAAACATGTCATTCTATTACAGATATGTTATAGCGTGTTATAAAGTGTAAAAACGTATAAATTATACGAATATGTTTGTTGCACCCCTTTGTGGTCATTTCTCCTCCATGTTATAGGATAAGATCTAACTTCCTAGATTATGAACGTTTGTCGGTCATGCCCTGATATCTACTGAGTAGAATGACATAAAACTCGATGGAATATCAGCTTAGCAGGGAGAAATACAGTTCATGTATTGTGTCCCGAGGTAGGCCCAACCATTTATCACGTAAATACTCACGAAGTTGTGCTGTGCCTGTTACACTCATCATTTCATCCATCTGATGGTTTAGTAATCAACTTCAGATGCTCATCAACCTCATTTCACCACAGCCCAGACTTCTCATATTGGGGTCACATTAGGCCGCTCGGATGGGAGGGAAATGTGCGGTTTTTTTATCTCATTTCCTAATGTTCAGTGAAAGAACAATACCAATAATAACAATTTATTTCCGTCATGCTGGTAAGTGTAAGGCAATGACCAGAACATCATCAACCTCAATGTTCTTTATCCTTTTGCAAGTTTCTTTACGTCGCACCGACACAGTAGGTCTTACAGCGACGATGGATTAGGAAAGGGCTAGAAGGAAGGAAGGAAGGAAGGAAGGAAGGAAGGAAGGAAGGAAGGAAGGAAGGGAGGAAGGAAGGAGGCGTGACCTTAATAAAGGCACAACCAAGGCATTTGCCTGGTGTGAAAATAAGAAACTACGGAAAACCATCTTCAGGACTGTGGACAGTTGGGATTCGAACCCGCTATTTCACGAATTCAAGCTCACAGCTGCGCGAATCTAACCTATCGGCCAAGTCACCTTACAGGTTGCCTCAAGGAGTTTTTACTCTTTTGCCTATTTTTGGGCCGCGAGAGATGTTTTATTTCCTTCAGACTTGTCCAGCGGGCCCCTATCCTCCCGCCCGGCAAATCCTCTACCGAGACCTATACAGCTGACAATGAAACCTCTAAACATAGCATTAAACCTGAAAAACCACATCTATTTATGTATTAGTGCCTTGTTGAGTAGCGAAGGCTCTCCCTTACACTTAACCACATCTTGTTTGTAATCTAGAATAAAATAATTAGTTAAAATTAAAATAAATTATTATAAAATTAATTAAAAATAACGGCATAAATTAATGCTAAATTACTAATAATAAATAAAATAAGTAAATTAACTAAATACATAAATATCGAATTGATATGAAAAACAATCGGCCAGCAGAGGTGAGGGATGATCTACAAGAAGTTGACATTACCGAGGAAAGCATTTAATTTTAGAAGCTTTATAAACAAAGATAAATTGGCAGAGAAACATACAGGATGGAGAGAGGAACGCAGAAGCAAATTCAGTGAACGAATGAAGAGATAGAGGAAAGAAAAGGGGAAACATTCTTCAAACGGGCTCATTAGTAATCAAGAGAAGAAGAAGAGTTTGGTGTAGATCCTCTGAGGACAGTGGGAGGTATGTGCCGCGTGTAGTAAGCTGGGTGTTAGGGTGGACAGCAGTCAGGGAAATTAAGCGTTCATTATTAACATCGCACCAGCCAACCAGATGTGGAACTCAAGATCCCGAAGTCCGAAGGCTAAAATACTGACAGTTTAGGTACGGAGACAATAGAAAAACACAAACACGCAATGAAATCTGGGTGTGATGAAAAAACAACATAACGAAGGAAAATACTGTAGGGTGGCATTTTATCTTTCCAAGATGATGAATGGATATTTTGGCGTGTAATAATGGCATTACTGGATAGCAGTAACTAACAGTTCGCTTCCTAAGTAAAGATCCGCGGAAGAGAAGGTTATAATTGTAACGTTCCAGACGTTACAGTGTAATTATGTTAATTTTATTATGTGTAATTAATTCAGGAATTTAACGTCATGATATTTATTTGGTATGTAATTGTATTATAATTCATGTTTAATCATTTGCTCACTATCATTTCATTACTTTGTAACTACGACTTATAAACGAGGGCTGAATATCCTAATATTCACTTAGATTCTTGCGACAGTTGGTTAAAAGTAACTTGCAGTAGATTTCAGTTATCTTGCCACATCACCGAGGAGGAAGGGAGGACAAATTTAGACATCAAGTTCTGAGAAATGCGAGCACGTGTTCACGCGTCCTAACGTAAGCTACCGTATTTCGACCAGAATTATTCGAACTGATCAACGCCTATATTTTCAAAGGAGCGTCATGTTGCCATGGATACTGAGTGAAAGGACGAATAGAAGAATAGTTGATATCATGATTTTGGCCCGTCAACTCTAATATCTGGAGTGGGGAGAGAGGTGTCATCTGATTGGACCACGTGTAAGCGGCCTGTAATTAGCGCGAGAGAAGGTTATAAGAGGGCGTGTTGGAGCTCCTGGAGGGTCTCTCTACAACGTCTTATTCGCTTCTGCGAGTCTCTCTACAACGTCTTATTCGCTTCTGCGAGTCTCTCTACAACGTCTTATTCGCTTCTGCGAGTCTCTCTACAACGTCTTATTCGCTCTCTACATTATTCTACGAGTTATTCTACAGCTTCTACTTGATTTTCTACTTGATTCTGCGTCTCGATACTTAGAAATTCTGAATGAGGTGTGTATAGCCACTCTCATGAGGAAGTACGTACAGCACGGCTATAAGACCGGTTTGAACCAGTCTAAGTCAATAGATAGTTTTAATCTAGATAGAAATGAAACTTCCTAGAACATTTTCAGTAAAGTTGGAAGGATTCTTAATTGAGTATCCTCTCCATATAACCCAAGGTGGTTCTTCTAACTGTGACATAGGGCTTATCTCCAATCTATGGGATAAAGCATAATAGGGAGTGTTAGTTTTGAAGTCATCTTCCAATTAGTGGTGGGTGCAATTTGTAAGGCAGGAATGGTACTGAGCTGCAGATGAAGAGATATCAAAGACGACCGGTGATGTTCCAGCTACAAGGAGGGAAGCTTTCCAAGGACCAGCAGAACAAGACGACATGGTGAGCAAGCGAGTTAAAGATATTGCAAGTTTTCGCGAAGTAGAGTCATTCAATTTTTTATTAAATTCATTTTCTATTTTAAATTCAGTTCTCGTTAAACCGTCGTCATTTATATTAAATATAATAAATAGTATTTTTCTAGTTCATTGTAATCAATCTGCCTTAATTAGCCTTTTGATTTCTAATTCTCCTACTTAATGATTAGTGTACTATCACCTCACCCCTGTGATAAGAGTCTGTCCAAGCTTGATTATAAATTTTATCTTTAAGTCCTCAACTTAAAGATTGGCGCCCTTTACTTGCTTGGTTGCATTTCTCATTTGATGATTGTTCTCCGAGAGGGGAAGTCACATAAATGCCGCTCCAACGTGTGGCGAGAAAATCATTAAGTACGGAGCAGTTAATGACAGTAACGATATCAGAATTCGTATTATGGGCAAAATTTGGATATCCACGTTTCATTAAGAGTGTTTGATTGTGGGAAGGGTCATGGCTGATCAGACGAAAGAGGAGAGGATGTTGCGCAGTGGACGGGCGATAAAAGGCAATAATGTATTGAGTTCAGAGGAAGAGTTGTGTAGTCTAGTAGAGGAAATTGAAGATAGAAGTGTAAGTAGTATGGAGAGTGAAGGCAAGCAGAAAGAAGTCAGTATGGAGTCAGATGATAGTAGGATGGGGGGCGAAGCGGAAGTAAACACTAACAATGAAAGTAATAATAATGATCAGTTAATAGGAATGATGCAGTTAATGTTAAGTAAGATAGAGGACACTAAATCTGAGCTTAAAAGTGAATTGGAACAAATTAAAACAGATGTAGAACAAAATAACACTAAAATTGAGAGTATTAAATATGAACTTAAAGAACAGTTAGAGCAAACTAAAGCTGAATTAAGTAGGGAGATGAGGGAAAATAAGGAGGAAGCGAATCGGAGAATGGACGAACACAGTAGGCAGTTACGCGATCTGGTGTTAAAAAATGAACATTTTAATAAGCGATTAGAGGACCAGGAAAGTGAATATGTACGGCAAGGGAAAAAGGTAGAAGAAAAGTTTGCGGAACAGAGAAGTGAATTCCTGGAATTAATGGGGAAGGAAAACAACTCTACTAGGGAGGAAGTAATGAGGCAGGTCACTAGTATTGATAAGAGAGTTGAGACTCAAAGAGGGGAAATACGGGTATTTAAAGACCACGTCCAACAAGAGATTGACACGGTAAAGCTTAGAATAGAAGATGAGACCCGGGCAAGTGAAGAAAGGTTTGCGATAGCTGAAGAGAATAAGATTGAAATTAGGACATTGAAAGAGAAGCAGGTTAATTTGGAGAGAGAAATTGATAGGAGAGACAGAGATGTAGAATGCCGGATGGAGAAAGCAGAAAATAAGTTAAAACAGGTGGCAAAGGATAAACAGGTTTTCACGGGAAGGCAATGTCTAGGAAATAGCTACATTAGGGAAATTGAACTACCTAAATTTAATGGGAAACAAACAAACCCGCTAGATTTCCTTAAGATGATAGAGAAACGGTTTGAAAAGCGTCTAGAGGAAGGGTCTATGGACTGGGAAGACGTTATGGAAAATATTGACCATGCTTTTGTAGGAGAAACTCGGTCTTGGTTCATGGTATATAGGCAGACGATGACGAACCTGAAAGAATTCAGAAATAAATTTAGAGAGAAATTCTGGAATGAAGCGATACAAGCTAGGGAGAGAGAAAGGGTGGTATTTGGGAGGTACAAACAGCATGAAGGAGTTACTATGACCGAGTACTTCCTGGCACATGTCATGATTTGTCAGAACTTAGATGGTATAACCGAAGGGTCTGATGTAGTAAGACTACTTTTGAGACATTTTCCGGACAGGGTGAGAGAAGCGGCCTGTATGCAAAAAGTTGGAACTATACAGGAGATGGAGAATCTACTAGGCAGTTTTGATGCGTTAGGTAACCTTAGAAGTAGAACGGAGAATATTCAGAACTTTAGTCATCACAACGGAATGAGACATAACGGTAGTACACAGAATTACGAAGCTCGCAATCAGTTCAGACCTCAGCAGAACAGCAGGAGAGGAGCATCTGAATATAGGACAGGAAATTCCCAACGGAGGCCAGAGCAATGTACTAATGAGTCCAACGTCAATACACAAAGGGAACCTTTAAACTAACGAGAGGCTGTAATGTTAGGTCAGAATTCCAGCCTAGTAAGAAGGTAGCGAAGTGTCTTGCCATGAAAGTGTTACCATATGACCTCGATGTTAGGGACGATTTGTTGTATGAACACGAGCAGAATGATGGAGATTCAAGTAATAAAGTAGTCAATCCCGTTGTTAAATTGAAAGTCTGGGGGGCGTGGGTTAAAGTTTTGATTGATTCTGGTAGCCAAATATCATGTATTAGTTCTCAGTGGTATGAGTCATTAGTGAAACAGGGTATTCAGTTGGAGGAAATGCCTGTTAAGTCTACTTTCATCATTACGGCTGTTGGAAAGAGGTCTAAGCAAATTTGTAAACAAGTAGCTGTCCCGATCTGTATTAATAATTTTATTAGCGTTCAGATATGTTTAGTAATTCCGCATTTAATATTTGATCTTATCTTGGGATCTGACTGGTTAACGTTAAAATTGGCTCAGTTAAATTACAATGATCTAGTGCTAAATTTGAGGTGGAATAATGAGGATATTAAGGTCAAGTTTGAGGAGGAAATTCAGAGGAAAACGGAAGTTAGTACAGTGTGGAGAATGAAAGAGGTTTCTAAAGTAAATGAAGAGGCTAGTGAGGGCCTGAAGTTGTGTCAGTTGTGGATTCATGAGGATAAAATATGTGGCTTGAAAGAAGCCGTAAGTAGAAATGAGTTGAATGAAGTCCAGAAGGACAAGTTATTTGAAGTGTTATGTGAACACGTGGAGATTTTCTCCGAGAAACCTGGTGTTACCCATCTGTATGAACATTCTTTTTCTGTGCTGGATAAGACTCCATTCAGCGGACCGCGATATCCGATACCACACAAATATGCAAAAGCCGTAGAGGATCAAATTCAAGCTATGTTAGCAGACAATGTGATTGAATTATCAAACAGTCAATATGTTAATCCCTTAATTGTTGTGCCTAAGTCTGATGAATCAATACGTCTGTGTATTGAATACGAGAGCGTAGTGAGAGTATTAGGTTTGCCTGAAGAACCACCTCGTAATGCTGAATTTTACGTCCGACTGGCACGGGAGAACCTGATTAAATCTGGAGATAAACGTAAAAGGCAACAGAAACGTAAGGTACTTGATAACTTTGAGGTAGGGGATATGGTTTTGGTGAGAGTTCCCATGTTGTCAAATAGTGAGGATAAGGTAACGAAGAAATTTTTTCTTTTATATCAAGGCCCTTATAAAGTACATAGAAAACTAGGACCCTGTGCTTACAAGTTAGCGGATGGCGAGAGCGTAATGAATGGTTCGTACAACATTAGTAGTTTAAGGAGATACCTGTCGTGTGAGGTGGCTGAACCGGATTGTGAGATATAGGTCAGTAACTCGGGGAAGTTGCTACTTGTTATGTCAGACTACGAGCGGTATGTGTTTACGTCTCAATTGTGGTGGTATTTCCTAGTTGTGTTTGTAAACAAGGGAGATGTTTTGTATGTGACGGTAGATTTACGCTCGTTCATTAACGATAGATCATCTGTTTTCCGTATGTGAGGCCATGAAATTTTATATATATTTGTTTTCTGAGATGTTACAGAAGGCTAATTAAAGCTGACGACGGCAAATAATTAATTTTCCCGTATGTGCATTTCTAACTTGCAATAGTTTTACCGTGAGCTTAAATCACGTGTGTATTTGTGTGAAGTGTCTTACATCATGCTTCAAGATAAGGCTGAAACATTCGAAAGAGTGATAAAAGTGTAAATTGTTTGTATCATATGTTTTCAATTTTTTTTAATGTAAAAGATTGGAAGAGAATGTGTTACTGCTATCTAGCAAAGAATGTCGGAGAGATGGGAAGGAAAAGGACAGATAGACACTCGGCAGAGTTTGTAATCTGAATTGTATATATTATGTTATATTCTCTAGAATAATCTTGTTTTTTCTTACAAAAGTGAAAAGTTGCTCATGATGGGCATAATTTAGCATCTAAACCTCAAGATGAACTGAAATAACAGACAGTCGCAATGGGAAGCAGTCTAAGAGAGATATGGAAAGAGTGAGATATAATTAAGTGTATGAAAATAATGTCGCTCGTTATGGGCAGGTAATAGAGGTATTTCAAGTCAATGTGGGAGTAAGTGTGTGAGTTCTCAACTCATGTAATATTTGTTAAGAACTCATGGGGGCGTATGTAACGTTCCAGACGTTACAGTGTAATTATGTTAATTTTATTATGTGTAATTAATTCAGGAATTTAACGTCATGATATTTATTTGGTATGTAATTGTATTATAATTCATGTTTAATCATTTGCTCACTATCATTTCATTACTTTGTAACTACGACTTATAAACGAGGGCTGAATATCCTAATATTCACTTAGATTCTTGCGACAGTTGGTTAAAAGTAACTTGCAGTAGATTTCAGTTATCTTGCCACATCACCGAGGAGGAAGGGAGGACAAATTTAGACATCAAGTTCTGAGAAATGCGAGCACGTGTTCACGCGTCCTAACGTAAGCTACCGTATTTCGACCAGAATTATTCGAACTGATCAACGCCTATATTTTCAAAGGAGCGTCATGTTGCCATGGATACTGAGTGAAAGGACGAATAGAAGAATAGTTGATATCATGATTTTGGCCCGTCAACTCTAATATCTGGAGTGGGGAGAGAGGTGTCATCTGATTGGACCACGTGTAAGCGGCCTGTAATTAGCGCGAGAGAAGGTTATAAGAGGGCGTGTTGGAGCTCCTGGAGGGTCTCTCTACAACGTCTTATTCGCTTCTGCGAGTCTCTCTACAACGTCTTATTCGCTTCTGCGAGTCTCTCTACAACGTCTTATTCGCTTCTGCGAGTCTCTCTACAACGTCTTATTCGCTCTCTACATTATTCTACGAGTTATTCTACAGCTTCTACTTGATTTTCTACTTGATTCTGCGTCTCGATACTTAGAAATTCTGAATGAGGTGTGTATAGCCACTCTCATGAGGAAGTACGTACAGCACGGCTATAAGACCGGTTTGAACCAGTCTAAGTCAATAGATAGTTTTAATCTAGATAGAAATGAAACTTCCTAGAACATTTTCAGTAAAGTTGGAAGGATTCTTAATTGAGTATCCTCTCCATATAACCCAAGGTGGTTCTTCTAACTGTGACATAGGGCTTATCTCCAATCTATGGGATAAAGCATAATAGGGAGTGTTAGTTTTGAAGTCATCTTCCAATTAGTGGTGGGTGCAATTTGTAAGGCAGGAATGGTACTGAGCTGCAGATGAAGAGATATCAAAGACGACCGGTGATGTTCCAGCTACAAGGAGGGAAGCTTTCCAAGGACCAGCAGAACAAGACGACATGGTGAGCAAGCGAGTTAAAGATATTGCAAGTTTTCGCGAAGTAGAGTCATTCAATTTTTTATTAAATTCATTTTCTATTTTAAATTCAGTTCTCGTTAAACCGTCGTCATTTATATTAAATATAATAAATAGTATTTTTCTAGTTCATTGTAATCAATCTGCCTTAATTAGCCTTTTGATTTCTAATTCTCCTACTTAATGATTAGTGTACTATCACCTCACCCCTGTGATAAGAGTCTGTCCAAGCTTGATTATAAATTTTATCTTTAAGTCCTCAACTTAAAGATTGGCGCCCTTTACTTGCTTGGTTGCATTTCTCATTTGATGATTGTTCTCCGAGAGGGGAAGTCACATAATTACAGAGGACGGCGGGTCACGATTCTCTAATGGGAATAGCTGTGCTACCAAAACTCAAAAATGGTTACCGCCTCTACGTGATAATTGAAGAGACCACGCACGTGCCCCTGAGGTAACCTGGTCTTAGCTCCCACTTTGCACAGCATTGCAGGAGGTAGTCGGGTGTTTGACAGATGGGAAAAGTGCATTCGACACTCCATGTAGTACGCAGTCGACATGTAAAAGTTATCTGGTGATACATATCGTGTTTACCTGACAAAATAATTAAACCTCAGATTCAGATCGTCCTACAGAGGAGTAAAGCTAAACGTTGAAATTGACTTGTAGGCAGCCTAAATGGCGTCAAGTGAAATCTCATGCACACGGTAGGAAATGATATACATATTTGCGAGTAATTCCAAAGTTGTTTGAGGCGTGTATTTTCCTTCCTTTGTGTCCATATTTATAACATTCTTTCACAGGAGGTTTTCTTTCTGTCTTCAGACCAGGTTGTTCCAGTCTTCTTCTTGGTCGACTTGCCATTTGTGAATTTTGGATCTGATGATTACCCTGTTTTGGACATCTGCTGGTGTAATTCCTGTCTATTTCAAATGGGTTTTGATTTCGCCAATCCATTTCATTGCGTCGGTTTTGGCTTTACTCCTGTTTCGTCAAATTCGACTATGTGTTTTATAAATCTGTGTGGATGCATTATTTTAATGTCCATAGAATATTAACCTGAGTTTTCTGATGTCACTGTCAATATTAGTGTATTGCTTGATTTCCTGTCCGCCTATGAGTCGGTATTGTCCGTTGCCAAGTTCTCGACCAAAAATGTTTCTGACCTCTAACACATTCTGGTTTAATGACTGTATTGTAATGTCTTAGTTTTGTGAACTTGGAGATGCCATGTTTTCTCTTTTTTTTTTTTTTTTTTTTTTTTTTTACAATTTGCTTCACATCGCATCGACACAGATAGGTCTTATGGCGACGATAAAAAAGGCTTAGGAGCGGGAAAGAAGCAGCCGCTTCCTTAAGTAAGGTACAGCCTAAGCATTTGCCTGGTGTGAAAATGGGAAACCACGGAAAACCATCTTCATGACTGGCGACAGTGGGGTTCAAACCCACTATCTCCCCAATGCAAGCTCACAGCTGTGACCCTAACCGCAGGGCCATCGGGCCCGGTTAATTTTGTTTTCTGTTGTTGTAGATATTTTGGGTTAATCGGCATTATTATTATTATTATTATTATTATTATTATTATTATTATTATTATTATTATTACTATTATCATTATTATTATTTCTTCGTCCATTAGGCACCTGCCAATCCCCTGTTGTTCCTTCTTCTTCTTCCAATACGCCTTCATCTTCTCACTACATCTCCTTTTCCAGTCCTCTGACCAATCTGAGAAGATTGTTTTCTTGCCCTTCCGATGTTGAAATCCTTCCATTTAACGCTTTATTTCTAAAACCCTTCCTGTATGTTGATTCATCTTACTATTATTCTTCCCCGATAGTGCTTCTTTCTCGACTTTATGAATCCAGGTTGTTGTTGACTTATTCTTCGAAAGATATTTGAAGATCTGCTTGGTTAACCTGTTGTCCAAAAATTATCAATCGCCTCTTCTGTATTGTTTTTGTTATGTTCCGATATATTTCATGATTACTTCTTGACTTCCAGAGTTCCGTACATCTTAGCAGACGGAGTATTTTCCACATAATTCCTCCTTCCAGTACTTCTAATTTATTCAGCTTGTAATTCAGCAGTAGACATTCACTCGCGTATAAGCATTTCGGTTTGACTACTGTGTTCTAATGTTGTATTTTGAATTTTTTACATAAACACGTTTTTGTTGTGGATATTCCTAGTTATACTGAATGTTCTTTCCATTTTGTGTATCCTTTATCCACAGCAGATTTTTCTAAACAGTTCTCTTGAATTGTTTCTATTTTTAATATTAGTAGTATAATTAGTGGTACTATTGTCCGACTCGTTGGCTGAATGGTCAGCGTACTGGCCTTCGGTTCAGAGGGTCCCGGGTTCGATTCCCGGCCGGGTCGGGGATTTTAATCGCTTCTGATTAATTCTTCTGGCTCGGGGACTGGGTGTATATGTCCGTCCCAACACTCTCCTCATCATATTCAGACAACATACTACACTACCAACCACCACAGAAACACGCAATAGTGCTTACATCCCTCCATAGAGGGTTGGCGTCAGGAAGGGCATCCGGCCGTAAAACAGGGCCAAATCCACATGTGCGACTCAGTTCGCACCCGCGACCCCACAGGTGTGGGAAAAGCGGCAGGAAAAGAAGAAGAAGAAGAAGAAGAAGAAGAAGAAGAAGAATTAGTGGTACTATTATTTGTAAAGCGCACTATGAACGTTTTCAGAAAGTTCGGCAACAACATCATTAAGTGTCCTCAAGAATTCATGATCACACGACTGTTTCCCGCTGGTTTCTTTATACATATCGCGTACTTTCAAAAGAGGTATAACGGGACAATAGTCGCACGACCAGGGATAGTAGGAACAAGAATATTAAATAAATCTAAGATAATTACCAAGATAATCTCAACGGAAAGTCTTAGCAACGCGTGGAATTTCCCTGAACCCTCTAGGTTAGGTGGATTAAACAATAAATAAATTACTATTGACTAACAATAAAACAGGTTTAAGACACAAAGAACTTTAATGAACAACTAAGAAACCGAACAATTGAAAATAAATAATAAGTCCCAAGATTAAACCAAAGGAAACCTTGAATTAAATTATGTGAAATGGGTCCATAAAGATATTCTAGTTTTGAAAATAGAAGAAACTGCTTTCACTATAAAATATTTAAAATCAGTTATTATTATTTTTTAAATGAACAAACGTAGAAAGCCTTGACTCTACCCTGCGATATGAGAACGGAACAGAGATATGTTTCTTAATGACTACTTCTAAAATGATCCAACACGAATCACTGAAAATCAGTAATAGTTCCAAAGTTCCACCAAGAACTAATCAGGAACGAAAACAATATAAAATCAAGAATGGGAAGTCAATTGCATGATTACCGGAATAAATACTTCTCAGATTAAATTATTAATACTTCCGAAATACCCAAAACACAGAGATACGTAAGAACGTATTCGGTACCACACTCAATACCCAGAACAAAAGCACATCCACATTCAACTGACGTACGTCAGATGTTCACCAGAAACAGAGCATCAGACGTCAAACGTAGTGCTAAATACTCCCACCCCTTAGTTGTGATATTCACCATGGAAACGGGTCAGATGATCAAACAATGAAAATGGCTACCCACCTGAATAATAATCTTCAACGGAAAAATTAGCCATTAAAGAAACGATTTTCCACTCATGTTTTCACCTGCCTTTACATGATAACTCAACTAGTTAAAAGAATTATCGCAATAGAATAGGTACAAGGTAAAACACCAAGAGGTTATGATACACCTTACCAAGTATCGTGGTAAAAAAATACTCATTCTTACAACACCTTTCAAGACATGATTTTGTTTAAAGGAAATGTTTCCACAGTGATTAACGGATCAAGATGATTTTCTAAATAATTACATTACAGCCCCATAAGAAATTGATAACTAATTCATAACCAAGGTAATTTTGATACAGTCACAGAAATTCTCAGTCACGGCGATGTTTAAATAGGTGAAGAGCAACACAACTCAGTTCAATTACACTTAGTGCTTCACTTCGTCACGTACCTCCGGGTTGAGAGAGTTGAAAAGCTACTCACAGTTTCTGAAGAAAATTATCAAATAAATACAAACGAAAGATTATACGGTCATCGCCACACGGAGATCGCATCACCCTGTATCAAGGTGATACATCATCTTTCTTCTACTTCAACTCAGGAATATAAATAAGACCCAGTAGTAACAGCAAGAGCTTGCTTTTTCCTCAAATTATTTTTTAGGTCACAGCTGACGATCGCCTCATTGTCGTTATCCACAAAGACAATCAGGTGTCGGTTTAGTTCAGCCCACGCCGCAAGATGGCAGCACAGTTTCAGTGGAGGCTATCGCCCGCGGGAGGCAGTAGAACTAGTAGTACTTTACAGGGTGAAAGTCTGGCTTGATTCAAATTCTTTTAAAGCGTTCAATTTCCATTATAGCCTACACCTCCTAAAGATCAACATAGGGTTGGGCTCAACAGCGTACAAGTGCAGAGGAAAATCCTCTTTTCAAATTCTAATGAGATTAAAATTTCTTACTTGATGTTTGTAGGAGTAGCGAATATGCAGATCAGCATAAGATCGTAGAGAAACCCGGGTAGACGAGTAACTTCCACAGTTAGCAAGTGGTTCGGTATACATCAGAGTTCAATAGATAAATGTTGTAGACCACGAACACACATGTCTTGATACAAAAATGATCTGCCGACAGAAACAGTCGATTTGAACACGTCACACACAATTTCGAAAGTTTTCTTCTCATAAAATGATACCAAATTCCATATTAAATCGTTCTACCCAAAGAAAACTAAGTCACACTTATCCTTTTTTAAAATAATAATACTGATAAATGCATACGTTAGTAACATTTTTGGGCTTCTGCTATAGAGAATGTCTAACAAAATTCATCCAAACATATTTATTCAGTGATAAATAGAAACAACGAACTTGTAACCGTACAACAGGGTTCCAGATTCCATTCAGTATTTATTATTATTATTATTATTATTATTATTATTATTATTATTATTATTATTATTATTATTATTATTGTTATTATGAACCCGATTCATGAGATTTTATATTCTGTTTTTCATCATTTAGACTGTAATAATTAGGTATCACGCATATTATTGTATTTAATCATAAGTTAAGTGAAATTTGTTTGTAATTATTCTGTATTATAGTAAGTGAGATTTGTTGGTTTCATATAGTCATGCTGTGGCTTGTAACTCTGGCTAGATGAGCTGGCATAGTATTTTGCAATCGAGGCTATGTTTAACTGAGAATGTTATGTGCAAGTAGGTTTTCCGGTGACTCATGCAGCATAGTCAACTGTAATCCGCTTGGGTACGCTTATACGACAAATGACTGATGACATCAGTGCGTGGGCACGTGATTGCGACCAAGTATCTGTATTCGCCAGCTACTGTATATTGAGATGGAAGGGATGAACAGAGAGTAGGGAGATGAGTCGTTATCGCGAGGTCATAAAAGTCGATGCAACGGTGATGATATCTATCAGATCATATGTATCAGTCAGATGTATCAAATGGAAGAAGTGGTCTTAGAGTGATGGTCAGAGCTAAGAGTTGTGTTTGAAGAAGTCTTGTAATAGTCGAGGTCTACAAGTGGTGGTTGTATCCGAGCAGAGACGGGTACTATGCTGATAAAGAAACATCATCTTCTTGTGAGAATGGACTTCACAAGATGTTTCAATTATATTTTCCAATTTCTTATAATATATTGAGTGTACGTAATTACATTGGAGCTCCCAACACGCGTACATGGTATGTAGGCCAACTACTTGTTATATAAGAAGATAACAGCAGACGGCTCCCGACTTCAGCTCATAGGTTTTCCCAGGAATTTCAAGTTCAACAGCGGTGTATGCAGACATCAGGTAATTAAAGCATCAGACATGTTATGCATTCATAACATGAAGAAGAATGTAATCAGCGGCGATATCACATCTCACTTCAAGTTCATACCAATAGCTTTTTTTGTTTAGATAAAATTTTCTTTTTAATATTACCGCAAATCTCACTATATATATACTTTTTGTTAAATTAAAAGACGTCAATGCTTGTTCATTGTGACGTAAATTATAGTCATAAACTCAGTTTTATTTTAATTATAATAAGTGATTCCAGTTTCATGTACAATCCTCAATTGTGGAAATGCAACAGTAATTTTATATTGTCCTGATCCATATCCCTGTATATTGCCAGATATGTGAGTTTATCACCTCACGCCTTGAGATAATTGATATAAGAGGTATGCTCTATCAAATTTTGTTGTTTTTTCTTAAAAAGCAACTGGCGCTCAAACAAATGTTATGTATATTGTGTGAAAGAGATGAAGGTATTCGAGTAGTGGTAAGAGTAGCCACAAACTAAATATTCAATACACAGAAATGTTAAATACTAAAACCCAAAAACATAAACCATGACCAAGGAAAATAGAGTATCGGGCTCATTTCAAGACAAATTCCAAGCATAAATATAACAATGCAAGAAATTCATACATAGACCAAAAGACAGGTCTTAAACAAATTTAACATTTCAAGATAAATTCCAAGCATACATATAACAATGCAATAAATTCATACATAGACCAAAAGACAGGTCTTAAACAAATTTAATTAGATAGGAAACCAAAGAAAATTAAAATATACTTTGAACATAATAGTATCAGCACTACTAATGGGTGAGCTAAATAGTCAATATTTCAAAATTTTGTTGTACAACCAAAACTACAGCATAATTTCAAAAACTTAGATCAACATCTCGCGAGTTCAATGCACAATCAACAGGAAGAGGAAGGAGAATAGGACTCAACTCTACCAACAGAAGAAAAACACAGAATGCTCAAGATTCAAATCGATACCAAATCCATGACTATAAGCTAAACAACTTTCAAGGCAAGGGAAATATTGACTGGATCTCTTGGAGACTTTTTCAAATTAAGGATGGTAGGTTTTGCGCATCGTCCGTCGTCGACAACAGATCATCCAAGCGACACCAAGCACGATTAGTTTACAGATCAACACCTAATACTTCGTCAGTGCGTAATAAACAGCATGGAATTAACAGGATAGAAGTAGTGATTAAAGAAACTCAGGAGGGAATACAATCCAGAATAAAATAACTAACCTACTACATGGTATCATTAAATAATTCATTCCACGACGGTACATCCAATCAAATCAAAAGGCAAAGAGAAACACCTCATATTGGATAACCAAGAAGGAAAATAAAGAACCATAACCTACACAACGTACACCACCTGTTGCTCCTTAAAGAACCTCGACAATTATCCGGTCTAATAATAAATGATATTCAAATCACACTGTCGCTCTACGGCTAAACAGGTACCTTCTCCTGGCCAGCAGGAGAACAGGCAAATAAACAATGAGCGGCAGAATACGAGGGAAGTCCATGGAAAATCTCAAAGAACCATGAAGGAGGTAGTAACGTTGCTAATACACTCCATAATATATCAGCAGGAAGACTCCAGCACCGACTAGGGAGTACCAATTAGTCCCATACCTAACTAGCAAACCCGCAGAACGGTAAGGTGACTAATCAACCATGTCAACCGACACTAATAGAACCACTGAGGAAAAGGAAACGCCAAAGAGTGCCACATAACATCAAATGAACTTTACAGTAAAATAAATTAAATACAAGATTACGTCGGATTAGCTGGTAATGCAGAGAAATCTGAGATGAAACAACCAGGGCACATGAAACCAGCAAGGAATTAATAACAAGAGAAGGTAATTCAGTAAGAGTTGCAGATATACGCCGTAATTCGCTCCAGAATCTACTGAGACACAGAAGTAAAATTAAATGTGACACACGCCCATACCAAAGTGCCATAGCTACTTAATACTTGACACTATAACTCATAGGAACAATCCCTGATAAGACACACGGGTTAACTCATTAGAGTTTAAAAGACAAACGTCTTCGACACCATGATCTTCAGACATAATTACATCACAATAAACACTAAATTGAAATGACTCCACCAAAACTGACCATAAATCAATGTTTCCAACCATACCGACTAGGTTCAAGAAGATACATGCTTCAGGAAAAAGATCCCTTTAGTAGAACCAAAACAACACTAACAACAACCAGTAGATTAGGTAAATTACACTCCACCAGCACCTATCTGCAACTCAAGAGTGAAAACCAAACCCTAGATATTACTAAGGTTGAGTGTTGAAGCAGTTCAACAACAATGCTCAACTAGTGCACAACACAATTCCATAACACCCAGAGAAGGTAACAGAATTCCAATATAGTTTCCATCCACGTAAGCAATACTAATAAATATCATAAAATGGCATCTACCAGATAAAAAAGATTAGGGATAGTTTCATACGTAGAACAAAACCCCAGAAGCGGTTGACAAGGGTAACCAAGGAGAAAACACAAGGTTATTGAGCAATCGATAAGTACAACGTATCAGTAGCCAGGAAATGAAGCGCGATTAAGACACAGAGTTCATGTACTAGGCAAACGAACTACCATCTCCGCCACTAACTAATCATACAACATCATAACTAATAACCACTCCAAAATAAATGGCACAGAACGTAACTCGAATCATTACCAAGTCTACACACACCCACACACAATGAAAAATGACGGATGGAAATCTATCACGCAGCAATCGCACTCCATTCATATCAGCACAATTATTCTTTAGGGTAGCAATGATCAAGTCACTTCATGATAGATGAATCCAGAGTTCAACATTCTATGCAGAAACAACCCAGACATGACTTCGTTAGGTTAAATTACGCACTTAGTAATCAGGAAACTATCCGCAAAGCACAATTAGCGAGGTAAACAAGATTTAGTATTACAATGGTAATTCAGTTGCACACCACACAAGCGCAAGATTTCGAATACACAATGATAATAATTTGGGAAATAACACAAGGATACCAAGATAGATAAAGTATCAGGAAATAGTCAGATTACAAGTTATCCATCGGAGAATCATGCAAGAGGTTCCCTAATGAATCATCCACTAAAACTTAGCACAAGGAAAACAATAAATTCACTCATCAACCAGTAGTATGCGTACTAAGTTCAATTAAAGGTATTAATTCTCTACCAACGTTACACATAACGAAAATGGTCCAAGAAAAATCACCATTTAACCAGCTTTAATTTGGGAAAGATGAACACGCGTAATGCGTTTGGAAATCGGATCACTGACTAATACAGATATTGGAGTTAGAAACTGTAATAAGGTACAGGGACCTTGATACATGGGGGCAAGTTTTGCAGAAAACTTATGGATAGTCTTGCTGATGGGATAACATTTTACGTAGACCTGATCACCAACTTTCAAGTTTTGAAGATTTTCTACCCTTATCATAGTTACTTTTAACTTTCTCATTTGACACAGACAATTTTTTCTTTGCTTCGTCCCAAATTTTTTGAACATCATCAGGTTTAGACAATCCAGGCAACAGATCTTCAATACACAACAGATTGGACAAAGGAGAATACGGAGTATAACAGGACATGAGGTCCATAGGTGTCTTACTATGAGATTCATGTGTAGCACAGTTGAAAGCGTGATCCAGCCAATGCAGACAAGAATCCCATTTGGATTGTTTGCCATGATGATATGCAATCAGAGAAGACCTTAGGTTTCTATTCACCCTTTCAGCATATGAAGGATTCGGATAGTACGGAGTGGTAGTAACGTGGGAGATGCACAATTCGAATAGATATTTCCTGTTGTCAGAAACCAGAAACTTGGGAGGAGCGAAGGATGAGAAGACGGAATTTAATTAGTTAATAGAAATACGGGATTTGGTGGACCTGGTGGGAAATATCCAGCAAAACATTGAGAATGCATCAATAGATACAAAGATATGGGTGTTTCCCAGAGAATATCGAGGAAGGGGTCCCACGTAGTCTATCAATAACCTTTCCATCGGACGAGAGGCTTGGGACGAGGATAACAATCCAACTCGTTATTCAAGTTAGGCTTACTAATGCCACAAGATTTGCAAGATTTAATCATCGCTCTAATGTCATGATCCATTTTCTTCCAAATGAAGAACTGTCGGATTTTTGCCTGGTTCTGTAAGTACCTACATGACCTCCAATGGGCGAAGAGTGGTGGTATTTATATATGATTGGTACAAAAACCTTTGGAACAACGATTTTGAGTTTACGGTCTTTCTGACCCTTACAACAAAGGACATCTTTAGACAGGGAATAGGGTTTTACTTCAGTACCATCACTACTTGTGTCTATGATCTTCTTCAATTCAGGATACGACTTCTGATGATCTCCAAACTCGTGGTACAATAAAGGAAAATATGAAAGGATTGCGCCAACACAAACAGCATTAATTTCAAGTTCTTCCACATTAGAATTCACCTCAGACTCGTTATTTCCTTCGAACATCCTACTTAAACTATCTGCAATGACATTATCAGAGCCTCTAATATGTCGAACATGGAACTTGAAAGAAGAAATACGGAGTGCCCCTCCGGTTATCCTTCCTGCTCTTGGGCCTATTTAATACCCAAGAAAGAGCCTGATTGTCTGTTTCCAACTCCAAGTTTACATGCTCAATGAAAGGTCTAAACTTTTCAAGAGCGAACAAGACTGCAAGGCATTCTACTTCGTAGACGGAGTACTTGCTTTCCTAACTATTAAGAGTTTTATATACATAAGCAATAGGTCTTCAACCGTCATCATACTCCTGTAAGAGGACTCCAGCAATAGCCTTACTGGAAGCATGGGTTTGTACAACGACACGCTTGTTAAAACCCGGATTTGCCAATACCGGAACATTGGTCAGGGAAACTTCCAAAAATTCGAAGGATACTTGTTGGGCGTTACCCCAGGTGAACTTTACATTTCTCCGTCTAAGGCAGCAATTTCGGCAAAATTTGGGATAAACTTCCGAAATTTTTTATCATACAGATGAAGCGGGCAAAACCTTTAACGTCCCTAGGAGGCTTGAAGTCTCTGATAACCTGAGTCCTAGACTGATCGATGGAAACACCATCTGAGGAAACCACATGCCCCAGGAAGGACATGCTAGGCTTTGCGAATGCAACCTTGGATAGCTTGGCAGTAAGTGCAGCCTTCTTCAGGCGTACTAAAACTTCCCTAATATGTTCCAGATGTCCCTCGAAGGTGTTGGAAAATCTTTCAGATCGTCCAAATAGTTAAACACAAATTTGAAATTTATGTCCGACAGAATGGAATTTAACAGTATAGTTAACACTGCAGCACCACACGTTAAGGCAAACGGAAGTTTCAAAAACTCATACAGATTCCAATCAGTTATGAAAGCAGTAAGGGGAATAGATTTCTTGGATAAGGGTACTTGGTAGTAAGCTTGGTTCAAGTCTAATACTGTGAAAAATTTTGCTCCCGAAGACCATCCAGGTGTGGAGATCCGGCTATTGGATAGATTGGATTACTATTTTACTGTTCAAACCTCGGTAGTCTATAACAGCCCGAAAACCACCAGAGGACTTAGGTACTAAGAATACCTGAGAAGCACATGGAGAGGTGGAAGGCCTAATAACTCCATCTTTTTTCCATCTGCTCCATGATCTTCTTCAATTCAGGCATACGTGGTGGAGACAGATGATACGGAGGAGATCTAACCGGTTGATGGTCTAACAACTCAATGTCATATCCTAGAACATCGGTCAAACCTAATTTACTTGTTAAGACTTCCTGAAATTCTTTTCAGAGGTTACGCACTTGATCAGCTTAAATGTCCGCTAGATGACCTAGATCAAGGGAATTCATGTCACTATCCTCATCAGGAGGGTAACCTACACATGAAACAACAGGTATCTTCAATGGAGCATCTACCAAGGCAAACTTAATTTTGGGTGAAAATTTAAAAAAGAAATCACTACTCTGTAAGTCTAACACTAGACCTACACTAGACAGAAAATTCGTACCAAGAATTACATTAAAAGACAAGTTAGGTGTTACCAAGATTTGATCATCCAGATAAATCCACCTATCCTTAACTTAACTCTCACTGAACCCAAGATTTTCAAAAACTGAAATTTAGCAGTGACGGATTTAACATTAGTAGATTCCAGTTCTGGCAATTTACATGAAGATTTCATTCGATAGTACCATGAGGAATTAATTAGGCACACCACACTTCCGGTATCAAGTAAGGCATTTACAGGTTCGTTATTGATTTCCACGGGAGTACAAGTACCTTGGGAAGGGGCATGAACAGAAATCTTATTACATTAGTATGGACAAATAATTTTTTCAGAAGTCGAAGGATTTTCAACGCTAGGACTGTTACATTCCAATTTGTTGCTCTCTAGTCATTGACTACTATTCTGAACCAACAATGGACAGTTTTTCTTGACACGTTGCTTGGATCTACAGGAATAGCAACTACCAGAATAACGTTTGACAACTGGACAAGTGTTCCTCAAATGACCCCAAGACCCACATTTGAAACATTTCCGAACATTTTCATCTTTAGGTATTGCAGACACAGTAGAATTCGCCGGTCTAACAGGAGAACGAAGGTTGAGAGGTCTGGAAGCGTAATCATGTTTAACATCCTCAGCGAACGAGCATGTCTCTTCCAGTTCTTGAAAATTGGTGGGACATCGGGTCAACGAGAGGTAGGAACGGTACGAGGGTGAAATGCCTTTCAAAATCCTAGCTACCATCTCACGTTCCTGAACGTAGATCTTAAAAACTTTGCAGTGAAATCTTAAGTCCAAAACATAAGTTAATAAATTCTCATTCAGAAACTGAGTTCTGAAACAGTGCTGAGGAATCAAGCTCTGGAGAGCAAGAGAGGGAATGAATTTACCTAGTACCAGTTCATGGAAAGCATTGATGGATAGATTCCGTGATATAACTTCCAAGATCTCTCTTTTTTAAAATCCCTTCGCAATGAGGAAAAAGGGATCGAAAAATACCTAAATCGTCGACTTAATAAACACCAGCAGGCTCCGTCAACTCCACAAGAAATCTTAAGAACCTAATGCTTTCTTCAATAGAGTTAACTGAAAAATTGCTTACTCCTTTAAAAGTCTTCTAATTATGAGTTGAAGCAGAATTAACTCGGGTTAACAAGTTTTCTACAACGGATGTTGTGATACCGTAGTTACATTGATTATGAAGAGAGGATACCGTAGTATTTGGAGAAGGTTCAGAAGTAGGCGTGATGCAATTACTTTTCTCAGAAATTCCCATATTACCAATATCTCTGTTGATAAACAAAAGGTCTAGTTCGGCTGAATTGCCGGAAACAATAGTTATCAACTTAATATATTCTGATACAATTACGTCCTCAGGTTTAATTGCAAGTTTGTTCTGAATGCGGCCAAGATAGTGATGAGCTCTGGCCATTAACCTGTTTACTTGAGCTCTTGAGGGAGGAAACTCGAAAAATTCTTCTCTAATAACATTCATTTCTTGCAACGAGTCACATATCACATTTAAAAATTACCCACATTTGGTTCGATCAATAAATGACAAGTCAATTCGAACATGGACATTTGCTGTCAATAAGGCAGCACACTCCCCTAAGGTACTAGGTAGCTCTAAATTACGGATCGATTGTTTATATATTAACTCAGCCTTTCGATGCTAATAGGGAAAAATCACCATACGAGACATAGTTGTGGGCAAGGAACGATCAAACAATAGATTACACACAATACACCCTTCCTTCACTAAACTTACTTTCAGCTAGAGAACATGCGGATCAACACCAAAAAGAAATGTTACGAGCACCCCATAAGAACCTTTAGACACCGAGAAATCAACTAGAGATCCGGTAATTCCTCCTTCGCAGTTAATTTGGGTAGACTAAACCCGTACACTCATCAAACGCAAATAAATAACAAGACGAAGGACACAGATACACACAAAGACAAATAACAGTGTGAGATGTTTCCAAATTGTATTCCCTTATAATAATAATAAAATTCTCAGTTACAGGACTAAGAAGTTACTCAGAGAAAATCGAAGAGAATCACTCACTAGTTGGTAGGCTTACTATCAGCTTAAAGCAAATTTCCATCAGCAAGCAGCGAGTTAGCATGCACAAGCTTAAAATGAAAAAATCACCAACAGATACAGCCAGATACTCTACACCAGCTGAAGATCCGGGACACACCCCCACAAGATGAGGATTAAACATGAACCAGAAACATATTTGGATTAACTCAAGCCAAATCTTGCCCTTCTCTTTACAACTGATTACTCTTTGAACACACCCTGTTTTTATTTATCTTAGTTAGTAGTACACAGATGTAAAATAATGACAATAATAATAATAATAATAATAATAATAATAATAATAATAATAATAATAATAAACCACGCAAGCTGGCACCAAAAACACTATCGCGTACATTCGAAAGAGGTATAGCGCGACAATAGTTGCACGACCAGGGATAGTAGGAACAAGAATATTAAATAAATGTAAGGCACGTGCCAAGATAATCTCAACCGAAAGTCGTAGCAACGCGTGGAAGTTCCCTGAACCCTCTAGGTTAGGTGGATTAAACAATAAATAAATTACTATTGACTAACAATAAAACAGGTTTAAGACACAAAGAACTTTAATGAACAACTAAGAAACCGAACAATTGAAAATAAATAATAAGTCCCAAATTTAAACCAAAGGAAACCTTGAATTAAATTATGTGAAATGGGTCCATAAAGATGTTCTAGTTTTGAAAATAGAAGAAACTGCTTTCACTATAAAATATTTAAAATCAGTTATTATTATTTTTAAATGAACAAACGTAGCGCTTTTTGAAAAATCCTAACTTCAAAGCCTTGACTCTACCCTGCGATATGAGAGGGGAGCAGAGAAATGTTGCTTAATGACTACTTCTAAAATGATCCAACAGGAATCACTGGAAATAAGTAATAGTTCCAAAGTTCTACCAGGAACAAATCAGGAACGAAAACAAAATAAAATCAAGAATGGGAAGTCAATTACATGGTTACCGGAATAAATACTTCTCAGATTAAATTATTAATACTTCCGGAATACCCAAAACACAGAGATACGTAAGAACGTATTCGGTACCACACTCAATACCCAGAACAAAAGCACATCCACATTCAACTGACGTACGTCAGATGTTCACCAGAAACAGAGCATCAGACGTCAAACGTAGTGCTAAATACTCCCCCCCCCCCTTAGTTGTGATATTCACCATGGAAACGGGTCAGATGATCAAACAATGAAAATGGCTGCCCACCTGAATAATAATCTTCAAAGGAAAAATTAGCCATTAAAGAAACGATTTTCCACTCATGTTTTCACCTGCCTTTACATGATAACTCAACTAGTTAAAAGAATTATCGCAATAGAATAGGTACAAGGTAAAACACCAAGAGGTTATGATACACCTTACCAAGTATCGTAGTAAAAAAATACTTATTCTTACAACACCTTTCAAGACATGATTTTGTTTAAAGGAAATGTTTCCACAGTGATTAACGGATCAAGATGATTTTCTAAATAATTACATTACAGCCCCATAAGAAATTGATAACTAATTCATAACCAAGGTAATTTTGATACAGTCACAGAAATTCTCAGTCACGGCGATGTTTAAATAGGTGAAGAGCAACACAACTCAGTTCAATTCCACTTAGTGCTTCACTTCGTCACGTACCTCCGGGTTGAGAGAGTTGAAAAGCTACTCACAGTTTCTGAAGAAAATTATCAAATAAATACAAACGAAAGATTATACGGTCATCGCCACACGGAGATCGCATCACCCTGTATCAAGGTGATACATCATCTTTCTTCTACTTCAACTCAGGAATATAAATAAGACCCAGTAGTAACAGCAAGAGCTTGCTTTTTCCTCAAATTATTTTTTAGGTCACAGCTGACGATCGCCTCATTGTCGTTATCCACAAAGACAATCAGGTGTCGGTTTAGTTCAGCCCACGCCGCAAGATGGCAGCGCAGTTTCAGTGGAGGCTATCACCCGCGGGAGGCAGTAGAACTAGTAGTACTTTACAGGGTGAAAGTCTGGCTTGATTCAAATTCTTTTAAAGTGTTTAATTTCCATTATATACATTAAATGTTGGGTGGGCAGCTATTACCCCGGACTCTCCTGTTGTTACTGTACAAATATCTAGAATATTTTCAGAATGTAAACCCGTTAATTAATTGGGATGCACTAGAGAAATGAAAACACAAACACATGAGTTGTGAAGTTTTTAGCTTACGGGAATTTCTCTTTGATGGCTGGAAATGTAAACAGGAGATACTTGTGTCATAACAGAGTATTTCTCAGACCACTGGCAGTACTAAACTTCTGGTTTGTAACACGGGACAAAATGTCTTCAGGCCTGCTGACGGAGAAATTTGAAAGCAGCATCTTCCGAATGTAAACACAACTCATATTGCTTGGTCGTACGGAGGAGCAGTGTTTGTGGGGGAGGGATTCGTTTGCCTTTCTCAACAGTTCTAGGATTGCTATCACAGCCATTAGGATACTACAGCCCGTATAATTAGGCAGTAACAGCATACAAACTTACTGCACAACGGTAGGACCCATCAAAACCCCCAGATTGTGTTACTGTCGCTCCATGACGCAAAAACGGGCTGGATGACACTTCCTAGGAAACACATGCTTTGGTGTAACAATTTGCTTTTATATACGATATTGTAGTAGTGCACTTCTGTAAGCAGAGACTGTTGCGTACTGAGTAGTTATGCCACACACTCAGAGCCAGAGATAACAGTAACTGCTAGCGCCCGAATTACACATTCCACTCCTTTACTTGTAGACAACTGAAAATGTCAGTGAATTGTGGTTCTGATGTGCTTACACCTGTGGTTTTTGCATATTAGTAATATTTTCAGATTTTTACACATTACGTGAAGAATGTAACCTTTTTTACATATCCAGGTAAATATTAAAAAAACTTCAAAATGGTGTCAGCTTTTTTAATATTCAGACTACAGTGAAATAATTGGCGAATTTCATGTCAGATAGAATATATTTCTAACGCTTTGTCTGTGAAATACAGGTGACCCAAAAATCCGTTAACATTTGACGAGGCAATTGGAGATAGAGAGGTAATAACTGACACACATGATTGGCATGACAAGGGGTTTTGTGGACAATCAGGCGAACAGATGTCGCTGTGATGCCGCATGAGACCCGTGTTATGAGAGAAGGCGTCAGATGCGCCTGAAATCGCGGCTTGTTGACGTTACCGGAAAAGGCACTGTTAGTGAAGCTTTATTTTGGTGTCAATAAAACCCCATGTCATGGCAATCATATGTATCAACTATTATCTCTGAACCTCCAATATACCGTGAAGTACTGCCTCGTCAAATGTTAACGCACTTTTGGGTCATCCTGTAGAGTAGATCCGAGTGCCTCAAAAGCAGTGATCCCTTCTCAGAATATAGGACGGCCTTTCACTGGCCAAACACCATGCAGTCTTTGTTTGTTTGCAGGATCATTCGTGAGGAACAAGAAGAGCCTCCCGAAGATACTTCACCCACCTTTCAAAGTATGTACCGGTGACTTCCTGCGATGTTGAACGGTGCGTGAGGGCAACAGGAAATTAGCTACAACAATAAATTGCACTATTTACAATGCGTAAGATTATTTTTTTAAGTTTGAGGTTTTATGTTTATGTATTTAATTTGATTATTTAACACTATCAAATTAGAAAACAGTCAAAAATGAAAATGAAAAAACACAGCCTCTTTTCAGTCATTCTACCGGATCAGAAATGCAATGGAATGAATGAAGTCCCGATGTAGGGGTGGGAATAGGAATTGTGCCGGCTGCCGAAGCCTGTCACACTCCACAGGAGCAATGATTAATGACTGACAGATGAAATGAAATGATATTAGAGAATGTTGCTGGATTGAAAGATGACTGGGATTACCAGGAGAAAAACCTGTCCCGCCTCCGCTTTATCCAGCACAAGTCTTACATGGAGTGAGCGGCATTTGAACTACGGAACCTGAGCCATGGAGGCTCTGTAAAACAGTAGGCTATATAAATCAGGTCATTTCATTGGCTCATACCCACAAATCAGGAATACTGTTACATATCTTATGACTATTATATATTTAATTATATACGCCGCACTTTGATGTTATATAAACGTCCGGGCCTTGGTGATTAATTCAGACGATGGCGGCGTGATCTTTCTCTCCAATAGCGACCGCCCCTAAGGAATCACGGAGTAATTAATTCAGATGAGGTTAGCGTGATCTTTCTCTCCAGTAGCGGCCGCCCCTAATTACTCCGGAGTAATTAATTCAGAGGAGGGCAGCGTGATCTTTCTCACCAGTAGCGGCCGCACCTAATTACTCCGGAGTAATTAATTCACATGAGGTTAGCGTGATCCTTCTCTCCAGAAGCGGCCGCCCCTAATTACTCCGGAGTAATTAATTCAGAGGAGGGCAGCGTGATTTCTCTCTGCTGTAGCAGCCGCCCTTAAGGACTCCCGGAGTAATTAATTCAAAGGAGGGCAGCGTGATCTTTCTCTCCAGTAACGGCCGCACCTAATTACTCCGGAGTAATTAATTCAGAGGAGGGCAGCGTGGTCTTTCTCTCCACTAGCGGCCGCCCCTAAGGACTCCCGGAGTAATTAATTCATAGGGACACAGCGTGATCTTTCTCTCCACTAGCGGTCGCCCCTAAGGACTCCCGGAACAATTAATTCAGAGGAGGGCAGCCAGATCTTTCTCTCCTCTAGCGGTCGCCCCTAAGGACTCCCGGAACAATTAATTCAGAGGAGGGCAGCCAGATCTTTCTCTCCTCTAGCGGCCGTCCCTAAGGACTCCCGGAACAATTAATTCAGAGGAGGGCAGCGTGATCTTTCTCTCCACTAGCGGTCGCCCCTAAGGACTCCCGGAGTAATTAATTCAGAGGAGGGCAGCGTGATCTTTCTCTCCACTAGCGGTCGCCCCTAAGGACTCCCGGAACAATTAATTCAGAGGAGGGCAGCCAGATCTTTCTCTCCTCTAGCGGCCGTCCCTAAGGACTCCCGGAACAATTAATTCAGAGGAGGGCAGCGTGATCTTTCTCTCCTCTAGCGGCCGTCCCTAAGGACTCCCGGAACAATTAATTCAGAGGAGGGCAGCGTGATCTTTCTCTCCACTAGCGGTCGCCCCTAAGGACTCCCGGAACAATTAATTCAGAGGAGAGCAGCGTGATCTTTCTCTCCAGTAACGGCCGCCCCTAAGGACTCCCGGAGTAATTCATTCAGAGGAGAGCAGCGTGATCTTTCTCTCCACTAGCGGCCGCCCCTAAGGACTCCCGGAGTAATTAATTCATAGGGACGCAGCGTGATCTTTCTCTCCAGTAACGGCCGCCCCTAAGGACTCCCGGAGTAATTAATTCAGAGGAGAGCAGCGTGATCTTTCTCTCCACTAGCGGCCGCCCCTAGGGACTTCCGGAGTAATTAATGCAGATGAGGTTAGCGTGATTTTTCTCTCCACTAGCGGCCGCCCCTAATTACTCCGGAGTAATTAATTCAGAGGAGGGCAGCGTGATCTTTCTCTCCAGTAGCGGATGCCCCTAATTACTCCGGAGTAATTAATTCAGAGGAGGGCAGCGTGATTTTTCTCTGCTGTAGCAGCCGCCCTTAAGGACTCCCGGAGTAGTTAATTCAGAGGAAGGCAGGTTGATATTTCTCTCCAGTAGCGGCCGCCCCTAATTTCTCCGGATTAATTAAGTCAGAGGAGGCCAGCGTGATCTTTCTCTCCAGTAGCGGCTGCCCCTAAGGACTCCCGGAGTAATTAATTCGAGCAGGGTATCGTGATCTTTCTCTCCAATAGTGGCCGCTCCTAAGGACTCCTGGAGCAATTAATTCAGAGCAGGGCATCGTGATCTTTCTTTCCAGTAGCGGCCGCCTCTAAGGACTCCCGTAGTAATTAATTCAGATGAGGTTAGCGTGATCTTTCTCTCCAGTAGCGGCCGCCCCTAATTACTGCGGAGTAATTAATTCAGAGGAGGGCAGCGTGATCTTTCTCTCCAGTAGCGGCCGCACCTAATTACTCCGGAGTAATTAATTCACATGAGGTTAGCGTGATCTTTCTCTCCAGAAGCGGCCGCCCCTAATTACTCCGGAGTAATTAATTCAGAGGAGGGCAGCGTGATTTTTCTCTGCTGTAGCAGCCGCCCTTAAGGACTCCTGGAGTAGTTAATTCAGAGGAAGGCAGGTTGATATTTCTCTCCAGTAGCGGCCACCCCTAAGGACTCCGGAGTAATCAATTCAGAGGAGGGCAGCGTGGTCTTCCTATCTTGTAGCGGCCGCCCCTAAGGACTCCTGGAGCAATTAATTCAGAGGAGGGCAGCCTGGTCTTTCTCTCCAGTAGTGGCCGCCCCTAAGGACTCCCGGAGTAATTAATTCAGAGCAGGGCATCGTGATCTTTCTCTCCAGTAGCGGCCGTCGCTAAAGACTCCCGGAGTAATTAATTCAGAGGAGGGCAGCGTGATCTTTCTCTCCAGTAGCGGCCGCCCCTAAGGACTGCCGGACAGTGTCTTCGCTAGAGAAAGGATAGTTTTTTAATTTTCTCTCGACATTTGAAGTCAAATAGTGAGGTGGAATAATACTATGGAAATTATATTTCATTGTGAAACTGTAAATTATCATTAACAAAGAAAACTGTTTGGAAATAAGTTGTCAAAGGCTTATGAATGACTTTCAGCGCGCACTTCACTGGTAAATGTTTTCAGGTTGAAGGTAAAGCACGGACTCTAGAGCTTCCGTCCGAGGGTATAGTGACGGTGAGGGTTTGACTTTTAAGGGGGAAGCGCGCTGGTGGACGGTTTCGGCGGCTGGAAGGGTGCGGGAAGAGTCTATGACGTGGGAAGAATCCGTAGCAGTGTAGCAGTAAAGATGTCCTCACAAACCCCTATGTGGGCATGCACCAGGCAATTCGCCAGGGTTGCATACAATAAAATTTAATAATTTATGACCGTGTTTGCCCTATTGTTTATATTTTAGGAAGAAAATTAATAAATAATTATATTGAAATGTAACATTTGGGACCAATAATTTTCATCCGCGTTTTGTCTGGGTTGGCAACAATGAATTAGTTTGTTTTCTCGCGGAAGACTTGAAGGAGTGCGGTGGTACTCGTAAGTAGCAAAGAATGAGTTGTGGGAAAATGTACTGTTACCGCCCCCTAAGAGTTCACCGGCCGCCACTGTCTGCCTTTCAACGTTTGGCCTTATCGCAGGAGCAGACAATGTTAATCATTCCTCGCGCAATTATGTAGCACATTTAAGAATGACGCTGACGGAAATGGGACGTCAAAACGGATCGAGACAACTTGATTGAATATTGTTGGCGACTGGAGCGTGTTGAGAGGAATTCAGATCGTTATCCGCGTAATAAATCTCCAGCGAAAACACGGAATATAAATGGTAGGTTCGTTCTGTTCACTTTTTAATTGGCTCCTTCCTTTCTCCCCGTCACACATCATCGTGCGTAGAAAGTGTCGCCTGCCCATTACGCAAGTGGGCCATCTTGAAGAATGGCTCTCAACTTAGAGATAACACGCGAGTATATTTCCTGCCTTATTACGACGGCAGTGATTCAAACATACTTGCACCTGAGGAGAAGAGTTGCAATTGATGGCAATGTTTGCCTACATCATGACCGCAGAGTAATAAATAAGATACTGCGACAATGTTGTGAGATGGGCAGCTGTATGATACTAAACGGGAGGTCGCAAGATTTGCCAAGAAGAGAAGTCTTCTCAGTTTCAGTTATTGTGTTAATGGGGTGAGAGTATCTCATGGGGATCTACCTACAGAAAGGTCATGGTTGGGGTAATCACGTTGCAACTCTTCACATGGTTATGAGTGTGTTTAGGGTTTGTAGTAAGGATGTAACGGAGATGGGTGGTCACTGGTAAGACCACAATTAGGCTTCGGCCACAGTGCAGGCGGCGAGCGGAGCGTTGCGTTGTGTGGTGGCGAAGATGAGACTCAAACCTGCGTTAGCAAATGCATGTGGCCATAGTGTCAGCGGCGCGTCATTTTGGAGGGGAAGTTGGCTCAAGGACAACGCTGCCTGCCGCCAGCCGCTCACTCCTGTTTGAGATATCAGCTGCGCCGCTCGCAATGACTGTTCGTGAGTTAACAGGAGAGGAGATGAAAGTGTTAATTTCTGAAGTTCAAACCTGAACTTTCCTATGGAACGACAGAGAGAACAACTTCGAAAACCTAACAGCGACAAGGGAAGCCTGTAAAGAGATTGGAACGATCTTAAATGTAACAGATAAATTCAGTTAAAAATTAATCACGGTTATGGACATAAACAATATTGTCTTTAATGCATCATATTATTATTATTATTATTATTATTATTATTATTATTATTATTATTATTATTATTATTATTATTATTTTACGTCCTATTGTTATTGTTTAATTAATATTATTATCCTTTGTAATATATTGCCGATATGAAAACTTGTGTTCGTCATTACATCTGACTTTTATGGGTCTCTGGAATTTGGTGACTTGCTTCTGCAATCGCGCTTTAAGTTTTACACAGAAGTCAAAAGTTTGAATGGACATAGAAGTTATATATTTGAAAAATCTTAGCAGGAAATCAATTCAGTTCTCCATATAAATGATAAAATTCCCCACGCATTTCACGTTATTTATTTACCAACTGGATGATTACGAAATTCTCTCCTAGTCCTGCGTCGAATTCTTCAGTTTAGATTTAAAAAATTCTAAAAGCAGAGACAAACGAGAAACCTTTGAAACTGTCTTTATTTAATCACCTCGTGCAGAGGAGACACCGCGCCGCTTACTGACTCTCGCTAGATGTCCACACAGGCGCTCTCTCCTCCCCCCTCTTCAACTTTTCGATAGCGGCAACGCTCCGCTCGCCGCCTGCACTGTGGCCGAAGCCTTAGAGTATGGTTCCAGCATATGCGATGTTCACCAGGAATATTTGATTCTATTCAACAACTTGAAAAATCCAAGGGAAAACAACACGATTGTTCTGGATGACTGGGAGAAAGGAGACGAGCTGCTCGACTAAGTTGTATGTTTCGAGCTGTCGGTGAAGAGATGGCATGGAATAACATTTGTAGATGCATCAGTCTGAGTGGTGTTTTTAAAAGTAGAAAATTTCACAATATGAACATAAAGTTGGAATTCAAGGGGACAAATTATGGCAAATATGGTTATGCCTGTGTTTCTTCTTCTTCATTTCAAATCACCGATATTCGGGGCACGTCACATCAGTCACTTGTTAGATGCTTGTTGCTGCCGGTGGTTCTCCTCCTTCTCTGATATCTGAATGGGTTTTAGTCTTTGGTCACCATTCTATAACATGACTTCGGTGATACTTGTCCACTTCCTGAAACCAATTCGGTTTAGCCTTCTTTTTTTAAAAGAAGTCAAAGATCTGATAAGTTAATCTATCAAAGCAACAGATGGCGCTGAACAGCAATAAGAGAGAGTAGAGGACTGCCTGGAGCAAATATTCGTTGATAGGATGAGGACTTAGCGACTGGAATTATTTAATAAAGGAGATGTTCGATGACTCTCTTCTTCTTATTCCTCTTTTCACAATTTGCTTTACGTCGCACCAATACAGTTAGGTCTTACGACGACGATGGTATAGGAAATCGCTTGAAGTGGGAAGGAAGCTACCATGGTCTTTTAAGGTACCTTTAATACCGCTGGTCCACATGACGTCACTCCTGCAGAAAATAAAGGGTACAGATGTGTGCACATGGTTATGACAGTATTTAGGGGTTCTTGTAAGGATGTAAAGGAGAGGGTGTATATGTGTCTGGTAAGACTCCTGAAGTAGTGTTTGGTGACATAGACTTAGCATCGGCAGTCTAGATAATTACACAAGTTTTTCATTATATTAATACTTGTAAATTTATTTTTTGTCAATACTGGTTCATATTATCACTAAACTCTCTATCGTTGACAAGTTTACGCAACGTAAACAATACTTGTACATATATAAGCATGTTTTAAGTGATCTGAGGGTGTTCTTGTAGAACGAAACATGTTATTCTTTGTATAATGGTGTGTATTTTTCAGGATTGTTTACAGTGTTATAATTTATATTGCAGTGTGTTAGACAGATTGAAAAGTTTTTGTTACATGACACTCTATACACTGTAACATCATCCTTAGGTATATATTCATATCATTTGTATATATATACATATATATAATATTATATTATATAAAATATAAAGATCCAATAGTACTACCCTGCGGGACCACCCTCTTAACCATTAGAGGATCAGATGACGCTTCACTCACTCTAGTTCTGTTAGCTGTATTTTCTAGAAATATAGCCACCCATTCAGTCACTCTTTTGTCTAGTCCAATAGCCTTTGCGTTTGTCAGCAGCCTCTCATGACCTACCTTATCAAAAGCCCTAATTCAGCGATACAGTTAATTTGCTATATTTTACTGGAATCCTGTAAGTCGAGCCGCAGTGGAATAACTTTTCCTAAACTCGAACTGCCTTCTATCCAGCCACTTAGTACGCGTCTGATATAATCGGAAAGTGCTTTCCCAGAGCTTACATGCAACACATGTCAACATTAGGGCCAAAGTTAACTGACACTTCATACTTTGTCTCCTTCTTGGGCTGATATTGCGGTCCGTACCAAACAGAGATAAGTTATTGAGTTTCTTTTGGTGGAAAACGAGGGAATCACAGATATTCATAGGCGCTTGCAGAATGTCTACGGAGACCTGGCAGTGGACAAAAGCAGGGTGAGTCGGTAGGCGAGGCGTGCTTCATCATCACAAGGCCGAGCAAACCTGTCCGATCTGGACTTTCCTTTCTCATCCACCCTACAGCCCGCATCTCGGGCCTTCTGACTTCCATCTGTTTGGCCCAATGAAGGATTTTCCCTCGATATGTTGTCTTTTAAAAACGCAGAAAAGTTCTGGAGAGGAGAAGGGGGGTGATTTTTATATAGATAAAGATATATCCTTGTCCACTTTCCAACGAAGGAGTTTCACTGGCGGCTTGAAAACTGGAACCCTGAAAATGATAGTCCATTCGAGAGAACGGTGAGTACAGAACACAAGAGGACTCGCTCTCACGGATCTTCAGCTGTTACACTGACCATATTAGGACTCGCGTTGACACACTCACAGTAATTAAGATGTGCACACGGAAATGAGCTGGCCTTGAGGTACTCCAGGACGTGATGTGAGAGTAAAACACGAGCTGTGTCCACTTCTGAAAACTGCGTGCACAATAGAGAGCGAAGGCAGTCCAGCTGAAGGTGATTCCTGTTCGATGAAACTTTAGCTCAACAGGCTACTGATGTGTGAAAAGTATTAAGAATATTCGATGTGAAGCTTCTAAACTTACTTAGTTCTTCTTTCGGAGTTTTCTGTACAGTTTGACGACGTTTCGAACACAGAATAAGTCGTTTATCCGGACTTTGTGGGGCCCGTGGTAATCAAGAATTCAAGATTATCGAAGAAAAGAAAAAGAATTAAAAAAACATTTTTTGGCACATAAATTCAACACGGTTAAGTACTGTGCTCACTTCTATTTACTAAAATACTGTGTGAGTTCCTTTCGCTTCAAATATGTGTGGCGTTTATGAACAACACCCATTATGCCTTCCTCTTGTTATCTCTTAGGAATCTAAATAATCTAACCCCTTTAGATGAGTGGCGTTTTCAATTTGGACGACACAATAGCCATGTAACTTTAATCTCATTGCACTGGGCAACCGCACACGATTGAAAGTAGACCTGTGTATATGTTGGGTCCCGATCTACAGCTGTACAGTGCTATTCAAAGGGCGCGCATATTTTCGTGATGAAAAAATACAAAAATTATAATATAAAAAGTACAAGATTAATCCTTATAAACGGGAAATCCGGATTAACGAGGTCCTTGTGAACATTTCCGGGGAGACCGCTTGCCTCTGTCGCCTTGACAAAGAATATTGTAATGTATTCGAAACTCCGCGGAATGTGCAGAAAACAAGAACACGGTTCAATCCGAAGGAAGAACTGAATAATTATTAAAAATAATTAAACATGATACTTGAATGAAAGTGGACGCAGAAGTAAGAGGTTAAGGAAAGTGTCTGAGGTCAGAAGTACGATAAACAACAGCAAGTCTTGTCCACAAATGCAGGTCACAGTTGAAAAACTAATATTAACTTCGTTTCTCTTAACGAAAAGGAAACGAAAATGTAGGGATTTAGTAAATTAAGTTTTTAGTCAGTGAGAATGTCCGCCTCTGTGGTGCAGTGGTTAGCGTAATTAGCTGCCACCCCCGGAGGTCCGGGTTCGATTCCCGGCTCAGCCACAAAATTTGAAAAGTGGTACGAGGGCTGGAACGGGGTCCACTCAGCCTCGGGAGGTCAACTCAGTAGAAGTGGGTTCGATTCCCACTTCAGCCATCCTCGAAGTGGTTTCCCGTGGTTTCCCACTTCTCCTCCAGGCAAATGCCGGGATGGTACCTAACTTAAGGCCAGGGCCACTTCCCTCCCTCTTCCTTGTCTATTCCTTCCAATCCTCCCATCCCACACCAAGGCTCCTGTTCAGCATAGCAGGTGAGGCTGTCTGGGCGAGGTACTGGTCATTCCCCCAGTTGTATCCCTCGACCCAAAGTCTGAAGCTCCAGGACACTGCCCTTTAGGCGGTAGAGGTGGGATCCCTCGCTGGGTCCGAGGGAAAAATCGACCGTGGAGGGTAAAGAGATTGTGAAGAAGAAGATTAAGTGAGAATGGTTAATAGGAAGTGTGGTCTAAGCCGATCTTCTGCAATGTAGCGAGAATAACATAACTTCTAGGGGCTGTAATGGGCCATAACCCTGATGTTCATGCAAAGCTCACAGCATAACCACTGTGTATAGGATATACTTTTTGCTTGCTTCAGTAAGTTCGCGTTCTAACCTGTTAGGCCAAAAATCCGCTCCCTAGTAAAATTATGTTAGAAATATATTTTAAACAACTATTTCGAGTATATGACTTACAGAATAGCAAGCTCGGTACCTGCCCATTGCACCAGACAATTCTAAATGGAAAGTTTACTGGTAAAGTCCTCCATATTACAATAAATGCTGTGTGTGTATCGTGTCTGATACGTAGTAATGGTAAACATTATTTCAGCGTGAATCAGCCATATTACTGGACGGATACTAGAGCTGACACTAGCACTCTGCTTGCACAGCTCATAATTGTTATAATGTTGGGTAAATTTTACGACGGTTATGACAGAATAACCAGCTTGTTAACTCGATCCTTGCCCATAAATACGGTGCCCATATTCTCATAAAGAGAGAGGTGTGGTTCCATCTGCTAAATCATGGACTGTGCACGGGATGGGCTAACGAGTTCTGAACGGACAGACATGATAAAAGTGACAGCTCGTGCGTACTCTGCAGCGCAGACACTTGCTGGAGGGTTCACAACCATGAACTATGTATTATGGAGTAAAATGTAATGCGATGAAGGGAAACGTGCCGGAAAGATCTGCAACTGACTTCTTGATGTCAGATTTGTCTCTCTCCTCCTGAATCCGTTTGCGGAAAATTCCAATCAATTTCGAACGGAAGACATTCAGACAATTTAAAAATTAATCTCAATTGTCAAAATTTCAAGTGATCTTGTCATGAAGTTATAGGAGTTACGATGACCATTTGCTACAAAGTAGCACCAGGAAGTTGCCAGCTTCCCGGCGATATCGATTTTCCACTCGCCATAACGTCACCAATTATTGAAATTAATTACAATATTATTTTCTTCTTTCACCTTCTTAAGTGGGTGCAGAGTTACCCAAAAGTCCGTTAACATTTGACGAGCCAATATTCCACAGAGTATTGGAGGAAGAGACATAATAATTCACACACATGATTGGCATGACATGAGGTTTTATTGACACCACAATACTAACTGCACCTTTTCTGGTAACGTCAACATGCCGCGATTGCAGGTGTATGTAACGCCCTCTCAAACGGCAGCGTCATTTATACCGTACACGGGTCTCATCCCGTATCACTCACGTGTTGCTGTCCAGCCCTGTTTGTGCACCATGTCATGTCCAACATATGTGGCCATTCGTACCTGACGTGTTACTCGCCATCTCCTGGTCATTTTGTGCACTTTAGGCATACGATAAACGTTATTGAAATACAACAATCTCAAGCAAGTTACTCGGTTTTCACATGGTACTTCCAAGTTCCTCTGTGGTGCACTGGTTAGTGTGATTACCTGCCAACGCCAGAGATCCAGGTTAGATTCCCGGCTCTGTCACGAAATTTAAAAGGTGCTGTGAGAAATGGAATAGGGCCCGCTCAGCCTACGCCGATCAACTGAGTAGTGGGGGGGGGGGGTCGATTCCAAAGCCAGAAAACCTCGAAGTGGTTTCCTACTTCTCCTCCAGGCAAATGCTGGGGTGGTACCTAACTTCAGGCCACGGTCCATTCCTACCCTCTTCCCTGCCTATCCCTCGCAATCTTTCCATCTCCCACAAGGCCTCCGTTTAGTATAATGGGTGAGGTACTGGTTCTCCTCGCCAGTTGTATGTCTGACGCTCCAGGAGGCGGTAGATGTGGGATCCTTCGCTCAGTTCGGGGGAAAACCCAACCTGGTCACTAAAGGGATTAAATAAATAATAAAAATGTTCGAAGTTGGATCAGTGGAGTAGATGTAACACAGCTGATCGTACTCTAGAGGTGCTACGTAACAGACCCTTAAAATGTTGCACTCGTCAGTTTCCAACGTGATCATGTTTTTGTAACCATTTTCAAACAAAATGAATTAAAACTGGAAAGCAGTTAGTGGTGGTGGTGATTATTGTTTTAAGACGAAATACAACTGGGCAACCGTCCTCTATTAACACTGATCAGAGGTCAAGGATGGAAGGGATGGGACACTTCGAAAAATGAAGGTATCGGACAGAAAAACAAGGGCTACCAAGGGCGAGAAAATGAAAGACTCCCTGGGGCTCGAATGTTCTCGTACCGTCGGGGTTGGAAAGTACAAGAGTTGACCGAGGGAGGTCGGATAGCATAGATAAAAGTGAGGAGCCTGGCACAAGTAGGTGGAAGCAATGCCAGAACTCAGCTAAGGGCGCCTCATACGACAGGCAGGGGATACCGTGGGTGTTATTGTACCACCCAGAGCCACAGGGGGATGAGATGACAAAGCTGCTTTCTAGTGTCATATCTGAAGGTTTCCAATAACTTCATTATTGCCGCCACGACACAAGAATCCGGTGATGGGCTGGAGCCACTTGGTTCCACCTCGCAGGTTGCAGGATGTCGTACTCAGTGATCTGTCACAAGTCAACACTCGTCTCGGCTGAAGGCCAACAGACACATTACTGCCACAATGACCTGTTTGAGATGTGGCTCACAAACCAAACAACTTGATGGACCTGTGTGGTCATCGCCGCTCCATGGCGTCAGCGGGGGCGACATTATCACTGTCACGGAAGTGGATCCTCCAAAACCCGTTCTGTAGTTCCACACCTATGATCATGATCTAAGGCACGAGTGGGTAAGCAAGTGGCAAGTATCATGCAGCCTGCTCTACAGTTCTTTCTGATAGTCACTACTTCACTGCCGACCCGCTGTGCGGGTTAGTTCATACTTGGAACTGTAATCTATAGCGCGCCTAAATGCTTTCCCTAATCATGACATCCTATACTTCTCTTACTCTCCACGTCCGAGTTCATTATTGTTTCACATTACTCCAGCCCCTAAACTCTGGTCTTCCTGGCTCAGTCCAGTGGTATTTGAAGGTGTTCAAATACGTCAACCTCGTGTCAATTAGAATGTAAAAGAACTCCCATGGGATAAAATTGCGTTACATCGGCGTCTCGAAAAGCCGTAAAAGTATTTAGTGGGACGTAAAACTAACACAATCTTTTGAAAAGTATTTACTTATCATTTATCTGCTCATTTCACTGTCTGTTACTTTCAACTTGTGAATAAGCTTAGCGTTTGCTCCCGTTCAACAAAGTAAGTCCGAAAACAGATCATTGTCCGAGAACACACTTCATTCATTCAGATACCGTTTATTGCAACTATAAACTCACATATTTAACCGACAATCGCTCGCACTGTTAGAAACAATAGTGTATTTATTGTAATGATTCGAAATGTTACAAGAGTATGTCCCTCGCACGCTACTACAGCTATCTGATCTCAGTTCGCAGTAGGGAGTCATATGTCAGTAATTGCAATCCTTCATAACACTTTCATTTTATTGATCTCCTTATAAAGTCTAATGCTTGATGTACGTTTACATTAGTTACTGTAAACTTCTGGTCAGGTTTTAAATTTATCAAGTCATAGACTACGTACGTTATGATTGTAGCTTTTGTTTCACTATTCCATGCACTTTATACAATCCTAAACTTAGTATTAGTACTAATAATAAAAACGAGCTTTTAAGAGTAGAACGATGGCGAAAGAAATGCATTGATGTGGTCGAAGGAAGAGGTGGAGGATATTTCAGTTGGCGGTGCGAATTAATGAAGAACTGAATCTGAAGATATTGATACAGAAGCAGAACAATCGGATAACAGAGATTCCAAAAGAACAAGTGAAGATGTTCTAGTTCACATAAATCGTGAATTACATCCTTCAAATATTACAGACAAAACGCCCCTTTAAAGCCAATACTGCTCGTCATGGCCAAGTGCACGAACCCCGTTTAGCGTAATCAGCGTTTAAGATTATTCTTAAACCTTGTTTAAATGAAACTGCGGAGCATCATTCCTGATTAATACTTTAATCTCTGATTATTGTCGGTTAAAGTTAACCAGTCAAGTTCGAGCGGTTACCAAACATGAACAGTGATTAGCAGTGAAGGCAAAATGGCTGCCAGATTTGAAGATGATATTGAAGATGAACTTTTATATTTGGAATATCTGGAGCAGAATGGAAATGAGCGCGAAGGTATAATAGTGGAGAGAGGTGATCCTTTTGAAGAACTTAGTGATAGGAAATTTTTGGAAAGGTTTCGCTTATCTAAACAAACAGTTTCATTTCTTCTGGAAACAATGCAAAATAACCTACAGCTTCCAACGCAGAGAAATAATCCTGTTTCTGCTATCAACAGACTGCTCACTGCATTGAGGTATTATGCTACTGGTTCCTTTAACATAATTGTAGGTGATACTACTAATATACACAGAACAACAGCAGCTCGGATTATACATGACGTGAGTAATATTATAGCTTCCTTCAGTCAACGCTATATTTATTTCCCAACATCGCAAGCAGAAAAGAGGGAGGTAATGGAAAGCTTTTTTAATATTGCTAGATTCCCTGGTGTAATTGGAACCATCGACTGCACCCACGTTCGCATCAGATCTCCAGGTGGAGAAAATGCCGAGATATTTCGGAATAGAAAAGGTTATTTTTCCATAAATTGTCAGACAATAAGTGACAGTAATTTACTCATGAGAGATATTGTAGCTAGGTGGCCTGGTTCTGTCCACGACAGTACAATATTTCAGAACTGCAGTAAGAGGGCACAATTCGAGAGAGGTGAAATACAACATGGTTATTTATTGGGAGATAGTGGATATCCGTGCAAGCCATTTCTCTTAACACCTCTGCTGAACCCGCAAACCAGAGAAGAGCATATGTACAATAGGGCACATATTAAGACAAGAAATACCGTAGAAAGACAGTATGGTGTATGGAAGGGGAGGTTTCCTGCTCTTTCTGTTGGTTTGAGGTGTGAAGTCCATAAAGCTCTAAATATAATTGTTGCTACAGCAGTATTGAACAATATTGCAATTTCAACAAGAGAAGAAAACCCTCCGGATGATTTAATGATTCAGCACATTATCGAAGAGCTCCAGCAAGCTCGAGGTCCTGATATCGAAGATGGCGAACAATTAAATCCAGTACACCAAATGTACAGAAATGCTGGCACAGCAGTGCGCCAGGCTTTAATAAATGGTCATTTCAGGTGAGTGAAATTTATTAACTTTTAGAAAAACCACACACTTTAGCAAATTAGTATTCTATCGACCGGTCACACTCCTCATCGTCCTAACCTACTAGCACAAATGAACTAGACTTTTATAGAAAATGAAAATAAAAGTACGCTAATCTTAACACTTGCTGCTTTACAAAACCACTTAGTTTGGCCTATCTTCGTTCTTGTTCATATTTTGCCAGTATTTTAGTTTTTATTTCATAATGTTTAGTTTTAACTCTTTTATTTCCATTTCTTTCTCATGTTCCTTTCTCATTACTTCTAACTGATAATCCAACACTGAAATTCTTCTTTCACAGGCATCTGTAATTTTGTCTCTGGGTGTTGACAGTCTACGCCGACGAGATTTAGCTCTATTTGATAATACAGTATCAGCTGACGTTGAAGGTTGTACTGCTGTATGTGAAGACGGTAGGCATGGTGGTTGAGTCAATGAATTTATGGGAGGTTTGATTAAGGGATTCAGTGCTTCCGCTTGACCTTGACTTTGAGTACAAGTTTCTGCCGCGTCAACAGATGGTGCTACTACAGCTGGCAGTGTTCCTGTTTCGTGTGCTTCAGTTTCGTTACATCTTTCTTCCAGTTCCACGTCATCAAACGGAAGGACTAAAACTGAAAAAAGAAGAAAACGTGTAATTAATATGTTCAGTTGGAGGTTAACTGTTAAATGCCTGATACAAATTGCATTAGTTACCTTCATTCACATGTCCTTGGTATAAAGCATCTGAATCATGAGCGTTCATAAGTGGTGTGATGGTCGGTTGTATTAGGGCCATAACCTTTTCAGTAGTTTTAGACAATTTGGGCTTAAAGTTACCACCACCAGTTGCGTTCATCATCACTTTATTGTCTGCACATATTTTTCTTGTTTTCCTTTTCAAGTTCTCATAACAGGTCTTCAAATTTCTTTCACTCCTGCAAGAGACACCTGGAAAAAAAAAAAAAAACAAACAGAACTATTACATGCTGGAGTGACAACACTATTTTGCTTTCACTATTTATGAAATTAAGGAGCATCTACTTTTAATTATAGTTTTGAAGTAATGCTTTTGAAAATAATCTGAATTTAGAAGGCTTTAAATCGCAATAGCACAGATAAATAGAATTATAATATTCGGGTGTATTAATATTGTTTTTTCGTACAATTTTACGGGAATAAATAAACCCAAGTACTTTTAGTTGTAGTTTTGTATTACCGGTACTCGTATTGTACAGGAAATAATCTGCCATACTATATGTTCTGTTGACCAATTTTCATAACCTAACTCGAAATACTGTATTAATTCACAATAGTACAGAGAAATATAATGCTTACCTGCAATAGAATTGAATTCTTCTGCGATTTTCTCCCATGTTTCATGTTTCTGCTTTACTGTAACTCCATCTGTCTTTTTATTTTCCATGACATCTTTGTGTCTGATCACTAATTCAGCCACAATATCGGTTTCAAAATCCGAAAAATTGGACGACCTTTTCCTCTTTTGTTCATCCATGTTTCTAATAAGTACTTCCAGCTTCCAGCAAAGAATAAATTAACATTCCTCCTTCTTCTTCTCCTTCCTGAGAGGTGTGGTTCTAACAAAAGAAACACGAAATCGTCGAAGCGCGTTCACTATTCTTCGCTACCAAGTTAAACATCAGGGTAGTGTTTAATTCTACTGCCAGCTAAACACGCTTAACCAAACATTGATTAAGAATGGTGCTCCACACTTCCCTCTAACCAGTCCTTAAATTTAAACCATGTTTGCGTACACACTGGTTAGCTGAATCTTAAACGAGGTTGGTGCACTTGGCCATCAGAGTTTCGTCACCTGGAAGTGAAAAGTGAAGCAGAGGTATTCACTACCGTCCTGGATGGTGGAAAAATGTATTTATAGGATGCTACAATATATATAGACAAGAAACAGTTAAAACGGCTCCTGAGATTTCGAGCACTTTACATTAAGCACAGTGTAAGGAGATAAATGTGTACGTAGGAATGAACTTTCAATTATAAATGATATTTAAACTCAAAAGTATTGTAATTGTGCCATTTCACTGTTATGAGAAGTTACAACTGTAAGTAGAACAAAGATGGAACCCATGTATCGGGGAATAATTAACGCCGAAAGATCTGAATCATACCGCATGTGAAGACAAAAGTGCTCACATCAGGTGGGAGAGAAGAAGAAGTAAGATCCAGAAGGCAGTGAAAAGGATCGAACGGGAATATTGTTACTAACAACTATATAAAAAAAATAAGGAGAACGAGATTGGATTGCTACCAAGAAAGACACGAATTGAAGACAGAAGTAACTGTACCAAACTTAAAGACGGCACAGCAAGAAATCAGCTCCGCGGGATAGAGGAGGAATTTTAAAGCTACATTGCGAATTGAACTAGAGATTAGTAATTCCATTCAGCGATCTCCAAGAGACGTGAAGAGAGGAAATAATAGCAACAAGCTTACGTCACTGCAGTCCTTGCTGACGTACTTCACGATATTACCGAAGTGAAGAGTTACAAAGGGAATCCTACAATAACTGGAAATATAGAAGAAAAAGAATTAATCATTTCAAATTCTAAAATTACATCAAGTTAAGGAAATATCCGACTAGTAAATCAACTTTTTCAGAGGAAACAATCTTCATATTAGACAGCTTCTCACAGTTATTCTCAAAGGAAATGCTAATCAATCTTATATGCCATTCTATTCCGTCTAGACCACAGATGAACATGAAACTCTAAGGAGATGGTAAGCCAGACTGCCCAAATGGGTGCCGCGGGATGACGTGGCCGACCGAGATGACTGAGCCCAGAGGAGGAACATGTGAATATTTCCCGTCCACCAAGGGAAATAAGTAGCGACGTTTCAATATGTCCTGTCAGCTGGACATATGACGGCGACTGGAGCTGCTGAATTCAGATAGGTTTTACTTTTAAATCAGTGTAATAATGTTTGTATTTAACCGTAAATGTAGTATGGTTTATTAATTTGTTCGGTGCGAAGTGATTAAACAACAAGAGTGGTGTGATAAATTAGAATGAAGGTGGATAGGTAATCTTCAGATGTGCATAACAAATCCTTAGATAGGTAGTCATTCAATGATAAAAGCCTACGTTCGAAATATGATCCGTGTAGTGTGAAATTCTGAGTTAGTCAAAGTGACAGTAGTTGTATGATTCATAAAAGAGCGATAGATACTTGTGTACATTGGTTATAGTCAATGAATGTCAAGTTAGGAACCAACTGTAGGTTATGCTTGCTAGGTAGACAAATCTGTTTATGATAAATGGTGGTTATGACTGAATGAAGGTCATAGTATTTGGAAATGTATCCGTGAACCGTAATTAATTAATTAAAGGAAAATAAGGGCCACAATGGCAAGAAGTGGACCCGTGTTAGTGAGGAGACAGATTATGGTTTGAAAGTATAATAGTAATATTTTTAGAGAAGTTGATACGTGATTGATGATTGAGAATAATGATAGTTATTAATTCTTCGCGAGGATGAACACGGTGATGTGGCTATGTACTTAACGGTTTTCATGCAGAGTTTCGCTAATTAGGAAATGAACGTGTAGCAATTTCATGTTATGTTTATCTCACGAGCAAGCATGTAGAAATACAAATAAGATCTGAGTGACATCTGTTGGTCAGAACGCTCACTTGGTAGTGTCAACAACATTTCAGTTAGGAGGACGAACTGAACACATGTACTGTCATAAAGTTTTCTTAATACCAATTTATTCTCAGATGAGAGGAACGTAGTAATTTCTTAGGCGACATCCCATCACTGATGACCAAATGGAAATATAAAAAATGTTTTTCAACGATCAAGTTTTCACACTATGAACCACTCTTGATAGCATACTTCGGACAAGAATAGTAGGGTAGTCATTAACAAGTAGGATATCGCACCTATGTTTAGCTTAAGATGATGAAAGTATTTGGATCTTTAAATGATATATGTGTCTTACTGGTTCTGATTGAACTTTTATGAGAACTACATTGATTTGAAGGGGAAACTTATCGGAATTCATGCAGAATGAAATAGTCTGAGACGAAGAAGCATTAATATTCGATATTGTGATTTGATATGTAAGGAAACATTAGGGAACTATCCTCCCAGATTAGCATCCCTAGGTATTTATTAGTATGTTGAAGGATAGGATTATTCTATGGCAGTAAGTGAATATGAGCTCCGAGAGAGAGCTAATAGTTAATTCGGACCTCATATGTAGTAGGAAAGATTCAAATTCTTGAGATATTGCTATAAGTCTTAGAAATGCATCCTGGATACCATGAAGAAGATACCCTCAATCTATATTTTGCTTATTGGAACTCATGTTGTAAATATTTCTTTTCTTTCTTTGCTAGGGTGCACCCAAACTAATAATTTTCTTTCTCGTTACCTAGACCAATAATATATATTTATTTCTTGTTACTCAGATTAGTAAGTAACTATACAGATGAATTTTTCTTTAATCATCCAAGGAAGTTTTCAATTATTTATATGAATTTTTGGTTACCTAGGTTAGGAAAGCTTTCACCAATTTAACTATTCGAACATATTCGATTTGTTTCAATCCATTAATTGAATGCTTTATTCCAATTTAATTATTGCTTTAAGTGCCTAGAGGGAAAATTTGACATTTTCTTTTGGATTATGGGTTTAATTTGATAATTATGAGCTGGTGCATAAGAGTAGGCCTATTCAGCTTAATGATGACCTATTCAGAACTTAATACCTTGCCATACATTGCATTCTGTCCCTGATTTTGTGGGCAGACATGACCTGAGCATTTAACGTAATGAATTTCAGTAGATATATATTACAGATGATGACGATGTTAAGCAACCTTTACTTTAGAGTGCGTGGTGGACACTGGATGTGCCAAATACCAGTAGATTTTCCATAAACATTATTACGTATATCTTTGCACGATACCGCCTTTTTTTTCTTCGATTTTTCTTTCCACCCAGAAACGTGGAAATGTGGAATAAAGGGATGACATAGAGCAATTAGAGGGGAAAAGGAAATGAATAATTAAATATTAAATGGAGAAATAGGTAAATTCATGAGGTTAAGTCCATGTTCCCTCAATATAGGCCAGATAAACAGTCGACCATACAATTTCCTTTACTAGATTTTTTTTTATGGAGGATAGTCCAAGATTCGAATTCTGGATTGAGATATTGTTATAATAAATAAATATGGAAATATTAAACAGTTCTTTCAATGTGTTTGTAGTATAGAGATCTAGATTTAAGTAGATGAGAGCGATAACATCTTGATAGCATAAGGATTAGAATAAGCAACATATGAGAGTCGTTTCTATAGATGATTTAAGTAGTATTTGGCTCCGCATGGTATATCTTTCTCTGAATCGGAACTCAACACCCAAATTGTTGAAATGTTTAGATGGAAGATCTTAATTAAGCTAGCCTGGATATTATGCGTCCTTTCAGTGAGCCGGGAACGGCGCATAATTATCGCATCAAAATAGTTGTAAGTTTCCTCTTTTGACATGAGGGGGAAAATAAACTCGAAAATTGTATATTAGATGAAATCTAACACCTGAGTGACAGAAATGGGCATGAGTTATCCTGGGTTTGCACCTCGATTCACTCTCACTTAATATAGGCTACCAGCATCCTTTAGAGCAGATAACTATGACAGCTCTCGTGTGCCGTATCCACGTAGTGACAGTTCGTGGTGATCTGTTCTTTATCAAATATTTATAGAAGGTCATTGTTCATGGTGTGGGCTAGATCGTGAATCATGGGCAACGGCTGAGTGGCCTAGTAAGTGGTCCTGAGTGGCAGGATACCATTTGTTACGGAATGGGAGTGGGCATCTAGGACATATTCTAAGTCATGGCCTTCCCTCTGCTCAGGTGGCTAGAGCTATACAATCCACCGGTGTCACCTAACCCGTTAGAGGAGAGATCCTCAATTGGACTATTTGTAAGTAGGGTTGCATCTTGACTAATGAATTTATCGAGCTCAGAACATTTTAATCAAGCCTCGGACTTATGGGTGTAACGGAGTCCCACTCCCATTTGACAGGCGAGGGACTCATTGGAAACAAATTGGTGAACGAAATGGAATTCGATGGGGAGTTACCAATATTAATGGGACTTATGGAAGAAAGAAAGTAGAACTGGCTGAGTCAGCAAAGGGGATGCATCTGGATGTGTTAGGAGTAAGTGATATTCGGGTACGGGGAGATAATGAATAAGAGATTATAAATTGTACTTGACGGGTGTAAAAAAGGGAAGGGCAGAGTCTGGGGTAGGGCTGTTTTCAGGGATAATATTGCAAGCAGCATAACGCACGTAAACGAGCGAATGATGTTTATTCACCATGTGAGGATGAAGTAGACATTTTTATGAAGCATTGAGCGACATCGTAGTCAGGTTCAACAGCAAGGATAGGACAGTGCTGATGGGCGATTTCAAAGCGAGAGTTGGAAATAGAAGGGAAGGGTACGAAAGGATGATTGGTAAATGTGGGGAAGATATGGAAACTAATAGGAATGGGAAACGTCTGCCGGACTTCTGTGCTAGTATGGGTTTAGCAGTTACGAATACATTCTTCAAGCATAAGGCTATTCACCGCTACACATGGGAGGGTAGGGGTACTAGATTCATAATAGACTATATCTAACCTACTTCGAATTCAGGAAATCTGTTAGGAATGTACGGCTTTTTTGGGGAATTTTCAATAATACAGACCACTAATTTGTCTGTAGTGAACTAAGTATCTCTAGGCCTAGGACAGAGAAAGTGAAATCGGTCTGCAAACGAATAAGGGTAGAAAACCTCCAGGATAAGGAAATAAGATGGAAGTACATGGAAATAATTAGTTAGAAGTTTCGATCAGTGGACAGTAAGGAGGTTCCGGATATAGAAGGAGAATGGGTGGCATACAGGGATGCTGTAGTAGCAACCGAAAGGGAATGGCTAGAAACAACTGTGTGTAATGATGGGAAAAAGCGAACATCTGGGTGGAATAATGAGTGAGACCAGCTTATAAACGTAAGAAGAAGGCTTATGAAAAATGGTTCCAAACAAGGGCTGACGAAGACAGGGAATTGTACATAGATGAGAGAAACAGAGCGAAACACATAGTTGTTGAATCCAGAAAAGAGTCGTGTGAAGATTTTGGTAATAACCTGGAAATGGTAGGTCAAGCAGCAGGAAAATCTTTCTGGACAGTAATAAAGAATCTTGGGAGGGAAAAAGGAAATGAACAGTGTTTTGGGTAATTCAGGTGAACTCATAATAGATCCCAGAGAATCGCTGGACAGGTGGAGGGAATATTTAAAAAATCTTCTCAACGTAAAAGGAAATCTTCATGATGGTGTCACGAACCGAGCCAATGGGGAGAAGGAAAATTATGTTGGTGAAATCACGATTGAGGAAATGGAAAGGATGGTAAATAACCTCCATTGTCATAAAGCAGCAGGGATAGGTGAAATTAGATCTGAAATGGCGAATTACAGTGGGAAGGCAGGGTGAAATGGCTTCATAGAATAGTAAGATTTGCATCGAATGTTGTTAAGATACCTTCAGGTTGGACAAAAGCAGTATTAGTATATTTTCCTCCCGACCTTACTGTATTCAAACCTATTCGATTGCATCGGAGGAAAATAACATTTCCAAACCTAAGCAAAACTACGGAAAATTTCAAGCTACATAGAAAACTAAAACAGTAAACAAAATGAGAACAAATGCAAAGACCATTCTCCTATTCGGAGAAAGGATGTACAATACGTAATACTGGCAACAGGCAAAACAAGGAATGAATCAAGAATAAAAGAGAACCTATACACAATCTGTCAACACGGCAAATCAAAGAGTGAACAAAGAATAAAAAATAAAAATCTTCCTCTCATATCCTGGTAAAATCAGCAAGTCTTGATCTATTTACATTCCGTTCCACGTGCACGAGTACAGCAGCTCTTGACCTGAGTCATCTCGACAATGCTGCTCGTGACCTACCTCACTGTACAAGACTTGCTGATACACCCTTGTCATTTTACTTTGCTGAGTCACGTGCCTAACTCGACCAGCCTTCCTTTGGAAGTAACTCATGACTTATAAGATTTTACACAAATACATTCCATTTCAATTCATGTCCAATTGTCTCAATATCTCCTCTTTAACACCACATAAACACAAGTACATGTCCAGTTTCCTCAACTGCCCACTTCTTTCAATTTCTTAACACATAATTTCTTAACAGCACACAAATACCAATTTAAATTCCCTACCTATTCCATTCTTTAATAACCCGACCAATAATATTTTTTTGGTCACCACTCTGCTTAACTAACTCTTGTTGACTTTCAATCAAAAGTTTCATTCTCACTTTTCCTGTTTCTTTACATCGACCTAACAGTTGAATGTCATAATTCACTTTTCCACATAGTATACACAATGAATTATCTTTATTTTTAATCCACTCCTTATTTTTATACCGACCCAGAATCTATCACAATAATCCTCCTCTCGCAGTTCTGTCCACATTACCAATGCTTATCCTTGAGACTTGACTTGCCTTGTTAAATACACTTAGGGATGATCTCTCCCTACATTTCTCCCACTGTCATTGCCTTTGAATATTCTTGAACCTTACTAAAAACGATCTGTGCCTTCTGCTACCCTTTTTATTCCAAACCTCTTGCCATATGTATCCCTTTCCACATACCTTTTATGTTTGACAGCCAGCTCCCAGCATACACACTTTGCAGTTGTTGCTGGTAAGCTGATTGTAACACTATACTATACTATGGCTCCGGCATTTGCTGTACACTGCGGGAGTCGCATTACCTTCTTACTAAATTTACAAATAATCTGACATAACATATCTCTTCTTTCCTCTAGACCACATAGTTCTGTACCATACAGTACTCTGCTCAACACTATTGTCTTCAACACCATACTTTGGATACTATATTTTATACCCGGTACTTTGTCTCCAGAATCTTAACAACTAATAGAGCCGCCGATCCTTTCAATTTCGCTCTCTTCATTTGATCCTTCCACCCCCTCTTCTGTTTATAAGCACTCCTAGATATTTCAACTTTTCTACCTCATCAGTCCTCTGCCCCTGGTTCGCCCATTTCCTTTCCTTCTTTCTGGCCCTGTTCTTTCGAACTAACCTCACTTTCGATTTATTACCGGTAATTTTCAGGGACCACTTCTTAGCATATTCTTCAACCGTGTTCAAGCTTCTCTTTAAACCCCACCATGTTAAGGTCAATAAAATCATATCATCAGCAAAAATTAATCCTCGGTTCTCTACATCGTTTACAACCGGTGTCGCTCAGTTATTCTCTCTGTGATATTGCAGTATGTCGTTTATGAATAACAGAAATACAATTGGCGATAGCTTACACCCCTGTTTTAATCGCATATTACATACAGTAAGACGGCTTACTAAATTTCCTTCCAATTTAATGCAACAATAGACTTTCTCGTACATCGCCTCAATCGCTCGGATAATCTTTCTTGACACCCCCACCCTTCCTAATTTTTCTACAAAGGCTCCTCTACTAACTGTATCGAAAGCTTTTCAAAATCTATGGCCACTAAATATACTTTACCTCCTTTCCTATTCAGATATTTCTCCAGGGTCAGCCTGACTGGCATTATATTATCTATCGTCCTTCTACCTTTTCTGAAACCACCCTGGAAAATTAACGGTATCAACTTCTCTTCCGCCCAGTTACTCAGTCTTTTTGCTAGTACTCTTGTGTATATCTTACTCAAGGAGTCCAGTAATGGGAATTAGGAAAGATTTTGCAATACGCAAAAACGGTTGGCTGGACACCCCTGTTATGGTGAGGGATGAAAAGAGGGCTGAAAAACGGTCTAGAAGACAGGAAGGCGCGACCTTCACACCAGCTGTTACCACGCAGTGGGATTGAAAGAAAGTTAAGATGTCAGTGTGGTATAAAGGTGAATATGACGCAATTATCCGCTACAATTTTGCTCGTGGATTAACTGTTGACCAGTGCCTTTAGGAAATGGCTCCTGTGCTGGGGAAATACTGTCCACATCTGACAAAAAATTTTCTCTGCTACAAAGAGTTCCAGAGGGTAAGTTTTGGGGTTGAAGGCGATCCTCGTTCTGGGCGACCGGCTGAATCAGTGACTGAGAAAATCATTGAAGCTGTAAGGAAAAATATTGCAGCAAGAGAGGCGGTTGACATATCGGCAGGTAGAAGAGACCCTTCACATCCCTGCACCAGTTGTTCATTCAATTCTACACGACCATCTCCATGTTAGAAAGGTTTGTTTCCTTTGGGTACCCCATTCACTTTCAGAGGAGCAAAGGACACATCGAGTAAAATGGTGCCGAAAAATGCTAAAACAGTTTGAAAATGGGACTTCGTATAACGTCAAATAACATCGTTACAGGTGACGAAACTTGGCTTTATTATTACGATGTCCCAACAAAATCCCAGAACAAGGTGTGACTGTGCGAAAGTCAAGGTCAGTGAAGAAAAGGATGATTGGAGTATTCTTCACTAAACGGGGCATCCTGACTCGGGTTGTGCTAGAAACACAAAGGACGGTTACTTCGAAGTGGTACAGCGAGACTTGTCCGCCTCAGGTCATCCAGGCTCTCAAGCAGCTCCGTCCAAGGTCACGGCTCAACACTTGGCTCTTGCATCACGACAATGCTCCACCACATAGTGCTGATTTACCTCTGTAGTTACTCGGTAGATTCTTGTCACCTTTCCTTTCATAGATTGGGCATATGATCTCGGTTTGCCATTCATTTGGAAACCTACCACCCTAAAGGATCTTGTTGAATAGTTTTACTATGCCCTCTATCATCTGACTATATTTACCTATTTCTTTCCAAAACAAGTTATTGATACCATTGCTTCCACTCCCCAAATTACCCTTAAGTTTTCTATCATCCTAGTATTTTCTCTTTAGATATTTCTTTATCCAGCTCATATATCTGTACATCCATATCTCTCCATATGGCCTTTTCCTTCCGTGTATAATTCCGTCTATCCTTTCCTCCTGATAATCCTCGGAAGTAGTCCACCCATTGGCCGTACTCCATACTCGCTTTGTCAACTCTCTTCCCCCTCTTATTAATTTTGTTTTTTCTCTCCCACACCCTTACGGGTTGTTTCATCCTACACTCCTTATTTATTGCCTCTGCTTGTTCCCTCAACCATATTTTCTTCCTCTCAGCAATTTTAAGCGTGTATTCTTTCTTAATTCACAAAACGCTTCCCATTCTGCACTCCCATCATTCTTTGTATATTCTTTTAGCGACTTCATAACTATTTTCCTCATTCCATATCACTCTTTATTGTAACATCCTTCTTCCTCTCCCGTCTTTCTTCTCTTACCCTTGGCTATCTGCGCTATCCTTTTAATTGAGTACTCAATTAATTCCAGCGCTTCGTCAATATTATCTACTCTCAACGATTCCTCCCATCCACACATAATTGTTTGCAGCTCAATTTTATCAGGGCATCTAAATCCCATATTACATTTTCTGTCCATTTATATTTAATATTGTCCCCTTCTCCGGGGTCGCTCAGTCGGCGGAGCGAGAGTCCCAAAAGGGTGGACTGTTCGCAGGGCCAACTTGCTATTACGGGACCGACCTTCAGAAGATTTATATTTACAGGTCCATTGGTGACTGGATAGGAGACATAATGTGAAATAAAAATCAGAACAAATAACAACATCATTTATTAAAATACGAAAATAAAATTCAGTCTGGACAATGCACAAAAAAAAATAACATTTCCTCAACATAATTCAACTGATTATTATTCTCGTTAACAAAATGATTATGAGTCCTTGGCATGCTTAGCGAATTCATTGGATTTAATTACACCTTCAATGAACCTCCAACTGAAGCCATTCTCTGCAACATTTGATTAATCATGTAATTAGTGATACTGTCGTTATAATTGCAACAAAACAATGTTACACTGAACATGAGATAACCATATTTCATTACTTCCTTAATTTTTATGAATTACCCATCGATTAATTATTACTATAGTACATCTTTGACAAAATTTTCAGTTTAATTTACATTCGCATATTTTGAGAACATTACTTGAGAAACTATTTGGTCATACTGGTGAGAAATCCTTCCTAAATCATTTTCTCACACCTTTGAGAAATTCCTTACAACTTATTTTGGAGAAATTCCATACAAGTTACTTTTGAGAAATGCTTTACAATTTTGAGAAATTCCTTGAGAAATTCTTTAAGAAATTCTTTGAGAAATTCTTTAAGAAATTCTTGAGAAATTCTTTGAGAAATTCTTTGGCGCATTTCCCCTCTCTCGTAGATTTCGCTCGACTGTATTCCTTTATAAACCATAACGATTTCTAACTGACTAGTATTCTATGGATGGATAGAGCATCATGTAACACCACGCGTAATCAACAACAACAACATCATTATTGACTAATAAATCACATAAAAACACGAAAGAATAAGCATTCATGGAACGACATGGATAACTGTCACGTAACAACATAATCACACCAGCAGTTTATAGGCAGATTTATCACACAGTTGAAATTATCATACTTCATTATTATTATTATTATTATTCATTTATTATTATATTCTCCTCTTAAATTTTATTGAAGACCCTTATAGCATGAACCGATCATACTAAGAATTCATCAAGATTATTATTACAAGACGAAATAGGATGACGAAATTAATCTTGAAGAAATAATCATCACCACCATCATCGGAAAGATACGTCTGTGAGCCCCAGGAATGGCTAATAATAAGCAAGTCGTACATTTTTCAATATCGGTTGTTGAGCAAAGGAAAGAAATATTATTAGTCCCTAAATATAATCAAATCACCATAAATCACTATCATCACTATAATTCACCATAATCACAATGACTGACATGCACCCTAGTGGTCCCATATCGTCAATTTAATCGTAAAATCCACCATCACCAAATCGTTCAATTTTATTCTCAACAACCAGTCAAATACCCGACTTTTATTATTATTATTATTATTATTATTATTATTATTATTATTTCTCCTACTATGGCTCCTAGAATGCGTCTTCTCGATGAGCTGCTTCTAGTACACTTCAATTACCATCCCTTCTGATATCAATCATATCACATAAACTAATAGTTCATTAAGCTTTCGATTTATTAGTATTTTACTCCTATATTTAATTTCATCATCCTCGTCATGACTATTATGACCACATATTATTATTATTATTATTATTATTATTATTATTATTCTTATTTTTAGGTCTTAATCCCCATAATTGCTTTTGAAGATCTTAATTATTCACGACCTTGCAAAACTCACTGGCAACTGGGATTACTTATCACCGAATCAAGAACACAAACATTATTCCAAGAGAATGCAAAGATAGAAAATGTAGAAACCATAAATCAAAGAATGCATGAATACTCTACCATCACCATTTAAGTACATTTCAAAAGAAACTACATTCCTCTAAGCAAGAAATCAATCTACTAGTCCTCTACTGAAAGAGAAGAAATTTTACAATGGTACTTATGTTCCGATGGAAATCCTTGGCGTCGGGATGCAGCTATGGGCGTCGGCGTCCTCTTCTTCCACTATGGAGGCTTATAGACGGACAAGTTCATCTCGCTGGCGTGCACACTTTGGCTTAACCCATCTTGACTACGGCTACGTACAGCAGCGTTGAATCACTCCAACAACGTTCCAGAAAATTCCAGGAAATTCCTCTCGTTCATTGCATGCTGTCGGCTAGTCTTCACCGAAGTAGCTGAAACTAAAATTTTATATCAGAAAATAGGATTCACACTAGTTGTATACCACTAAATTATTTACGACACTTAACTGGCACAATGATGTACACTCAGGTTCAGTTTTACCCCAAGCTTCGAATTCTGAACACATTCACAAGCTTACAGTAAGTCTTGAAGCTGACGGAACATTATTACTGGTACTACGAAGTTGTATAGGCCAGGTTTCCTCTCGAATATTCACTTCATATAGTTCACTTCCCTTATAATTTCCAATTAAACATTCCATAGATTTCTACTGCAACACTCTGCGTAAATGAGCGCACGAACTATCTGTGGTTTCGCAAGTTCCACCCGGTGAAATGTGCGCCTGTTACAACCTCGCTATATACTGAATTGGGCTGGCGAAAAGTTGAACTAGCACTCAAATAAAACCGTGGTTGTGCCATACAAGAAATGGACAGTTAATATCACTATCCGCGAACATTCATCTTCTCCCTGAAGGTTAAAATTATACGACGTTCTTCCAGAAGACTGTATTACTTAACTTCTTAGAGACTCTTCTGTTCGATTCTCCCTTCGAGACTGTAATGTTCTCTTCAACTTTTCCTTAGAGACTCTGCTTCCACTTCTTTCTAGAAGGATATTAAGACCTTCTAGTACCTTCCTCGATTTTCATTGGCTGTTGACCTTCTTGTGACGTGATTCGTCCTTCACACCGGCAAGAAGATTTCTCCAAGATATCTTTCCCCTCTCGGCTATCGGCTACTAGGTGACGTAACTGCGCCACGTGGCGACCTTCACCGGCTTGTTGACCTAGTTCGCACTCGTCCGCAGCGGCACGGCACGGTAACAGCGGATGCATGCTCACTTATAAACCAATGTTCTGTTATAAAAATTACTCCAGCTTCCCCAAAATAAATCAGGCACCATTTAAACGGGTACAATATATCTTCTGCCCTTCTCAACACTCCTATTTTTCTCTCCATCCTTTACCTCTCTCTCACTTCTATCATCACCCAAATCGGGGCATGTTGAGATTCAACCCAGTCCCAATTTCGATCCTCTTAATTCTCCTAAACATGACTTCCGAGCGTATTACTAGATCTACGACACTTCCACCCTGTGTTGTAATATACGTCAACTTCCCTTTTTTATCTCCTTCCCACCAACCATTCAGAAATTAAAATTTGCCTGCGGCACATAATTCTAAGAGTTGTAACCCATAACTGTTTCTTTCTTTATCTTCGCTTCATTTTCCTCCCCTCGTTTACATTTCACCCGCTTTGCAGAATATTCGACAGAGATCAGCTATCCTAGCGTTCCAATAACCAAATAGCAGCATTGCATCTTCTTCATATTCCCCCTATGACAGTTACATCCGCTATTAAATTCTCAAAAAATGTAACATTAGCGTATGTGGAGCTCTTGGGGTGACAGTATGTAAAGGCCAAGCAGACATCCTTTACTCTCCCTTTCTCACTCCCCATATTAAATCTGACCCAGACCACCTCTTCCATCTCCGTCTCAATGTCTTCGATTAGCTCATTAATCTCTTCCTTTATGAAAACCACTATCCTCCCCGCCGTCCTGCCCTTGGTCCGCTCTTTTCATTTAGATTTGTGCTTGACCACAACCTCCTCCACATTAACCCACATTAACACCTCACCGGGCGAGTTGGCCGTGTGGTTAGGGGCACGCAGCTGTGAGCTCGCATCCGGGAGATAGTGGGTCCGAACCTCACTCTCGGCAGCCCTGAAGATGGTTTTCCGTGATTTCCCATGTTCACACCAGGCAAATGCTGGATCTGTACCTTAATTTAGGCCACGGCCGCTTCCTTTCCATTCATAGGCCCTTCCTACCCCTTCGTCGCCATAAGAACTATCTGTGTCGGTGCGACGTAAAGCAAATAGCATTAACACCTCCCTATTTCTAACCACGTCTCTAGGAGCGCCACAATGCCAGCAGTAAAAGCAGTAAATGCACCTATCTACAGCTAGGGAACAGAAAGGATTGCAACAACAATTGAGGTATTTCATTAATTAGTATACCAGGAAACGTATTCACTGGCATCTTGGAAGGGAGGGTGCGATCAGTGGTTGAGAGGAATTTGGATGAAAACCAGTGTGGTTTCATACCACAGAGGGGCTGCCAGGATCAGATTTTCAGTACGCGCCAGGTAACTGAAAAATGCTACGAGGGGAATATACAATTGTGTTTATGTTTCTTAGATCTAGAGAAAGCATATGACAGGGTACCGAGGGAAAAGATGTTCACCAAACTGGGGGACTACGGGATCAAGTGTAGATTATTAAAATCAATCGAATGCATTTATGTTGACAACTGTGATACAGTGAGAATTGATGGCAGAATGAGTTCTTGGTTCAGGGTACTTAAAGGGGTTAGACAGGACCGTAATTTTTCACCTTTGTTGTTCGTAGTTTACCTGGATCATCTGCTGAAAGGTATAAAGTGCGAGGGAGGGATTCAGTTAGCTGGAAATGTAGTAAGAAGTCTGACCAATGCTGATGACTTGGTCTTAATGGTCTTATGCCGAAAAACCTGCAGTCTAGTATCTTGGAACTTGAAAATATGCAATGAGTATGGTATGAAAATTAGCCTTTCGAAGACTAAACTGATGTCAGTAGGTAAGAAATTCAACAGAATTGAATTTCAGATTGGTGATATAAAGATGGAACCGGTAGATAATTTCAAGTATTTAGGTCCCCAGATGGGAATATAGTAAGTGAGATTGAATCAAGGTGCAGTAAAGTTAATGCAGTGAGCTCGCAGATGCGATCAACAGTATTCTCTAAGAAGGAAGTCAGCTCCTGAACGAAACTATCTTTACATTGGTCTGTTTACAGCTCAACTTTGAAGTAACAGACATGAAAGTAGCGAGAATGATTGCCGGTACAAACAGGTGGGAACAATGGCAGGAGGATATTCGGAATGAGGAGATAAAGGCTAAGTTAGGATTGAAATCGATGGATGACTCTGTACGCATAAACCGGCTTTGGTGATGGGGTCATGTGAGGCGAATGGAGGAGGATAGGTTTCCTAGAAGAATAATGGACTCTGTTATGGAGGGTAAGAGAAGTAGAGGGAGACCATGACGACGATGGTAAGACTCAATTTTTTGCTGTTATGTGCTTTACGTCGCACCGATACAGATAGGTCTTATGTCGACGATGGGATAGGGAAGGCCTAGGATTGGGAAGGAAGCGGCCGTGGCCTTAATTAAGGTACAGCCAGAGCATTTGCCTGGTGTGGAAATAGAAAACCACGAAAAACCATCTTTTGGGCTGCCGACAGTGGGATTCGTACTCCCTCTATCTCCCGGATGCAAGCTCACAGCTGCGTGACTCTAACCGCACGGCCAACTCGCCCGGTGAGACTCAGATTCTAACGATTTAAAGATAAGAGGTATGGAACTAAATGAAGCCACAGCACTAGTTGCAAAAATTGTGGATTGTGACAGAGGCTTGGAGACTTCACGCTGAAAGGCATAACGGTCTATAATGATGGTGTATTGTGACAGTATGCTTCGTATGAGAAGACAACGTATTGATTTATTCGAGTTTACGACACCTGGTCTCTGTCTTCGTGCGCCTTGACCATGACAAGTGAGGTTTTACTTGTTTTATTGATGCAGCGCTATCTGCAGAAATTACGAATGCATGTGCCAAAGTGAAATTAGGTCACATAGTAGTAATGAAGTCACATCTCAATTACAACATTAGATGATAACCTATGCCTAATATTATGACAATTTACGTGTGTATTTAGTGTTTATTAAATCAAACAAGAATGCAGTATCTGAATTGAACATGTACTTCCGCTAAGTGGTGGAATGTGCTCTACTTAACCAGGAGCAGTGAATGCGCTCACTCTTACTCTGATCCGAACCGTCAGTACGAACTATCATTCCGATCCAGACAGTCGCAACGAGTTCCCATTCTAACTTTGGCCGTCGCAGTGGACAATGAAGCGACCAGTTCGACGCGCGACTGGAGCTTATGGAAGTATGCTTGCCTCCACGACTTAAATATAAAGTTATTAAACCAACATACGTCGAATGTTATTAATCACTTGTGAGAAAGTACATATCATTTTATAATGTTGAAATAAACTGCGTCCAGGATTATTTTTAATTGTCTCGTTCAAGTTTCCGTGCATTAGTACGGAACTACTGTCGTGTGAAGAGGACCTCTACAGTCATCGAAATCGGCGTGTTCAACATGCATTCCACTATGAGCTGCTAAATGATCAGACCGTCGCCAACGGAGGAGAAATGCAGGGGCACCCGCCTTTAACATGTCAATTAAGGACGACTTCTCATCACTCAACATGAAGTCGATTACATCTTATACTAGATATCTGTTCAATGTAGTTGTACATTTTCGTTACTTATGTCACGTGGTTTCGTAGTTAATCACTTGTTTATTTCCTTATATTTCTTCTATTAATTACTTCTCCAGATGAAATGAAATATGTTGAAATGCGGATTTCCTTTTGAATATTTTTGTCATATGGAGTAGGACGTTTTTCTAACCACGTGTTACGTTCTTATGACAGTGGTGAATCACTGACAGTTTACCCGTGTGTCATCTCGGTCATCATCAAACATTTAATGAATGTTATGGTATTTGTGACTTGACAAGTGTAATCTGAATCTAATATGGTAATATTATCCATTTTCGAGTGATATTTCGTTAATATTTTGGAGCTTACATTCACGCCTCGAGGTGATTGTACTTAGTGTCATCGAGATGTTAATTCAAATATCAGGTAATCATTCAGTCTTGGAGTACTTGAGTAAAAGAGTATGACATTAAATGTTAGATTGGATCTTCGATATCGATTCCGACAAATTGAAGTTTATTTCATTTGTGCTACTTTACGTTATTTCTGACCACGTGTTTTATGTGAGGTACTGTAATGGATTACAGTAATTGATGTTGTGAGAGTTGACGGGCTAGGCGGGTTCTGGATCATTAGTCAGCATATTCTCTGCCGAGGCCATTGACCCAAGGTAGTGTAAGTATGCCGGCTGTGAACCAAGGTCATTGACCCCTAGTATAGTAGTTGTACAATGCCGATTCGTAGATTTTTGCATTAGAGAGTAAGCCTAACCTCACAATTGCCATCCTGAAGGGGCCTAACGTCAGTTTTACAGCAAGTTGCCCCTCCTGACGTGGATTTACATAAGAGAACATGCCTGACCTCACAGTCGCCATCTTGGAGGGGCCTAACATTAGTTTCACGGGAGATACCATTCCCCACGTGGACAGTCGCCATCTTGGAGGGTCTAATCTCAGTCTTACGGGCAGATGCCCTTCCCGACGTGGACAGTAGCTATCGTGGAGGGGCCTAACCTCAGTTTTACAGGCAGATGCCCTTCCCCACGTGGACAGTCGCTATCTTGGAGGGGCCTAACCGCCATCTACCTTCTCACCAGGCTGCCCTTACCGACGTCAATTGCACAAGATGGCGGCTATACACGGAATCTTATGGAGAAAGCTGGTTCAGATGTTACTGCGCAAAATGGCGGCTATACATAGGCCCTTATAGAGAATGCTGGCTCTGGGAAGACATAGGATTTACATAAGAGAGCATGCCTAGACGGCCTAGGGCCGATTGCGCAAGATGGTGGCTATACATGGCTCTTATGGAGAAAACTAGCCCAGAGCCTACTGCGCAAGATAGTGGCTATACATAGGCTCTTATGGAGAAAGCTGGCTCAGCGGAGACATAGGATTTAAGGAGACGGCCTAGGGGCGATTGCGTAAGATGGCGGCCATACACGGGCTGTTATGGAGAAAGCTAGCCCAGAGCCCACTGCGCAAGATGGTGCTTATACATAGGCTGTTATGGAGATAGCTGGCTCAGGGAAGACATAGGATTTAAGAAGACGGCCTAGGGGCGATTGCGCAAGATGGCGGCTATATACGGGCTCTTGTGGAGAAAGGTAGCCCAGAGGTTACTGCGCAAGGTGGCGGCTATGGAGAAAGCTGGCTCAGGGGGACATAGGACTTAAGGACATGGCTTAAGGGCGATTGCGCAAGATGGTAGCTTTTAGCCAACATAACCACGTGGAGCGCGGAATTTAAAATCTACGTGCTTTTGACAGCTGCCATCTTGACAGGTCATAACCACGTGGACGGAGGTCAACTCAATCCCTCCTCCTCCTCCTCCTCACAATTAGGGAGGTCAGCTCATTCCCCTCCTACCCCTCACAGTTACGGAGGTCAGCCACGTTCCTCCTCCTCCTCACAGTTTTACGGAAAGATGCCCCTTCTGCGCTAGATGGCTCTCCTCCCCCTACTATCTACACCGTCACTAAGGCTTTACGTCTCTATCTGACACGTGGCCGCTTCTCCTGAACAAGATAAAACATGTTGTTAATCAATCCTGTTACAGATAACAGGAAAAATCGCATTGTGCTGTGCTCCTCTACCAAGAGCAACATTTTTTTGTGTGTTTAGAACACACGCATATACATAGTCTGTCGTTACCTTACAGCAAAGTTTTGGAATAATTAGAATACATTCCCTATCGTGTTCTGAACAGAAAAAACACCGTGCGCTAAGGCTTTTAGTTTCTAACGGACGCATAATGACCAGTATCTCGCTGTACAACTAAAATGAATGAGCAGTACCGCTTGGATACAACTAGAGAGAATGACCAGTACCTCGCTTCCGATAGAATATGCTGTAACGTGGTGATACAACTAGAGAGAATGACCATGGAATATAGCTAGAGAGAAGGAGGGAACGACCAGTATCTCTCTCCCGAGCGAATGTCCGGTGCCGCATGGAATACAACTAGAGAGAATGGCCAGTACCTCGATCCCGAGGTAATGTCGAGCAACGCATGTAATACAGCTAGAGAGAATGACCAATACCTCTCTCCTTAGAGAATGACCAGTACTGCATGGAATACAACTAGAGAGAATGACCACTACCTCGTTCCCGAGAGAATGTCCAGTACCGCATGGAATGCAACTAGAGAGAATGACGAGTACCTCTCTCACTAGGTACAGCACGAAATACAACCTATGAGATGGGGCCGTATGTAACCCACGGTCGATTCCCACTAAGAACAGGAATTTTTACCTAACGGCTGGTTCGTGCAGGCCTTCGGGCTAAGCAGCGGTCACTTGGTAGGCCAAGGCCCTGAGGAGGTGCATGTGTACAGACCCTTTTGTAAAACATCACTAACCTCGCCGGGGTAAGAGGCAGTGAATATTACGTTCGGCTTAGCCTACCAAGCGGCTGATGCTCATCCCTTGGCAACTGCTGCTCGGAGGGTACATATGATGATTTTTATTATTATTGGTATTATTGTTCCGGGGTATTTGTGGAACGCTGAGATGGTGAAAGACGGTGCAGGCTTGAGTGGGTCTAAATACAACATCAAGAATTGAATTAAAACTTTAACAAAGGTATTTCTTTAGAATTTCAACAAAAAACAAATTTCCACAAGGAGAAATAACAATCGCGTACAATGCCAATCCTGAAACGAGATTTGGAAAAATACAAGATTCAGAACCTTAGCAATTTTGCGCTTCAAACTCCTAGTTTTACAATTCCAGAGATACCGGATCCAGTTTACAAAACTTCAATTTATTCTAGGGCAGAAATCCCCTAATTCAAGAGCACTTGCTCCCTAAATACAACACCTAGCCTTCCAGAGGCACTCTTTACTCTTACAAAACTTTGAAAAGAGCTAACAGACTCTCAGTTTCTTACGGCCCACTCAAGGAAACATTACATCAAAATCTTACACTCTCTGGCCTCACAAGGCACGAATTACAAAAGGGAAATAGTTTAACACAGGGATATCTGGTACCTAACCTACAGGGCCTTTGCGAGATAAAAACAGGTTAAATAAACGTCCCGAACGCAACAAGAATGGAGGCATACACTGCACTCCAGATAATGAAGTATTAAAACCTACAGGGCTCTCGGCTGATGAAACAGGGGCTATTCCCAAATTACTGAGGTGGCTCGTATGGAAATAACTGTAATACATTACAGAAAAAAAGGGGTTGCTAAAACGCAGACACCTCAAACCAGGATGAAGGGGAGCTCGAGTGGGGAACACTCTCTATCCCCGATTTACAGTTAAAGATTTTATGAAGTTTTACATTAGCCGAAAGAAAATTTACATTTTAGAAAGGAATAGTTACGTAGTTAAGAATTCGGACCTTCCCCTCGAATAAAGCTGCGGAGGTAGCTACAGAAAAGAGAATTTATGTGGCCATCCTTGTAGGTGTACTGCCTTAACACACACACACACTTTGAAAGAAGGTGATCAATTGACAAGGATACGTGAAAAGCAGCAGTTTATATACCCTCAGGGAAGGTTCGAGAGAATTCAAGACTAAACCGGCCACACCCTCTCAAAATTTATTGGCAAATTCAAAGTGAACAAGAAATGCGGGATTGGTTAAAAATTAATTACAAAATTTCCTGATTGGCTAGATTCAAAACTGGCGGAAAGAAAAAGAAGTGTTGCCAAACCAAAAATAAATAAACATAGATTCAGCTATGGAAAACCTAGGAATACGCAACTTCTTTAAGTTATAAGTTCTTCAAGCTTGCACCAGAGTGCATGATCAGAGTTTTTTGGTAGTGACATCTGTGGAAAAATGTTCAAACTTCTTGATGTATAGCAAAACAAACCAAGGAAAAATTCAATCATTTTAGGAAACTTAACGATAACACAATTAATTAATATTCCAGTAGTGACATCTTCTGATTAAAGTTCCAAATTCATGTAGTATCAGTTTCAACTTTTGTTCGATAGATGAGTTTATCAAGGCGCTTATTTTAAATGAGCGGGGTTGAGGTGTACCTGCCGGTACACTTATTATTATTACTATTATTATTATTATTATTATTATTATTATTATTATTATTATTATTATTATTATTATTATTATTATTATTATTATTATTATTATTATTATTATTATTCGAGGTGTCTCTGAATAGAATATGTACTGTAGGTAAGGCAAAAGTACGCTGCATGTTCCCCGTAAGGTCAGAGCAAAGCTGACAAATCACATCCGGTGATGCCAGCAAACAGACTCTTGCACGTTACTACGTCCATTTCTATCGCTTCAGGCAGAGAGCACACACCAAGTTTTAATATACGATTTAATCCCTTCCTTTTCACATGTATCTCAGGTAATAAAAAATGTTTTATCTGTTATTAAGTGTTTGGAGAATTAAAAACTCGTGTCTTTTACGCGTAGTGATAAAATGTACGTTGTGTAAGGTTAGCTCACAGCATTTGCTCGTCCTACAGTCAATTCCGTATTATTGCGCGTATTCGGTTTTTGCAATGGACAGTGTTGCGTGTTATATCACCAAAGAAGTGTACAAACGAGTATAAGGTGTAGTGCGTTAGTAAACATGTCTGTTGTTATCTTATGAGTATCAGTGTTCGAATCCATTACAGTAATATAAAGAGATTTTTATAGTGGTTATGTTTTGGTATTTTTATTCTACTACTAGCTGATGTACCCGTGCTTCGCTACTGGATTCTCAGAAAGACTGACTTTGTGGTTTTCCTAACTAAAGTCAACATAGGTCATTACAAAACCGTCAGTAGGAAAGTAGCGATTAAAAGCAATACAATAAGAGTTTTGTCTGTACATTGCTCAGAATTTAAAAAGGTTGGTATTTCTGTATCAGTCGTGTCCACAGTAACAAAGACATGCACTTTCTAATTTTCCGAAATTTCTTCCTGTCTGGCTATTTGTATGTATTGCTTTTAATCTACTATCGGCAGCAGAAGTTAAACATAGGCAAGAAAATTAAAGGCAACACCAAAGTAACACATTAATATCAAACACTTCCCGTTACTTTAGTTAAGACCAGCAGTTACCCAGAGAACATGAACCAAATAACCCCCGGTATGGCAATAAGTTGTTTTAACACTACCAAAGAAAACAAGAGGTTCATTGAGAACAAGGTGCATATTACTTTATTCAATAAATATAGGTTAAAAGGGAGACTTGATTAGTATAAAATTAAAAAATAAACGTCCTCGAGATGAAACCATAAACCAATTAAAACAAATAAAGCAGTGATGTATTAATTTAAAGTGTTCGGCCGAACGAAAAGGAAAAAAAGAAATAATAGATTTTCTTTTTTAAACTCCTCCAAAAAACTTGAGCACCTGTTTTACAATAAACCTGAAACCATCCTGTTGCTCAAGTTATTCTCTTCCATAGTTTCAAGCAATTTAATTTTCTTTTATTATTATTATTATTATTATTATTATTATTATTATTATTATTATTATTATTATTATTATTATTATTATTATTATTATTATTATACTTGAACAGCACCAACAACCATCACAGAGATTCCACCAGAATTCAGTTCGTATCTTACTGCCGGAAAACGTAGTTAAACATACAACCCGATAGGAGGGCAGAAAAACCAACCCCAGCAAAATAATGAAGGGAAATTAAGAAGGAAAAGGTAAGGAAAACAAGTTAATACACCACCGAGATGTAGGGACCACCAAACATATATAATTAAAATCCAACGCAAAGACCGCGAGCCACCCATAATAATAATAATAATAATAATAATAATAATAATAATAATAATAATAATAATAATAATAATCAACCCAGCCGATTGCTATGGTAACGACAACACATCGAGCATCCATAGGGACCAATAATATCAAAACAAGTACAACAATGGTACATACACGGGGGAAAGAAACCCCAAAAACACAATGAAAAATGAACACTACAAGATAAAATTAATTAACCGCAATTAGAATGTGGCAGAAAAACATTTCACTGAAATTCATGTGAAACCTCTTGTGCTCTATAATTTATAAACAGAGTAGTTACCTTTCCAATTATGCATACCGAAAACGTTAGATAAATATAAACCAATTTGCCTTTTCAAAACAAGAAGAAATGCGAAATCATAATACTTATTTGGAAGTAACCTTCTTAAATTTCACAACCCACACTTTTCAGAAACAGTTAGGAGATATTATCAAGATACAATAAAGGAACCCGATTTAATGAATACCCTGACTAAAACCAAAAGAATGCGAAGATGGACGCTCTAAGAAGTTCTTCAGACACGAAGTTTTGTACGTCGTCTTCCATAGAATCCAGAGGCCAAAAGGAATAGAATTGTGAAGAGACTTACATGTTGGTTCAAGCTGCAGCAAACACGTTACCATAGTCTACTCATACTCACGTAGAGGCACTAGTAGTTTACCAAATCTAGAAGAAAAATAAATTAATAAGAGGACGTTCATTTTGAAAAGGTTAAGAAGTTTTCTGAGGGAAAGCCCTCACACAAATTCCAACTACCAGGCTCCATGTCGTATATGGGAACGAAATCCTGGAGCGGAGCAAACACACGTCCTTCCTTCATCTTACACAAGGCACAACTCATGGCGGCGCACACCAATAATCAGCATGGCCCCACCGAGCGGAAAGAGAAAGTAATAGACTCGTCCTCAAGAAGACACTATAACCTAGGGCACGGAATCGTACCAGACCAATTTTAAGGATTCCAAGAGAAAACATCAAAGCGATATAATCTCATGGTGACAATGACGAAAATGGTATCAAATAAACAATGTGGGGAAGGCCACGTAGAAAGTACTAGTTGAATACAGTTCGGAAATAATTTCCGAATGACACCAATTTCTATAGCACGAATGCAGATTTTGAAATATGGTTGGGGAGAGTTAAAACTCGTCACCAACGTGACAGCCTTCCTCCCAGAAACCACACGTAATCCTCTTACCATACAGTGGTCAAACAATCAAGGAAATTATTTAGTAGTACCAATCACATGAGAGAAGGCCACTGAACTTTTTTTTACCACGCTTGCAAGATGCATAACATACCACCATTCTCATAGTACTTACACCATTTACAATGTGAAACAACGTGAAATTTTCAGCATACTTTGTAGACGAAATTCAAGTTCATAATTTACATAACCTTTTTTTTGAACCATTCGCGCATCAATATCTTTTTCCTTTTGAATACAGAGTTCCTTTAAGAAAGTTCTACAATACACATCCTTGTAGTTCGAGATATTTTGTTGAACCAAATTAATGCTAAACTACATGTTAAAGTTCAGTAGATTTCAGTTACTTACGAGGTAACACATACTTGTGTTTCACTCGGATTCGGTTGAAATTTGGTAAGAATATTCGTGGGAGGCAGTAGAATGCTAAGGTGAAGACTGCATGTCCCCAGCGAAAGTTTAAACGCCAAAATAGAACAAATAAATAGTCGTAAAATTAGAAGTGCCGCGGGAGTATCTGGGTGTGGCGGAGAGATAGGGAGGAGCGAAGCAGCGGACGTTAGCAGCGTATAGGCGGGCTGCTCGCTCGAGTCGAATGAATGACCACCCACTCCCACCCTTCCGGCCACTCTTCTTCACTACACCGCACTTCGCACATACCTCGTATCTTCCCGATTAGAAACGTCAAAGCAGATCAAGAGGTACACATTGATTAGTCGTCCGAAGAGACAACGTTCTTACAATGACAGGTAAAATCTGACGTTCTTATAGTCATTTTTATGAATTGTGACTGTATATTTACTTTAACTATGTATGGTGATAATTGATTTTTTACACCTAGATGCAAAAAACGCCCACTACAGAAGTAATGAAATCCGTGGAATGTAGTAGTGTGCCTTCAGAATTGTTTTGCAGAGTGTGACAAAAAAGACACCCCATTTTCTGAAGATGAAAGGAATTTGGGATTGGAATTATGTCGTAAGTAGATCAATGTATTTATATATATTTATTTTTACGAGAAAAACAAGCGTTCACAGGAATTGCGTTCTTGTCTCCGTTTTACAGGTCTAATTGCCGACAGGGTTTTGGATACCGATGTGACAGTGGAACTGGATTGCACACTGGATATGTCGGATGATGACTTTGATTTCCAGGAAGACAATATTGAAACACCGTTATTTGACCTCGTCTCCAAAAATGTTGCTTCTAACACCCATCCACAACAACGGCTGAACGATGCCTAATCCCAATAACTTATAAGAAGAAGGTCGTCGAATATTGGCGAAACAAAAGTAGAAACAGAGGAGCTTCGCATCAGTGAAACACAGGTTTTGTAAATTAAAGTTCCGGCAAAAGCTTTACAGGTGGGAGCAACAACTGGTATAATGGAAAAAAATTGTTACGAAGAAGACTTATCAAAAGTTCAAAGAAAGTAGACAACGAAACAAAATTGTTCACGATATAAATATTAAAAAAGGGGCCTTCAAGTACGCTCGTCTAGTTAACTACGACACGTTTCGAGCGTTTCATTCCTGGGTAATGAGTTTTAAAAGGAAATTCAAAAGTGGATCAAGAAAAATTTGCAAATTCGTATCTAAAATGTACCAATTTGAACAAGAAGATACTAATTGTAACGCGACGCTGTTGAAGAAGTGTCGCAATAAATAGAAAGTCACGGCCCAGAGTGCGTGTTTAATACTGATCAGTCTGGTTTTCATGAAGAGTTCCATTCTGGTAGGACCCATAATGAACGAGGAGAAAAAGTCGTATTAGCGGAAGCACAATGTATGAATTCACTAACTCATAGCTATACAATACAGCCAATAATTTCGCCAGATGGACAACTTCTGCCGAAGTTGCTAGTGGTGTTGAAATAAAAATGGCAAATTTGGTCCTAATATAGAAAAAAACTATTTACCGCACCAAATGCGTACACTTTGCCTTCAAAGTCTGGAAAACTGACCAAAGAACTTGTACAGAAATGGTTACGGGATGTTTATTGTGAGCTAGTACCAGAGTACAGTGTTTTAGTTCTCGATTCCTGGACCGGAGAGAAAAAGAAAATATTTTAATGCTAAAATTGGGAGCAAGAAAATAATTAATGTTCAAACAATTCCGAAACGAGCCACTGGACTTATCCAGCCGTTAGATGTTTTGAGTTCCGCATTTGGAAGACTCTTATACGTATTTTGTACGATTTAATTTTGTTAAACTCGTTAGACATCGAGGTACATTTAAGGAACAACATTATGATTACTAAAACTATCTTCTCCAAACTGTTCAATTAACGTACTTTCAATATAGTCATGAATATCGTCTACTGAATAACTACCTGAAGGTAGCGTTAGCACATACTCATCGTAATAGAACTTGTTTACACCATCACGCACATTTTAGACTTTATTGTAGCTTTCAAACAATACTAGTCCAAGACTATGTGGCTGATAGCCAAGTTCGATCGGCGGATTAAAATAGACGGTCGTTTCAGGTCCTTCTCAACGTACAGAAAACGTTCTTTCACTGTTAGTCATCACGAAGACACTAATGCTCTTTCTCTACTGTCTGAGTTTGATATAAGAACATAAGACATAATCGTCCGCACATGCGTGTATTAAATTTTTGCACACGGTTTTCATTGTAAACAATGTCTGCATTGCTTCCGAAATAACGTACGAGCTCAAAGGGAGGAGGTAAGTCTCCATAGCTATCAAAATATCATACTTTAGATTTACGTTTTACATTAGCAACGTAATGAGTTTCAGGTCCGCGACTGCTGTCCAAGTTAATTACGGCACTTTCACGTTCACGTGGGTACGCTGGTAGTTGATCGCGCATATACATACCTCGAAAATAATGAATTCCTAGTTGTTTAGCAAACGTAAAAACTTCATCATGCGTTAGAGCTCGATATGGCAGTGCATTCAGTAGACGTTTCTTGGAGAAGTGTAGAAACCACGCCCTTTTTTGTATGGTGCTAGCTTCATGTGCACACCATTGCCTCGTAATGCAATTGCCTCCATCGTCTTGGTATTGCGTTCACTTTCTTTCAACTGTTGTTTCGCTTCTTCTACAGCTTTAACAGTTCTTGCTACAGCACTTGCACCACCCAGTAATGACCCTAAAGCTGCTAGGCCAGCAAACAGCGCAGGAAGAACTCCTCCTCGTTTTGGTACAGAAATAATTCGTGCACATTTACTAAATTTTGCTCTGCACTTTGGAGAAATTCTCGCTCTTGCTGCGCGTAATGCCTTAGTAATAGCTCCAAGAGGATTGTATTCCCCTCGAATAGCTTTTTGTGCAGCCTTTATAACATCTTTCTATCCAACAGTTTTTGCTTTCTTCTTCTTCTTCATGTCGTTTGGATATCGTTGTTTCACCATATGTACACGACCTTACTTTGCAAGAGAAAATCATAAACTAACCGTTACCTCTTGTTTCGTTTAATATATATATATTACTATTGCCTACTTTATGATTCAGTTATCATGAAGATTATAAATCAGCAAGACACTGTACCTGTTAGGGACATTGTGCCACATCTCCTACCTAGTTCTAGTACAACTACAAGAAAACGTCACGGAACTTTGTTTCCTTTTTTCGATGTGTTATATCAGGCCCATCGGGATGCGGGAAAACAAATCTTTTACTTACATTTATTACTTCTGTAAATGGTATACGCTTCGAGAATATTTACATTTTTGCAAAGCCACTCTATCAACCGCTATATACTATTCTGCAAACTGTAATGCACGATCTAGTTAAAGATGGAATAAGATATTTTAAATTTAATTCGCATGTGCAAGTACCATCACCAGACGATGTGCTTCCTAATTGTCTTATGATCCTTGACGATGTCGCAACAGAACAGCAAAACGTTATTCGTACATTCTTTAGTATGTTGATTGCATCTATTTATGCCAAACCTATTCTCGCGTGCCTAAGCAGTTGATACGCGATAACGCAAATGTTATTGTGCTCTTTCGGCAAGATGAGCGCAACATGCAACATGTATATAACGATCATGTTAACATTCGATAAGTTTAAACGTATGTGTGCTACATGTTGGTCATTGCACCGTTACAGCTTTTTAGTTATTGATAAACAAAGTGATGTTCAGCATGGACAATATCGCACGGGTTTCGATCATATACGCATTAACACAGAATTACAGTAACTACTTGATTAAAAACCATCATCATGTTAACATCTAGCAAGGAGATTACAAAACATATCATTCAAGCTCGAATCAATATTTGACGGAAATTTAAAGAGCTTAAACGTATTCAAGCAGACACGGATTTATTTTTTAAACACAACTAAGTACACCACTCAAAGAAATTTTAAATTCTACTTCATTGCCGCAGTCTACTTCAAGTTTTGCTTCAATGCAAACATCATATCACGAAGAGAAGCATGAAGAAGACGAAAAGCATGAACAAGATGAGGATGAGAAGAAGAAAGATGTAGATCAAGAAGAGGAGGAGGAGGATAAGGAAGAAGAACTTAAAGATACATCACCATCTAAGCGTGTTGAGTTTTTAACTACAGATGTTATTGCTGAAACACCTACTACATCGACGCAAGATCTACCATCTTTGTCTGAGGTTATGATTACGCCAGAGTATCGTAATAAGTTTAGAACTTTTATTCAAGATACCTATGGATCTCTCTTTGCACATTATATTGAAGAACATTTTACAGGACAAACTGACACTACCTACGGTATTCGCTACGAAGATGACTGTTTCTGGATAGGAAATTCAAATGTTAAGATTATTAACAACAAATTGTAAAAAGTGTTACCTATAAACCTACGAAAGGACTCTTAGAACATCTTTTCTCACGAATACCTGACAAGGATAATTTTACAATATGATCTTAAAAAATAAAAAGCAGTAATTTTTGCTACTGACGCAACACGACGTAATTACAAGAGAACAGAAGCTGTAAATGCATTTAGGAGTTACAAGTATCGTGAGTTTATTTCTAAGCTGTTTCCGACTGCACGTAGTCTTGATGTTATCTACAAGCCTTTGTTGCCGTATGTGGACGGAAGGTACTGGAATGACCCAAACTTACTCGTTGAACGATTACAACCGTTAAGAGCTTCGCAAGATGCTGGTCACACAGGTCATGAATCAGAAATTATATAAATAAAAAGAGAATTACGTCATGCCGGTATTATTTTGTAATGGCTCGTCAAGAGAAGATCTCACCTGTAAAGGTAGACATTGCCTATGAGTTACATAAACCAGCACGTCGCACCTACTGTCGCAGACGCGTTATTACAGTAGGAAAAGATGATCTCTGGCAAGCATACTTAGTAGAAATGCCTCTAGTAATAAGGGGTATAAGTATCTACTTACTGTTGTCGATGCGTACTCGAAGTTTGCTTTTGCACAACCCGTGCGTTCTAAAACAGCAGCTCAAGTTAAAGAAGCATTTAAACATATTGTTGAAGAATCGAAAGGCTACCCACGGCTTCTTCAAAATGATCAAGGTATAGAGTTTTACTACAAGGGTCTTTCTTCTTACCTCAAGGTACTTGGCATTCAACACTACTCTAAGTTCAGCAATCTCAAGGCAAGTGTTGTAGAATGCTTTAATCGTACACTCAAAACAATGATGTGGCGAGAATTTACAGCTCAAGGTTCATATCGTTGGATTGATCTGCTACCCAGACTTTTATCTACCTACAACGATACACCTCATCGCACTATCGGAACAAAGCCACGTCTTGTTTCAAGGAATACACCTCGTCTAGATTCGATTCATCTTGTAATTAAAACAGCTGATCCTCGTCGCCATCGCTTTAAAGAAGGTGATTTTGTTCGCATCAGCAAACACAAGTCTATCATTGCAAAAGGATACACACCCAACTGGAGCACTGAAATTTTTCAAATCAGAAGTGTTAAGCTTACTAATCCAGTTACGTATTTACTTCGTGATCTCAGAGGATAGCCTATTGAAGGAGGATTCTACATCGAAAAACTGCAGAAAACAAAATATTCTGATCACTATTTAGTTGAACGTGTTATTCGACGTCGTGGCAATAAACTGTATGTTAAATGGCTTGGTTTTAATAACAGATTTAATTCATGGATTAATAAGGAGGATGTACTTTAAGTCTTGTGTGTGTTTTTAATCCACTACCTCTCCTTTCTTCTAAGTCACTAGGACATGCTGTAGGTTTAAACAACACCTGTAATATGTCTTTTGACATTTCATATTTATTTTAGAATACATATACATTTTTTCCCTTATTTATTTTACTGTCTTTGTCACTCAGTTTTCGTTTTATTGCACCGACAACAACAAGTGCTGTTATCTTCTGAGCAGCTGAAGCACTAGGTAATAACACACGCAGCATAGCTGAACGAAGCAGATTTTTACTAGCTACACGTCTTACTTTAGGATTGTTTTGTCGACATGCGCTTTGCAGGCACACTCTAACTACTTGCCAGGCGAACGTGTTCTAGGGCGGCAGGGAAGTTGAAGCTCGAAGGGAAGAATATCAATCACCTTATTGATGAGCCCATGGCCAGCATGCTTCCTCATCTTTCTCCCAGCACGTTTCTTCACCTTTTCCTTGTTTACTCTCTCCGCAGCCATGATAAGTGTTTATAAGCGAAGACAACTCGTTAGTTTTAGGTCCGTGACACAGTTTAATCAGTTGACATGTACGGCACTGTCTCACAGAAGGTCTTCTATCTAAACTTACGTGTTCATGATGTAAACTACACGTTTGAAGCTCTGACAAAACAGGATCTTGAGTCTACTCACGAGGCACCTTATCCCAAATCTTCTTTACAGCATTCGCGGTTACATTAACCAAAAACGCCTTTGGTAATGCATTTAACTCTTCTTAAGTAAAAGTGTTTAGTTTCTTTTTGCATGCATAAAACTTTACGATTGCCTTTCAACTGCGTTACACTTAGTATCTGTTAGAAATGACATGATGTCTTTACAAATGTTTCATTTACACTAACGTTATTTCGACACTGAAGTTTACATATGTTGTTCACCTCCCGGCATGCACTGCACCACAACCAATCGAAGAGCACGCACACATGTTGTAAAGACTGTTTACTTGTTTCTCTACTATGCTCCTTGGAAGAGTTTTAAATGATGGACACCATAATTCATAATTTCACACGATGACGGTAGATACTCAAGCAACCATTCTTTCTTTTCACAACCCTTTAAAAAAGCAAGATCTGCTCTTGACAAATGTCCGTTCATCATTAAAGATAGAAAATGATAAGGTATTCCTTTTTCTTCCCACTTCAAACCTAAATTGTTTTCGATCCATTGAGTCTGCTTTTTACCTTCATCTGTTTGCAAACAGTAATGGAAAGGTGGGCTAAATTCTAAACTAACAAGTTTTGGTGCCCACAACACACTGAAGTCTAACACAGCCACCTCTTTAAACACAAATTTGTTTCCGTTTACTTTAAAGCCTTGTACTTCAACTATTAATGTTTTCGTCATGTTTCCGCTCCACTGTATCTCGAAGACTAAAGCTTTTAATCAACGAACAGGTTTAAACATGCACAACTGTGATAACATCATCGGTGCAGCACATGCACACTCTCGCTTTCATGATGCATACTTATTGCATTCCTTACACGTACTTACTCTTAAAAAATGATCAAGTCTAAACATGCACAATGACGTCATCACTGCAGCACGTGCTCACTCTGGTTATCGCGAGCATGTTTAAACTTGTTCGATAAAGCTATGCCGTAACAGAGGAGGAGGAGGAGTTAGAGATGGTGGTGGAGGTAGAGGAGGAGGAGGCTACAACAGCCACCGCCACCTTGTGTAGTAGCGTCTAAGCGCTAATTAGCGAGGTAGTAGCCGTAAAGATAGCAGCACGGTGCTCTGTTGATTAAAGACGGTCGTTTATCAGCTGTCAAAAAGGATGTGGGTTTGTTTCCAAACAAGAGCACTAGAATTTTTCAAATTGCCCTCCACCACATTTCAAAGGTAGTAGCTAAAGATAGCAGCACCGTTGTATGCGATGTAAGATGGCGGATGACAGCTGTCAGAAAAGCACGTGGCTCTGTTTGCTCTGTTAATTAAGGATGGCGGATGACAGCTATCACGTGGAAATTGCCGCCACCACATTTCAAGGTAGTAGATAAAGATGGCAACACTGAGGTTTGCGATGCAAGATGGAGGGTGACAGCTGTCAAAAAGCACGTGGATTTTAAATTACCCGCAGTACCATAAAGATAGCAGCACTAAGGTAAGCAATGTAAGATGGCGGATGACAGCTGCCCCTTGAAAATTGCCGCTACCACATTTTAAAGCTAGTAGCTAACGATAGCAGCACGGTGCTCTGTTGATTAAAGATGGTTGCTGTCAAAAATCATGTGAAATTTTTCAAATTGTCCGCCCCCATATTTCAAAGGTAAGTAGCAAAAGAGGGCAGCACTAAGGTTAGCGATGCAAGATGGCGGATGACAGCTGTCAAAAAAGCACATGGAAATTGCCCGCCACCACGTTTCAAAGGTAGTAGCTAAATATAGCAGCACGGTGGTTTGTTGATTAAAGACAACAGGTTGTCAAAAAAGCACATAGAATATTTCAAATTGCCGCCACCACATTTCAAAGGTAGTAGCTAAGGATGGCAGCACGATGCTCTGTTGATTAAAGATAGCTGCTGTCAACGAAGCACGTGGAATTTTTCAAATTGCCGCCACCACATTTCAAAGGTAGTAGCTAAAGAGTGCAGCACTGAGGTTTGCGATGCAAGATGGCGGATGACAGTTGTCAAAAAAGTACGTGGATTTTAAATTGCCCACCACCACCACGATAAGGTTTAGTACCATAAAGACGGCAGCACTCAGGTTAGCGATGCGTTGTTGTTGAGGTTTTGTGCCGTTAAGATGGCAGCACTGAGGTTAGCGATGCAAGATGCGGATGGCAGCTGTCAAAAAGGCACGTGGCTGTCAAAAAAGCATGTGGCTTTGTTTACAAATTCAAATGTCGCGCTAGTAGGGTTTAGTGCCGTAAAGATGGCAGCACTGAAGTTTAGGCCCGTCAAGATGGCAGCACTGAGGTTAGCGATGCGTTGTTGTTTAAAGATGACGGATGACAGCTGTCAAAAAGCACGTGGCTTTGTTTACAAATTCAAATCTCGCGCTAGTGAGGTTTAGTGCCGTAAAGATGGCAGCACAGAGGTTTAGGCCCGTCAAGATGGCAGCACTGAGGTTAGCGATGCGTTGTTGTTTAAAGATGACGGATGACAGCTGTCAAAAAGCACGTGGCTTTGTTTACAAATTCAAATCTCGCGCTAGTGAGGTTTAGTGCCGTAAAGATGGCAGCACAGAGGTTTAGGCCCGTCAAGATGGCAGCACTGAGGTTAGCGATGCGTTGTTGTTTAAAGATGACGGATGACAACTGTCAAAAAGCACGTGGCTTTGTTTACAAATTCAAATCTCGCGCTAGTGAGGTTTAGTGCCGTAAAGATGGCAGCACAGAGGTTTAGGCCCGTCAAGATGGCAGCACTGAGGTTAGCGATGCGTTGTTGTTTAAAGATGGCGGATGACAGGTGTCAAAAAGCACGTGGCTTTGTTTACAAATTCAAATCTCGTGCCAAAATTCAAATTTCCCGCCAAAATTCAAATTTCCCGCGGGAGGAGGAGGCCTCTGCGGAGGGTCTGAGGAGGAGGAGGAGGCGGCCGAATGCCCCACTTATACTACTACTGTACACGTCGGGAAGAGCATCTGTCCGTAAATCTGACGTTAGATCCCTCCAAGATAGCGACTGTCCCATCGGGCAGGGCATCTGCTCGTAAAACTAGGGTTAGACCCTTTCAGGTAGCGACTGTCCACGTCTGTCCGTAAAGCTAAGGTTAGGCCACTCCGAGATCGCGACTGTGACGTTAGGCACGCTCTTTTATGTAAAATTCATGTCTGGAAGGGCAACCTACAGTAAAACTGAGGTTACGCTCCTCCAAGATGGCGACTGTGAGGTTAGGCTTGCTCTCGGATGCAAAAATGCGCGAATCTGCATTGTACAACTACTATACTAGGGGTGAATGGCCTTGGTTCACCTTGCCGAACCTATCGTTCATTTCCCTACTACAGACCTCTTGCTCTCTCCTGATACGTTCACAGTATGTGTATAGACACAGGTGATGAACCTGTAATGTTTCGTTGTTAGGAAACAATGCAGCGTGGAAGAAGGCTAGGATTTGATTGCGTTTTGGGTTGATTTCTACATCCCGGGCGAGTTAATGACATTCCTCTTGTTCAGGCCATTTGAAGAAAGAAAGGAAAGAACAAAAAGGAAACAGGAGAGAGGAGGAAGTGAAATGTTCCCTAACAAAAATATTTATTTGCATAACCACGCCATGTGATCAGAATGAATATGCTCAAAGCAGTAGCTTGAAGCTGATAAATCTGTCACTTGAAGAAAATGAAAAAAATCAAATCAAATTTCTAAATGACCAAAAAAGTTACAACTCAAAAAATGACGAATATTATGCTAATATGACATTAATTAGGTGATAAATACTTTTAATAAAGCTGTTATGACTAAAATACAGTAGAATATTGTATACAATATGTAGCTGATACGAAAAGTCAGGTTGTGAGTTGTAATGTGTGTCTTATAAACTGGTGCTGCTAGAATGAACTGGATGGCATTTTCGGAGTCAGCGCGCCAAAAAACCCACAATCAGGTGGAAATTTCAGGCACCACGATTTGTTGCCCAGTGTGATCTACAATCGGTAGAAAAATCAGTCAGCAGTGACATGACTCCAAGACTTTCAAAAAAGAAGTGGTAATCCATTAAGGAATGGGGCGTGAGGAAAAGCTGTAGTTTGACGCCCCTCTGAATGTTTATATAGAGCAGGCGTTAAAGGAAATCAGAGAATAATTTATTATTATTATTATTATTATTATTATTATTATTATTATTATTATTATTATTCCGCGGTATCTGTGGAACGCTGAGAGGTGAAAGAAGGTGTGGGCTTGAATGGGTTATATTTCTTTCAAACAAACAAACTTAACAGATTTTCACTAGGTGAAATAACAATGAAATCTCAGGTACAATGCCAGTTCAGTTACAAGGGTGGAACTCCCCAGAATAGAGAATTTAACAATTTTGAGCTTCGAGCCCTCAGTTTACACATTTACAATTTCAGAAGAGGTATAGAAATCTCCCAAATTCAAGAGCACTTGCTAGAAAACTTACAATATTTAGCCTTCCAGAGGCACCCCTCACTATAACAAAAAACTTAGAAAAGAGCTTACGTGCTCTCAATTTCTTACCACCTACTCAAGGCAACATTACATCAAAAAGTTACAATCTCTGGCCTCTCAAGGCACGATTTACAATGGAAATAGTTTTACACAGGGGTATCTACCTACTGGGCCTTCGTGGAAAGAGAATAACAGGATAAATTATTGGCCCGGACACAAAACGAATGGAAGCGTATACTCGCACTCCTAAATGAAGAATAAAATCCTAACGGGGCTTTTGGCCCGGTGATACAGGGGCTAATCCAAAGCTGCTGAGGTGTTACGAATGGGGGTTAATTGAATGCATTACGGAAAGGAAGGAAAACAGTTACAAAATCGTAGGCACGTCAAATTAAGTTGAAGAGGAACTCAAGAGGGTGTCTCACTCTCTATCTCCGATTTACAGTTAAAGACTTTATGAAATATTACATTAGCAGAACGAAAATTTACATTTTAGAAAATGTTGGTTACATAGTTAGAAATTTGGACCTTCCCCTCGCATAAGTGTGCGGAGACAGCTAGAAAAATAGAATTTAGATGGCCATTACCTGGCTGTTGTTCTGCCTGCCGAAGACTGAAGCGCCGCGCCTCCTGCCTTCACACACACACTCAGAAAGACGACGATCAATAGACAAGGTAGCCAGAAAGGCCTCAGATTATATACCCGAAGGGACGGTTCGAGAGGATTCTGGACTAATCCGGACACACCCTCTCAATTTTATTTGCAAATTCAAAAGTTACACCCAAAGAACCCAAAAGAAGCCTGTGATAGGCTGAAAAATAATTACAGAAAATTTCTATTGGCCTGATTCAAAACTGGCGGAATGAGAAAGGAGTGTTGCATACATTGAAATATATAAAAAACAAAAACAAAAGAAATTTGATTTACAAGAAAAAACCCATGAACATAAAATTTCTTTGAATAACAACTTCTTTTACCTTGCACCAGAGTGCATGACCATAGTCTTTGGTAGTGACATCTATGGAGAAATGTGCAAACATCTTGAAGTAAACAAACACTAAGAAAATAAATGCAGTCAGTTTAGGCAACTTCACAAAAACACAATTACTCAATACTTCAGCAGTGACATCTTCTGCTTAAAGTCCCAACTCCTTGTGATAGCAGTTTCACATTTTGTTGGATAGATAGAGTTCATTAAGACGCTTCTTTTGAATGCGCGGAGTTGTGGTGTACATCCCGGTACAATTATTATTATTATTATTATTATTATTATTATTATTATTATTATTATTATTATTATTATTATTATTATTTCTACGTTCGGGTCTTCTAGGGACCAGGAGACAATTTCAACGCTTAATTCTATGTTGTTTCTTATTCCTCCAATTCTCCTTCATCTGTTCACTTTGCCTCCCTTTCCTCTACTCAGAGCATTTTGAACAAGTTTTCTTTCCCTCGTGACCTTGGAATCCTTCCATTTTTACACTTTCTTTGTAAATCTCTCTCTCTCTCTCTCTCAGTTGCTTCTTTTTCCCTTATGTTTTTTATTTCCAAATCTTTCTTGACGTCATGAATCCAGGTAATTGTTAAGTTCTTCTTCCAAAGATATATGATTATTATTATTATTATTATTATTATTATTATTATTATTATTATTATTAATACTGTGTTTTTGTGGAACGCAAAGAGTTGAAAGGAGGTGTTGGTGTAAATGGTTCTATCTACTATAGCAAAGATTAACTGAAAACTTTAAAATAGGTTATATTTCTTTTTAAATTTCAAACTTAATAAGCTTCTTCACTAGGTGAAGAAAAGAAAGGTCAGGTACAATAACAATCTGGATACAAGAATTGGAAAACACAAGAATAGGGAATTTAACAGTTTCAGGCTTTAAGCCCCTAATTTACAAGGTTACAATGACGCCTATATAGCGTTTAATTAGACACCAATTTCCAGAGCACTTTGCTCCAACTGTTACAATCTTACGGCCTTCCAACGGCACTAATAGTATTCCACAAAATCAGAAAGATTTTACTAACTCTCGGTACCCACAAAGGAGATTGGCTCCCAATTTCTTACAGCCTACTCAAGGCAACATTACAAAAATATTACAATTTTCGGCTTCTCTAGGCCCAGCCAATAATTTACAATTTTCACACAGGGGTATCTATTACCCACCCTATTGGGCCTTCGTGGAAAAGAAGAACAGGTTAAATTACTGGCCCGAACACAAAATGTATAGAGGCGTAAACTTGCACTCGTAGAAAATTAAGTATAAAACCCTAATTGGTCTCGCGGCCCGATGATGTAGAGGCTAATCCCAAGCTACTGAGGTGACTTGAATGAAGGATAATTTAATGCTTGACAGAAAAGAGAAACAGTTACAAAATCGTAGTCACCTCAATATAAAATGAAGGACAACTCGAGAGGGTAACACACTCTCTATCCCCGATTTACTATTTAAGTATTTATGAAAACAGGAGGTTACATAGTTAGAAATTAGAACCTTCCCCTCGTGAAAGTTTGCGCAGGTAGCTACAGAAAAATAAGACTGGTAGCCATTACCTTGGCTGTTGAACTGCCTGCCGAAGAGCGAGGCTCCCCACCGCCCACGCACACACACTCAGTAAGACGACGATCAATAAGACCAGGTAGCTTGAAATATCCGCACCTTGTATACCCGAAAGGATGGGTCGTGGAGGTTCTGGACTAAATCCAGACACCCCCTCTCATTTTTATTGGATAGTTTTAAAAGTTACAAGGAACCAGTGATTGGTTAAAAAATAATTACAGAACATTAATTGAATGGAAAATTCTAAATTCCCATGGAGGGAATTAGATATTTTTCACCAATAGAGCACGTCAAAAACATATCAGATGTAAGGCTTTTCAGGCGTTTGCTCTATTTACCAGCGTTTCGTCTTAGGTCTGACACTAGACTCGTCAGAGTGGGATGTGTCAGACCCTACCCACTGACGCTGGGTGTATGCAGGTGAGCTTATCAGAAGCCTATTTATGAGGCCTGAAAAGCCTTACATTTGATATGTTTAAGAGCATTAATTTGTGATTGGCCAGATTCAAAAGCTGGCGGACTGGGAAGGAAGTGTTGCAAACCATGAAATAAGAAAATAAATGAAAATTAATTTGGTTGTGAAAACCTATACACACAAATTTCTTTAAATCACTATTTCTTCCGTCTTTCACCAGAGTGCGTGACCTCAGTTTTTTGTAAGGTCATCTATGGAGAAATGTTCAAACTTCTTGACGTAAATCAAAACAAAACAAATAAATACAGACCGTTTAGGCAACTTCAAAGTAACACATTACTCAATAATTCAGTGGTGGCATCTTCTGGTCAATGTTCCAAATTCATGTCATAGCTGTTTCACGTTTTGTTAGATAGGTAGCGTTCTTTAAGGCGCGTCTTTTAAATGAGCGGAGTTGAGGTGTATCTCCCGGTACAGACCTCCCCCCCCCCCGAAAGGTCCTTCCTTCTGGTGACACAGAAGAAATTTGGAAGAAGGAAATTTTCACATTTAAATTTTATAGATGAGAAATATCTTGCTGAAATTCCATTTTTAGAGAATTACTTTGGAAGACAAGATTTGAAGTCTTCTTTTGATCGCAGAAGTTAATGATACGCCAATTCAGTCTGACGGCAAGACCAACCGCCGCTGCTGATACCCAGGAGAGGTCACCCGGACCCCCAAGTACGTTCAGACACACCTCTCCCGCTACTATGAGAAGAGTAGTCGTGGTGATGGTCGCCGCAGATCAGATGTAGATGTGCGGTCCCCAGATGAATTGGCTGGGGAGTTACCGCCCTTCAGCCCTTGCCGGAAAGATAGACTCCGGCGCGCCGTTCAGAAGGATGCTTCATGGAGTGTGCCCTTACCCCATTCGCGTATCGCTCGCCAGATGTTGAGACACGGCCGCCAACGGCTGAGGGGGTACTGAAACAATAATATCTGGGCAACAGAGATTGTTTTGCGCAGAGAGTAAAATCTTTATTTGTAGGAGGTAGAGGGGCGGGCGGCGTAAATTGTGAGTGTATAACAGCAATGCGTGGATGAAGGAGACGGGGGCTATGTAATGGCCAGCAGGGTATGGACAACAGGAATAATCACAGGGGAAGATTGTACAATACAAATTTACATGTTGAGGCGTGGCAGAAGGCCTCGCTATTAACATTATATAAATTTTAAGCAGTACGCCGCTCTAAAGGAAACATAACCTTCGAATCCTGCCAAAGGGGCGAGTGTTAAAATCACCATGAATTTACACTGGTTTGACCTGAGAGAGGTGAACACAATATATCCTCTCCGTGTTTGGGTTAATGACCAATAATGTAACCGGTGTTAGAAAATCTAGAATGATGCATGGCCCATGGAATCTGGGGGCAAGCTTGCCCGCATGAACAAAATTTTTAACCATGACCTGATCTCCAACTTTTAAATTGGTGGGCCTCCGTCCACGATCATATCTTTCTCTAACTGTTTCTTCCATAGATCTCAAATATTATCGGGATCAATTGTCTCTGGTAATATGTCGTTAAGTGACCAAAGATTAGAGAGCGGCCTGTTAGGAATAAACTTAAACATGAGAGAAGCTGTAGTGAACTTGTGTGACTCATGAACCGCCGAATTTAGAGCAAGAGCTAACCAATGCAGAGAAGTATCCCACCTGGAATGATCTTCATAATGGAATGAAATTAAAGCAGATCTAAGATTACGATTGACTCGCTCAGCCAGAGATGGTTGAGGGTAATAAGCAGAAGTTGTAAAGTGTCAGATAGACAGGTCAAAACAGAATTTACGGAATAAGTTAGACGTAAATGCCTTAGCATTATCAGAAACTATACATTAACAAGGACCAAAAGAAGCAAAAATAGTATTCAAACAAGATACTGTAGACTGAGCGGTTGCCATCTTAGTCGGAAATTACCAAGAAAATCTAGTGAAGCCGTCTACACACACCAGAATAAATGTATTCCCGTCGCAGTTGGATTGTGGGAAATGTCCGATATAATCTATATATAGACGTTCCATGGGGTGAGAACGCTTGATGAGGTGACAAAAGACCTAGCTTAGTAGACAAGGTGGGCTTACTAAGTAAGCAAGATTTATAAGATTTTACCATTTCTCTGATTTCACGGTTCATACCTTTCCAAACAAACATCTCTAAGATCTTTTCCTGAGTTTTGAAGATGCCTAAATATCCCCCTAATGGAGTATCATGATAGTACTTGAAGATCATAGGCAGAAGCATAGCTGGAACCACTATTTCATCATTTGATCGTACTTCGAAGGGCAACACAAAAGCCCATTTCTCAACACATAAGGGACCACGTGTTCCCCAGAAGAAGGGGTTCCCATTATAGGAGCCAGCACTGGATCTTCATGGTGATATTACTCAATATGCCGAAATAATACAGGGGCATCAGTTAGAACAGCATTAATACCCGAATGTATGGGTGTGGGAAGAAATATCTTCTGTTCGATCGTCTCCACTTCATGAGAAAACACGCGGCTTCGTCCATCCGCATCTACATTTTCAGATTTTCTCATATGCTTCACATCAAATTGGAAAACAGAAATCGTGATGGCCCAGCGGGCTATACGACCAGTACGACGAGGCCTACCTAACACCCAAATTAAGGCTTGGTTATCTGTTTCTAGGTCGAATTTGACATGTTCCAGATAGAAGCGGAAATTCTCTAAAGCAAACAAAACTGCCAAATCCACAAGTTCATAGATGGAATATTTGGCCTCTTGAGCTGATAAGATCCTAGAAGCATAGGCGATAGGGCGCCTTCCGAGTTCCGTTTCCTGAAAAGGGACAGCGGCAACCGCCGATGACGAGGCATCTGTTTGGACAATGAATTTCTTTGAGATATCTGGCGTAGCTAATACAGGGGCGTTACAAAGAGCTAATTTCAGATCTTCAAAAGCGGCTTGCTGAGACGGCCCCCATTCAAATTCGACACCTTTCCTACGGAGTACGTTCTAGGGCGCCTCTCTGTTAGCGAAGTTAGGAATAAATTTCCTGAAGCAATTCACCATGCCTATAAACCTGATAATGCCTTTGATGTCCTTCGGAGGTTTGAAATCATGGATAGCCTGTGTTCTGGCATGATCAATAGAAACACCATCGAGCGACACAATACGCCCTAAGAACGACATGGTAGGTTTTGCGGAAGCTACCTTGGACAACTTCACAGTCAACCCAGCCTTACGAAAGCGATTGAGTACTTCCCTTTAGACGATCTAAGTGTTCTTCAAAGGTCTCAGAAAATACAATGACATCATCAAGATGGTGATACAAGTATTCAAATTTGATGTCCGAGAAGATCCTGTCTAGCAGTCTAGTAATAACAGCTGCAGCCGTGGGGAGCACGAAAGGCACGCGGTTGTACTCATACAAGTTCCAATCCTTGGCAAATCTGTTAGATGTTTCGATTCTTCAGCTAGAGGGATCTGGTTGTACGCCTGATTAAGATCAAGGATGGTAAAGAACTTGGCTTTCCAAAATCATGAAAAACAAGAGTGAAGATCAGGAAGGGGCACGGATTTTAACACCACCTTACGATTCAAAGCCCTGTAATCAATCACAGGCCTGAAGTTACCTTACGGTCTCGGCACAAGCAAATGGGCGATGAATATGCCGACTTAGAAGGCCGAATTATACCATCCTTCAACATTTGATCGATGATTTCCTTAAAAGCCTTTATTTTAGGTGGGGACAGTCGATAAGGCGGAAACCGAACTGGAATCGAATCCGTAACCTCAATCTTATATTCGATAAGGTCAGTAACACCAAGAGTATCAGAAAATACATCGAAAGGAGTCACACAATTTACGAATACTTTCAGCCTGCTCCTCAGGCAGATGTCTATGATCTAACAACATATCACCCTAGGTGGGCGAAACAGATGAATATGACACAGAATTATACTTCAAAAGGGGATCCTTACAATTATTGGCAAATTTGAAGGTGCACGACTTGCTCTGAATGTCGAGCACCAGACCCGTATAAGACATGAAACCGGCCCCCACTATTACAGGGAAAGACAAGTGTTTAGCAACAAATAACTCGAATTTCCAGGTAAACTTTGAAATACGAATTTTAGCAAAAGTGAAACCTAAAATTTCTAATGGAGAAGAGTGAGCCAAAACGCATTTAACAGAAGATGAGCTATAGTCCGAAAACTTACCAACAGTTTTTAATTTAGAATACCATTCAGCCGAAATAAAGGAAATCACACTCCCTGAGTCTAATAGAGCAGTGACGGAGTCACTGTTCTCTTCAATTTTAAGGAATGGCACACATGCGGGAGTCTCTGCCGCAATTCTGAGGCATTCTTTGGGGCCTTCAAATGATACACTAGAACTAATTTTACTCTTACCAGAGCTTTTATTGGATTCGACAGCGGCTGAGCCTCGGGGAGATGACTTACTGACCCAGCCGATGACACTAGTCTTTTCCTATTATCAGAATTAGTGAAGGTTGTACAATAATTTGAGCAGGAGGTGGTGCTATTGACATTAGTGCAATTCTTGGCGAGGTGAGTAAACGTGCCACACTTAAGGAGAGATTAAACGCCCTATGCTTATAATGTTAAATTTACCAAATTGATGACCCATTTTCTCATAAACTAGTTCAGGTAGAGACTTGAAATTTTTACTGAAGGTTATTGAGTACTTGTAATGTACACTGATCTACGCTAAATATGATAGCTTACTTGGGAAATGTGTTTCAATTTTTTTTACAAATTACTTTTTTCCCAAAATTTTGGAACGCTTATTTGCATAACTCCCAAGATATAAAAGCAATTTACATGAGTGTAGATCCATTGTACTAACAGATGTTACTTAGCTATATCTGAAGATTTCAAGTGTCTATCTGTTGTAGTTTCTGAGATAATGGGTCATTTGTACAAGAAAAAAATGTTTTTCAGAAATGAGGATTTAAAACTTACACACATTATTATTGTAATACATGTTCATTTATTAGGAGCACCCTGCTCCATAGTCTGGATCCTTTTTCTTATCTTCCACACCAAGTTTATTGTTTCTTCTTTCTCTCCTAGCTCTTTTGGTCATGTTCTGAGCTACAATTTCTGCCTTTTGTATCCGTAATCGATCCAGGTCTTCGAAACATCTGACAGTATTTTTACCCATTCAAACACCAAGTTCCTGTAGGACTTTATTATGCCGTTTCTTGAACAGTCCCTTTGGTTTAGTCATTGTTGTAGAATATACGAATCTAAGTAACTTATGAATATTTCACACCACATCCAAATAATATTGAAAGTAAAAGTACTGAGAAGATACACACTCATTATGACAAATATAAAAAAATGTCCTCCATTACTGTTTTGGCAATCCTGCCAACCTACAATAAATGAATATACCATGTCTCCACCTTCTACATAAAATACTTTCTGAGACAAGCTTTAGAAAAAAGTGTTGCAGTATGGTGTGCCTCACAGATAAAAATGAAGAAATGTAAGCCATATTTCAATATTATTTTAAAAACGTTTAGATCCATCAAAATTTAACAAATGATACAACAAAATGAGCAGAAAAGACCCTGCTACAACTTGAGGCAAAAAAGAAAAGGTCAGATTTTCACCAAAAGTGCTTTTAATCTCCCCCTAAAGCAATCTTGAGATAACCCTGTTCCCTTCATTGTCCCACTCGATTTTATCAATGGGCATTTATTGCGAAGATGTTACGTTGAACCACAGGCATAATATTTGCGGGTGGTGAAAGTTCGGCAAGGTGGAGACCGAAAACTACTAGAAGACGGAGGGGGCTTCTTCGCGACTCGTAAGGTGTCGGCATACCTTACTCCTTCTGCTGATATAGCCACAGCCTCTAATTCAGAAAAAGTTTGAGGACGAGATGCAAAACATAGGTAAGACCTTCGACAATAGTTTGCACAATTTGATCTTCAGAAAAATGAAGGACGAACACCCTGGTGTAGAATTTAATGTCTTGGATAATGTCTGCAACATTCTCATCAAATCGTTGTACCCCGAAATAAAACTTTTGTAGCAAAGATGACTTACTCTAGCCGGAACAAAGGTTGGCGAGAGGTGGGCGTGGAAGTCTTGTATGGATGATCGATTGGGTATGGCCTTAACTATTTTGTCCGATAGGACGCCTGCAGAATTTGGATACATAATTTGAAGTATTTGGGAATGAGAGAGGAAAAAACACTGGTGCGTGATCTTGAAATTCTAGGAAAGAAATTACTTCATTAGTTGAGTTGACTGAGAATTTTGAAATGCCCTTCAGCAACATAGCCAATGGATGAGGCAGACAACTGAAACCGGATGACATAATTGGTGACGGCATAGAAGGTCGAGAGGTCTCTACCACAGCATTATTTAAAAAGAAAGGTGGAATTGGTCTAGGATGACCAGACTCAGTTTCCAAAATGGCAGTATTTAGTTGAGTTGCCACAGATTTCCTACTTTCTACAGCTTAACAAGAATCCTCCTCAGTAGCCCCGTTTATTAACGGGACTTGGTCGGTTTTGGGAGCAGTTGACCCAGTCAACAATTGACTAACTCTATTAGATATATCTGAGAGATGTACAACCAGATTACTAGCCTCCTTAGCATGATCATCTTTTAATTTGAGAGACAATAGTTCCCTAGCTCTATTATAGAAATGAAATAATCCAGCCTGTACTCACTTAAGTTGGTTAGCAGAAGGATCGCATACTTCAAATAAACTAACTACAGATGCTAGCTCGGTTGTATTGTCTGTGATAGTGGACAGAGCCTCATAAATTTCTTTTCCCCCAAAACCTGGGATACAAATATGCAGTTCTAAGGTTTCTTAGCGTTTGGCAATATCTGCCACAACCATGCCTCCAGATTGGACCGTTGTAATGAGTAACTCATAAATCAATTCCTCCTTGTACAAGTACCCGGGAGCGAGGACTTCGTGAGGACCAGACATGTTGAGAAAAAAGTTAATTATTTGGAAAAATTCCCAACAACCGAGAAAATTCTTAGATTTCGAAACAGATCCAACTTTTAGCCGTCACAAAGGGCTTAATCTAGACCCATTCAACCACGCTCTTCTACCACTTGGTACCGTGCTTTTGTGGATCGCAGTGAGGTGAAAGGAGGTGCTGGTGGGAATGATTCTATCTACTATAGCAAAGATTAACTTAAAACTTTAAAATAGGTTATATTTCTTTTTAAATTTCAAACTTAATAAGCTTCTTCACTAGGTGAAGAAAAGAAAGGTCAGGTACAATAACAATCTGGATACAAGAATTGGAAAACCCAAGAATGGGGAATTTAACAGTTTCAGGCTTTAAGCCCCTAATTCACAAGGTTATAATGACGCCTATATAGCGTTTAATTAGACACCAATTTCCAGAGCACTTTGCTCCAACTGTTACAATCTTACGGCCTTCCAACGGCACTAATAGTATTCCACAAAACCAGAAAGATTTTACTAACTCTCGGTATCCACAAAGGAGATTGGCTCCCAATTTCTTACAGCCTACTCAAGGCAACATTACAAAAATATTACAATTTCCGGCCTCTCTAGGCCCAACCAATAATTTACAATTTTTACACAGGGGTATCTATTACCCACCCTATTGGGCCTTCGTGGAAAAAAAGAACAGGTTAAATTACTGGCCCGAACCCAAAATGTATAGAGGCGTAAACCTGCACTCCTAGAAAATTAAGTATAAAACCCTAATTGGTCTCGCGGCCTGATGATGCAGAGGCTAATCCCGAGCTACTGAGGTAACTCGAATGAAAGTTAATTTAATGCTCGATAGAAAAGAGAAACAGTTACAAAATCGTAGTCATCTCAAGATAAACTGAAGGGGAACTCGAGAAGGTAACGCACTCTCTATCCCCGATTTACTATTTAAGTCTTTATGAAATTTTACATTAGCCGAAATAAGTTTGATGTTTTAGAAAACAGGAGGTTACATAGTTAGAAATTAGAACCTTCCCCTCGTGTAAGTCTGCGGAGGTAGCTACAGAAAAAAAAAGACTGGTGGCCATTACCTTGGCTGTTGAACTGCCTGGCGAAGAGCGAGCCTTCCCGCCTCCTGTCTTAACACACACACCCAGTAAGACGATGATCAATAAGACCAGGTACCTTAAAAAATCCGCAGCTTATATACCCGAGGGGATGGGTCGAGAAGGTTCTGGACTAAATCCACACCCTATCATATTTTATAGGATATTTTTAAAATTTGGCTGAAACATTAGGCTGAAAAATAATTACAGAACATTACTTTGTGATTGGGCGGATTCAAAAGCTGGTGGAATGAGAATGTAGTGTTGAAAACCTTGAAATAAGAAAATAAATGAAAGTTGATTTAGTTGTTAAAACCTATAAACACAAAACTTCTTTAAATCACTAATTCTTCCGTCTTACACCAGAGTGCGTGACAGTTTTTTGTAAGTACATCTATGGGGAAAAGTTCAAACTTCTTGACATAATCCAAAACAAAACAAATAAATGTAGACCGTTTAGGGAACTTCAAAATAACACATTACTCAATAATTCAATGGTGACATCTTCTGGTCAATTTCCCAACTTCGTGCCATAGCTGTTTCACGTTGTGTTAGATAGATAGCACTCTTTAAGGCACTTCCTTTAAATGAGCGGAAATGAGGTGTACCTCCCTGTGCAATTATTATTATTATTTTATTATTATTATTATTATTATTATTATTATTATTATTATTAACAAACACATCGCATATCGGGGGCAATGGTCACTTGCACTAGTGTGATAATGAAGTAAAGTGAAATATTATTACACAACAACAACAATAAAAATTCAACACGATATTCCATGGAACGAAAATATTACATGAAATACTGCTAGTTTGATATTCTAAATTCAGAAACGTCGTATTCAAATTCCCACACAACTTAAGTATTTCCAGTGCTTAACACTACGGCTTACAATACTGTACGTTAAGCATAACAAAATGGCTTGTTAGACCAGGTCAGTAAAGAATGTCGCTCTTTCATCCTTCACGGAGAACGGTATAAGCCAGTCGGCCGTAGCAGAACATTTCTACAGTACAGACCATGAAAACCTCTTTTACCATCGCGCCTGTAAAAGACTTCTATGCTCGTCTTTTGAGGGAAGCCATAGAGATAGAGTTGCGCCCAAATAACATTAACAGAGAAGATGGTTTCAAGTTATCAAATGCATGGAGACCTGTACTGCAGAAAAACATGCATAACACTACCATGGCACAGCGGGACGCACTCAAACTGTCGACAGAGGGTCGTGAATCAGTAACTTCCCTCCCGACCACCACAGCACAACGCCAGAATCCTTGAGTCCAGTAAGTGGGGTAGGCCGTGGATAGTATGGGCATGACTTCCACGTTCCTTCGGATAATTTCTTTGCTCACTGTCGGAGGCAAAACTTCACATGCCCTGATGAAGCCCAATGCAATTTGGCTGAAAGCTTGGCTTTATTATTAAATAAATATACACTGCTGTTTGTAGAAAGTGAAACACCAACACTGACAGCTGTGATCGCAATGCAATTTATTCCACATATTAGGGACATGCCTATATGCACGTTGACCGTGGAAATTCAGTACTGCGTAGCGCCACCACGCGCTGGAATCAGAGCCGCTAGACGTCGTGACATGGAATCAAAGAGCGTCTGAATATGCTGCTGGGGAATATTCTGCCACGCGGTTTGTAGACCCGTCCATAAATCATTAACAGTGGCTGCAGGAGGATCTGAACGAACAAGGTGCAGACCGATCATATCCAGGACATGTTCAATGTGTGACATATCCGGCGAACGGGCAGGCCAGGGAAGCAGTGGTATCCGTCGTTCTTTGAAGAAGGCTTGCACATTCCTCGCCTCATACGGCCGGGCATTGTCCTGTTGGAATATGACATCTGGAGCGGCCTGCAGGAGGGGTAGTGCCTCGGGCTGTAAAACCTCCCTGATGTAGCGGTAGCTGTTCAGATTGTCCTCAAGACGTAGAAGTCGAGATCGCATGTAATAGGCAATTGCACCCCAAACCATCACACTTGGCGTTTGTCCGCTATGCCGCTCAACAATGCAGTCTGCGCGATGGCGTTCACCACGGCGGCGTCTAACGCGTATGCGGCCATCACTGTAGACAAGTTGAAGCGGGACTCGTCCCAAAACACTACAGTTTGCCACTCAGCACGCCAGTGTCGGTGTTCACGTGCCCATTGCAGTCTACGGCGTTGGTGGTTGCTGATCAATCGAAGCCGGCACAATGACATGCGTGCCACCAGTCCGGCCCTCAGAAGACGGCGTCGAACCGTCGATACAGACATCCCCACATCCGTTGCAGTGCTCCAACGTCGAGCCAACACCGTGGACGAAGCTGTTCTGTCCGTTACGGCCAAGCGGACAAGATTGAGGTTATGTCGCGCTGTGGTCACCTTGTGTCGTTCAGTATCCTGTCGGCGCTGTGTACGGCCCTCTTCTCTCCACTGGTTCCACATACGCCTCACTGTTGAAGCAGCGCACCCTGTACGAGCCGCAATGTAACGGAACGACAGACCCATCTCCCGGAGCCCTATCATTCTGCGACGTTCGAACGCACTCACATGCTGATATTCCCTCCTGTGATGAGGGTGAGGCATAGTGGCACTTAGGTACACGTTTACACTTCGTATGACGGCTCCGCACTGACTGAGCGTTGCGTAACACTGCCCTGGCCGGTCACACACAGAAGGGCACTGCTGGGCCTACGTGCACGCCATCTCTCTGTAATTTAAATCACGTGTTATAGTTCCACTCTTGTATACGTCCTCTGATTTTGGCGTGTTTGAGACCATTGCTTCTGAGTGTTTCACTTTCTACAAACAGCAGTGTATATATAGTGGCTTTAATCCAGTTCATTTATTTCTTTATTGGAGAAAGAGTTCAAGATGAAAATAAATAAGTCCAAAGCAAAAGTAATGGAGTGCAGTCGAACGAAGGCAGGTGATGCAGGAAATATTAGATTAGGAAATGAAGTCTTAAAGGAAGTAGATACATCTTGTTACTTGCATAGTAAAATAACTAACAATGGCTGAAGTAAGGACGATATAAAATGCAGACTAGCACAAGCAAGGAAGGCCTTTGTTAAGAAAAGAAATTTGCTCACTTCGAACATTGATATAAGAATTAGAAAGAAGTACACAAAAACTTTCGTCTGGAGCGTGGCATTGTATAGAAGTGAAACATGGACCATAACTAGCTCAGAAAGAAAGAGAATAGAAACTTTTGAAATGTGGTATTACAGAAGAATGCTGAGGGATAGATCGATTAACGAATGAAGAGACACTGAATCGGAATGATAAAGGGAGATTGATTTGGATCAATTTGATGAGAAGAAGGAATAGAATGATAGGACACATCTTAAGACACCCAGGACTTGTTCAGTTGGTTTTTTAGGGAATTTTAGGCGGTAAGAACGTTGGAGTAGTACAATGGATGAATATGACAAACAGATTAGAACAGGTGTAGGATTCAGTAGTTATATTGACATGGACATGTTAGCACAGTGTAGGGTGGGCTGGAGTGCTCCATCAAACCAGTATATGCACTGATGACTCAAACAACATTATTATTATTAGTAGTACTGGTAGAATTGTTGTCGTTGTTGTTGTTGTTGTTGGTGATGGTGCGGTGGTCCACAGGTTCTGCGGAAATAGTCGGTAGAGCCGTAGGACTGGACGAATAAAATGACCACATAAAAAGGAAGACGCTAATATATTTTCTATCTCACTCTTTTTGTTTCTCTTTTCTTTAGCAAAAACTACTAATGATAATTGGTAATCATTAAGCAATTTTATAACAAGCCGACAGATCTCAGAATAACAAGTGAGAATTGATCTCCCAATTTCTAGTCGCCTCCAAGTACCTGCTGCCCTTTTGTTTGGACGAGAATCCAGCGACAATGAGCGGGAAGAATCTGCAGCACATGCTACAAATGTAGACCACGAACAAGTTAAAGATAAGAAAATGAATATTTGGAAAATATGGCAACACATAAAAGAGAAAGGGGGCGCTTAATACAACCCAGCAATACTACCTTGCGATTAGAAGGATGGAGAATTAACAGCCACAATTACATTTTGAAAATCCTAGTCACTAGAAACAAAATTGAGAAAAGAGAAATCAGCATCTACATTCGTGCTTCCTTTTAAGACAGTCCACCCCTCAGGGCGCTTACATTTGCTGCTTGAAAATCTTACAGAAACCTACACCATTCAAAATAAAATCCCTGTGTTAAAACTGAAGTGGATACATTCTACGGAGACGATGTAATCTTCCCGATGCCACTAGAGTTATCCCAGCACGCCATGTGCCATAGGCGAGTGAGAACCTCAGGCGATATGTCAGTCAACTGGCCCTCCCTTTTATAATGGCGGACTAGGATATGATTGGTTGAATAAAGATCTCACTAAATGAGGTTCCTGTGTGACAACCTCAAACGGGGAAGTAGGCTTCAGAACTTCGTATTACAATTGAGTTCAGGCTGTCTCCACAAGATGTCACTGTAGATAGATGTTTACAGTGCTGCCTAACTCGACGGAGAGGCTCTGTTCATTTCACAATTATTATTAAGGAATACATTTTATATTAATAATTACAGATCATCGTATACTCTATTTTGGTCAGGTTCGAACCACTGACATTGGCTGTTGTGCTGGACAAAGAGCAGAACTCTTCCGTGATCCCAATACGGAGGAGGCAGTGGAGTCCTTACTACGTGCATCTCACATCAACTGAGCTCTGTTATTATTGATTGGACGAACCTATTTGGGGAGAAAACGTAAACTATTTGAGATTCTGAAGGTGATGAGGATCAGATATCGAGAAAGAAGAGTTATTTACAATCTGTACAAAAATCAGTCAGCAGTGATAAGAATAGAGGGCTTTCAAAATAAGCATCGATCCAGAAAGGAGTGGGGCAAGGCTGCATATTGTTCGCTCTCCTTTTCATTGCTAATGTAGAACAGGAGCTAAAGGAAATCAAAGAGGAAATTGGAGAAGGAATCACAATCCAAGGAGAGGAAATCAAAATTCTGAGATTTGCCGATGATATTGTTACTTTATTTTTTATTTAGTTTTATTTTATTTTATTTTATTTTATTTTATTTTATTTTATTTTATTTTATTTTATTTTATTTTATTTTATTTTATTTTATTTTATTTTTTAATGTTATTTTTATTTTATTCCAATTTCTTATTCCTCACCGTGTTATAAAAGAAATGCACACCATTGTCTATACTTCGTCTATATATTTTTGCAGTTGCTCACAATCCTATTGTACAGTATGCAGTAGGTATGACATCCTCTAGAAAAATCCATCTTTGGTTCTAATTGTTTACTCATACCATTTAGACTACAACTTTTTAACGGTTTTTTGTTTTACGTCGAACTGACACAGATAGGTCTTACGGCGACGATGTGATAGGAAAGGACTAGGAGGGGGAACAAAGCGACCGTGGCCTTAATTAAAGTGTAGCCGCAGCATTTGCCTTATGTGAAAATGGGAAACAATAGAAAACCATATTCAGGGCTGCTGACAATGGGGTTGGAACTCACTATCTTCCAGATGCAAAATCACAGCTGCGCGCCGCTAACCGCACGGACAACTCGCCCGGTACTGATATAATTTAAATGTATGTAAGAAAATACAAAGGATCAACAACACAGCTTTGTTAAACCCCTCCGTGAACATTCCTATTCCTCTATTTCCCTCGGTTGGAAATATGGCCACCCGTTCAATGGCTCGTTTGTCTAGTTTAATAGCCGTAAAAATGATTTTGCCGAAAGGTATTCTACTCTTATAATTAATTGCTGAAAAATAGCTGGGTTGATGGGAGTAGTAGAATACATTGCGCATGCACGAAGGAAAATTCCAATAGTTAGGTTGCAGAGTTACATACAAATTTTAAACTGAAAATTATATTTCATCAACACGAAGAGTTTCTCGCGCTTTTCAAACAATTTTGCTAACACGTTCAATATTTCAATATGGACGAGATTCGAAGCTGGGACCCTGAGAACCAAAGGTGAAGACATTAAGGAGTCAGACGGACGGACGGAGAGAAGATTGTTGAGGTGTTTAGTTTATTGACAGAGGCCTGCAGACTGAACGCTGAAAGGTGTATGTGTGTTGGGAGTACCATCAGCCCTGCCTTCTCGTCCTCCACCGATATCGCCAGACTAAAACAAAGATCTCTTCTAGGATGAATGTGCTAACTGGGCCGTTTATGTCGCCTTATGTCTCAAAATATTACCTACTGATCCCCAAAAGGAGAATGGAAGTGTATTACATTTCAATTCAGTGAATAACCCTGTACTCTATTAACCGAACATTTCGTCATTAGTTCTCGAATTCGGATGCCTTCAGTTGATATAAACATCGGAATTGCAAGATGTCTGACATTACAGCTTATGAATTTGATAGTTGGTTCCGTACTGACATTAACAATAAAATTAACTCTTAATTTGTTAAAAGGTTCCACCTATCCAGTAATTAACATCAATGTGCATTTTCCATACAGCCTAGAATGTGTGCATAAAAGGATTCCTGATGACGTTTCAACAATCCAAGAACTCTACGTAAATAAGCAATAATGGCACGTTTTGAATATAATAATGGGCTTTATGTTCCAATGTGTATATCATGTTTTTAATGAGCATCTCCCTGAGGATGGTCGCAAGAAGGCCGAAGCATGTTCCAGTTTTAGGTATGACTTTTTCATTACCAAAAGGTCGGTTTTAGGTATTGAATAGGTGGAACCTTTATAAAAAGTTATTTTGAAGAATTCATGTTTGCATGCATGTCTGACAGTTGACCAAAGCTAACATATTGTGACAGATTGTAAGTTTCAGCTCTCTGTCTAAATGAGGTCAATGATCTCAAGCGGATCATGTAGGCACCTAGGTGTCAATATAAAGAAAGATCGTCCTCAGGGTAACAACATAAACGAGGTTGTTAATAAAGGTTACAGATCTATTCGTAATGTTATGAGGGTATTTAGGGGTTGTAGTAACCATGTAAACGAGAGGGCGTAAGACCCCAGTTAGAATATGGTTCCAATGCACGAGTTCTACATAAGGACTACTCTATACGAGAACTGGAAAAGATCGAATGGAAAGCAGCACGATTTGTTCTGGTGACTTCCGACAAAAAAGTAGAGTTATGAAAATGTTGCGAACTTTGGGCTGGAAAAAACTTGGGAGACAGGAGACGAGCTGGTATGTTCCGAGCTGTCAGTGGAGAGATGCGTGGAGGCGAATAAGCTTGAGCGGAGCGTTTAAAAGTAGGAAGGATCACAATATGAAGATAAAGTTCTATTTCAAGAGGACAAATTGGGGCAAACACTCATTTATAGAATGGGGAGTAAGTCATTGGAATAAATTATCGAAGGAAATGTTCAATAAATTTCCGAGTTCTTTGAGAAAAGGCTAGGTAATATGCCACGTGGGTGACTTCCCTAAATGCAGACCATCGTTGACTGATTGATTGAACCCTGAGGCTGGTGTAATCCAACGGATAAGTAATTCTAGGGATGCAGTTAGAACCACAGAAGAGGAATGAGCAAGTGGTCGTGCGGTTTGGGTCACGTACTGTCCGCAACTCTCAAGATCCTTTTCCGTGGTTTGCCATATTTACACCTTAATTAAATCCACGGCTGCTTCTTTTCCACTCCTAGCCCTCTCCCATACCATCGTCACCATAAGACCTATCTGGGTGGGCGAGAGGTAAACCAGGTTGAAGACATTCACATTGAATATCATTTTTACCGGAGTAAATTAACCTTTTATCTGCCCACTCCATCGACTTCCATGTCAGCCAGGAGGCAAAGTTTACGAAATTCTTCTCGAACCAGTGCGAAGGTAGGTCGCGGTCTTCCATAGTTGTAGCCTGGGTGTTTCGGCGGTGGTTCTAAGTTCCTTTGTTGTTCTAGGGAAGCTTTTCGTTTATTTCAGTCCTTGCTGAAGTGATTTGTACCATGCAAAAGACAGTTTCTTTCTTTCCTCGCCGAATTACGTTAATTCATAACCAAGTTGAGAAAAGTAATCGGGCGTACCCTGGCAACGTCAGAAATTGAGTCGGCTGATCCACATCCGAGTCCTTTTCAGGGGATCGGTTATTACCACATACCAGCCAAAGAAAAACAGCTGATTCTGATGAATTAAAAGTATCTTGTAAGACATTATTTTAGTCTGGCTCCGTACTGATAGCTGACGCCGCCAGATGCCCGGGTTCGATTCCTGCTACTGCCAGAAGGGGTTAAAATTGCACATGAGTTCTCCTACGTTGGGAGAGTACCTGACACGATCTGCACTCCCTTGGGACGAAGGTACGACTTTACTTTAGTGATGAATAATAACCCACAAAAACGTGTCAATTTTTCGGGCCACCTTTCGTACAGACCAAAGCGGCAGTCGTCACACTTGCCAAATGAACCGGCGCTCGAATGAAACACAGCACAGGTCACCGGTTGTACCTTGACGTATTGGTGAAGTCTCATACTGCCACTTGAACTGCACCCACTGAATTAGTATTGCAGCTCCGCATTGCTGACAGAAGGCGCGCCCCTTGCTCCGTGACAACACTGTAGCCGCAGTCCCTCTCCCCTCTCCCCTCTCCGCTTTAGTCTTAACACACATTCCAGACGTTTAGCGGCAGAGTAGCCTTCTATGGGACTGAGCCCAACTTGCCAGGTTCGATCTTAGCTCGATCCGGGCGGTGCCTCCGAAGAAGTAGTTGGTCGGAAATAACTGTTATTCCTCTTCATGGCCTTAAACTCGATTTACTGACGCCAGAACTTGATATGAATTCGACCAAGTTCTACGGGAAGATGCCCTTCCTGACGCCAATCCAATTAGAGGGATGTTTCTCTAATGTGTATCTGAAGACAACACAAATACCCAGTCCCTGAACCAGAACAATTAACAATGAACCGATGACCAGTGTTCTGACGATTTAGCTGTACATAACACTATCACAGGGCTCAGTGGTTTCCTTATACATTCGAAGGCGTTGTGCAGTGAAAACGTTTAGAGGAGCATTGCAGTAGAGATTGGGCTTCATGCCTCGTCTCCGGCCTTCACGAGCGAGAGGTGTGCCTGAGCAGCAGCTTTTAATTCGGACTGATTGTGTTGAGTGTCCGAGCATAGCAGTCTACAATGCAGGGAGGCATTCCTGTAGTAAGATGTGCAGCGAGATTCCAGAATTAAGTTAGATTTATCTAAGGCTTTGAAAGATAAACAATGTGAAGACAGTACTTGTTTTAAGAGGCAATCATCCTCTATCAGATGGGAAATGTAAGACGTCCGACATTTCGAAGAATGAAGGTAACGGCAGGCAGAGGAAAGGAAAGGCGTCAGAAAGGAACAAGCAATGACCAAGGGAGGTCGGAATAGGAAAGATGAAAAGGTGGAGGTTTGAGCTAGTGAGAGGCCCTTGTCTCTTACGACAGGTAAGGGATACCGCCCCCACTCACAGAGGTCAATGAGTGCGATGTGCAGTAGGAGGCCCTACAGGTCGGACCTGACTCGAGAGGTTAGGCCAAGCTTACAAACATCTCGAATTGGTGTTCTAAACAACAGGGTCACAAAACAAATTAAACTCATTAAGGCGCTGGCCTTCTGACCCCAACTAGGCAGGTTCCATCCTGGCTCAGTCCGGTGCTCAAGCCTTGCGTCGGTACACTTACTGGCACGTTAACGAACTCCTGCGGGACTAAATTCCGGCACCTCGGCGTCTCCGAAAACCGTAAAAGTAGTTAGCGGGACGTAAAGCCAATAACATTAATATGATTACTGAAAATGATATATTATATCATAAAAGCTACCATATCGATGTTTGACCCCCCCCCCAGTTGTTGACCACAAAACACGGCACTTGTGGTTGGTCACAGACATACACAAATATCGCTCAATATTTGTCCTCTTTATTTAATCCGCTTACCCTACAGGGTTGGTTTCTCGCTCGGACTCAGCGAGGGCTCGCACCTCACTTCTAAAAGGCAGTATCCACACTTGGTCGGAGATCACTGATCTCTATACACGGATAGCTGGTAGCTTGAGTAGCAGTAAGCCCTTAGAGCATTAATACTATAGAGTGCGCTTAGCGCCACCTCGTCCATGTTGCGGCTTGAAGCCAACATCTCGATCAGCTGACTGGGGGGTAGTTCGAAGCAGAGTCCGAGAGGATATAAGGAAATTGTCAAACAGTGACATTCGAAAAGGCGGCGAAATCGGAATATGATATGTACCCTGCTTAGCTGTTATGGTTAAGCGTTAATTACAATAAAAACCGTGGACATAAATGCATAATTACGACGAAAATGTTTAAAACCAAAAGAGAGCTACGATAGGATACACCCTCATTATGATCGTTGTTTTGCAAGTATTACATCCCCGTGAGTAACACTAATTGTTTAATGTTAATTATTTATTATAATGTAAGAGACAAGTAATTTTTTCCAATTACCGCATCATATTGGGATTAATAGCTGAAAGCTAACCTCTGAAAGTTGTCCGTAAGGAAGTGTAGCCTAATTTGAAATATTAATACGACTGACATCTACAATAAACACTTCATAACTTCCGAAAACAACTTTAAAATACTGTATTTACCGTGCTCGGTATACTTTTGACTGAAATAGGCCTACTTCAAACCAATGCCCAACAACACAAGATGCAAAGAGTGACACATAGCCTACAGGACCATTATGGAAAGAAAATAACACAAGTATCACACTTAAGTGAACCATACACCACCAACAGATGGCAACAAAAATGAACTCTCCAGGGTAAACGATAAACAGGTACCATAACAAGAAATATTCACTTATCATAAGTCATAAAAATTCACAATACAGTAGGGTCAACTGCATATCAATTGGCACTGGTTGTAGTACCTATTTATGCCTATGAAGCAGGGATCTGTTGTAATATGCTGCTTCAACAACAACAAAATAATAATAATAATAATAATAATAATAATAATAATAATAATAATAATAATAATAATAATAATAATAATCATAATAATAATTAAAAAAATAATAATAAAGGGATACATAAAATGCTACACAGGTAAAATTTCACTCCACTGCCACCTACTAAATTAAGCTTAGTTTCAAGCCCAACATAAACTAATGCACATGCCACATTTGAAGTAGGCCTATAAATAGGAGGTCACATCTGAAGAAAAGAAAACATCCTGCAGCATTCAGTAATGTTGTTCCCAAAATACAGAAACAAGACATGCCAATATAAAAGTAATTTAAGAATGAATTTCTATAAAAATTAACCTGACTCATAGACAGAATGATTAGAGGGAATATGCCTAAAAGTAGAACACTAATACAAATCAGTGAAACTAGCATACCACACCAGCATCCTCTTACATAAGCAACTTGAGTCTATATAAATATTCCAGTCATAGGAAGCATAGAAATCCTCATATAGGCCTACACACTCTAACACGTTTATATAACAAATGCAATAATTATATTATAAAGCAGCCTACCTTATATTACTGGTTCCTGAATAGAATAGTCTTTGTGTGAAAGCTTCGTACCCTCACACTGTGAAGTTTTTCTGTTTCAAGCCGTGCTTTATGGTGTAACCTCACTTTAAAGTATTCCATCAAAACTGCTCGCTTCAGCTGATGAATGTGGTTGTCAAGGGGCGGAGAAGCAAATGTATGCTCCTGAAGTTCATCAAACACTTCTCTCTTAGCATGGTTCAGTACTGCCATTACAAGTACATTTAAAGGGCCCTTCATCCTTGTCATTTTGTGCTGGAATTGTCGCATCATCTTTTCACCTTCCCTGCAGAGGTATATCACATCTAATGATGGGATTGAAAGGCCACCTCTGTTTTTCCTCTTCAGGAGTGCTGAATGTGAAACTGCTGTTTGGAGAACCGCCTTACAAACATAACATTTAACTGCTTTCTGTAATCTTTTCACAACAAAACCTGCTATATATTCCACTACATCCTCAACATACAGTGTCAGGTTGGCTGGGTGTGGAATGTAGTCATGATCATGACTAACAAAAAGTACATCAGTACTGTTGGCAGGCAGATGAATAGGATCACCAGTTATTTGACTGCTGTCTCTACCATTCATAGTAACAGTAGGGTCAACTGCAGAGCAATTGGCACTGGTTGTAGTACCTATCTGTATATGGAGCAAAAGTCTTTTATATGCTGCTTCAAACTGCCTAGCTGTGGGGTTGTTGTTATGACCACCATGACTCCTAATGGCACTAAAAATACTTCCAGATGATCCTGACTAAGTTTGTAGGTTAGCAGAAAATGCATCTTCAGCTGTGGCATGTTCAAAATTGAGTCATAAACTCCTAAGACAGACTTTAGACACACAATCAAACCTATGAAACCAGTTTTCCTAGAGCACTTCACTAGACAAACACCACCATCCATCTCTTGCAGTGATTGTATATATTCAATAGCCTCCTGAATGTAGGCCCTCGTACTGTGGATATTCTCTGCTTTCAATGGTTTCTGCCATCCCTTTGAACAAAGATTACGGCTGTTCAAGATATCAAATATATTGTTCATGAGCCTAACAAATTTTACAGTCTCCTCACACCCTTGAAACTGAGGAAGATTTAAGTCTCTGTCACAATATGTCATTGCACTTGCAACACTTTCACTGAATGTTTGTTTGGCGAGCTTTACTTTCATGGGTTCCTTCTCCCAGTGAATGTGCCTTTTGGAAAGTTTTGTTCCTAGATGAAGGCCCTCGATACTCTGAAGTTTCTCTAACTCTTCTAAGTACCTCCAATCTATGACATTATCACCCCTGGCAAAAGTTCTCTTAGCTCCAAAAGTATTCCTCACTAATTTTATAGCATGGCAAGCATCTAGAAGAATAAACACTTTAGAATCATTCGAGGGATTTTCAAACCAGTTCATCATATTATTTTCATCAAAAGAAGCTCCCAAACAACGGGCCATGGATAAATTAGAAGCAGCACCATCAAAAGTAAGTGACACTACAATTACATTTAGGTCATTTAAAAATTTAAGGCACTCAATCACTAGGTTTGCTCTCTCCGAGCCACTTAAACCGTTAATCAAAAAATAACCCACTGGAATTTTCCAGTGTCCATTTAGTGAGACCACCATAAACACTAAAGCCTCCTTGGCTTCTGGTAAATCCTGATCCTCGATTTCAGTACCACAATTCACATAACCAAGAAAGTGTTTTCCATCAAATTCAATGTGCTTCCGGATGCACATTTCATCCATCATCAGTGCACACACTAGGGGCTTTCCACTGATAGCCATCTCCTTCCCTTTTGAAATGAGAGCAGTTGCTGCCTCTGAACTGAATCCTGGCTTACCATCCACCGACTGATACCACTTCCGCAGTGTACTTGGATGGGGCAAACCATGAGGAAATACATCCCTCAAGTAGCTGTATGCACGACTTGAATATAAATTCAATGTAAGTGCAAAGCAGCGTAGTTCAGGAGGATACTCTGCTCTTGTATCACCATCCTTTGTTCGCATCAGAAGTTGGGCAGCAGCAGGAGAAAGACATTTCTGGAACAATGGAAGTTAAAAGGTGCATTATGCTTTTTCACAAGTTAATTTATGGTATTACATTATTTTTGAAATATTTGTTTAACAGAGATTGTGATACAATAAAAACAAATTGCAGACTTCTAAAGGCTCCAAATTTTATGTATGTATGTCTGTCTGTTAGGTCATCAACCCAGAGACTGTTTGGATCCTCAAATAGCACCACCAAAGGCTAGCGGATATAGGGAAACCGAAAAAATATTTAAGCTGTTGTTTTCTTACCTCAAGTGTGCAAGCAGCATCTTCAGTTATCATCATTTTCTCCTTCAGATGGTTTACTAAGGCTTTCCCATTCTGCAACTGATTAATAGCTCGCCGATACTTCTGCCTTTCCAATTTCAGCTTCTTATGGGATTTATGAATAACTTCCCTGGCAACCTGCATGAAGGTCTGGGCTTTCCTTGGTGACTTTACCATTTCCTCAGTGTAATCACCAACATAAGATTTTCTGAACAGCTTTGTTTTAGGAAGAGACTCATTCTCCTCTTCCTGAGGAACACTGAAAAACTATGAAAATTATAAGGGTCAACAACAAAAATGTATTACCTATGTGTAATATAGTAACCTAATATGCTGCAATAGATGTTGCAGTTGAACAGTATGTTAAATATCTTAAACACAAATATTTCACATAAGGATGACAGGCCACATTCCTGCATAAATCTATGGAAAATAATAAATAAATAAAAAATCTGCTCACACACAACTTGTTGATGCAACAGGATCCACTTGAAGTTTCCTCTTCACAGGAGGTTTTCTCCTCTTCTCAGCTGGTAAAAGGTGGGGTGGAAAATTAAAAATTGTTGGTACTGCATTTGGCTTCAGTTTAACTCCCACACCAAATGCTTCATTATCAAAACATTCCGGTGAAAAATGCTTAGAGCATAATCTTGAATGCTTTCCAGGTATGAAATTCTCTCTTCTTAATGCAACTACCCATTGCTTTTTCCCTGTCTCATCAGCAGGAAAACTGAAATCAATAAAAGCACAGTATTCAAAATTGCTGTAACCGGGAAACTGGAACTGTAACCAATACAATAAACGTACGTATTCTACAGACACCTGACAACAACTGTATGAAACCCCTTACATCATCGTCATCATCATCATATTTACGTAAATATTTACTTACCCGTGAAAGGAAATGCCAGATCCTTTTTTGAAGGTCTCCTTGCATCCATACGCTACGCAATAGTGCACCATCGCTTCATTAACAGTAGCTAAAAGTCACTTTTAAGTACGCTGATCACTATTCTCGCCTATAACACAATATTCAAAACTCTCGCACTACCCACCAGTCAGCTGATTGAGATCCTTGCTTCAAGTATGTGACGTCATCAGCCATCTATTGGATGGTCACAGACATACACAAATATCGCTCAATATTTGTCCTCTTTATTTAATCCGCTTACCCTACAGGGTTGGTTTCTCGCTCGGACTCAGCGAGGGATCGCACCTCACTTCTAAAAGGCAGTATCCACACTTGGTCGGAGATCACTGATCTCTATACATGGATGGCTGGTAGCTTGAGTAGCAGTAAGCCAAATAGAAGATGACTGGCGTAGGAAGATGGCAGCGAGCGCATGGTGCAGTAGACCACGAGAGCGCGCTTGTAGTATGCTTGTAAATGACAAGATTCAATTTCAATGTGTATGTGTTTATGTGAAAACTGAATTAAGAAAACATCCTACGGGGTATTAACATGCCGCAGTGTTCAGCTTATGGATGTACAAACAGAACCGACCAGGAGAAGGAGAAATCATTTCATCGGTGAGTTTTAAATTGTACATAGTAATCTTCTTAGGGTAGTGTTTTGAGTTTTAGATTTATTGTATCTTATTTCGCATATTCTGGGAGAAAAATGGCAATTAATTTTTGTAGGTTTCCTTTCTCGAAACCCGAATTTCTAAGATCATGGATTAGGAGTATCAAGCGGGATAATTGGGAGCCTTTTAAAACAGCTGCTCTCTGCTCGGATCACTCTGAGGAAGACTGTTTTGATAGAACTGGACCAACTTTACGCCTTAGAAGTGATGCACAGCCAACTGTTTTCAATTTTTCTGAACATTTACTGCAAGTAAGGATTTACTCATATCTTTATTTATGTGTCGTCATTAATCTGACGTGGTCTTATTACAATCTTAGAAAATGAAGTCTGAAGGTGTTCTAGACCTTATTTACATCAGTAATAATTATGGGTTTCAGACATTGGAGTGGTGGGAGAAGGGAAAGTGTGGTGGGTGTTTCAGGTTATCCCATTATACTACTTGTGGTTACTCCTGAAATAGTTCACATTTGTGATTGGTTTAGAACAGATGATACAGCTGTTACTGAAGGTCGCTACTTGTTGGGGTGTTAAGGGTGCACCTGTTGAACACGCAGTAGCTATCTCTTTCGGATTCTACGAGGATGAACAAGCATCGGGAAATGAGGTAACAGTGCCGTTAACAGTTGTATGAAGAAAGCGGAGTTCTATATACTACAGATGTTTATTCAGGCCCAAAATATTTAAGTAATGCAGAATTTCCTTGGTGCTAAACTGTGTCAGGACAGGATTATGAACTATCACAATGAGAAGACGTGGTTGATATTACTGACACTTGTTGACGACTAAATGGGGTAGCAGAAGACAGCGATAGGAAGAACGTAAGTGGTGATGTTCGTGATTATTCTTTTAAGAGAGAGTACAATTGGGCAACCATCCTCTATTAACACTAATGAAAGGAAAATAAATAAATAATTAAATAAATAACTTAGCCTGATGTGTTTTGTTCTTAAGACCGTCTCTTCATTAATATCATCCTTAACATCCATACTCCATTTAATCCTGGTCTTGACATACCACACTACCAACCACCATGGAGACACGCTATAGTGATTACATTCCTCCCTGTAGGGTTGGTGTAAAACAGGACCAAATCCAAATGTGCGACACAGTTCGTACCTGCTATTGCTATTCCATATCGTGCTCAATACCGGCTCAATTTCTTTATAAACTGTTTTATTTGGTTCAATTCTCTATTTTCCATTAACTTGATAAATTATTGCTTACTTATGCATGCTCAAATTATCATTCTGTCTTACGTATTTTGTCTATTTCAGCTGTATTAGTAGTTTTAATAATAGTTTCACTAGCATTAGTTACTTCAGGCTGTGTGACTGTTTCTATCGATAAGCTTTTGTTGTATGAAGTCTTGGTAATAAAATACAGTTATTCTATTATGCCAACCTGGTTTCTCATTAATATTATGTTCTAATTTCTCTTAAATTTATTGTCCATCAGTTGTTATTTTATTTACCTCTGGTGGATCAGAAAATATACTTTCAGTTTTTTCAAGGTTATTCGAAGACCTACTTTTCTTTAATATTGTTCGACTACAGAGAAAAGTCATACTTGTATTATCAGAGATGCCCGTCCTCTGCAGCTCCATGCTACAGAACACACCTTGAGGAGCCTGAAACAGGCGAAAACAGCATCCGTGCTATAAAGTAGAATGCGGTTCCAAAACAAACTCTGTAATTACTCCCGTGTCGCGACTACTGTGGATTAAACACTGTTGAACGAATGTAGTCTTACAGAAGCGAGACAAACTGGTTCTCAATACTCGATTGGAACTGACGTAATTGTAGCGTCACTGTATCGCTTTATGCCAAGGAAACTAAAATACAAAAATAATCTCCCTTGCGCATTTTCTGGGATCTTGTCATCTTGAGAAATGCATCAGTTCTAGTTTGGAGACATTTTTAGATTGCTTCTTCTTACGTTTATAAGCTTCATCACTCCGCCAAGATGTTCGATTTTATTCCCATCTTTACACACAGTTGTTCCAAAGCATTGCCTCGCTGCTTCCACTACCCATCCTGTACCTGTTAACTGTCTCTTCTTTCGAATCTTTCACAAATCACATTGTTATCTTTCGCGCATCTCTGAATTCTGGGTTCTTGTAAAAAAAATTATGCCTCGGTTGGTGTCATGCGGAGATGCAAAAGATTCCACTCAAGGGACGGGAAGGTTCATCGAGCTGGTTCACAGTATCGCACCGTTTGCTTTATTTTAGATCTGACTGACTTATGAGGACGTGTGAGAGTTAATACCTTAACCTAAACCATCATGATACTACTTTATTCTATTAAATTAGAAATCAAAAAAACATTCATTTTCGTTGAAGGATGTTTCGTTTAATAATCAACATATTAGGAAAAACAATTACAATATTAATGAAAGAAAAGCAACACAAATGGACGTTAGTAGTGATTGAACATTAAATCAATCAAAAGGAAACAATTCTAATCTCTGACTCTTGTTAGGTTTCCATCTTACATCATCATGTTCTTATCATAACAGGTTGGTCGCAATAATGATAACAATATTTAAAATTCGCCAGAAAATCGAAAAGAAAACCAACCTCGCATTGCTGAAGGCTTAATTTAACAGATAAGTCCATCATTCATTACCTCTATCTTCTAGCTGATGGTTAAAATTACGGAATCTTGTTTGTTTGGCACACCTATTCACTGATATCAAAATACATGTCTTAATATCCCGTTATTATTTTTGAATCATCATTTAATTAATCGAAAATCTAGCTAAACAACCTGAAAGCACCAATAACCTGTTCATATCGCTATCGTTCAGGTTGAAAAATAATCAAACAAACATAGGAAAATATTACAATTTCGAAAGATTAAAGTTGGGCAAAATAACGAAGTCAATTTCCTCTTAACTCCATTGGTAGCTGCACCTAAAAAACAAATATCTGAAATACAATCACCACCAACTACAGTGACTCAAGATCTACGATGACTCTGTTGCCCTGGTCTCCTCCGTGAAAGAAACCTGGAAAGTCTACTTCAGCTCTAAACGTCAACTCTATAATCTATCAGAAGGAATTAGGTAGCAAAGAAATCGATCTACACACTACTTATAAGTAAAGGTTACATGGCTCGCATCTGCATGGTGTCATCAACTAATGAAACTCTTATATCATCCTCCGATATTGTGCACAATTACCAGTACTGTATATAGAATTAAGGTATCTTTGACGATCATCATACAAGTGTCTTCAATACACCTCGAAAACTTATGGAAAATATCGCCTACATGCCTAAGTAGTCATTACTCAACAGTGCAATCAAATTCATATGCATGACGAAATCAATCTCCCCCCCATGCCACTACAGCCCTTGAAGGGCCTTGGCCTACCAAACGACTGCTGCTCAGCCCGAAGGCCTGCATTATTCGAAGACCCAATCACAATAAACCTCTTATCCTTTTATACAAACGTCATGCTCAACGAATTCTCATTTCATTTTAAACATACTCAGGCACATTATCTTATGAAGATCATTCATCCTAATACTACTATTAACACAATATCACCGCCATAATATCACTATCACACATTCACGAATACTACGCCTAATATAAATTGTGATCGTAGATGACTCTAAATCACGCACGTATAATTACTTCACGATTACTTTCAAACACATATCTGAGCTATCAATTAAATTGAGATTCATTTATAATGACACTACCTTAACATATGCGTCATCCATGCCATCCATTATCATAACATAGCGTACAGCACATCATAATTTTCAGGATTATTCACATTAAAACTCACAATATTCCTACCCATCGTATGGTAGTGATTGACGACTAAACAGTTGTATTCGTTTTGTATGTCTTGGCATGTCACATTTTTGACGTCATGAAATTATACTACTCTACATTAAGCAACTACATAGCAGGATAAATAAGACATTCATTTTCAGTATTTATCGGCCGTTGACTTCAGGAAGAAAACACCTCTCATTCTCCGGTCTTAGTATTTTCTCCGTTGGTATCCATCCCAACACTGCTCAAATCCTTCAAGACCGCGTCTTAAATTAGTTAGCCATGCTGGGATTTAGAAACGTTTTATAAACTTCTTCAGTGGTACTCGACATCATGATACCTGAAACTTGTAACATGCTATTAGTATAACGTTACACACATGAATATCATTTACAATATTATCATCCAACACTTGCCTTAGTATTTTAGAGAGAATTTCTTTACAATGAATTTCTTATTACTACTGACAAACTCGTAATTAAATTCAGATTTCCATATGAATTCCTTCTAAATCGTGTGCAATCTTTCTAATGCTTACAGAATCCTTTCAACAAAATGTAATGTTCTCTTTTTTGAAAACAAAAGGTAATGCTAGACTAAAATATTAATAGTCGGCTTACATTTTGAAGACCCTTCCATGTTCCGTAGTCTCCAATATGTTTTTGACGGTAAATACGTAACCTCTTTGATACAGAGTGCTCCAAAAATCATTGACATCGGCAAAGGAATTCATTTAACAATCCGTCATATGGTAGTTCGGTGTGCCAGTCGACTATGTCATTACGAGTGTCGATTCTCGAGTTATATGGGACTAGATAGATAAGGTATGGCCACCATATGTAGATTTAACTTGGCCCATTTGATCCAACTCATTCCATGGCCTCCGATACATATATCTGTCATCGATGTTTCGCCATTTATTTACACTTATTTATCTTCTGCCTGAAGAAACTGCGCATGTTTATTTAATTCTGTATTTCGTGCTACGACATACTATCATCAACCGTAATTTAATGAGATACCACGGGGTTCTGAGCTTATTATTTTGCCGGTACCTTCTATCCGTTGTCTGTTATTTATTTGATTGAGCGAGTTACTTGAATTTCGGACATACTTGGGCGTGTGATAATTGGACGTACGATTTCATTAACTTTTGCCTTACCATAAACTTCCAATGTCTCCACCGACTTTAATCCAACATTCATTGGAAAGTTATATTCCCCCTTACTCAAGAATGAAATTTCGTATGACAGTAGAAATTTCATACTTATACATAACTTAGTTATAACCTTTTTCCTTTTAATGAAATCGACTTCTACAATGCTTTGTCGGATTGAAAATAACTCGCGATTAATCATCTGCACGTGTCCTATAATTATTTGCACAGTTATTTCAAGGCACAATCTGATATCCTGTCTTTCCGATCTGCTGTGAACTATTACATTACTTGCTGGCTGGTTCGTCCGTTGACATTTATTCATCCCATACATCATCATCTCCTTCGACGTTCATTATGAGGTTGATCTCCTCCTCATTGACAATAGGAATATTATATTGCTTCAGGTTGGAGGCGCTGAAAATGGAAACATGGAATTTTAAGCTCTGTATTTTGTAGGCGTTGTTATCTAGTACTTCGATGATCTTGAATGGTCCGATGTAAAGATGAGCGAACTTGGAATAAAATCTCGCTGTAGGACATGATATAGTCGGTTTCCTTACAAGAACGTAAGTTCCAACCTCCAAAGATTTCCGGAATCCCTTGTGCCTTAGGTTTTAAGTCGTCTTTCAGCTTGCTTTTTCATCCACGTGTGGGTTTGCTTTATGTTTTCTTCAACTTCACGTTTCTCCTCAATTGGCATACCTATGATGACATTCCATGGACGCTTTGGATATTCATTGATGTGAATAAGACTAGGAATATTACCAGTGGATTCTTGCCACGTGAAGTTCATACAGTCAGCAATCGTTGGTAAAAATAAGGTCCACGTCCTGTGACGTTAATGACAGAAAATTCGGCAATATTTTGATATTTCCTTTATGACCCTCTCAACTGCATTAGACTCTAGATATCTTATAGAGCTAAATCGGTCCTGGATGTTCATTTTCCTTAATGCTTCCGACAACTCAGCTGACGTAAATTGTGTCCTATGGTCTGTTAGTATACACTTCGGCTTACCCATTTTGGCTATTATTGATCTCTCCCAACTCCTAATAATTGCCTTGGAATTTACCTTCCTAACGGGCTAACATCACTTCAAAGACAACCAGTCCGAAACGGTTTACGCGTTTACCGACAGGTAAACCTCCATACAAGTTCATTACGTACACTTCTTTTGGACGACTCGGTATTGCAGGTATCGGCGGCTGATACTGTAAAATAGAGTTGTATTTCACCCTCTGGCATGTATCGCAAGACTTAACGATTCGACTTACGGTTCTTCGGAACCAGGTCCATGTAAATGTTTCTCCAATCATGGCAACTAACTTATCCAATCCACCATGACGGTGCATTCTGTGAATATACCAGATAAATCCACATTTCAATTTACGTGGTACCACCACTCTTAATTTCTTCTTAACTTTGTCTATGTACTTGTATAGGATGTCATTTGCGAATAAGTAGTCGTCCATCTGATTTCCAAGATCATTATTAGCCGATCTTCTCTGACAGTGTTCGACAATTGCCCTTAAGGATTGATCTTCGAATTGTAGTTCCGGCAACCGTTTTAAGTTTTGCAGGCATTCCTCATCTTCTTCAGTCATTTCTCTTACATTAACTTCTTGGATTTCTTCCGTTGGATTTCGACGTAAACTGTCCGCTAGTACGTTAGTTTAACCTGAGCAAAACTCGATTTTCTAATTGAATTGTTGTGCATAAAGTGCCCATCGTGATACTCTTTCGCTAGGTAACGTGGCCTTTAGCACGAATTTTAACGCCTAATGATCAGTTCTAATGACCACTGGATACCCATATACCATCCTTCTCCATTGTTGTAATGCGTAGATAATCGGTAACATTTCAAGCTCGGTAGTGGTGTATTTGAGCTCATGAGTCCTTAATTTTCTGCTCACGAAAGCTAAATAGGTTCTATCATTCTACCGAGCTCGATAGTTGCAGTCGCTTAAGTGCGGCCAGTATCCAGTATTCGGGTGATAGTGGGTTCGAACCCCACTGTCGGCAGCTCTGAAGATGGTTTTCCGTGGTTTCCCAGTTTCACACCAGGCAAATATACCTTAGTTAAGCCCACGGCCACTTTCTTCCCAGTCCTAGCCCTTTCCTCGCCCATCGTCGCCATAAGACCTATCTGTGTCGGTGCGACGTAAAGCCAATAGCAAAATCTATCATTCTCTCCGTGTCCACTCTCTTGATATAAAACAGCTCCGACCCCGAACTGATGAGGCATCAGACTGAATAATGAATTCACGATCAAAGTCCGGATATCCAAGTTTAATGTTATTAGCTAGCAACTTCTTTGCATTGATGAAAGCTTGGTCATGACTTTCATTCCAGCGCCATCGATTGTTAGTCTTTAATAGGTCTTGCAGAGGAGCTAGTACTTCTGTGTATTTTGGACAATGATTAGAAAAGAGCTGTGCCATTCCCAGGAACTGTCGAATGTGCTTAATCCCTCTGGGCTTTGGAAAATTACATATAGCTTGGATCTTAACAGGGTTAGGTCTTATGTCAGTTCCGTCAGTAACATGTCCGACAAATAAGACCTCGGGTTGGCAGAATTTTGATTTAGATCGGTTGATTTTAAATCCAGCCTCATCTAAAATACTTAACAGCTGCTCTAGCTTAACCATACGTTCTTCTAAAGTAGCCGTTTCTAGTACTATGTCATCAACATAAATGGTTATGAATTCCTTGACTTCGGGTCTCAAATTCCTGTCTCGGGCTCATATAAGTGCAACACATGAGTTGCAAATTCCGAACGGAAGCCTTTCGAAAATATATGTTTGATTATCAAACATGAAACCAGTAAACAGTTTGAATTTGCTTTTAAAACTATGTGATAATACGAGGAAGTCACATCCAATATCGTGAAAAATTTCATGTTTCTTATTCTCCTAATTATCTCTTTTATTACCGGGGCTTTATCACATTCAGGAATTAGCTTGGCATTTAGTTTCCTTTCATCCAGCCACACGCGAATAAAACCGTTACTTTTCTTCACCACCACCAATGGGCTAATGTAGGGAAAATGTGCCTTTGAGGTTATGCCATTATCGATAATTTCCTGCATCACCTTTCTCGCATCAGGCATAAATTTGTCCGGTATTGGGTACGGTTTTATTTTGAATGGTCTCCAGTCTTTCAGCAGTAGTCGGTATTCGAAATTCTTTGATCTTCATGTTAGCTACTGGGATTATGGATATGTGTGTCTTCTCTTGTAACTCCGATAATAACAGTTTAGAAACGATGCTAATGCTCGCACTGGTATCCAATAATGATAATACTCGATTGCCGAATATTATTACCGAGATGACAGGTAGTCCTCTTTTTAATCTTATTCCACCAGGTTGATAGTCTTCATATAACAACTCATCAGCTTCAAATTCCCAGGACTCAATCCCTGCTATCATCCATTCGTGTTGCTCATGTTCTAAAGTTAATCTATTAAATTCATCATCTAATGTTGATTCCAAAACGAAGTTTTTTCACCCCGTCGTTGTCTTGATTGTTATTACCAAACGGTGTAGCTCCAGGATTCAGTACCTTGTCTGTACTTTCCTTCCTTGGTTGTTTCTGAAACAGCAGGCTCGTTGCTCGTACACAATCGGCATTTATGTCCTGATTCTGTATGGCTCTTTCCCATTGCTTTCCTTCATGCTGTTTCCTTAATTCATTAAGATATCTTTCTCTCTCTTTACTCGTCTCTTCCTCTTGTAGAATATCCGTACGTCTTGTATCCTCTCGATATCTATTCTTACAATATGGCCACTTATCTCGGTATCGATTCCATCTCGTACCTATGTAATACCTGGGATGCCTTCGTTCTGCGTTATGAAATGGTATCCATTTTCGATGTGTACTGTCATCCTTACCATTTTGGTCTCTTCCTCCTCGATGATCTTTATTTGTCGTCAGTCTTTCTCCTCGAACACATTCATCATATCCATCATTATTTTCTCCTCCTTCATATCCCGTCGGCGTCACAACGTTTACCGTTGGGTCGGCGTGTCTTACAATTCGACTGTTGATATGTGTTGTCGTACCATCGATTTGTCTAAGTATTGAATCTACCTGCACTGCAGATTGTACGTTCGCCGCAGTGAGCAATCGTTGTATGTCTGGGGAAATTGTTTAACTATCGCCCGAAGCATTTCCATTTCTGTGGGTGGTGAATCAAGCTCTTTTAACCGATGGAATGGCATTGTAAAATAATCAGCGAATCTACTCGGTCCTGCCAGGGAATATTTCTTAGAATACAACTCAAGTCTAATTCCCTGCTGAATTTCAACTCCCCAAAATTTATCTAAGAAAGCTTGTTTGAAGCCAGCGCAATCCTCAAAAATATATCGGAAAGCTTTGTACCAAATAAGCGGTGCTCCCTCTAAATGTCTTTCAACTGCCTTCAATTGACGTTACGGAGATATCTTCGCCTCTCGGAAATATTCCTCTATTTCCCTCAGAAATCCACGAGGAGTCATGCTGGATCGTATATTTCCATTAAACTTCTTCGGTCTGTCCTCTTGTGTTCGTATTATATTGATGATCTGTGTTCCACTTCCCGTGTGAGCTGTTCCATTATCATTTACATCGATGCTAAACTGTGGCATCTCAAACTGGCTATTCATTTCAGTTTCTCTTCCATCCTCAGTTAATGTTGGGTGATCGACCAAAATGATATCAAATTTTTACTTGTTTCATTCTCAATTCTGAAGTTCTGCATATCCTTTTGAAAAGCATTTAAATCATCTTTCAGCCCTCTTATTTGCTGACACATTAAGACTTTATTTTCATCCGACTCTTCAGTTACCAGATTAAATCTATCATTAATCTGTTCTTTAGCCTGCGTTTTCTCCTTCTGTATATTTTCGTTAGTGCTACTCACTTCATCTGTCACTGTCTTAAGTTATTCCTCCCAACTAGCGTTTTATTCTCTCATCTTTCCTTGTATTACATCAACCTCTTCTTTGAGTTCCTTAAGGTCTTGATCAACTTGAACATGTAATTCATGAACGTTCAATTTAAATTCGGCCTTTAATTCCTCAAACTTTTCTAGAAAACTCCTCTTTTTCTTGTTCATCGCTGCATTTACTTCTTCTTTTAGATTTGTACATCCCCTTTTACTTAAGATATCCTGGATCCAAGCGACACGACTTCTTCTTGCATTTCCATCATATTCTGATGTACCATATCTGTGATTTTGCTAAAGTTTCCTTGCATACTTTCTTGTTACTCACTAATTCCCACTATAGTATATCCCTGTGATTCGTGGATTTCGCTCCTCCTGACTTCTTGCATCCTTTCTTGTGATTCTTGTGATTCACGAATTTCTATCTTGATACTTTCTTGTGATTCATGGATCTCTGTCTTCATACTTTCATGTGATTCACGTATCTCTATCTTCATATTTTCCTGTGATTCACGGATTTCTGCCTTAGTGTTTTCTTGCGACTCGTAAATTTCTTGCATCCTTTCCGTCTTACCCTGTGACTCACGTACCTCCTGCATTCTTTTTTCTGTATTCTCTTGCGACTCCTGCATTTTATTCATTTTTCCCGCTAGTTCCTCTAGCAACAACTTGACCTGCGCGAGTGATGCCATTTTATTTTTCTTGATCGTTATTTATTCTCGCTATAACTCACTTCCAGTACCTGAATAATCTCTCACCTATACTATACTTGCGTTCGAACATGATACTCCCTTTTACTGCCTAGCGTGATCTATCTAACAAACAATATAAGTCAATACTTAAACGTATGGGTCACTCCGGATTTGAATTGTGATAACTAATGATAAATGCCAATAAACAAGACTCTTCGTATTATCTCCGAATTAATGAATTTACCTATTCTAACCAACAAAAGTCCGAGTTTACGGAATATACTTCCAACATCTTATTGAACTCAAAATTAAATAAATACTCTTAACTTCCTGCACAAATAAACATGTCAGTGTGTCGACGTCAGATGTCAGAAATGTTAGCGCCTACTTCCACGATGAATATCATCTCAGGTTTTTCCTTATACGGTCGTCCCATGAGTAATAACTGTCCTCGCTTCGGCCATCACGTGTGTTTTTCCTTTGGACGCAACCCTTCACTTTGGTCATCACATGACTTCTATTCTATCTTCTTTTCAAGTCGAGCCCCAACGATGGGCGAAAAAATAAAAGCTAACTATCCTGTTAGCTTTCGCGCATCTCTGAATTCTGGGTTCTTGTAAATAAAATTATGCCTCGGTTGGTGTCATGCGGAGATGCCAAAGATTCCACTCAAGGGACGTGAAGGTTCATCGAGTTGGGTTACAGTATCGCACCGTTTGCTTTATTTTAGATCTGACTGACGTATGAGGAGGTGTGAGAGTTAATACCTTAACCTAAACCATCATGATATTACTTTATTCTATTAAATGAGAAATCCAAAAATATTTCTTTTCGTGGAAGGATGTTTCGTTTAATAATCAACATATCCGGAATAACAATTACAATAATAATGAAAGAAAACTAACACAAATGGACGTTAGTAGTGATTGAACATTAAATCAATCAAAGGAAAACAATTAGTATTCTATCTTACATCATGTTCTTATCATAACAGGTTGGTCGCAATAATAACAACAATCTTATATATTCACCAGAAAATCAAAAGGAAAACTAAGCTCGCATTGCTGAAGGCTTAATTTAACAGATAAGTCCATCATTCATTACATCTATCTTCTAGCTGATGGTTAAAATTACGGAATCTTGTTTGTTTGGCACACCTATTCACTGATTTCAAAATACATACCTTAATATCCTGTTATTTTGGAATCATCATTTAATTAATCGAAAATGTAGCTAAACGACTTGAACGCACCAATAACCTGTACATATCGCTATCGTTCAGGTTGAAAAATAATTAGGGAAACTTACCATCCTTACCATCCTTCGAAACATTAAAGTTGGGAAATAAAATTGCAATCAATCTCCTCTGAACTCCATTGGTAGCTGCACCTAAATAACAGATCTCTGAAATACAGTCATCACCAACTACAATGACCCAAGATCAACGATGACTCTGCCGCTCTGGTATCTTCCATGATAGGAACCTGGAAAATCTACTTCAGCTCTAAAAGTCAACTCTATAATCTACAAGAAGTAACTAGCTGGCAAGGAAATCAATCTACACACTACTTATAAGTAACGGTTACATGGCTCGCATCTGCATGGTGTCATCAACTAATGAAACTCTTATATCACCCTCCGATATTGTGCACAATTACCTGTAATGTATATAGAATTAAGGTATCTTTGACGATCATCATACAGGTGTCTTCAATACACCTCGAAACCTTGTCGCAAATATCGCCTACATGCCTAAGTAGTCATTACTCAACAGTGCAATCAAATTCATATGCACGACGAAATCAATCTTCACTACAATAAATATCACCGGGACTTCTAACATTGCATTATTCCATTAAATCCTTAATCCCAATGAAACATTCTTCAACGATCCACACAACATAATCACTCACATTATTCAACGACCTAATTACAATTACAATAAACCTCTTATCCTTTTATACAAACGTCATGCTCAACGAATTCTCATTTCATTTTAAACATACTCAGGCACATTATCTTATGAAGATCATTCATCCTAATACTACTATTAACACAATATCACCGCCATAATATCACTATCACACATTCACGAATACTACGCCTAATATAAATTGTGATCGTAGATGACTCTAAATCACGCACATATAATTACTTCACGATTACTTTCAAACACATATCTGAGCTATCAATTAAATTGAGATTCATTTATAATGACACTACCTTAACATATGCGTCATCCATGCCATCCATTATCATAACATAGCGTACAGCACATCATAATTTTCAGGATTATTCACATTAAAACTCACAATATTCCTACCCATCGTATGGTAGTGATTGACGACTAAACAGTTGTATTCGTTTTGTATGTCTTGGCATGTCACATTTTTGACGTCATGAAATTATACTACTCTACATTAAGCAACTACATAGCAGGATAAATAAGACATTCATTTTCAGTATTTATCGGCCGTTGACTTCAGGAAGAAAACACCTCTCATTCTCCGGTCTTAGTATTTTCTCCGTTGGTATCCATCCCAACACTGCTCAAATCCTTCAAGACCGCGTCTTAAATTAGTTAGCCATGCTGGGATTTAGAAACGTTTTATAAACTTCTTCAGTGGTACTCGACATCATGATACCTGAAACTTGTAACATGCTATTAGTATAACGTTACACACATGAATATCATTTACAATATTATCATCCAACACTTGCCTTAGTATTTTAGAGAGAATTTCTTTACAATGAATTTCTTATTACTACTGACAAACTCGTAATTAAATTCAGATTTCCATATGAATTCCTTCTAAATCGTGTGCAATCTTTCTAATGCTTACAGAATCCTTTCAACAAAATGTAATGTTCTCTTTTTTGAAAACAAAAGGTAATGCTAGACTAAAATATTAATAGTCGGCTTACATTTTGAAGACCCTTCCATGTTCCGTAGTCTCCCATATGTTTTTGACGTTAAATACGTAACCTCTTTGATACAGAGTGCTCCAAAGTCATTGACATCGGCAAAGGAATTCATTTAACAATCCGTCATATGGTAGTTCGGTGTGCCAGTCGACTATGTCATTACGAGTGTCGATTCTCGAGTTATATGGGACTAGATAGATAAGGTATGGCCACCATATGTAGATTTAACTTGGCCCATTTGATCCAACTCATTTCATGGCCTCCGATACATATATCTGTCATGGATGTTTCGCCATTTATTTACAGTTATTTATCTTCTGCCTGAAGAAACTGCGCATGTTTATTTAATTCTGTATATCGTGCTACGACATACTATCATCAACCGTAATTTAATGAGATACCACGGGGTTCTGAGCTTATTATTTTGCCGGCACCTTCAATCCGTTGTCTGTTATTTACTTGATTGAGCGAGTTACTTGAAATTCTCACATATTTGGGCGTGTGATAATTGGACGTACGATTTCATTAACTTTTGCCTTACCATAAACTTCCAATGTCTCCACCGACTTTAATCCAACATTCATTGGAAGGTTATAATATCCGTCATGTCTAATTTCCTATTCCTGGAGATCCACTGCCCTTATTTCTGTGGACACTTCATTTATTTATTTCCTAGGCTTAGTAATACTTAGGTCACTGCAGATTAGTGGTTTGTTACCATCGATATTCTTCGAATACCCGCTCATTCCTGACCGATTTCCAGAATTCAAAGTCGGTAATGATATAGTCTGTTATGGATCTGGTGCTTAGTGGTGTCGCGGTGACATGGGACGAAAGAAAAACAGAGCTGCTACTTTGAAGCAGCTTCTAGCTTTAAACCGCTTCAAAAAAGAAAAACAGGAAAAACAGAAAAAGTTGGAAAAGAAAGGAGCTCTATAAAACATTCTGTTTTAACCGCTTCAGACGTAACAGCTTCGTTCTATGGAGCACACACAAGCCTATGAAGCATGAAATAGAGCAGCTTCTGCTAAATCTGCTCCGACTGCTACTGCTTATCTGCTTTGCCGTTGCACAACTTCTCATGCAAGCCGGTATGGTCATGATCTACGCCACGTCTATACCTATGTTGAAGACTCAATTTAGAAGGTGCGACATTTTATTGTACTAATGGGATCACTTGTTTGATTTTGGAAAAGTAATTGATTGTACATGTTGTAATGTTGTAATCATTAGGAATTATGTATCTACCTAACCTCAATTTTCATCATAAATAAATGCGTTCGGCAAGTAGCCCATATTTATGAGTACTATCAATTAACAAGAGCGTACGAATTGGATAAGTGTACGGTAATAACAAGAAAATAATTGATATGTCACTGTTACTTATAAAGGGGGTCATTATATATGTACCGTATTCACACAGTTGGACTGGATAACATAAAACAGATATGGTACTTTTAGTATAATCTGCCTGAGAATAAGTGTAAACCAAGATCTCATTTCTTTGCATGACTTATATTACTAGCCCACTTTTACAATGTACAGAAATATCCTAATTTTATGTGACAATGTGCGGTATTTTTATGGAGAAAATAAATTTTGCTGTAGCAACATCTTTCACAAATTTTCCTGTAAGTGTTTTACATTCTCCTTCTTCATTTTCATATGTAATAATATAAATAAGTCCTTTGAATGATTTTGCTGTGTTCTTGGGAGAAACTAAAGATGTACATTCACTCTTAACCTCATTTTAAAAACTTTCCTACAAGTAGCACTTTGCACAGGCATTATAATCCAGCGTCCATTCGCTGGGATAACCCAGTTTATCCAATAATCCCAATTTTCACACAAAAAGTACACGTTGTAAGTTTTGTTTAGTATAAATCAAATCATAAATATTTCGGAATAAAGTAGAATTTAATAAACACGATGGGAATTAAACAGCCGTAATTGAGAAGCAGCTTGCTACTATCAGTTCACAAATAGCAGAAAGTAGAAGCAGTCACAGCCTCAAGCTCTACAAACGAGGGAACGAGACGGCTTCTTGAAGCTGCTTCTCGGACGAAGCAGAAGGATTTCAAGCTGTTTCAAGAAAAAAGCGTTTATCCCTTTCCCGCCTTGTACAGTACTAGAAGAATATACTCCTAAGTGGTGACCCAACACTAGCACAGAAGTCCAGTAAACGCTTCCCCATCTTCCCCGCATTGGAATATATTCTATTATTATTCTACCGCTTTCTGTGAGTCGCAGGTGCGTAATGTGTCGTACATGTGGATTTGGAGCAGTTTTACGGCCTCACGCCCTTCCTAACGCCAACCCTAAGTGGACAGATGTGATCACTATTACGTATTTCTGTGGTAGTTGGTAGTGTGGTGGGTTGTCTGAGTATGGAGAGCAGACACAAGCGCATAGTCCCCGAGCGGGAAGAATTATTCAGACACGATTAAAATTCCCGACCCGGCCAGGAATCCAACCAGGGACCCTGTGGACCGAAGGCCTCAACGCTGGACATTCAGCCAAGGAGTCGGACTGAGTACGCTGAGCAATCCTCATCCTAATTCCTCCTCCAACTAACTCTACCCACATGTCAATTTTTGCTTTTATAAATGTGTGTACAAAACACATACAGTGAAAGCAATGAATGTAGTCTTTCTTAGAAGAACACCTCCTTAACAGAACACTTGCTTGTTTCTCCTTCTCGACGGTCTGGTCGTGCCTCACATTTCCATTCCATGTGCCCACGTAATTGAGAAGGTGCAGCCTCCAAACAAGGTTGTTTGATTGGATGGAAGCTGACATCAGTCATGGAGCATCGAGCGAGTTGGGCGCTTGGGTTCGAATCCCACCGTTATCCTCCATGAAGATGATTTTCCGTATTTTCCATTTTTTACACCAGACAAGGATTGGGGCGGTATAGGCCACGGACGCCACCTTCCCAATACGATCCTTGAGTCGCCGATGTGCGACTTTAAGCAAGTAGCAAGTCTAGAACGACTTTCATTTTCTCACAATTTGTGACGTTTACCATTTTGGGGACACACTCATTTTTCTTTCTATTTATCAGTGGTCAGACCGATTGGTCTACAACATCGAAGAACTAAGAGGCAATGGAAAAGATGACGATGCGATGATGGACACAACGATGTGCGGAAGAAATTAAAATTTACCCAAATCACAGAGAACATGCCTGAAACACATAGGCATGTACTCCGTACAAGCGAAACCTCAGTTGCTAAGACTGCCCCTCAACTGAACGCGGAGGGTCCTTTACGTAGAGGGCGACCTTAAACACGCTGACATGCGGGTCACATAACTCAGCCCCAAGGACGCTATTGCAGCACCTCCTAGAGAACAAGGCCTGGCAATATGATTTGTAACGTCACGCGAATGGGCCCAGCGCGAGTGGATAGTAGATGAAGCTAATTCCATACGATGATTGAAAAATACGCTGGTTAAACTACAATCTACGAATATTCTTCCTCAGAGGCGCGCATATCGGAAGCGAAATTAGTAATATACCGTAATTATTAGGAAGAACAATCAAAAACTGCAAAAAGAATATAATTCATTTTTTAAGTGTCTTAATACTGAACAACTTTAATATTCCTATATGATTCTTTCGTATATTTAAGAGTAAAAAATGATCAGTTCCTTTTACAAAACTCGCCATAAGACCTCTCTGTGTCGGTGCGACGTAAAGCCACTAGCAAGAAAAAACTTGCTGATGAAAGATGAAAGATCAAAAACAACATGTAAGTACAGAAAATCTATTAAATAATAATTATAACATATAAACTACCTTACTTACAGTATATTAGTAGCAGTCCAGGAACATACAAGCTGTAATGCTCAGTGTTGTCAGTCATGAAAACAGGTAAACATTTTTTACAACACAAATAACATAAATTAAGGGGTTGAAGAGCTCACAAAATTTGGCTGTTATGCAAAGAGAATTATTACAGTACATGCAAACAATAGTTTGTTCATCAAGCCATCAAAATTATATTCGCATTCTCTAGGGTATATAAATGTACTCATATGATTTTGGATCCTGATTCAAATAACCATAATAGGAAAAAAATGAAATTAAACTGGAAATAAAACAACTTATTAAAACATAAGAACTTAAATTTGAAAAGTAGCATGCCAATTCTGATAACATTTGAACTGACCTTCACCCAGACACTTTATGAAATTGTTTTCAATTTAACTTCAACAGGTTACTTAAAATTGAAATATACATGAGGTGAACATGATATAAGAAAATATGAAAGGAAATCTCTATGAACAGTAATTGTTAAAATCCTAAGAACTTGCAACCCTGCCATTATATTAATAAAAATGTAGCAGAACAAACAACGAACTACTCATTTCATGCTTTATGAACCAGCTGCATTATATAGATATGACACACATGAGATCAATTAAGTAATTAATCCCCAATTTGTCACAGATGCATGTTACATTCATTACACGCAATAACAAACGCTGGAAGGAGTACTTTCTCCAAGAGAAAATTCATAACCAAAGTTTGAATAGGATATAATGCTGGAAGAAGAAATTCATAATTGAATTCACAATTACTCAAACAGGAATATTTTCAGGATACCAACGTTTGCGGTCTACGACCCCATTTGTCGAATTCATTCCGTCTCCATCGTGTGCAAAACAGTAGATTGTGGGGAAAAGTAATGTCTGGTTTAGCATAATATTCTACTAAATATGGCAAAATTGATATGAAGTAAAATTATAAGTTAATTATCTCTCTACGAGGCACTGAAAATAAGTTTTTATGTTGACGTTACTGAACCAGTGAGTGTAATTATTAATGGCTGCTGCGTTGTGTGTCAGCGAGGTAATGTTTTGTGGCGTATCAAGATGGCCGTGAGCAACGAACTTGCAAAACTTTATAGCTCAGCTGAAAAAGAAATCAAAAACATATTTGAAGTTCTAAATAATGACAAACGACTGGATAAGAAGTGGAAAGAAAATATTACTAATTCCGTATTCAGTATTAGCAAACTTTCATGAGGAATTGATCAAACTGGAGGATACCTTAACCTCCACACCAGATCAACACGAACAACAGATCAACGAACACGAACAGCCGCTTTATTCTGACACAGTATCTCGCACTCTTATAAATAAACAAAACATTAAGAAGACTAGAAATGTGGTATTCATCTCACCAAAGAACAAAGACACAGCAAAGAACTCCAAACAGGCTTTACGCCTATTGCAAGCTACAACTAAATCCAGTTCTCTAAATGTAGGAGTAAATAAAGTGAAGAAAACTAGAAATGGAGTGTTATTCGAATTAAGGAATCATGATGAATGCACGAACCTAGTCAGTCGCATTCAAGAAACTTCCCCGGACCTGACGGCTATAATACCAAAACACAAAAATCCTAGACTCATAATTCATGGTATTGAACCGGACTTTCTGGAGGAGGACCTTATGGACGCCATTAAAAACCAGAACACGTGCATAAAGCAGTGCCTACTAGATCGCACGCGAGTCTTGAAGAAAATATTTGTGAAGAAAGCCCGGGGCGGCGACAGCCAGTATGCAGTGATAGAAGTGACGCCTAAGATCTACCAGGCTGTGATGAAAGAAGAGAAGCTATATATTGGCTACCAAAGGTGCAATGTTAAAGACTATTTCCCTGTCATACGTTGTCACTCATGTTGCGGTTATGGCCATTTTGCAGCAGACTGTAATTCGCAAAGATGCCCAATCTGTTCAGAGGGACATACTGTAGATGTATGCCCCCGAACAAGAACTGAATGTGCCAATTGCAAATCATATAACCAAAAAATGGGGAACAGGACATCTTTTCAAGCCATAGATACAAATCACACAGCAACATCCTCACAATGTCCGGCCTATATTAGAATCTTAAACATAATTAAATCCAAGATTAACTATGGCTAAAATAGATAGATCATAGATCTCTTATTCCTACACAAGCACTACTTACTGATGCCGGAAATCTATGAGATACACAGCACATCAAACTTTTGTGCATTCAAAAACCACACACTCGAAATAATGCTGTTAAGGGACTAGGCACAAATTTGAACATTCATTCTGCTGACCCATCGAAGCACAGAGTAAGAGCTGCAATAGCTACAAATTATCCCAATGTTTTGAAATTGGTACAGTTCTGTTGCCATGACTGTGTTGTAGTGTATGTGAGTTGGCGGAGCGCAACCCTATATGTGTGTAATGTTTACTTCGATCCAGATTGTGACTTTGACAATACTTTGTGTAAATTGGATGTTATCTGTAAGTCACTAAACGGAAGTCAGTTACTGTTACTAGGGGATATAAATGCAAAACACCAAGCATGGCGGAGCCCCATTTCAGATGAAAAGGGAAAGAAGTTCTATGATTTTTGTTGTACACATCGTCTTCATATACTAAATGACGGTATTAGGCCAACCTATCGCCGTGGTAACTCCGAGAGCTTCATTGATATCACCACCTGCAGTGCTAGGCTCTTTCCATTTGTTTCTGATTGAATTAATAAAGACCCAACGACTGATCATGGGCTAATTAAAACCGAAATTAGCGATACAAGATGACCTCCGGTTATTCCCGCAAACGTTTATCATACACGTAAATTCAAAACTCAAAATGTGAAGTGGCTCCATTTTGAACTATCTGCCAAACGACTTTTCCAAAATTCAATTGAGAAATTGGAGGCTATCTCGATTGCACAAGAGTTAAACAACTTTAAGCAAGATATCACATAACATATTGTAAATCTATGCAACTCTCACCTTCCCAAACAGTCACACAACCACCCAAAGAACTACTGGTGGACACCTCAACTTACAGCACTCCGAAATCACTTCTTAGCAGCTCAGAGAAGATACAAAAGATTCACATGTGACACTCTCAAGCTTGCATATGAAGCCTCGTATAAACGTATCAGAGAACTATATAGAAAGACAATTATGCAAACTAAATTAAATAGCTGGAAACAGTTCTGCTCCTCGGAATCAACTAGAAATCCCTGGGGGGAAATTTATAAAGTATGTCGAAAAACAGGTAACCTCAACACTACTCTGCATACTATTGACACCGGCAATGGATTCACAACAACACCATCAGAAACTGCAAATGCCTTAGTAGAGACAATTTTTCCTAGAGATGATGCTGATAATGAAAGGTAGGCTGCACTTGGAAATGAAACCATGCTTGCACCAGAAACAGAAGATGAAAAGCCTTTTAGCACGAAAGAAGTTAATCATGTGATCTCGAAGTTAGATGATAAGAGAGCTCCAGGAATTGATGCCATATCTGCAAATATTGTGAAACATATTCATAGTGCCTGTCCTGACTTTCTCCTGAAACTGTTCAATAAATGTTTAGAACTTTGTGTTTTTCCAGACTGTTGGAAGGAGGCCGCGATAAAAGTGATCCCTAAACACGGATAGCAAAATAAATATACAGCCAATTGTCTACGCCCAATAAGCCTACTCCCTGTGTTAGGAAAAGTCTTAGAGAAACTCATAATTAATAGAGTGATGTTTAACTTCGCGATAAAGAACAGTTTACATGAAAACCAGTTTGGGTTTATGCCATCAAAATCTACGGAAGATGCAGTACATAAGGTGACACAATGGATGAAATCTATCTACGAATGCAAAGAATTCGGACTACTAGTATCATTAGATATCTCGATTGCGTTCAACTTTGCTTGGTGGCCTAAAGTGTTGCATCAGCTGAAAGTGAAGGGATGCCCTAAAAACATTTATAGGCTAATGCAAAATTACTTCACAAATAGAAAAGTGCACCTGACCATTTGTGGCACAACTGTGACAAGAAACGTAGATCGAGGATGCCCACAAGGCTGCGCTTGTAGCCCGGGTCTCCGGAACATAATCTATGATGATATTCTTCAACAGAAGCTTCCCGATAATTGTTTGCTAACTGCTTATGCAGATGATGCATTACTACTAGTAAGGGGTAGAACAACAAATACATTAGCATCTGCAGCAAATGAAGCACTCGAGATACTTCTAAGGTGGGGACAGAACAACAAATTGAAATTCAACGCATCTAAGACTGTTGCTATGCTAGTCACCAAGAAAAGGAAATTTGAGACACCGGTGGTTAAACTAGATGGCCAAAAATTAGATATTGTAGATAGAATGACATATTTAGGAATAATTTTAGACAGAAAACTTTTATTTAGATCGCACTTTCAACATTTGGAAACCAAATCAGCCAAATTGTATAGGAGCCTGACAATGGTAGCACGACCCATCTGGGGACTAAACTCGAAAATTTTGAAGATTATATATCGTGGAGCTGTTGAACCAATGGTGCTTTATTGTGTCACTGCTTTCGAACATGTTCTGCATAAAAAATGGGCGCAACAGAAATTGTCTCAAATTCAAAGAGGTTTCGTGTTACGCATCACACGCGCTTACCGAACAATGTCGACAGACGCTTATTATTTCTGGTATAGAACCTCTGCATCTCACAGGACTCAGCATGTTAACTTCTGTCAACTGTAAGAACAGAATACATCCGCGGGATTTGGAAGGAGTGAAACTTGAACTTCCTGCGCATCATACTGCCGCCGGACATCCAGCAGATTATATGAGCTCTGTATTTGACCAACCATGTACCAGAGATCACAGCCATTCAGTATACACAGATGGTTTTCGCATTTCCAGCAGCGGAACACTAGTGGGCTGCGCCTTCGTGGTATATGAGGGTGAAGACGAAGTTCATTCGGAAAAAATAAAACTAAAGGAATACTGTTCCGTGTTTCAAGCCGAGCTGCTTGCAATATTGAAAGCAGTCGAGTGGTGCATAAACAAAAATACGTGTGCGACTATACTCAGTGACTCACAAGAGGCGCTGAACTCCATAAAAGATAAATATAACTTACACAAATTGGCAGTACTTGTAAGAGAGAATATATCAAAGTACAATAAACATATATGTTTCTGTTGGGTGCGGGGTCATTCCGCCATAAAAGGGAACGAAAGAGCTGACCAATTGGCCAAAGAAGCTTGTAATTCTAACTTGTCAGAGAGTTATACTAAATGCCCAATTTCTTTTGTCAAATGAACCGTAAAGGATGAAATGCTCTCTCCCTGGAATGAACTGTGGTTAGCAAGTAAAAATGGCTCAGTAACCAAAGAATTGTTTTTTCCAAATGTATATAGTAGGCTGGGATGTAAATATATAGTGTGCAACTTTCATTTAACTCAAGTGCTATCAGGTCATGGTAAATTCAATGCTTACTTCGAGCGATTCAAAATTCCAACACAAAATGGCTCACTGTGCTTCTGCACTGAAGACATTCGAACTGTAGAACACATTCTGTTCAACTGTCCTGCTTTTGAGAGAGGACGTTTCGAACTTAAGATGCAGTTGCTATTTCGAAAAACCACTAAATGTCATATTTTATAAAAAATGCTGCACTTCTCAATTTTCAGAATTTATTGACTATGTATTTAAACATATAATTTGATACTGTCTGCTTATTAGCTGTTGAACATATGTATTGTATATATTATGCTCTGGTATTTTTAAATATTAGTACTCTAGTATTAAGGATTGTATATTTTATCATACTTTTATCTTTCCATTTCTGTTCATGTCTTTTTTGCTATTTATGTACTTTGAATTTTATCAGAGAAATTGTATATTTTGTATAAACTACAACCCTAACATACCTTATGGTAAAATAGGGTTCACAGCACTTTAGAGATTAAATAATAATAATAATAATAAACAGAAATATTTACTACTGAAGGAACTTACATTGATTAATCCTGAATGCGGAGTTTAACATTCCCTTTTAATGGAATTCATGGAGGTTCATCAACTCAGTAATTAATAATAGTAATATACTCAAAAATGAGAAAGCCTCAGCCTACCACAGACAAAAGAAAAGGATGGTTAATGATTTTGTAGGATATGTGACACCAAGGTAATGAACCGTATTTGTTAAATGACAAAATACCTGTTTAACATAAAAGGTGCCCTCTCAAATGTAACCATTCCCGGAAAACATGACACCTGGCAATAAATATGATAAAATAACAGTGCTCTTGTGTTATTGCTGTGTTCTCTTCTAAAGAAACTACTATGGAAAATACAGTTACTAAATTTGTCAATGTGTCAAGAAGTACATATTGTAGATAGAGAGACCTTGTTGCCCGAAAAATTAAAGAATAGCTCAAGAAACTTCTATATATTGTCACATTATCAACATAATAAATAATATGGCATGTGCAAAATTAAAATACAACCCCCTCAGCTTACATACTCAAGTATTCCACAAGCACACCACAAGTTCAATAATACAATACCATACCCATACCAGGTAGGAGTTTCTGGAACCTACAAACTCACCCCACACTGTCAGTTCCAAATTGATTACACCCAGCATATACAGAATGCACAATATCCATCAGTGAGCCAACAGGCAGAGGAAGATTTAAGTTTCTACATCTTCTTACTTCAATATTATCCACAAACAAAGAGGCACGTCAGTCACTTCCTACCTTAATACAACAATGAAGATGTGGGATAGGCTCTTCCTTGATTAAAATGAAGTAAAAACACTGTTCTTTTTCAATGCAGTTCCAGTCTTGTTTTACAGATATTGAACTTTTTCTTTAAATTTTCTTTAAATTCCTGGAAGTTCTTGAAAGAAACAGTTCTTCCATGAGCTTGATAGGTCTCTTAACTTTGAGCAAGTGCCTTGGCCAAACTTTCATTGTCTATTTGACAACGCCTATCATCTGGAGCTTCTTGGTGGGTAGATGTGGTATCAGACAAGTACTCTGGGCAGTTTGGAAACTGAGAAGGAACAGCTCCTAACACGTTTAGACCAAATTAGAACGCATTCACCTAGACATAAATGCACTCATCTAATAATTCATGGCACCACTTACTTTACAGAACCATGCCATGTCTTAGATATATATGTTTGATTTTAATATAAAATGAATAGCACACAAGGAGACAGAGAAATCATTGAACTTATAATAATTATACAGAACCTAACATAATTGCAATAAACACAATAACATTGCTGTCTAGCCTAAACTAAAAATATTAACCCACACTAAGAGGTATATTCCCTCATGCGATATAATAAATAGAACTGCCTCACTTGCAGTTAAGGGTCCAGCACAGAAGGAATACTTGAAAGCCAATACCTTACCTGCCTTCATAATTTAGGCGCTATAAGTTTTTCCAGAATATCACTATACCCACAACAGCAGTCCTATAAAGTAATGTGAATACTCAGCACATCCCAAACTAAATGTAAAAACTGGTAAATTCAATACAGTTAATGCTTAAATCAGTAAGATATTAATCACGCCGAAAAAGTCTACTATTTCATTTATAAATAGCAAAGATATAAGAGACCTATCCTCAAACCTTTCAGAAGCCTTGGATTAGATAAAGCTGCAGTCAGTAATTTCCCATTTCTCTTATCATACATGCTCGTCGTCTATTCAACCTCATGAGTTTTGAAATGGAGCTCGCACACCTACAACGCAGGGATCAATTTCAAGGACAATTCCAGATATAATAACTAAGACTTACCTTTGCAATTTTGGAAGGAACGAAATCATCTCGGCGAATAGCTCTCTCCGAGTCGTCAGTTGGAAACGAGAAAACACTCACTTTACGGCCAGTGTGATAATTGCCCTTACAATTTGGAACACTTCATTTCTGAGGCATCGTTATTTATAATTTGAAAAACATGATCCCAATTCACAACAACACACCATTAAAATAAACTCAGTTCTAACCTCACGTGGCGGCATTTTAAACATAATTTATTAATATTAGCAATTTATAAGTACTAACACCTTTAACTGAACTTACACTAATAGGAATATTAAGCGAGTGTTAACACACAACACTCGATTAAGATTAATATAATCGATGAAAAACACACATAACAGGGAAACGCGTCCTAATACACCAAGCGGCAACAAGCTAACTGGGTTATTGGCATGGGCCTAGTTGGACATACGTCATCAGCTACTCTCATTCGTATTGCCAGGCCTTGTTCACTAGAAGGTGCTGGCTATGGGTCCATTGAAAGAGAGGAAACATTGCAAGAAGGTAAATAGATCCCGCGTGTTGTTGCAGTTTAGGTCATAAGTCTATAAACTAGTTCGATGCTGCTCTTCATGCCACCCTATCCTGTGGTAACATTTTCATTGCTACATAATTACTACGTCCTAAATCTGCTCTAATCTGTTCGTCATATTAATACTTTGGTCCACCCCTGCCGTTTTTAACGCCTGCACTTCTCTCAAAAACCAACTGAACAAGCCTGGGTGTATTAAGATATATCCTATCATTCTATCTTTTGTTCTGGTCAAATTTAGCCAAATCGTTCTGCTCTCACCAATTCGATTTACATTCGTGGTTCGATCTATTCACCTCATCTTCAGCATTCCTCTGTGACAGCATCATTCTAAAGCTTTCTCTCAGCTAGTTATCGTACATGTTTCACTTCCGTACAACGCAACGCTCCAGGCGAATAATTGGCAAGATGGCGGTCCTCCCAAATTTGGGTTCACAACAAGGATCTGGAAATCAGTACAAAGGAACATGATTTGTCAACACGTCAATATTAACAAAAGAAGTCGATGGATATCATGTGTGTAAGTGCAACAAGATACACTTTACTGCATGATGATCGTCAATTTTCTCTGAGGAGACGGCACCAGAAGAAGCAGAAGAACAGGATCACAAATTAGCGACAGCTTGCGGTGTGACTTGAAAAGAATACGTTATGGCACAACCGAAAGAATTTTATGATTCAAAGTGTCTTATTGGACCTATGAAAACCATAGAAGAAGGAAAGGAAGATTCTGTGACCGCAGAAGATGGCACTTGAAATGAGGAGCTACACAAGTTCACAGACACAATACGGAAACAAAGGCTGAAACTCTACGGACACCGAATAGATGACGAACGACTGTCCAAAAAGACGTTCAGATACATCATGGCCACCTCCAAGCGGGTAGAAGAGGTCAAGAAGTATGCGGATGTTCCACAGTAGAAGATGTACAGCAACAGTCGACATTTGAAGAGAGACCACTGGAAAGGACATCCAAAAAGATCATTTTCGAAGAGAAACTTGAGAAGCGAAAGAATGAAGAGGTTCTGGCGCAAGAGATGAGAAGCCTTAAGTTCTATGCGGCCCACGGTTCGCCAAATTCGAAAACAAAACAAAAAAGTCCAAAATTCATTACGGCGATGATCTGCGCATATGGTACCCACACTAGTTTGACTACACAGCAGGGTCTGCCTTCGGTAAACATCACTGTTCACTTACGATCACGACCTGGGCAGAGTGTCGTCCAAACAAACACTCCTCTCTTCGTGTTTGCTTAATGTTCTTTATTCGTGCTGCGCTTGTCAGAGGTCCAAAAAGTTCAAAAATACCTCGACGCTCACCACATGGCTAATTTACGGTCATTTATCAGCTCAAATTGCTTCTGCCCGGCGGGTGTTTCCATCACTTAATCATGATTTTCCTTCTTCGCTAAGTTCTCGTGAAGATAGAGCGGGCGGTGTTCGCACAGTCTGCAGGCAAACGATCAGTAACATTTGTTACAGTGCTCAGCCCGTTGCAAATAGAGAGATATGGACAAGTGGGACACAGGGAACAGATTTCATGAGACACAGGAGTAATTCAAGAATGTTAAAGATCATCCGTTAATAACAAAGACAAAAGAGAGACCACTTTTTCTTTTGAAAAACTCACATGATTATAAATATGTGCCTCGGTCAAGGGCATCCCTATTTCAGATGAACACGAGCCGTGAGACACAACCTTCAGGGTTGCTAGGTAACTTTGTCTGGCCATCCACCCGTACCTTACATCACAACCTGCACGGTTGATAGGCAATATTGTCCGACCATCCATCCGTACATTTCATCACAACCTGCACGGTTGTTAGGGAACATTGTCTGACCATCTACCCATACCATAGATCACAGCCTGCACGGTTGCAAAGTAACATAGTCTGACCATCCACCCATACCTTACATCACAACCTGCACGGTTGATAGGCAATATTGTCCGACCGTCCATCCATACCTTACATCACAACGTGCACGGTTGTTAGGGATCATTGTCTGACCATCCACCCATACCTTACATCACAGCCTGCACGGTTGCAAAATAACATAGTCTGACCATCCACCCATACCTTACATCACAGCCTGCACGGTTACAAGGTAACATTGTCTGACCATCCATCCGTACCTTTCATCACAACCTGCACGGTTGTTAGGGAACATTGTCTGACCATCTACCCATACCATACATCACAGCCTGCACGGTTGCAAGGTAATTATAGTCTGACCATCCATCCATACCTTACATCACAATATGCACGGTTGCAAGGTAACATTGTCTGACCATCCATCCGTATCTTACAACACAAACTGCACGGTTCCTAGGTGACATTCTCTGACCATCCATCCGTACCTTACATCACAACCTGCACGGTTGCTAGGGAACATTGTCGTACCATCCATCCATACCTTATATCACAATATGCACGGTTGCTAGGGAACATTGTCGTACCATCCATCCATACCTTACATCACAATATGCACGGTTGGTAGGGGACATTGTCTGACCATCCACCCGTACCTTACATCACAACCTGCACGGTTGCTAGGCAAAATTGTCTGACCATCCATCCGTACCTTACATCTCAACCTGCACGGTTGCTAGGGAGCATTGTCTGACCATCTACCCACACCATACATCACAGCCTGCACGGTTGCAAGGTAACATTGCCTGACCATCCACCCATACCATACACCACAGCCTGCAGGGTTGCTAGGTAATATTGTCTGACCATCCATCCCTATCTTACAGCACAACCTGCTCGGTTGCTGGGTAACATTGTCTGACCATCCATCCATGCTTTACATCTCAACCTGCACGGTTGCTAGGTAGCATTGTCTGACCATCCATCCCTAATTTACATCACAGCCTGCATGGTTGCTAGGTAACATAGTCTGACCATCCATCCGTACTTTACATCACAGCCTGCACGGTTGTTAGGTAACATTGTCTGACCATCCATCCATGCCTTACATCACAGCCTGCACGGTTGTTAGGTAACATTGTCTGACCATCCATCCATGCCTTACATCACAGCCTGCATGGTTGCTAGGTAACGTAGTCTGACCATCCATCCGTACCTTACATCCATCCATCCATCCATGCCACGTTTGCTAGGTAACAATGTCTGACCATCTACCCATACCATACATCACAGCCTGCACGGTTGATAGGTCGCATTGTCTGACCATCTATCCGTACCTTACAGCACAGCCTGCACGTTTGCTAGGTAACATTGTATGACCATACATCCGTACCTTACATCAAAACCTGCACGATTGTTAGGCACATTGTCTGGCAATCAATCCATACCTTACATCACAACATGCACGGTTGCTAGATAACATTGTCCAACCATCCATCGTACCCTACATCATAACCTGCACGTTTGTTAGCTAACATTGTCTGAATATCCATCCGTACCTTACATCACAGCCTGCATATTTCCCAGGTTATATTGCCTGACAATCTATCCGTACCTTACATCACAACCTGCACGGCTGCTAGGTAAAATTGTCTGACCATCATTCCGTATCTTTCGTCACAACCTGCACGTTCGCTAGGTAACATTGTTTGGCCATCCATCCGTACCTTACACCACAACCTGCACGTTTGGTAGGTAACATTGCCTGGCCATCCATCCATGCCTTACATCTCAACCTGCACGTTTGCTAGGTAACATTGTCTGGCCATCCATCCATACCTTACATCACAACCTGCACGGTTGCTAGGTAACTTTGTCCTGCCATCCATCCATACCTTACATCACAGCCTGCATGGTTGCTAGGTAACATTGTCTGACCATCCATCCATACCTTACATCACAATCTGCACGGTAGCTAGGTAACATTGCCTGGCCATCCACCCATGCCTTACATCTCAACCTGCACGTTTGCTAGGTAACATTTTCTGGCCATCCATCCATACCTTACATCACAACCTGCACGGTTGCTAGATAACTTTGTCCTGCCATCCATCCATGCCTTACATCGCAACCTGCACGGTTGCTAGGTAACATTGTCTGACCATCGATCCAAGCCTTATATCTCAACCTGCACGGTTGCTAGGTAACTTTGTCTGACCATTCATCGTACCTTACATCACAACCTGCACGGTTGCTAGGTAACTTTGTCCTGCCATCCATCCATACCTTACATCGCAACCTGCACGGTTGCTAGGTAACATTGTCTGACCATCGATCCAAGCCTTATATCTCAACCTGCACGGTTGCTAGGGAACATTGTCTGACCATAGATCCATGCCTTATATCTCAACCTGCACGGTTGCTAGGGAACATTGTCTGACCATCGATCCATGCCTTATATCTCAACCTGCACGGTTGCTAGGGAACATTGTCTGACCATCGATCCATGCCTTATATCTCAACCTGCACGGTTGCTAGGTAACTTTGTCTGACCATTCATCGTACCTTACATCACAACCTGCACGGTTGCTAGGTAACTTTGTCCTGCCATCCATCCATACCTTATATCTCAACCTTCACGGTTGCTAGGGAACATTGTCTGACCATCGATCCATGCCTTATATCTCAACCTGCACGGTTGCTAGGTAACATTGTCTGACCATCGATCCATACCTTATATCTCAACCTGCACGGTTGCTAGGGAACATTGTCTGACCATCGATCCATGCCTTATATCTCAACCTGCACGGTTGCTAGGTAACATTATCTGACCATCGATCCAAGCCTTATATCTCAACCTGCACGGTTGCTAGGGAACATTGTCTGACCATCCATCCATACCTTACATCGCAACCTGCACGGTTGCTAGGTAACATTGTCTGGCCATCCATCCATACCTTACATCACAATCTGCACGGTAGCTAGGTAACATTGTCTGGCCACCCATCCATGCCTTACATGTCAACCTGCACGTTTGCTAGGTAACATTGTCTGGCCATCCCTCCATACCTTACATCGCAACCTGCACGGTTGCTAGGTAACATTGTCTGGCCATCCATCCATACCTTACATCGCAACCTGCACGGTTGCTAGGTAAATTGTCTGACCATCGATCCAAGCCTTAAATCTCAACCTGTACGGTTGCTAGGTAACATTTTCTGACCAGCCATCCATACCTTACATCACAACCTGCGCGGTTAATAAGGTTACACTTCCGTCACGCTAAATCCCGTATGGCAAATGTTCATATGACCCCAATCATAAGACATATTCATGTCAAAACAAAGTATAACTGTACTTTTTTCTGCATTAGGATGAATTTTGACATTTCTTTGATTTCACCAACTTACCGATGTCAGGGAAAATTGTTTCAGCAGATTGAACGCAACGTCGTATAAACATGATGTACTGTTATCAAAAATAAAGTTTGTAGAATGTAACCATAATTTAATTTCATTGATTGCAAATGTTAAAAACATTGAAGCTCTTTAGGCTTTTTCAATCGTGAAGATACCAGCGTAGCAGTGGGCTCATCAGTTCGATTGCTACACATTTCCAAGAAGGTGGCGGATAGTGCGCCATTGAGACACCACTGCTAGCCTCCTAGGTACGACAATGCAGTGTCTTGGAAAGGTGTGGCAATTATTAAATGTTAAACAGAGCTCTGACTTAGAGTTAGAATTGATGGCTGATGATGCCTACAATGACAGGCGAACATGTACCATACTTAAACTTAATATAATGACAGCAATATAGTCCTAAAAACTTTACTAGTATTGAATCTGTGGTTTCAATAAATTAATTGTTTAACATTTAGTAATTGATTATTTTCAATACGGTCAATATGAAAATAATCGTTTGGGAAGTGCAGCAATCCAACTGATGAGCCCACTGCTGCACTGGGGCGAAACGCTGGTAATTTCTTCATTGAAAAAGCCTGAAGATGTACACTTGTTGTAGTTCATAACTGGGAACATGTGTATTTTGTAACTAATTTGTATGCCAATGCACTTTAAAATGCTCAAAGTTTACAGGAAAGGGCGTCGTGAAGGGCTGCCATATACCAAGCAGTGGTCACAGTTACTAGAGGTAACGACAAGAAATTCCTGAAGACCTCTATACCACTGGCGGCGTGATCGACAGAAATATCACGACCTGATATCGGCACCTATGATACTTGCACAAAATACAAAATATTTAAAAAAATCTATGACCTGAATGTGTGTATGAAATACCATATAACACACCACGAAGCGGGCGAAAAATCAATCGTGATCTGCAGCATATTTTAGTTTTAGACAGGTATTAACGAATAAGCTCAACGTTATGCAAAACTTTCGAGCGTTTTTATATGTTAATCAGGTTATATTTCAACAACCTGTTTGTAATGTATAAGGTTAGATATTATGCAAACATATGTATGGTCATTTGGCTTTAATACATCGTTATTATTAAAAATGTTTAATTTCGGGGACATTTCTTCTATCTTTCTAACCCATTGTCGAATTGCTTAAGGGATTCACAGCAAGTATTAATGATAAATTCGTACAAGTCACGAAGTTTTGATGGAGTATCTTTATCATAATCCTTCTCCATGTGGTACTATCACCGCATCGGACCAGAAATTAAAATTGAGAGGACTTTTCCTCTTGATGAAACATACTAACTCATATCCAATACAGGGTCAGTACCCAGTGATTTACGTAAATTATATGGTAAAATAATTCAGTTTGTATATTTTTGAACAGCTGCCATATTCATTACATTATTATTCCAGGTTTTAAACAACTGTGCTCCCCTATCCCTGAACAACGTTTTTGACTTGTGCTTGTGAGTTGTCAATGGCCTAACTTGAGAGCCATGTCGAGAGCATCAGGAAGAGTTCGGTGTTACACAAGATGAGAACACGTGGACAAAAAGTGCTTGTCAAACACTTGCCTGAACTGAGTGGCACAAAGTACAATCTCTTTTAAACTTGACCACGCACTTCCAAAATCTTCCAACGATTTCTATTTTACTCTAAATTTAGTTGCAGTTCGCTGCATAGATACCTGTTAGTTACATCAGTTAATCTGTGGAGCCACTTTTAATATGTCTTCTTGCAAGGTGCCCTGACTACATATTGTAACCGTATCAGTCATACATATAATTAATTGAAAATTAGTTTAGGCAGTGGAAACGTTTGTCAACCTCCTTTGTCCATGTTGAAGTCAAGTTGCACAACTCCCCGACTTGGTCCGTCATAGCTGGAGAGATCCCCAGAAAGAGAGCGAGTTATGAACATGACAAGGAACGACAACACATAGTGATAACTCCGCCCAGTAAAAATGGCCGAAACACGGTAATGCCAACGTGCAAGCTTGATTTATATGGTAAGATTTTGAGATAAGCGCATTAATTAGTAAGGGAAACCTCGGCATGTCATATGTTTTTACAGTAGACTTCTGCCAAAATTATAATTGTTTGTAAAATTTCAACGTGTGGAAAATTACGCCACCAGAAGATGATATAAGCACCAGTAGCATACCCATGCTAGCTGAGAACGCAGACTCCGGACGGAGGATCCCCCAAGAAGGCATCGTATTTGATGGTAAATATCAGATGAACCGCCGATCGATTTATTTTTCTCACTAAACCAAATTACTTAGAATTCTGAGCTACACGTTTAATCACATCGCCAGTGTTACAGAACTCGTACAGCACCATGGTCTGTTGTTCGCGTAGGGGTGAAATTATAAAAGAACCTGCGGTGATGCGAAAGGGACGACTTGACGTGAGGTATTGGAGACAGACACGTGGTCCGCTGGTGTCTTGGCTTTACCTCTGTTCGGGAGTGCTACTGTAGATTTTATCGATACGCTGTACGAAAGACAATGTTCAAGTTACAGATAAAGTTAAATTACTGAGATTATGTGAAAATTTGACTAACAGGACGATTGTATCGCTGTAAAAAGACGGCGAGAACTGTATTAGAGTTCCATAAACTGTGTTGGTGAATTACGTAATTTAATTTAATTGCTCCAGTGAAGAAGACCCCAGGATTATGAAGGTATTCAAGAGGACCAGAAGAGGATTTGAACCAGTGATCCACGCCAGCGCCATGAGGGGTTAAACGACGACAAGGGTCTTCCCAAGGCCCGAGCCATGGATTTCTCGACATGACGATGTAAAAAATGTGTAAATGCGAGGTTATTTTATGTAATTATGTAGATCACGTAAGATAGGTTAGTATAATGTAAAATGCAGGTATTTTTGAATTAGGGAGAGACTTGTGAGTGGTCTTCATATGGTATAAAATAATGTTTATCTAAATGGGAACGGAAATTTTGGAATATGCGATACATTTTCGAGCCTATAAAACGATAATTTAAAGTAAAGCATGCATGAATATATAGATAAAATATCTGAAAGGCTGAGAGTGCTTTCGATTGCGAGGGTAAAATACAGATTTGTTTTATTGAAGATTTCAAACGGTAAAATTAATATCTTTATATTAATATTTAGTTAATGTTGGTAATGCATGACGTTAGTATCTTCAAAATACCAGTATTGGTATGATAATCGTGGGGGTAGCAATGCACTCTGACTTTAAAGTAAATTTGTATCAGTAGAATATAGAGATGAATGTATCAATTTGTGTAATATGTGACAAGCCTGGACTCGAACGGACGTCCTCTCATTTTTAGATAGGGTTTTCCTTCTACGTCAAGAAGTATATACTTTTCTTTAAAATTCGAGTAAAGTTATGGATACGTTCAGATCCATTTTAGATTTTTGTTTGCGTTCAAATTTGTAGGAAAACCTAAGCTGACTTTTTTGTGTGATCGACTAGTTGTGAACCCGAGTATTCCGTGTACATGGATGTGACACTGAAAAGATGAATAGTGGCTTGAGTTGTAAATGGGCAGAGAATGAATATGCGAATGAAGCTTTTGAATATGATAAGAGGATATTGGTCGAAATGATATACATATTTACCACGATGTTTTCTCAGGGAGACTGATTGTCTCGTTTTGAGAAGGTTTAAAATGAAGGTTCTCCGGTCAGCATTTACAAGCATGGCTTTGCGACGTTATGATTTATGATATGTGAGAGGGGGAACCTGGCCGCTGTCGTAAGAAAGAATTCTGCTAAGAGTATTGTTCAATCCTGTGCACCAATACGGGGAAGCTTATGGGTTCGCAAATATACGATCGCATTTAGAAGATTTCCTTTCAACTCTTTCATGACTATCTCTGTAAAGAAATTGAGTAAATGGGACGCGAGAATAGTATTTGTTTGTTGATCTTTTGAATAATTTAGATACAGATTTTCAGAGACCCATTTGTCGGTGGCATCCTCGAGACCACCTGTTCGAAGTCCAAGCCAAACCATGGATTTTCCGTCACACACAAGTTTATTATTTGTTTTGTTCCATGAAATACAACCAGTCGTATGTGTTTATTGTTTACACTTCTCTTTGCAGTGTGTGTACATCATTTTGAATGTGTTCTTTGAGATTTATTTCATGTTTGATGTCTGAATTCGAGACTGGGTTCTGCCTCGTGATTTTGTCATCGGGTTCATTGCGTTGTAGATTCGATTCCGGACCCGTTATCTGTTTAATTTTATTGTTGGTTGTGATATTGTCTACTAGAGTTAGCTTATTATTTTTGTTTGCTAATTAGGAGTGTAGTTAATTAGTTAGGCGACCACTGAAAACTGTCTCCGATTTTCGCGTAGATAGCGTTTTCTTTCTGATGTTGAAGAAAGCCTCCTGCTTTGACACACACACTTCGTAAAATGACGATCAATTGGTCAACAGACGGGAAAAGCCGCAGTTTATAAACCCTCAGGGAAGGTTCGAGATCATTCATGAATAATCAAGACACACCCACGGAATTTTATTGGTAGATTTCAGAAGTAACACTCAGAATCGTAGAAGAAGCTTGTGATAGGTGGAAAATTAATTACAGAAGTTAGTGATTGGTTGGACTCAAAACTGGCGGAAAGAAAAGGTAAATATTGCCAACCCAAAAATAAATGAACATCACTCAGTAAAAAAACTTATGAATACAAAACTTCTTTAAATCTAAAGTTCTTTCACTTCGCACCAGGGTGCATGATCATAGTTTTTTTAGTGTCATCTGTGGGAAAATGTCCAAACTTCTAGATGAATGGCAACCAAAACATTGATAAATTCAGTCAGTGTAGGCAACTGCACAATAATTTTAGTGGTGACATCTTCTGATTAAATTTCTAAGTAGGTGTATTTTCAGTTTCACTGTTTTACCAATAGAGGAGTTCTTTAGGCACTGAATTTAAATGCGCGGCGTTGGGGTGTACCTCCCGGTACAATAATAATAATAATAATAATAATAATAATAATAATAATAATGTTATTGACTTTACGTCCCACTGACTACTTTTACGGTTTTCGGAGACGCCGAGGTGCTGCAGTGTTGTCCCACAGAAGATATTTTAGGTGCCGGTAAATGTACCGACACGAGGCTGACGTATTTGAGCACCTTCAAATACCACCGGACTGAGCCAGGATCGAATCTGCCAACGAGAGCGACATGTAGTTACTTTGTTAACCAGAAAGTGCCTTATGATGGTACCAATAGTAGTGTTAGTGTGAGGAATTAAAAACTCTCTTAAATATTGTAGTGAAGGCCAAACTAAGTATTGAGGGTACAAATGTACTGAGTAGATAAGTAACACCACTAAAAGTAACAAAAGAGAATTCAGGTTTCCTGTTCTTTCAGTTCTCAAACTCATATTCAGAGTCATGGACAAAAGTTCATATTTTCCTAAAACAACCTTTGAGGCCAAAAAAGAACAAAAAGATGAAAGTGTTGCTTACAAGCGAAGTGTTAAAACCTGACTACCCTGTACCCATCAGGAAGGGATATTAATCACTTAAAACACAGATTTGTTGCGTCTACTGCCGTGCATTCCAGCAGTGCATCACAGACTATATTTAAGATTGTATTTAATAAAGTTCTTGACACTGAAAAGGAAGAAGAGGGAAAATCCCAATTCATAGTATTATCTTCTTTGTATACACTATTATTTTAAAACTAATGTCCGCCTCGTTGGCTGAACGGTCAGCGTATTGGCCTTCAGTTCAGAGGGCTCCGGGTTCGATTCCCGGCCGGGTCGGGAATTTTAACTTTAATTGGTTAATTCCAATGGCACGGGGGCTGGGTGTATGTGTTGTCTTAATCATCATTTCATCCTCATCATGACGCGCAGGTCGCCTACGGAATTCAAATAGAAAGACTTGCACCTGGCGAGCCGAACCCGTCCTGGGATACCCCGGCACTAAAAGCCACACGACATTTCATTTCATTTAAAGTAATAGCGTTTTATTAAAGATTAAAATTAAAATGTTATTGCACTCTTAATTATCTGAGTTACACTGACATATAATTAATTTAAAGACGATAAATTCATATTTAAAATGTCAATTTTGTTGTGTATTTTGTATTTATCTCGAAACTTTGTTTCTGTAGGTTAGCCCGTTCTCTTTCTCAGGCACTCAATTGTTGTTTCTCATTTGAAATATTCTATTATTTTGCATAACATGATGTCCTTTATTTCTTTCCATCAGCAATTTACATCACAATGTCTAGAGGCATGTTTTTTCGCATTAACGATAAACGCGACAAAAAATATTTTGAAGCGATTTTCAAATATCTTAAGGAATTATATCATTCTGGTTAAGAAATTAGTGATTTTGTTTTCGCGTATTACAGCGAATTAAAGCGACTAGGCCAGTTTAAAGCGAAATTGACTTATTTCGCGATAAGTGTGAAAATGCAGGGAAATTCGTGGAAAATAGCAATCTTGAAATTGTATTCCAATAGCACGTGTGTGAAGGGAAACAGAAGATAGAATAAGAATTTTTTCATTTCCACAGCAGTATCCCTTCATAACTTTGTAGTACGGCCTCATAGGGTGATATCTACGGCCATGTAGGGTAAACCCCACTGTCGGCAGCTCTGAAGATGGTTTTCCGGGCTTTCCCATTTTCACACCAAGCAAATGCTGGGGCTGTACCTTAATGAAGGCCACGGCCGCTTCCTTCCCACTCCGAGACCTTTCCTCTCCCATCGTCCCCATAAGACCTATCTGTGTCGGTGCGACGTAAAGCAAGTTCTTAAAAAACTATGCAGGGTGAAAGGGCAGTTTGTTATGTTATATTATATTATAGTTCTAATCAAGATTACATAAGGAATAATTAATGGTTATCGTTATCAATATTGCTTCTCTTTATTTATCTATCTTTTACATGAATAATTAACAAATCTTACGAATTATTTTATGAATAACTTTGGAAGAGGATTAAAACGAAATTTCGGGTCAGTCCTATTTCGCAAATTAACGCGAAAAACTGTTTGCTTTTAGCGAAGTCGAACATAAATTAATGCGAGAAAATCATGTGCATTCCTAACAACACATAGAGTAACTTCTTCTTACGAAGTGGCGCAAAGTATACCCATTTTACGGTACAGTTTTCTTCGTTAGGAAAGCACTCAAAGGAGGTGTGCATAATTACATGAAAAAGGAAACAAATGATAAGACCTACCTTCCATTAAATATTTTAGCATCAGATCGGTGACGCGGAGTGGCTCTCGACCCACAAGTGCCCACGGCGGGTCCTTGGTCCGATTGTAATTCGGGCGTGAACGTCTCTGAACTTTGACGACCAAGGGGCCATTATCTGAGTCTAGCATCGCTTCTATTTACATGTGCCATGTATCACTTGGTCAACTCTTGTTCTTTCCCGACCCCGATAGTAATAGGTATCGAGACCTAGGGAGTCTTTCATTTCCACGCCCTTCGTGCGTCTTGTCTTTCTGTGGACGATACCTTTACTTTTCAAGTGTCGAATATCTTTGCTCTGATTATTGTTAATAGAGGATGGTTGCCCACTTGTACTTCATCACCTGAGGGCTGGGTCTGAGTCTACGGCGTCACCTCGTAAAGTGAGCAGCGGTCACTCGATCAAGCACAAGGTCGCGCGTGGGATGTTTAGTTTCATTTTGCTGCAGTGACCTACGACAAAGCATATCGACTCTGTCTGTAGAACACGAGGCCGGCAAAACAAAATGCGTTTTTGTTCTGGTCATCAGTTCAAAGACTGGTTTGATGCAGCTCTCCATGCCATCCTACCATGTGATAACCTTTTAATTTCTACGTAACCACTCCATCCTCCATCTGCTCCAATCTGCTTCGTTTACCCCTACCGTTTTTACCGCCTACACTTCCTTCAAAAACTAACAGAACAAGTCCTGTGTGTCATAAGATGCGTCCTATCTCTTTTGGTCAAATTTCCCTAAATCGTTCTTTTCTCAGAAATGTTTTTCACCGTCTCTTCATTCATCATTCGATCTACCCACCACACCTTCAGCATTCTTCTGTAACATCACATTTCAGATGTTTCTATTCTCTTCCTTTCTGTGCTACTTATCGTCCATCTTTCACTCCCGTACTCAGACTAAAGTCTTCAGAAACGTATTTCTAGTTCCTGTGTCAATATTCGAAGTGAGCAAATTTCTTTTCTTAAGAAAGGCCTTCTTTCCTTCTGATATCCTGCATTTCCTGTCCTCCTTACTCCTGCCATCGTTAGTTATTTTACTACCCAAGTAACAATATTCATCTACTTCTTTCAATACTCCATTTCATGCATCACCTGCCTTCATTCGACTGCATTCCATTACTTTTTGTTTTATATTTACTTATTTTCATCTTGTACTCCTTCACCAAGACGGTGTCTATACCATTCAGCAATTTCTCCAGATCTTCTCCACACTCAGATGTAATAACAATATATTCGGCAAACCTCAGTGTTTTGACTTCCTTTCCTAAATTCCTCATGGTTTTCCTTTACCGCCTCTTCTATATAAAAATTAAAAAGCAGAGGGGACAACCTGCAAGCTTGCCTCACATCTTTCTGGGTTGCTGCTTCGTTTTCATAGTCTTCGATTATTATAACTGCAGAGTGACTTCTGTATGTATGTGATGGTATGCCATCAAGGAAAAGTTCCTAAGAAAATTTTTGCAGGATATAGGAAAAGACGGATGCTGTTCAAGAAATTGCAAGGCGTAGCCTTGGAACAAATGTGTGTAAGTATAGGAAGATGAAATATTGCAACCATATCACCCACGCCATTGCCCGATAGAACCATAGAACGGCAACATTACCCCCAAACTAGGCTATCGCCATACGGGACCATACGCCGAGGCGTTCGATGGTATAGGACCTTTTCAGTCTAGAGTCAAATGCCACCTCACCTAGAAAGCGAAGAAAAGTAAACTCCAAACAGATGGGTGAACAAAAGCTCTTCCGACCGTGCAAGGATCAACTGCACTTCCTCCGTTCCATAGAATACAAACTTCGGCCTCCCAGAGCTACGGTGCGTCGCAGCATAATATCAAAGTACAACACCAAAAGTAACTTAAAGGCATAAGTGAACGGAGGAAAACTAGAATGCATTCAAATTCGGAAAATGATAAGCAGACAAACTTTAAAACCATATTTTAATATACCTTAAGGAAACACAAAATAAATTCAATGTAACCCTGAACATCAGTACGATCAAAAATGTACAATGTCCGACGGACTGAATACATACACTCGGAGATATGACTCCGTTCATTTAAAAAACATCTTGAACGTTCTTTTCGTTTACGACATGACGATGAATACACTTAGATCATTAAACATTCATTAATTTGAAATATTCTTAAGTACAGGAATATCCTTGTATCATGTTTATTTAATGGCATTCTTGTTTAATTTTAATTTTAGTAGTATTTATTCTGTACAGTTGCTATTAAGTAGGTTCTCTAGCAGCTGAAGATGGCCTATTTCCGGGTCGAAACCGGTACTGTTTTTATGTAAATAATATTGACACTATGTAAAATAAAGTATTGATTAGGTGGAGAACTCATCCTTCATAATTGTGACTACGTTTATAACTGTTTTTCATTCTGTACTTTCTATACGAGTCACCTCAGTAGTTTGGGAATAGCCCCTGTTTCATCTGCCTAGTGCCTTTTAGGTTTTAAGAGTTCATATCTAGGAGCGCCAGCACACGCCTCCATTCATTTTGTGTTTTGGCCATTTTTTAACCGTTATTCTTTTTACATGAAGGCCCAGTAGGTTGGGTATAATTTACCCCTGTATAATCATTTTCCTATTGTAAGTTGTGCCTTGAGAGGCCAGCAATTGTAAATTGATGTTGCCTTGAGTAGGCTTGGAAAACCGAGAGCCTGTTAGCTCTTTTTCAAAGTAAGATTACTGAATGCCTCTTGAAGGCTAGATGTTGTAATTTTGGGAGCAAGTGCTCCATGAATTAGGGGGATTTCTGCCCTTGAGTAAATTTGTGATCTTTGTAAATTTGAGCTTGTAGCTCAGGAAATGTAAAGCTAGGAGCTTAATGCCCAAGGTATTAAGTTTTTGAATCTTGGATTTTTTACCAATCTTGTTTAATGTTTGCTACTTGTAAAAATTGTTAAATTCTGAGTTCTGAAAATATAACCTTCACTTTAAGTTCATTCTATTCTTGACATTGTAGTTAGACCCATTCACCCCGGCACCTTCTTAAACCTCTTTCTGCTCCACGGGTATCCCGGTAACAAGTTGTAGGAGAGCGTGGTTGAATGGGTCTCAATTAAGCCCTTGTTGACGGCTAATCATAGTATCCGTTTCGAACTCTAAGAATTGTCTCGGTCGCTGGAAATTTGTTAAATTAGTAATTTTCATTCACCATGCCTGGCCCTCGCGAAGTCCTCCATCCCGGCAACTTGCGCAAGGAGGAATTAATTTATGAATTACTTATCAGGAATGTTCAATCTGGAGGCACGGTTGCGGCAGATACTACCAAATTTAAGGAATCTTTAGAATTTCCAATTAGTATCCCAACTTTGGGAGAGAAGGAAATTGATGCGGCTCTCTGCACTATCACTGATAACACCACTGAGTTAGCGTCTGTAGTTAGTTTTTTTTGAAGTGAGTGATCCTTCGGCTAACCAACTTAAAAGAGTACAGGCTAGATTGTTCCATTTCATAATAGAGTTAGGGACCTATTGTCTCTCAAACTAAAAGAAGACCATACCAAGGAGGCTAGTAACCTAGTTGAACACCATTCTGAAATGTCAAATAAAGTTCTTCAATTGTTGACTGGGGCAGCTACTCCCAAAACCGACCAAGCCCCTGCGATAAACGTAGTGAGTGAGGAAGATTCTTCCAAGAATGTAGAAAGCAGAAAATCTGTAGCAGCGCAACAAACATCTGCCCATTAGGAAATGAGCCTGATCGTCGTACATCCATTCTACCATTCCTTTTAAATAATACTGTGTCTGAAACTTCTTCACCCCCTAGGCCGTTACCTATTATGTCACACGGGTTCAGTAGTTTGCCTCATCCTTTGGCTATGTTGCTTTGGGAAATTTCTAAGTTTTCTATTAATTCTACTAATGATGTAATTATATTTTTAAGATTCTTAGTTGAATGTTGAGTGTTTTCTCTCTCTCCTCATATTCTTCAAATTATTTATCGTTACTCCATAGGTGTCCTCTCGGACAAAATAGTCAGAGCAATAGCTGAACAATCTTCTATAGAAGACTTCCACGCATATTTCATTCCGAATCGAGCCATGTCTTCCTTAATTCAAAAGTACTATTACAGAGTACAGCGACTGGATAAAAATCTCCCAGACTTCATTCAAGACATTAAGTTCTACACCAGGGTATTCGCTCTTAATTTCCCTGGAGATCAAGTCCTGCAGACCATTATTGAAGGCATTTCCTCACCCTATAAGTCATATCTGTGTTTCGCGTCGCGTCCTCAAACCTTTGCTGAATTAGAGGCTATAGCGGTCTCAGCCGAAGGAGTGCGGCATGCCAACACCTTGAGAGTCGCTAAGGAACCCCCTCCGTCTTCTAACAGTTTTCGGCCTTCACCTCGCCTAACATTCACCACCGGTAAATGCTATGCGTCTGGGTCAACGGAACATCTCCATAACAAGTGCCCTTTGATTAAATCCAGTGGGACAAAGAATGGGGCAGGGTCATCACAAGGATATTTCAAGTGTGGCTCCTTTAATCACCTCGCCAAGAATTGCCCTAATTCCAATAGCACAGGCTCCTGTTCAACTTCTGGTGCAACCTCCGCGAACTCTAATAATCGAAAGTGACTAGTGTCATCGGCTGAGTCGGCGTGTTCATCTTTTCCAGGCTCAGCCCCCGTTAATCCCAGCGTAAGCTCGGGTAAGTATAAGAGTTCTTCTAATGTATCATTTGATGGTCCTAAAGAATGCCTCAGGATTGTGGCGGAGACTCCCGCACTTGCACCTTTTCTCAAAGCTGAATTGAACAATGAATCGGTCACGGCTCTATTAGACTCTGGGAGTGTTTGTTCTATAATTTCGGCTGAGTGGTATTCCAAATTAAAGTCTCTCTGTAAGTTTTCTGATTATTGTTCATCTTCGGTTCAATGCGTTTCGGCTAATTCCTCTCCATTAGAAATTTAAGGTTTCATCTTTTCCAAAATTCGCGTTTCTAAATTCACCTGGAAAGTAAAACTGTTTGTAGCTTTGCACTTGTCTTGTCCTATAATATTAGGAGCAGACTTCATGTCTCATACCGGTCTAGTGGTCGACATTCAGAGCAAGTCGTGCACTTTCAAATTTGCTAGTAACTGTAAAATTCCCTTAAAACCAAAACCAAACCCCATGGCACTACAGCCCTTGAAGGGCCTTGGCCTACCAAGCGACCGCTGCTCAGCCCGAAGGCCTGAAGTTTACGAGGTGTGTGTGGTCAGCACGACGAATCCTCTCGGCCGTTATTCTTGGCTTTCTAGACCGGGGCCGCTATCTCACCGTCAGTTAGCTCCTCAATTCTAATCACGTAGGCTGAGTGGACCTCGAACCAGCCCTCAGGTCCAGGTAAAAATCCCTGACCTGGCCGGAAATCGAACCCAGGGCCTCCGGGTAAGAGGGTAAAACTCCCTTGCTTAAGTGTAATTCTGTGTCTTGTTCTTCTATTTCGCCGACCCAGGATGAGAGACCTGAAGAGCAGGCTGATAGTATTCGTAAGTTGTATCAGTCATTTCCGGATGTATTTTCCGATACTCTTGGTGTTACTGATCTTATCGAATACAAGATTGAGGTTACGGACTCGATCCCAGTTAAGTTTCCACCTTATAGGCTGTCTCCACCTAAAATGAAGGCTTTAAAAAAGATCATCGACCAGATGTTAAAAGATGGTATTATTCGACCCGCTAAGTCGGTGTATTCATCGCCCACTTTTCTGGTGCCGAAACTCCAAGGTGGCTTCAGGCCTGCAAATGACTATAGGATGTTAGATAGGAAGCTGGTGTTACAATCTGTGCCTCTTCCCGACCTCTACTCTTGTTTTTCATGGTTTCGGAAAGCTAAGTTCTTCGCCATCTTAGACCTTAATCAGGCGTACAACCAGATCCCTCTAGCTGAAGAATCGAAACATTTAACAGCTTTTGCCACGGATTGGAACTTGTATGAGTACAACCGCGTGCATTTCGAGCTCCCCACGGGGGAAGCTGTGATCACCAGACTGTTAGATAGAGCCTTCTCCGACATCAAATTTGAATACTTGTACCATTATCTTGATGATGTTGTCGTATTTTCTGAGACCCTTGAAGAACACGTTGATCATCTAAAAGAGGTCCTTAATCGCCTTCGTAAGGCAGGGTTGACTGTGAAGTTATATAAAGTAGCTTTTGCTAAATCTTCCATGTCATTCCTAGGGCATATTGTGTCAGCCGATGGTGTTTAGATCGATCATTCAAGAACACAGGCCATCCGTGATTTCAGAACTCCTAAGGACATCAAAGGTATTGCCAGGTTCATCGGCATGGTGAATTTCTTCAGGAAATTTATTCCCAACTTCGCTAACAGAGCGGCGCCCTTGAACTTACTCCGTAGGAAAGGCGTCAAATTTGAGTGGGGGCCGTCTCAACAAGTCGCTTTTGAAGACGTGAAATTAGCTCTTTGCAACGCGCCTGTCCTTGCTATGCCTGATTTCTCGAAGAAATTCATCGTTCAAACCGACGCCTCGTCGTCGGCGGTGGCTTCTTTGCTTCTTCAAGAAACTGAACTCGGAAGGCCTATGCATCTAGGACATTATGGGCTCAAGAGGCCAAATATTCTATCTATGAACTTGAGGGTTTGGCAGTCTTATTTGCATTAGAGAAGTTCCGCCTCTATCTGGAACATGTCAAGTTCGACCTGGAAACAGATAACCAAGCCTTAATTTCTTAGGGTGTTAAGTTCTTGGGTATTAGCTAGGCCGCGTCGTAATTACCCGCTGCATTTCAAATTGACGTAAGGCATATCAGAGGATCCGAAAATGTTGTTGCGGATGGACTAAGTCGCATGTTTGCTCACGATGTGGAGACCTTCGAACAGGAACATAGCTCCTTTCTTCCCGCGCCCATACCTTCGGGTGTTAATGCCATCCTAACTGATGCCCCCATGTTGTTTAGGGATATTGAAAAATATCAACGTGAAGATCCTGTGCCGGCTCCTATTATGGAAACACTTTCTTCTGGGAACATGTCGTCCCTTATGTATTGAGGAACGGGGATTTATGTTGCCCATCGAGGCATGATCAAAAGATGAAAGTTGTGGTTCCAGCTGTGTTTGTACCTATGATCTTCAAGTACTACCATGAGACCCCATTAGGGGGCATTTAGGCATCTTCAAAACTCGAGAAAAGATCCGAGAGATGTTTATTTGGAAAGGTATGGACGGTGAAATTCGTGAATTGGTAAAGGCTTGTAAATCTTGTTTGCTTAGTAAATCCACCTTGACCACTAAGCTAGGTCTATTATTTTCTCATCAAGCGTCGCGCCCCATGGAACGCCTCTATATAGACTACGTCGGACACTTCCCTCAATCAAAGGGGAACGCCAACAAATTCATTCTAGCGTGTGTAGATGATTTCACAATATTTTTCTGGCTATTTCCGACTAAGCTGGCTACCGCTCAGTCCACCATTTCTTGTTTAAATACCATCTTTGCTTCTTTTGGTCCTTGTCAATATATAGTTTCTGATAATGCTAAAGCTTGCACCTCCAACCTCTTCCGTAAATTCTGTTTTGATCTGTCCATTTCACATGTAACTACTTCGGCGTATTATCCTAAACCATCTCTGGCTGAGCGGGTCAATCGTAATCTTAGATCAGCTCTCATCGCTTTTCATCATGAAGATCATTCCAGGTGGGATACGTCCCTGCATTGGTTGGCTTTTGGTTTGAATTCGGCAGTTCATGAGTCCCATAAGTTCACTCCAGCTTCTGTGATGTTTAAATTTGTGCCTAACACGCCGCTCTCTAACCTTTGGTCACTTAATGATATCCTTCCAGAGACAATAGATCCCGATAATATTAGAGATCTATAGAAGAAGGCTAAGCACAACCTGAAGGTTTCTCATGAAAAGGTTAGGGAAAGATATGATCGTGGATGGAGGGCTACCAATTTAAAAGTCGGAGATCAAGTCATGGTTCGGAATTTTGTTCCCGCGGGCAAGCTTGCCCCCAGATTTCATGGGCCGTGCATTATATTGGATTTTCTGACTCCCGTTACAGTATTAGTGAGCAACCCAGCCACAGAGAGGATCGATAGAGTCCACCTCTCTCAGGTTAAACCTGTATAATAGATTTGCTATCTCCGTTAGCCGCTAAATTTAGCAGTAGTTTGAAGGTTATCTTTTTTATGATTTTTTGAGGCCATCGGCACTATTACTGTATGTAATTGAGCTGTTATCTGCGATCTCCCCCTCTGGTTTTCAGGCTGTCAATTCCTAAGTGGCCATTACCAAGCCCCCGTCTCCTGCATATCCACAGCATTGGCATACAAACACCTTCCACGCCGCCCGCCCCTCCGCATCACCAATAAAGGTCGTACTCTCAAGTCTCCAACAATACTATTCTGTCGCCGAGATCTTTCTGTTTCAATGCCCCTCAGCTGGCTGCCGCCGTATTTTAACATCTTGTGAGGAACACAACAGAGAAGAAAGGGCCCTCTTCGCTCTAGTAAGGCCTCCTTCTGAACGGCTCGCCGGTGTGCATCTTCCCGATAAGGCTGAAGTGCGTTGACTCTACCACCGACTCATCTGGGGACTGGACATATATTTGTAAACTGCGGCGTCCATCACAACAACCATGTAACCAACTTTTCTAAGATGTAAATCTTCTTTCGGCTAATGTAAAAACTTCGTAAACTCTTTAACTGTAAATCGGGGATAGAGAGTGAATTACCCTCTCGAGCTCCGCTTCATCTTGGTTTGAGGTGACTATGTTTATAACTGTTTTCCATTCTATAATGTTGTAAATTACTTTCTGTACTAGTCACCTCAGTAGTTTGGGAATAGCCCCTGTTTCATCGGCCTAGCGCCCTTTATCTTTTAAGAGTTCATATCTAGGAGCGCAAGCATACGCCTCCATTCATTTTGTGTTCGAGCCATTTGTTTAACCGTTATTCTTTTTACATGAAGGCCCAGTAGGTTGGGTATTAATTACCCCTGTATAATCATTTTCCTTTTGTAAGTTGTGCCTTGAGAGGCCAGGAATTGTAAGTTGATGTTGCCTTGAGTAGGCTTGGAAAACTGAGAGCCTGTTAACTCTTTTTCAAAGTAAGATTACTGAATGCCTCTTGAAGGCTAGATGTTGTAATTTTGGGAGCAAGTGCTCCGTGAATTAGGGGGATTTCTGCCCTTGAGTAAATTTGTGATCTTTGTAAATTTGAGCTTGTAGCTCAGGAAATGTAAAGCTAGGAGCTTAAAGCCCAAGGTATTAAGGTTCTGGATCTTGGATTTTACCAATCTTGTTTAATGTTTGCTACTTGTAAAAATTGTAAAATTTTGACTTCGGAAAATATAACCTTCAGTCTAAGTTTTAAATTCTATTCTTGACATTGTAGTTAGACCCATTCACCCCGGCACCTTCTTTAACCTCTTTTTGCTCTACGTGTATCTCCGTAACAATTATTATTATTATTATTATTATTATTATTATTATTATTATTATTATTATTATTATTATTATTATTATTATTATCATTATCATTGTCACTCTCGCCCGTCTACTTCACTTGACTGAGGCATATCTCTTACTAACTGTACAGCTGATTCCCTGGGTGTATTTGGACAGACAAGGAAATATCCCAGAACGACACGTAGTGCACAGGATTGTTAAGAGAGACCAGCACTATGCAAGAACACGATGAAACGAATTTCTGAATTTTTGTTGATTTGCCCCTTCTCTTACTCAGACACTCATTTAAAAAATAAAGAATGAATAATTGTAAACACTGCGATTATAATCTAAATCTTACAACAATCTAATCAACAAAATACAACAGCAAGCACTGTGTAGGAATTTTCACTAACTGGCTTCCGTTTTACCATTTTCTTTCAAGTTCAGTAATTCGAAAAATTCCCCGTTTGCCCAATCTCTTTGGCGGAGTTTATTCCTCCAATAACATCCTTCAATGCACAGTACAGTTTATCTCTTTGACGGATTTGTGCGACTACTTTTTGAACACATGAGAAGAGAGTAACCACAGTTGTTCTAGGCGAAGTTCCATCTACTGCAGTGACTTCAGTTAGCTTTGTGTCCAGCACATGGTATAATATTCTTTATTCCTGAAGCACACCCACTATATCTCTCTAGCTCGTTGCGTTGGGATGCTTTCGGTTAAGTAATAAAGGAGGTCATGACTGTACGGTGACTTCTCAATCGGAAAACTGTTTAGAAAAAAACCTGCTTTTTGTTGTGGAAGTAGATAAAATAAAGTTAGCTGTAGACAAGTTTCTCAATTGGGTACGAACAGAATTGACAGTACTTTTCAGCAACACATTCACTTGAAAGCTGATTTGCATGAGGAAAGGTTGGGCAAAAACAGGTTGCAGGAATCTGATCACTCTAATAAATATCAAAGTTATGCATAAAGAAAGCATTTCCTCAGTAAAACACTAACTCATTTACAAATGTCGAGTCTCAAGGACAGTCCTTAACTCAGGTATCATCTTACATAAGGAATAAGCGGCGAGTTTCCATTTTGTGCAAGAATATATGGTTACTGGTGTCGGAGGAGCCAATAAGAACATCACATTCCAATTTCTTTATTGAACTGGGTTAAAAAATCACAAACAGTATTCAAACCATCATTCAGTTAGTTCACAGTTTTGTCAATGTTGTTTCAAAGGGTTGCTAATAATTCAAACATAATTCTTTAATCAAGTACACCTCTGCCTCATAGCTTACTGACAGCCATGGTCCAGAACATGACGCACTTCACAAGCATTACCATGCGTAATTTTCAAAAGATCTTTTTTCAAAAGTGCACCTATGTAATAGTAAGGAAACATATTGCGTTGTGATAAGTTACTTTGTTTTCTATCATTAAAAGTATTTAAAAGTCCCTTTCCGCAAGGCGAGTATGACGTCACCACCCAGTACCGAATGAAGCTCTACCAGATATTGTGCATCAGCTGTTACTAAAAAATAATATTTGTTATTTGTGATCGCAAATAACTTCGAAATGACTGAAGGAGCGTTCAGAAAACACAGTCAGACAGTCTACCATGTGTGGATGTCATCATGCTGCAATCATTCTAGGAAACTAGACACTAGCGTGGCTGCAGAAATTCGTGGAACAAAAGCTAAGTGAGGTCTTTTATATACGTGAAATGTACTGTAACTCATAGTGTAAGGATAACAAGGAATATGAATAGAAATAATTTAAACCACCTTTGCAATTTTCGGACTTTCACCCTTACAAAAGTAAAAAGTCGCTCTTCATTATAGTTCATGAAAAATATAGATTGATTAAATATCTTCAATTCATTTCTCTGCTTTTTTTACAAACTGAGCATATAAAGCAAGTGCAGCGTCGTAGTGACCTTTTAGTCACTCAATATATACTCCGGGGAAATGAAAAAAAGAACACCATGAATTCGCCGACCCAGCAGAAGGAAATGTTATTGACACTCTCTTGAGGACGTGTACAGCATACGATCACATCGACAGAGTCATACGCATCTGAGTACAGTCGGCAGGGCGTGCGCAATGTCAGCGTTAGAACCGTGTATACACTCCTTTTGCAGCAATGCAGGCTGCAGTTCTCTCTTGGAGACGATCATAGAGCTGACGAATGTAGTCTTGCGGAATGGCCTGCCACGCAATTTCCATCCGGTGCCTGAACTGGGCCAGATTTCCTGCCGGACGTGCAGACTGCGCAAGATGACGTTTCATCCGGTCCCAAACATGCTCAATCGGGGACAGACCTGGGGATCGCGCTGGCCAAGTTAGTAGACAGCACGTTGGTTGGCACGGATACATGTGGACGTGCATTGTCCTGTTGGGAAAGCACATCGCCTTGTTGGTGCATGAACGGTAGCACGACGGGTGGAATGATGGTTTGGATGTTCCGTGCACTGTTCAATGTTCCCTCGATGATCACCACAGGTGAACGGTCGGTGTAGGATATGACTCCCCCACACCATGATGTCAGATGTTGGCCATGTGTGCCTCTGTCGCATACACTCCAGATGTTGACTCTCACCTGCACGACGCCCCACATGCATACGACCATCGTTGGCACCAAGGCACAAGCGACTCTCACCACTGAAGCCGAAACGTCTCCATTCGTCCTTCCGGCTATCGCGGAACCACTGGAGGTGGGCTGCGCGATGTTGGTGTGTGAGTGGAAGATGCCCTAACGATACGTAGGATCTCCTTCAAGGAGACGGTTGCGAATGGTCATCGCTGATACCCCTGGAGCAACAGTGTCCTTAATTTGGCGTGAAGTTGCGGTGCGGTCCAGTGTACGGCACTTCGTAAGATGCGACGGTCTTGGCTTGCACCTATGCGTCACCGCTGTCCGGATCCTGGTCGATGGGAATGTGCACCTTCTGCTGACCACTGGCGAACACATCGATACACTATGGAGACCTTTCGCCCCACATGTTGCGCGGTTCTGCGGTACGGCCACCCAGCCTTCCGCAGGCCCACTATACGCCCTTGCTCAGACTCCGCAATTGCTAAACGGTTCACGTACACGTTGTCACGGAATGCTAATAATAATGTTGCAGATTCAGACAAAACTCCATATGCTCCGGCAAACTGGCTGCCACTGGCTCTGTCGGTGACCAACTGTTGCGCAGCTTGCCAGAATCCATGGCTGATAACGCGGTTCCTGGTGGGTCTGCAGCGCAGCGCTGGCGTTTGATCATCGCAAGCAATGCCCTCTGGCAGTGTCCCGTGCAAATATGGGAGGCCTTGTTCACTTGCGTCAAGGTGTTCTTTTTTCATTATCCGGGAGGGTAGGAACGTCTTTGGGTTCTGTGATTTTTACTCTTTGGATTGTTGATTTGGCATACATCATCTACAACTTGGGCTAATTTTGGACAATATTTTAAACACCAGCATCGCTATTATTTGCAGTAATGTGTTTTCACCGTAATGTGCAATTACGTTATTATTTTATTAATATGGTCATTAATGAGCATAGCTAGCTTAAAAGACTGAGATCATTCCAGCTGACAAACATTGCTTTAGTATACGTTTGTTCCTTTTTAAATTTACGTTTATTATATTTTTTCAATTGGCTTTACGTCACACCGACACAGAGGTCTTATGGCAACGATGGGACAGGAAAGGGCTAGGAGTGAGAAGGAAGCGGCCGTGGCCTTAATGAAGGTACAGCTGCTGCATTTTATTGGTGTGAAAGTGGGAAATCATGGAAAACCATTTTCAGGGCTGCCGACCCCAACGCAAGCTCACAGTTGCACGCCCCTAACGGCGCGGCCAACTCGTTCGTTGTTACATTATAGAGTATTTAGATCTAGGTACCCTAAATTTGTTTACAAATGTAAGCGCATCAATAAATAAATAAATAAATAAATAAATAAATAAATAAATAAATAAATAAATAAATAAATAAATAACAAGTAAATAATAATTGTCGCAGGCCAAGATAAATGGATTATAATTAGAGCAATCAATCTGGTTCATAAACCCTTTGGTTTAGTAATTTGACAAGGATTATCGAAACCTTGTGTTAGGTTTGGATAATACTTTCATAATCAGCATTAATTTATGCACTTTTTATTACTTTCACACTGCAATAAGTAATTGAAACATTTAATTAAAGCATCATAGATTCAAATTTAAATGTTCGCCATTAGAATAGCAGACATGGAAAAGTGATTAAAAGTTCGAACAAATTTAACTTACATCAAGATTATTCTCACAGTATGTACTGTATCACCGGCATTTCTTAGTAGTTTTACTGTTTTTTGGCACATTGATAAATAATTTGTTTGGAGTGGTATGCCAGGTATTTGTGCACATCGGAACTATACATCATTTATAACTTGTCTGCTTCGCTATCTGCACAACATTAATTTTAAGTCCAAAAAAATAACACCCAGATTATTACAATATTGTATAGAAATAGACACGAACATAAAGGAGAAATACGTGAACTGTATCCTGTTTCTCAAAGCACACTATGTGTTATTTCGCCATCCTGGAGGATGATGTCAGACCAATGAGTTCATGTACTTGCGTCACGTGACATTTTCCTATTTTAATTTGGATTTTTATCATGTTTGGAGTTATTATTTCTACATTCTGACCACATTTTTGAATTCCGCACGAAATTTTGAATCATTTGCGCACATTTTTAATTAAAACCCCGGACCATGCATGTTCCTGTTCTCAACGTCAAGGCCACTATCATTTCGGTCAGACAGTGCTCTGGATCCCTCACGAAACGGAACGCCTTAAAGACCCATAAACTACACTGACTTAGCAAATGTCATGAGATACTCACCTAATAGCGTGTGGGGCCTCCTCTGGCCCTGCGAACTGCAGTGAGACGCCGTGGAAGTGAGTTGATAAGTCCTTGGTAGTCCTCTGGACGCAGCTGACACCAAATCGGCGGCCGCCAATGCTGGTCTGTTCGTGGGTGCAGGATCCACGGCACGGAGCCTGCGTTCCAGAACATCCCAGATATGCTCGACAGTCGTTGGACCTCAGCTGCATGTTCCTGGAACCATTCCCGTGCGACGTGGGAGCGATGTGGCGGCGCGTTATCATCTTGAAACACCGCAGAACCGTTTGGGCGCTGGAGGACAAACATGGCTGGAGATGGTCTCCAAGCAGCTCAACATACCGCGTACCATTCAAAGTCTCTTCCAGAACAACTAGGGGGCCCATTCCATACCAGGAAAATGCACCCCAGACCATACCAGAGACACCAGCACCCTGGACCACACCTTCGAGGCAGGCGGGATCCATCGCTTCATGTGGTCTGCGCCATACACAGTGCCTTCCATTGGCATGGTGCAGTTGAAATCGTGATTCGTCCGACCATATCACGTTACGCCATTGTTCATCCCTGGTGACTGGCGACAAATGCGCGTCGTTGTACCTGATGATGTTGGGTTAAGAGTGGCACCCGTGTCGGCTCCCATACCACACAGAACCCATATTCCTGCCGATTGTCCACTGGGAGACGTGTCTAGCACGGCCTGTGTTGAATTGAGCCGTAATTTGTTGCACGGTTGCCCGTCTGTCACTACTGACAATCCGTCTCAGATGTCGCCGGTCACGGTTATCTAGGGTGGCTGGTCGTTCGTCTGTTGTGGATGGTGACACCCGCATACAACCATTCACGATATACCCTGGACACTGTTGATCGTGTGAAGACGAGTTCCCGCACCACTTCCGAAATCGCACTTTCCATCCGTCGGGCACCGACCACTATAACCCGTTCGTACGGTGTCAGCTCACGACGACGTTCCATGTTACACCTGTCACATGCACAGCCACTGCTCACAAGGTCTCCTATACAACTGCCGCTGGCACAGGGTGCGTGTGGTACGCAGACAACACACCTGCGCATCAGTGCTCCGCTATCCCATGACATTTGCTCACTCAGTGTAGTCTCGATAACCTTTGAATATACCTTATAGTAGGTGGTGCCACAAGGAAACTTAGGGTGGCGTACTGCAGCAGAGAAATTCAGCCAACTAATCGACAAGATAGTAATCACGACACTAGCAACGTAGCCGAAAAGAAAGTTTTGTGAGAACTATAACAAGCTGAAAGGATGTTTATATTTACAGATTTAGGTATTCTTTTAAATTACTGGTGGCGTTGATTATTGTTTAACAATTTATGAAGACTCGTAGTCTGATTCGCACACCACTCAGTTGACGTTCAAGAATATCAATTTTATCACTCATGAGTTTTTATTTACGTACCGGAAGTCAAACACCTTTAAAAGACGTGTTGTTTTAATGGTAACTATAACTTTATTGTTTCAGAGGAGTGCAGTTTCAAATAATATATCCCTTTCGGCACACTGGCTGGATGTGTACTACTACTAAATTGTTTTCATACCTCCCCTGAAGAGGGAGGCGAGCCTTTTAGGCGGTGACGCCGTCCCTCAGGCCGGGAGATTTGTTACGGTAAAGGAGATGCTCGGATAAGGCGATGGGGTTGACGGCCGTGGCCTATACTATGAACTTTCCCGGCATTCACCTTAGTGCAGGGGAGTAGAAAACCACAGAAAAGCATTCTCAGGACAGCCGTTGGTTGGGGCAAGCCGTGAGGTCCAGTCCTGTCCCGTCCCCCGAATGCAGAGGCGTAGAGCCACAGTGGAGCCTCGGCTCAGTTGGGAGCGTATCTCTTGTCTGTCCTAAGAGGTGATCAAGGGCTTTGTTTGTGCTAGGCTCCTCCATTGGCCAACTCTCTTTCTTCTATAACCTGAGTTTAGCGTTGCCTTGGTGACCCTTTACTTTCTTCTTCCTATAACCTCATTCTTCCAAGGCCATTTTCCTGCCAATTATTACGTGAAAACGTTTTCCCTTCTTGTCAAGAGGTAGGCGCGTACCACCTTCGCTTCGTAAAAGGAGTACTGTCGTTCAGTGCAGCGTAGCGCGCTCCGATGTAAGTTACTTGTGTTTTCGAGGCCAGAAGTTTCTTCTCCTTCCGGTAGATGATTTCCTTCGTGTACTTTTATTCATTGTTTACAAGCGCTTCTCAAACTGAGTGAGATTGGTTGATAACGCTTCAAATGATTCCGGAAGACGAAATATTTGATATTTTTCACAATAGCGATAGTTTCAGATAGTGAAAGTGAGTGTGATTATGTACGCACTGAAAGCGTTGGAAGGGTAAACAGTGAGTCTCCTTTCTATCGTCCACCGGCTCCAATTTTTGAGGTACGTCAGGAAAAATGCCGTCCTTTTTTTTTTTTTTTTTTTTTTTGGCAGAATGCCTTGTACCTGCATCCTTTTTTTCCTTACATGTTCCAACGCACGAAACCAGGACTAATCCGCCCCTTCATATTCCGTATTCCCGCCTCTCTCTCTCGTTCAAAGGAGTTTATTTATCCGAATACAAACCCTCCTTAACTCTTTATCTTCTGACAGGAACTTGGACGATTTTTCTTCGTATGCCTCCTTTAATCGATTCTTCCTAACTTTACCTAGTTCATTTTCTTCATATTCCTTTTTTTCTCTTCTCATTGCTGTCTTCTCTTTTGTACATAATGTAATATTTTACTTATTTATTTATGTATTTATTTATTTATTTATTTATTACTGTACTATACCATTACTTATGTGTTATATATGTATTTATCTTACTGTGCCTAGCTATAAGTTCTTCTCTTCGTTTTACGTTCAATTTTCAATTTTCCTCGTTGTTTCTTTCGCTTTTATGTTTTGTTCTTAATTTTTGTGTCTCTATTTTTATCATTAGATGCTTTTTCTCATTATTCTTCCACTTATTTTTTTATGTTTGCCTTGTGCTACTCCACTGTAAATATATTTTTCCTTTGCGGAACTCTGTAATTCGGCTTCTCGCTGTTTTGGTCCCCCGCCCCCAAAAAAGAAAAAAATGCCGGTGCTTGCTGACAACTGTGAAATCTACTGCACCATTCTGCACCATTAGTTTAGTATTTTCCGTCTGACAGATATTAGCACGTATTATTTACAGAAGAATAGAAAGACAAGCTGAAACTGAGTTGGGAGAAGATCAATTAGTCTTCAGAAGAAATGTAGGAACACGTGAAGCAATCCTGACTTTACGTCTGATCTTAGAGGATCAAATTAAGAAGGACAAGCACACGTACATGGCGTTTCTAGATCTACGAGAGGCATTCGATAATGCTGATTGGAGATTCTGAAGGTGATCCGCACCAGACACCGAAAAAGGAGAATCATTTAGAATCTGTATAAAAATCACTCCGTAGTGATTAGAATCGAGGGCTTTTAAAAAGAAGCAGCAATCCAAAAATAAGTGAGGCAAAGTCGTAGTTTGTCGGCTTTCCTTTTAAACGTTTATATAGGACAGACGGTAAAGGAGATATCAAGGAGAAATTTGGAAAGGGAATCAGAATCCAAGGAGAGGAAATCAAAACCTCGAGATTTTCCGACGGTATTGTTTTATCTGAGTCTACAGAAGATGTGGAGGAATTGCTGAATGGTATAGACATAATCTTAGGTAAGGACAACAAAGTTAAAATAAATAAATAAATAAATAAGTCCAAAACAAAAGTAATGGAGTGCAGTCGGACGAAGTCAGGTGATGCAGGAAATATTAGATTATGAAATGAAGTCTTAAAGGAAGTAGATGAATATTGTTATTTGGGTAGTAAAATAACTATTGATGGTAGAAGAAAGGAGGACCAAAAATGCAAACTAGCACAAGCCAGGAAGGCCTTACTTAAGAAAAGAAATTTGCTCACTTCGAACATTGATATAGGAATTGGAAACACGTAGAAACGGATATGAATATGACAGATTAGAGTATATGTAGGATGTAGTAGTTACGTAGAAATGAAAAGGTTAGCACAGAATAGGGTGCCATGGATAGCTGCTTCAAAACAGTCTATTAACTGATGACCCAAACATTAACAACAACGGATGTAAATAAAAACCGCGAGGAAAACGATGTTCTGTCTTTCGTAAATAGGTTATAGAGAAACTTGAGTTAATAAGCACTAATATAGACGTGAGCTGGTCAGGCGCTGGTATCTATTGGCGATATCATCATTGCAATTATATATTTGCAAACAAAAACTCTTAAACTAGAATTTGACACAAAAAAGTCAGATGGTTAAGACATTAGCGAGGATTGTCTCTTTGAATAAAAAGGTTTAAGGAAATTATCGACAAATTTTCATATTGTACAACCTTAAACCAGAAACATCCGATTAATCCACTAAATTATGAACAAAATGGGACACCACCAAAGTTGAGTGCGCAGCAATCAAAATACCAGGCGTATGCATAAAGTTTTTCCCGGTTTTTGTGGTAAAAGAAAACACAGAAAACAAGGGAAACTGATGTTTTGTTTATTCAAAATATTGGCCATCGACTTCTGCACACTTCGCCTATCCTTCAGGTAAGTTATGAACACCATACCAGAAAAACTGCTTGCCTTTCGCGGCAAACCATTCGTCGAGCCATTTTCCAACTTCCTCAAAATTGCTAAAATACTGCTCTGCGAGCGCGTATCCCATTGATGCGAAAAGGTGATAGTCAGATGGCGCCACATCGGGGCAGTACGGCGGGTGTGGAAGGATGTCCCATCCAAGCAATTTCAAGGTGTCTTTCGCTGGTTTTGCTGTGTGAAATAGCGAATTGTCGTGTAACAAGATCACTTTGCCATGTTTCTGGCCCTTTCCGGCCGCGATTTTCTAGAACTTCGGGTTTTCAAAATTAATCCATTTTTCGTCACCCGTCACAATTCGGTACAGAAATAATTTTCTTTCGTGACGTTGGAGCAGCATTTCACAAATGACTTTACGATTTTCCATTTCATTCATTTCTGTTCATTCAAATCGTACGGGACCCATTTACCGAGTTTGTTGATCTTCCACATCGCTCGAAAATGTCTGCTGATTGTTTCTTGTGACACATTTAATGCTTGTGCCAATTACTGTCGATTTTTAGTTGGGATATCTACCATAGAGCGCACTGTCTTTCACAGTGAAATCACCACGTTTAAACTGTCAAAACCATATCTCACATGTTCTAATCTATGGAGCGTGTTCACCATATGTTTCTACCAATAAACGATGACTTTCCACAGCGAATGTTCTTTCTCAGGCATAATTGTCGACATGATCGCTGAACGATAGAACACAGACGCTGTGTTTGGCGGACTCAACTTGTGTGCGTTGGTAGGTTAATGCTAGACGAAGAAACTGACGTATGTGTCAAATTCATACGCCGCGTACTATTCATTGCCGCCATCTCTTAGTGAAACCAAAAAGACTTATGCATACACCTGGTAAATACAAAAACATTCATGCAATCGCTAAACCTTATTTCCCAGGTTATTCAACTCTATATTAACCAACAATTGTTATTAACTTAACACTTCCGTTAAAAGTCCCCTGTTTCACGAACACATTTCCAACATTTGTTACGAAACTAGTGCTAGAGACAAATTAACACGTTTCCTTGAGATTTCTGAAAGCGTTTGGCAGTGAGCGTCTTCTGTTTCTTTGTAAGCAGCGTTCAGAGCAGTTGGAATTTTATTTTGTCACACGTGGTTGACTTTACTATAGGTTATGGCACTGCCTTCGTAATATACAGGCCGTACTGTAGAAAGCGCGCCAAGCCCATCAGCTGATCAATTGAGGCGAGCTAAGCGAATGTTACAAATTGTACTTATGAATCTAATCCATAAGGATTGGAGGCATTCTTTGCATAATTGTGACTGCTGAGAAACATAATCTTTATTAAAGTATATTGAATGTTTTTTTCTTTAAATTTATCACATCAGGATTTACGTAAACAGCTGTTATTAAGATAATGAGACCTCATAGTTTAGGTTAGGTATGGTACGTTCACGTGATGATTAATTTAAATTCAAGGGACGTAAGACTTCTCGTGGAATTTATTCATTTAATTGTTATCGTATAACACGTGGAATTATAATATGCTGCAAATTTAAATACAATGTTTGAAAGTTCGCAGCTGTCACGGCGAAAATACTATACAGGTAAATAGACATTAACATTGTCATATTCTTCGTATGAGAGCAGGGTATCTTGATGAAAAACGAAAATCCCAACCGAAAAAAAAACCTGTTGCGAAGAATAGAGGAGTATGTTTCGGTCATTTTCCAGAGCTGATGAGGAGTTCTGCTTTTGAATTTATTGTTAACAGATTTACAGCAGGGCGTTTTGTTGTTGATACAGAACAAACAAAAAAGTGGACTGTAACCAATTGAACCTACATATTGTGCCGTTTCACAGTTCTTTATAAGAGCTGTAGGAACAAAGATGGAGTCTCTGCGATCAAAATGTTAAATACAATGCATTTAACGTCAGTACGGGCCGAAATGTAAGTATTTTCATCAGTCAGTTACGGAAATAACCATGTATAGAAGGCGCAGGAAAAGAATGACAAATGGACATTATTTAAACCTATTATTCAAGAAAAAATTTTATCATCACCTACTATATAATCTGACCTCGAAGCAGTAAGAAGACGCAAGACTAGATTGAAAGGGATTATCCAGCTGAGCTAAATATTATAATTTGGAAACGAAAGATAATTCGCGACTACACGCCAAACAGCTGTTATCTAGATTTAATCGCTGCGCGGAAGATTAAATACGTTAAAAAGGAGATAAACAGATTACAATAGAACTACGTCACGAAGTGGCGCAGAGCTTCAATAAATTTACCCGATACTGCTTAATAGTGAAGGATTCTTACTGATCAGCTGTTGAGTGCATTCACACCAACAAAAATATAGAGGAAAGAACTTCATTTTCAAATTGGAATAAATATTTAACATTTATCTTAGTCCATTTGGAGCTAATTTATTGGATTAACTGTACCATAACGAAATCCATACAATCTGAACTTCACAAGAGATATATTAGTTGAAGAATGACAGCAATGAATCACATATTTTGTTATTATTCTGTTACATACGTACGAGATTCCACTATGAGCCTGTAAAGAAGCAAGGCAACGCTATTTGGATCCTGATGAGGCGATACGATGTTGCCTATCCCGGATGACCAGTAATCAGTGTTGAGGAGCTACGATGAACCCGATCACTTGTGGAGGAACCAGATGACGAGATCCTAATCTCAGATGACCGGAGATGAGGAGACATCGAGACCACCTTGAGCAAAGCTAAGTCCATTATCTAAGTCGTTTTCGTGAGTAAGAGAATGTTATCTTTTATTATTGTATGTTGATATGTGTGTTTTGTGCGAAGACAGCGCGTAGATAAACGTCTAGCTGAGATGATTGGAAGTAGGTATTCATCTATATGAAATGTCAATTCCATTAGTAGGCGTGGTCACCAAGTGATATTCCGATCGTAATGTTTCCAGTGATATGTGAGGATAGATAGCTAGAGTTATTATCATTATCAGTGAAGAGTAAAGAGTGAAGTTGGCATTAATACCAGTGTGCCCTATTTTAATCAAAGTCACTCGGTGCGAGATCGTATATAGGAAGTGTTCATGAAGGAATAAGGCAGTAGACTACTCAGAGTTATGATGTTAAATTTGGCACTATGACAGTAGGAAGTAAAGTAGACATTTTATGAATGTCACGGCACGTTGATGTGCAGTTTAAGGAAGTGATTTACATATGATGAAGTGAGAGATTTGTTATTCGTGAAATGTGAGTAATAATTAACGCGTTATAGATATGGTATAAGGATGATAGTGATTTATGATGGTCATATTTATTATTTTCTTCGAGAGAGATAGTCATAGTTGTTTTCAGTGAGATCTCGTGATTTTCAAATGATGTTTCTGAGAGTGTCAGTGAATTCTCACCAATTCCATGTAATAATTCTTGATCCTATGCATTTTTTTTAACATAGCTTAGGATACGATCTCGAGACCGGTTGAGCAATGTTTTTATCCATGTTAGGATTGCCTAGAGAGTCATATATGCAGTCATGATAAGATTTAAGCCTTCACTGATTTATTCAGGATGATCTTGAAAACTCTCACTGTGTATAACATTATTCTGGACAAAATTCAACCTACTAGACGAATCACTGTTGACATTGATATTCAAAAGAGAAATATTTTTAGTCGGAAATAGTGTCTTCTGACCAAGTAGATTTTCCGTTAGTAGTATGTGTGATGATAACTACATATGATATGTGTGGTGACGTTTCTTGCAACCAAATACGCACGTAGTCCAATACTTATCACTAAAATTAAGGTCACATTACCCTAAGTTCATAAGTTTAATCTTACGATAACGTTACTTGAAGGGTGATTACGACTTGCAATGGACGTAGCTTAGCTTATGGTGTGTGACACAGGGAAATATGAGTAACTAACAGGCAACTAAGCATGCGAAGGAGAATATTTAAACTGTGGAACATACAAGAGAGTACTCGTCAATTCAAAGTCAAGAAAATTTTGTGATAGTTTTTTATTAAGAATTTTAAACCTGCGTCGAGACACACAGTTAGTGAAAATTAAATAACGTGTCAGTTTAAAGAGTAAGAAATAGGTAGTAACGAACAGAATTTCAGATTTATTCCAAGAATAACTGATATTCAGACAACTTGAACTCCAGTTCTTATCTGAACATTAACTCGACAATTCCACAAGCGTTCTTTATTTCTCAAGAGAGTATAGTTAGAGATATTGTAAATAGTAATTGATATAAATTTTATTTTTCTTCTTCAATGATGCATCCTATACTCTTAGTATTCTTGATTTTAATGTTTATTTTCTTGCCAGTACGGCACATGTAAATATAATTAATTTCATTCACATTAATTTATTTCATTATCGCCCAACTTCGTAAGTGAGTCACATACGAAGGAAAACATATGTTTCTCAATAATACCCAAATGTTACATACTATTTATTCTAACAGTCTATGATTTTGAGATCAATGGACTTATGAAATGAAATAATATAATCCGAGAAGGCATTTATTTATGATGAATTCGGAAGATGTAATTTTTCTGAAATGTTGATGACGGATATAGACTGTAAGAATGACAATGAGTCACTCACTTCAAGAAGTATTCATTGGTAAAATTTGAGATAATTTTTCTTAAATGTCTGATTTAATATTGAAATAAATATGGGATAGTGAAACCTCAACATTCTTTCTATGTGTTCCTAGAATAAGTATTAGTTGTAAGACTATAGTAGTTTCAGTTGACGACAACTTCTCTAAGAGCTAATAAGGGTATGGTATCTAACTAGTTACGGGTAAGAGACGTCTTTCAACGTTAGTTAGAGTCTACCATTAACCGACCTGGACGTTTTTCTATTACGGAACTCACACCCATAAAACTTAGTCATCGGACCAATTGAATTTAGAGCTAGTCAGGATCTCTTGTGTCCATGCCTGGACGCGGGAACGGCGCAAGTAGAAAATGGCGCCTCAACGTGTTGCGAATGGAGAAAAACGCCACGGGAACTATTGGTCGCAAACCAAGTAAAATTTTTGGGATACTCATGCATGTGGAAATTCAAGAGAACGTCGTCGTGGGAATTCCAAAAGAAAGAATACGACATAGAACTGTGAAGAGGTTGATTCCCATATGTAGCAATAAGAATGAGGAAGACATCGGGAAACTTGTTAAGAAGATAATAGAGATGATAGTCGAATGACGGATCTTTGGTGTAATATTAGAGTGAAATGCGAGAATTTACTCAAAAGAAGTGGGTAAGATAAAGGAGATATTTTAGGAATTAATGGATGAGGAGTTATTGAATGTAACAGCAAGGTGATTTCATGGAGATGGAAATGTCGTACGGTAATTTCTTTACTGGACTGTTATGCATTATTATTTTATGGGATCGAAGTGGACACAGCAAGATATTAGACTGTGAGAACGAGTAGATGCCCAGTAAAGATAATGGAATAGGAGAAAGAAGAGATGGATGATTGCTCTGAAGAGAATAGCAGAAAATGGCTGATAGCAGTCAGAACTCGGAAGGAAGGAAGGAAAGATTACCGCTAATATATTAATTTATTTAGATATAGCTTAGATATAAGAGATATATTGTAAGAGGTTATTTGAGTTATTTTCAGTTAAGAATTGGAGTCATAATTACATGAACAAGTACCTCATATTTCCTAGTGTGATTGGGTCAACATCGTGAGCTGAGTCAGATCCAAGTAGTGAAGCCTGTCTGTTTATTTGCTGAATATATATTGTTGATTGAAGTAGTGGTAGAGACATTGCTGGAGAACTTGAGTTGTGGAGAACTTAGGGAAAATATAGAGTTTATCAGGATTTTTAGAATTTGGAATACTAGTTGAATATCGATATGACGACGTTAAGCCATTTGAAAGCACAATTTGAGGAGTATCAAAAGGGACAACGAGAAGAACAAGAGAGATATCAAAAAGAACAGGAAGAGAAAGAAAGAAGACAGAAAGAAGAGCAACGGGGAATGTTGCAGGCCATAAAAGAAATGATGGAAGAAGCTAAAAAGGAGATGTTGGAAGAGAATAGAAAGCGCGATGAAGAAGCTAGAAAGCGTGATGAACAGCGTGATGAAGAAGCTAGAAAGCGTGATGAACAACGGGATGAAGAAGCTAGAAGACGCGACGAGGAAGCTAAGAAAGAGAGGCAGGAAGAAATGAGAAAGCAAGAGGAAAGGTTAAAGGAGATTATGGAAAAGATGGATAAACGTGATGAAGAATCTAAGAAAGAGAGACAGGAAAGAGAGGAGAAGGAGAAGAAGCAGGAAGAAGAGAAGAATAAAGAGAGACAGGAACGTGAGGAGAAGGAGAAGAGGCAGGAAGAAGAGAGGAAGAGAGAGAAGAAAGAACAAAAGGAACGATACCAAAGATTCATGGAGGATTTGGAGAAAAAAATGGGGAAGATACAGGAATAGATGAGTAAATGTCAGGAAAGGATGGAAGAAGGACACAAGATGATGATGGAGGAGATGAAAGAAGAGATCAAGAACAATATAGATGAATGGAAAGCTGAAATTAGTGGAAGTATGGAGGAGAAGAACCGGGAGATACGAGAAGAAATAAACGAAATTAGGAAAGAAATGGCAGGGAACAATAACTATCTCCAATTTTTAAAGGAGAATGTAATAAAGGATTTATCAGACAACATGGAGAAGTTAAGCCTAGATTCCCAAGAAAAGTGGAGATTATGTGAGGAAAGTATAGGAAAATTAGGTGAAGACGTGCAAACAACAAGTACAAGTCTGAAAAAGAAGTACGACCAGGCTGCAAACCAAATTGGGAACAGAATAACGGAGATAAGGGACGAAATGGAACAACATAAGGATGAATTAAACCAGAGAATATCGAAATCTGAAGAAGGGCTTAGACAAATGCAAGCTCAGTTACGAGAAATTCGTGAGGAAGGACCAGGAAAGACTGTTATGATGTCTGGTAGCGAGCGAAATAGAGGAGTTGAGTTTCAAATAAACGAAAGAGAAGTGGCATCCATACCAGTCACACGTTCTAACCACAGTATGGGGGAGACAAATGTGGATAACGGAAGCAGCGGTTATCCTACGATTATAAACGTCATAAAAACGTTCGATGATAGACCGAAGCACTTCAATAATTCAACCAGTATTTCGCCCAAACGTTTCCTTAGGGAAATGGAGGATTACTTTAAGGAACATGGCATCGCTGAGGAGAAGAAATTGAAAATAGTGGAAAAGCATTTAGATGCTAATCCAGGCTTGTGGTTCCAAGCATTTAAGTATACTTTTCATGAGTATAGCGACTTTAAGACAGCTTTCTTGCAAAAATTTTGGAGTCCGGAAGTGCAGCAGAGTTTACGTCTAGAGTTGTATTCTCGCAAGTATGCAACGAATGGTCAAACAGAGTTTAGTGACTACTTTGCTTATCAATTTCACCGGTTTCAAGATCTTGATTCGCCACCCAGTGAACTTGAAGCGATCAAGACGATACAACGACAATTTCCCCCAGATGTACAACGACTACTGGCTACTGCTAATCCAACTACGGCAGTACAAATGGAAACAACACTTAGACAGATCGATATGACTACATCACCACACCCTCAAAGAATGATTAGGAATACTTACGGTGAAGAAACGGTTAATGTGCTCACACAGGAAATCATCGATAAGAATACCCCTGAAGAACGAGGAAAAATGAACAGGAAGAGACAATGGGGAAACCAGGAGAGTGGAAGGAGAGATGAAGAAAAATGCTATTGCAGGAAAGGGTCCTACAATCAAGAAGCATACCTGGGAAATAGAGCGTATAGACCCAACATGCGATACAGGAACCCGTATAGAGAAAACAGAGGAAGAGGTAATTTTAGAGGAAGATATGGTTACCGAAGAAGAAATGTGAGAGACAACCAAGGAAAGGAAACTTATAATAGGAGACCTATACGCGAAGTAAATGAGGACCGAAACGAGAAGGTCAAGTGGGAGAAAGCAATTAGAGATCAAGACGTCAACGCTGATGTAGAGGGAGCGGAGAGTCTTGAGTTACAGAGGTATAAAAAGAGGAAACAGGAAGAACAAATCCTCAATTCAAACTCGAGAGAATTCGAATGTAGAAGAGGAAAGGAGAAGATAATAAGCAAAGAAAAAACGCCGATTTCGAATTAGAAGGTGAGGTTGAGAATATAAAGAACGCATTGGATTAAAAAATTCACAGTTATTTCATAACGCAGGTTGATACATGAATCCAGCGGGCAAATACCCAAAATTATTCACCATAATATCAAACCTGAGAGACCTTGGGACGCAATTATTCATCTACCTACTGAAGCTAACTTAGATCTCAACGAAATTAACAAATTGGTTCGAGAGAGAATGTACAGACAAGCACAGAGAAGGTTAAGGAGAGTACAGCATAAGAAATTCCAACCTGTTGAAGAAAGGCGACCTTGTATTAATAAAGAAACCCGCAATCTCCAGTGTAACGAACAAAATCTTCGCGAAATTCTTGCATTTATACGAAGGACCATTTATGATAAACCGTTCATTTAGAAATAATGCATATGAAATACACGACTTAAATGGAAAAAGTAAAGGAGTACATAACAGTCCAACTTCAAGTTGTATTTCAAGGAATAGAGAAGTGACAGACCATCTTATGACGAAGCAAAGAAGTATGTATTGAAGCCACTTACATCATGAATGAGCAGATTATTCTGAAGGAAGGAGTAATGATATGAATGAGAACTTATAAAGAACAGTGAAAAGTCCCATTATAAGAATGAAAGCGAATATAATAAATATATAAAAAGCCATATATTTCTTTCAACGTAGGGGAAGTTAATGTGCCGTTTCACAGTTCTTTATAGGAGCTGTAGGAACAAAGATGGAGTCTCTGCGATCAAAATGTTAAATAAAATGCATTTAACGTCAGTTCGGGCCGAAATGTAAGTATTTTCATCAGTCAGTTACGGAAATAACCATGCATAGAAGGCGCAGGAAAAGAATGACAAATGGACATTATTTAAACCTATTATTCAAGAAAAAATTTGATCATCACCTACTATATAATCTGACCTTGAAGCAGTAAGAAGACGCAAGACTAGATTGAAAGGGATTATCCAGCTGAGCTAAATATTATAATTTGGAAACGAAAGATAATTCGCGACTACACGCCAAACAGCTGTTATCTAGATTTAATCGCTGCGCGGAAGATTAAATACGTTAAAAAGGAGATAAACAGATTACAATAGAACTACGTCAGGAAGTGGCGCAGAGCTTCAATAAATTTACCCGATACTGCTTAATAGTGAAGGATTCTTACTGATCAGCTGTTGAGTGCATTCACACCAACAAAAATATAGAGGAAAGAACTTCATTTTCAAATTGGAATAAATATTTAACATTTATCTTAGTCCATTTGGAGCTAATTTATTGGATTAACTGTACCATAACGAAATCCATACAATCTGAACTTCACAAGAGATATATTAGTTGAAGAATGACAGCAATGAATTACATATTTTGTTATTATTCTGTTACATACGTACGAGATTCCACTATGAGCCTGTAAAGAAGCAAGGCAACGCTATTTGGATCCTGATGAGGCGATACGATGTTGCCTATCCCGGATGACCAGTAATCAGTGTTGAGGAGCTACGATGAACCCGATCACTTGTGGAGGAACCAGATGACGAGATCCTAATCTCAGATGACCGGAGATGAGGAGACATCAAGACCACCTTGAGCAAAGCTAAGTCCATTATCTAAGTCGTTTTCGTGAGTAAGAGAATGTTATCTTTTATTATTGTATGTTGATATGTGTGTTTTGTGCGAAGACAGCGCGTAGATAAACGTCTAGCTGAGATGATTGGAAGTAGGTATTCATCTATATGAAATGTCAATTCCATTAGTAGGCGTGGTCACCAAGTGATATTCCGATCGTAATGTTTCCAGTGATATGTGAGGATAGATAGCTAGAGTTATTATCATTATCAGTGAAGAGTAAAGAGTGAAGTTGGCATTAATACCAGTGTGCCCTATTTTAATCAAAGTCACTCGGTGCGAGATCGTATATAGGAAGTGTTCATGAAGGAATAAGGCAGTAGACTACTCAGAGTTATGATGTTAAATTTGGCACTATGACAGTAGGAAGTAAAGTAGACATTTTATGAATGTCACGGCACGTTGATGTGCAGTTTAAGGAAGTGATTTACATATGATGAAGTGAGAGATTTGTTATTCGTGAAATGTGAGTAATAATTAACGCGTTATAGATATGGTATAAGGATGATAGTGATTTATGATGGTCATATTTATTATTTTCTTCGAGAGAGATAGTCATAGTTGTTTTCAGTGAGATCTCGTGATTTTCAAATGATGTTTCTGAGAGTGTCAGTGAATTCTCACCAATTCCATGTAATAATTCTTGATCCTATGCATTTTTACATAGCGTAGGATACGATCTCGAGACCGGTTGAGCAATGGTTTTATCCATGTTAGGATTGCCTAGAGAGTCATATATGTAGTCATGATAAGATTTAAGCCTTCACTGATTTATTCAGGATGATCTTGAAAACTCTCACTGTGTATAACATTATTCTGGACAAAATTCAACCTACTAGACGAATCACTGTTGACATAGATATTCAAAAGAGAATTATTTTTAGTCGGAAATAGTGTCTTCTGACCAAGTAGATTTTCCGTTAGTAGTATGTGTGATGATAACTACATATGATATGTGTGGTGACGTTTCTTGCAACCAAATACGCACGTAGTCCAATACTTATCACTAAAATTAAGGTCACATTACCTTAAGTTCATAAGTTTAATCTTACGATAACGTTACTTGAAGGGTGATTACGACTTGCAATGGACGTAGCTTAGCTTATGGTGTGTGACACAGGGAAATATGAGTAACTAACAGGCAACTAAGCATGCGAAGGAGAATATTTAAACTGTGGAACATACAAGAGAGTACTCGTCAATTCAAAGTCAAGAAAATTTTGTGATAGTTTTTTATTAAGAATTTTAAACCTGCGTCGAGACACACAGTTAGTGAAAATTAAATAACGTGTCAGTTTAAAGAGTAAGAAATAGGTAGTAACGAACAGAATTTCAGATTTATTCCAAGAATAACTGATATTCAGACAACTTGAACTCCAATTCTTATCTGAACATTAACTCGACAATTCCACAAGCGTTCTTTATTTCTCAAGAGAGTATAGTTAGAGATATTGTAAATAGTAATTGATATAATTTTTATTTTTCTTCTTAAATGATGCATCCTACACTCTTAGTATTCTTGATTTTAATGTTTATTTTCTTGCCAGTACGGCACATGTAAATATAATTAATTTCATTCACATTAATTTATTTCATTATCGCCCAACTTCGTAAGTGAGTCACATACGAAGGAAAACATATGTTTCTCAATAATTCCCAAATGTTACATAATATTTATTCTAACAGTCTATGATTTTGAGATCAATGGACTTATGAAATGAAATAATATAATCCGAGAAGGCATTTATTTATGATGAATTCGGAAGATGTAATTTTTCTGAAATGTTGATGACGGATATAGACTGTAGGAATGACAATGAGTCACTCACTTCAAGAAGTATTCATTGGTAAAATTTGAGATAATTTTTCTTAAATGTCTGATTTAATATTGAAATAAATATGGGATAGTGTAACCTCAACATTCTTCCTATGTGTTCCTAGAATAAGTATTAGTTGTAAGACTATAGTAGTTTCAGTTGACGATAACTTCTCTAAGAGCTAATAAGAGTATGGTATCTAACTAGTTACGGGTAAGAGACGTCTTTCAACGTTAGTTAGAGTCTACCATAAACCAACGTGGACGTTTTTCTATTACGGAACTCACACCCATAAAACTTAGTCATCGGACCAATTGAATTTAGAGCTAGTCAGGATCTCTTGTGTCCATGCCTGGACGCGGGAACGGCGCAATATGGTCATTTCCTAGGTGAGTAATGTTGAGTACGCACTGTTTCTTCTCCCCAAAATTAATGCGAGTAAAAACAATTCCTCGGATATTTCCGTGCATTTGGGAAGTAACTAATAGATCTTGCTGGTCAGTGCATTAATCTTTGCGAAAACATGGACTATTCCTAAACAAAAAATGATACTAATATTTGAGTTGAAGAAAGGATCTCAAGAAATTCTCCGATGGATAGTGCTAGAAGTCTCAACAACAACAACAACAACAACAACAACAACAACAACAAGAAAGCTACTGTATTTATGGCCATCTAGAGGTATGGAAGTAAAGTTTATTATTGCACGTTTGTTGTCTCCATATTTTATTAATGCATAATACTTATTTGTGGGGTACATTGACGAGTAAAACACTGAAGCTTTGACCACGTAGATAGCACTTCAAACCTACTTCTCCTAAAATAGCATAGACCTGACCTACGAGTTATGATGCAATTACAGGTTTTAATGATCTCACCTGTTATGTTAATACAACATTTGTAAATATTTCATAATTACAAAAAGGTACAGAGGCATCATATCCTTGCATTACACGGATCAGACGTAGGACACAGTTCGCCTGTTTGTGTGAAGGCATCGGAGGTACAGTACGGCCTGTACATCACGAAGATAGTGGTTATGGATAGCGGAGTCCACATGTGCAGTAAAAGGCAGCAAAAGAGTTCATATAATGAATACGAGACAGATGTTATTATCTTTTAAATCTGTAATTATACTGGGGTGCTTGAAAAAGAAAACATTCAATATATTCTTATGTGAGTGGAATCTAAGGCTTCAACAACAGCGAGAAAATGTAATAATTAATTTATATACATCTTGAATTTTTTCAGGCATTCTTCTACTGCGGTGAAAATAATGTGCAATGTGCAATGGCAGCAGAAACTCATTATACAATTCTAAACTCTCATGTCTTGCAGTCACGAGCGCAGTCGCTTACAATAACATTAAAAGGGTCTGAAGCATGATAGGCCTTGCTAAGAACTATAAGCTAATACGACATTGGAGACGATAATAAGGTTGAGTCTGGGGGAAACTCTAACCTATTTTCAATTTCTTCTAGTGGGCTATATTGTTCAGTTTGGCTTCGTTGATTAACGGTAGGTATCTTTGCAGAAAGTTTCCTTCTGACAAATCTAAAAAGGTATTTTTAAACGTAGACATACGTTCCTCGAAAATGGGTACATGAAAAGAAAAATTGTAAAGGCGTCTTTAGTGTTTGGCTAGGGCGCTTGCGTCGCCATGAACTTACGATTATATTTAATATCTCAATTAACAGATCAGAGAGGAGGCTATCTCTAAATCAAAATTTGTACCAAACCTGTGACGTCTCACGCAACTCTGTTATAATTTGGCACTGTGTTGACTCAGGTGATTAGTTGAAGGTTAGCTGTCGTTGTGAATCGTGGTCAGTTGCATTATTTTATTATTGTTATTATTCTCAACAAATACATTGCAAATGGGAAATATCCCTGTGGCAATGTTCACTTACAGCAATGTAATAATAAAGTTAACACAATTACCCAATAAACAAACAAACAAATAATTAGAGTATAGCAAGCAAAGCCATGGAAAAAAATATTACAAGAATCACTACTAGTTTAACATTCTAAATCCAGCATCATCAGATACAAATTCGCACACAACTTAAGTATTTCCAGTGCTTAACACTACGGCTTACAATACCAGGCCTACAGGTAGAGCTTATTACTACCTTAATACTACAGGGATAATAAAGTAAACTTGAAACATTACTACCCAACAACAACAGCTGGAGCACAACAAGCAATTCCACGGAAAAGAAATATTACAAGAAATACGACTAGTTTAACATTCTAAATCCAGAAATATCGTACAAAATTTCATACACAACTGAAGTATTTCCAGTGCATAGTACTGCGGCTTACAGTACCAGCTTACTACTAGCTTAACATTACAATGATAATAACGTAATGATAAAACATATTTACCTTACAAGAACAACAACAGTTCAACAAGGAAATCCCTAAAAAGAAAATATTACAAGAAATACTACTAGTTTATGTTTAAAATTTTAAATCCACATTCATCATATACGAATTCACACAAAACTTTAGTATTTCCCAGTGCTTAAAACTACAGCTTACAATACTGAAGGTTGAACTTACTACTAGCTTAACATTACAAGTGATAATAAAGGAAGGTTAAAAACAACAACAACCACTACTACTTCTACAAAAACATGAGTACTGGGACAAGAATTTACGGTACCCTCATTTGTTGGACATTTATGTATTTGTGTGTGGGGACTTTCTCTGCCATCCTCGGCTACTGTTTGAATTGCCGTTAATTTATTTGCCTGAACTATACCTATTTAAAATGAATATTTTGCTATTGTTACGTCGGTAACTTCGAAATTTCTGATTCGCCCTATGAACTAGTTGAAGTGCGCGCTCATCCGGTCTACTGCTTTGAACTGAGCGATGTGCTCGCCAGCTGGAAGACAGTCTGTTGCCGGCTGAGCGCCATTATGGACGCGTTTGGAGAAGTTGTCGTGTACAAGACTCGATTGAAGGTTGGTTGAATGGAGTCTGATTCTCCAGGCCAATAACCATGGAATTAAGCCATTGGTCTTAGTTATAGTATAATTATATATCTAATGTAGTTTCTATTCATCGTTCCTTCGTATTTGTGTTGTGTTGCGGAATGAATATGCAATATGAGCTAACTACGTAACTATTGGATTATATTAAATTGGACGCCCAAAGATGTAAGTACAAGTATCATCTTAATTGTTTCGAAACTGTTCTACTGCCGGATTATTTGGAGAAGAAGAATGTGAGTAACACACTATCTGTGGCATCTATAATATAAAAAAAATTCGGCAACGCTGATAATATTATTTCGTGTCTACTCCGCAACTGTACTTGAAATTAGGCCGATAGTTTGTGGACATGTCGGTCACCGTTTATTCATTTAATTAAACTACAATTTCTTCTGCATCGGACATTTTAATGACATAAAATGTATCTTCAAACTATTAAATTGTAACCTAACGAGATTTTTGTAAAGTTCTATATCCAAATTATTATAATGGAGTAATTCTGGAAATTGGTATATGCGCGGGTGAGAGGCAAATTATTCCGTTCCTTTTATTTTACTTTTATTGTCGTTGTGTTACCTTTTTCTGTTTCTTAAAGTTATTATTATTTTTAATTTAGTTGGAGGATTTCCTTCTACATTTCTTGGTTCATATTTGTGGTATCCACTGCACTGTTATCAATGTTTTGAAAGACGTTGTGTGCTAGTATTGTTTTCGTAATGGATCATTGTTTAATTACTTAATGGGATTTTTTATTTCCGGTCTTATTCGGGCATTACTGTTTTCCAGAGCCTCATAAAATTAAAATTTAATAACCGGCATTTAAATCCTCTATTAATATTTGGTTGGGGAAATGTTAAATTCAAAATATTATACATTATTGTAATACCGTTGTAGTAGGAAACTGAAATTTGTTTCTGGCACTTCTTGATGATACTTAGGTTTTCCCTCCTCAGACTATTCGCGTCCGTGTTTTCTTTCTCTCTTTCATTATTGCGTGTCATACCTTTATCTTATCTCCGGCACGCAAAATTTTGTGTGGGCCTTGCCTGGTGTTGAGGTTTATGTTGGCATGGGTTTAGGAAGCTGCATGCTTCGTGTGGACCATTTTTCTTTTTTCTATGGAATTTTAATTGTGTTTCCTTTTGTAATGTGTAAATAATTTGGGAAATATATTTTTAAATTTTGGTTCGTGCTATTCTCTCTTGTATTCTCTTAATTATTCACGCGTGGAATATTTGATTGGCTATCGTTGCCTTCAATGTTATGTGTCTTTCCGTGTTTCTGGGATGATTGAAATCCTTGTGTACAGGGTCTGGAAACAAATTTCAGTTTAGTGAGATTTAGTGTAGTTCTTCCGCTTACAAAAACTCTGGTCAGTGGTGTGATGAATTTTGTAAACCACGGATCAGTTTTAACATTTGTCATTTATTGATTCTAATGCAAGCTGTAGTTTGTAATCTGAGTGTGTTTCCACTATTTTAATTATTTTAAAAGTAGATATTTGTCTTTTATTTTAATGAATTAAATAAGAATTTTTATGGGGTATATGTTCTTCTATTTATTTATTACTATATAAAAATTTTTACGCTGTTATCCGAGTGCGCACTCATAGTTTTTTGCTTTAAAAATAGATTTTTATCCATAATTCAAAGAGGTTATTTAAAATTCAATTATTTTTCTTCACATTTCATTCAATTTTTTTTAAATTTTACCTAAATTTTAAGTAAAGTTCAGTTTATTAAAATTTAAGTTTGCTTTCTTTAGTAGCTAGCAATGATGAACTGACAACACCTCAAGTAGTTAGTTATGATCCTGGCCTTTCTCCTTTACGTTCTGTGCCCTCCACGCTAGTATATTTAATGCTCCTGCTGCTAGATGGTATTTTGCTTCTTGTGCTCATTTGGTGCTATTTATGGGTTTTGATTATCACTCCTCCTTTTATCTTCATCGGGTTGCAGTAGTGTTGTGGTAGCAGAGCGTGGTTGTTGTTGTTATTGTAACAACTTTGTAAGTTGCACAGGTCAACGTTGTTAACTGCCATAGTGACCAACCTTTTAAGTTAAAAAATTGTGAAACTGAAATGGAGCCAAGTAATTCCTTTATATGTTTGTTTCATGTGTATTCGAGACTTCCTTGTTGCTGCCCACTTGGCCGTGGAGTATGGAGTGGCTCTGTATCTGTGCTCTTGAAGCTTGTTTTATTTACAATATTCTGCGGTCATGGAATCCTGTTGGGATTTGGGGTCTGCTTCTTCTGTACCTGCCACGTTGGGGTAAGTTGAAGACCATTATTTCATTTCTATCTATGATTAAACTCAAGTATTTGTTTGATTTGCATTCAAATTTAAATAATTGAAAATATTCTTCCACATTTTACCGTAACGAAGTGAAGTTCTTTAATCTCCTTACCTGCACCCTCTTGCTGTACTATAGGTTTTCCTGGAATTGCAGTGCCTGTCCTTGGTGGGATTTATTTCGATTAATTTGTGTTGGGTGTTGCAGCTGCTGTTGAAACTTAATTTAATCTCTAAGAGATGTCTTTATTCCAGCTTCTTCCGTGGTGCAGTTTGAGTGTTACAAATTTGTATTGTAATTACATTTTCTCTTCCAGTGGCTGTGTACCCACCTCGCTGTTTGGCCTGAACATGTGAAATTGATTTACAATCTTGACCCATGGTGATTCTCTCCTTCCACTTTTATTTTCACTGTCCTGCCTTGTCCAGGCTGATATGTGTCATGTGTTATTGTTGTGATTTTTATTTGATGTGGTGAGTTCTCATGTTGTTGATGATTCTTGCTTGTGTATATTGGTTCATATCTAGGGCAAGTGCTGTGGGAGTTTCTTTCTCTTTTGCCCCATGTGGTCTTATGCATGTTCCCGCTCTTGATATGGTGTTGTTCTGGGTCTGTATTGAACTCGTGATTGATTATGTCATGGGATTATGCTGTATTGATGAGATTCTCACTTGAAACAGTTGTGTTTAATGCTATTAGTGTAACCTTGGGCAGTGTTCTCGTTGTCATGTACTCTGAAAAGCGTTTCCTGATTGAACGGTGATAGGCTACGTCTCTACGGGTCATCTGAGATGGTATTATCTTTTAATTTGTTGTGTCCATGTCAGGTAGTTCCGTCAGTTCTGTTGTGGAGTGATTAATTTCTGTAGCTCATGTGATTCATGTCTTCTCTTGGTACTACTCATCCCTCTTTTATTCACCTTCTTCTGCTGTGTGCATGTACTTCACTCATGTGGTCTTGTTGTAATGAGGCGTGGTCTTAATTTCTTGGTAAATTTGTGATTTCCTTGACCTGGTTGATTGTAGTCATTGTGTATTAGCTATTTTCCCTTGCATATTTTCTGTTGGATGTCTGTATATTAAATTCTTGCTCAGGGTTACATTCTCTGATGCTTATGATGTGTGACTGGTGTCACGCATTTGTGTGATCTTCTGGTGCTGGTTAATGATGTCAGTTTTGGCTATGTGCTTGAGTGAATTTTTTAATTCTTCCTGAATTTTCATTGCTAGTCCTTGTTGGTTGCTGCATGTGTTGACTCTTGCTTGTCCTTGTCTCTTGTCGCTATACCTACGTGTTGTTGATGGTGTTTCATGGTGGTTGTGTAGGTTCATTTCTGGGTTCTGGTGTGGAGTACAGCTGGCTTATAGCTGAAACGACCCTTTGCTTTCACTGTGTCTTCATATTGAGATTTTGGTTGTGGGTCTCGCAATTGTTGTGTGGTTGTCGGTACTGCTCGTTACCTAATAATTGTGGAATCTGTTCTGAAATTAACCTCCTGCGTTAAATCTTCTTTCCTGTTCATTTTCTATGGGTTATGGGAGTGTATTTTGTAAATGTTGTAGTTTCGTGAATGTACACTGGCCTGATCATGTCTTCATTTGATGTGAGCTTACGTCTCTTTTGATTTGTATCTGTGGAGCAGATGTTGTATGTGATCTGATATTATTATGAAAAATTTGTGAACGAGAAACATTTTCCTTGCACCTGGTGGTTGTCTCTGTGTAACCTCTTCCGATTTAGCTTATTTACAGAAGGTATTCGTATTCCTTAGTTGGTGCCTTCGCTAGTTTCTCATCTGGTTTTGTAACCTAAACTCTTGTAATTCAGATGCTTCTGGCTCTACCCTGCATGTTTTTGCAACTCTATATTGTTGCCTGGTTGTCGTCTGACTGTCCTGGGTTCTATTCCAATGAGTATGGGATCATTTGGGGTGGTTCCGGGATAGTTCCTAAAATTCCTTGTCCGTCGTTGGGGTATGGGACCCAACTGATGGATTGAACGTTCTTCTCCATCGACTCATGCGCTTTGTCATCGTGTAACCTATCATTTCTTCATCGTTTATGTTTTATTATATCCCGTGTATTCCGACTGGCTGGTAGGGTGTCCGTGGTGATTGGCATAATCACACAAGGTGGATTTTTGTATTCTCACCATATTATTAGTCCTGGTTTATCCAGAGGTCTTTTTGAACACTGATGGTTTTGATAATACACCTGAACTCTGTATATTCAAAGATTATTTATATGGAGATGTAATTTTCCCTGAATTTTGGCCCTTATTATGCTGCGTAGTGCTGGTTCTGGTTGATGTAATGTCATTTTCATGTCTTGTCAGTTGTTCCCTATCGTCCTGACTGTAATTGTTGGCTATCATGTGGTTGTTGGCTTCGGTAATGATTGCGTGGTAATCTCTTGTGGACACATTTTGAGATCTCCCCACCATCTATTATTATGCATGCGAAGTCTCCAGTTATTGCCATTGCTTGCTTCTTATTCTTGGTCGATCATCCGTGTGGTCTCTGCGTTATGGTTACGGATGGTTATGTTTACTATAAATTTTCTGTGCCTTTGTGACCTGTTTTCCTAATCTTCATGTTCTGGGTTAGTTGATTTCTATAGATGTTTTGTCGGTATGTGTACTGCTAGATTCCTCTAGTAATATGCTTTTCCATTGTTACCTCCCTGTACCCCCTCTGTTCATTGTCTTGGGATCCTTCTGGTATCTGTATTGTCCTGTGGAATTATGTAATATGTGGAGGAAAGCTAGTATTTCATATAAATGAATGTGAAAACTATAGTGGTCTTCGACTGATTAAATTTGTTGTTTGACATTCTGGGTTGAGTCTATTAAATTCTACTTAATTTGCTGGGACTAAAACTACTGTAACTTGCCACTGGATTCCATGAGCCATCTTAAACCTTCAAAATTATTTCTTTGATCTCTCATGTTTTGTCCCGATACTAGTCTTGGAATATTTCAGTTACTTCCCATTTTCTTAGTATGTAATTCTTACTCAAGGGTTGGATTGTTAATATTATAGTGCATAATTTGGTACTTCAAGAAAATTAGTGTATATTAGCTTACTGGGCAAATAAATAATGTAAAGTCTCTTCATTATTTTGGTAATCCTTCAGATGCCAATACCAACAATGTGGTCTGACATAGTTACGTTAACGATGTTACATCTGCGTTTAACTTCAGCTCAAAACTAGCTGATGTACCCGCGCTTCGCTACGGGATTCTCAGAAAGACTGACCTTGTGGTTTTCCTAACTGAAGTAAACAAAGGCCATTACTTTTGCTAGTTGCTTTATGTCGCACCGACACAGATACGTCTTATGGCGACGATGGGACAGGAAAGGGCTAGGAGTGGGAAGGAAGCGGCCATGGCCTTAATTAAGGTACAGCCCCAGCATTTGCCTGGTGTGAAAATGGGAATCCACGGAAAACTATTTTCAGGGCTGCCGACAGTGTGGTTCGAACCTACTATCTCCCGAACACTCGATACTGGCCGCACTTAAGCGACTGCAGCTATCGAGCTCGGTAAAGGCCATTACAAAAACGTCAGTAGGAAAGTAGCGATGTTATAATAATAATAATAATAATAATAATAATAATAATAATAATAATAATAATTTCGTGTGGCTATTTCTAGCCGGATGCAGCCCTTGTAAGGCAGACCCTCCGAAGATTGTGGGCGGCATCTGCCATGTGTAGGTAACTGCGTGTTATTGTGGTGGAGGATAGTGTTTTGTGTGGTGTGTGAGTTGCAGGGATGTTGGGGACAGCATGAACACCCAGTCCCCGAGCCAAGGGAATTAACCATTTAAGTTTAAAATCACCGGCCCGGCCGGGAATCGAACCCGGGACTTCTGGACCAAAGACCAGCACGCTAACCATTTAGGCATGGAGCCGGACAATGTTATCGTATAAAATACTCGATCAAATGCAAAACCGCACATTTTCTCACTTTTAACGAACAGTACTACGGTGCCGATCTAAAAGTCCAAAGTTCCAGAGCTGGAATGACCAGGCCACAGACATCAGTCATCACTCCTCTGCCATAATTCTCTTAAATGTGCAAACTGCTCATACCAATCAGTGCCTCAGAGTACGAACTGAACAGCTCGAATGCTATGATGAACCAGTGTGTTATGTACCAGTAGTATCAGAAAATTTATGAACCAGAGGAATAGCATGCTAAAGAAGAAAGTTGTTCAACTCCTCAGCTACTTCCCGCTAATATTCAGGTAGGCTGTTACACTCGGTACGACCGGGCGTGTTGGCCGTGTGGTTAGGGGCGCGCAGTTGTGAGCTTGCATCCGGTGGATTCGAACCCCACTGTCGGCAACCCTGAAGAAGGTGTTCCGTGGCTTCCCATTTTCACACCAGGCAAATGCTGGGGCTGTATCTTAATTAGGTCAAGGCCGCTTCCTTCACACTCCTAGCCCTTTCCTATCCCATCGTCGCCATAAGACCTATCTGTGTCGGTACGACGTAAGGCAATTTTCATCCTAAGTACCGTAGATGTGTGTGCAACAGAAGACACAATGCCCACCACAACAAACAATGGTCATTGTAATGTTATTGTTGATCAATGTTACGCGCTTTCAACATTGTAGGCCTTCACATTTAGTTTTTTCCGACTCTGAAATACCACTCTTATCATAGTCGGTACGATAAAATTGAATAAAACATAAATGGTCGGAAATTGTATTCTCTATAACTTTTGTTATGTAGTACTTTTCGATAGGACCAATAACATACGTATTTAAAAATTAAATTTTAGGCGTCTTCCCCTAAACTACAATTTCATACAGGGCGCATAAAAATGTTTATAGTTTAGACTGTAGTTCCTTATTCCTCGACTCTATATACCAACTTTCATTAAATTCTGTTTACCCATTTTCTCGTGTCTCGGCATTGATATGGACTTGCCAACAAAAATACAAATTCATGAATATTTGTGTTATCAAAGCCGGTGCGGTAACAATGTATGACATAAATGATCGGAAATTTAATTCTATATAACTTTAGTTATGTAGTATTTATCGATAGGACCACTAATAATATAAATATTTTATGGTTAAATTTTAGGCCTTCCCCTAAACTACCATTTCACTCAGCGTGAGTAAAATGATTTATAGCCTAGATTGTAGGGGCTCATCCCCCGACTTCACATACCGATTTTTATTAAATTCTCTTCAGCCGTTTCCTTGTGATGCGTGTACATACATACATACATACAGACAGACAGACAGACAGACAGACAGACAGACAGAAATTACGGAAAAGTAAAAAGTGCATTTCCTTGTTGCTGTGGACATAACCGATACAGAAATACAATTCTTTTCAAATTCTGAGCAATGTACAGACAAAACTCTTATTTTATATATATAGATTGGAGGAGTTGTCTCTGGTAATTTTTGGCATGTGGAACTTGCACTATCACTCGAAACATACTGAAATATTACAAAATGTCTTGAAACCCTAGTTGAAAAAATGTTGTGGTCCCCTTATGTGTCTTGGAAAGCATTTTGGTTCATTGTGGTCTGTAAATATGCACCTGGTCCCTCGCTTTTGCCCGTGTGTGTGATGTTTCAGTTTTAATAGCGCGGCGTTACACCCATGCATCTGCTGAACGGAGAACTAGTGTGTGAAATACCTATGGTTGATTACTACGCTGTGTGATGGTGTGATTGAACTACGTTATATACTGTCAACTTGTGTGGTGTGTGATGTGACGCTGGCCCCGTTGTATCTCTTCTGGTCACACTTATCGTGTTTATCTACCGGTATATGGTGAAGTTGTGCTATCCTTCAACCAAGTAAGACCATTCCAGGTTTACTATACTTAATACGTTGGACTATCACCTTCTGTACTCAACGTGTGAAGATTTAATTTGGACATTGAAATTGTACTATATAATCTTGTATCCACCGTCTTGACCCTTCGCCTCCCCGTGTTTTGGCTTTCGGTGGGGAGTATCTGAGACAAGAATATACGGTACCCTCATTTGTTGGACATATGTATTTGTGTGTGGGGACTTTATCTACCATTCTCGGCAATTGTTTGAATTGCCGTTAATTTATGTGCCTGAACTATGCCTAATTCAAATGCATATTTTGCTATTGTTACGTCGGTAACTTCGAAATTTCTGATTCGCCCTATGAACTAGTTGAAGGGCGCGCTCATCCGGTCTACTGCTTTGAACTGAGCGATGTGCTCGCCAGCTGGAAGACAGTCTGTTGCCGGCTGAGCGCCATTATGGACGCGTTTGGAGAAGTTGTCGTGTACAAGACTCGATTGAAGGTTGGTTGAATGGAGTCTGATTCTCCAGGCCAATAACCATGGAATTAAGCCGTTGGTCTTAGTTATAGTGTAATTATATATCTAATTTAGTTTCTATTCATCGTTCCTTCGTATTTGTGTTGTGTTGCGGAATGAATATGCAATATGAGCTAACTACGTAACTATCGGATTATATTAAATTGGACGCCCAAAGATGTAAGTACAAGTATCATCTTAATTGTTTCGAAACTGTTCTACTGCCGGATTATTTGGAGAAGAAGAATGTGAGTAACACACTATCTGTGACATCTGTAATATTAAAAAATCGGCAACGCTGATAATGTTATTTCGTGACTGCTCCGCAACTGTAATTGAAATCAGGCCTATAGTTTATGGACATGTCAGCCACCGTTTATTCACTCAATTAAACTAGTATTTCTTTTGCATCGGACATTTTAATGATATAAAATGTACCTTCAAACTATTAAAATGTAACCTAACGAGATTTTTGTAAAGTTCTATATCCAAATTATTATAATGGATTAATTCTGGAAATATGTATATGCGCGGGTGAGAGGCAAATTATTCCGTTCCTTTTATTTTACTTTTATTGTCGTTGTGTTACATTTTTCTGTTTCTTAAAATTATTATTATTAATTTAGTTGGTGGATTTCCTTCTACATTTCTTGGTTCATATTTGTGGTATCCATTGCACTATTATCAATGTTTTGAAATACGTTGTGTGCTAGTGTTGTTTTCATAATGGATCATTGTTTAATTACTTAATGGGATGGTTTATTTCCGATCTCATTCGGGCATTACCGTTTTCCAGAGCCTCCTAAAATTAAAATTTAATAACCGGCATTTAAATCCTCTATTAATATTTGGTTGGGGAAATGTTAAATTCAAAATATTATACATTATTGTAATATCGTGGTGGTAGGGAACTGAAATTTGTTTCTGGCATTTCTTGATGATACTTAGGTTTTCCCTCCTCAGACTATTCGCGCCCGTGTTTTCTTCCTCTCTTTCATTATTGCGTGCCATACCTTTATCTTATCTACGGCACGCAAAATTTTGTGTGGGCCTTGCCTGGTGGTGAGGTTCATGTTGGCTTGGTTTTAGGAAGCTGCATGTTTCGTGTGGACCATTGTTCTGTTTTCTATGGAATTTTAATTGTGTTTACCTTCGTAATGTGTAAATAATTTGGGAAATATTTTTTACACTGACTGACAGTGACAATGCAACACCAAGGAGGAGTGGTTCGAAAGGGATGAAAGTTGGGGAAAAAACAGAGACGGCACGGATGAATAATTGATGTTTATTTCAAACCGATATGCAGGTTACACAATGCGCACGGCATCGACTCAGTAGGATGTAGGACCACCGCGAGCGGCGATGCACGCAGAAACACGTCGAGGTACAGAGTCAATAAGAGTGCGGATGGTGTCCTGAGGGATGGTTCTCCATTCTCTGTCAACCATTTGCCACAGTTGGTCGTCCGTACGAGGCTGGGGCAGAGTTTGCAAACGGCGTGTAATGAGATCCCACACGTGTTCGATTGGTAAGAGATCCGGAGAGTACGCTGGCCACGGAAGCATCTGTACACCTCGTAGAGCCTGTTGGGAGATGCGAGCAGTGTGTGGGCGGGCATTATCCTCCTGAAACAGAGCATTGGGCAGCCCCTGAAGGTACGGGAGTGCCACCGGCCGCAGCACATGCTGCACGTAGCGGTGGGCATTTAACGTGCCTTGAATACGCACTAGAGGTGACGTGGAATCATACGCAATAGCGCCCCAAACCATGATGCCGCGTTGTCTAGCGGTAGGGCGCTCCACAGTTACTGGCGGATTTGACCTTTCTCCACGCCGACGCCACACTCGTCTGCGGTGACTATCACTGACAGAACAGAAGCGTGACTCATCGGAGAACACGACGTTCCGCCATTCCCTCATCCAAGTCGCTCTATCCCGGCATCATGCCAGGCGTGCACGTCTATGCTGTGGAGTCAATGGTAGTCTTCTGAGCGGACGCCGGGAGTGCAGGCCTCCTTCAACCAATCGACGGGAAATTGTTCTGGTCGATATTGGAACAGCCAGGGTGTCTTGCACATGCTGAAGAATGGCGGTTGACGTGGCGTGCAGGGCTGCCACCGCTTGGCGGCGGATGCGCCGATCCTCGCGTGCTGACGTCACTCGGGCTGCGCCTGGACCCCTCACACGTGCCGCATGTCCCTGCGCCAACCATCTTCGCCACAGGCGCTGCACCGTGGACACATCCCTATGGGTATCGGCTGCGATTTGACGAAGCGACCAACCTGCCCTTCTCAGCCCGATCACCATACCCCTCGTAAAGTCGTCTGTCTGCTGGAAATGCCTCCGTTGACGGCGGCCTGGCATTCTTAGCTACACACGTGTCCTGTGGCATACGACAACACATTCTACAATGACTGTCGGCTGAGAAATCACGGTACGAAGTGGGCCATTCGCCAACGCCGTGTCCCATTTATCGTTCGCTACGTGCGCAGCACGGCGGCGCACTTCACGTCATGAGCATACCTCAGTGACGTCAGTCTACCCTGCAATTGGCATAAAGTTCTGACCACTCCTCCTTGGTGTTGCATTTGCTCTGTCAGTCAGTGTATTTTGGTTCGTGCTATTCTCTCTTGTATTCTTTTAAATAATCACGCGTGGATTATTTGATTGGCTATCGTTTCCTTCAATGTTATGTGTGTTTCCGTGTTTCTGGGATGATTGAAATCCTTGTGTACAGGGTCTGGAAACAAATTTCAGTTTAGTGAGATTTGTTGTAGTTCTCCCGTTTACAAAAACTCTAGTCATTGGTGTAATGAATTTTCTTAAGCACGGATCAGTTTTAAAATTTGTCATTTATTGATTCTAATGCAAGCTGTAGTTTGTAATCTGAGTGTGTTTTCACGATGTTAATTATTTTAAAAATAGACATTTGTCTCTTATTTTAATGAATTAAATAAGAATTTTTAAAGGGATAAATGTTCTTCTATTTACTTATTTATTACTATATAAAAATTATTTTATGTTGTTATCCGAGTACCCACTCATAGTCTTATTGCTTTAAAGATTGCTTTTTATCCATAATTCAAAGAGGTTATTTAGAATTCAATTTGTTTTCTTCAGTTTTCATTCATCAATTTTTAAATTTTTTTCCTAATATTCAAGTAAAGTTCAATTTATTGAAATTTAATTTTGCTTTCGTTTAGTAGTTAGCAATGTTGACCTGGCAATACCTCAAGTAGTTAGTTATGATCCTGGCCTTTCTCCTTTATGTTGTGTGCCCTCCACGCTAGTATATTTAATGCTGTTGCTGCTCGATGGCAAGTATTTTGCTTCTTGTGCTCATTTGGTGCTATCTATGGGTTTTCATTATCATTCCTGTTTTTATCTTCGTCAGGTTGCAGTAGTGTTAAAAAGATAATTACCCTAGAAGAACAACAACAGTTCAACAGGGAAATCCCTGAAAAGAAAATATTACAAGGAATACTACTAGGTCAAGTTTAAAATTCTAAATCCACCATTATCATATAGGAATTCACACAAAACTTAAGTATTTCCCAGTGCTTAAAACTACAGCTTACAATACTGTAGGTTGAACTTACTACTAGCTTAACATTACAAGTGATAATAAAGTAAAGTTAAAATCAACAACAACCACTACTATTTCTACAAAAACATGAGTACAACAAGCATATCCCTGTCTACCCCATCTGTGTCCAAGTCAAAGTGAAGATAATCCCGGTGGCATCTCAAGAAGAAATTGATTTCAGCAAGAATCTACTTATTTATCGTAGGTTTCGAAAAAGATCGCCTTCCAGTCCTATAGATATCGCTCAATAAATCATATTCCTGTCGGTGGACGTCTCCATTCGATATTCAGTGGCAATAAACCTCAATGCAAAAGAATCTGTGACCTTAAGTCAACATATCTTATCCTAATCTTACATAAATAAATAATCCAAATTATCATTTATACTAATTTATTAGCATGCTAACCTGAAGAAAAGTTAAATAAATACTGATAAATACGAGAAAAGAACAATGTGCTTTCATGCAAAGTCAAACGAATTACTAGTAATTACTCGTGATATCATCTTTCCTATCCGCAATATTTTTCTCTGTCAATAACTCATAATTGAAATGGGATTTCCTTTAAGATATTAACTTATCCGTCCAATACCAATTCATGATATTCAAATACATAATACCATCTTGTAGCATCCAAATCACAATTCGAATCCTCTGTCGGGAAAAATTAAGTTTCATTATATGAAAATGTAATTCATGCAGTTTGGTTAGTTTCCATCTAACTTGGTAGTAGGTCTATGAGAGTTCTAAATGCGCTGAGTCACACATTTTTGCTGAGTCAGCACCCGAGGTCTAAGTAGTGTAGCAATACAAAATCCAATGCAAGGTCATTGACCCCTAGTGTACTAGGTGAGCAATGTCGATTTGCGGATTTTGCATAAGAGACGAGCCTAACCTAACAGTCACAATCTTGAGGAGCTAACCTTACTTTAACAGCTAGTTGCCCTTCCCGACGCCTAAAAGAGGAGCCTAACCTAACATCCGCCATCTTAAAGCGACTATCCTTAGTTTTACTGTAAGATGCCATTCCCGACGCGAATTGCACACGATTGCGGCTATACACAGCTACTTATGAGACGGCCTAGGGACGCTTGCGCAAGATGGCGGCTGCTCTTATGAGACGGCCTAGGGGCGCTTGCGCAAGATGGTGGCTGCTCTTATGAGATGGCCTAGGGGCGCCTGCGTAAGATGGCGCCTGCTCTCATAAGACGTCCTAAGGGTGCTTCCGCAAGATTACGGCTGCTCTTATGAGACGTCCTAAGGGTGCTTGCGCAAGATGGCGGCTACACACAAGCTCTTATAGAGAAAACTAGCCAAGGGGACTACTGCGCAAGATGGCGGCTATATACAGACTCTTATGAGACGGCTTAAGTGCGCTTGCGCAAAATGGTGGCTATACACAGGCTCTTATAGAGAAAGATGACGGCCATGGGCAAGTGCACAAGAAGGTGACTATACATGGGCTTTTATGGAGAAAGAAGACGACGATGGGTGATTGCGCAAGATGGCGGCTATACATCGGCTCTTATAAGAACGCCTAGTGCCATAAGAAGTACATTGGTTACATTTAACCCTTAGCAGTCGAACAAATTATTTGATAAACATGTAACTTGAAATTCCGGTTCGGAAATACACTATTTGAATCTGTTGTCATGGGTTATAAGCATGTAGCTCATGCGAAAAGTGAAATTAAACAGAAAGCCTAGTGCTATAAGAAATACATAGATTTCATTTAGTTTCCTAGCAGTCGAAAAGATTATCGGGTAAGCATGTAACTTGATATTTCGGTTTGGAAATATACTATTTGAATCAGTTGGAATGGGTTATAACCATGTAGCTCATGCGGAAAGTGAAATTAAACAGAACGCCTAGTGCCATAAGAAATGTGTTGGTTACATTTAATTAAGCCCCTAGCAGTCGAACAAATTATCGCATCACTATGTAACATGAAATATCGGTTCGGAAACATATTATTTCAATCCGTTGGCATAGATTATACGCTTGTAGCTCATGTAGGAGCGAAAGTAAATGGAACGCCTAGTGCTATGAGAAATAAATGGGCTACCTTTAAGCCCCCAGCAGTCGAAAAAAATATCGGATAAACATGTAACTTGAAATTTCGGTTGGGAAATATACTTAATCTGTGTAATGAGTTATAAGCATGTAGCTCATGCGGAAAGTGAAATAAGGAATACATTGCTTCCATTGCTTATGGAGAAAGAAGACGACGATTGGTGATTGCGCAAGATGGCGGCTATACATCGGCTCTTATAAGAACGCCTAGTGCCATAAGAAGTACAATGGTTACATTTAACCCTTAGCAGTCGATCATTGATTAGACGGAGGGTTTATAGGAAAACCAGAACGGTTTTCCTCCATTTTCTCTTATACTATTGATTTTCTGTAAACTCCGTGGACCGTATGTGAAACGTCTCTTCATTTTAAACAACTTTCGATGTTCCCTAGTGCTCGAACAAATCTTATAAATAAAGTTGTAGGGGGTCCGCTGTCTTTAATTTCGTTTGTATTGCCAATTTTTCAGATATTTATCCGTTTTAGGTCAACTCAGGACCGAATCGGTGGTTTTTACTTTTCGTGTCTGTTTGTTTGTTTGTTTGTCTGTTCCACCATCACAGCAAAACGGCTCGATAGATTTCAACCAAACTTCATATTTGGAGTATACTCACCCCGAGAAAGGTTTCTATGTGCATGTTATTTTATAATCGTTGAATAGACGGAGGGTTTATAGGAAAACCAGAACGGTTTTCCTCCATTTTCTCTTATACTATTGATTTTCTGTAAACTCCGTGGACCGTATGTGAAACGTCTCTTCATTATAAACAACTTTCGTTATGTTCATAATTTACCTTACTATTCAAATGACGGAGAAATTTACTATTTTCTGCGGGTATCATTGTCTGCGTGTGTGACCGACTGACCGACAACGAACCTACAGGTTACCATGGCAACGTCTCTGACTGCTTGCCAGCAGGGAACTAACGTATTGCCATTTTACTCATCATACCTTTAAATTCATTGTTGTTCCTGGCCATTCTGGGGGGTTATTGGCGGAATATCGTTGGAGTTTATAACCGTCCTCGAATAGCTTAACTAATAACACCATTAGTCATCTTATCTGTTGACCTAAGAATGCCTGCGCCTAAATTTCTCCTCTGTTACCTCTTTCTTATATCCATATCTCACACCAGCATAATTTATTGAGGGGCGTTTGATTTTCTAATACATTCACTTGGTATTTACATATTTGTCGTCATCCGGCTGTCCTCAGTTTTAATCCATTTTCTATTAATTTCAACTTTCTTTACTGAATTATTTTCTTCCTTAATTACACCGTATGTATGCAAGCGCTAATCCCGAAAGCTTGACACTCTTTCCTTTTAAGGAAATATTCTAAGCAATGCAAATGTATAACTTTCGGCCCCGGAAAATATCGAAATATGGATGCAATTTTAACGACGGTGCACACCTTCTTTTCGGGATAATTGGTGGCTAATCTGTAAGACTTATCACAAATCAGAAAGCACAATCGCCTTTCATTTTGGAGAGATCTACAACTTTGGTCCTATGACTTTTTATCGTACTTCTATACCTTATATGTTAAATAGAGCTGTATTTCTTGATTTCAAGTTAATTTTGTACTTTCACACGTATATGTTAACATTAATTTGGCACACTTATAGGAAAGATAGAATCATGACATTCGGCACGCACATTGGCATGAGCAGTGGCAATATGATAGCCAAATTTTATGATTCTGTCACATGAGTATCACAAATATAAAGTAGTATGCGAAAACTGTACAAAATTTCGCACCCAATGATTCTAACTCAATCTAACCCATAAATATAGGAGATACGAGAAGATGTCATGGGACCAACCATGCAGAACACTGAAAGAGGCGTCTGATGGTGAGGTCCGTTTGCAGATATGTGGCAGAGTTTCAAAGCAGCAACTCTCGAAATAAAGATCTGCACTTCTAGAGTGTGTCTGTACATTGACTATTTTGGCGACATTTCTGTGCAGTTATCTGTTTCAGGTGTAATAATGACCATCTGCATATTTTTAGCTTTGGTGTCTGTTTTTCTATTTGTCTGTTTGTCTGTTTGTCTATAACTTGGAAACTACTGGATATATTTCCACCAAAATTCATATTTAGAATCCAGCAGTCCTTGGGTAGGTTTCAGGGCAAATATTGTTTCTAAATCCATGAAATGACTGGGGGGTTTATACGAAACCGAAACCGTGATTTTGCACTCCCACAAAATATACACAACCAAACTTAATAGAAATCTACCTGCCTTAATGGAAATTAATTTTTAAACCTTTTTTTCATGTGCATCATTTCGGTAAGAGGATTTATAAGGGAGATATCTTTAACCGGACTTAACTTAAGAAAAGGTGCGTGTTGAGCGTATTTCTTACAACTTGAAAACTATTGAAGATATTTGAACCAAACCCTATATTTAGCATCCACCTTTCCAAAGGTAGACTTTAAAGGTCAATAACATTTCGTGTTCCTGGAATGGACTGGCGGTTTATAGGGAACCGAAATGGTGAATTTACTCTTCCACAATATATACAGTACATGACCAACCTGACTGGAAATCGACCAAATTTGTTGGAAATCCATTTCTAAAACATTTTTTCATGTGTATTTTTTCGACAGAAAGATTAATAACGGAGTTATCATGAATGGTCAGTTTTGCAGGGTACGTTCAGCAGACATAGACCAAAAGGTGTTATACGTGGAGCAGATTCCTTGTCTATCTATGTAAGTAAAATCCTAACGACTGTGTGCCTGTACGTTGACTATTTTAGCGAAATGTTCGCACAGCTACGCGTTTAAGGGGTAATAATAACAACCATCTCCATAATTTTTTGGTTTAGTTTCCTGAAAGTCCTAATTTTAACCCTCCTCGCCCAAAATCCACATTGCCGCATAATCTACCAGAAACAGAAATTTGGCAAAATTATACGTTTTAGCCTGTAACGGACAGAAAATTTCCAAGAGCTTTTAATTTTTCACTTTTTCCCCAAAGAATATCGAAATATGGAGGCAATTTTAATGATGGTGCAGATCTTCGCGAAGACCTATCACATAAGGGAAGGCACAATCTCCGTTCAATTTGGAGTGATCTACAACCTTGGTCTTATGACTTTTTGTCGTATCTGTATCCCTTTTACGTTTGATTTTTGTCTATTTCTCGATGTTAAGTAAATTTGGACTTTTCACATGCATAATTCATACTTTCAATCACTTATAAGAAAGATAGAATCATCAAACCCTACGCTAAAATTGGCCCACCCAATAGCCATAAGTGAGCCAAATGCTATGTGTGTAGCTGTCACATAATTATCTGAAAAGTAATGCAATGTGAGATAATCTTACAAAAATTTTACCCTATTCAACGTTTCTAACTCAATCTGACCGATGAATAGATCAGATATCATACGACCAGCCATTTAGGCCGCTAAATCTGACGTCTTATGGTACAATCCTTTGTCGATATGACGTACCGTTTTGCAGCAGTCAATCTGTAAATCAAGGTCTGCAATATTTTAAGCATGCATATACTTTCGTATGTCGATCTATATATATTCACTGATGTCGTCTTGTAGCGATCGAGAAAGGGTGTGTCTGCTACTGTAATCAGTACTCCCCACACCGACTTTGACTGGCAGTAGGAATGGGGTCCTTCTCCAACACCTGTGTAACTGGCATTAGTAAGGAAGGCCTACCGTTGTAGTGAATAATTCACTTCTCGATTTGACTTGCAGAAGGCAAAGGAGCATGCATTGTTGTTTAAGAGTCCCCTACCCGATTGTGTTTGGCTGTAGGCAAGAGTACCCGCCCTTATAAACAAACGTATCCATCTAAAATGTGACTGGTATTAGGCATAGTGACCTTCTATTTTGATGGAAACTCACCAAGTTGGTGTGACTGGTAGTAAGCTGGCTGGCTGTAGGAAAAGGGGCCTGTCATTATAATTATAACTGCATAACTCAATTTCGACTGGTAGTAGGCAAGTTGCCAAACATTCTAATGAAAGCTGTAATCTGTCTGGAAGTAGGAAAGGGGGCCTGCCATTGTAATGAAAACTCCCAAATCGATTGTGACCGCGCAGTAGGCGATGGGGCCTGCAATTATAATGAAAACTTCCCAACTCGATTGTGAATGGCAGTAGGCAAGTGAGCCTGCCGTTATCATCACAAATCCGTAACAAGCACTTTACATTGGAAACATCGTATTGGGAACCTCCCTATGCTGTTTCTCGGATAGCACTAAGAGACATGCCATTTTAAAACAATCTTATTTACTGTATGTACAGTATTTACTTCGATATTCGAATACAATGTAGAATACCGTAGCGAAGCACTGGTACATTTGCTAGTTATCACATAAAATGTAACATGAAATATCGGTTCGGAAACATATTATTCCAATTTGTTAGCATAGGTGATAAGCTTGTAGCTCTTGCAAGAGCGAAATTAAACAGAACGCCTAGTGCCATAAGAAATACATTCTTTTCATTTAAGCCCCTAGCAGTCGGATAAATTATCGGATAAAGACGTAACTTGAAATTTCGGTTCGGAAATATACTATTTGAATCAGTTCGCATGGGTTATAATCATGTAGCTCAGGCAGGAGGGGAAATAAACAGTTAGCGGAGCGCTATAAGGAACATATTGGTTACATTTAAGCCCCTAGCAGTCAAACAAACTATCGCATAAACATGTAACATGAAATATCGGTTCGGAAACTATTATTTCAATCTGTTGGCGTAGGTTGTAAGCTTGTAGCGTATGCAGGAGCGAAATAGCCGAAAAAAGTTCGTTCTACACGCATGATAGGGAATGGATCTCATTGGTCACATCTTATTAGCAGGTCAAAAGGGTAAACTGACTCTTCCTCCTCCTCCTCATTTTGCTTAGGGATAAAGGGCTAATGGGCTAAAGGGCTCAAGAGCTAAAGGGTCAAAGACATCTTATTAGAAGGGCAAAAGTGTAAAATGACTCTTCCTCATCTTCCTCCAACTCCTAGGGATAAAGGGGTAAAAGGCTAATGGGCTAATGGGATAAAAGGAAAACGGGCAAAAGGTCTAAAGAGCAAAAGGGCTTACATTTTTATAGTATTTAGGGTGCCTCTCTCCTCTTTATCCGGGCTTGAGACCGGCTCCACAGCTAGAGGCGGAGTTAACACCCTAAGGAAGGGAGAATGTTGGAAAAGAGTCTGTACCAATATAGGTAATCGATCTACTATATGCTACAGAAGGATGACTTAGCTGGGGATATAGGAAAGTGTGTAGGCTGTTGATCTGTCGAGAGAGAGCTTACAGGTAAGGTCTTTGCTTTGAAGAGCTATTACGGAATAATATCTGCCTCTGTGGATCAGCGGTAGGGTGTCGGCCTCCGGATCCCAAGATAGCGGGTTCAAACCCGGCAGAGGTAGTCGAATTTTAGAAGGGCGGAAGAAAGTCCATTCGACACTCCATGTCGTACGATGTCGGCATATAAAAGATCTCTGGTGACACATTTGATGTTTACCCGACAAAATTCATTAAATCTCAGCCATAGACGCCCAATAGAGTTTCGGTTTACTCGATCTGCCATCCAGTGGGGGCCTAGAGTAAAACGGAACGTCGAAATTGACGAGCAGACAGCCAATTGGCGTCAAATTGAAATGTCTGCACACGGTAGCTGAGGCCATACGATTATTATTATTATTATTATTATTATTATTATTATTATTATTACCTGCACAACGAAATTTTTGCTTTATTTCGAAAATACATTTTTATACTCCGTGTAATCTGCATCTTGATAGGCTCTTAGAAGTTGCAAACGTTTTACGAGTAGGTTGCGGTCTTTACATTATCTTACGTCTACATCTGGTAACAGAGTCTTGTTGTGAACTTTGAGTCTATACACAGACAGTTGATGTGTAGGGACTTGTTTTAACATAATACGTGCTTCAGCAGTAGCGTTTACAGGTACAAACTTAACTTGTTTTGATAGCAATTAAGCGTTAACATTTTCTTCTACTTTATCTTGCATCTCTTCTTGAGATGTTTGCACGACGACAGAACCTGTAGTAGACTTAAAAAATGAAGTAAAATCATAAAGCTCTAATGGCAGTGAAACACTGAGATCTTTTTCTTTTTCTCCTTTCCTTTATTATCACTTTATCAGCATCGTTATTCTAATTATCATAATCATGACCTTACCTCTCTTTATCTCGAAATGTGTGTTTAGTAACAGAACTTGTAGCATGCCTAGACAACGAGAGAGAATTAAAAATCTATCGCAGAGGTGTACTTTTTAAAAATAAATCAATGTTTGCTTGACTACGTTTGATCTCTTTGTATTTTCTTCTCAATGAAGCTGCATTACAGGCGGCTTCGTGACGTTGAGCGTTGTATGCGTTCTTGAACACTCTTCTACAATGTTTGCATTGAAAAATTGTCCTACATGGTATCACATGACGTATCTTGTGACAGCCTCGGGAATTTTTTTCCACACTCTTTGCAAATATAGCCTGAAATAGGTTTTTCCATGACGGTCTTTATTTTCTGGTAACATATTCTTCTTTAAAAGATACAAGTTAAATCTACTAGACACTTGTTACTCTCTACTTCGATGATGCGAACAGCTTAACGATTAACAGTAAACTAACACAAAAGCGTGTAACCAAGGTGGTAAAAGTGAGGTTTAGCCCCGTCAAGATGGCAGCAGTGAGGCTAGCAATGTTTTGTTGTTTAAATTGCCACGCCCACCTGGTTAAAATGGCAGATGTTATCTTGACAGGTGTCAAAAAAGCACATGGATTTTAAATTCCGCGCCACGACGTACATAAGGTGGCAGCAATGAGGTTCCGCGCTGTAAAGATAGCAGCAGTGAGATTAGCGATACTCTATTTTCCATAAAAGTGAGGTTTGGGTCCGTCAAGATAACAGCTGTCACCGTAACAACTGTTACAAAGGCACGTGGCCAAGTAGGTGGTTTTGTTTAAAACAAGAGCAAATGGTCGTTATGTCGCGGTCACGTGGTATGCTGCGCCAGCACCCGAAGTTCATAATCTACGCCGATGTGGTTAGAACTTGTCAAAAAGCACGTAGATTTTAAATTTCATGTGCCTACGTCGTTACGATGGCAGCTGCTATCTTAGCATGTCCTATCTATGTGCACTAAAGCGCGGAATTTAAAATCCACGTGCTGTTAACTAGTTCTAACCACATCGGTGTAGATTTTGAACTTCGCATGCTGACACAGCATACTAAGTGATCATGACGTCACGGCCACGTGCTCTTGTTTGTAATTAAAGCCACGTGCTTGGCCACGTGCTTTTGTAACAGTTGTCACGGTGACAGCTGTTATCTTGACGGACCCTAACCACACTTTTTAGGACAATAGAGCATCGCTAACCTCAATGCTGCCATCTTTAGAGCGCTGAACCTCATTGCTGCCACCTTATGCACGTCGTGGCACGGAATTTAAAATCCATGTGCTTTTTTGACACTTGTCAAGGTAACATCTGCCATTTTCAACCACGTGGGCGCGGAATTTTAAACAACAAAACATCGCTAGCCTCACTGCTGCCATCTTGACGAGGCTAAACCTCACTTTTACCACCTTGGTTACACGCTTTTGTGTTAGTTTACTGTAAATCGGTGAGCTGTTCGCTTCATCGAAGTAGAGAGTGAGAAGTGTCTAGTAGATTTAACTTGTATCTTTTAAAGAAGAATATGTTACCAGAAAATAAAGACTGTCATGAATAAACCTATTTCAGGCTATATTTGCAAAGAATGTAGAAAAAAATTCCCGAGGCTGTCACAAGAAACGTCATGTGATACCATGTAGGACAATTTTTCAATGCAAACATTGTAGAAGAGTGTACAAGAACGCATACAACGCTCAACGTCACGAAGCCGCCTGTAATGCAGCTTCATTGAGAAGAAAATACAAAGAGCTCAAACGTAGTCAAGCAAACATTGATTTATTTTTAAAAAGTACACCTCTGCGATAGATTTTTAATTCACTCTTGTTGTCTAGGCCTGTTACAAGTTCTGTTACTAAACACACATTTCGAGATAAAGAGAGGCAAGATCATAATTATGATAATAAGAATAACGATGCTGATAAAGTGATAATAAAGGAAAGGAGAAAAAGGAAAAGATCTCAGTGTTTCACTGCCATTAGAGATTTATGATTTTACTTCATTTTCTAAGTTTACTACAGGTTCTGTCGTCGTACAAAGATCTCAAGAAGAGATGCAAGATAAACTTGAAGAGAATTTTAACTCTTAATTGCTATCGAAACAAGTTAAGTTTGTATCTGTAAACGCTATTACTGAAGGACGTATTACATTAAAACAAGTCCCTACACATCAACTGTCTGCATATAGGCTCAAAGTCCACAACAAGACTCTGTTACCCCATGTACACGTAAGATACTGTTAAGACCGCAACCTACTCGTAAAACGTTTGCAACTTCTAAGAGCCTATCAAGATTCCGGTTACACAGAGTATAAAACATATATTTTCGAAATAGAGCAAGAATTACGTTGTGCAGGTATTATTGAGTAATAGCTCTTCGAAGTAAAGACCTTCCTGTAAGCTATTTCTCGACAGCACAACAACCTACACACCTTTCTACACTCCCAGCCCTCACTTCACTCTCACCTAAGTTATCCTTCTGTAGGATATAGTGGATAGATTACCTATATTGGTACACACTCTTTTCCAACATTCTCCCTTCCTTAGGATGTTAACTCCGCCTCCATCTGTAGAGCTAGCCTCAAGCCCGGATGACAACAAGAGGCACCCTAAATACTACAAAAATGTAAGCCCTTTTGCCCATTTTCCCTTTGTCCCATTTCCCCATTAGGCCATTATCCCTTTTGTGGAATAACAACACCGTGTTTTTACAAGGTAGTCCTTTTATTAACAATCCCCCAGACTCAGACTCTGTATTAACACATACATAGACGTTACAACAACCGCTAGATAGCGTGCGGTATCATCTTGAGTCCGTCACGTCTCCTCCCCACCCTGGTCGATTTCCAGAGGAACGACCAGCTGCACAGGTCAACTTATTCTGGAGCCGTCTTGCTGGCGTAGGATGATTGTTCGACTCTTTCCATCTCTCCCTGGGAGAAGCTACTCAGTTCTCACTTGTTTCCATACGTGTCGTGGCCTAGACTCCTCCTGGAGAAAGGCAACGTCTCCGATCCTTGGCGAACCCTGTTCATTGTGTGGTATTTTCACCTCGTGATACCTTCACAGCTGGAGAAGATACTCTGCTTTCCAACTTTTTCAAAAATCTTGAAGAACTCGCTGCCTCGTTTTCAGTTCCGATGTCAAATTGTTCCCTATGATGGGTTCTATTCCAAACGGGATGGCTGTTAACTTTTTACTAATAGAAAGTGGGATGGGGTCAGAACATCGCCAGTGTTTGTGCCCTCGGTGATCGGGTTGCTGTTAAGGGCGGCTTCTATGCTGAGAAGTGTTGTGTACAAGCCTTCCTCGTCCTGCTGTGAGTGTCCTAGAACCTACTTCAGGCATCGTTTGATAGAACCGACCATCCTCTCCCAGAATCCTTCCCACCAAGCCGCCCGTGGGGCGACGAATTTCCATTGGACTCCTTGGTGAGCACAGCAGTGATGCATACTGGGGTCTACCAAGACGTCTTCGAGGGCCATGAGTTCCTTATTCGCTGCAGAGAAAGTGCGTGCGTTGTCTGAGTATATGGTGTGGGGGATACCTCGTCGGCTAATGAATCTTTGCAAAGCCATCAGAAATTTTTCTGTTGACGTATCGGTTGATAGTTTCAGATGGAGTGAACGAGTGGAGGCACAAGTGAACAGAACTATGTACGATTTCTTAACTTATCTGCCCCATTTAACATAAAGGGGGCCTGTGAAGTCCACACCTGTTACAGAAAATGGCTCTGTAGGTTGTACACGATCAAGTGGTAGGGGGCCTCTATCTCGCCAAAGCGAGTGTTTCGATCAATCTTGCATGGTAAGCCTGAATGGAGTACTTTCTTAATTGTTCGCCTAGCTTGGAGAATCCAGTGTTCTTGTCGTAGATCTCCTAATACGATGCGAACTCCTAAGTGGTGCAGTCGTATCTGGGTGTGTCTAATTAGCAATTTTGTGAAATGGTGTTCACCATGCAGTATAAATGGGTGTTTCTGCTCGTTGGTCAACTCCGCACATCAGAGTCTCCCACCTAGTCGGATTACACCTTGGTCCATGAAGGGGTTGAAGTGTGTAAGCTTAGATGTATTGGGCAGCTGAACACCTCGCTGCAGTGTGCTTATCTCGGCAGGACATTTTTCTCGCTGGACGTGTTTGATCTAGTATGTTCGGGCGGTTTGCAATTCTGTGGCTGTCAATGCGTTAGAACGGGTTGTTTTATCTTTGAGAGCTTGGATGAATCGAATTACCCACGCTGTGACATGTAGTTGTTTCCAGTAAGCGCTGAACCTTAGTGCATATAGGAGGGGTTCAGTAGTGGTGATTACGAACACATTTGGCAGCTTTCTGTTCTCTGGTAGTGGCGGGTGTTCCCTTGTTATGTCAGATGGCCAAATGTCGCCGTGAGTAAGCCAGCAGGGACCTCACCACCACATTTCCAAAGATAGTAGCTGGTCTGCGTCTATACTTCGCGTGAGATAATCAGCAGGGTTTTTGTCTCCAGGGCAGTGTCGCCACTGTCTGGGAGTTGTGTGGCTAATTATCTCTGTTACACGATTGGCAACGAAGGTCTTCCGTTTATTTTTGTCGTTTTTTGTCCATCCCAACGTCACTGTAGAGTCGCTCCACACAGTGGCCCTGTTGAGGTCGAAACCTGTTTCCTCACAAAAATAGCACAGGAGGCGAGTGCCTATAAGTGCGGCGAGCAACTCTAATCTTGGAAGCGTCACCTTCTTCGCTGGTGATAGTCTGCTTTTGCTGCAAACTACGCGAGCGGGTGTGGTATAGTCCCGTGTTCACGTCATATAAATAACTGCTCCGAATACCCTCTCAGAGGCATCATGAATACGTGCACATGTGATTCGTGATTTGTCTGCCCCATCCCGAACCATCTGGGGATGCTTATAGAAGACAGGAAGTGAAGTTTGCTAATCCATGAATGCCAATCCTTTGCTATATCCGGAGGTAGTAACTCCTCCCAAGTTAAACCTCTAAGCCAGGTGTCCTGAAATATTAATTTAGCAACAATTTCTACTGGTGCGAAAAGTCCAAGAGGATCGTAGAACTGGGCGGTGGCACGAAGAATGTTTCTCTTAGTTCCTGGCCTTTGCATAAGATCACTAACAATCTTCCCTTCTTGGTGAAGAGGCAATCTTCAACACTATTCCAGTCTACTCCCAGAACATCCGTCACTCTTCTTTCTTCGAGCTTTTCCTTGCGCCATAACGTCTTTAACGGTACCGAGTTAGTTGCACACTTGGAGAGTGCGAGTTTAATCTGTTGTAAGAGCGCGGCGAGTTCCTGATATATAGCGACTACCTTTGATTCATCATTAACACTTGCACTGAAATCATCCATAAACATAGATTTGTCAACTAGCTCTGATGAAACTCTATATCTGTCCCGATTCAGTGTGGTCGTTTCCCTTATAGTGGATGACAGGAGGAATGGAATAGATGTCAGTCCAAAGAGCAAGCGTTTAAATCGATAGGATATCAGCTCATTTGATGTGTCATAGATTCCATCATCACTCCGCTTGACACAATACCATAGAAATCTCGTAAAATCTCTATCATCCTCGTCGAGTATTAATTACAAGATTGCTTCTTGGCCGTCGCATACAATTGCCTTGGAGTGTTTTATAAATCTTAACAATGTGCCTAGAATATCCGGTAACAGTTTGGGGCCCATTTCCAGCGCGCGTCGTTCAGTGATGGAGAGTCTATTTCGTGGGAGGATGCGCCGAAGACGACTCTGTATTTTGTGCTACTCGCGTTGGATTTCTTTACAATGTGGTGGGGTAAGTAAAACACATCCCCAGAACAGTCGTTGTCAAGAACAGCCTTTACTTGATCTCTCCGTATATAATCTAACATGTGTTTATGGTAAATAGACTTCAGCTCATCATTCCTTTGTAGTCTATTTTTCTAATGACGAGAATCGCCTTTCTGGTGTGGTAAAGTTGGAGAAAAAGAGAACGGTAGGTGTTATGGAAATCTTGGAGAATGGCGTGATACTTGGGTGACAGTGCTCGCTCTTGATGTTCCTTAATGCCTATGGCTTCCAACTCCCAAAACTGACGTACACTGTCATCAGAGATTTCATCTACAGCAAATGAAACAGTATGGACCATTATCTGGTTTACTGTAACACCGGATCTGTTTCCACTAAGACGTATCCAAATATAGTAGGCAGCAGAACAGGGGAATGATATACTCTCATTGGCTGTTTCATAGTCACAATCTTCCAGTTGTGGTTTGCGCCTATGAGAACTTCTCTCGGAAGTTCTTTTTCGTCTTGCGGATCTGCTAGTTTGAGTTTGTTGAGTGAAGCCAGGACCGTTATGTCATGCGGTGGCATCGTTTGTGGTGTATAGGTGTTGTGATTTTCGAAAGCACCAACTGAAATACGAGCATTAGTCGAAAATCCCATCATTTCAAATGAGACGTTCCTTCTAGAAGTTAAAGTCCTAGAAGGTGATTCAAGGTTAACTCCAATGTCTGGCTATGATTAACGTAAAGTTCCAATGAATCTATCAGAGAATTATGAATAAAGCTAGACTGACTACCAGTGTCCAGGACACAACGGGTAAGTTTCAGTTTACCTGTCGGTCCTTTGATCCACGTGCGAATAGTCTGAAGGTATGTGAAGTTAGAAGCGATGACTTCTATCTTGCTTTACTGCAGATAGATACGTGATGGTGACCCTTACACTGGTCGCAGGATGCCTTTCCTCGTATGAAACACCTATCCTTATTGTGACCTTTCCTGAGACAGAAGAAACAACGTTTTGCCGTCTTAAGTTTATCAGTTCTAACCTTGAGGTCTGGTATTTATTGACAGTCCTGGCCCCAGTACCCTTAATTTTCACAATATACATAAAACGGTGCCGTTTCCCGCTTGCTCCTTCCCGCAGTATTGCTAGCTTTTGTGTTCACCTGAAAAGCAGCGACTGTAGTTATGTGAGGTGCTGCAGGAGATATATCTCCCCGTATTTTTGTGGGTTGATAGCTCCTTCGACCTCTTCGTTACGGAATTCCATTGGTCTCGAGCGATTCCCTTCTTGCGTGTTGTGTCTCTTGGCGTGAATGAGCCAACGGCGACAGATATCTTCCGGAAAGGCACGCAGTAGCTTAGGAGCGAGTATCCTTCCACATAAGTCCACGTCCTCTCCTAATGCAAGGCTTGAATTCGCCTGTGACATTCGATATACGTTTAGTTTAATATTTCCAGGCTCTCTGAAGCTGTGACCTCAAGATTTCCTAAGAAGTTTAGATGTGATTGGATAATTCTATTTTTATTCCCGTAGCGTGATATCGGAATCTGCTTAGTCTGTTCGTATGTGTCGCTTGTAACGTCTATCCCGTTGACTAGCTGCTTTGGTTCCCCTTCCAAGTATCCACGCAAAAAGACGTGTTTGTTTATGGCAGAGACTGGTGGATTTCTGTCTACTGATGCCTCAAATTGTTCCTCGATTTTTCCCGTGAAAGATTGTAATTTTATCGTTGGTAACCTGACTTCTGGGACAATGTTGTGAGCTGCTGGATTTGTAGAAAGTTGGGTGGCGACATTCGTGTATTTTCCAACTTGACTCAGCTCCAGAAGATGTTTTGCCCTTCTAATAGATCGTTTGCTTTTGTCTGTGTACTCTTCACATGCTATTGTATCTGCATTGTATTCTACGTCATCGAGCAGATCTTGAATAGAATCATCTAAGGCGAGTAAGTTGTCCAATGGTTGGCGCAATCGTTCACTGAAGTGCTCTATTTTGTCAACAGGTGTGGAATGAACGAAAGTATTTATTTGATTTATGAAGGGTGTGGCATTTGCTGGATGAGTTATCCGTTTACGTTTTAATTTAGAAAGATGCCCTGCAATTTCAGTCATGTTGATACTGGATTCTCGCTTGTACGTAATTTAGAGTTGAAATGACGAATCTTCTTATTAGGTTTAGTTCCTAGAGAAGTGACAGATGGCAGCACCAGTCAAGATGACCAGCGTGGATTTGTGGTATCAAGTCTTCTCTGTCACAAAATGGCGCGTTCGGAATTAAACGATAGGTTCAAGTATTTATACAACTAAACGCGTACCTAAACCAATCATTACGGTACTAAAGGAAAATAAAATATTGAGCTAAGCCCTACTTTAATGCCAGTAAGTATTATATTCCACTAAGAAAGAGGATGAAATTTATACTTATCCGTCTTGTCGAGGCTAAACGTGATTACGTGAGGCTAGTGATTTACCCCCTTTTTATAATCCGTAAAGAAGTGAACTTAACATCACTGCCTTCTCCTCACAGAAACGACCAACTATGTTTCGGAAGCCGATAGTATGCGTGGTTCGTGTGAAGTCTAAAAATTCTCCCGGGTTTCACCACCAAAATTGTGGACTAAAAACACCGTCTTTTTTACAAGCTAGTCATTTTATTAACAATCCCCCTAACCCAGACTCTACATAAACACATACATAGACGTTACAACAACTGCGAGATAGCGTGCGGTATCGCCTTGAGCCCGTCACACATTTAGCCCTTTAGCCCATTAGCCCTTTAGTCCATTAGCATTTCAACCCTTTATCCCTAGGAGGAGGGGGAGGAGGAAGAGTAATTTTACCCTTTTGCCCTTCTACTAAGATGTCTTTAGCTCTTTAGCCCATTAGCCCTTTAGCCATTTATCCCTAGGAAAAATGAGGAGGAGGAGGACGACGAGTCATTTTACCCTTTTATCCTTCTAAGAAGATGTGACGCCTGCGTTCCATTCCCTATCATGTGTGAAGCACGAATTTTTTCGGCTATTTCGCTCCTGCATAAGCTACAAGCTTATAATATATGCCAACAGATTGAAATGATATGCTTCCGAACCGATATTTCATGTTACATATTTATACGATGATTTGTTCGAATGCTAGGTGCTTAAATGTAAGCAATGTATTTCCTATAGCTCTACACGAAGTGTTAATTTCACTTTCCGCGCGAGCTACATGCCTATAACCCATGCCAACCGATTCAATAATAGTATATTTACGAACCGAAATTTCAACGCACATTTTTATGCGATTATTATATGACTGCTTGGGGCTTAAACGTAACCAATATATTCCTTATAGCGCTCCGCGAACTGTTTATTTCACCTCCTGTATGAGCTACATGTTTATAACCCATGCCAAAATATTCAAATAGTATATTTTCGAACCGAAATTTCAAGTTACATGTTTATCCGATAATTTGTTCGACTGTTAGGGGTTTAAATGTAAGCAATGTATTTCTTATTTCACTTTCCGCATGAGCTACATACTTATAACTCATGCCAACAGATTCAAATAGTATATTTCCGAAACGAAATTTCAAGTTACATGTTTATCCGATAATTTTTTCGACTACTAGGGGCTGAAATGTAACCAATGTATTTCTTATAGCACTACGCGTTCTGTTTAATTTAACTTTCCGCATGAGCTACATGCTTATAACTCATGCCAACAGATTCAAATAGTAGTCTATAACTCATAACCGAAATTTCAAGTTACATGTCTATCCGATAATTTGTTCGATTTCTACGGGCTTAAATATAACCGATGCATTTCTTATGGCGCTAGATGTTCTGATAAGAGCCTGCGTATAGACGCCATCTTGCGCAGTAGGCCCCTCGGTCAGCTTTCTCTATAAGAGCTTGTGTACAGCCGCCATCTTTCGCAAGCGCCCTTAGGCCGTCCTTGCATAGCCGCCATCTTGCCCAGTAGACCCCTGTGCCATCTCATAAGGGCCTATCTATAGCCGCCATCTTGCGCAAGCGCTCATAGGTCATCTGATAAGAGCCTGTGTGTAGCCGCCATCTTGCGCAGTAAGACCCTGGGCCATCTCATAAGAGCAGCCGCCATGTTGCGCAAGCGCCCTTAAGCTGTCTCATAAGAGCAGCCGCCATCTTTCGCAAGCGCCCCTAGGCCGTCTCATAAGAGCAGCCGCCATTTTGCGCAAGAGCCCCTAATCCGTCTCATAAGAGAAGCCGCCATCTTGTGCAAGCGCCCATAGACCGTCTCATAAGGTTAGCCGCCATCTTGCGCAAGCGCCCCTAGGCCGTCTCATAAGTAGCTGTGTATAGCCGCCATCTTGTGAAATTCGCGTCGAGAAGGGCATCTTACCGTATAACTAAGGATAGTCCCTTGAAGATGGCGGATGTGAGGTTTGACTTTTCTCTTAGGCGTCGGGAAGGGCAACTAGCCGTTAAAGTATAGTTAGGCTCCTCAAGATAGCGACTCTGGAGTTAGGCTCGCTCTCTTATGCAAAATCCGCAAATCGACATTGTTCACCTACTATACTAGGGGTCAATGACCTTGCATTGGAATCTGAATTGCTACACTACTAGACCTCGGGTGCTGACTCAGCGGATTTAAAACTCTCATATCCCTACTACTTAACTTCACTCATATGTGATCAACCTGACGTCCCTGCACAAAACCTTCATCTTTATTATCTTTATTACATGGGAATTTTCATAATTAGAGCCCTGTCATGTCCAATTTTATCTTATGGACCTTTATTATTTCACATATAGTATCTGAGTTTCCTCTTATGACTTTGTTTTACTTGTGGGATTCGAGATATTTGATAGGTTTCCTTAACATGGCCAGAAATTGTCGCCATACATTCGAAATGTTGTTAGAAATGAAACATTCATATATTTCTCCTATATATTAAAATTCATCAGTGATATTACCAAATATAAGCAAGCTAAATCTACCTTTCATTAAGCATCAACTAGCATACTGAACAAATGTATGTGCCAAACAGTCATATATATTATTCCACAGTTAGTCTAACCTCATTATATATTCCGCCGTGCCATCCATTTGAGTTAGCTCAATATTTATATCTACAGATCGTTTGGGAAAGAAAGACCCTAAATACGTCGATTACTCTTATTACATATCCTTACACATTCACCATATATGTATGCGAAAGCTAACAACTACTCATAATATGTCACTATGTGTTTCAAATTGACATAAAAATCAGCTGGTCTCTTACTAATACTCTTCTCAACATGAGCCTAACCCTATAGCAGTTATTCAATACGGTCCTCTATCGATAGATAATATCATACAACTTCGTAATATCTTCCTCTTACGTATAACCTCTCGAAATATTAACATTTAAATCTCAATATTTCCACTAATACACAACTCAAATCTATCTCTTCTTAGTCAACATTTTTCTCACATCATTATTCTTCCTTATAACATCTCATTTTTTACGATAATAATCTCCCTCGACGATATCACTTCTGCAATACTCATATAATTCAGGTAGGTTCCATCTCTTCTTTTAATACTTAAAGGGGTGGTCATGTTTGTCAATATAATTGCCTCCAAGTGCTCATGTAACATGCATCCTCCCCAATACTTTCTGAATCATAACTGAATAGCCTTTCCAAGTAAATTGGTATCATATATCGATATGTAACACACTCAATAAAAGCATCAACATAACCATATCACTTCACATGTCAGTACGCCGTCATATCAATTAAAATAATAATAATCTTGGTTTTTATGACCAAGATCTGCTGTTGATGGTTAGAATTTGGCACGTAGAATAAACCTGACTGAGAATTTTGTTGAAAGAATATATTCCTACTGTATCATTACGTTACATTCTACGCGCTTATACAAAAGAGAAACGGGCAGACATAATGACGCGCGGCAACTTCAGGCAGTATAAATATATAAAATTGTCACCGAAACTCAGATCAATCTAAGTTTAGAAGGCGCAGAATTATAAAGGCCATGCAAAAGAACTTTAACAGATATTGTTTTAAAAAAGTAATTGAAACCTACTTCATTCTTAACTTGAAGGAAAAAAGATTGCACTGAGTAAGTCATCGGAGAAGAAGGAAGACGGTATATGTTGTCGTTGTGGAACGAAATAATAATTTGGCACGTAGAATAAACCTGACTGAGAATTTTGTTGAAAGAATATATTCCTACTGTATCATTACGTTACATTCTACGCGCTTATACAAAAGAGAAACGGGCAGACATAATGACGCGCGGCAACTTCAGGCAGTATAAATATATAAAATTGTCACCGAAACTCAGATCAATCTAAGTTTAGAAGGCGCAGAATTATAAAGGCCATGCAAAAGAACTTTAACAGATATTGTTTTAAAAAAGTAATTGAAACCTACTTCATTCTTAACTTGAAGGAAAAAAGATTGCACTGAGTAAGTCATCGGAGAAGAAGGAAGACGGTATATGTTGTCGTTGTGGAACGAAATAATAATGTAGATAAGAAAATTGAAGCAAAATTGCAAGCTAGACAGCAGAGAACAGCAATCAAGATACGAAAAAGATCTGAGATCCTTAAATTTAAATACCGACGAAAGGTGATATTGAGACCGCTGAAAAGAAGAGGCGAGAAGGCAAAATTCCGTACTATAGGCAATATAGTACACTGAAGGGTAATTAAATTAGCAACTGAAATCCATAATTAGCCTGAGAAAAATATATTTACCTACAAAAAACCATATCTGCATAGTAATAGAGACGCAGTTCCACATAGAAACATTCTATATATATAAAATAGCTTGTCCTGACTGACTGACTGACTGACTGACTGACTGACTGACTGACTGACTGACTGACTGACTGACTGACTGACTGACTGACTGACTGACTAACTGACGGATTCATCGTCGCCGAGCCAAAACTACTGGACATAATGAAATGAAATTTAGGGGATACATTCATATTAAGATGTAGGTGCTCGCTAAGAGAGGATTTTTGGAGATTCCGTCGCTAAGGGGGTGAAAAGGGGGATGAAATTTTAAAATGAGTGTATCTATATCTCAAACCTTTAAAAGTTTACAAATGTAAAAATTGGTATTTAGAATTTTCTTTAAAAATAAGGAAACACGTACTTTTTGTTTTCAGAAAATCCCAACAGGACGGGTGAAGAAGGGTTCAAAAGGGGTTGAATGCCTTTAATCATGATACCGGTACTTATATCTCAGAAACTGAAGGTATTACAGACCTAAAAATTAGTACTTTTGATCTCCTTTAAAAATAAACACGTATTTTTTGTTTTTGGAAAATCCAATTAATGGGAGGGTGAAAAGGGGGGTGAATTTTGAAAATGAGTGTATCTATATCTCAAAACTTTGAAAGTTTACATATGTAAAAATTTGTATTTAGAATATTCATTAAAAATGAAGAAACACGTATTTTTTTTTCGGAAAATCCCAATAGGAGGGGTGGAAAGGGGTGAAAAAGGGGTTGAATGCATTTAATTAGGATACTTATATCTCAGAAAATGAATATATTACAGACCTGAAAATTGGTGTTTTGGATCTCCTTTAAAAATAAAGAAACACGCATTTTCTGTTTTTGGAAAATCCAGTTAATGGGGGGGGGCATGAAAAGGGGGTGAATTTTTAAAATGAGTGTATCTATATCACAAAACTTTAAAAGTTTATAGATGTAATAATTAGTATTTAGAATCTCCTTTAAAAATAAAGAAACACGTATATTTTTGTTTTCGGAAAATCCCAAAAGGGTGGAAAAGGGTGAAAATGTGTTGAATGCCTTTAATGAGGCTAATTATATTTCAGAACCTGAAGATATTACAGACCTGAAAATTGGTATTTGGGATCTACTTTAAAAATAATAAATAAACAGGTATTTTTCGTTTAGGTATTACAGACCTAAAAATTGGTACTTTTGATCTCTCTTAAAAATAAACACGTATTTTTTTGTTCTTGGAAAATCCAAATAATGCGGGGTAAAAAGGGTAGTGAATTTTTAAAATTTTAAAAGTTTACATATGTGAAAATTGGTACAGTATTTTGAATCTCCTATAAAAATAATGAAACATGTACTTTTTGTTTTCAGAAAATCCCAATAGGAGGGGTGAAAAGGGGGGTGAATTTTGAAAAACTTAAATCACAGAAACAGAAGATATTACACACCTGAAAATTGGTATTTGGGATCTCCTTTAAAAATAGAGAAACATTTTTTTTTGCTTTTGGAAAATCCAAATACCTGGGGGGGGGGGTGAAAAGGGGGGATTTTTAAAATGAGTGTATCTGTATCACAAAACTTTAAAAGTTTGCACATGTAAAAATTGATATTTAGAATCTTCTTTAAAAATAAAGGAACACGTTTTTGTAAATCCGAATAGGAGGGGTGCAAAAGGGTGGATAATGGGTTGAATGCCTTTAATGAGGATACATAATATCTCAGAAACTGAAGATATTACAGAACTAAAATTTTGTATATGGGATCTCCTTTAAAAATAAAGAAACATGTATTTTTTTGTTTTTGGAAAATCCAATGAATGGCGGTTAAACAGGAGTGTCATATTGGGGTGAATTTTTTGAAGGACTATATCTACAGAATATCTGAGAAACGTAGAATGTTACAGACGTAAAAAGTGATATTTGCAATCTCCTGTAAATGTAAAGGAACATAGGCGATTTCTTTTTGGAAGCTCCTCTTAAAGGGAACTAAAAAGGGGGTGAAATTTTAAAATGAGAATTTATACTGTATATCTCAAAAAACTTAACATGTTACAGAAGTGAAAAATGGTATTTTTATCTCTATTAAAAATAAAAAAGAAACGTGTATTTTTAGTTTTCAGAAATACCACTTGGGTGGAGGGGGGGGGGTAATGTGACTGAAAATGGTGTTGAATTATTTTAATTAGGCTACTGTTACCCAAAAATGAAGATGTTACAGACGTGATATATCATATTTGGGATCTGCTTTAAAACTAAAGAAACGCGTATTCTCGGATAATCTAATGAATGTGGGGGGGGGGAGGGTGAAAGAGTTGAAACATTAATGGACTTAATTGTATGAGAATACTTACATCTAATAAAAAACTAAAGTTGTCAGTGCCTACAGACGTGAAAATTGGTATTTGGATCTCCTTTTAAAACAAAGAAATGCCCGTTTGGGGGGGGGGTGAATCTTCTTGGGGGGCGGGAGTGAAAAGGAGTTGACTTCCTTTCATGAGGACACATAAATCAAAAACTGAAGAAGTTACAGTCGTGATCATTGGTATTTAGAAGATCCTTTACTATTAAAGAAACAAGTATTTTTTGCCGGAAAATTCACTTGGGGTGGGGGAGGGGGAGGAGTGTGAAAGTGAAAAAAGTGAATTTAATCTCAAAACTGAAGGTAATAGACGTAAACATTGGTGTTTGGAATCTCCTTTAAACATAAAGAAACACGCCTTCTTTTAGTTTTTTTGGGGGGGGAGGGGTGAGTAAATAAACTTAACGGCGGTGGGGTGTAAAAGGAGGTGAGACCAATTGATTTTACTGTTCATAATATATTTATAAGGAGCCTCCGTTGCTCGGGCGGCAGCGCGCCGGCCTCTCACAACTGGGTTCCGTGGTTCAAATCCCGGTCTCTCCATGTGACATTCGTGCTGGACAAAACGGAGGCGGGACAGGTTTTTACTCCGGATACTCCGGTTTTCCCTGTCATCATTCATTCCAGCAACACTGTCCACTATAATTTCATTTCATTTGTCATCCATTAATCATTGCTCCAGAGGAGTGCGGCAGGTTTTGGCTGCCGGCACAATTCCTATTGTCGCCGCTAGATGGGGGATTTATTCATTCCATTCCTGATCCTGTCGAATGACTGGAAACAGGCTGTAGATTTTCGATGTACTTATTCTGATCATAAACCGATCCATTTTAATCTTTCCTGGGTTCGTTTTCAAGAGCCATATTTTCCTTCGGAGAACGTTCTTAGATTACAGTAGATTCTCCTGGCATATAAATAAAAATTTAAACACATTTGAAATAAACGATAGGAATGAGATTGACCGTCCAATTTTTCACTTCTATAATAAGGTCAATAATGCACGGAAGTATGTCATTCGTATGGCCACGCCTACGCGCGACAATGGTGCTGGTCACATTCTCAACAATGACAATGGCAGCAAATGTAATTTACCGCCAAGTAGCAGTCTTGCATCTTGCTGTGGGGTCCAGAACATATATAATAATAATAATAATAATAATAATAATAATAATAATAATAATAATAATAATAATAATAATAATAATAATAATAATAATAATAATAATAATAATGTTATGGACCGTCGTCAAATGTGCGGACCGCGCTGGAAACGGGTCCTGGAAGGGTAATGACTAAGAATGCAGTCCGGCCACGGGTTCAGTACCGCCAAGGCACCCAAGACGACACCACGCCGGATCTCCTGAAGGATTTGTTCCATATTAAAAATGCTTATACGACAAGATGGCAAAGATTTAGGGACCCAAGTGACCGGGTGGAATACCTGGACCTAGCCCGGAAAGTACGAAATCGATTGCTGGAAAGAAAGATTGAAAAATGGGAGGAAACTTGCCGTAATCTATTAGAAAACGAGTCAGATCGCGAATTTCGGCGGATTATATATAAAACAATAAGCATTCAAATATAAATTTCAGTATAATACCGTAGCGAAGCACGGGTATCTTGCTAGTAATATATACATGTATATAGATTAAGAGACTAAATTAATATTTCAAATATGTATTCTACAAATCCAATGTTAATTTCTCCTTTCATGAGCGACTGTGACATCATGAAATCCGCCTAAGCTGAGGGAGAAGATTACCTGGGATGCCTTAACGAAGCTGAGTAGCAGCAATGCATTGGGACCAGAGATGACGTATGGTGAGGTGGAAATCAGCCGCATGGAGCACGTGAAACAACCGAGAAGACAGCAGTCCCAGAGGAGAGACGAGATAAGTTTCCCGTTTAAAGTTATTTGTCATTTGATGGAAATAATTTCATTCGGTGAAGTATTTAGTCCAGATGTATACTAAGTGCCAAATTCTTACCATTAGCGGCAGGTCCTGGTCATAATTAAAGCGAATATTAATTATTTTAAGTAACAAGTATACTGACATGTGAAGTGACATGGTCATGTTGATGTTCTTAGTGAGTGTATATCGATTTATCATACCAATCTACTCGGAAAGGCTATTCAGTTATGAATCTGGAAACATTGGGAAGAATGCATGTTTTATAAAATGTAGATGAGCTCTGGGAGGAAGTTAGATTGATAGACATGACCGCACCTACATGAAATAAAGGAAGAGATGCATCCTACTTGGGTTATAAGAATTTTCCAGAAGTATTATCGTCGAGGGAAATTATTATCGTAACAAATTTGATGTTATAAGGAGGAATAATGAGATGTTATATGAGAAGAATGATGACTAAGAAGAGATGGATTTGAATTGTGTGTTAATAAAGATGTTGAGATTTAATGTTTATTTTTCGAGAGGTTATATGTAAGAAGATGTTACGAAGTAGAATGAATGATACATGTTGATAGAGGATCGTATTTGAATGGCTATTATAGGGTTATGTCCATGTTGAGAAGAGTGTATTAGCAAGAGACCAGCTAATTCTATGTCAATTTGAGACACATTGTGACAGACTATGAGTAGTTTTTAGACTCCGTATGCTTAATGGTGAAGATTTAAGGATTTATGTTAAGAATAATCGTCGTATTTAGGAACTTTCTTTCCCAAGCGAAGAGTAGATTGAGATATTGAGCAAATTCGAATTAATGGCACAGCGGAATATGAAATGAGGTTGAACTATGACTAATGGTAGAATAACATATGAAAATTTGGCACATCCTTTCGTTTACTATACTACTGGATGATTAATGAAAGGTATCTTTAGCTTGATTATTGTTCCAGGGTTATCTGTGGAATGCAGAAGTGAAAGAAGGTGCGGGATGGAATGGGTCTATCTACAATAATCAAAGATGAATTTAAAATGTTAAGATAAAGGTTATATTTCTTTTCAGATATGAAATTTCAACAAAACTCTTCACTTGGTAAAAGAACAAGGTTTCGGCTACATAGCAATTTTGATACAAGCATAGAAAAGCTAAGAATTGGTAATTTACAATTTTGAGCTTCAAACTCCTAAATTACAAGCTCCCAACATCACAAATGTTGTGCTGAGATAGATAAGGAGAGATGTCTCCCAAAACACAATTTTCAAGAGCACTTTGCTCGAACGGTTACAAGTTACGGCCTTCCCAAAGGCACAACGCAAATATCTATAACTTTACCACAAAAGAGCTTACATGCTCTACAAATTCTACCAAGGAGACAGCGCTCCCGAACTCTTACGGCCTACTCAAGGCACCCATTAATTATTACAAGATGGAAAAGAGCGTCTTTGTTCAATACAATTACACCTTTAGGCTTCTCTAGGCACAATCTACAATTTACAATACCATATGAATTTTAGTTGACACAGGGGTATCTAGTACCCATTCTACTGGACCTTCGTGAAAAAGAACAGGTTAAGTTACTGGTCCAAACTCAAAAATGTATGGAGGCGTACACTTGCGCTCCTAGATATAAAGGTCAAAAACCTACTTGGGCTTGCAGCCCGACGATGCTGAGGCTAATTCCACACTACTGAGGTGACAGGAGAAAAACAGTTAAAAAATCGTAGTCACCTCAAGATAAATTGAAGGGGAATTCGAGAGGGTAACGCACTCTCTATCCCCGATTTACAGTTTAAGTCTTTAGGACTTACATGCAATTTTACATGAGAAAGTTTATATTTAAAAAAAATTGACGGTTACATAGTTAAAGATTGGAACCTTCCCCTGGAGTTCAGCTTGCAGAGATAACTACTGAGATAGAAAACTGATGGCCATTACCTGGGCTGATGTTCTGCCTGCCGAAGAATGAGCACCCCGTCTCATCTCTTAACACGCACACTCAGTAATTCGGCGATCAATAAGACAAGTTAACTCGAAAAGGCGTCAGCTTTTATACCCGAGAGGAGGGTTCGAGAAGGCTCTGGACTGAAACCGGGCACACTCTCTCATTTTATTGGCAGATAAAATAGGTACAAGAAACGTTTGACTGGCTGAAAAATAAATGCATGAAATTTCTGATTGGTTAGAAACCAACGCTGGCTGGATAAGTAAGAAGTGTTGCAAACCTTGAAGTACCAAAAGTAAGAAAAGGCTATTCAGTTCAGAAAACCTATAAACACAAAACTTCAAATATCTTAATTATTCCGCTTTGCACTAGTTCTTTAATAGAGGCATGTATGGGGAAAAGTGCGAACTTCCTGTGATACACTGAAACAAAACAAAGAAATCCAGTCAGTTTAGGAAACTTTAAAATAACGTATTACTCTGTCATTTATTAATGACTTCTTGTAATAGATGTTTCAATTTTTATATGACAGGTAGCGTTCTTCAAGGCGCTTCATTTAAATGCACGGGGATGAGGTGTACCTCTCGGTACAATTATGATTGCTAGTATTGCAAATAAGTTAATATAGGAAAAATAGATATATATATATTTCATTTTTAACAACATTTTTGACGGTATGGCAACAATCTTTAGCCATATTAAGGAAACTTATCGAATACCTCGGATCTCACAATTCAAATAAAGTCGTAGGAAACCAATTATGAACGTTTCCCGATTACCGCCTCTCCGGACGTCATCTCTGGTCCCAATGCTTCGTTCTGGCATCCTACGCAATCTTCTCCCTCAGCTTAACGTATCCGCTATCACGGCCCTCAATATGTCCTACGTGTTTAATTAGGTAGAACTGAGGACGAATGAAAAATTGGCAGAACCCAAGAGACTTAATTTCGTCAGCGTGGGCTTAGGAGAAGACAAATAAAGGAGCATTACTCAATATTATACACATCCGAACTTCCTGCTGCCGACTTTAGAGGGCACTCACCTTGGCCCATGAAGCTCCTTGGAGGGATTTAGATAATCTCGGCATTAAGCGAGATAGACTAGTAGGGCCTCTCATTTCTGTTGTAGGGTGAATGAACCATGAATGGATGAAAACCATAACGGTATAAGTGACATTTAAAAAAAAGAGTTAAGTGCAGGATGTAACTCCGGGAGGATGTATTCTTTCACCAGCAAAGAGATACAAGTGATAGCGGTAATATTCTGCACTCTAGTGATGGGTGGTATAACTACAAATAGTTATATGAGTGTTGAAGATGTTTAAATGCCTTTTTCTCTGAATGACCAAAATGCTACTTATACCGTTATGGTTTTCATCCATTCCCATGTAACATGAACTTCATCTATTCCGCCTAGAAAACAGCTCAGGAAGTATATTTCCTATGGACTGAAGGCCAGGCTGGTATAACGATGAACGAGATAGTAGACCAGCTAACGAAAGAAGCCACAACATGTGAACACCCCCTCAACAAACGTTTACCATATTCTGATTTCCTACCCTACAGGTAAATGTCACAGCTTGCAAGAGGAAAGCACTATGCTAAAATTCAGCCCACTATCCCATCGCAAGTCTGTCTCTAGAAATTGAAACTAACACGCAGACACTTCCCATCACGCTTTCTTTTATTACTTTCTTTTTTGTATTTCACTTCTAAATAATTAATGACGCCATTGGTGGCTACAACTAATTTATTCTAAACATTCAGAAGTGAAGCTCATCAACTACAAAGTGATTCGTATGGGTCTTGGATTCTATCCGAGTCATCTCCACAAGTACTGGACACACCTCAATGCCCAGAAGACCCTGTAGAAATAGCCGGCTACTGGCATGTAAGAAGTACTCCCAACAGCAGAACCATCTGTACTCTTCTCTAGTGAAGTTAAATGTCCCACTACGAACCTCAAGTGTTATCCTCTTACCGAACCTAAATCCACAATCAGACTATAAAATTTATCAGTATTTACCAGACTCTAGTATTAAGTTATAAGTTATGAGTCATGACTCCTTTTCAACCACGAAGATATAAAAATGTATGCTCTCTCACTGTGTAATACTCAGGTGGTGGTGGTGGTTATTGTTTTAATAGGAAGTGCAACTGGGCAACCATCCTCTATTATCTCACTAATCAGAGGGAAAAATGGAAGGTATCGGCCAAAGAAAGACAAGGGCCTCGAAGGGCGTGAAAATGAAAGACTCCCTAGGCCTCGCATGCTCTAATATCGTCGGGGTCGGAGAAAATAAGAGTTACCCAAGGAAGGTCGGATAGGGAAAATGGAAGTGAGGAGCCTGGCACAAGTAAGTGGAAGCAATGGCAGGACTCAACTAGCGGAACCGTGGTCACCGACCGGTGTTCCCAAGTTGCGTACACCTAGTTCCCCTTTTAGTCGCCGTTTACGCCCGTCAGGCGACACAGTCTCCGAAGCTACAGAGCTATTCTGCTTGTTAGACACCCTCTTTCGCTCAGTCCTGCAAACCTCCTCACGCGTTCTTTTATTACTTTTTCTTTTTGCTATTTCACTTCTAAATAATTAATGACGCCATTGGTGGCTAAAACTAATTTATTCTAAACTTTCAGAAGTGAAGCTATAAAGTGACCTTGACATACAAAATAGAGGTACTGATACGATCATGTAGTGTTCCAAGGTCATAATGCATACATCACGATACACTTCGTTGCTTACAACTTCATATGGAACTTCCTGCCGCAGTGAAAAATGCTTTGTAACGCCAGAACTCTGTGTATCTTCCTGCTGAGGATGCCATCCAGTCTGTATTCTACGTCTTACGCATACAGCTTGAGTACCCTGCCTATTGTGCGTGTACTCACGTGGAATCCTTGCGATGACTTATTCCGAAGTGTTTGTGTGTACACCATGATGATTCTCCTCCATGCACGATGCACGATGTGATATTCTCCTCGACATTGTATATGCGTGTCAAACAGCTTCCTTAAGTTCGTCTAAATACTTCTTCGTATGTTTTCGTTATGTCGAGCAAGGAACTGCCAGTTCCTGTGATTTCTTACGAATCGACTTCTATGGCGAACGTTCGTCGTGTTGAGGGTTATATTTTATGCGACCACTTACACACGGAGGGTTTTCTCTTACCGTAAATTTGTTGGTTACAGTGCGCGACTGAAGCCTGGAATGGAGTATGTCAACTCCATCGACTCCGAGCACAGGGCGACTCCAAGCCATCCTGACGCTAATTGCGGGGTTGAATACGGCGCAGTGGGACTTTAAGAGTGTTGTATAATGAAGTATCGTTAGCGAAGACGACAACCGTAATGATATGGTTTAAATACAATGAGTGAAATCAGGAAGTGTCAGCGGGGTACAGTGCGGGCATTTAATTTGATGTTTGTATTTCTCGAGGTCAGAAAAATTGTAAGCATAATGAAACGGCGTATGGCGTTTAGTGCCGGGAGTCTCAAACGACATGCTCGGCTTGCCAGGTGCACGTCTTTTGGTTTTGACTCCCGTAGGCGACCTGCGCGTCGTGATGATACATACACCCAGCCCCCTTGCCAGCGAAATTAACCAAAGATGGTTAAAATTCTCGACCCTTCCGGGAATCGAACCTGGGACCCCTGTGACCAAAGGCCAACACGCTAACGATTTAGCCATAGAGCCGGACATTTTAACCATATATTGCTGGTAATTCATGTTCACTTTCCTTTCCCATCCTGCCAGATCGGGGTGTTGATGGCAAACCGAAACTCAGTTTTAGGCTATTGTTACGATAGGGTCCCCACTCTCAAACGAAGTTTAGAGCTGCTGTCAGCAATTATTGAGACCGACCCTTACATGGGGAACAGACGCCCTTCCAGCCGCCCCTAACATGCGCTGTCCTGAGTACTGGGCTTCCTCTTCAGCAATATCCACGGTAGATTCTTTTCAGTCGTAACCGTGAGCTGGGACCCCGCACGAGATGCTACATGTGGGCATATCGATGGTAGTCCTTGTGATGAAAACAAACCTAGTATTGGAAACGGCAAGAAATATAAAACATAGATAAAACTCCATAGCCTAACCACATGTTGGTGGCTATACACTGTGCAATGAATTAAATCGCGATAATGAGCATCGTGAATTTCGTCCCATAAATGGTTTCGTGAATGAGCCATACGAATGACACACATATTAACTTTTCCGCATGTTCCACATGGGACAGTAAGGCAACGTCCTGGCATCGCCCTCTAGTATACATCAGCCTCCCCACTTCAAGAAAACATGCGAACATCAAGAAGTACTCACTTTCTCCACCGGAGGGTTGCAAGCGTGGCCAGTCAGAACGAGCGGCACGCAGTTTCCCACAGCTGTTAGGCCTACATTCTGATGATTTTCCTGTTGATCGGCTTCTGTTTTTCACCCTCTCAAAACGTTCAGTCGCTTCATCTCCAGTGTTTTTTAAGATACTCGGGATAAGAGTTTTTCAGATTACCTGACCTAATTTCTCACCATGATTAGAACTGTCATTTGAGTCGCACTTTAAAACCTCCGAACTCTTCAAAACAGGCAGAACTACGGTAGTTAAAGTCGTACAAGCTCATGTATTAACAAATTTTGCAGCTTCACACACGAAATCATTAACAATGTTTATAATCCACACCAACCGTTCTGATGGATAGAAGAAGACATTACACCGATCTTGCTAAAAAATTATGTCCATTAGTGGAGAACTGAATTTTTCTTGTTGAATTAGGCTACGGCGTGATTCACAAGTTACTTCTTTTCTTATTTCCTTCACAACGAAGCCACTGAGGAAAACAAGCGATGCAAGTTTAGTAGACACTACCTCCAGACCTGTAAAAGAAATAAGGGTATTAAGTTTACTGCATAATAACAGTTTGGTTATTTTTTAGAATACTGTTATCTAATAACCAACAGTAAATAAATTTTGTAAAAGTGAGTATACGTACAATGCGGCTTGTGAAGATTTTGCAGGATTTCTGTTATTTTTCCTGAAATGTTAGCGATCACTTTCGATGGGACTGATTGAGATGACTTGACGCAGCTAATAACATTCATCTCACGAGTATGTTGATTTCGCCGTTTCAAAGGAATTCCTATATTCAAAATTTTGTTGAGGGCAAGTACTACAGCCCTTGAATCCAACATGTCCTTGTTGCCTGAAGTTCTCCTCAAAATGTTAAAGAATATTTCTAGGGAATCGCTGTTAAATACTCTAGTTAGCACAAAATGAAAGCCAGACGACAATAAGTATCGGATACAAAGAACTGAAGAATACCTAGTTAGCCGGATAGCCTCGTAAGTTTCGTTGCTGAGAAAACTCGCTCCTTGCTCATGGCATGCTTCCTTCACATCTTCAAGATATACCAGAAACTCACTCTCCAGCAGTAAAGAATGTCATCATCTGTGTGGAAAAAGTGGACCTTGTCAGAGCAAAACTTAGCGTTGTTGTGACTGCTAACATCATGGATATTCAACCATTTCTGAATCATTTTCATGAAGTATATAGTCGCTGTGCAGTCTTGGAACAAGTGGGCTTTTGGATGTCCAGAATGTTTTTGGAGATATTCCAGAGCTGTTATTACTGGTGTAGAAAATATGTCCTTCGCTCGTTTCACATTCATTTTTTGTATGTTGTTTGGGCTTACATGTTTTCGAGTCAGAAAGCGAACAGGTTTTACCACTTGATTTGCTTGCAATTCATATAAATTCTTCACGTGAGAGCCACTTATTGTGTCTTCTCCGTCAAACATGGTCTTCTCTAAAAATGTGTTTCTTACGTTCTTTAAAATGTGACATTGGTCAAATGCAAGAAATAACGGTCGGTTCGCGTCATTTGGGTGAGTAATTTGTGGCTTCAAAATCTTGCTAGTGGAAAGTCGTCTCATCATATTATGATTATCGGAAACTAGACATATTCCAAGAAATCCACAAGCCTCAATCTCTCTGATAACAGACAGTGTCAAATTATACAGTTCCTTGCCTGAGATTTGTTTGGTAAAGAAGTACGCGGCTGAAATTCTGTACTTAGTGCATAACCCCGTTATCTTAACACGATGAGTGCCATGCGACCCCATTTGGGTACGTGAGAGTAGTAAAGTTTTTGAACTTCACGTCCCCATATGGGGTCGTACGTTCGTTCGAAATCGAGAACTGTGCGAACCCATTTGGGTGCGCAGTAAGTATGTGTTTCGAAGTTCTATAAAGTCTCTTCCTGCAATCTCCTGGTCGTCTATTTAAGTATGTGCATAATCCACCTTCCATTCCTATATTCCTGTTTCGGCGCGACCCCTTATGGGTAGGTCAAAAGTGCTTTGTAGGGTGACAAAGTTATTGTCTATCTCGCTCACCGATTGTTTATGTAAGTGTGCAGTGCTGTGAGTTTCCTTTCCTTTTTTAAGCCGTTACGAGTAAATCGAACAGTAAGAGATTTATTGCAGATAGTCTGGACGATATATCGAACAAGTCTGACAATGATGACGTAGACGGAGTATATAGTTACAGTGATTTTGAACCCAGTATAGAGCAAATAGCGATGTCGCACGTTCATCCACATTGATGTTACAGTCTTCAGCATACGTATCCCCACTGTAATCCGAGTTTCCAAGCCAGCTGTTGCAAAAATTATGACCGTCTTCAACGATGTAGTCACTGGTTACCCATGTTGCACAATCATCGCTGCTAGGTTCTCTTACTCAAATTAAAAGTTATACAAACAAAATTATATGCTTGTTCAGTATTCCTTATCTACTAATTCTTCTTATAATATTATTCTGTTACATCCTAATTTACCAAATTGACATGATTTTCACTACTTTATATAACTATATTCTATACGAAAATTCCCTAACCTAAAATCGGAAAATCATCATTTACAAACATTTCCTGACCTAAAATCGGGGATCGTACCTTTTTACGGCTCCAGTATGAACAAGCTAACACATCTATCATAATCAACAGCATTTAATGCGTCCCTGTAAAGGAAAAGGTAAATATGGCCGAGTGTCGGGACAGTAACTACTGTGTAAGTATGACCCCATATGGGGGCGCGTGTACGTCTACAGTTCGTAATGACCAATACGACCCCATATGGGGTCGCAATATTTTACCTAATATACATAATAAGTTAACCTAATATATCATAAATACATCCTCATTTCAGCGATCATTTGCTTGGTTAAGCCTGTGAACATTTTGGCACCACTCGATGTTATTAGCTCACGGCACTAGACGGCAATCCTATGAAAATCGGTCTGGCATTCAACGTGGAACAAAGCAAATTATTGGCGAGAATTTCAGATTCCCTCACATTCTTGACGTTCTTAATTTCGGATATAGTATTATTTGAAACAGATGTGGTTTTGTGACCAAAGAAAGTATCTAGCTTTTTGTCATATTGCTATTGTTGTTTTATTGCCATTTCATCCACTATCAAGGAACATACTCTTTCAGCCCCATTCAAACGTTCAGATTCTAAGGTTAATCTCTCTTTCACAAGGTTCGTAACTCCTGTGCCGCGTGAAGTATCACCCAAATACCTGGACAATGTGCTCTTAGAAGGCAACTTTAGTATATTTTTCCTAGCATACCTATAACCTTTGGGCGATATGCATTCCCAAACTATACTGTGTTTTACCGTGGATTCTGTCCATCTCGGAGAGCATTTCTCAAAATTCGTTATTTGCTCAAGAAGGAATGAAGACTTGGCATTTGAGGGATCATGCTCGGCTGTTTTAATTATTCGTGACAAGGCTTTATGATAATTATTGTTATAAATCTCCAACTCCTGAGTAGTTTTATTCAGTTCGTTTTCAAGACGTGAAAGTTTAGCCCGCGCTCTCCACAGTTTTAGTCGCAATTTAATTGTTTCTATTTTGAGTAGCTTCTCGTCTAAAATGTCGCACTGGACATCAACGGAACGATGAAAGTCATGATTTGCGAGACACTCGTGCAGGGAAACACCTGAAGTATACTTTCGTCACAGCTTGGCTCAGTTGATTCATATTTCCGTTTCTTACCTTTGGCAATGACTGAATGTTTTATAATAGGTCTACGTTCTGCTTTGATCTGTTGGACTTTGTAAGATGGATAAGAAGGGAAAACAGAGGGAACAACAGCATCCTGCAGTTTCTTAATTTTCAATCCAGGTCGATAGTCAGACTCACGAAAATGAAGGCTACATACCACAGAAGATCTAGAATTTAAATTGGGCCTGAAGTCTGCTCTTGATATAGCTTTAAGCCATTGTTCTCTGAGGTCAGTTCGGTTGGGAAATTCGTGAAATGATACTCCTTTCACTTTACTACTCCGGCTTGTGCAGCAATACACCATTGCTATTGATAGATAGAAACCTGCAATAGGACATTCATATGCCAAGTTAATGTAGCCTATGGCAAGATCGTAAGCAATAACTAATTAAAGCAAATATGTTACGATAGCCTTCAGTGAAGTAAGAAATTAGATTAAAAGGGTATGAGAAACTCGAACGGTGCGCGAGATTTAAGCATGCCTTGTAATTACTTTTAATAAATTACTACCATTACATACTTTCTTATGATGAAATAATAGTCTGTACTTCCACTAATATCAAAACTCAACACAATCTCAGTAAACTACATAAAGAAATGACACTCGACACATTGTTTACTCCCTCCTTCTTGTTGTCCCTAACGTCCCTTCAGCGCGGGTTTGGTCCACGCCTCTAGCGCCGCAGCGGCCAAAGTAGTCCCTACGCGATGTTTGCAAAGAAGCACGCAAGCCGAGCGAAGTGGGAAGGCTGAGAGGTATACTAGAGGACGATGGTCCTGGCTATGCACGGTGCCAGCTTCTTCTTCTTCTTCTTCTTCTTCTTCTTCTTCTTCTTCTTCTTCTTCTTCTTCTTCTTCTTCTTCTTCTTCTTCTTCATCTTCTTCTTCTTCTTCTTCTTCTTCTTCTTTTCCACCGCTTTTCCACATTTTGGTAAGTCATGACGTCATAAATGTAGACTGTGTGTTAAGGGTGGTGGTGATTATTGTTTTAAGAGGAAGTACAGCTAGGCAACCATCCTCTATATAACACTAATCAGAGAGAAAAGAATGGAAGGGATTTGACACTTCGAGAAATGAAGAAAGACAAGGGCCACGAAGGGCGTGTAAATGAAAGACTCCCTAGTCCTTGGAATCGTAATAGCGTCGGGGTTGGTAAAGAAAAAGAGTTGACCAAGGGAGGTCAGATAGGATAGATTAAAGTGAGGAGCCTGGCACAAGTAAGTGGAAACAATGCCAGGACTCAGCTGAGGGCACCGTGGCCGCCAACCCAAGCTCCCAAGTTAAGGGCCCTGGAGCCCCTTTTAGTCGCCTTTTACTACAGGCAGGGTGTTATTCTACAGCCCCCACCCACAGGGGGAAGACTGTGTGTTATTTCACTGTAAATGCTGGAGAGATTTTCCACTGAATTGGCTTCGTGTTTGTCATCAATTGTAAATTAAGTCCGAACTAACGACTGATAAGAATATTCAGTCACAATATACACTCATGCTCAGAAATTAAGGATAATGCTGATACATGGTGAAACAATGCTATGGTGGGCGGTTTGCGGTTTTAAATCACCTCGGGGTATGACCATGTGATGCATTTGACCTGTGTTCGTCGCACGGTGGCGCTGGCAGCAGTCCAAATACGCAAAGGTGTATTGGTGCATGTCAGAATACGATGCAGCGAGTAAGTGTGCCGATGTTTTCAGACGTGCTAATGGTGACTGTGTGGTGAAAATGGCTCAACGAACACATATTGATGACGTTATGAGGGGTAGAATAATAAGGCGACTGGCGGCTGGTCAAACACAGCACGGGCCCTCCGTGTTCCACAAAATGTGATCTCAAGATTATGGCAATTCCAGCAGACAGGAAACGTGTCCCGGCGCTACAGTACGGGACGTCCGCAGTGTACAACACCACAGGAAGACCGATATCTCACCATCAGTAACCGCAGACGGCCACGGAGTACTGCAGGTAGCCTTGCTCGGGACCTTGTTACAGCCACTGGAACACTGGTCTCCAGACACACAGTCTACAGACGACTGAACAGACATGGTTTATTCGCCCGGAGACCTGCAAGGTGCATTCCACTGACCCCTGTTCACAGGAGAGCCCGTAAAGCCTGGTGTCAAGAACACAGTTTTATCTGCGCACTTTTTATCGATAGATTTGTGTACGGGTTTGAGGAGTAAGGAGGGAGCAATTCCGGTTTCAGTAGTACTGCCAACTGAATGGAAATTAAATCAGAATTGAATCGATAATATGATCGATCGATATGAATTTTGCTAAACCTTTGTTATCTTAAGCCAACAACTGTGTCACACACACATTATATAACATTTCTCGATGCGAATCTTATTCCTAGAGTGAATTCTATAGTTTGGCTTTGCTGCGTAAATAACAACAGTACTAGTACGTAAAGGGACGCCAGATACCGCACAGCGATGCATAAGCGATTCATAGTTTGTGTTTCAAAGGTTGCCAGGACGAATCTCGAAGATTGCCGAGGTCGACCAATTCAGCACTAGGGTGTAAATCTATCCAGAAAAGGTGCGCAGATAATACATGGTCATTGGAACAGTGGTCCCAGGCTATGTTCACGGACGAGTCCAGGTATAGTCTGAACAGTGATTCTCGCCGGGTTCTCATCTGGCGTGAACCAGGAACCAGATACCAACCCCGTAATGTCCTTGAAAGAGACCTGTATAGAGGTAGTGGTTTGTGGTGTGGGGTGGGATTATGATTGGTGCACGTACATCCCTGCATGTCTTTGACAGAGGAACTGTAACAGGTCAGGTGTATCGGGACGGTATTTTGCACCAGTATGTCCGCCTTTTCAGGGGTGCAGTGGGTCCCACCTTCCTCCTGATGGATGATGACACACGGCCCCACCGAGCTGCCATCGTGGAGAAGTACCGTGAAACAGAAGATATCAGCCAAATGGAGTGGCCTGCCTGCTCTACAGCCCTAAACCTCATCGAGCACGTCTGGGATGCTCTGGGTCCACCTATCGCTGCACGTCTTCGAACCCCTAGGACACTTCAGGAGCTCCGACAGGCACTGATGCAAAAATGGGAGGCTTTTTCCCAGCAGCTGCTCGACCAACTGATCCAAAGTATGCCAACCCGTTGTGCGGCCTGTGTACATGTGCATGGTGTCGGGATACATGCGCAGGAAACAATGGCGTTTTGTAGCACATGTGTTTTGGGACGATTTTCTCAACTTATCACCAATACCGTGGACTTACAGATACGTCCATTTGTGTTCACTATGTGCCTATGCTATTAGCGCCAGTTTTGTGTAGTGCCACGTTGTGTGGCACCACAATATGCAATTATCCTTAATTTATGAGCATGAGTGTATTATGAGTATTTTCAGCCCGCCTGTTGGCCATGATCGTTAAGTCTATATGGTCTGACTCCGAGGTAAGCTGGTTCGAGTCCCGCTCGTCGGAAGCATGTTCACCATCAGAATGTTGGCCTATCCCGCTAGATTCTGCTCCAAAAGCCTCTCCGCAGTGCTCATGTGGAGTGATAGCTGTCAGATGGTGACGTTAAACATTGAGCAGTGCACGCCCTTACTCCAATGCAATGCGAAACGAACCTGTAATTTCAAACGACGAATACTATATTGTCCCTTTCAAATTTGGATCAGAATAAGCATTTTATTATATGTCATCAATGGCTAGAAAGGTGTCCTGTCAATCGCCCCCAGTGTCAATAGCTCCCAGCGTAAAATGTGTGACAATCGCTCCCAGTCCGGTCCAGCTATTCACCTTGGAAATTACTCCCAGAAGGGGCCGTTCTCATTATTTCTGTGTATTTTCCCCACCACCTCTCTTTACTATTTGAATCCAGCAGTGTTCTGCAGGCCAGCTACGGTGGTGGTGGTGGTGGTGATGGTGATTATTTTTTTAAGAGGAAGTGTAACTATGCACTAATCATAGAGAAAAAAGAAAGACAAGGGCCACGTAGGGCGTGAAAATGAAAGACTCTCTAGCCCTCGCAACCTAATAGCTTCCGGGTCAGAAAAGAACAAGAGTTAACCAAGTAAGGTCGGATAGGATAGATGAAGGTGAGGAGCCTCGCACAAGTAAATGGAAGAAATGCCAGGACTCAGTTAAGGGCCCTGTGGTCGCCATCCCACGCTCCCAAGTTCAGACCCCCTGGGGCCCCCTTTAGTCGCCTCTTATGACAGGCAGGGGATGACGTGGGTGTTATTCTACCGCCCCAACCCACAGGGAGAGGCCAGCTTCGTATGGGCAAAGTGTTACACTGATTGTGCGTGACCATCAGTTGTGTTTAGGACGACTAACTGACTCCCATCACAATTTATCCAGGCTTTGGACAGGCTACACACAAGATCTTTTGTATCTTTTGTATATAGCCGTGTTTAAAGTCAGCTATTGGCTTCGTCAGTTACTTTGTGCTAAAATTGAGCTCCGTCAGTTTTAAGCATGGGCATTTACTGTATTTAGATTTCGCCCTGATTCTATTTACACTATTTACATATTTACTCTCGCCAATCACCGATGAACTTTCTTGATTTCAAAGCAACTCTTGAAAGTTTTTGGAGATGGGAAATTGTTTTCAAACAAGCGAAAATATCACTACTTTCTTCATATGTTTTAACTGTTCTTTCCAGTCTGTCAGCTAGAGCGATGTAAACGGTCTTTCTTCGTTTACCTTCCATATTGTGCTGGGTTCTTATCAGCGCACGTGCAGAGCTCTCTGCTTCTCTTTAAACATTCGCTGAGGTCTTTGATTCGAGGATTTGGTCTTTCAAATTCGGCGTTAATATTGTTGTGCCATCCCTCGACGGAGTTGGTGGCTCGATGACACCTGCCGTAACAACCCCAAATCTCGACTGAAACTTCTTCATTCTCCATCCACCTTTCTACAAAATAGTCCAAAAATGTCGGGTACTCTGGAATGTATTTCCAACCAGCCATCGGAAACATCCGCAGGTCAAAGAAACGCTAAAGAAGCGCACATGCGGATGATCATTCTCACTTCTTCGTTCTTCATATACTCACAAGCAAGTCCCAAATCTTGAACTTTTCTTCGGATGCACTTTTTCATGTGGAAGTAGCATCCTTTTACCTCTACTGCTGGAATTAAAACTTTAATGGCCGAAATTGCTGCCGATACAAAATCGACCGTCACTCTCGCTGGATTCCACTCTGGTGTGGCCTCAATAAGAAGGCGAAAAAGCCGAATATATGTTTCTTTTGTTTTGTTTTGTTTTGTTTTGTTTTGTTTTGTTTTGTTTTGTTTTGTTTTGTTTTGTTTTGTTTTGTTTTGTTTGGGAAGAGAGCAAATACAACTGGATATATATTTGTTTCGTTTTTTGAGATTCCAATGTCTACATGAATGGTATAAATTTGCGAAAACTCATAAAAGTTCCGTCAGTAAATAAATATTCCTTACTTCTCAAAACTTCTTTTCCGAAAGTCGCTCGCCAGTTTTGTGGTCTTTCAAAAGGAAACTACTCCCATCGATCATGGTAAGCAATTCCATTTCCAGGACGACTTCTTCAGACGATTCCGGTTCTCGTTGATTACCTAGCGATTTGGCTCTGTGACGATATAATGCCCTCTTCGTAACTTGCTGTGCTGGTATTTCTGATACGAAAACATAGCCCTTGTTGTGGAGATTACCCTTTTGCTCACAGTATATTTTATAAATTGGCGAGCCCTCCTCGCGTGCTCTCTTCTTCGCCTGATTGAGAGCTTTTAATACTTCTAAGCGAGCTTCATCACGAGGTCCACATTGATTCTCGCTTGAGCACAGCACTTCACCACGTTGGCTCTTGACTGATCCTCGGCAACATGCCGATCCCTTCTTTGTACAGCACCAAATTACAGTTTCATCTTTTTCTTTTTCCTTTTAACATTGTACGAGTAACCTTGGCAGTGGGCGCACGGCTTCCCGTGACTGTTCGTTGAAACTTCCATATCAAGCACAACTAGAATGCACTAAATAAATATGACCAGAACACTATGACACTCGGAGCGAAAATGAGAGGAAGAATGGCTAGCAGGCAAGTGCAATTTTAGAGTGAAAGGGGTAGTCTTGTGGAATTACCCGGGAGAGAGCTGGACAGTGAGTGAGTCACGCTCAGTTGTAAACAGCTAATGGACTGGGGGCGATTGTCACATATTCTAAGCTGGGAGCTATTGTCACTGGGGGCAATGACATATTCGGCTAGAAACATTTATTTCATTGGGAGTGGAGTGTAAAATTTTATTCAAGAATGGCTGTGTATTCAGTCCAAAAAGTGGTTCGACCGGTTTTGTGAAAGTGCAGACTATTCAGTATTTTAGCCTGTCCATCGGTACCACATGCTAGTCACATGATCAACGAGGAAATTTTCAAGGTTGCATCCGACTGTACGCTGCGTGCGTCGAAGCTCGCTCTGAGCCCAGCAATTTCTAGAAGTATTACAGCCTATCACAGAATAGCAGGACGACCAATTATGTGTTAGGAAAGCGCCACACCTCTACAGCTGAGGACATATAAGTTCGGTAACACAATGAATAAGTCCCCTTTTCTTCTTACGTTATCGTATCGCTGCAGATTTGTGTGAGCTTCAAGTTAAGTGTCTTCGTCGAGATATTTAGTCAACATGTTAGTATTTAAACAATGTCTAAAGCTGTTTGTATTAGTTTCAGCCATCATCGAAACTCAAGAAGGAAGAGGACCTCTACAATTCAGGATAATCATCTACACCAGGATGCTTCATCTATCTTCAAGAAGAGCTGATAATTCATTGATGGAAATGGACTTAGCCGTCATCGTGCCCTGCTAAATGTAGGCATCTTCTAACATAAGGGAGAAAGCTATCCGGACGACCTGCATCATGTGAGCAGATTCAACCACAATGGAGAGATCGAGTTACATCGCAAATTTAAGTACACTTTTGTAATATTATTACTGTCCATCTATGTAGAAATAGTACGTATCTCTTCAGTTGAACAAGTATTTCTATTAAATTAGTGCAATTTTGCAATATTTTCACAATTTCCTTTTCTGGTGTCATGATAGTGTTGGTACATTGAGTGTGAATGTAATTGGATTCTGTTAGTGTAGTTTGCTCTAGAATGTCTTCCGAGATTATTTCTAATTTACATGCAAATACTTAAACTTAATATTTAAAAGTAATGGACTCTCGGATAAAATATAATTTAATTAAAATAATTCCATATTTATGAAGTCGTGTGAGACAGAATTTGCGATGTGTCTTATATGATAAATTTCAGTGTGCATTTCATCTCGTGCATCTATATGGATTTACGCAGGATAGTGTCATCGAATTCAGAATTAAATTCGGATTTATGGTAGAACTAAAAATCACTACTACTAATAATAATAAATTTCAAGACCGGGTTAAACAAAAGATTAACGGCCATGAATGATAAATAATATTTGTTGTTCTTGTGAGATATTTAATGTGTGCTCTATTAATGAAGTATGAGGCTGGAATACGGCGATCCTGCGGAACTAATTTGTGGATTATTTGGGAGAAGCATGTGTCTTGGGTTACCATGCGTTCTGTGAATTTTGAGCACGTGTTAAGTGATATTTATGAGATTTAGGGATAATAATAATAATAATTTATCGTAACTCATTTACCACGTGTCTGATGACATTGATGTCTAATCCCATGGATGTGCGTGATGATGGTTGACCAGTTCTTCTGATTATAAAACTTAAATTTCTATTGATCGACGTTGTAATACTCCTAATATTTTCTTTAAAAGTGATTGCTAATATTCGATCTCATGTCAGGAATTGTCGAACGTAATGACTTACCAGATAAAGTCATCTGACTATTCCATTGATGGGATATTAGAATGAAAATCAGAACGTAAAATAGAATTCTAGAATCCATCTATAAATAGTATAAATAAAATGCGTGTATCATATGTGTGAATGTGGAATGAACGATGTAGTTAGAAATATTTTTCTTATGTGATCTATTGAAATGTGGTTTTGACCGACAGCGTGTTCACCACGGTTGGCTCAGGTTATTTCGGCGTTGTTTGTGCTAATCAATCTTGTGGAAATAATTGTATTTAGTAAATTTTGTAGCATATTTAAGTAAAATCCACATTGTCGTGCTCTTAAAAATGAATAGACCCGTACTATTTCAACCTCGCACAAGCAAGGTTTTGTAAAATTCAATTTAATCAGTGTAAGAGTTATAAGGCGTTTGTTACGTTAACTTATAAATGCCGTAAATTATTTTCAAACACATTTTGAATGATTTTTAAGGAAAACTTGCTTCTTTAAGGTCGTGATAATACTTGTAAAGTCTTAAATCGACTATTCCCCTGATTCCATTGATAGCATATTAGAATAAAAATCAGAATATAAAATTAAATTCTAGAATTCGTCTCTAAAGAGTATAAATAAAATACGATGGTTGGGAACTATTTATTTATAACAGATACAAAAGAGTTACATGTTAGCAACATATACTATCCTTGAATGTAGTCACCAGTGTTGTGTATAACCCCTTGCCAGCGATGTCGAGTTTTTAGCAGAGCAAGTTCTGTTGATGGTGCGAATGGAGTTGTCTACTGCCTGTAGAATCTCTGCAACAGTTCTGAAGCGAATGCCACGAAGTAGTTCCTTCACCTTCGGAATCAAATCGAAATCACAAGGACTTAAGTCCGGGGAGTATGGTGGATGGTACAGTACTTCCCAGTCCCATCGACCTAACAAATAAGCCACAGGTTGCGCTGTATGCGCCCGAACATTGTCGTGAAATGATGGGTGGATTCTGCAGAAAGTGTTGCCGCTTCTTTCTCAAAGCTGGTTACAGGTAATACTGTGCATTGACGATCTGCCGTGGAAGTAATGTAATGCGTTAGGATAACACCATCACAGTCCTACACGAGGATCACCATAACGTTCACCGTACTGGGGCTCTGACAAACTTTCGACTTTCGTGGTGACCCGTAATGACGCCATTCGTTCGATTGGCGTTTCAGTTTTGGCTTGTACGATTTGGCCCATGTCTCATCCAGGGTTATGATACGGCGTAAGAAAATCTCTCCTTAGCGCTCATAGCGCTCCAAGTGCGTCTTAACAGCGTCGTAACGCAACCATTTGTGCATTTCCGTCAAATCATGCGGAACCCATCGTGATGCAATTTTTCGCATGCCCAGGCGTTTCTTCAGGATGTGAAGCACAGTCGTATGCGCTAATCCGGTTTCTTGGACGAGTTCACGAATCGTTTGGTTTCGATCACTGTCCAGTGACGCGACAAGAGCATGCACTTCTTCTTCACTGACGCTCGTAGAACGACCTGCCCGATGAATGTCCGCCACAGTTTGCCGACCATCGGTGAAGGCTTTTACCCAACGTGCCACTGTTCTGTAAAGCAGGCCTCTTGAAGACCTTGATGACACTGTCGTGCTGTACGACCACTGACACATTCAATCTTGATTCAACTCCGTTGTTCCTGTTTGGAAATCATAGTGACAACGTTACATTAGACCGCTAGCTCACAAGTGACTGTTTCTCTCGCTTGTGCGTACGCACGTGATGTGGAAAGGGCGAGTCCATTTGCTCTGGGGTAAGGTAGGTATGTAACCAACGTGTGCTATCAGTGACAATATTAGATTCCCTTGCATAGCGTCTCCATAGCAGTGTTGCCACTATTTAAGTTCCAATCCTCGTACGTGTATCATACGTGTGAATGTGGAACGAGTGATGTAAATCATATGTGTGAATACACATTCAAGCACTTGGCGGCGATTTCCAGGCATTCAAGAAACAGGCCAGCGAAGATATCTCCAAAGGGGAGTTGAAGGCTCTGGAAGATCGGCTTCAGAAACAAGATGATGTATTGGACGAGGCAGAACAGTACAGTCACCGAAACTGCCTTTTATTGCATGGTGTCCCGGAGCAGTCGTCAGAGGACGTTTACATCAAAATGCTAGACACTAAAAAATAAACTCTTAGTAGAACTTTCAATTCTTGATATGGATCGCTGCCAGAGTCTGGGTTGCCGAAATCGAACGTCTGCTGAAGTGGTCTCCGATCATCATTATGTTCCGTCGGTATCATAATCGTGATCGAGTGTGGCGCGCGAAACGAGCTTTGAAGGATGGTGGGCTCATGCTGAGTCCCTCGCAAGTGTGAGAAAGAACATACTTAATCAGGCAAGGGATTCATGCGGACTGCAGAAATGCTGGACTTAAGAGGGATGCATTTGTGTTTTAAGAGAAGATGGAAGAAAAACTCAAATATGCACGATGGCACAGTTAAAAAACATTGCAGGGATGAACATGTGAACTTAGTAAAATAAATTATGTGTGTTAGTTTATATCTGTGTGTGTGTGTGCTTTTGAAAGTTTGTGGATCTACTTACCAGGTTGCTCGGGTAAGCTCATTTTACATTTTACTCACTTTGTTCTCCTACTGCATAGTTTCGTATGTTTTCTGACCAGACCAACGGTAATACCATTGACCTGCATTCCTCTCCACAGCCCTCACCCTCCCCTTCACATTCATCCCTACCACCTTCAACAGGACGTGTATTGCAAGAGCAGCTTAATAGCCACCCGCGGTCGTTACATTGTTGCCATCTAAATGTCCAGTCATGATTAGCTCATAGAGATGAAGTACATGCTATTTTTGAAGTGAACAATGTACATATTATTGGAATCAGTGAAAGCTGGATGCGTAAAGACTTGCCGTCATTGGCAGCTAACCTTGACGGATACTCAATATTACGCCATGACCGTATTGACAAAATAGGTGGTGGGCTTCTACTTTATTACAGAAATGACCTAAAATGTAAGATAATTTCCACTGCTGACCCAGGAATTACACTGCGACCAGAATTTATTTTTGTAGAGTTAGACTGTCATAAAAATATATTAATAGGGATTGTATACAAGCCATACTGATGATTTTGATGAGGCATTAACAAATATTATCTCGGCATACGATGACATAATCATGGGTGACTTTAAGACTGATCTTTTAAAGCAGGCTAGTGACGCGAACAATCTACTGAATTTATTTCTAGCTACAAATATGGTAATTTTACCCCTCAACGCTACTAATCACGTTAATTACTCTCATTAATTACAAGTAATACCTTAATTGATCTTCTGGTGGCAAATCAACCTCAAAAAGTAATTAAGCACGGACAGATCCCTGCTCCTGGCATCACTTCACATGACCTATTGTACATGTCTTATTCTACACGAATACCCAAGTACAAAGGATGCTACATTACAATACGAGACTTACGACATATGGACCGGAATAAACTATGCCACTATGCATACAACTTGCCTTGGGATAGTATGCTTAATTTTCAGAACATTATCTCTAAAGTAAAAAAATTCAATTCACTGGTTTTGGAAGCACGCATCAAAGAAACAGGTAAGAATCACCCGCCATTCTTCCGCGTCGCTAATGGCCGAGATAAGATCTGTTATGGCCAGTCGTGAGCGGTACAAGTTTCTAAGGATCTGAACCAAGCAGTTAATTAGGAATGCTAAACACAAATACTTTCAGGAAATGATGAACAATAACAGCCTGCGACAAAATGGAGTAAATTGCGTACGTTACTTATAGGTAAAGCCGTAGAGAAACATGTGCCAAGTATATCGCTAGAGGCTTTAAATGATCATTTCGCACGGCCAAGAAGAGCCTCTATAGCCTCTACCTCCTTCCCTAAAAATTCACTACGGTACCCTTGTTTCAATAGCAGTATGTTCATGAGCACTTCTCTTGTAGAAATGTCAGCTCGAATGAAGTTAAAGGTGTGATATAATCTATTATATCTAATGCCACAGGTAATAACGATATTCCTATATCACTGATTAAGGATATCTTAGAAGCTGTTCTGCCAATACTAACCCATATATTTAACTACTGCCTGACAAACGGAGTGTTCCCAGATGTTTGGAAAGATGCATTAATTAGACCCATCCCGAAGAGCTCCAAATTAGATTCTCCTTCATATTATCGTCCAGTGTCCATCCTACCACCCTTATCCAAGGTGACTGAACGTCTAGTTCATACACAAGTTACTTAATACCTTACTAAGCATTCCCTCCTCAACCCCTTTCAATCTGGCTTCAGGAAAGGCCATAGCACTACGAAAGCTTTACTACGAGTGACAGATGATAGCAGACGTGCAATGGACCAACGGGACGTGAAGGTACTGACATTATTAGATCTCAGTAGTGCCTTCGACACTGTCAACCTTCAGTTACTACTGCAGAAACTTCGAGAGTTTAGTTTTAATAGTGTGTCACTTCGGTTTTTCCCTCTTACCTAGAAAATCGCCGGCGGCGTGTGACAGTTGGAAATATGAGTTCAGGATGGCAAAGTAAGACCCTCGGAGTCCCTCAGGGGTCGGTCCTCGGACCACTGTCTGTCTTCATCTTTTTCTTAACTCTCGTCCTATCATGACCACAATACAAGATCTGGCTCCTCTCTTGCCATACCTGTAAACCGTACTGCTGTTTCGTAATCTCTGTGTCCACGTCATGGAATTCGCTACCTGCGAACATTAGAGACAATCCCTCCCATCCCAAGTTTAAAGTGGCTTGTAGCGAGCATTTGCTGAGTAGATCCCGCTAACTTGCTGGATAAATTGTTGATTGGATGAAGGAATGAACGAGATGAATGAATGGCTTACTGTATTACGTCACTTAAGTGTACTTTATTTTGTGTATATTATTATTATTATTATTATTATTATTGTTATTATTTCTTTTCATTTGTGTTTGTAATTATGTAAATGTATACTCTTCTAGTGGTTAAGTGTAAGAGAGGGCCTTCAGCCCTAACTTCGCCACCAATCTATCTATCTATCTATCTATCTATCTATCTATCTATCTCTCTATCTATGTATCTTATTATTTGAGATTATATTAATTGAAATATTCTCGAGAATATGAATTATTCAAGTTTTCTCAAAAATTGTTTCAACAGGAGCAGTGAAATTTATCAATGATTAAGACGAGATGACAATGTAAATGCCTTCAATATTATTTATGGGAATTTTCAAGACGATATTATAATTAAAAATAATTAGGATAAAATTTCCATTTTCTTGAGTTGTACACGTGCTACAGCGATAAGCAGCTTCTGTTAATTTTATGGTTGAAAGAAGTTTAGACGAGGTTCATCCTCTACAATTTTGATTTTCCTCAAGCCAGATGAGGCTAATTTTGGTTTTTATTTATATTTCAGTATAGTTCAGGCTTCGATGTGGAAGAACCAGAATGTCCTAATTTTTTATGAGAAGAAATGCGAAGCGACATCAATAATCTTTTTTAAAATCATTTTAATTTGTCTTTAGAAATGTGCTGTTAGCAAAAAATATCAAGCCTTTGTTTTAGAATTGTTTGTTTTTTCATTGTCGTCAGTCCTTGTCCAATTAGCTGCTTCTGAAAATAAGCGACGCCAGTTAACGAAAGGTCCACCTCTGGCACTCACATTCACCGGCTGAGCCTGCCCGGGAAAGAGGGGGCAATATGTTATTGTGTTAGAGCAGACTCATGTTATTCATCCAGCATGCCCACGGTAGATCTGGACGCGATGACCGCCGAGGAATTAATAGCCGGATAAACACAACACAGACACAGGTAGAAAGATAATAAAAATGGAAACAATGAAAGAATAGGTGGAAACTCAAATCAACCAGAGGTAACCAGAGGGGACTAGAGACGAAGGCATAAACTGAACTCGTGCCTATTAAATTAAAAGGATAAAATATAAAAGGCTACTACTCCTATTCTAAAATAATAACGCCGATTAAAAAACAAATGGAGTTTATTAAATATTAAATAAATCAAATAATAAATGGCCACACATAAATCAGAGCAGATAAAATAACAGCAAAAATGGGAAATAGGCCCAGGTAGAGCTCAATACACAATTCACTATCCATATAGGGTCGCGCCTCCTTATAACCTGAATCAACCAACAAGTTCAATAACACGCAGAATAAAATCAATCAGGAAATAATAATAGAAATTGTTACCTGGGAACAATTATATAAAGAATGGGTGGCGCATACCTCAGCCCAAAGTAATAAATTATTATTTATCTCCATATCAACAGAATGACTCTTTAACGGTTGCGATACACAGACATTCACTGGGATGTCACACAACAATGGTTTCCAACGAACACTACAAGAAGAAAGATCAAATATGGCCGGACCGAAGATCAAGAGAAGGAGGCGGGCGCAGGCATGTAGCCCGGTATCAGAGATAACCAAAGCGTAACCAAAGGAAATACACAGTGTACCCGGATGAGATGGGCCCTAGTTATCATGATTTGATATTATAATATAAATGCAGACATATGGGAATATTACATTATGTACAGTGTCAGTTTGGTGTGGAAGGAAGAATTTCAACATAGTCAGACGTATTCTCGACAATCTGTCGCCAAGAGTTAAGTCTGTCATTATGAGTAGTATTATTTCCTTCTCGAAAGCTAAGAGGATTAAATCTAGAACTCACAACAACAGAAATAATTACTACAAGGACGTGAAGGAGCATTTATTTCTGGACAAGGTGCAACCGGTGTGTCACAAAATACGGAGAAGATGACGAAATAGAGTTTCCAATGCCTCGAAGCATTTTGTCGTCAGGTTGCAAGGAAGAGATATTTAAACTAACCGCTGCGGTGTTAACCAATGCCAAGATTTATCAGAGACTCGCAGATGCGCCAACATAAGAGAAACCGAGGTGAACTCCAGTTAGCTTTTCCGATAAAATTAATTAAATTAATCCAACCACAAAATTGAAGAGGGGAAATTTGTGATATCATCCCAATGTTGATTAATTGTAATTGTAATAAATTAAAGTAAAGAATTCTTGTAAATGACCCACGCTAGCTCGCCATTGGTCAAGACGATCACGCCACCAGGGAACACCACGGGAGAGTGGAAGGTCCCTGTGGTTAGTACTCTTATGTAATGGACACCATAGGTTTGCGTTGCCTGTAAATGGCGCCGCAAAGTGAGAAAAACATAGGTTTGTATTATATGTCGAATTTCATAACCTCTGAGTAGTACAATAATGTGTACCCATCGATGTCAACATGATCAACTAAACCGGACATGGGTCTGACAACCGATGGAAGCCGCCTCAGCTGATTCTGCTAGCCCGAACCTGGATGCCAATGCCTATTTATGACGTCGACTTAGCGCGCGTTCCTCATATAGTGGGTACTAATCACAGGCAAGGCAGAACCATGGTAGCTATCATCCCATGGTCCTGCTTATATGGTGGTACTAATCACAGGTACTGCAAAAGCCGACCGCACGGTGCTCCTCTGTGCTACTAATCACAAACCCATTTGGTACCTAATATAGTGGTACTACGCGCAAGTAAAAGCGACCCATGATGTTCTCCGCGTGGTGGTATTAATCACAAGTAGTTTCATGGTTCCAAGACAATCATCCCTTGGTCGCCCCTTTTAGTCGCCTCTTACGACAGGCAGGGGATACCGTGGGTGTATTCTTCGTCGGCGTCCCCCACCCACAGGGGGTTGTGTTTGGTCCGCGAGAGGTATTTTATTTCCCTCATGTCCGCCGGCAAGCCGGTTAGGACCCCCCTATCCGCCACCTCGGACGTGCAACGTACCTTCCCCACGACCTAGCTTTCAGAGGCTATCACATAGTTAAAAGGTGGCTGCCATTACCTTAATCAGCTGGAAAACTCGGTGATGGGCGAGACGCCCCCGCCTCCTCTATTAGCACACACTAAGTAAACTAGACGATCAACAAGACAATCTGGTAGAAAAATATGTCAGCTTTTATACCCGAGAGGAAGGTTCTAGACAGCTTTGGGCTAAAACCTGACACAACCCCAATTCTTATTGGATAATTAAATAAATACTTGATTGGCTGAAAAATAAATTTATAACATTTTCTATTGGCCATCATATTAAGTTGGCGGGAAGAGGTCGAAGTGTTGTCAAGTTTAACATACCACAACACAAAAGATAATCAACTCAGTGTAGTAAACCTTAAAATAAAAAAATATTAACAATTTTAATAATTCCGCTTCACAACAGAGGGCATAATATCAGTTTTTTAGTAGAGACATATGTAGAGAAAAGTCCAAACTACTTGTATTAGTTGTTGCAAACTTCATATAACAGATGGCATTCGTCAAGGCGCTTCATTTGAATGAACGGGGCGGGTATACCTCGCGGTACAATAATAATATAAGAAAAAATGTCAAGAATGAAACACTACAAGAAAATTGAAAAGCTCTCAGATAGTTTGTGAAAAAGAAGGATACAATTTTATGGTCATCTTCTCAAATGAACTGTAATAGATTAACCAAAGAAATATTTGACTTCTTCCGCAACCGCAAAAACAAAACTGGTTTAAAGAAACTTAAAAAGACCTAGTAGAATTTAAAATTACAGAAAAGTCACTATTCATTCTAACAGCTAAAGAGAAATCTGCATTAAAAGCCAAACCTATTAACGCGAAAGACGAGAGGAAACGAAGATCAGAAACAATAACCAAATGCTGGGCGCTAAGAAAAGAACGGTCAACGTACCCCAAAGAGTGTGAAACGAAATGAGAAGAAGAAGAAGAAGAAGAAAATAGGAGAGGAAGATCATTAGGAAAATCTTAGGAGCAAGATACACCCAAGAAAGTTACAGGTTACAATCAATCAAAACAACGGAAAAGTTCTCAAACATCGAAATTGACATTAGGAAACGACGAATGAAATCTCACTAGATTACCAGAAAATCGATTGAGAAAAAAGATAATAGATTATGTAACTACGCTTAAGAGGTCAACACCCTGGCTTAATGAACTTCGAAAGGACCTCGAAAACGCAAACATAAGTTCAACAGACATTCTAGAAAGAGACATCTTTGGACACAAAGTAAACAATTGGGGAGCTACGTCAGAGCAACCACAACAAGAACAGTACGGACCAAAGTGGTCGGAGGAACGTGAACAGGCCTTCTCGGAAAGAATAAAAACCTAGTGGAAAAACAAGAAGAACCGACAGAAGAACTGATTGTGTTATTTACTTAACGACTTCCAATATTGGGAGAATTCGCTGCTGCTACTACTACTACTACTACTACTACTACTAATAATAATAATAATAATAATAATAATAATAATAAATCTATACATAGTATTTAATATATATATAAAATGATCATCAAAGACTAAAACAGTGTAATATCTCAAATAAGGTAAAATTAAGTTTTGCCAAAGAAAAAGAAAAATTCAAAAAATGCGCAAGATTGTGCACCTGCTTTCTGTGTAATCTATAAAAATATTATGTCAGAAGCAGGAATATTAAATTTATCGGGGGATCTTGGACTTTTAACTTGTACATTATGAAACTTTGATTAACGACAAATTTTAGGCTATTTTAATTGTTTAAATAAGAGTTACATTTAATTATATTTCGTTTACTATCTACAAATATACTTTCTTTCTGTGATAAAATCAGTCGTATTAACGTACATTCAACGTGGTCGAACATAAAGCTAATTGCAGCTGCGCTCGAACCAACACTCGGCGTGAGGATATGAAAATCGCATGCTTCTTTCCAACGTTCCAAAGGCTGCAGGTACCAATCTAACTATTTACGGTTTTGAAAGTCCCTGAATTGGAACTTGGTTTTAGGGACTTCTGGGCAGGTTTTTGGCATTTGGAACGACTGCGTGTCGGACTTCTGCGGTTAGTGTTAACAGAGAACGGTTACCCATTTGCACTTCCTTGTAGAAGAATAATCACGATCTTACGCAGTTGCCAGTTTATTAGTATGATACAGTTTTATATGGTTCAGACTTCCCACTGCTCGGTAATCACCTATATTAGCCCTCAGTCCTCACAGGACAAAATTCTGAGTTGTGAGTAATGTTCTCACTGAGCTATGTACAACCCACAAGAGAAAATAGAAATGATTCAACCAAGTTCGACGAAGCTAGAGTATTTGTGGCGCATGATGATTACTGCAATCGCACTTCCTTCTGTGTTTTTCTGCGTCCGTAAAAAGACTGCCTGTTCATCTCCTCGGCTGGTGCATAACAACACGAAGATTAAGTAGTCGAAGTGAAACATGAAACAACATCACTATTACTATATAACTCGATGTACTCCAAGTGATATTCATGTTTGAGGAAATTTACTCTGGGTTCATGAATACACTTCCTTTCTTGGTGTACTTCTGTAACCTTTACATTTACCAACTCAAATCTATTGTCTTACCGGACTTGTCTTGAGTCGAGCAAAAGGTACAGTCCTCGTGTGTTTCAACAGTCAAAGTTCGTGAGTTCGAACCAAGGAGCTACTGTGTGAGTTGACTGTGCGTGCGGTGCCAAGTGAAAGGTGAGGCTTGTCAATCAAGATTACGGAAGGGTCGGAGGGATTACTCGTTTCGCATAAAGACTGCTCACTCGGAGACCTGCCGTGAGGACTGGAGACTTTGTAAATAGCTACTAATTAGTGAACTGTTGTCCAAGTAAGTGTGTGTGTTGATTGGATCATCCTGCATTACATTCGATCAATAAAATATAATTTTTTTATTCGTCAAATATTATCCAGGTTCTAATAACAATATCATGCGCTTTACGTCTTCCTAACTGCTTCTACGATTTTCGGAGACGCCGAGGCGCAGAAATTTAGTCTTGCAGGAGTTCGTTTCAGCATCTTCGAAAACCACCGGACTTAACCGGGACAGAACCTGCCAAGTTGGCGTCAGATATCCAGCGCCTCAACCGTCTGAGCCACTCAGCCCGGCTTATCCAGGTTCCATGGTGAGCCATGAATACCGATCTTCCTGGCTGCAATGAACGAACGAATTTAGAGTCCTCACAGTCACTAAATTCCACCGCCACTTCTCACTTTAATATCATTTGATCTGAAGGCGAGGCGATACGTCCACCCTATTTGCTATGCACTTCACAAGACTCTTCGCCTTTTTTCATCTAAGTCTATTGAAATTCCTAAATGTTAACTGTCCGAGTATTTCAAGCATTTGGCAGGCAAAGAACGTTCCTACTGTCCCATAATGAGCTCCCCGACTGCATTCATTCAAAAATAGCGACATTACTTTTCACTGCTTTTTCAGTTTCAGCTACGATATAACCACGTTCACTCATCCTTCGTCAAGACTGGATTTTCTTTCGTGCGGTCATTTTACGTTATCCCTCCGTTCAAAGTTATCTGCTGTCTGCTTAAGATAACAATTTAAATCTATAATAATAATAATAATAATAATAATAATAATAATAATAATAATAATAATAATAATAATTGTTATCATGTTTCTGTGGAGCAGAGAGATGAAAGGAAGTGCTGGCATGAATGGGTGGACATACGAAAATCGAAAGATTGAATTAAAACTTTAAAATTGGCAGTTGTATATATTTTCTTGACCTTTCCCCTTTTATTCTTTTCAAATTTTAATACTTTGCCATGTAATAAACAATGAGTTACAGAAGTTAGCTCGTAAGCTTGAAGAAACATATTTAGAGAGGTCTTTATAATCAGATAACAATTTTACAGGCTGACCTTGAAGCTCCCAATAACAATTTTTACCTGAGCACTACTGCTGCTTTAAATAAATAGTCAAGGAAATGGATCTCCAATTGCTTTTACACCATTAGTGAGAGCATCTTTGCTTTACAAATTTACACTTAGGAATCTATTTCTGAAAATTCACACTTTCCTGCCTATCAGAAAACAAAATTAAACAGTATTCACCGTATTAACTGCTCAATAGTCTGGTATCTTTAACATGAAATGAATAGAGTTTAACAGGAGTAACAAGTACCCACTCTACAAGGCCTCTGGTAAAAACAAAAGGTAAATTTACTGGCTCAAAAATCAAAATGATAAGGTGGCGAACACTTGCGGACCTTATAATTTACATTAAATAGATAAAACCCTATTTGGGCTTATGGCCCGACGTCACAGAGGCTAAGCTACGGAGGTGGCTAGATGGAGAAAAATAATTAAGTTACAGAAGATTACAAGATAAAAAAGGTTACAAAATCATAGTCACGCCAAAATCAAGTTGAGAGCGAATACGAGAGGGTACCTCACTCCCTATTCCCTGATTTCGGTTAAGTTCTTTCGGCTTGTTTGAAATTTACATTTTAGAAAATAAAGTTACTAAAGATTTGAAACCGTTCCCTCGAGCTAGCTTTGAAATATTATCATATTTTAAACTGGATCTGCTTTTATCTTGAGCTGGTGGACCTCCCGGAGGTGGATGAGGCGGCCTCCGCCTCCGTTACGAACACACTCAGGACTGGAGCGATCACTAAGACAACCTGGTCCAAAAAGTGCCAGCTTTTATAGCAGAGAGGAGGGTTCCAGAAACTCTGGGCCAAGGGCCCGACACACCCCCAATTCTCATTGGATAATCAAATAAATATCAAAATTTTGTTATTGGTCAATATGTAAATCTACAAAATTTCTGATTGGCCAACGCCTTAAGTTGGCGGGAAGAGACAGAAGTGTTGATAACTTTTGAACATCAAAAATAAACTCTAAACATTCCAGTTTAAGAAACCATTACATACAAAATTATTCTAGAAATTTAATTGTTCATCTCTACACGAGAGGGCACAACATAAGTTTATAGTAGCGACATCTGTTGAGAAATGTTCAAACTTCTTGTACTAATTATTGCAAGGTTTATATTTCAGATGGCATTCTCCAAGGCGCTTAATTTAAATGCGCGGGGCAGGTGTACCTCCGGTACAATAACAATAATAGTAATAATAAAAATAATAACAATAATATTATTATTAATAATAATATTAATAATAATAATATTAATAATAATAATAATAATAATAATAGTAGTAACTGTTACGGAGTTTCCGTGGAACAGAGAGAGGTGAAAGAAAGTGCGGGTTTGAATGGGTCTATCTACGATAGTCAAAGATTAATGTAAAACTTTAAAATAAATGTTATATTTCTTTTCAGAAAATTAAATGCTAACAAATATTTCAGGTACAGGTAGTCAGGTAAAAAAGACCTATTTTGATACAAGAATAGAAAACCAAAGGAGAAGTAATTTTCAAATTTTGAGCTTCAAGATCCTAATTTTAGTTTCCAGAATTGATAAAGTTGCGCTTTGATAAATGAGGAGAGAAATCTCCCAAGACACAATTTGCAAGAGCACTTTGCTCCAACAGTTACAAATTACGGCCTTCCAAAGGCACCACTCAATATTACACAGAACCAGGAAAGATCTTACAGGCTCTACAACTTCAGATAGGAGACTGCTTCCTATCCTTACAGCCTGATTCAGGCAACCTTTAAGTTACATTAGAGTTTAGAGGTCCTTTGTTCAATAAAATTACATTTCTAGACCTCTCTAGGCACAACCAACAATTTACAGTGCCGTAGTAATTACCTTTTATATTACACAGGGGTATCTAGTGTCCATACTATTTTTTTCTTCATCTGAGTAATATACTGGCCCAGATCACCTTTTTTTCTGATTTATTTACATGTAATAGGTAATACATAAAATGATTTCAACCCTTTAACAAATGAGCACACAATTAGATAGAGAAAAACACAACAGGAAACGTCTTTACAACTTCGTATTGCCTAATGTTCGTTGATTATTTGAAGTCTCAGAATATCACAATAATGCACATCTGTACTTGACAAGAATTAACAAGTAACAAACGAATGAATCACATAAATGTATATCACGTTTTTATACAGTCTATCTTAGTTTGTTTCAAAATTTAGTTTTTTTTTTTAATTTACTCTTGGCACTTCCAGCACTTCATACTTACAGAACACTACTTAGCTGCTCTACATATTCTCCCAACCATCGCTTCCTTTGCGGACATTGAATGCACATTAAAACATAGTCACTTATCTCGGACATTCTTTCGAGGGCACTGTAAGGCTCAGAAGATTTCAGCACACAGTCGACGTAACAACCTAACAGTAACACGACAGCACTGTTCAGTTGCGGTGGTTGTAAGCTAAATACAGGGCGGATCACCCAGTCAGGTGCAATGTATGTATTCGGACGTCCGATGATATACTTTAGCGTCTGTTTAAATTTATTCCATGTCAGTCGAATCTGCGTACAAGTTGTAAGTCGGTGTTGGATTGTATCTGTACGTTGACAGAAGTTGCACGTCCGTCTCCAGCATATGAATGTGATGAAGTCTGCTGTTTGTCGGTATAATGTCATGGATTACTTTATACCAGCTTTCTTTTACTGCGTCTGGAAGGATGCGATGGAAGATATTCCTCCATACTCTATTCCAGTTGATTACCATAGCTGCTTTCGTTATGTGTGGGACTAAATACTTTTGAAACAGTATACAGCGATAAACCTTTTTCGTTGAGACATCTGGAGATGTGATGGCGTCTTTTGGCATATAACTTAGCTCAACTCTCAGATATCTTGCGTGAGGTGCATGATGATGGATGTCATAATAAGCTGGTGGGTTAATGCATTGTGGAAGACTGCGCCATCTCATGAGGAAGTTCTTCGATTTATGATCCCCTGCTGTGTGAAAGAGCTTTAAGTGTCTTGTTAGAAACAAGGTTTTTGCTTTCTCTTTGACGTCAATTAGTCCCAGCCCACCCTGGGATTTAGGTAAGGTGAGTGTACTTCTGGCAAGTCGTATCAGTGATCCTTGCCAAATGAACCAACCAACAACCGAAATTAGACGCTTACCAATCATCCGTGGCATGGGAAGAATTTGGCTCAGATACCATATTTTGCTTAAACAGTACATATTCACGTACATTATTCTTTGTTGCAAGTGTAAAGATCGATATCTAACCTGTTGCAGTATACCCCTGACTGAATCCAAAGCATCGGCCCAGTTCTTTTTTATCATCTTGTGCACACTGTTAAAGCAGGTTAGTCCCAGAATTTTAATTTCTTGTGCTATTGTTACACACTCCGGAAGTGCCCATTGGACTCGGCCCAGTTTCCCAATCCACATCGCCTTTGTCTTCCTTGGGTTCAGCTGAGCCCCGGAATATCTCCCATAATCCTCGATTAGCTTGAACAAATGCTGGATATCAATGGTTTGATCGAATATTAGAGTAATGTCATCTGCGAATGCGACAATATCCAAATTGCTAGGACTGAACGTTTGCTGTAGAATGCTAAGAGAGGTTCTAGGGATAGAACGAAGAAAAACATAGACAGTGGACACCCTTGCCGTACTCCTCTGTGGATGTGGATTGGCCTTGTTAAATAACCATTTATGTTAATCTTTGAAGAGCCTCCATTAAGAATTTTGCCCACGAGAGTCGTGAATCGAGTGTCAAAACCAAGGGCATTGACTGTTTTAATTATATATTTGTGGTTTACCCTGTCAAATGCGTGGTAAAAATCTAGTGATATTAGCAGTTTCTTTTTATTGTTGACCAATGACTCGCTTGTAATATCCCGAATGACACATAGAGAATTTATTACACATCTTCCTGGTATCTCACCAGACTGGTGTTCGGATGTGGCGTCCTCCATAAACGCAGTTAGTCTCTTTTTCACACATTTAGTTAATAGCTTATAGTCAACATTTAAGAGCGTTATGGGCCGAGAGTCAGATAACTCGGTTGGATTTGTCATTTTGGGAAGAAGGACCACAAGGCCTTCTTTCATCTTGTCGATGTTCCTTTCTGGATTACAGGCATCATTCATTGCTGGAACAAGTTCGTCGCTAATGATGGACCAGTATTTCATGTAAATAGCTCTTCCTAGACCATCGGGACCAGGAGATTTATTCGGTGCGCTTTGTAGTATTGCCTGCTGGATTTCTGCTAAGGTGATGTCTTGGGTCAAACTTTCTTGCTCCCTATGCTGAATTCTTCCTCTTATACCATCTAAGAAGGGGTGTTGGTGATTTATGATGGTGGACGGCTCTTCGTTATACAAGGACTGAAAAAAGCTTTCCGCCATTTCTTTTATTATTTCGGGGCTATTCGTTATTTGTCCATTAGTTGTTTCGATGTCATGGATGTATTTTTTACGTCCTTTCCTGCAATTCCTTATAAGGTGGTAACTGGAAGGAGACTCGTTGCCTAGAGCTTGACGATCTTGCGCGTGAATTTTCAAACCTTCCATTTCTCGTCGCTGTATCGTTAGTAGCTGCGCTCTTGTTTTCTTTATTCTTCGATAGGTATCAAGGTTGGTAGGATCCTCCTTACATAGCTATCTTAAGCATTTATAGTAGAATTCTGTCGTGTGGTTTAAGTGTCTTCTCCTCTCAGCACTGTATGACTTCAATAGCCAGATTGTGCGAGGTTTAGCGTATGAAAGCCACCAATCAAGAGTATCTCTATATCGGGGTATGTATGTTTTCCATTTTTGCCATTCAGCGAAATATCTTTCTTTTAAGTCCATGTTCTTCAAAATAGATTCATTTAATCTCCAAATTCCTCGTCCGCGTCTTGATCCCCACTCAGGTTGTCGAATCTTACAGATAAACGCACAATGGTTTGAAAATTCCACTGGGCAGACATCTGTTTCCCTTACGTGTTCTTTCAGTCCCCCGCTGACATATATTCTATCTAGACGAGAAGCGCCACTTTGGTAATAATACGTATATCCAGCTGACCTCTGTTGCTTCACTTCCCATGTATCGTTTAGACGTAGCCCTCTTATTAAATTAGATAGCGCGGGATATCCCTGGAACTGTCCTGTTTGGTCTTTGGGTGATAATACTACGTTCAAATCATCTCCAAGGATCATATTGTCTCTATGTCTATAAATAAGTGGAAGGATGTCTGTGGTATAGAACAGCCGTCTTTGCGTCCTTGCTTGTGAGCTGGATGGGGCACAGATGTTTACAATTAGTAAGTCCCGAATACGTATGCTGATACCTCGAGAATTTGGCAGGAGCGCTGTGTCCGAGTATGGTATATTGTCCTTAATGTATATGGCTGTACCGCGTTTGTGCTCGTTAACATTAATAATTTTATCGTATCCAGGAATGGGAGCAAGATCTTCGGTTGCCACTTCTTGCAACATAACGATATCCACGTCCTGGTCACCAATAATCTGTTTAAGGAGCGACTGTTTACTTGCAGTTTGAATACAATTTATATTTAGTGTCATCAGTGTGTATGTTAACAGCATAATCGTGAAAATATACATGTTTCTTATCCTAATAAATTCAACGGGGATGGGGGAGGGACTCTATCGTCTATCTCCTACTCTACTCCCCTGTAGCCGCGGGTCTCTGCTGTTGTATGGCTTCTGTGTTTCCTCCTTCGAGGGTCTATGTGTTTTTACTTTTGTTTTGCTTTTCGAAAGTGCAACTTCTTGGGTTGATGTTTTGTTTGTCTTCAAGCTGTCTTGATTCCCTGACCTCGTCTCTTCTATTTCCATAAGATTCGAGGTTTCCGCTTCGATCTCATCAGCCCATTGCATGCTATTAGTCGTAGTGTCTAGAATAACGCTCTTGTTCAGTGTTTGAATACCTATGTCCCTCTCTCCTGGTTTCTCTAGAGTCCTAGCATTTATTGTATTCTCCGCTTCAGTGTTGACAAGTGTGTTTACAATTTCCTGTTCGTGGTTGTATATGAGAGAAAGTTCTGTTCGGACATGACCTTCATTCTTGTGTTGACTACTATCGGATGTTTGCTGTTGCTCTTGTTCGTCTTGTGCTGATAGCTGTATTTGTTGCGGTGTGGATATGTCGTCCGGTGAGGCTGCCTGGCTGACTTATGTTGGCGATAAGGCATTGGCGTGAGTAAGTGACTCATCAACTGCGTGTTGGTCTGCATCCTGTGTTTGTACTGGGGCAGGTTTGTCCGTGTGAGGTATGCTTGTGAGTATAGTATCCATCTCTAACACAGCGGGTGAATCAGTGTGATGTTCCCTTTCCGCAACGATATCACTGAGTAACCTTGGCCCTGTTTTGTTGTCGTTCCCACCTCGCCGTATGGGGCAATCTTGTCTAAAGTGATCCGTAGCGTTGCAGTAAAAGCAAGATTTATGTTGCCCTTCATATATTACCTGCGCTTTATATCCCTCTATGGCCACGATGGGTGGTATGGCAGTTTTAAGTTCTATTCGCATAGCTCTGATACCACTGTAAATGTTATAGATGTAAGTTGAAGACCATCTTTCATTTCTAATTTCCCTGACTTTCCCATACTTGTTAAAAAAATGACATTATTTTCTCGTTCGGCATTTCTATTGGTAGGTTCATTATTCGGACCAACTTACTATCAACATCTGCACATGTAATAACAACATCAGAGAAGGAACCATTAAATTTTCGTACCTGTGATTTTCCGTTTGTAGTTAGTAATATCTTCTCCATCAGTAGTTTGCTGGTTAGCTTGGTGTAAACAGCGGTTTCCAGATTATCGAGTTGAATGGCTTCCAGTTGATCCACGGTAAGTTTCAAGGTTTGCTGAATCCACTCATGAATTTCTGCTGGCCCCGGTTTATTTGTCTTGTCGGTAAATGCACATTTTATTGTTTTCTCCTAATGCTATTGGTTGCCATTGTCACTTTGCTGCACTTTACTGAAAAATATTAACGAACCAACTTCACACGCAAGAAAGGCAGAGTACACCGAACCGCTCTCTGCCACAGCTCACACCGGACTCCATACTATCGGGCCTTCGTGAAGAAGAACAGGTTAAATAACTGGCCCAAACACAAAATGTATGGAGGCGTACACTTGAGCTCCTCGAAATCAGAAATTAAAACCCCACTTGGGCTTGTTTCCGACGATGCAAAGGCTAATACCACACTACTGAGGTGACTACAAGGACAAGATAATTTATGATTTAGTTACAAAATCGCAGTCACCTCAAGATAAATTGACGGGGAATTCGGGAGGGTAACGCACTCTTTATCTCCGATTTACAGTTTAAATCTCTAGGATTTACATGAAGTTTTACATGAAAAAGGAGGAAAATTTACATTTTTAGAAAGTAGGTGTAGAAAGTAGATTAGAACCTTCCCCTCAGGTCAATTTGCGGAGATCGCTATAGAGATAGAAAACTAGTGGCCATTACCTGGGCTGATATTCTGCCTGCCGAAGAATGAGGAATCCGCAACCTCCCTTAACACACACATTCAGAATGTTGACGGTCAATAGATCAAGTTAAATTGAGAAAGCCTCAGCTTTTATACCCAAGAGGAGGGTTCGAGAAGGCTCTGGACAAAATCCGGACACACCCTCTCATTTTATTGGCGGAAAAAATAGGTACAGGAAACGTTTGATTGGCTGAAAAATAAATACAGGAAATTTATGATTGGTTAAAAACCAACGCTGGCGGGATGAGAAGGAAGTGTTGCAAACCTTGAAGTATCAAAATAATGAAAGTCAATTCAGTTGAGAAAATCTACGAACATAAAACTTCTTTAATTCTCTAATTATTCCACTTTGCACTAAAGTGCATGACCTCAGTACTTTAGTAGAGACATATATGGAGAAGAGTGCGAACTTCTAGTAATGCACCAAAACAAGGAAATCCAGTCAGTTTAGGAAACTTTAAAATAACATATTCCTCAGTTATTCAGTAATGACATCTGATCAATGTCCTAACTTCATGCACTGACTGTTTCAAAATTTGTTCGATAGATACTGTTCCTTAAGGCGCTTCTTTTAAATGTGTGGGGTTGAGGTGTACCTCCCGGTAAAATAATAATAATAATAATAATAATAATAATAATAATAATAATAATAATAATAATAATAATAATAATAATAAGGCCCCACATGTCGTGTGGAGACATTTTGATTTGACGGCATCTGCATGTTTCCTTATCAATTTCGAAGTTTCGTTTTACTCTTAGCCTAATAGATGGCAGAGTAAACCAAATCTTTCTTTGGCGTCTGTGGCTGAGATTTAATGAATTGTGTCGGGTGAACATTAGATATTTTACATGCCGACGACCTACGACATGGAGTGTCGAGTAGAGATTTATCCGCGCCCCAAAAATGCGACCACCCCTGCCGGGGTTGAACCCACTACTTTGGGATCTACCACTGATCCACAGTGGCAGCTGTTTAAATCTATATTAAACATTTCTCCTCTTCATATTGACGTGAATCGAGTTCAAACGAAGCTGAATATTATTCCTCAAATACGAATATCGCTTTTCTTTTATATTGTTGGACTACAGAAACACATTTCTCTAAAGAGTAATTATCTGGTAGGTCTCCTCTTTTTTATTTGTTATGTGAACGGCGTCAAACCAAAAAGGGCGCGCCCCACGATATTCCTCCAGTCAGGACAATAAAAGAAAGGCAAGGTTTCTGAAAGTTGCAGGTAGTTTTCATACAGCAGAACTTCATTAGAATTGTCAATCAATGTGAAAGCAATCATGTAACTGCCAGAGCGAGAGTGAGAGTGCAGAGCAGACGGGGTCCGTGTATTTCCACAAACTGTGCGCAATCGGCTGCATAGTTACTAATTAAGGTCATTTCAACCAACTGGACGTGTTCCACCTCGACGGAGGGTAGTCACTGAATTAAGACGAGGGAGTTGGATGTTTCTAGATGAAATACGGATGACACTCGTGAAAGATACGTGACAACAGACGGTGTGGATACGTCGTGGAAAGTACATGCATTTAAAGGTTGTGGTGGCATGTTTTGGGCTAAGGTAATGTAGGCCCCTTCTACAAATTTGATACCAATTTGAGGGACGTTAACTGCCGAGCGGTACACCGAAAAACTTTTCGAAAATTCGCACAACCTTTTAGGGCTGAATATGGTGTTGAGTTTACTTTTATCGACAACAATGCTCATCGTCATCGATAACTTCATGAGGGAGGTGGTTATCAACCATTTGAACTGGCCACCTAATTCACCAGACATGAACTGTATTGAGCAGGCATGGGACAGATTGAAACCGGTTGTTTTTGATCGTCCACGCCTTTACAGACTGTCTCAGACATCATTAGAGTTGGGAATGGGAGCTTCTTCCTCATTGAACTGATGGCACACATGCCACAGAGACTCAGACGAGGTCACACATACAAATTGTTTTGTGAAGTCTGAAACATTTCTTCCATGTCGTATGGCTTTTAGTGCTGGGATATCACAAGACGGGTTCGGCTCACCAGGTGCAGGTCTTTCTATTTGACGCCCGTTGGCGACCTGCGCGTCGTGATGAGGAAGAAATGATGATGAAGACAACACGTACAACCAGCCCCCGTGCCGTAGCAATTATCTAATTAAGGTTAAAATCCCCGACCCGGCCTGGAATCGAACCCGGGGCCCTCTGAACCGAAGGCCAGTACGCTGATCGTTCAGCCAACGAGTCGGACAATTTTGAATAAATATATTTAAAAACTAGAGCTTCAGTGGCTCAGGCGGCAGCGCGCCGGTCTCTCACCTCTGGGTTCCGTGGTTCAAATGCCGGTCACTCCATCTGAGATTTGTGCTGGATAAAGCGGAGGCGCGACAGGTTTTTCTCCGGTTACTCCAGTTTTCCCCGTGGCGTATATGTTACGTAGTCTGGAGTATGTGTAACTTGAAATTATCAAAACGCCGTTCAACATCCAAATGCATTGTAGACGATTCGTGAGAGGCTAGCTTTCTATTAGAAGTACGGTTGACGAGCGCTGGACCATGTGTCCCATCTGAACTACACTCTCCTGCTATCTGGGAGCTTACAGTGAACTACTCAGTCGCCAGCGGAATTATCGTTCGAGTAACACAATATTTTGATGTTGTTTTGTTTTTGGCAGTTGTTTGAGACTTGTGGAAGAAGGCTGGTGGCAGATTTTATTTAAGAACTCAATCAATGAGAAACGAGAGTCAAGATGATGAACATTTTCGACCCCGCTTAAGTTTGTCGCCCACCGGCTACAAATTCTACTTGGATTGTGGTTTGCTTTGGATTTCTTGTTAACCTTGGAAAATTGTAAGTACAGTTCACTATCTCTACATGACTTTTCCTACGGGGATATGTTCAACATGCCAACGATACTTCAATTCAACCTAATAATGTAAAAGATTTACATTGGGAAAATGTTTTAATTTACTGTTATCAAGAGGAAAACTTTTGAGGTCACTCGGTAGCCGTTTACCTGACGTTAATTGGTTGTTTCATTTTAAACGGGACTCGGATTTCTTATGTACATTGTACATTTTTAGTTTCTAAACCTTCCTTATAACACCAAGTTAAGTGTTATTTTATGGATCACTGGTGAAAATCAGTAAGTTAGAGTTATTTCGACGATGACTATATAATAAGAATTTGGAAGCCATCTTTCTCTTATCGTGTCACGTGACCCGTTTCCATGGGTGACAGTTGTAAACAAATGCGAGTTCCTTGTTATTGACGGAAACAGATGATTGCTGGTGATTGTATAATGTTGGCTCGGTATGACGAGACGTATTGTGCTCTGATTTAAGTTGATCTCGGCTGTAATCTATCTCCTAAATTTAAATACGTCCTCCCTTTTCTTAAGAGTCAATTTTATTGAGTTTTTCTTCTAATTACACCTAAAACCGTTGGTAATATTAATTTACGGTTCCGTTATTTAAGTGAATTCGTACTTGAAGTCTCGGAGAAACAAGTCTCAACTTACTGTTGGTTAATTCACTGCTACTCAACTAATTTTATGACTGAGAATTCTTGCCGTTTTCAAAACACCGAATAAGTTGTGATCCAAAACATTGTATTCTATATTTACAAAGGGTCGACCCAGCTTATATTATCATTTCTCTTTAAAAGTAATCTTTTTTCCTGTATTTGTTTAATCATCGTAGAGTAAGTCCAAAATATTATTGTTGTTCACTTAAATTGAAATCTTGATTCATTAAAATTATTTTAAATTTTAATCGATCTTTTCCTTTAGAGTCGGTACATTCTCCTATTTTGATTCACATAGCTTCTACGCCCAGTTGTTTGTTTTTCACCCTCCTTCTTTGGACCTATGGGTAAGTAACTCGTCTCTGTTGTTTACTTGAATGGTCCAGTGTTGTCCACCTGCTATCGTTTGGGAAAGTTTTGGAGACACCAAGGTAGAGTTGGGCCTTATACTGTGGTGTTGTTACAGTATTTGGTGGCAGAGCGTGGTTTGAAGTATTATTACTGCGGTGTTGGCTACCTTATGGACTGGTTTATTTATAATCAATAAGTGGGGTTGCTCCCACAAGAGAATATAATGACTGGAAAAGGAGATATGTCTATAATTGAAAGTGTAGAAGAAAGTGTGAGGAGAAAGGCAAGGTTACCTTTAATTTGGTTGGAATTTTCTGTTTCATGTCCAAAATGCCTGCTAGATCTGTCTTACTGCCACGTATGTTAAGGAAAAGTGAGCTGCTATATGAATTTGAATTTCGCGGGGTGACCTCGTCTAAGGTCGGTTCCGGGTGATGTTGCTTTACTTATGGATTCCCTGGATTGTCCGGTAAAGCCTAGAAATTTGAGCTACGAATTTGGTGAGGCAGTGCAGCTTGTTAATGATGTGAAATTAATACCGTTGTGAAGGAAATAAGTGACATGGAACCTTCGGTGTATCAAGTGAAACGGTTAAAATCCAGAACTAGTCACTTCATCAGCAGGGTTCAGTATTTTAATGTCATTGTCACCCGTTCCTGAATTGCTTGCTCGGTGTACCTCGTTGCTAACGTTGGGAATTAATCTTTCTGTTGAATTAGACATAATAATGAATATTAGAAATGTCAATGAACTTTCCTTTAGTGATGGATCTAGAAAAGATGAGAATGACAGTCAAGAATTGAATAACGCTACTGCTTCCCCTGAATTGTCGCGTAACGAGGCAGGTCATTGCTGCGCTCTTGCTCCTAATTTAGAAGGCTTATTAGCTAAACCTAATGCTACTCCTAATTCTATTAAAGAGTTATTAAAAATGTAAAAATATTTTAGGTAAACTCTAATGATGAAATTATTAGATTTAGGCACTTTTTAGTGGACTTGACGGAATCTGCCAATGTTTCTTTATGGACTCCCTAGGTATCTTTAGGGTTCTATTTCCTTACTGCGAGGGAATATTAAAGAAGGACATTTCTAAGGCCTTTAGTAGCAATATTATAACCGAATTCCATGACCTGAGTTTGTCTAAATTTATCTCATCTCTTGCATAACAGAGTTTGATTCCTAAGTATTGTTTCAGGACTCAATTTCTTCATGAGAGCTTGTTAGCATATGTTCTAGACCTGAAGTTTTTTGCAAAGTTTTCAAACATTTTTTCTCTGAAGATGAAATGGTAGCTAGAATTCTTAAGGGTATTTGCTCTACAGTACAGATCCTTCTTGTCGTAAACTAGGACTCCCACTACTTTTGCTGATTTTGAGGAGGCGTGTTCCTTCGCCGAAGACGTTAAGTATGTTGATGAATCACGTCACGTTAACTATCCACCCCCTACCTCCTAGTAACTCCACATATTATTCCTCTTATACTTCTACCGAGGTCAAGGGTAAGAAATGTTAGGCGCGCAGATCGAAGGACCATCTCAGGAACAAGTGCCCTTCCGTTAGAAATAGAAGTGAAGTAGCCCAGAATCAGAGCATCTCTTGTTTTATTTGTGGTTCTAGACAACATGTGAATAGACAGTGCCCTAGTTTCAACAAGAATAATTCACGGTGACTAGTAAATGATAATGAATTCAATGAAAGCGTGCCTGAGTTCCGTGTCCCTCAAGATTTGAGAATTTTAGGTAGGGTCATTCCGAAAATTCTATGATTCAAGTAGAGGTTAATAACGAACCTGTATTGGGTCTAATTGATTCTGGGAGCATTGTCTCTCTTGTGAATGATGTCTGGTATCGGAAAATAAAAATTTGTTGTAAATTGCCCGAAATTGTAACCTCGAAACTTAATTGTGTAACTGCCAATGGGAGTAATTAGGAAATTGTTGGTTCTACGGTGGTCAAAATTCGAATTGCCGAATTTACGTGGAAGATTAATTGACTTGTGGCTTCTTAGTTATCGTGTCAAGTCATATTAGGTGCCGATTTTATAGTTAAAGTTAGAATGCTTCTGAATTTGCAAGATATAATGTTTTCCTTCAAATTCTGCCCTAATCGAAAATTTTATTTCAATGATGTTACGAAGTTTCAGGATAGGGTGGCTTGTGTATTGGATGAAAATAGTGAGGAGGGTGAGAATGACAAATTGGATCTTGATCATCTGTCGGACGAGCAGGCTTCAAAAATTCGTGAGCTTTGTGCTCAATACCCTGAAGTTTTTACTGATCGACTTGGGTTAACCAATGCACTCAAATATCATATCGATGTAACTGATAAAATTCCGGTAAGGTCTCCTCCTAATAGACTATCTCCCCCTAAGATGATTGAGCTGAAGAAAATAATTGAACATTTGGTCAAAGATGGAGTAATACGACCTTCTGTTTCTGCGTACTCTGCCTCCATGTTATCAATCAATCAATCGATCAATCAATCAATCAATCAATCAATCAATCAATCAATCAATCAATCAATCAATCAATCAATCAATCAATCAATCAATCTGCATTTATGGCAATCGCTCAGATGGCAGATTCCCTATCTGTTGTTTTCCTAGTCTTTTCTTAAATGATTTCAAAGAAATTGGAAATTTATTGAACATCTCCTTCGGTAAGTTATTCCAATCCCTAACTCCCCTTCCTATAAATAAATATTTGCTCCAGTTTGTCCTCGTGAATTCCAACTTTATCTTCATATTGTGATCTTTCCTACTTTTATAAATGCCATTCAAACCTATTCGTCTACTAATGTCATTCCACGCTATCTCTCCGCTGACAGCTCGGAACATACCACTTAGTCGAGCAGCTCTTCTTCTTTCTCTCAGTTCTTCCCAACCCAAACATTGCAACATTTTTGTAACGCTACTCTTTTGTCGGAAATCACCCAGAACAAATCGAGCTGCTTCTCTTTGGATGTTTTTCAATTCTTGATTCAGGTAATCCTGGTGAGGGTCCCATAAAATGGAACCATACTCTAGTTGGGGTCTTACCAGAGGCTTATATGCACTCTCCTTTACATCCTTACTACAAATCCTAAACACCCTCATAACCATGTGCAGAGATATGTACGCTTTATTTACAATCCCATTTATGTGATTACCCCAATGAAGATCTTTCCTTATATTGACACCTAGATACTTACAATGATCCCCAAAAGGAACTTTCACCCCATCAACGCAGTAATTAAAACTGAGAGGACTTTTCCTATTTGTGAAACTCACAACCTGACTTTTAACCCCGTTTATCAACATACCATTACCTGCTGTCCATCTTACAACATTTTCGAGGTCATTTTGCAGTTGCTCACAATCTTGTAACTTATTTATCACTCTATAGAGAGTAACATCATCCTCAAAAAGCCTTACCTCTGATTCCACTCCTTTACTCATATCATTTATATATATAAGAAAACATGAAGGTCCGATAATACTGCCTTGAGGAATTCCCTCTTAATTATTACAGGGTCAGATAAAGCTTCACCTACTTTAATTCTCTGAGATCTATATTCTAGAAATATAGCAACCCATTCAGTCACTATTTTCTCTAGTCCAATTGCACTCATTTTTGCCAGTAGTCTCCCATGATCCACCCTATCAAACGCTTTAGACAGGTCAATCTCGATACAGTCCATTTGACCTCCAGAATCCAAGATATCTGCTATATCTTGCTGGAATCCTACAAGTTGAGCTTCAGTGGAATAACCTTTCCTAAAACCGAATTGCCTTATATCGAACCAGTTATTAATTTCACAAACATGTCTAATATAATCAGAAAGAATGCCTTCCCAAAACTTACATACAATGCATGTCAAACTTACTGGCCTGTAGTTTTCAGCTTTATGTCTATTACCCTTTTCTTTATACACAGGGGCTACTATAGCAAATCTCCATTCATCTGGTATAGCTCCTCCGACCAAACAATAATAAAATAAGTACTTCAGATATGGTGCTATATCCCAACCCATTGTCTTTAGTATATCCCCAGAAATCTGATCAATTCCAGCCGTTTTTCTAGTTTTCAACTTTTGTATCTTATTGTAAATGTCATTGTTATCATATGTAAATTTTATTACTTCTTTTTCCTTAGTCTCCTCCTCTATCTCGACATTATCCTTGTAACCAACAATCTTTACATACTGCTGACTGAATACTTCTGCCTTTTGAAGATCCTCACATACACACTCCCCTTGTTCATTAATTATTCCCGGAATGTCCTTCTTGGAACCTGTTTCTGCCTAAAAATACCTATACATACCCTTCCATTTTTCACTAAAATTCGTATGACTGCTAATTATGCTTGCCATCATGTTATCCTTAGCTGCCTTCTTTGCTAGATTCAATTTTCTAGTAAGTTCCTTCAATTTATCCTTACTTCCACAGCCATTTCTAACTCTATTTCTTTCCAGTCTGTACCTCCTTCTTAGTCTCTTTATTTCTCTATTATAATAAGGTGGGTCTTTATCACTCCTTACCACCCTTAATGGTACAAACCTGTTTTCGCACTCCTCAACAATTTCTTTAATCCCATCCTGGTTCCTAAGTCCTCTGGCGGTTATAGGCCTGTTGCTGATTATCGAGGACTGAACCGTAAGATCGTTCTACAGTCTGTTCCCTTGCCTGATTTACATACCTGTTTTTCTTGGTTCCACGGTGCTAATTTTTTCAACTTTTCACTTAAATCAAGGATATAACCAAATACCTCTTGATGAAGATTCCATTTCTCTTACTGCATTTGCTACTGATTGGAACCGGCAATGCGGTGTTTAGTGGTGTAAAATTTAATTTCGTGGTCAACTATTTAGATGACCTGATTGGATATTCAATTAATTTTGAGGATCATCTCAAGCATATCAAAGAGGTTGCTGAAAGATTAAAGAAAGTTGGGCTAACTGTAATACTCTCAAGAACTAATATTGCTAAAACCCAAATTTCCTTCCTTGGGTATATTGTATCGGCACAGGGCATTTCTGTAGATCAGGCCCTCACCCAGGCCATCCACAATTTTGAACCACCCAGAAATGTGAAGGGCGTTGCTAGGTTCATCGGGATAACCATTTTGTTTCTAGAAATTTGTGCCTAATTATGCTGAAATCGCTGCTTCGTTGAACATTTTACGGCCGAAAGACGTCAAGTTTGTGTGGGATCAACCTCAACAAGTTGCTTTCTATTATCAAGAATAATTAGCAATTATTGTAGACTGAAAGTACAAAAGCAACTTTATAGTTACATGAATAACACATAACCTCACCATCATAATTCATCAAGATAACCTTTGATGTTTACTCAATCTTAGATTACAACGGTTGAGACGATTAGCACAGTTCAACCCAAATACAGTACATTCCCAACATCAACACACGCATCATTCAAAATTCTATACTCCACACCACATGTTCATTAACTCCCCAAGTAATAACTTTAGCGATATTTCAAATTAAAGACGGTAATATTTAATCGAAATGATAACCGGTGAATTACCCCCAAGATTTCAAATTTAGAATTAATCTATACCAAACACACAATTATGCAGAAATTCACGCAGGCTTCACTTGAGAGAGATGAACTCTCCTTATCCTTTTGGCAATAGGATCACTTACCAGCATAGATACTGGACTCAAAAACAGCAAGATTGTACAAAGATCTTTGAACTTAAAAGCTAACTTAGAAGAAAGTTTATTGATCGCCTTGCTTATAGGATAACATTTAACAAAGACTTGATCTTCAACCGTCACCTTGGTGGGTTTTCGTCCTTTGTCATAGTTTTTCCGAACCTTCTCCTATGACACTGCTAATTTTTCCTTGGCTTCATCCCACACCTTACGGACATTACAAGGAGTAGATAGATCCGGTAACAGATCTTCAATGTGAAGGAGGTTTGACAGAGGTGAAAACGGAATAAAACAAAACATCAATTCCATAGGAATTTTACCATGGATTCGTGAGACGATGAATTGAAAGCATTGGAGAGCCAATGTAGACAAGTATCCCACTTGGACTGGTTAGAGTGATGGTATGCAATTAGTGCAGCCTTCAAATTCCTGTTTATCCTTTCCGAATACGACGGTTTCGGTAATAGGGAGTAGTAGTGACATGTGAAATGCACAAGTCAAATAAATATTTCTTAAATGTGTGGCTGGTAAATCCACTAACATTATCTGAAACTAAGAACTTAGGTGTGCCAAAGGAAGTAAAAATGGAATTTAAACAGTTAATAGTTGTTTGTGAATTTGTAGATCTGGTTGGAAAGATCCAAGGAAACCGAATAAAAGCATCAATACACACTAATGCATGAGTATTCCCACTAGAAGAACGTGGTAAGGGTCCGATATGGTCGACAAACAATCGCTCCATGGGTCCAGATGCTTGGGAAGAAGACAGCAATCCCATTCGGTTGTTTAGATTAGGTTTACAAACTGCACAAATTCTACACGATTGAACCATAGATCTTATGTCACTATCCATCTTCTCCCATATGAAAAACTGCCGGATTTTTGCCTCGTTTTAAATACATCCAAATACCCACCAGGAGGACTATCATGATAATACTGGAAGATGGTACGAACATTAACCTTCGGAGTAACAATCTTTAACCTTTTATTATGACGGGACTGACAACATAGAACACCTTTCTCACAAGAATATGGCTTAAGGTTTTCCCCGGACATGATTTTCTCTAAAATTACTTTCAGTTCATGGTCATCCTTTTGATATTGGGCAATGTCTTGGTACAGCATAGGAAGATTAGATAAGATAGGATTTACCTTTACCAGACTACAATGAGGAACAACTTCTCCAAAATTTTCAGGGGGTCTCTTTCACCATCAAACATACGACTAAGCCCATCCGCAATTACGTTATCAGTAACACGAATGTGGTGAGCATTGAAATTGAAGGCAGAAATCCTTAATGCCCATCTAGTCAACCTGCCAGTTCGCTTAGACCTTCTTCGCACCCAAGAACGTCATTGTTGGTCTCCAAGTCGAAATTTACATGTTCTACATACATACGGAATTTTTCTAATGAGAAGAGTACTGCCAAACACTCATGTTCTTAAAAAAATACCTCCTTTCCAGGGGAAAAGTGCCTGGATGCATAGGTAATGAGCCTTCGTCGCATTTCCGAATCTTGCAATAGGACTCCAGCGATAGCCTTGCCAGAGGCATCAGTTTGGATGATAAATTTCATGTTAAAGTCAGGAATAGCAAGCACCGGTGCATTGCTACATTCAGCGTTGGTCTCGTGTTAATCGGTCCAAGCATTAAAAAGTTCATGAAAATAGCCAAGAAACTTCTGTAGGGGAAGTAAGCTGCAAGCGGCGGTGACGTCACTTGACCTTGCTTGACTTGGGTTCTCACTCGTGGAGTGCAGTAGGTACGAGAACATTCTCTCACACAGCTGTTCAGGTATCGGAACTGAATTGTATGATAGAAAATAAAATTTCAAATTTATATGTGCCAGGGCCCATGCCTTCCAGGTACAGTATTTATTTATTTGGTTATAAAGATTGGTGCACTGGCTCATTTAATTGTTTTTCGTCTGCCATCTTTCCCTTCCCCTCACTTTTTCCCTGGGGTTTATATAATTTTCTTACCTGGTGTGTTACGAGGCGAGGTAACCCTGCCTTCTCTAGCTTGGAGTCCCGAACCCGCTTTAACAGAGTAATGATTGGTCTAGATTATTACTATTGAGTCCCGATTATCAGTAAGTCGGTTTCTCTTCAAGCTTGGTGCAACGTAAATTTTGAAACTGTTTTCATTGACGTGCTACTGGTATAATAATTAACGGTTACAGAACTGTGGTAAGGTAACTAGTTGGAGATGTGTGGTTACGAATCGACAGTGATACATCATACACTAAATGGAGGACAAACTACTGGTAACCAACTGGATCTCGCCCATATTATGTCAAACGTGTCTGCTACTTCTTCTATGCGTCAAGTAAGTGTATCAAATTAAGTTAAATGTTCTAAAGAAGATTTTCCATGTGACATCCTTCTGTTTAAAAAACTGTCCCCTGGTGAGCTGTTGGCCTCACCCGTGTTGAGCCTTTGTAGGGGGAGGCTATGGCATATATATTACGTATCTTGGAGTATGTGTAACTTGAAATTATCAAAACGCCGTTCAACATCCAAATGCATTGTAGACGATTCGTGAGAGGCTAGCTTCCTATTAGAAGTACGGTTGACGAGCGCTGGACCATGTGTCCCATCTGAACTACACTCTCCTGCTATCTGGAAGCGTACAGTGAACTACTGAGTCACCAGCGGAATTATCGTTCGAGTACGACAATATTTTTATGTTGTTTTGTTTTTGGTAGTTGTTTGAGACTTGTGGAAGAAGGCTGTTGGCGGATTTTATTTAAGAACTCAATCAATAAGGAGAAACGAGAGTCAAGATGATGAACATTTTCGACCCCGCTTAAGTTTGTCGCCAACCGGCTACAAATTCTACTTGGATTGTGGTTTGCTTTGGATTTCTTGTTAACCTTGGAAAATTGTAAGTACAGTTCACTATCTCTACATGACTTTTCCTACGGGGATATGTTCAACATGCCAACGATACTTCAATTCAACCTAATAATGTAAAAGATTTACATTGGGAAAATGTTTTAATTTACTGTTATCAAGAGGAAAACTTTTGAGGTCACTCGGTAGCCGTTTACCTGACGTTAATTGGTTGTTTCATTTTAAACGGGACTCGGATTTCTTATGTACATTGCTCATTTTTAGTTTCTAAACCTTCCTTATAACACCAAGTTAAGTGTTATTTTATGGATCACTGGTGAAAATCAGTAAGTTAGAGTTATTTCGACGATGACTATATAATAAGAATTTGGAAGCCAACTTTCTTTTATCGTGTCACGTGACCCGTTTCCACGGGTGACAGTTGTAAACAAATGCGAGTTCCTTGTTGTTCACGGAAAACAGATGATTGCTGGTGATTGTATAATGTTGGCTCGGTATGACGAGACGTATTGTGCTCTGATTTAAGTTGATCTCGACTGTATTCTACCTCCTAAATTGAAATACGTCCTCCCTTTTCTTAAGAGTCAATTTTATTGAGTTTTTCTTCTAATTAAACCTAAAACCGTTGGTAATATTAATTTACGGTCCCGTTATTTCAGTGAATTCGTACTAGAAGTCTCGGAGAAACAAGTCTCAACTTACTGTTGGTTAATTCACTGCGACTCAACTAATTTTATGACTGAGAATTCTTGCTGTTTTCAAAACACCGAATAAGTTGTGATCCAAAACACTGTATTCTATATTTTCAAAGGGTCGACCCAGCTTATATTATCATTTCTTTTTTTAAGTAATAATCTTTTTCCTGTATTTGTTTAATCATCGTATAGTAAGTCCAAAATATTATTGTTGTTCACTTAAATTGATATCTTGATTCATTAAAATTATTTTAAATTTTAATCGATCTTTTCCTTTAGAGTCGGTACATTCTCCTATTTTGATTCACATAGCTTCTACGCCCAGTTGTTTGTTTTTCACGCTCCTTCTTTGGACCTATGGGTAAGTAACTCGTCTCTGTTGTTTACTTGAATGGTCCAGTGTTGTCCACCTGCTATCGTTTGGGAAAGTTTTGGAGACACCAAAGTAGAGTTGGGCCTTATACTGTGGTGTTGTCATATCCCTGTCATATTTAACTCTCTCTACACTATAATATCGTTTCATTTCATCTGTCATTCATTAATCATTGCCCCAGAGGAGTGCGACAAGTTTCGGCACCCGGCACAATTCGTATCCTCGCCGCTAGATGATACTTCATTCATTCCATTCCTGGCCCGGTCGAATGGCTGGAAAAGGCTGTAGATATTCATTTTCACTTTTAAAAACTAGTTAAAAAATTTTGGTAACAGAATCATACCTGAAGGTGGACTGAATTAAAATTGAATTACATCATTAATTCCTTCTTTCTTTCTTTCTTTCTTTCTTGAAATAACATCATCAGATTCTATCAAATTCTCCCATAGCGCAACAGTTCCGAAAGACCATGGCCTACCAAGCGACCGCTGCTCAGTCCGAAGGCCTGTATACTACGAGGTGTCATGTGGTCAGCATGACGGATCCTCTTGGACTCTATCAAATTACACTCAAGATATTTAGAAATCTATAAACATTCATAGACTCAGATTTGGAAATTATCTTAATGAAGTCATCAGTTGTTTCCGCTCTCCAGTCGATAAAATTACGAAGCCAAAACACTCGAAGACATTCAATACTAGAGTGGAGAGAAGTGATGACTTCATTAAGATAATATCTTAATCTGAAATCTATGAATGTGTATATATTTCTGTATATTTAGGTAGAATCTGACGATGTTCTAGCGAGAACGAAACATGTCATTCCATTTCAATTAAGTTGGTTCTCTTTCAGGTACAATTCTTTTACCATAATTTTTTCAAGTAATTTTAAAAGTATTTATTCAAAATGTAGTTTCGGCAGAGTGGGAACTTAGCATTTACAAGAAAAATCTTCCTTATTACTCTTTACTTGTTTTACATATTGGAAGAAAAACATTTGAGTTTGTAAAGATTTACGTCTCCACGTGTTGTATCTCCTTGATACAAAGAACAATATTCTGTAACTTTTCACTGCATTGCATCCTCGATAATCCAAACACTTTGTGCGGTGTCCTTTAACATTCTGTCTGCCAGGCTCCCGCACAGTCTTCCATCTGCAACTACCTCACCTTCTATGGCCTAGTCTAATATCCTCCTCCATTCGCCTCATAGGAACCCACCATCGAGTTCACTCCTAAACTTAACCGTTATATCCTCACTTGGACCACCTGTTCGTACCAGCGAACTACTATCTGCGTCTCACGAGAAGTTATGGCAGCTTGTAGGTCCTGGGCTCGATATAGTGCTAAATTTGACTTCACAAATATCAGGTTGGATGGATATCTTCTGGATGAGGACATTCGATAGATCAAACAGGGGAATCGAAATTCTATCCTCACTACTTTTAACTGGAACAATGGCTAAGCTCAAGAGCATACGGACCAATGGTTCTGTTCGTTAAATAAAGTGGGCACTTTATCTAAATATATTGAAAGTAGGGTTCTATAATCAAAGGCATACGCTAATCTGCTAAAACATAAGAATGGATTATTCCCAATTAAAAAACAAAATTTTAATTACTGAGAGAGTCACATTAAAATATGTACACACACGATATATGTCATATTGCCTGCGTGACAATTTTTGAACACTGAACTTTATCATATGGGTGATGCCGTTAAATGTTTGTATCAGTCTTGCTCACTTCTGAATCTCATTCTGGCATTCCCAAATCACTCATTTACATTGCGCATATATTATTAATTAGTAGGTATGTGTTCCTCTATATTAATGTTGATACCCGTGGGTATCCACTATATTATTACATAACAACACAAAAATTATATGAAAAAGATTTCATTCTCCTGAGGAAACAATAAATTTGCACATATCGTTGTGTTACGACGTTTATGAAAGTACAGTCCCGTGTATTTATCCAATCATGAAAACCATGTCGTGGCGTTTCGCTGATAAAGCCTACATTATCACATTAATTACTCCTCACACTATCGAATATACGCATTTCTCCGGGGTAATAACTTATTCTAATATTTACAAAGAGGACACACGACGTTGGTTAACCTGTAACTCCCCAGAAGTCAGCACACACTTATATAATACATAAAATAATAGCACATATGGCAATGAAGCATTAACGTGTAAATACATAAATAAAATATAATCCACACACTTTAATGATTTCGGAAAAGAACTGTGACCCCTTTCAAGTCTCCTGGTGTCGATCCAAGGACGTCGATACAATCGGATATCGAGGTGCTACCTGAAAATCCCTAGTACGGTATTATTTAAATTATATACATTGGAGGATTATGCCACCTATCGGATCATGAAAACTTGGTGACAACAAGTTATTGGCACGTGAACATTCAGTACAGTGTGAAATGGGGAAAACATATTATGTGGTTTCTGCGAGCGGTTGACAGACTGTAACGGGACCGGAAAATAGGGCCTGGCGCTCATCCCTCTTGTCATTCATTCTGAAGGCCATAAACATCTCTCTTCGAGAACAACATGGGCTTCCGGCAACTGAGTAAACACTTACACTTTCACCCAGATACAAACACGTAATTCTTAATTAAATTATCTCGTATTCTCCCTCATATGACCACTCATGGATACTTTCAAACATCATTTCATCTCAATGCCTCAACCATATTCAGTATTGGTTCCCCTCATTTTTATTATTGTTCCGGGGTTATCTGTGGAACGCAGAGGTGAAAGAAGGTGCTGGTGGGAATGTGTCTATCTACGATATCAAAGATTAATATAAAACTTTAAAATAAATGTTATATTTCTTTTCAGACCTCAAAGTTAATAAAATTATACAATAGGTGAAGGGGCAAGTTATCAGGTATAATAACAATTTTGTTACAAGAATAGAAAAACCTAAAATAGGGTTTTTAACAGTTTTGAGCTTCAAATTTACACCACGACGCAAGTGCTGCGTTTAGTTAGATAAGGAGGGATATCTCCCAATACACCATTTTCACGAACACTTGGCTCCGACAGTAACAATTTATGGCCTTCCAAAGGCACCACTCATAATTACTCAAATCTCAGAAAGGAGCTTACATGCTCTACAAATTCAACCAAGGAGGCTGCGCTCCCAAACTCTTATAGCCTACTCAAGGCAACTTTACAAAAACTTTACTCTAGCCTCTCTAGACACAACCTACAGTTTACAATCTAGTTAATAAATGGGCATCTAGTACCCATACTACTGGTCCTTGGCGAAAAGAAGAAGAGGTTAAATTACCGGCCCCAACTCAAAAATGTATGGAGGCGTACACTTGCGTTCCTTGAAAACTAAGTTTTAAAACCCTACTTGGGCTAGTGGCTCAATGATGCAGAGCCAAATCCCAAACTACCGAGGGGACTCGAAGGACAAGTTAATTTATGATTTGCATGAGAAAACAGTTACAAATCGTAGTCACCTCCAGATAAATTGAAGGGAACTCGAGAGGGTAACGTACTCTCTACCTCCGAAATTACAGTTTAAGTCTTTATGAAATTTTACATTATCAAGATAAAGTTTACATTTTTAGAAAACAGATAGTTACACAGTTAAAAATTAGAACCTTCCCCTCGGGTAAGTTTGCGAAGATAGCTACTGAGATAGACAACTGGTGGCCATTACCTGGGCTGATTTCTGCCTGCCGGAGAATGAGGCACCCCGCCTCCTGTCTTAACATACACACTCAGAAATTTGACGATCAATAAGACAAGGTAACTAGAAAAAGCCACAGATTTTATACCCGAGAGGAGGGTTCGAGAAGGCTCTGGACTAAATCCGCACACACCCTCTCATTTTATTGGCAGATAAAATAGGTACAAGAAACGTGTGAGAGGATGGAAAATAAATACAGAAAATTTCTGATCGGCCAGACTCCAAAGTTGGCGGGATGAGAAGGAAGTGTTGAAAACCTTAAAGTATTGAAATAAATGAAGGTCAAATTAGTTGAGATCACCTCTAAACACAAAACTTACTTAACTATTTAATTATTCCACCTTGCACCAGAGTGCATGACCTCAGTTTTTTGCAGAGATATCTATGGAAAAAAGTTCAAAGTTCAAACTTCTTGATGTACACTAAAACCAAAACAAATAAATCCGGCCAATTTAGGAAACTTTGAAATAACATATTACTTAGTTATTCAGTAGTGACATCTTCTGAACAATATCCCAACTTTATGCATTAGCACTTTCAAGTTTTGTTCGATAGATAGATAGTGTTCCTTAAGGCGCTTCTTTTAAGTGTGCGTGACTGAGGTGTACCTCCCGGTACAATTATTATTATTATTATTATTATTATTATTATTATTATTATTATTATTATTATTATTATTATTATTATTATTATTATTACGGGGCTACCCGTGGACCAAAAAGAGGTTAAAGAAGGTGCCGGGGTGAATGGATCTATCTACAATATCAAAATTAATTTAAAACTTTAATTTAACGTTATATTTTTAGAACTTCAAACGTAACAATGAAACATCAGGTACAATGACAATACTGAAACAAGTCAAGGAAAATACAAGATTAGTGAACTTTACAGATCCTGGGCTTCAAGCCCCTCGCTTTACAATTCCTGAGCTCCCAGCTCAAATTTACAAAAGAGCACAAATTTATTCAATGGCAGACCCTAATTCACAGAACACTCGCTCCCAAAATACAATGTCTAGCTTTCCAGAGGCACTCGTTAATCTTACAAAAACTTTGAGAAAGAGCAAACAGGCTCTCAGTTCCTTACTGCCCCCCAAGCCACCATTTACAAATTGATCTTACTTTTACTGGGGTATTTAATACCCAACCTACTGGGCCTTCATGGAAAAAGAACAGGTTAGATGACTGGCCCAAACACAAAATGAATGCAGGCGTACACTGCGCTCCAAGATAATGAACACTTAAAATCCTAAGGGGCTCTAGGCCGATGAAACCGGGGCTATTCCCAAACAACTGAGGTGAGTCGTATAGAAATTACTTTAACACATTAAAGAAGGAAAAACATTTACAAAACCTAGTCACCCCAAACCCAGATGAAGGGGAGCTCGAGAGGGTAATTCACTCTCTATCCCCGGTTTACAGTTCAAGCTTTATGAACTTTTTACATTAGCCGGAAGAAGTTACATTTTAGAAAAGTAGGTTACATAACTAAATATTCGAACCTTTCCCCTCGGATTAAGCTGCGGAGGTAGCTACAACAAGAAAGATGTCATTTATGTGGCCATTACCTCATAGATGTTCTGCTGCCGACGAAAGAGGCCGCCCGCCTCCTGCTTAAGCACACTCTCTCTGAAAGACGACGATCAGTTGGCCAAGAAACCGCACTTTATAAACCCCCAGGGAAGGTTCGAGGTCATTCAAGACTAAACCAGCCACACCCTCTCAATGTAATTGGTTAATCTCATAAGTTACTCTCAGAATTGAACAGGAAGCCTGTGATGTTGAAAATTAATTACAGAAATTTTTGATTGGCCAGATTCTAAACTTGCGGAAAGACAAAAGTATGGTTGCCAACCCAAAAATAAATGAACATAGATCAGTTATGGAAAACCTAGGAATACCAAACTTCTTTAAGTTATAAGTAGTTACACCTTGCACCAGGGTGCGTGATCATAGTTTTTTAGTGTCATCTGTAGAAAACTGTCCAAACTTTTTGATGAATTGCAAACAAAACAAGGAGAAATTCACTCATTTTAGGAAACTGGGCAGTAACAAAATCACTTAATTTTTTAGTAGTGATATCTTCCGATTAAAGATCCAACTTGTTGTGTTATTAGTTTCCCTGTTTGACCAATAGAGGAATTCATTTAGGCGCTGATTTTGAATACGCGGCGTTGACACGTTAAGTCTTGTTACATTTGACACTGAACTTGGCCTTCTTTAGAGCCCAAATTTCCCTCATTCTTTGTGAGTGGGCCTGCTTACGCTCCTCTGTCCAAGGGGCACCGTGTCTTCTCTGCGGTTGCTCGTCTAGGTTTAGCCCGTTCGTCAATATTTTCTTGCGGAAGAGATCTCTGTTAAGGGCGTCTTCAGCTGAGATATGTAGCATTTGCAGGTCTTCTTTGGTATTTCTAAACCAGGGAATTGTGGTTTTGGGGTTTGAATAAAAAAAGTGAAAGATTTCTTTAGTCAACTTTCTTCCGTCCATTCTTTTCAGATGACCGTAAAATAGTGCCCGTCTTTTTCTGATTGTGTCGCTAATTTTCTCTATTTTGCTGTAGACTTCCTTGTTGGATCTCTTTTGATGTATTCCATTTCTGTACTTTGATCCCAAGATTCCTCTCACAATTTTGCGTTCTCTTTTCTCCAGTTCTTCAAGGAGTCCTTTGTTGGCATTTAGAGACATGGTTTCGGCTGCATATAGAACTACTGGCTTCAGAACTGTTTCATAGTGACGTATCTTGGTGTTTTGGGAAAGGCATTTTTTGTTGTAGATTGTGCGGGATGTTTGGTAGGCTGTTTCCAGTTTGCGTACTCGCTCCTGAAGTGCTTCCTTGTCCAGTCCATTTTCGTGATGATCTCACCCAGATATTTGAATTTGTCTACTCTGGTGATGTCCCCGTATTTTGTATGGAGTTTTGGTGGAGCCTCTTTGATGTTAGTCATTACTTCTGTTTTCTCAAACGATATCTGCAAACCAGTTTGTTCGGCAATTTCCTTTAAAATTTCAACTTGAGCTCTAGCGGTTTCTATGTCGTTTGAGAGAACAGCAATATCATCGGCAAATACTAAGCAGTCTATTGCGATCCCCTTGGATTTGGTTCCTATTCTTAATGGACTGTAGTTGGTTTCCTGTAATCTCACCCGCCAGGTTCTGATGATCTTTTCAAGAACACAGTTGAAGAGTATCGAGGATAGCCCATCACCTTGTCGGACTCCTGTTTTGATGTCAAAGGAATGCGAGAGACATCCGTGGAACTTCACTTTGGATTTTGTTATCGGTCAGGGTGGTTCTAATTAATGCCAGCAGTTTCAAATCAACTCCAAATTCATTTAAGATGTTTAGCAGGACTTCCCGGTCAATGGAATCGTACGCTTTCTTAAAGTCCACAAAGACAGACACATACTGCTTGGACCTTACTGTACAATATCTGATGATCATTTTGAGATTTTGGATCTATTCGGGTGTTGAGCGACCTTTTCTGAACCCTCCTTGGTATTCGCCTATTTGATGTTCGACTTGTGCTTCCAAACGCTCGAGAATGGCAAATCATGGGTAGCAAAGATATTCCTCTGTAGTTGTTGCTGTTCTTCAGGCTGCCTTGTTTGTGTAATGGATGAATGAAAGCTATTTTTCCAATCTTCGGGTAGGGTATCCTTGTTCCAAATTTCTCCCATTTGCTTTTGCAAGATATCAAGTGATTCCTCTGGGGCATATTTCCATAGTTCTGCTACTACTGAGTCTTCCCCCGGTGCTTTGTTATTTTTGAGACGGGTAATGTGGCGCTTGATTTAATTTCTCTCGGGTGGTCTGGAATCAGGGTACCTGAGTAAGGGTCCCTTGGTCTCAATGGGACTTTGCGGTTTAGAGCAATTAAGTAAATTCTTGAAGTAGTCTGCCAGAATGCTGCAATTTTCTTCATTTGACGTCGCCAGTGTGCCGTCCTTTCGCTCAAAGCATAGAGATGGTGGTTTATAGCTAGTGAGTTTGCGTTTCAAGGCTCTGTAGTACTCTCTGCTTTCATATTTCCTAAAGTTTTGTTCTATCTTTTCAATGAGAGATTTTTCTTATTTACGTTTCTAAGTTCTGAACACCCTAGCTGATTGGGCACGTTGGGTTTTGTAGGTTTCCCAATCATTTTCTGATTTCGTAGAGTAGTATTGTTTCCACGCATTGAGTCTTTCTTGGAGGACTGATTCGCAAGTACTATTCCACCAGGCATGCTTTTTGCTTCTCTTGATTTCTGCAACGTCTTTGGCGGCCTCAACAAGGAGACTTTTGGCGTTGTTAAAGTCAGTGTCATTTGGTCTAGCCTTTATCATTCTCGAAGCGTGTGATCTGTTTGGTTGTCTTCCTTGTGTTTGCGGGAATTGGTTTGAATTTTATAAGAGACATATAATGATCTGAGGCCACATTGATGCATTTCTTTACCTTGACATTCATAATCTCAGGGCTGTTTCTCCTGGAGATTGCAACATGATCAATTTGGAACTCTCCGAGAGCTTGGACGGGAGAACGCCAAGTCATTTGCTTTCTGGGTAGATGGCGAAAGTGGGTATACATGACCTGCAGGTTGTGATTTTCACAAATGGACACCAGTCTTTTGCCGTTGGGATTGGTTCTTTTGTGAGCAGGGTAATTTCCTATAACTTTCTTGTACTTCTGTTCACGACCTAGTTGAGCATTGAAGTCACCCAAAAGAAGCTTGACATGGTGTTCGGGAATTTTGTTTAATTTTTCATCCAGTAGGTCCCAGAAATTATCAACTTCGTCTCGATCAGACTTGTTCTTATCGTTTGTAGGAGCATGTGTGTTAACTAGGGCGTAGGTTTTGTTCGCGCATTTAATTGTGAGTATAGACAATCTGTCATTCACAGGTTCGAAATTTGTAACCGGTTTAAGGATCTTGGTTCTAACAGCAAACGCGGTTCCAAGCATCACAGCTCCATTGACGATTCCTCTTTGCGCTTTGCTCTTGAAAAATCGGTAGGCTTCGGATTCTAAAATCTCTTCATCTGGGTACCTTGTTTCCTGTAGGGCCATTATGGATATCTGATTTTCGTGAAGAGCTTTGGTGAGGGTTTTCAGCTTGCCAGTTTGTGTAAATGAATTTATGTTGAAAGTTGCTAGAAAGGTTTTAGATTTTGGCCTGAGTTTTTGACACCTTCGGGGTACACCGAGACGCTCCGACTCGTCTCTTGCATGATGTCGAGTCTCCCCCAGAATCCGAACGAGACTCGTGCGCCGTGGCGTTCACGACGAGGTATTTATCCGAAGATTTACCCCCTGGGGTATGTTTCTTGAAATGTTGTGCCATCATGCTTTTTGACTTGACTTTGCTTTGGACGGGTACCCATCCTTTTACAACTAGGGTTGTTAGCCCTAGAGGTTGCCTTAAGATGTTTTCTGGTTTCTGGTCATATACCAGCCTTCGCCGTAACCCTGGCAAGGGACCAGTTTTTTTTTCACTGTGGTATTTTATTTTCCTACTACCCTCTGACTCTGCTGGCGGCAGAGCCAGCGAGTTTCCCCAATTCCAATGGGACGCACCCGATGGAGTAACCGCTAAATCCCCACACGGGATTATTATTATTATTATTATTATTATTATTCTCAAATCTGTCGCCTTGAACATTTTCACATACGTGTACGTCGTATCCACACATTGAATCGATCCTAATCGACAGGGATTTAACTTATCACTCACTCGCGTAACTATCTAAGATCATGGTTCACACCTCGAGTCAAATTTCTTTTTTACCAATTGTCAGCATCCTTAAGACTAAAAGTTGTGAAGCATCTGAATAATCTATATTTGAAAAATTGAGAAGAACCTTATCAGCTGATTGAAGTCCGCTGAATTACCTAAAAAAACTCTTACGAATGATTCGCTCAAACATAACAAACAGTAGGGCCTTATATCCTACTTCATGCGAAATCCACGGAATAACTTTGTGATTAACCAATAATCACAGAAGACAAAAAATAAAATTAATAAACAACTTTAACCCATTGAAATACGCGTACTCCGTCACCTACACGTTATAATGAACATCAAAATGCATCCCTTTAGATTCTATTTACAAAGTTATGTTTTACATATTAATGAGACACGGCTGATATTTATGCTAAGAATATCATGGGATGGGATTTCCTTCGGGGTTGAATCCATGATGTCTTGATCTGCTACCTCCTACTGCTGGAAGTTCTGCATGGTCCTCACACAGGAATTTCGCTGGCATACAGGCGCGTTCTTGTAGTGTTGAATCCTGGGTTCGACGAGCACTCACATACATGTGAGCAAATTGGGAATCGGTTATTTGAAGCACTGTTTATATATCTTCGAATAACATGATATTGATAGATCCACTCGTAGACAGGAATCGACTACCCAAGTAGCGATTACTGTCCCTGCAGAATGCTACTTAATTCCCGTTCGTTATAGAGAAAAATATTTATTGGTTTTATTTGTTCTTACGTGAGCGTCACTGTTCATTAATGGAGCACTTCCTGGCTAATCTGACAACGTTTACTTGTTAGGCTGATTGCCTCCTACAACTGCACATAAGTTACCTTAATCACAGTACAATAACTACTGGTTCTCTCACTACGTCGCGGCGATTTTTGTTATGTTACCCGTTCTTTCTAAACATATTCAGTTTAGCCTGCGATAATACTGCTTGTCTGCATTCCCTTAATGTATGCTGGGATTAGTATTTCATATATCCACACATCACAACTATCACTTCAAACAAGGAAAATGCAACTGCACTGTGAATGCGTATCGGACTGACGTGGAGTAGACGTCTGTCTACATCCATCACCGCACATCTGCCTAACGTGCGTCATTAATAATGCCCTCGTTAAGTAATTCATCTTCTTACATTATCAAATATTGTAAATTATGCTGAGTTCATTGACTTTTTACTTGTACATTTCTTAGGCGCATGCGCAGTAGCCATGCACGCGAATTCTCGTCACACGACCATCCGCCTGTGCCTTCTTCTCAAGTGACATACCGTACTCGTAGCTTGAAGATAATAGATACCTGGCCTTTAACGCTAAGCTGCCTACCTACTGCATGCCCAACAAGCATTCAGTGAATACCAGGCAAGTGTTTGGGTCACGTAACTGTCAGCTGGTATTTGGGAGATAGTGAACAGCCCTGAACGTGGTTTTACGTGGTACACCAGGTAAATAATGGGTTGTACCTTAATTAATGCCACGGTCGCTTTCTTCCCACCCCTAGCCCTTTCCTATCCCGTGGTTTCCATATGACATGTCTGTGCTGGTGTAGCGTAAATTCAAAAAATTATAAAATGTGTATGATAGATGCACACCCTGAACAACAAAACTTAACAATTACAGCCTTGTCTAACATCTGTAAGTACAGTGAAGCAAATCATTCTACCATCAGTACACACTGTTATTGACTGTAATAAACTACCACTGAGACCGGGTTTTCATCTAGTTTGCTATCGACTAGTGGTTATAATCACGAAATAAATTGCAATAAGAATGAATGGCCTTAGAGAATGAAGAATACCTTCAGGTTGAAGGTGTGAGCTAAGGGCAAATCCGTGTGTTACACTACGCTCGACTCATCCCTCTACTTTCCAACGAGAAGGCTAGGAACAGCAAATGAAGAAAACTGAACAAAAAAGTCGATAATAAAATCGAAGTTGGAAATGGAGTCCACTAAATGAACTACGCCAGACGTTCCTGCCAGAAGCTTGCATCACCATTCAATGCAGCGAGAACTTTAAAGCATTTCTAATTATAAATACCAGAAGGTACTTTATTCATCTGAACGTGAAGCTCTTAGTTATGCTGCATTTACGGATCTCTGCCTTTCATCTCCGGTGGGTGTAAAGGTAACGTTAATTTGGTTGAGTGAGTGCACGCTATGAAACAAGACGCAGACGAAATTAGATCACACCTGGCCGGTGTGTGGCGTGCCCAAACGTCTCTAATCGCATCTGACAGACCTCACGAGATAAACACATTTCATGACTGCCAAATGGTCTTCGTAGTTGACGAACACTTCAGCTGAATGTGTCCAGCAAAAAGACCACCTAAGATTGTTTACAGAGTCTATAAAGTCATCGCCAAATGCCAGTAATGGATTCTTCACATAGTGAGAAGAAAATGAAAACACTTCTATTTTCCTTTTGCGAAAATACAATGATCATAAATATGTCTCGCGGTCATGGCCATTATTCAGCGGCTGCTTATTCCAGATGGCAACAAGCCGTAAGACATAGCCAGTATGGTTGTTAGTTAAAATTGTCTGACCATCTATTAATAACTTACATCACAGCCTACACGGTTCTTAAATAACATCGTCTGACCATCATTCCATACCTTACAGCACAGCCTCCAGTGTTCTTAGGTAACATCATCTGACCATCCACCCATACCATACATCACAACCGGCACGGTAGTTAGCTAACATCGTCCGACCATATATCCATAACTTGCATCACAGCCTCCACGGTTCTCAGATAAAATCGTCTGACCATCCATCCATACCATACTTCACAGCCTGCACGGTTGCTAAGTAATATTGTCTGACCATCATCCATACTTTAGACCTAGATAACAGCCTGCACGGTTGTTAGTTAGCATTGTCTGACAATAATCCATACATTACATCACAGCTTGCACAGTTGTTAGGTGACTTTCTCTGACCATTCATCCATACCTTACAGCAGAGCTTGCACGGTTGACAGACAACATCGACTGACCATTCATCCATACTTTATATCACAGCCTGCACGATTGTTAGGTAACGTTGCCTGGCCAACCATCCATACCTTACATCACAGCTTGCACAGTTGTTACGTAATATTGTCTGACCATCTATATATATAAAATAAGAGTTTTGTCTGTACATTACTCAGAATTTGAAAAGAATGGTATTTCTGTATCGGTCATGTCCACTGTAACAAGGAAATGCACTTTTTACTTTTCCGTAATTTCTGTTTGCCTGTCTCTCTGTATGTATGTATGTATGTATGTATGTATGTATGTATGTATGTATGTATGTATGTATGTACACGCATCACTAGAAAACGGCTGGAGAGAATTTAATGAAAATCGGTATACAAAGTCGGGGACTAAGTCACTACAATCTAGGTTATAAATAATTTTATTCACACTGAGTGAAATGGTAGTTTAGGGGAAGGCCTAAAACTTAATTCATAAATATTTAAATCATTAGTGGTCCTATCTGATTGAAAATTGGTATGCGAAGTCGGAGAATGAGCCACTACAATCTAGGCTATAAATAATTCAATTCACCTTGAGTGGACTGGTAGTTTAATGGAAGGCTTAAAATGTAATTCTCAAATATTTATATTATTAGTGGTCGTATCGATAAATACTACATAACCAAGGTTATATTGAATTAAATTTACGACCATTTATGTCTTATACATTTTTACCGTACCGGCCATGATCACACAGATATTCATGAATTTGTGTTTTTTTGCTAAGTTGATATCAACGCCGAACCGCGAGAAAATGGGTTACCGGTAACAGAATTTGATAAAAATCAGTATATAGAGTCGGGGAATAAAAAACTACAGTCTAAACTATTAACACATTTATCCACCCTGGATGAAATTGTAGTTTAGGAGAAGGTGCCTAAAATGCAATTTTTAAATACCTATGTTATTGGTCCTATCGAAATATACTACATAACAAAAGTTATAGAGGATACAATTTCCGGTCATTTGTGTTTTATTCAGTTTTACCGTACCGACTACGGTAAGAGAGGTATTTCAGAGTCGCAAAAATACTAAATGTGAATGCCTACAATGTGGAAAGCACATAACATTAATCAACAATAACATTACATTGGCCATTGTTTGTTGTGATGTTGTTTGTATCTTAAGTTGCCTCTCAACTCCGATAGATGGGATTACTGCTGCGTACCGAGTATAATAGCCTGATTGAATATTGGCGGGAAATAGCTGGGGAGTTAGAAAACGTTCTTCATTGGCATGCTATTCCTCTGGTTCATGCATTCTCTGATATTTCTGGTCCGTAACACACTGGTTCATCATAGTATTCCAGCTATTCGATCCCTACTTTGACGCGCTGTTTCGAATGAGCAGTGGGCATACTTAAGGCAGAGGCTCACTTAGTAGAGTAGTAGTTGTAATATGGCCTGGTCTCGAATAACAGTTAGGGTTATTCCAAATTATAGCACCACAATTCACTAAATAACTCAAAATTCAACCCTGAAAAGAGACGTTTCTTAAGGAAAGCTTCTTCCTCTTCAATTTTATTAAATTCCACATTCATTTTATACCAAATTAGCAGTGAAGAGGGGAGTTTTCCTCTGGCTTGGAGGAAAAAATTGCCTCGAGTCAGACAGATTTTTCCGTCGCCGGTGTAGTAAATTGATATTTTCCGACTCATCTGGGTACTCCTAGGAAATAGGTTAGTAAAAAGTCATATTTTTTGCCCTGGGAGCACTATTCGACCCCCTCCCTGCCGAAAATGGAGGAAGAGGGTTTACGGCTCACGGATTGGTCATTCCAGCTCTGGAACTTTGGACTGTTAGTTCGGCAGCGTAGTACTGTTCTTTAAAAGTGAGAAAATTTGTGGTTTTTCACTTGAATGAGTACTCCATATGAAAGCATTGCTTTTAACCGCGCCATTCCTACTGACGTCATTGTAATGACCTATGTCCATTTCAGTTGGGAAAACCAATAACACAGACTTTCTGAGGATGTAAAAAGGCAGGTGGAGAGTGTCTACCACCATTATGAAAGCTCCCCAACCTGATTGTTAGTGATGGTATGCAAGCGGGCCTACCATTACAGAGAAAATTCTTTAACGCAGTCTTCATATGAGAAAATATGTTTGGTGAATTCCCCGTCGCGTTTCTAGGGTAATGTTAAGAGCGATGCAATTCATACAGTCTTGCTCACAATATGTACACAACCTAACCTAAGAATTCTAATGTAGAATTCCGTAGCGAAGCACGGGTACAACAGCTAGTCAACAATAAATTACATCACTGCCTACACGGTTGTTAGGTAATATTGTCTGACCAACATCTATACCTTACATCACAGGCTACGCGGTGGTCAGGTAGCATTGTCTGACTATCATCCATGCATTACGTCACAGCCTGCACAGTTGATAAGTAACATTGCCTGAACATCATCCGTACCTTACAACACAACCAGCACGGTTGTTAGGAAACGCCGTCTGACCTTCATCCATACCTTATATCACAGCCTCCACGGTTGTTAGGAACATTGTCTGACAATCATACCTTACATCACTGTTTGTACGATTGCTAGGTAACATTACCTTGCCATTTATCCATGCCATACATCTGCACGGTTGCTAGCTAACATTGTCCGGCTATGCATCTATATCTTACATCACAGCCTGCACGGCTCCTAGGTAATATTGTCTGACGATCGTCCATACCTTACATTACAGCCTGCACAGTTGTTAGGTAAAATTGTCTAACCATTCATCCTTACGTTATTTCAGAGCCTGCTTGTTTGTTAGAGAACATCGCCTGAACTTCCACCCATACCTTACATCACAGCATGCACGGTGGTTAGGTAACATTCTCGGATCACCCATCCATATAGGTAACATTCTGGGATCACCCATCCATACCTTACATCACAGGCTCCACGGTTCTTAGATACCATCGTCTGACCATCCACACATACCATACATCAGAGCCGGGACGGTAGGTACCTAATATCGTCCGACCATATATCCATAACTTGCATCACAGACTGCACGCTCCTCAGATAAAATCGTCTGACCAACCATCCATACCATTCATCACAACCTGCATGGTTGCTAAGTAATATTGTCTGGCAATCACCCATAATTTAGACCTAGAAAACAGCCTGCACTGTTGCTAGGTAACATTCGTCTGACCATCATCCATACCGTGCATCACTGCCTGCATAGTTGTTAGTTAATATTGTCTGACAATCATCCATACCATATGTACCGGGTGGTACACCTCCACGTCGCTAATTCAAACTTTGCGCCAGTTGAAACTCCCCTACTGGAGGAAGCCTGAACTTTATCTACTGTGTAAATTTTCAAGTTTTTCAGAAGATGTCACTACTTGGAAATTTTGAAGTTTCTGAACTGGGTTGTTTTCGATGTATTTTTGTTGTGCCTGTAGTAAGAAGTGTGGACATTGTCTTCCAGATGGCACTACTGAAGAACTACAATTGTGCACCCTAGTGCGAAGTGAAAGAACTATGTTTTTGGAGAAATTTTGAATTCATAAGTTTGTTCTTTGTTAAATTTCTTTCAGTCATTGTTTAAGTTGGCAATATTGACCCTTTCTTTCCCCTTGGTTTGAAATTAGCCAATCCCGAATTTCTTTAATTAATTTATGACCAATCAGGTGTATCTTCTTCAACTTGGAATTGTTGCTTAACCCTAGCCAATAAAATTCTTGTGGGAGGGTGTTCTCATTCCTGAAACGCCTCGAACTTTCCGCGAGAGTATATAAACTGCTGATTTTCGGGTCTCCGCGCCACTTCAGTAACATCTTTCAGTGTGTAAAGTACGTAGCAGGGGGCGGGAAGCGCCTCTTTCTTCGGGCAGCAGTTCATCCACAAGGTAATGGCCGTTTAATAACTTCTTTTCTTACTAGCTCAGCAGTTTAACTCTCGGGGCAGGTCCGAAGCCTTTTACCATGTAACTTTCCCTTAAAATGTAAAGACACTCGTATCTATTCTATCTGTTTAACTATAAATTGGGATAGAGAGTGCTTAACCCTCTCGAGCTCCCACTCATATTGCTTTGAGGTGAACTTATTTTCTCAACCGTTTCTTCCAGTCTAGCGTAATGTAAATTGTCTTCTCATATAAGTCACCTCTTTAGTATGGGATTAGCCCTTGCATTAACGGCCTAGTGCCAAGTAGGTTTTAAACAAAATGTATTAGGAGTGCAGTTTTGCCTCCTCTCTAGTTGGTATTGTCGAGGCAATGTAATATTTCTATTTCTTCACTAAATCGGCCTCAGTAGCTTGGGTATTTTTACCCCTGTGTCTATGTCCTTGGAGGACAGCTTGAACGTGGAGTTTGTTGTTGCCTTTGATAGGCTTGAACGTAAGAGCAGGTTGCTCTTTCGTAAAATTCGTTTCTGCGTGCCTCTAGGCGGCTTTAGTGTGTAATTTGGAGCAAGTGCTCCTGGGCATGATTGGGGTTTTCTGCCCCTCTGTTGAATCTTGTTTTTGGGGTAAAGTTGGGCTAATTGCTCAAGAATTGTGAGTTCGGGGCTCGAAGCCCAAATCCTGTAAATACTGTAATTGTACTTTTGTTGCCTTGCTACTCTGTACCTGCCATTCTTGTTATTGCTTGATTTTGAAAAGAAAATATAACCTTGTTAAAGTTTATCTTAACTTTAATTTCGTATTTTGAGACCCGTTCACCCCCGCACCTTCTTTCACCTCTGCACATCCACGAAACACCGGAACACCATACATCACAGCCTGTACGGTTGTTAGGTAACGTTGTCTGCCCCTCCATTCATACTTTATATCACAGCTTGCACAGATGTTAGGTAACGTTGTCTGACCATTCATCCGCGCCTTACGTCAGAGCCTGCACGGATGTTAGAGAATATCGCCTGACCTTTCATCCATACCTTACATTACAGCCTATATGGTTTTTAGGTAACATTGCCTGGCCATCCATATATTACATCTCAGCCTGCAGTTTATTATTTAACATTGTCTGGCCATCCAACCATGCATTAGATAACAACCTGTACAGTTGTTAGGTAACATTGCCTGGCCATCCATCCATACCTTATATCATAGACTTTACGATTGTTAGTTATCATTGTCTGACCATCCATCCATACATTACATCACAACCAGCAAGATTGCCAGGTAACGTTGCCTGGCCATCCCACCGTACATTACATCACAGTTTGTACAGTTGTTAAATAACATTGTCTGCCCATCCATACATGCATTACATAACAGCCTGCACGATTGCTAGGTAATTATTAACTTGCCATCCATGCACACCTAACATCTGCATGGTTGCCCGGTAACATTGTCCGGCTATACATCTATATCATACATCACAACCTCCACGGTTCATAGGTAAAATTGTCTGACCATCGTCCATACCTTGCATCACAGCATTACTGTGGTTACTTAACATTGTCTGATCATCCATCCATACTCTACATCACAGTCCGACCAGTGGTTAGGGAACATTGTCTGGCCATCCATACATTTCATCACAGCCTGCACGGTTGCTAGGTAATATTACCTGACCATCATCCATAGATTAAATCACAGCCTGCACGGTTGCTAGGTAGTATTGTCTGACCATCATCCATAGATTAAATCACTGCCTGCACGGTTGTTTGTTAACATTTTCCGACAATCATCCATACCTTAAATCACAGCCTGTACGATTGTTAGGTAATGTTGCCTGCTCATCCATCCATAACATGCATCATAGCTTGTACAGTTGTTAGGTAATATTGCCTGATCATCAACCATAATTTACATCACTGCCTACATGGTTGTTATTTTACATTGGCTGACCATCATCCATACCGTACATCACAGCCTGCGCCGTTGTTGGGTAAAATTGTTTGACTATTCATCCATACCTTACATCACAGCTTGCACGGTTGTTAGGTTACCTGGTCTGACCAACCATCCAGACCTTACACTAAAGCCTACACGGTTATTAGGTCAAATTGCTTGGCCTTCCATCCATACCTTACATCAGAACCCTCACTGTTGTCAGGTAACGTTGCCTGACCATCATCCGTACCTTACAACACAACCAGCACGATTGTTAGGAAACATCGTCTGACCTTTATCCATACCTTACATCACAGCCTGCACAGTTGTTAGCTAAAATTGTCCGACCATTCATCCATATCTTATATCAGAGCCTGCACGTTGGTTACAGAACATTGACTTTTCATCCATACCTTACATCACAGCAAGCACGGTGGTTAGGTAACATTCCCTGACCACCCATGCATACCTCACATCACAGCCTCCACGGTTCTTAGATAACATCTTCTGACCATTCATCCATTCCATACATCACAGCCTGCATGGTTACTAAGTAATATCGTGTGACAAACATCCGTACTTTAGACCTAGATAACAGCCTGCACGGTCGCTGGGTAACATTCGTCTAACCATCATACATACCTTACATCACTGCCTGCTCGGTTTTTAGGTAACATTGTCTGACAATCGTCCATATATTACATCACAACCCTGCATGGTTGTTAGGTAAAATTGTCTGCCCAGCCATCCATGCCTTATATCACAGCATGCACAGCTGTTAGGTAACGTTGTCTGACCATTCATCCATGCCTTACATCACAGCCTGCACGGATGTTAGTGAACATCGATTGACCTTTCATCCATACCTTACATAATAGCCTATACGGTTTTTAGGTAACATTGCCTGGCCATCCATATATTACATCTCAGCCTGCATTTTATTATTTAACATTGTCTGACCATTCAACCATGCATTACATAACAGCCTGCACAGTTGTTAGGTAACATTGCCTGGCTATCCATACATATCTTACATCACAGCCTATACGTTGTTAGTTAACATTGTCTGGCCATCAATCCATACCTCACACCACAACCTGCAAGGTCGATAGGTAATGTTGCCTCGCCATCCCTCCGTACATTATCACAGTTTGCACTGTTGTTAAATAATATTGTCTGACCATCCAGCCATGCATTACATAACAGCCTGCACGATTGCTAGGTAAACATTACCTTGCCACCCATGCAAGCATTACAGCTGCATGGTTGCTAGGTAACATTGTCCGGCTATACATCTATATCTTACATCACAGCCTGCACGGTTCCTAGGTAACATTGCCTCTCCATCGTCCATACCTTGCATCACAGTATGCACTGTGGTTAGCTAACATTGTCTGACCATCAATCCATACTCTACATCACAGCCTGCAAGGTTGCTAGGTATTATTGCTTGACCATCATTCATACATTAAATCACTGCCTGCACGGTTGTTTTTTAAGATTTCCGACATCATCCACATTCAAAATCACAGCCTCCGCGGTTGTTACGTAACGGTGCCTGGCCATCCATCCATAACTTACATCACAGCTTGCTTGCAGAGCTGTTACTGTAGGTAACAATGTCTGACCATTCATCCTTACCATACAGCAGAGCTTGCCGTGTGATAGACAACCTCGACTGACCTTCCATCCATACTTTACATCACAGCCTGCACGGTTGTTAGGTAACGTTGCCTGGCCAAACACCCATACCTTACATCACTGCTTGAACAGTTGTTACGTAATATTGGCTGACCATAAACCATAATTTACATCACTGCCAACATGGTTGTTTACATTGTCTGACTATCATCCATACCTTACATCACTGCCTGCGCAGTTGTTGGGTAACATTGTCTGACCATTCATCCATACCCTATATCACAGCCTGCTCAGTTGTTCGGTAACATTGGCCTGCCATCCATACATTACGTCACAGCCTGCACAATTGATAGGTAACATTGTATGACAATCATCCATACCTTACATCACTGCCTGCACGATTGTAAGGTAACATTACCTTGCCATCTATCTGTACCATATATCCGCATATACGGTTGCTAGCGAACATTGTCCGGCTATGCATATGTATATTACATAACAGCCTGCACGGTACCTAGGTAATATTGCCTGACCATCTTCCATACTTTTCATTACAAACTGTACAGTTGTCAAGTAAAATAATCTGACGATTCATCATTACTTTATATCAGAGCCCGCACTTTTGTTAGAGAACATCGTCTGACCTTGCATCCATACCCTATCTCACAACATGCAAAGTGGTTAGGTAACATTCTCGGACCACCCATCCATACATTACATCACAACCTCCACATTGTCAGGTAGCACCGTCCGGCCATACTCCATACTTTACATCACAGCCTGCACAATTTTTAGGTAACATTGTGTGACCATTCATCCATACCTTACATCACAGCCTGAACGGTTGTTATGTAACAATGTCTGACCATCCATCCATACCTTACATTTCATTCTGCACAGTTGTTAGGTAACATTGCCTGGCCATCCATGCATCACACCACAGCCTGCACAGTGGTTAGGTAACATTGTCTGGCAATCCATACCTTACATAACAGCCCGCACACTTGTTAGGTAACATTGCCTGGCCATCCATGCAGTACATCACAGCCTGCACGTTTGTTATTTTACGTTGTCTGATCACCCATCCATACATTACATCACATCCTGCACTGTTCTTAGGTAACTTTGCGTGGCCATACATACATACATACATACATACATACATACATACATACATACATACATACATACATACATACATACATACATACATACATACATACATACATACATACATACATACATACATACATACATACATACATACTGTGACCGTTCACCATCATGCCATGGACATGTTAGGAGGTCTGGCTAATTATATATGCCGTTTTCCGCAACATCCTTTGACATATAATGCAGTAGTTAGCATTCTGTATGTCGAACCGGGGTATGATCCGGGACATGCCAGTCCGGAGGGAGCAGTTCCCTACGCTGTAACGAGAAGAGGAAAGCGCAGTATTTCTAAACCTTGGAATCGCGCTCTCGCTCGGTGCGAGTGGGAAGAGATAATGACGCTGCGCACGGAGATGGAGGTTGTCATAGACTGGGCCGGATTAAGGTGTGTTAACCTTCGAAAAATAAATGTCCACTATAAATTCAACACCGCATTCATTAGTACTACTTCACCATAATTTACGAAAAAGAGGAAGAAGAAGAATACTTCTATATGAAATAATTTTTCTAAATTTATAAATCAGGTCTCATTCGAACCAATGTATTTTATGCTGGCTGTCAATGCATATAAATACAATACTTTAATAATGGATCAGTAATGACGCCTATCATACAGTAGTACGCAGATGATAGGTGACTACTGAAATCTGACAACATGTGGGAAAAAGTGGGAGATATTTCATGATGAAACATGACGCGTGATTTTCCAAAAGGACGGTTTGGAAATTATGAATGACCTACTGATCGCTTTGGTTTCGCATATGTTCAGTAGAATGTAGAGGTCATAAGCTTTAATTCGACTGTTATCACGTCGTTCAAAGACTCCGATTACCGGACCGTCATTTTCAACAGGGATGTAATTCATCTCCCCCCTGACCATTTGTCCGGAGGCTATAAATATAGCTAGGACCCAGATACTCTATCTCATTCTCATCCGTGTAGCTGCAGTGGTAACACGTTACCTTATTGTCGTCTGTGTAGTTGCAGTTCAACACATTAGAATTGGACCTGGATATCAGTGACTTGGATATCAGTGTACCAAGTGTTGTGCCATTGAAGAAACACATCAATGTGTGGTACAAGTTAATGTACATAATTGCCGAATAGAAGCCTTAATTTGGCATTTGAACATCACAATCGTTAAAGACAGTCAGTTATGACTTATGGTGCAATCACCAACGGAGGGCAAACGCTTCAGGTTATTTGGCATGGTGAGACAGTTAATTAATATATACAAGTGTTAATTATCACCGCTCCTGAGTATTTAAGAACGAGTGACATTTAGCAAAAATTAAATAACTGTTCTTGACAAAAGTAATATTAGCATCCTCCAGGGACATTCGTTGTGATAGTCTGTGTGACGGTCAGGGAAACGAACAGTGATTTTTACAAATTTATCACTACTTGCGTTAATCTATTTCAACTTAAGAGTGGATCTTGTTACAAGTAGGCCATCTTTTGAAAGTGCATAAACAGTATTTAATAACTCATTCTCCATTTCTCTGTGTGTTCGTGAGTGGTCGTCGAACCCAAGACTCGGAGCCTACAAGAGTCGCGCCTGAGTGCCTGCGATCAGCTTTACAGGGAACGTCCAGAAATTCAACTGAGAAGACAACAGTTCGGGTCATGGATCGTCGTATGAAGAGGAACCGAGGACTACCAGGAACAAGAATATTCATCATGTTCGTGTAAAGATCTAAGATGTACCCCCGATGAAAGCAAGCCTTACTCACCATGTGTTAAGTACATGTTTTTATATACCTTAAACACGAGAGATGCATGCCAGTAATAATTTCATTTTGTAAATATTATAATGTCATAATTAAACATTAAAAATGTAGGGAACATTATGCGCGTATGACTGGGAATGATTTATTATTATTAGTTAGGATCATCAAGTGATTTTCAAGATAATCATTGATATTTAACAAAATTCATCTGCATGAATTATTATATAGACTCCAAAGTTCTTAGCTTATATGAACTATCTTTGGGAAGAACGGCAAGTTAGCTAGACTTATATTTCTTCGTCTGGTAAAGATCTTCAGAGTAGTTTGGATATACTGTAAATTATACGTTTGTGATTCAGGTATTTGTAATCCCGGATAATATTGGATAATCATTGGAGTTGATCCAAACCGAGGTAAAATTAATTTATAATTATATATGAAAATGCGAGAAGAATTAAATAGCCTGAAATAATGGAGTCTTCTCTGTGAATTAAATGAACGTATTGAGATACGATGGCATGATATGAGAGGGCGAAGCAGTAACATGTTATGTTGTTAGAGTGGTAAGGAATAATAAATGATTATAGTTGTTGTGAGATATTGAATTGAGCTGAATATATAGCCAAATAACGAGTAATAAGAAATAATCGCTTTCAAGTGAGTGCATACTTAACAATAAGCCGAGATTATATGTAAGGAAAATGAAAGAAAGAGTGAAGTACGATTTTTGGTGTCCGCAGCCTAGGGCTAGTTACGCAGCTGTTATAGTGATTGACAAGTTTATGGCCGGTCGACTGTAGGCCGAGCGAACCTTTGCAGTGTCTAGCAAAGCGATATTAACGGGCCAAGCTCTTTTCATTCACCAAAGTAGTCTCAATCCCATTCTAATTATACGTTGCGAGTAATACGGATACTTTTTCTGATTTTATGAAGGACAAATCCCTTATCATGCTTAGGCATTAAATTAGCCTCTGATTGGAGTTCGAAAATTTTTAACTTGGAAGCCGAAGCCTGTTGGTTTGAATGATGCTGGAGCGAAGATTTAACCAGATATTATGGCTTGGTTAAGCCATATCTTCAAGGTGTGTTGTGTAAATATATTTGATATTTTTTATATGTATGTTTCTGTATGTTTTATTATTTCCCAAAGTGTTCTATGGTGATGGGTTTGATTCCAGCGTTGGCTGATTTTCTTTGAATATATAATTTGTTAGGTAAACCCAGGATACGCACATATATGTTCAGCGTGTATGTTCATCGTAAGTGTTCAATGTAAATATACAATTGTCGTGGTCAAATGGATCACATGTTTGATACTCGGTGACGCAATCTCGTGTGTATAACAGATGTGCTTATCTCTCTCTTTCTTAGCATTAATCCCGACTTGCTGCTTTGCTACATCTCCTCCATTTCTGTCTGTCGTTGACATCTTCTGGTGTTAAGCCAACACTGTGCATGTCTGCCCTGATGTTGTCAGTCCATCTCTTTGCCGGTCTTCCTCGTGGTCTTGTTCCCTCTGGGTTGATGTGGAGCGCTGTTTTGGCAACTGAGTCGTCCTGTTTTCTCATGACGCGGCCGTACCAGCGGAGACGGGCTTCCCTCACTTTGTCTATGATGGGCGCGACACCAAACCTTTGCCGGACGTCCGTGTTTCTTATGTGGTCACATCGGGTCAGCCCCATGGACCATCGAAGCATCTTCATCTCCATAGTTGTCAACATTTGCTCCTGTTGTTTCGTCATGGGGCGACATTCAGTCCCATAGATCGCTGCTGTGCGTACCACACTCTTATAAACTTTTGCCTTTAGATATTGAGGCATCTTTTTTATCACAGAGGAGTCCAGTGACCTGTCTCCACTTGAGCCAAGCTGCATTTACCCTCATCCGAGTATTAGGAGCGGTGTCACAGTTTGAGGTGACGACGGATCCCAAGTACTTAAATTGCATGGTCTTCTGCAGGTCTTCTTCACTGATACTTATGGTATCTCTGGTTTGGGGGCCACATTCCAGGTATTCTGTCTTCTGGATATTGAGGTGCAGTCCATTTTCAGCCAGTCTGTCCTTCCACGTTTGAACCTGATGCTGGAGTTCAGGACGGGTTTCTTGTGCAAGTACCACATCATCAGCATAAAGAAGGATCCAGGGATGTGAAGTCTGTATGTCAGCTGTTGCCGTATCCATGCAGAGGATGAATAGCAATGGTGAAAGGGCAGAACCTTGATGAACACCCACAGTGATAGCGAAAGGCGGAGAGATTCCAGCAGGACTCCGGACGACACTAGTGGAATTGCGATACAGAAGTTTCACCCAGCTTACATACTCTTCAGGGACGCCATGACAGCGAAGAGCTCGCCAAATAAGTTCGTGTGGGATACGGTCAAAAGCCTTTTCTAGGTCTAGAAATGCCATGTGTACACTCTTCTGTCTCTCTCTGTGCTTTTCCATCAAGAGGCGTGTGGCATGAATAGCATCGATGGTACTGCATCCCTTAACAAATCCACACTGGTTTGGTGTTACAGAGACAATACATCTGAGTCTGCTGTCAAGTACACGTTCAAAGATCTTGAAAGTATGACAGAGGAGTCGTATAGGGCGATAGGTCGAGCAATCACTCACATCTCCTTTTCCCTTCCAGATTGGAACTGTTGTACTAGTTGTCCATGAGTGTGGAAGCTGTTTCTCGGCGATGATTTGGTTGAAGAGTGAGACAAGGAATACTGAAGCAGGCTTTCCGAGCATTTTCCAGATTTCTGCTGGTAAGTCATCTGGACCAGTTGCTTTTCCATTTTTCATTTTGCTAATGGCAAGCATTACTTCCTCGGATGTAATTGAGGGAACAGGGCCTACGATAGGATCAGGACTAGAAATTGGTGGATGCGTAAATTCTTTGTTGCTGATGTTATTAAAGTAATCTGCCCAACGCTGGAGAATAGATTGTTGATCTCGTAGCAGTTCGGCGTCGGCTCCCTTGATGGATGTGCTTATATTGTGTTATAATTTTTTTCTTTCTCTATCCAAATCATGACCAGTAAATAAAGGATACCTGGCTTTCACCCAGGAGGCTCGGGTTCGATCCCCGGTACCGGAACCATATTTAATATCCATTTGTGACGAGAGTTTAATAAATAAAGGATACCATTCAATATCCATTTTTTATAAATAAATAAACTCATATATCAGTGTATGTTGATCGAGTGAATTGATGTACGCCAAGAACTAATTATGCCAGGACAATTTCAAGAAAAGAAGGCATATAATGTATATAATTGTGTCAGTTTAATTGTTTTCTTTTGCTCATATCTTGAGATAGAACATTATTTGTGTGGTTCACATCAGTATAAATAAAATGTTTAGAATATATACTTGAACGGAGATTCTTCTCATTTAACAAATATTAGCATATTCCTCTCATATTATAGAATCCTACTTTCATTATTTTAGATAGTGCCTATTTTATTTCTTTATCGAACATTCCATTACCTGTGTTGCTCTCCGAATTCAGCTGGTGATGCTATGAAAGTAGGGAGGATGAGACTTCAAGCCTGGTAAGTGACTTCTGGCGGTTCTCATCCAAATGTTCCATCTGTACATCTGTTTGTAAAACCAAATTAAGAAATATTGCCCTAATTATACCCAAGGTAAGCCTCATTTTGTTGCCCAACTAATGGGGCCAGTTTCATTTTTTTTTCGCCCGATGTGCTCAGGGCTGGTTCATACATAGTTTTGGTGCGACGACATATGCCCTAACGGTTACATTATATACATACATACATACATACACACACACATACATACATACATACATACATACATACATACATACATACATACATACATACATACATTAATACATACATACATACATACATACATACATACATACATACATACATACATACATACATACATACATACATATATACATACGTTACATCACAGACTATACGGTTGTTAGTTAACGTTGTCTGATAATCCGTACATACCTTATATCACAGCCTGCACAACGGCTAGGTCACGATGTCTGGACATGTATACTTTATGTCACAGCCTGCACAGTAGCTAGGTAACGTTCGTCTGACCATCATCCATACCTTACATCACAGCCTACACGGTTGATAGTTAACATTGTCTGACCGTCATCCATATATTACATCACTGCCTGCACGGTTGTTTGGTAACGTTGTCAGACTATCCATCCATACCTGAAATCACAGCTCACCCAGCTGTCAGGTAACGTTGTCTGACCATTCATCCATTCCTTACATCAAAGCTTTCATAGGTGTTAGGTAAGACTGCCTGACCATTTATCCATGCCTTACATCAGAGCCTGCACGGTTTTTAGAGAACATCGTCTGACCTTTCAACCATACCTTGCGTTACAGCCTGCACGCCTGTTAGGGAACATTGCCTGACCATCCATCAATACCTTACGTCACTGCCTGCACGTTTGCTAGGTGACGTTGTCAAGCCTACCATCCATACCTTACATCACAGCTTGCACAGCTGTTAGGTAACACTAGTAGTATAATAGGACAGTTCGGGCGCCACCACCACCACCGGGCTCCCAGAGGCCTCCTCCACCACCACCACAGCCAGAGGCCTCCCAGAGGCCTCCTCCACCACCACCACAGCCAGAGGCCTCCCAGAGGTCTCCTCCACCTCCCGCGGGAAATTTAAGTTGGTAAACAAAGCCACGTGCTTTTTGACAGCTGTCATCGACAACAACGCATCGCTAACCTCAGTAATGCCATCTTGACGGGCCTAAACCTCAGTAGTACCAACTTAACCTCACAAGCGCGAGATTTGAATCGGTAAACAAAGCCACGTGTTTTTTTGACAGCCACGTGCTTTTTGACAGACAACAACGCATCGCTAACCTCAATACTGCCATCTTGACGGGCCTAAACCTCAGCAGTACCAACTTAACCTAACTAGCGCGAGATAAACAAATCCACGTGTTTTTTGACAGCCACGTGCTTTTTTGACAGCTGTCATCCGCCATCTTTAAACTACAGAGCACCGTGCTGCCCTCTTTATCGCAGTAGCTGTAAATTCGTGACCTGTCATCGGCAGTGCTGCCATCTTGGCGGGCCTAAACCTTAGTGCTACCAACTTAACCTCACTAGCGCGAGATAAAAAAATCCACGTGCTTTTCTGACAGCTGTCATCCGCCATCTTCAATCTATAGAGCACAGTGCTGCCCTCTTTAGCTACTTACCTTTGAAATGTGGTGGCGGATAATTTGAAAAATGCTTTTTGACAGCAGCCATCTTTGAGCACCGAGCTGCCCTCTTTAGCTAGATACCTTTGAAATGTGGTGGCAGGCAATTCCACGTGACAGCAGCCGTCTTTAATCAAGAGAGCACCGTGCTGCCCTCTTTGTGGTGGCGGGAAATTCCACGTGCTCTTGTTTGGAAACAAACTCACGTGCTTTTTGCTGACAGCTGTCATCCGCCATCTTGTATCACAAACCTCAGTGCTGTACTCTTTAGCTAGATACCTTTGAAATGTGGTGGCGGCAAATTCTACATTCTCTTGTTTGGAAACAAACCTATGCGCTTTTTTGACAGCTATCATCCGCCATCTTTAATCCAGAGAGCACCGTGCTGCCCTCTTTAGCTACTTACCTTTGAAATGTGGTGGCGGCAAATTCTACGCGCTCTTGTATGGAAACAAACCCACGTGCTTTTCTGACAGCTGTCATCCACCATCTTTAATCCAGAGAGAACAGTGCTGCACTCTTTAGTTGAAATGTGGTGGCGGCAAATTCCACGTGCTCTTCTTTGGAAACAAATTCTACGTGCTCTTCAGCTGTCATCCACCATCTTTAATCAAGAGAGCACCGTGCTGCCCTCTTTGTGATGGCGGATAATTTGAAAAAGTCTTTTTTGACAAGCAGCCATCTTTAATCCAGAGAGAACAGTGCTGCCCTCTTTAGCTACTTACCTTTGAGGCGGTTAATTTGAAAAATTCTATTTGACAAGCTGCCATCTTTAATGAAAAGAGCATCGTGCTGCTATCTTGCGGGTAATTTTTACGTCACAGCTGTCATCCACCATCTTGCATTGCTAACTTTAGAGCTGCCCTCTTTAGCTACTTACCTTTGAGGCGGACTATTTAAAAAAAATCTATTTGACAAGCTGTCACCGGCCATCTTGCATCGCAAACCTCAGTGCTGCACTCTTTAGTTGAAATGTGGTGGCGGATAATTTGAAAAATCTTTTTGACAAGCAGCCATCTTTAATCAACAGAGCACCGTGCTGCTATCTTTATCGTAGTAGCGAGCAATTTAAAATCTAGATGCTTTTTTTTCTAACAGCTGTCATCCGCCATCTTTAATCTAGAGAGCACCGTGCTGCCCTCTTTGTAGTGGTAGTAAATTCCACGTGCTTTACAAACCCACGTGCTTTTTTGACAGCTGTCATCCGCCGTATTTAATCAAGAGAGCGCAGTGCCGCACTCTATGTGGTGGCGGATAATTTGAAAAATTCTTTTTGACAAACAGCCATCTTTATTCAACACAGTTACCGCTATCTTAAATCGTTTACCTCGGTGCTGCACTCTTTAGTTGAAATGTGGTGGCGGTAAATTCGAACAAGTTTAATCATACATCGGGGGAGCTAGAGCAAGCACGTGCTGCAGTGATGACGTCATCATGCATGTTTAGACTTGTCCGTTTTCTTAAGATTAAGTCGGTGTAAAGGAATGTGGTGGCGGTATATTCGAACAAGTTTAAACATGTATGGGGAAAGCTAGAGTAAGCACGTGCTGCAGTGATGACGTCATTATGCATGTTTAGACCTGATCGTTTTTCTTAAGAGTAAGTGGTGTAAAGCAATGCAATAAGTACGACATTTTTGAATGCGATCAAATATTTATTTACAAATGTACTACAACAGTGTTCGTTTTTGCTGCTGACAAGGTTGGTATGCTTCTTAACAACGTATGCTTCTGAAATGCCTCCTGCAACATTCAAATTAAACAAAACATTTAGAAATATATTATACTAAGTACGTTATGCTTTACAGAGAAGATCATATACTTCTTACCTTGTTGTTATTCCTTTTCGGAATCATCAGCATCATGAGGTACTAGAGAAAGTTCATTCATACACTGTGTACAGTGTTCAATCCTCGGATTTGGTCCATCCCAATCATCATCACCATTTTCTCCTCGATGCTTGTAATGTCGTTCACAAGTTCTGCATAAAGCTACTTCGATCGACATCTTACTGTGTAGAGGAAGGATGCCCCAAAAATTATGTACGTAAGAGGCAGCGTACGTAGGTAAAAATCCTGGTGGTAAGTGTTACCGAGTTTTAGCGGTAGGTAGAGGTGAAAGAAGGTGCGGGTGTGAATGGATCTCAAGCTACGAAATTATAGTGCCAGTAAGGTAAATTTAAAATTTAATATGGTTATATTTTCTTTTCAAAATAAATAAGTAACAAGCATGGCAGGTACACAATAGGAAGGCAAATAAGGTAGTTACAATATTTACAGAATTTGGGCTTCGCGCCCCGAGTTCACAATGCTTGGGCAATCAGCTCAGTTTTACCCCAAACACAAGTTTTAACAGAGGGGCAGAAAACCCCATTCATACCTAGGAGCCCTTGCTCCAAATTACACTGAAAAGCCTCCTCGAGGCATACAACATACAATTTTCAAAAGAGCCACTCGCTCTCAAATTTAAGCCTCTCCCAGGCCACACCAAACTTCACCTTCAAGCTGTCCTCAACGGACATAAACAGGGGTAAAATACCCAATCTACTGAGGTCTATTAAACGAAAAGAATGTTAATTAAATGACCTCTAAAATAACAATTTGAGAGGAGGCGAACTTGCACTCCTAATACACTAGATTAAGACATACTTGGCGCTAGGCCGTTAATACAAGGGCTAATCCCATACTACCGAGGTGACTTTAGAAAAGAGCAATTTGATTTACATTATCGAAGAATAGGTTAAGAAAATAAGTTCACCTCAAGACAATGTGAGTGGGAGCTCGAGAGGGTTAGCACTCTCTATCCCAATATGCAGCTTAAAATAGAATAGAAGAAAAGATCGTTACATTTTAGGAATAGGTTACATGGAGGAACGCTTCGCACCCGCCCCGAGAGTTAAACTGCTGAGCTAGCAAAGAAAGAATTTATTAATCGGCCATTACCTTATTGTTGACCGCTGCCGGAGAAAGAGGCGCTTCCCGCCTCCTGCTATGTACTTAATACACTGAAAGAAGGATCAGAAGTGGCCCGGAGACCCAAAAATCAGCAGTTTATATCCTCTCGCGGAAGTTTCTAGGTGTTAGGGGAAAGAAAACACCCTCCCACAAACTTTTTATTGGCTAGGGTATAGAAACATATTCAAGTTGGGGGAAGATACCTATGATTGGTCAGAAATTAATACCAGAAATTCGGGATTGGTCAAATGCAAAACAAGGGGAAAGAGAGGGGTATACAGCCAACTTAAACAATAACAGAAAGAAATTTAACAAAGAACAAACTTTTGAAATAAAATTTTCTCCAAAGAACAGTTATTTTTCTTCCCACTAGGGTGCACTATTGTAGTTTTTCAGTGGTGTCCTCTAGAAGAGAAAGTTCACACTTCTTACTTCAAGTAAAACAAAAGTACGTCGAAAATGACACAGTTCACAAACTCAAAAATTTCCCGGTGGTGACATCTTCTGAGAAACTAGAAAATTAATAGGGTAAATAAAGTTCAGACTTCCTCCAGCAGAGGAGTTTCCACAGGCGCACATTTTAAATTAGCGGAGTGGAGGTGTACCGCCCGGTACAGACCTCCCCCCCCCCCAAAAGTTCCTCCAGGGATTTCACATGAAGTCAGTTTGAAACAAGTTCCAAGTTATGATGTGAATATGAAGATAGATTGCAGAAGCATTTATGAGATTTTCTTAATTTGGTTTGTTTCAGTTTCAAAATTTTGTTGTTGCAAGTGAAGTAAAGTCTTTCTGTTTGTAGTAGTGAATTCTGAGGATAAACTTTTAATACTTAAAAGTGGAGAAAAATTTTGCAATGTCCACCAAATATTGCTGTTGAATTCCCATGAAACGGTATTAAGGTTGAACAGGAATGTCTATGTAGTTGATGTAGGCTACGTTGGATGGCCAGACCGGCCGTTACAGCTTGCGTCCAAAGGAAGCCGCTCGGACCCCTCAAGTACCCTGAGATACCGCTCGCCCGCACTATGAGGGGAGCAGAGGTGTTGAAGCACGCCGCACCCGCGGTGAACATATACAGGCTGCGGGCAAGTAGCAGGTCGTGCGCCGCACATCAGCCTTGGCCGGGAGGAGAGCTCCGGCTCGCCGTGCACATGTCGTCCTCGCTGGGGCCGAGGGGGCCCGTCCTCGAACCCAGCCGCGGCACAGCGCCGCGCGGCTGCGGGGGCACTGAAACATTAAAGCTAGGCGGCAGAATTGTGTTGGACCATCATGTTTCTTTTGAGGGCACAGGCATGTAGAGAGATTGAGGGGCCAGCGGCGTGCAGATATCCATGGCATTTCATCTAAGCCAGCCACTGTGTGTAGTGGAGCAGGAGACGGGAGCGTGGTAATGGCCGTGACAAGGACAGGATGGCAGTTTAACAATCGGGGGAGGTTTACAAGAAATGCTTACATATAAAATAAAATAGAAGGAGCAGAATGCCTTAAGAGTGGAACTCAAAAAAAAAAATATATAACCATCATATTCCTATCAAATTATATGAAGCAAGTTGACACAAAATTTACACCGGTTTCACCTGGGACAGGTGAACCCTAAATATCCTCTCGGTGGCTGGATTGCTTACTAACAATGTAACCGGAGTAAGAAAATCGAGAATGATGCATTGCCCATGAAATCTGGGGGCAAGCTTGCCCGCGGGAACAAAATTCTTGACCATAACCTGGTCACCTACCTTCAAAGGGGTGGGTCTCCGTCCACGATCATACCTTTCCCTAACCTTTTCATGAGACACTTTAAGATTGGCTTTAGCCTTCTTCCAAAGATCTTTAATGTTGTCCGGATCTATTGTCTCGGGTAGAATGTCACTCAGAGACCAGAGGTTAGAGAGCGGCGTGTTGGGAACAAACTTGAACATCAAAGAAGCTGGAGTAAACTTGTGAGATTCATGAACCGCCGAATTCAAAGCAAAAGCTATCCAATGCAGGGACGTGTCCCACCTGGAAGGATCTTCATGATGATAGGCAATAAGTGCGGACCTGAGATTACGGTTAACCCGTTCAGCCAGAGATGGTTGAGGGTAATAAGCCGAAGTAGTTACATGAGAGATGGACAAGTCAAAACAGAATTTACGAAATAAATTAGATGTAAAAGCCTTAGCATTATCAGATACCATATATTGGCACGGACCAAAAGAAGCAAAAATAGAATTTAAGCAAGTAATGGTGGACTGAGCGGTAGCCAGCTTAGTCGGAAATAACCAAGAAAATCTGGTAAAACCATCTACACATACAAAGATGAATTTGTTGGCATTTCCCTTTGACTGGGGGAAGGGTCCTACATAATCAATATACAGACGTTCCATGGGGCACGACGCTTGATGCGAAGACAAAAGGCCAACCTTGGTGGACATGGTGGGTTTACTGAGCAAACAAGATTTACAAGCTTTTACAAGTTCACGTATTTCACCGTCCATATCTTTCCAGATGAACATTTCACGAATCTTTTCACGAGTTTTAAAGATACCCAGATGCCCTCCTAATGGGGTCTCATGATAATACTTGAAGATCATAGGTACAAGAACCGCTGGAACAACAACTTTCATCAACTTATCATGCCTCGAAGGGCAACATAGAACACCCTTCCTCAGAACATAAGGGACAACATGTTCCCCAGAAGAAAGGGTTTCCATTATCGGAGCCAGCGTCGGATCTTCACGTTGGTATTTCTCAATATCCCTAAAAAGCATGGGAGCATCTGTTAAGATGGCATTAACACCAGATAGTATGGACTCGGAAGGTGATGAACTGTCGACCGGTTCGTGGGTCTCGACGTCGTTATGAAACATACGGCTGAGTCCATCAGCAACAACATTTTCGGTACCTCTGATATGTCTAACATCAAATTGGAAGGCAGAAATACGGATGGCCCAACGGGCTATACGACCAGTACGACGCGGTCTACCTAGGACCCAGCTTAAGGCTTGATTATCTGTCTCCAGGTCGAATTTGACATGTTCCAGATAGAGACGGAACTTCTCTAAGGCGAATAAGACTGCCAAACCTTCGAGCTCATAGATGGAGTACTTTGCTTCTTGAGCCGAGAGAGTCCTAGATGCATAGGCGATGGGGCGCCTCCCTAGTTCAGTCTCTTGGAGAAGGACTGCAGCTACCGCCGACGACGACGCGTCGGTTTGGACGATGAATTTCTTCGAGAAATCAGGCATAGCAAGTACAGGGGCATTACAGAGAGCTAATTTAAGGTCTTCAAAAGCGGCTTGTTGAGAAGGTCCCCACTCGAATTTGATGCCTTTCCTACGAAGAAGGTTTAAGGGCGCCGCTCTATTAGCGAAGTTAGGAATAAACTTCCTGAAGAAATTCACCATACCAATGAACCTGGCGATACCTTTAATGTCCTTGGGAGGTTTAAAATCACGGATAGCCTGTGTTCTAGAATGATTGACTGCTACACCATCGGGTGACACAATATGCCCTAGGAATGACATAGAGGGCTTAGCAAAGGCAACCTTGGACAACTTAACAGTTAACCCAGCCTTACGAAGGCGATCGAGAACTTCTCGCAGATGATCTAGATGTTCTTCAAAAGTCTCTGAAAATACGACGACATCATCTAAGTAGTGATATAAGTACTCGAATTTGATGTCGGAGAAGACCCTATCTAGTAGCCTAGTGAGCACAGCTGCCCCCGTGGGGAGCCCGAAAGGTACGCGGTTGTATTCATATAAATTCCAGTCCGTGGCAAACGCTGTAAGATGTTAAGACTCTTCGGCAAGGGGAATTTGATTATAGGCCTGATTCAAGTCCAAGATGGTGAAGAACTTGGCCTTACGAAACCATGAAAAACAAGAATGAAGGTCAGGAAGGGGCACAGATTGCAACACCACCTTCCGATTGAGAGCCCTATAATCAATGACAGGCCTGAAGCCTCCTTGGGGTTTCGGAACTAGAAAAATAGGCGAAGAATACGCCGACTTAGAGGGCCTAATAATACCGTCCTTCAACATCTGATCGATGATTTCTTTTAGAGCCTTCATTTTAGGTGGAGATAGCCTATACGGTGGAAAACGGACAGGAATCGAATCCGTGACCTCAATTTTGTATTCAATAAGGTCAGTAACACCAAGAGTATCAGAGAACACCTCGGGAAACGACTGACACAGTTTGCGAATACTATCAGCCTGCTCCTCAGGTAGATGTCTAAGGTCTAACAACATCTCATCCTGGGTAGGCGAAATAGACGAACATGACACAGAATTACACTTTAATAGTGGGATTTTACAATTAGAAGCAAATTTGAATGTGCACGACCTAGACTGGAGATCGAGCACAAGACCAGTGTGAGAAATAAAGTCAGCTCCCAATATAATGGGGCAAGACAATTGCTTGGCCACAAACAATTTAACTTTCCATGTAAACTTAAAAATACGAATTTTGACCAGTAAGGAACCTAGAATTTCTAATGGAGATGAATTAGCCGATACGTATTGAACAGGAGAAGAGACATAGTCAGGAAGTTTACAAACCGTTTTCAATTTAGAATACCATTCAGCCGAAATAATCGAACAAACACTGCCTGAATCTAAGAGAGCTGTTATAGGCTCGTTATTTAACTCAATCTTAAGAAAAGGAACAGGTGCGGGGGTATCCGCCGCAATCCTAAGACATTCTTTAGGGCATTCAAAAGATGAATTTGAAGGCTGATCGTTCTCTGCATTTACAACCTGTTTACTAGGGGCTGAGTCTCGGGAAGATGGATTAGTCGACTCAGCCGGAGCCACTAGTCACTTTTTATTGTTGTTGGAAGTTACACCAGAAGTTGAGCAGGAGGGGGCGCTATTCGAATTGGGACAATTCTTTGCGATATGTGAGAAAGCCCCACATTTAAAACAGCCTTGTGATGAACCCGCTCCATTATTTGCCCTACTAGACTTGATCAGAGGACACTTATTGCGCAGATGGTCAGGCGACCCGCAAGCATAACATTTACGGGGGGTGACTGATCGGCGAGGAGGAGGCCGAGTATTACTAAAGGAAGGCGGGGGTTCTTTCGCGACACGCAAAGAATCGGCGTATCTAACTCCTTCCGCTGAGACGGCCAATGCTTCAAGTTCAGAGAAAGTTTGCGGGCACGCCGCGAAACACAAATATGACCTATAGGGAGATGAAATTCCCTCTACAATAGCCTGTACAATCTGATCTTCAGGAAAATGAAGGGCAAACACCCTAGTATAAAACTTAATGTCCTGTATGAAATCAGCCAAGTTTTCATCCAAGCGCTGTACACGATAATAGTACTTCTGAATAAGGGAGGACCTGGCCCTAGCTGGGATGAAATTAGCTAGCAAATGGGCATGGAAATCCTCTATAGATGATTGCTCGGCAATGGCTCTTACGATTTTATCTGAGAGAATACCAATAGCATACGGATAGATAATTTGCAAAATTTGACATGGAGAAAGAGAAAACACAAGGGCATGATCCTGAAATTCAACTAGAAATCTTAAAAATGAAATTACATCACTGGTGGTATTAACAGAAAATTTAGAAATACCTCTGAGCAACATTGCCAAAGGATGAGGCAAGCTGCTAAACCCGGGTGACATAGTAGTTAAAGGTTTCAATGGCAAGGAAGTTAATTCAGAACGGATGTTACTCAATGATGCACGACGTTCAGATTCGTTGTCCAATGGGGCAGGGATAGTTTGAGCAGCAACGGTTATCCTATTAACTTCTCCCTTGGGAGGCGCTTCCTCACTACCTGCATTCACTATGGTGGGTTGATCAGATTTGGGAGGAACTTCCCCAGTTAACAATAGAGTGACCTTACTAGATAATTCGGAAATATTTTCCAGGAGCGTACTAGCTTCCTTCCTCTGAACGTCATTCAGTTTTAGAGACAACAGATCGTTAACCCTATTCGAAAAATGATATAGCCTGCCTTGCACACGCTTAATTTGATTAGGAGACGGATCATTTTCATCAAAAAAACTAACTACAGAAGCTAGCCCAGTAATATTCTCGACGATCGTGGAAAGAGAGTCATCAATTTCTTTCTCTCCCAAATTGGGGATGGAAATGGGCAAATCAAGGGACTCTCTAAGCTTGTTAGTGTCTACTGCTACCGTGCCTCCAGATTGCACATTTCTGATAGTTAATTCATAGATCAACTCCTCTTTGCGCAAATAATTAAGATGGAGAACATCGCGAGGGCCTGGCATGATGACAGAACAATTTTGAAAAAGTCAAAAAATTCCAGCAACTGAGAAAAAGGTTAGAGTTCGGATCAAAACAATGTGTAGCCGTCAAAAAGGGGCTAAATTGAGACCCATTCAACCACGCTCTGCTACCACTTGTTACCGAGTTTTAGCGGTAGGTAGAGGTGAAAGAAGGTGCGGGTGTGAATGGATCTCAAGCTACGAAATTATAGTGCCAGTAAGGTAAATTTAAAATTTAATACGGTTATATTTTCTTTTCAAAATAAATAAGTAACAAGCATGGCAGGTACACAATAGGAAGGCAAGTAAGGTAGTTACAATATTTACAGAATTTGGGCTTCGCGCCCCGAGTTCACAATGCTTGGGCAATCAGCTCAGTTTTACCCCAAACACAAGTTTTAACAGAGGGGCAGAAAACCCCATTCATACCTAGGAGCCCTTGCTCCAAATTACACTGAAAAGCCTCCTCGAGGCATACAACATACAATTTTCAAAAGAGCCACTCGCTCTCAAATTTAAGCCTCTCCCAGGCCACACCAAACTTCACCTTCAAGCTGTCCTCAACGGACATAAACAGGGGTAAAATACCCAATCTACTGAGGTCTATTAAACGAAAAGAATGTTAATTAAATGACCTCTAAAATAACAATTTGAGAGGAGGCGAACTTGCACTCCTAATACACTAGATTAAGACATACTTGGCGCTAGGCCGTTAATACAAGGGCTAATCCCATACTACCGAGGTGACTTTAGAAAAGAGCAATTTGATTTACATTATCGAAGAATAGGTTAAGAAAATAAGTTCACCTCAAGACAATGTGAGTGGGAGCTCGAGAGTGTTAGCACTCTCTATCCCAATATGCAGCTTAAAATAGAATAGAAGAAAAGATCGTTACATTTTAGGAAAAGGTTACATGGAGGAACGCTTCGCACCCGCCCCGAGAGTTAAACTGCTGAGCTAGCAAAGAAAGAATTTATTAATCGGCCATTACCTTATTGTTGACCGCTGCCGGAGAAAGAGGCGCTTCCCGCCTCCTGCTATGTACTTAATACACTGAAAGAAGGATCAGAAGTGGCCCGGAGACCCAAAAATCAGCAGTTTATATCCTCTCGCGGAAGGTTCTAGGTGTTAGGGGAAAGAAAACACCCTCCCACAAACTTTTTATTGGCTAGGGTATAGAAACATATTCAAGTTGGGGGAAGATACCTATGATTGGTCAGAAATTAATACCAGAAATTCGGGATTGGTCAAATGCAAAACAAGGGGAAAGAGAGGGGTATACAGCCAACTTAAACAATAACAGAAAGAAATTTAACAAAGAACAAACTTTTGAAATAAAATTTTCTCCAAAGAACAGTTATTTTTCTTCCCACTAGGGTGCACTATTGTAGTTTTTCAGTGGTGTCCTCTAGAAGAGAAAGTTCACACTTCTTACTTCAAGTAAAACAAAAGTACGTCGAAAATGACACAGTTCACAAACTCAAAAATTTCCCGGTGGTGACATCTTCTGAGAAACTAGAAAATTAATAGGGTAAATAAAGTTCAGACTTCCTCCAGCAGAGGAGTTTCCACAGGCGCACATTTTAAATTAGCGGAGTGGAGGTGTACCGCCCGGTACAGTAAGTATTGAATAAGATGTTTCGGCATCGACGATCTATGTTTATAGAACATCTTAATAGCCTCGATCACTCGTGTAAGATAAATAAGATGTTGCGTATGAGCATGCAAACAGCATGCACATTTGCAGTTTTGTTCCATAGCGTACGATGTCGAAGCACACACTAATGAAAATGATAAAGAGCTATTCTTATTTATAGTCTCGTAACTATATTCGTTAGCGGATGGTAGGTAACATCACTCATATGAATAATATGACAATAGGCTGCTGTGTTATCAGGAATGTTTTCAGATGTTTCAAATTCTAAACGAATATCAACTGGAGATTCTTTTATAGATTCTTCATGATAAGAGCAGTCTATAACAACAATCGGTGCTTTATTTTTAAATTCTTGAGGTGTAAATAGCGGACGATCTTCTTTCTGATAATACGATGATTGAAATTTACAAAACATGTCAGAGCATCCCAAACTTATTTTTCTCAAAGTTAATGTCTATGTTTTCGTAGGGATACGTAATTCCGTTGAGATATAGTCTAACGTGTCTTAATTTACAGTGATCAAACAGTGAGCTATCTTTTTCGTGATTGAATTTACGATTAGTTTGAAATCCAAAAATAATGTACAAGGGCTTCTCAGTAAAACGTGATGTTTTAACAGCCCAGCTATGCTTGTTTGTAGGTGGTAACACAGGATATTCATGCAGCTCCCAACTTCTAAAACGTATAGGTAATGGTGTATCATTTTCTACAATCTTGAGCAATCGAAGTTTTTCACGATCAGATAAGGTTACATGTGAAATCCTCCACAGTACACGATGCAGTGTTATTTCCGATTCTACTGGTGTTTCTACTGCTTTAAGAGAATTGTAATCACTTCGTCACGGACTAGAATAAGCTCTTGTTTTGCGTTGATTATAATACGTGTAAAGTCTTCTGCGAATCCAAAAATATGTTTCAGCGATAACATACCCGTAAAAGTACCATGATCATTAATCATCCAGTTGTTAGTAGCTTTTGGACACAATCCAGCCATCCGCAAAAGATTACTTTCTTCATCACAGAAAGAAGGGTAGAGTTTCATTGCACTTGTAATACCAACATTCTTCGTTCGATCTATTTCAACATTATTTACTTCATATCGCGCTTCAGAAAAGAGAAAAGCTAGAGCATGGTTGTTAAGTTGTGAAGTGCTTGGTCCACTTCCATCCGACTTTTCTAGTCGTCCTTTAGTATAGAGGTAGCTTTCGTGTGGTAAGGTGTATACATCTTGCTGATTAATAATAAAATGAATGTCATTATTTTTATTTAATCCAAACGTAAAAGGTTGATAGGAATGAAGCTCACTTCGTACTACACCTTCACGACTTTCTACTGTATTCGTAATGTCTAGCATTTCTTCCATTCTGTTGTAGTAGTGTATATCCTAAATCTTGGAGTATCTGCTTATGGGTATCTGTTAACTCGATGAGTCTCTGCATACATGTAGTATGTCTTCGGAATGTACACCGTGTTTTATAGATGGTTTTCATACTGGATTAAGATGTAGTTTGTAAGCTACGTACGCGTGCTGATCTAAATGAATAAGCTGAATATGTTTATTTACAAATCTAAGAGTAATGTTGCTAATGTGTTTTACAGACACAGTATGATAAAGAACTACTGCTGGTTTCTCACAAATAGTATATCCACGTTCCTCTGTAACAATAAAGTCGTGCAGCACGTGCGAAGGTTGTAGATTACTATTCAAATCTGTAATAATATTACAAGTAATGTTCACATTGTAATCATCGAAGAGTTTTATAGGTTGATCAGACTCGTAACGTACGTTCGGCAGGAGCTCCCTCGATGAAACTCCAAGCAGTGGTCCAATCGAGTCAGGTTGTGATTAGAAGTCAATCTTAAATGATGATTCAATAACACATTTATGTGTAATGTTGCTTAGAGTGATTGAGAACTTGTAATTATGATTACTAAAACTATCTTCCCCAAACTGATCAATTAACGTACTTTCAATATAGTCGTGAATATCGTCTACTGTATAACTACCTGAGGGTAGTGTTAGCACATACTCATCGTAATAGAACTTGTTTACACCATCATGCACATTATAGATTTTATTGTAGCTTTCAAACGATACTAGTCCAAGACTATGCGGCTGATAAACAAGTTCGATTGGTGGATTAAAATAGACGGTTGTTTCAGGTCCTTCTCCACGTACAGCAAACGTTCTTTCACTGTTCGTCATCACGTAGACACTAATGCACTTTCTTTACTGTCTGGGTTTGATATAAGAACATAAGACATAATCGTCCGCACATGCGTGTATTAAAGTTTTGCACACGGTTTTTATTGTAAACAATGTCTGCACTGCTTCCGAAATAACGTATGAGCTGAAAAGGAGGAGGTAAGTCTCCATAGCTATCAAAATACCATACTTTAGATTTACGTTTTACATAAGCAACGTAATGAGTTCCAGGTCCACGACTGTCGTCCAAGTTGATTACGGCACTTTCACGTTCACGTGGGCGCGCTGGTAGTTGATCGCGCATATACACTCCTCGGAAATAATGAATTCCTAGTTGTTTAGCAAACGTAAAAACTTCATCATGCGTTAGAGCTCGATGTGGCAGTGCATTCAGTAGACGTTTTTTTGGAGAAATGTAGATACCAAGCCCTTTCTTGTATGGCGCTAGCTTCATGTTCACACCTTTTCCTCGTAACGCAATTGCCTCCATCGTCTTGTTATCACGTTCACTCTCTTTCAACTGTTGTTTCGCTTCTTCTACAGCTTTGACAGTTCTAGCTACAGCACTAGCACCACCTAGCAATGACCCTAAAGCTGCTAAGCCAGCAAACAGCGCAGGAAGAAATCCTCCTCGTTTTGGTACAGGAATAATTCGTGCACGTTTACTAAATATTGCTCTGCACTTTGGAGAAATTCTCGCTCTTGCTGCGCGTAACGCCTTAGTAATAGCTACACGAGGATTGTATTCCCCTCGAATAGCTTTTTGCGTAGCCTTTATAACATCTTTCCATCCGACAGTTTTTACTTCTTCTTCTTCATGTCGTTTGTATATCGTTGTTTCACCATGCTGTACACGACTTTATTAGTCATGAGCAAATCATAAACTAACCGTTGCCTCTTGTTTCGTTTAATATATATATATATATATATATATTACTATTACGCACTTTATAATTCAGTTATCTTGAAGATTATAAAGCAGCAAGACACACTACCTGTTACCGACATTGTACCACATCTCTTACCTTGTTCTAGTACAACTACAAGAAAACGTCATGGAACGTTGTTTCCTTTTACTGTTCGATGTATTATATCAGGTCCGTCGGGATGCGGTAAAAAAAATCTTTTACTCACACATATTACTTCTGTAAATGGTGTACGCTTCGAGAATATTTACGTTTTCGCAAAGTCACTCTATCAGCCGCTATATACTATTCTACAAACTGTAATGCACGATCTAGTTAAAGATGGAATAAGATATTTTAAATTTAATTCGCATAAGCAAGTACCATCACCAGACGATGTGCTTCCTAATTCTCTTATGATCTTTGATGATGTCGCAACAGAACAGCAAAACGTTATTCGTGCATTCTTTAGTATGGGTCGGCATAAATATGTTGATTGCATCTATTTGTGCCAAACCTATTCTCGTGTGCCAAAGCAGTTGATACGCGACAACGCAAATGTTATTGTGCTTTTTCGGCAAGATGAGCGCAACATGCGACATGTGTATAACGATCATGTTAACACTGATATGACATTCGATGACTTTAAACGTATGTGTGCTAAATGTTGGTCATTACTCCGTTACAGCATTTTAGTTATTGATAAAGAAAGTGATGTACAGCATGGACGATATCGCATGGGTTTCGATCATTTTATATGCATAACACAGAATTACAGTAACTACTTGATTAAAAACCATCATCATGTTAACATCTAGCAAGGAGATCACAAAACATATCATCAAAGCTCGAAACAATATTCGACGGAAATTTAAAGAGCTTAAACGTATTCAAGCAGGCACGGATTTATTTTTAAAAACACAACTAAGTACACCACTCAAATAAATTTTTAATTCTACTTCATTACCTCAGTCTATTTCAAGTTTTGCTTCTATGCAAACATCATATCATAAAGAGAAGCATGAAGAAGAAGAGCATGAACAAGATAAGGAAGAGAAGAAGCAGGATGTAGATCAAGAAGAGGAAGAGGAAGATAAGGAAGAAGAAGAAGAAGAACTTAATGATACATCACCATCTAAGCGTGTTGAGTTTTTAACTACAGATGTTATTACTGAAACACCTACTACATCGACGCAAAATCTACCATCTTTGTCTGAGGTTATGATTACACCAGAGTATCGCAATCAGTTTAGAACTTTTATTCAAGATTCCTATGGATCTCTCTTTGCACCTTATATAGAAAAACTTTTTACATGACAAACTGACACTACCTACGGTATTCGCTACGAAGATGACTGTTTCCGGATAGGAAATTCAAATGTTAAGATTAATAACAACAAACTCATTGTAAAAGGTGTTACCTATAAACCTACGAAAGGACTCTTAGAACTTCTTTTCTCACGAATACCTGACAAGGATATAATTTTACAAGATGAACTTAAAAAATATAAAGCAATACTTTTTACTACTGACGCAACACGACGTAATTACAAGAGAACAGAAGCTGTAAATGCGAATAAGAGTTACAAGTATCGTGAGTTTATTTCTAAGCTGTTTCCGACTGCACGTAGTCTTGATGTTATCTACAAGCCTTTGTTGCCGTATGTGGATGTAAGATACTGGAATGACGAAACTTACTCGTTGAACGATTACAGCTTTTAAGAGCATCGCAAGAGGCTGGTCACACTGGTCACGGATCAGAAACTCTAGAAATAGAAAGAGAACTACGTTATGTAGGTATTATTTTGTAATGGCTCGTCAAGAGAAGATCTCACCTGTAAAGGTAAACATCGCACATGAGTTACATAAACCAGCACGTCGCACCTACTGTCGCAGACGCGTTATTACACGAGGAAAAGATGATCTCTGGCAAGCAGACTTAGTAGAAATTATTCCATATGCCTCTAGTAATAAGGGATATAAGTATCTACTTACTGTTATCGATGTGTACTCGAAGTTTGCTTTTGCACAACCCGTGCGTTCTAAAACAGCAGCTCAAGTTAAAGAAGCATTTAAACATATTGTTGAAGAATCGAAACGCTGCCCAAGGCTTCTTCAAACTGATCAAGGTAAAGAGTTTTACAACAAGGATTTTTCTTCTTACCTCAAGTTACTTGACATTCAACAATACTATACGTTCAGCAATCTCAAGGCAAGTGTTGTAGAACGCTTTAATCGTACACTCAAAACAATGATGTGGCGAGAATTTACAGTGCAAGATTCATATCGTTGGATTGATCTGCTACCTAGACTTTTAACTACCTACAACGATACACCTCATCGCACTATCGGAACAAAGCCACGTCTTGTTACAAAGAATACACCTCGTCTAAATGCTATTCATCTTGTAATTAAAACAGCTGATCCACGTCGCCATCACTTTAAAGAAGGTGATTTTGTTCGCATCAGCAAACACTAGTCTATCTTTGCAAAAGGATACACACCTAACTGGAGCACTGAAATTTTTCAAATCAGAAGTGTTAAGCTTACTAATCCAGTTACGTATTTACTTCGCGATCTCAGAGGATAGCCTATTGAAGGAGGATTCTACATCGAAGAACTGCAGAAAACAAAATATCCTGATCACTATTTAGTTGAACGTGTTATTCGACGTCGTGGCAATAAACTGTATGTTAAATGGCTTGGTTCTAATAACAGCTTTAATTCATGGATTAATAAAGAGGATGTACTTTAAATCTTATGTGTGTTTTCTTTTAATCCTCTACGTTTCCTTTCTTCTAAGTCACTAAGACATGCCGTAGGTTTAAACAACCCCTGTAATATGTTTTGAAAATTCATATTTATTTTAGAATATATATATATATATACATTTGTATCCTTTGTTTATTTTACGGTCCTTGTCACTCAGTTTTTGTTTTATTGCACCAACAACGACAAGTGCTGCTATCTTCTGAGCAGCTAAAGCACTAGGTAATAACACACACACACACACACACACACACACACACACACACACACACACACGCAGCATAACTGTACGAAGCAGATTTTAACAGCTACACGACACACTCTATGCAGGCAGCATGCAACTACGTTTCAGGCGAACGTGTTCTAGGACCGCAGGGGAGATGAAGCATGAAGAAAAGAAGATCAATCACGCTATTGATGAGTCCACGCCCAACATGCTTCCTCATCTTTTTCCCAGCACGTTTCTTCACCTTTTCCTTGTTTACTCTCTCCACTGCCATGATAAGTGTTTATAAGCGAAGACAACTCGTTAGTTTTAGGTCCGTGATGCAGTTTAATTAGTTGACATGTACGGTGCTGTCTCACGGAAGGTCTTCTACATAAAAACTCACGTGTTCATGATGTAAACTACACGTTTGAAGCTCTGACAAAACAGGATCTTGAGTCCACTCACGAGGCACCTTTTCCAAAATCTTCTTTACAACGTTCGCAGCTACATTAACCAAAAATGCCTTTGGTAATGCATTTAACTCTTCTTCAGTAAAAGTGTTTAGTTTCTTTTTGCATGCATAAAACTTTACGATCGCCTTTTCAACTGCGTTACACTTAGTATCTGTTAGAAATGACATGATGTCTTCACTCTACAAATGTTTTTTTTACACTAAGGTTATTTCGACACTGCAGCTTACATATGTTGTTCACTTCCCGGCATGCACTGCAACACAACCAATCAAAGAGCATGCATACATGTTGTAAAGACTGTTTACTTGTTTCTCTACTATGCTCTTTCGGAAGAGTTTTAAATGATGGGCACCCCAATTCATGCATGTCGATAATTTCACACGATGATGGTAGAAAATCACGCAACCATTCTTTCTTTTCACAACCCTTTAAAACAACAAGATCTGCTCTTGACAAATGTGCATTCATCATTAAAGGTAGAAAATGATAAGGTATTCCTTTTTCTTCCCACTTCAAACCTAAATTGTTTTCAATCCACTGAGTCTGCTTTTTATCTTCATCTGTTTGCAAACAGTAAAGGAACGGTGGGCTAAATACTAAACTAACAAGTTTTGGTGCCCACAACACACTGCTATCTAACACAGCCACCTCTTTAAACACAAATTTGTTTCCGTTTACTTTAAAGCCTTGCACATCAACTATGAATGTTTTCGTCATGTTTGCACTCCACTCTCTATCCCTATTTCTCGAAGACTAAAGCGTTTAGTCAACGAACGAGTTTAAACATGTGCACCTAATATAACGTCATCACTGCAGCACGTGCTTACTCTAGCTTTCCCGATGCATGTTTAAACTTGTTCGAATTTACCGCCACCACATTCCTTTACACCGACTTAATCTTAAGAAAACGGACAAGTCTAAACATGCATGATTACGTCATCACTGCAGCACGTGCTTATTCTAGCTCCCCCGATGTATAATAAAACTTGTTCGAATTTACCGCCACCACATTTCAACTAAAGAGTGTAGCACCGAGGTAAGCGATGTAAGATAGCGGTAACTGTGTTGAATAAAGGTGGCTGTTTGTCAAAAAGAATTTTTCAAATTATCCGCCACCACATAGAGTGCAGCACTGCGCTCTCTTGTTTAAAGATGGCGGATGACAGCTGTCAAAAAAAAAGCACGTGGGTTTGTAAAGCACGTGGAATTTACTACCACTACAAAGAGGGCAGCACGGTGCTGTCTAGATTAAAGATGGCGGATGACAGCTGTTAGAAAAAAGCATCTAGATTTTAAATTGCTCGCTACTACGATAAAGATAGCAGCACGGTGCTCTGTTGATTAAAGATGGCTGCTTGTCAAAAGATTTTTTCAAATTATCCGCCACCACATTTCAACTAAAGAGTGCTGCACTGAGGTTTGCGATGCAAGATGGCCGGTGACAGCTTGTCAAATAGATTTTTTTTAAATAGTCCGCCTCAAAGGTAAGTAGCTAAAGAGGGCAGCACTAAGGTTAGCAATGCAAGATGGTGGATGACAGCTGTGACGTAAAAATTACCCGCAAGATAGCAGCACGATGCTCTTTTCATTAAAGATGGCAGCTTGTCAAATAGAATTTTTCAAATTAACCGCCTCAAAGGTAAGTAGCTAAAGTGGGCATCTCTGTTCTCTCTGGATTAAAGATGGCTGCTTGTCAAAAAAGAATTTTTCAAATTATCCGCCATCACAAAGAGGGCAGCACGGTTCTCTCTTGATTAAAGATGGTGGATGACAGCTGAAGAGCACGTAGAATTTGTTTCCAAAGAAGAGCACGTGGAATTTGCCGCCACCACATTTCAACTAAAGAGTGCAGCACTGTTCTCTCTGGATCAAAGATGGTGGATGACAGCTGTAAGAAAAGCATATGGGTTTGTTTCCAAACAAGAGCGCGTAGAATTTGCCGCCACCACATTTCAAAGGTAAGTAGCTAAAGAGGGCAGCACGGTGCTCTCTGGATTAAAGATGGCGGATGATAGCTGTCAAAAAAGCGCATAGGTTTGTTTCCAAACAAGAGAATGTAGAATTTGCCGCCACCACATTTCAAAGGTATCTAGCTAAAGAGTACAGCACTGAGGTTTGTGATGCAAGATGGCGGATGACAGCTGTCAGCAAAAAGCACGTGAGTTTGTTTCCAAACAAGAGCACGTGGAATTTCCCGCCACCACAAAGAGGGCAGCACGGTGCTCTCTTGATTAAAGACGGCTGCTGTCACGTGGAATTGCCTGCCACCACATTTCAAAGGTATCTAGCTAAAGAGGGCAGCTCGGTGCTCAAAGATGGCTGCTGTCAAAAAGCATTTTTCAAATTATCCGCCACCACATTTCAAAGGTAAGTAGCTGAAGAGGGCAGCACTGTGCTCTATAGATTGAAGATGGCGGATGACAGCTGTCATAAAAGCACGTGGATTTGTTTATCTCGCGCTAGTGAGGTTAAGTTGGTAGCACTAAGGTTTAGGCCCGCCAAAATGGCAGCACTGCCGATGACAGGTCACGAATTTACAGCTACTGCGATAAAGAGGGCAGCACGGTGCTCTGTAGTTTAAAGATGGCGGATGACAGCTGTCAAAAAAGCACGTGGCTGTCAAAAAACACGTGGATTTGTTTATCTCGCGCTAGTTAGGTTAAGTTGGTACTGCTGAGGTTTAGGCCCGTCAAGATGGCAGTATTGAGGTTAGCGATGCGTTGTTGTCTGTCAAAAAGCACGTGGCTGTCAAAAAACACGTGGCTTTGTTTACCGATTCAAATCTCGCGCTTGTGAGGTTAAGTTGGTACCACTGAGGTTTAGGCCCGTCAGGATGGCATTACTGAGGTTAGCGATGCGTTGTTGTCGATGACAGCTGTCAAAAAGCACGTGGCTTTGTTTACCAATTCAAATTTCCCGCGGGAGGTGGAGGAGACCTCTGAGAGGCCTCTGGCTGTGGTGGTGGTGGAGGAGGCCTCTGGGAGGCCTCTGGCTGTGGTGGTGGTGGAGGAGGCCTCTGGGAGCCCGGTGGTGGTGGTGGCGGCGCCCGAACTGTCCTATTATACTACTAACACTGTCTGACTATTCATCAACGCCTTACATCAGAGCCTGCTCGGATGTTAGCGCACATTGTCTGACCCTTCATACATTACATTAAAGCCTACTAGGTTGTTAGGTAACATTGCCTGGCCATCCATATATTACATCACAGCGTGAATTCATTACGTAACAGCCTGCAAAGTTGTTAGGTAAAATTGCATGGCCATCCATACAGATCTTACATCACAGGCTATACGGTTGTTAGTTAAAATTTTCTGACCATCCATTCCTATCTTACAACACAACCTGCGAGGTGGATAGGTAACGTTGCCTTCGAACCCTCCGTACATTACATCACAGCTTGCACAGTTGTTAAATAACATTGTCTGGCCACTCATCCATATCTTACATCAGAGCCTGCACGATTGCTAGGAAACATTGTCTGACCATCGATCTATACCTTACATCACAGCCTGAACGTTTGCTAGGTAACTTTGTCTGGCAATACATCAATATCCTACATCACTGCCAGCCCGGTTGCCAGGTAACATTGTCCGACCATCAATCTATACCTTACATCACTGCCGGAACTTTTGAAAGGTAACATTGTCTGGCCTTCCATCTACACCTTACATCACAGCCTGCACAGTTGCTAGGTTACATTGTCTGACCATCCATACCTTATATCACTGCCTGCATGTTTGCTAGGTAACATGGTCTGACCATCCATCAGTACCTAACATCACAGCCTGCACGTTTGCTAGGTAATATTGCCTGACCAACTATCTATACCGTACATCACTGCCTGCACAGTTGCTAGGTTACATTCCTTAGTCATCCGTCCATAACTTACATCACTGCCTGCACGTTTAGTAGGTTATATTGTCTGGCCACCAATTTATACCTTACATCACAGCCTGCACGGTTACTAGGTACCTTTGTCTGACCATACATCTATAACTTATATCAGATCCTGCACCGCTGTTTGGGAACATCGTCTGACCTTTGATCCATACCATACATTACAGTCTATACCTTTGTTAGGTAACATTGCCTGGCCATCCATATACTACATCACAGCTTGCATTTTATTATTTAATATTGTCTGACCAACCATCCATACATTACATAACAGCCTGCACAGTTGATAGGCAGCATTGCCTGGCCATCCATACATATCTTACATAACTCCCTATACGGTTGTTAGTTAACATTGTCTGGCCATCAATCCATACTTTACATCACAACCTGCAAGGTCGACAGGTGACGTTGCCTGGCCACCCCTCCATACATTACATCACAGTTTGCACAGTTGTTAAATAATAATGTCTGACCATCCATCCATGCATTACATAACAGCCTGCACAATTGCTAGGTAAACATTACATTGCCATCAATGCATACCTTACATCTGCATGGTTGCTAGGGAACATTGTCCGGCTGTACATCTATATCTTGCATCACAGTATGCACTGTGGTTAGCTAACATTTTCTGACCATCCATCCATACACTACATCGCAGCCTGCACAGTGGTTAGGCAACCTTGCCTGGTCATCCATATACTGCATCACAGCCAGCACGGTTTTTGGTGATATTGTCTCACCATCATACATATATTAAATCACTGCCTGCACGGTTGTTTGTTAACATTTTTCGACAATAACCCACACCAAACATCACTGCCTGCACGGTTGTTAGGTAAAGTTGCGTAGCCATACATCCATATATTCCATCACAGCTTGCACATTTTTTACGAAATATTGTCTGACCATCAACTATAATTTACATCACTGCCTACACGGTTGTTATTTTACATTGTCTGACCATCATCCATACCTTACACCACAGCCTGCGCTGTTGTTGGGTAACATTGTCTGACCATTCATCCATACCTTACATCACACCCTACACAGTCATTCGGTAACATTGCCCTGCCATCCATACATTACATCACAGCCTGCACGTTTGTTAGAGAACATCGTCTGACCTTTCATCCACACCAATCATCACAGCCTGCACGCTTGTTAGGTAACATTGGCTGGTCATCCATACATACCTTACGTCACAGTCTACACGGTCCGTAGGTAACATTGTCTGGCCATCGTCCATATCTTGCAACAGAATATTCACTGTGTTCAATTAATATTGTCTGACCATCTCTCCATACCTTACATCACAGCCTGCTCGGTTGTTGGGTAACATTGTCTGACCAACCATCCATACCTCGCATCAGAGCCTACACGGTTGTTAGGTAACATTGCTTTGCCATCCATCTATTCCCTACATCACAACCTGCACAGTGGTCACGTAGCATTGTCTGACTATCATCCATACATTACGTGACAGCCTGCACACTTGATAGGTAACATTGCCTGGCCATCATCCGTAACTTACAACACAACCAGCACGGTTGTTATTAAACGTCGCCTGACCTTCATCCATACCTTACTTCACAGCCTGCAGGGTTGTTAGGAATATTGTCTGAAAATCATCCATACCTTACATCACTGCCGTACGATTGCCAGGTAACATTACCTTGCCATCTATCCATACCATACATCTGCGCGGTTTCTAGATAACATTGTAAGGCTATGCATCTATATCTTACATCACAGCCTGCACGGTACCTAGGTAATATTGTCTGATCATCGCCCATACCTTACATTACGGCCTTGACAGTTGTCAGGTAAAATTTTCCGACCATTCATCCTTACATCACAGCCTGCTCGGTTGTTAGGTAACATAGTCTGACCAACCATCCATACCTCGCATCAGAGCCTACACGGTTGTTAGGTAACATTGCTTGGCCATCCATCCATCCCTACGTCACAGGCTGCACGTTTGTTAGAGTACATCGTCTGACCTTTCATCCATACCTTACATCAGAGCCTGCACGGATGTTAGAGATCATCGCTTGACCTTTCATCCATACCTTACATTACAGCCGGCACGGTAGTTATCTTACATCGTCCGACCATATATCCATAACTTGCATCACAGCCTGCGGTGTTCTCAGATAAAATCGTCTGACTATCCATCCATACCATACATCAAAGCCTGAATTGTTGCTAAGTAATATTGTCTGGCCATCATCCATACTTTATGCCTAGGCTGCACGTTTGTTAGGTAACATTCGTCTGACCATCCTCCATACCTTATATCACTGCCTCATCAGTTCAGCTTAAGCCATGAAGGAGAGCGGACGCATGAGTAGAGAGCTCGGGAGTGGGAATAAGGAGTGAGTGCTGAGTGCAAGAAGCTTGTGAGGAGCTTGACAACAATGATTGGAGTAGATCAATACAGGGCGGCTATTGGAGGATGGCAGAGGAGAATCAAGAAAGAAGAAGTAAAATCAGGTGGGTGTAAAGTGGATTTGGTAATCAAAGGACAAGTAGTGTTAACAGCGGCGGTGGTTATAATGTTGCTACTGATTGGAGGTGTAGAGCCGAACCCAGGCCCGACATCTAGTGGAAATGAGGGATGGGAAGACATAGAAGAATTCAAAAAATGGGTAAAAGAGACGGTGGTAGAAGTGTGCCCCTTTGAGCAAATTAAGAATATGATCCAAGAACAAACCAGGGAGTTTGGAAAAATGAAGTTATGGCTGCGAGAAATGACGGACGATATAACATCACAGGTGAGAAAGAACGACGAGGAAGTGGCAATATTAAGAGAAAGAATAGGACGACTGGAAGAGGAGACGTTGAAATTGAAAGCGGAAGTGAATGCCAATACATTGAATCGCAGGAAGAAGTGCTTATTTATTTATGGGGTGCCTGAGGAGGTGAGAGAAGACAAAGTACGTACAATTTACAAGGTAGTCGACTTAATACAGGGGAAATTGAAACTTAACTTTAGCGAAGTGGACATAGATGACGTACAGAGAATGGGAAGAACTAGGGGCAACAGGCCTATCAAAGTAGAACTGTTTTCTACGTTGATGGCTGATGCTGTGATAGGCAATGAGAGTAACATGCAGAGAGAAAAAATATGGATCAAGAGAGACGTGGGATGGGAGGCTATTAGGAATGAGAAAATACTCAGAAAACACAAGATACGTGCGATAAATCAAGGACTGAGAGCTATTAAAGGACAAGAGCTAGTGGTATCAGGCAGAAATTGGAAGAGGAACTGGTCTGTGAATAGACTGCTGGACTTAGAAATGAAGATTAAAAAAGATGAAGAAAAAATGAGCAGTGCAACGAGAGGTGGGAAAGTGAGGAGAGATAACAGTAACAGTGTAATGTGTGAAGAGGCTCAGAGAGAGGCGTCAAGTGAAAATGTAACCATTAACAGTGAAGAAGTTCAGGAAGAGGCGACAAGTGAAAGGGTGACCATAAGCAGTGAAAAAGAAAGGCAGGGGAGTGAAAGCAGTGAAGTAAGGGAAGTGACGGGTAAAAAGGTGACGTCAGAGGCAACCGAAGGATGTCTCAATAGGCTCCGTGCGTATAGCACTGTGCTGCTGCGGGTGGATACTACGAGAACTACGTAGAGTCATCTTCATCAACAGCTCGCCATAAGAAGCTGTAATGTGTGTGACGTTTACATGCATTTATTCAATTATTTTACAGTGCTGTCTTCAGAGGATAATTTTTTAATGTCACAACGTTCCGACAGAATGATATGCTTGTTCTTGGCTGCATTAATAGATACACTAATACAGAGCTTTCATTCACGACCTCACGAAATGGATTTGAAAAAACGGTGGATCTTAGCAGTAAATAGCAGGAAGTGATTCCGGATTTGTACATTTACAGTATTTAATACACAGTTACTCTTAATATAATGCAAAGGTTAACAATTAAAACAAATTATTGAAGAAGTTGGATGTCAACACCAACATCTACAAGACCATGCAGAAGACGGTGGTCATTGCCACGACTAGAACTGTACGGAAATTTATGGGTTCAAATTTTCCGTTAAACTGTAGTGTCCATTAAGGTTTTTCTGCTTTGATTTCCTAAAATCTGTACAACTGCTTGAATATCATTACCACGAAAGTGTGCAAAATAATAATAATAATAATAATAATAATAATAATAATAATAATAATAATAATAATAATAATAATAATAATAATAACATACCGTAATACAGACCACAATGTAAAATTTTAGAGTATTCCGTCACAACCTCACGAAATGGATTTTAAAAGGCTGTGGCCAAATATACTGTAATTATAGAAATTGGCCTCCATTACACAATATCAATAGCTCACAGAAATACCGCATTTTACATACGTAAAGTTCTGTTCTCGCCCCGAGGTGGTGCAACTCCTTTCAAGCAACCCCTAATGAACATGAGCTGCATGTACCCTCATGTCAATCTTAAATTTCTGTCTGTATCGGAAATCAAGCCCGGGCCCCCGACGAAGGAAACTAGTAGCGCTAACCGTTATATAAAAGGTGGTCGCGATCATATTATAAATACAGACACAATAATTTATTGGCAACGTTAAGATATTCTGATATTTTCAACTGGTCCAACATCAAACCTGTGCCTTTTTATCGGAAAAAGTTCCTCTATAAGCTCTTCTCCTTGTTGTATTTCTCTTTCCCCGCTTTTTAGATGCGAGGTCCAGACAATTCACAGGGTTGATCGGTACACGAGGTGACATGTTCTGAGTAAACTGTATAAATAACAGCAGAAATATGCTTACATTTCATAGAAATATTTTTATTATTTTACCAAGGCCTCCCTCGCAACATGAACCTATGTTAACATGACATCGTATTAGAGATAGGCCAAATATATTTTTCTGAAGACAGCATTGTTGAATGTGTACATGAAAATCAATCTCGTTATCACCACAAATAATACTGTACATAAATTACTATGTTGCCTCTATCGTGAAATGGTAGTCTCTCTAGTGAACCAACGTTTTTCTCTTATCACATTTGCAGTTATTCGCCTTGTTGCTATTTCCTGCGAACAGTTTTTCTTGTAAATTTAATACATGGCCACTTTCTTGGAGTTTGGAATAATTTGGCCGATTGTTGTTGCATAAAACACTCTGAAATCCCACTGTTATTATTTAGTCGGCCATAGCAACACGCTGTGAAACGACAGATATGTGCGCGGTGATCGCATTAACTTACAATGTTCGCCACTCGCAGCGCAGCGGTGCATTTTTCCCAGCAGCGCACGGAGCCTATAGGAGTTGGGAAAGAGGCAAGGGCAGAAGATTAACGGAGATGATGGGAGCTGAAGGTGGAGGCAAAAGAACACAATAGAGTGAAGATGGTGATGAAGTGGTGGCCAAAGGAGGTGGCAGAGGAACAGGAAAGTATAGAAAACTGACAGACATGTGGGATTCAGGTAGAAATGAGAAGGGTGTAGTCACTAGAAGTAAAAAGAACAATAGTATAGGAAGTAGTGAAAATAAAGATTGTTAGATGTAAGAATGTAGTGTTGAGGAATGAGTATTTGGTATTTGTTGGTGAAGATGATATTTTGAAGGTTGTGATGGTGTATGAATGTGTGGTATTTGTAGATGGAGATTTATTTGATGATAGACGAGTGTGTGCTAGGGCTGAAATGTGGTGTTGGAAGTAGAGGTGGTATATGTTGAAATGTGGTGTTGGAAAGGTATGGAGAAGTGGTGGTGCACTCATGAGTAAGTTGTATTTAATGTGATGGTATATGAGTGGGTGGTATTTGTAGATGTTGAAATGTTGTGTGCTAGAGATGAAAGGTGGTGTTGGAAATAGAGGTGGTATATGTTGAAATGTGGTGTTGGAAAGGTATGAGAAGTAGTGGTGCACTCATGAGTAAGTTGTAAATGAAGGTGGTTTGGTATTCAATGTGATATGAAATTTGGAGATGGAGAAGTGGTGGTACTTTTCAATGGCAGATTTTAAGTGTTGAGAGGGACGAGAACTGAGAAGTGGTGTTTGTTTAAGTGTTGAGAGGGATGTGAATAGAGAATTGGTGTTTGTTTGTAAACTTTGGTTTGGTGGACGTGATGACAAATGGATGGTGGACATTTAATTATTGCTATATTATGTGAGTGTTAAGTGATGATGTATTGGTATTAAATTGCAGTAGAGACGGTAATTTATTGCTGAAATGTGGAGAGGGAGAAAGGGTGGTATATGTAATGGCAGAATTCAAGTGCTGAGAGGGAGGAGAACTGAGAATTGGTGTTTGTTTGTAAACTTTGGTTTGGTGGACGTGATGACAAATTTCAGGTGGAGTATGGCTTGGTATTTAAATTGATTAAGCATGGCTGACAAGGTTAAAGTTGCAACGTGAGCATACGTGAGCATGAATACGCAAGGCAGAATGTAACGTAAGTCTGGACTCAGCAACCTAGAGTGGGTCAAGTAAAATATGTGCAAGGAATGTGCAAGGGTTTGCGTGTCTAGTTAAGAGAGGCATGAAGGTCTTTGACATTCTTAATACTGCTGATTTTATTTCAACTTTATTATGTCCTTTAATTATGTTTATTTAAATTACACATTCTGGGAAGACAACAGGAATATTCAGCAAAGACGTTGGACGTGGCATGAAAGGGCCGAGGATGACTACCGTGGTGACCCTCACTTTGGGGGTTACGTTTCCGGAGTATCTGAGGAATTTCATGGCATGTCCATGGAGTACGTTTGATTTTTTTCTTATTAATATTGTTTTGTTTGCTTATTTTTGTTCTCTGCGTGTTTTATTTTTCTTTTCTTTTTTCTGTACAGTATGTAGAGTTTGAAAGAGTGAATTCTGGCATGGGCTGAACATGTTATTTTTCTCATTTAAAGGATCAAATGGGTATTATTACTGTAGATCTAGAGAAAAATAATAAAGTATCAAAGTATAAAGTATATCACTGCCTGCACGGTTGTTAGTTAACATTGTCTGACAATCATCCATAAATTACATCACAGCCTGCACGGTTGTTAGGTAACGTTGTCTGACCATTCATCCATGCCTTACATCAGAGCCTGCACGGATGTTAGAGACCATCGTCTGACCTTTCATCCATACCTTACATTACAGCCTATATGATTTTTAGGTAACATTGCCTGGCCATCCCTTTATTACATCACAGCCTGCATTTTATTATTTAACATTGAATGACCATCCAACCATGCATTACATAACAAGCTGCACGATAGCTAGGTAAACATTACCTTGCCATCCATTCATACCTTACATCTGCATGGTTCCTAGGTGACATTGTCCGACTATACATGTATTACTTACATCACAGCCTGCGCGGTTCGTAGGTAACTTTGTCTGACCATCGTCCATGCCTTGCATCACAGTATGCACTGTGGTTAGTTAACATTGTCCGACCATCGATACATTACATCACAGCCTGCACGGTTGTTAGGAAACATTGTCTGACCAACTATCCATATATTACATCACAGCCTGCATGGATCTTAGGTAACATTGCTTGGCCATCCATCCATACCTTACATCACAGCCTGCACGGTTGTTAGTTGCACAGGGGTAACAAAAGGTATTGAAAGTGGAATGTGTTTATTAAGGACTTTATTTGTAAACCTTCCGTAGTACTTACTCTATGATCTGAAGTGTGGTAATATGTTTTATTTGTAACGACCTAACCTGTACATTGTAATAATTCATAATATATGGTATTTGTAAATAGTAACTTTCAGTTCTGTCCTTACTGGAAGTATCTAGAAATTTTACATGAATTTTTGAACAGGGTGTGTTGCATTTTGTTGGTTATGTCTTCTAGAATATATTTTCTGATTGTTCTGGAAATGGAAGGTTCGCGAGCGTGTGTATTCGAGGAACTTATTTAAAGTTCGCGACTGGAGTAGGAATTGTGATTGGTGAACCTGGGTGGCGATAGGCGGACTCGTGCATTCTGATTGGCTTCTCCAAGGCCAGGGTTTAACTTTATAAAGAGAGCGAGGCAGCATTTCGTGGTCTGACTAGTCTGTCTTGGTCTGTCTGAAGTTTTACGTCGTCAGCGACGCCTCGCTACCGGGATGGGCCACCTTCGGGTAAGACTCTGATTTCCGATCCGGCCTAAAATTTCCGTATGTTCGCCTGCTATTTCGTATAGGAGTCTGCCCTAACCACACCTAGATTCGCCATTCAGTTATTTCAGATGCCTTAGCTTTTCAGTTGGGCTTGCGTGTTTGTTTTCGAGGTATACCCCTTCCTTTTCGATAAATACGTAAAGTGTAGTTTAATATATTTACCTCGGGGTTTTGTCTCGGTAGTTCAGTGTCTCTTGATGTATGTCAGAGTTTTAAAATGTACATTTAACTTCACTGTGGATGGTAATACCGTATTACGTTTCTTTTAACCTACTAAATTTCATTGTACATCTGGATTTGTAACTAGAAGTATAGTTTGATAAATGTTTGAACTTGTAGGAAGCTATTAGCAAAGAACTTCTAAGTTGTGTGTACCACAGAACATTTAATTCGTGAGTTGTGTGTCGGTACCTTCCGCATGGCGGAATTTGTTCGGAATGTATTTGTAAAATCCATTTGTAAATAAAATTTTTCAAAATTAAGTATCACGGTTGAGTATTTCTGAAACTGCAATCTATGCCATGTCCATGCCTATGGATAAGTTCCCAGCCTCTTCCCACCTTCCTAGTTTATTGTCATCTAGTTGGCCCTACTGATATTTGTTATCGGCGGAGATCCGCGTAATTCCAGCTGAGTGTGTAGTAAGATTTGGTACGGTGTAGTTGCTCTTACTTTCCTCCCTTCACTGAGTTGAGTGTTTTGTTTCGTGTAACCACTGTAGAAAAGGTTACAGTTGGGTAACGTTGCCTGGCCATCCACCCATAACGTACATCACAGCATGCACGGTTGTTAGGTAACATTGTCTGACCAACAACCGTAATTTACATCACTGATTACACGGTTGTTAGGTAACATTGTCTGACCTTCCATCCATACCTTACATCACAGCTTGCACCGTTGTTAGGTAACGTTGCCTGGCCTTCCATCCATACCTTACATCACAGCTTGCACCGTTGTTAGGTAATATTGTCCGACCAACAACCGTAATTTACATCACTGATTACACGGTTGTTACATTACATTGTCTAACCATCATCCATACCTTACATCACAGCCTCCGCAGTTGTTGTGTAACATTAAATGACCGTTCATCCACACCTTATATCACAGCCTGCTCAGTTGTTCGATAACATTGCCCTGCCATCCATACATTACATCAGAGCCTGCACGTTTGTTAGAGAAAGTCGTCTGACCTTTCTTCCACACGTTTCATCACAGCCTGCACGGTTGTTAGGTAACATTGTCTGACCAACAATGCATACCTTACATCAGAGCCTACACGGTTGTTAGGTAATATTGCTTGGCAATCCGTCCATACCTTACATCACAACCTGCACAGTGGTCAGGTAGCTTTGTCTGACCATCATCCATACATTACGTCACAGCCTGCACAGTTGATAGGTAACATTGCCTGACGATTATCCATACCTTACAACACAACCAGCACTGTTGTTAGGAAATATCACCTGACCTTCATCCATACTTTACATCACAACCTGCACGGTTGTTAGAAACATTGTCTGACAATCATCCATACCTTACATCACTGCCTCCACGATTGCCAGCTAACATTACCTTGCCATCTATATGTACCATACATCTGCACGGTTACTACCGACCATTGTCCGGCTATCCATATATATATATATATATATATATATATCTTACATCACAGCCTGCACAATTTTTAGGTAACATTGTGTGACCTTTCATCCATAACTTACATCACAGCCTGAGAAGTTGTTATGTAACATTGTTCGACCATCCATCCATACCCTACATCTCATTCTGCACAGTTGTTAGGTAAAATTGAATGGCCATCCATGCATTACATCACAGCCTGCACAGTGGTTAGGTAACATTGCTTGGCCATCCATACTTTAAATCACAGCCTGCACGCTTGTTAAATAACGTTGTCTGCCCATCCATACATACCACACATCACAGCTTGCACGTTTGCTAGGTAAGGTTCTCTGGCCATCCATCCATACCTTATATCACAGCTTGCACATCTGTTAGGTAACACTATCTAACCATTCATCCATGCCTTACACCAGAGTCTGCACGGATGTTAGTGTGCATTGTCTCACCATTCATACCTTACATTACAGCCTATACCTTTGTTACGTAACATTGCCTGGCCATCCATATATTACATAACAGCCTGCATTTTATTATTTAACAATGTCTGACCATCCATCCATTCCTCACATAACAGCCTGCAAAGTTGTTAGGTTACATTGCCTGGCCATCCATCCTTACCTTACATCACAGCCTATATCGTTGTTAGTTAACAATGTCTGACCACCCATTCATATCTTACAACACAACCTGCGAGGTTGATAGGTAACGTTGCCTTCCAACCCTCCGTACATTACATCACATCTTGCACAGTTTTTAAATAACATTGTCTGGCCATTTATCCATACCTTACATCAGAGCCAGCACGGTTGCTAGGTAACATTGCCTGACCATCGATCTATAGCTTACATCAGAGCCTGCACTTTTGATAGTTAACGTTGTCTGGCCATATATCCAAATCTTACATCACTGCCTGCACACTTGGTAGGTTATATTGCTTAGTCATCCTTCCATATCTTGCATCACTGCCTGCACGTTTGCTAGGTAAAATAGCCTGACCACCCATCTACACCTTACATCACAGCCTGCACAGTTGCTAGGTTACTTTGTCTGACAATAAATACTTTACATCACTACCTGCACGTTTGCTAGGTAACATGGTCTGACTATCCATCCCTACCCAACATCACAGCCTGCACGTTTGCTAGGTAATAATGCCTGACCAACTATCTATTGAACCCGACAGGGGCATGATCCAAGGACCTTAGGTTGATATCGATATCCGTAATTACGCACGCAATGCTATTAAAGGGAAAGAACGCTGAAAATGATTAATATTCACATCATTAATAGAGGTCATACCGGAACTAATTAATATTCATACCATTGAGATAGATAAATTGTGTATTTTAAAATTATTTTGCGAGATTTCTTTGTCTGCGACTTATTGCGCAGTATTATACTTTGTGTAGCGGGGAACCCGTAGATGAAGCCAAGCCAACTTAGACCCGGGAGGGGTTACGAATGGGGATTCCCTGTGACATCACTCAAGAGAAGACATCCCTCCTCAAGGCTCACAGAATGAGGGGAAACTAACTTTTTCGAAACGGAATATAGGAGCCATCTTGGAATCGGACTGGCCAACTTAATTACCTACGAGGTAGAAAATTAATAAAACTCGAATTAGGGGATCATCTCCCAATTTAAAAGGGATGAATGTTACTGGGACATTTATTTAGAGTGTTTAATGTCCTCTTCCGTGATAACTTTCAGCAGAAGAAAGAATACTGTGTTGTTTCTGCGTGGAAAAGTACTGGGGCCATCTGGTTAGTCTCATGACACGTCCTCGACGGAGGGACTTCACCCCGTGTGGTAGGGGAAGCAGAACATATTTTAATTAATTTAAAGAGATTCACCGAAGGATAATTGAGTGGTTATGTCTCAATCGCACCAACTAGATACTGGTCACCGACCACCCGTACTATTTTACCTCGAGTACGCCGGGAATAGGCGCTACACAAATTAGTGGAAGGGGCATCGCTCCCTAGTAAAAACTACTGCAGGAAGGGAGAAGAGTCAGTCGGGATTTGTGGCTTACAGACGGCGAAGCTACGTGCCGTCGAGCTTCCAGCGATCTTTTGTTTGAGTGAATTTCAATTTAATTTACAAGTGAAATCACGTACTGTGCGTAAATATTGCAGAGATTGGATAGACGCGATGCTAGTGTCTAAACTTTAAAGATCAGGGACGCGTCGCGAACATTAAATATAACTTGTAATAATATTATTATTATTATTACTACGGCGCTACTGTGTCGAGTAGTAACAAAGGTACGCGGAATCCGATACTGAATCGCGGATTGCGGAGTGAGGTCCGATATCGTGGCTGGACGTTCACACTGAATGTAACTAAACAAATCTTGGAATAAATAGTGACGTGTTGTGTGCCTCAGGAATACTGCCAGCGGTTTCGTCAACCTAGAACAATGGACTCCCGGTTGGAAAGAAGAATGGTGCCTCCAGTAACTGCTTTGGTGCCTATGGGTCAGCACTAAACCAGCAATGGACTCCCTGAGCTGACAACGGGTCATCGAGATGGAGATGAGTATAAATCATAATTAATATGACGTAATCAGATTGGGCGGGGAACAGTTATCATTACCTGACGCTATAATGTTAAAGATTGTAACTTCAGTAATGTAGATGTGCTACCATGATACACGTAGCTTCTATTTACTTTATTTAATTAGTAACACGTCTGAGCAATCAATTGTAAATAAAGGGGTAATACGATAAGTTTGCATGCAGTAGTAGATTGACTTAATCATTTTATTTGGGAAAACTTGTAATTATTGATGCGTCAGGAGACTAATTTTTAGTAATTCAGAGTAATTCAAGTTAGGCTGTAGTCCAGCGTTGATAATGCATGGCTGGTAAATAGTGTAATTTTATTCCGTGAGCACCCAGAACTACGAGATATGACTTCGGAACTGACACCCAGGCCTCCACTGACATATATTTAGATAGGAAGTGTACAATTTTAATTGGCAGGCTTATCACAATTTAAGTGCAAATTGAGGAATATTTAATTCATAATTGTATTACCGTGTGACGATTTTATGAGAAATCACAATTTAGATATGGATTAATTACACCGTTATTACGAGGAAGTTAATTATGATCATGCAGTATGGTCTAATTTCCAGGTAAGTCGTGTAGGGAGATAGTGTAATGATGAACCCAATAATAATAATAATAATAATAATAATAATAATAATAATAATAATAATAATAATAATAATAATAATAATAATAATAATAATAATAATAAATTGTAGTTATGGTAATCATGCAAGTATTGGTATCAGAGAAACCGGTGTCGCGTCGCGGGATCATGATATTGTAAACGAATGTGTGTGTTGAATTGAAGTGAAGTATTGAGAGCCGATGTAATTTTGTTTAATGAACAATGAAGCTCAATTTATTAGTGAACGATCCCCGAGATGGGGTGTTTTGTTAAGAAAGGGCGTTATGCCTGTGAAGGCCGAGGCCATTATCCCCGCCGTGCAGGGCTGGGGCAGTTGACCTAGTGAGGAGAAGTGTTGGTTTTTTTTGTACGCTCGTCCGCTCGTGTAGGGGGAGCCTTGAGTTGAAGAGAATGAGGGCGAAAGAATCGCCTAATAATGAAATATTCAACACGCCAGAATGATGTAGTTGCTAATAAATGACACGGCGATTGTTACCAGTACTTGTTAGTTTACTGTCATTACACACTGGAGTATAACGTAGCTTAGGGTTTTCAGAGTCCCACTTCCATCCCAACGGGTGTCAGTTCAGTTCCCGACAGCGGCATTGGTACCCCAATGCTCAACTGAAGGCTGGATGTCTCACGTGTTTACTGTATATGATTTGTGTTCTCTGAGTGTTTATGTATCTTGTTATGATTATAATTGAGTTGCCGATGGTGCTGACCATCGGGGTGGTGAATTTTTACAAGTGAGGGTCGGTTCAAACCCGGGCGTTTGTTCCACATTTTTATGAGTTCGTTCTTGGTATTTCGTTGGGGAATAGTTGTGTGTTTAGTATAGGGATTGCTCAGATTCGTTGCATGCATGTTAATCCTATTGGTCAATGATATCACATAGCCTCAGTGTCTATGATAAGTGTTTTCCCGTTCGAATCTCGTCATAATGGATCGCTCTGCGATAGATAATACTCGGATCCATCACAAACGACTGAAAGTCGATAACAAACAACAACAATTGATAATAATCCATGTAATTCATTTGTATATAAATACGTCATTACCATCATCATCATTAAGGCCTAATAAACCACTTGTGTTAATCTAAACTTTAACCCGAATGTGTTCTCATTGTAATTAGGTATGATCCGTCTCCTACCCTGTATGCCTTTAAGCTTAGTCTAGTTAAGCGCCTATTTGTTTTATTCCAACCCGTTAACGCCCTGTAGATATCATGCCGGAGCCATTATGTGTAGGGACGGGTGCACTATACCTTACATCACTGCCTGCACATTTGGTAGGTTATATTGCTTAGTCATCCTTCCATATCTTACATCACTGCTTGCACGTTACTAGGTTAAATAGTCTGACCACCCATCTATACCTTACATCTCAGCCTGCACGGTTGTTAGAGAACATCTTCTGACCTTTCATCCACACCTTACATCTCTGCCTGCACATTTGGTAGGTTAGATTGCTTAGTCATTCTTCCATACCTTACATCACTGCCTGCACGTTTGCAAAATTTAATTGTCTGACCACCGATCTACACACTACATCTCAGCCTGCAGGGTTGCTAGGTAACTTTGTCTGACCATCATCAATACATTAAATCACTGCCTGCACGGTTGTTTGTTAACATATCCCGACAATCATTCATACCTTAAATAACAGCCTTCACGGTTGTTAGGTAACGTTGTTTGCTCATCCAATCACACCTTGCATCACAGTATTCACTGTGTTTAGTTAGCATTGTCTGACCATCCATACATTACATCACAGCATGCACGGTTGTTCGGTAACCTGGTCTGACCAACAATCCATACCTTACATCAGAGCCTTAAATTACATCAAAACCTGCACAGTGGTAAGGTAGCATTGTCTATCATCCATACCTTACCTCACACCCTGAACAGTTGATAGATAACCTTGCCTGACCATCATCCATACCTTACAAGATAACCAGCACGGTTGTCAGGAAACATCGTATGACGTTCACCCATACCTTACATCACAGCCTGCACGGTTACTATATAAGATTGTCTGATCATCCACCCATACCTAACATCACAGCCTGGAGAGTTGCAAGGTTACATTGCTTGGCCATCAATCCATATCTTACATCACTGCTTGCACGTTTGTTAGGAACATTGACAGACAATCATCCAGACCTTACATCACTGCCTGTACGATTGCTACGTAACATTACCTTGCCATCTGCCCATACCATACATCTGCACGGTTGCTAGCTAACATTGTCCGGCTATGCTTCTATATCTCACATTACGGCCTGCACGGTTCCTAGGTAATATTGTCTGATCATCGTCCATACCTTACATTAAAGCCTGCACAGTTGCTAGGTAAAATTGTCTCACCATTCATCCTTAACTTATATCAGAGCCTGCACGTTTGTTAGAGAACATCGTCTGACCTTTCATCCATACCTTACATCAGAGCATGCACGGTGGTTGGGTAAAATTCTCTTACCACCCATCCATACTTTACATCACAGCCTCCGCGGTTCTTAGATAACATCGTCTGACCATCCACCCGTACCATACATCACAGCCGACACGTTAGTTACCTAACATCGTCCGACCATATATCCATAACTTGCATCACAGCTTTCACGGCTCTCAGATATAATCGTCTGACCATCTATCCATACCATACATCACAGCCTGCATGGTTGCTAAGTAATATAGTCTGACCATCGCCCATACTTTATACCTAGATAACAGCCTGCACGGTTGCTAGGCAACATTCGTTTGACCATCATCCATACCTTACATCACTGCCTGCACGGTTGTTAGTTAATATTGTCTGACAATAATCCATACATTACATCGCACTCTGCACGGTTGTTATGTAACGTTGTCTGCCCATCCATCCATACCTTATATCACAGCTTGCACAGCAGTTAGGAAACGTTGTCTGACCATTCATCCGCGCCTTACGTCAGAGCCTGCACGGATGTTAGAGAATATCGCCTGACCTTTCATCCATACCTTACATTTGTTGCGAGCTGTTTGTGCTTACCTTACAAAAAAAAAAAATCCCCTTCGAATTGGTGCTCTTTTCTCCGTCTGCGGTTACGAACTGTCTGCTTCCCGGCTGCTTGTATTACTGCTGTCACTGCTTGCCTGTATGGCGCATCCACTCTGACGTCACGCCTATAGTATGTTCTCGATCTACCCCCCTGGCATATATATATGGCCTTGTGTCGTTCATTCGGCAGGTCAGTTGTGGTATAACCTTGTTGAAGACAGTGGGAGCTGGAACTCTCCACACGGCTGGACCGTGTCCATTTTACTTGTAAACTCCGTACTGGACTTCTGTCAAGGGTGAGCAGACACTGTTTCTTTCTATCATTTAACGTGCCCTACCTTCCTATACTTGGGCTTCGCCGTAGTAACGAAAATTGAACTTTGCTCCCTTCAGGATACATCTGAGTATTCATGCAGCGCAAATGTTCTGCCTTTTGGACATTCATATTCCTAAAATGTGGTGTAAATGGTGTACTGGACAGCTGATCTAATATTCTAGTCCATAAACATTCCTTACTTTTGAGATGAACTTTTGCATCGCGTCTGTTAGTGCTGGGGACTTGGCGGCTTGATCCTTATCCTATCCCATTCCTCCGTTTCTTATTTCCTTATTCTATCCTTTATCTTCTATCTATTTTTATTTCTTTCCTTATCCCATCTATCTGTTAATTTTGCGTAAAAATGGCGCTTGCTCAAAAGATGTGGTCTGCTAATTTAATTTGTATGTTCATCGGTTAGCTTCTATTTTATTATCGCTTCTGCGCATGTGTGTGTGTTTTAATCCCTTCTGGGATCATTTGTTAGAATTCCTTCTTTTTCTTTCTAATCTACCAAAAGGATCAGTCCCTGAAACTGGAGATTGGTTTAATTCAATTCTGAATCTCTTGAATTGTTTGGCATGAGGTTACATTACAATGTCATATTGTAAATATTGTATCAATTTGTGAGCTTATCTTGCAACTTTGTATTCTACTGGCACGAGCCGGAAACTTTATTTGATGTACCTCCCTTCTAGCGTATTGTGTAATATAATGCAAAGAAACTGATTTCAGAATCTTTTTCTTTTTCCCCTAATTGCAGTGTCGAAACATATGTCCAAAGATTGCAGTGATTGGTGCTTAGGAATTCGATTATGACGATGTAATTAAAATTTGTATCACTTACGTGTCTTAAAATCGAACTTAACGCTTTTATTACGCCATATGCTGGTTCATACTGTTTGTTCTGATGTAAATATAATTTGTTACCCCTTTGAGATTGGTATAATATATTTGTTATTTCCAAACTTGTTTTCCAAAATTCTCTTTCACGAGTTCCTTACCCCTATTACTTCTGTTTTCACTGGTACCTACTACGGCAATTCTCTTGGGTAGCGGCCCTTTAACTTGTTTATGCACATGTATGGAGCTCTAAATTGCACTGTTTACGGTAATGTTGACACGATGTATTGAACTGTTATATTCTCATGTCGCACGCTTCTCGGCACTCTGCGCGGTAGTGTACTGTCAGTTCTGGGTACTTTGATATCTTGTTGTCTAGTGTCCCGATCAAGGGCACTTTCTTAAAAGCAAATCTCAACTACAACGCTATTTCTAGCAAGTTGATAGTAAGCAAAGACACTATCAAGTACAAAGACCGTAACATATTACAGCCTATATGGTTTTTAGGTAACATTGCCTGGCCATCCATCCATACCTTATATCATAGACTTTACGATTGTTAGTTATCATTGTCTGACCATCCATCCATACATTACATCACAACCAGCAAGATTGCCAGGTAACGTTGCCTGGCCATCCCACCGTACATTACATCACAGTTTGTACAGTTGTTAAATAACATTGTCTGCCCATCCATATATGCATTACATAACAGCCTGCACGATTGCTAGGTAATTATTAACTTGTCATCCATGCACACCTAACATCTGCATGGTTGCCCGGTAACAATGTCCGGCTATACATCTATATCTTACCAAGGTCTGTCTAGGGAAGTCTGGTCACGCTACCACAATCCTTTGCGGTGGCGGCCATGTTGGGTCTTAAATATCGTTATTATGTGGGCGTGCGCGATGTAATGATGTGAGTTATTACTTGTTTTTTGAAGGAAGATGGGATACAGTACGGGACCAAATTGTCAAAATAAGGCAAGTGACAGAATTAGAGTGTTTAGCTTCCCGAGAGATAAGCAAAGGTAGGTACAAACTGCAGGCGTTACAAATGGCTACCTACAGGTAATTCCGTCGTGTGCAAGGTTAGTGAAGTTATACATTCGTATTATTCCTGAATAATAATATGTTTATATGAACGATGTTTTATATTTATAGGTCTTATTTCGTATTTTCTTCTAGCATCATTTTGAAGAACCGCAATTTGAAATAAAGAGGGCAAATGGACGGAAAATATTCAAGTGGAATTCCATCCCAACAATTTTCAACGTCCCTAATCCACCCAAGTCTTTGACATATAATAGAAAACCTCCCAAAGAAAAAGAATTGTCTTTCAAAACAAGCAAGAATAGTAATAGGGAATGTATAATAGTAGTATTGATGTTTATGATAATTTCCTTTTCATGTGTTCGGCTCCATGGCTAAATGGTTAGTGTGCCGGCCTTTGGTCACAGCGGTTCCGGGTTCGATTACATAACCATAATTGGTTAATTTCGCTGGCACGGGGGATGGGTGTATGTGTCGTATTCATCATGGTTTCATCTTCATCACGACGCGCAGTTCGCGTACGGGCGTCAAATCGAAAGACCTTCACCTGGCGAGCCGAACTTGTCCTCGGACGCTCCCGGCACTAAAAGCCATACTTCACTTATCCCATTCCTTTACATGTAAACTACAGACATACCTTTCAAACCCTACATGCAATGTAGAAATGTTTCAGATATTTGAAATGCTTGTTCCTGTTCATTTACCAATTACAATCACAATAAACAATAGACCTATCACTTCAATCTGTGTCCAGCTTGCCATCATTTCAACAATATTGTTAATAGCAGTCTTATACGGTACTGTAGATATTATTTACAGCTAAATTTCATTCATCCTAAATGCTCTCTAGAGTACATAATATGGCCGGACAAAAGATCACTACACTTGCTTCACTCGCGCTAACCAACTACTGTAATTTAACGTACCGTAGCCTAACATAATATCTTAATGTAATCCCTAAAATAGCCTAACCTAGGTTAACTCAACTTAATAGTGTCTGAATTTCTCTTTCTTATGGAATCGTGTCTACCAATGGCAATATTTTCTTACCCTCTTATGACAGTCAGGGGATACCGTAGGTGTTATTCTATTGCCCCCACCCACAGGGGGAAAACTATTTTGGGTTGCAACTACGAGGCCCTTAGCTGAGTCTTAACATTGCTTTCACTTACTTGTGTCAGGCTCTCACCTATTCTAGCCCATCCGACCTCCCCTTGTCAACACTTGTTCTTTACCGACCGCGACGGCATTAACGCATTCGAGGTCTAGGAAGTTTTTCATTTGCACGCACTTTTAGGCCTTCATCTTTCTTTTGCCGAAACCTTCATTTTTCGAAGTGTTGGACCCCTTCCATTTGTTTTCTTCTGATTAGTGTTTATAGGGGATGATTGCCCAGTTGTACTTCCTCTTAAAACAATAATCACCAACACCACTTTGTAATATATAGCAGCATGGGTTATCAATAAACTAGTTAAGAGTTGCTAAAAACATCACTCTTGTTGCACATGTGAAGAGTATTTTTGCCTTAAAACCCAAAGAAGTACCATATGAATGGATAACGACAGTTACCATACATAATTTAATGCACTCAACTCAAGAGGCATTCAGTGTTTGTTAACATACTGGAGTAACCTTTTAGAAACGAACTATCGGTAACTATTCTTAATAAAGAAAACGCGGAAGGTAATTCATTACAACTGTCTTTTAGTACTTTAAGTACCGTACATCAAGTTCAGTATTTCATGTACCGGTAATCATAATATGACACAGGTACTGTACAGATTTCTATGTTTCTGTCAATAAGATTACATATTTGACAGATATAATTATAAGAAACACAGTAAGACCAAGCTGTAAGGAAGTAAAAGAGTAGGACATGAGCTTTTCTGCAGATTCTTGTTCCTCAAAAAAAAAATTCATGCTCTGTTAATTATCTCCCTATTCAAATAGTTGTGAATGGATTCATGTCATTTAAGTGTTATGCAGTTATATATACATGAACAGTAGAAGCCCAATTAAATTCCTTACGAGGAATAGTTGGCCGTTTGGTTTTATTTCAATGCACGGTACCGAAATCCTCTAAATTCGAATACACTTGCCTTCGGTTACGCTCGCTTAGAGACCCAATACGGCGGCTCCATAAGTAGCATTCGTGACTTGACTTCCCTAGACAGATCTTGTATCTTACAACACAACCTGCACGGTTCTACGATAACATTGTCTGACCATCGTCCATACCATGCATCACAGCATTACTGTGGTTAGTTAACATTGTCTGACCATCCATCCGTACTCTAGGTCACAGCATGCACAGTGGTTAGGGAACATTGTCTGGCTATCCATACATTACATCACAGCCTGCACGGTTGCTAGGTAGTATTGTCTGACCATCATCCATACATTAAATCACTGTTTGCACAGTTGTTTGTTAACATTTTCCGACAATCATCCATACCTTAAATCGCAGCCTGCACGGTTGTTAGGTAACGTTGCCTGGCCATCCATCCATAACTTTCATCACAGCTTGCATAGTTGTTACGTAACATTGTCTGACCATTCATCCATACCTTACATCACACCCGGCACGGTAGTTACCTAACATCGTCCGACCATATATCCATAACTTTCATCACAGCTTCACGGTTGTTAATTAACATTGTCTGACAATCATCCATACATTACATCACAGCCTGCACGGTTGTTAAGTAACGTTGTCTGACCATTCATCCTTATCTTATATCAGAGACTGCACATTTGTTAGAGAACATCGTCTGACCACTCATCCAAACCTTACATCACTGCCTGCACAGTTGTTAGTTAACATTGTCTGATAATCATCCATACCATACATCACAGCCTGCACGGTTGTTAGCTAACGTTGTCTGCCCATCTATTCATACTTTATATCACAGCTTGCACAACTGTTAGGTAACGTTGTCTGACCATTCATCCATGCCTTACATCTGAGCCTGCACGGATGTTAGAGAACATCGCCTGACCTTTCATCCATACCTTTCATTACAGCCTATATGGTTTTTAGATAACATTACATTACATTACATAACATTACATTACATAACATTAAATCACAGCCTGCAATTTATTATTTATCATTGGCTGACCATCCAAACATGCATTACATAACAGCCTGCACAGTTGTTAATTAAAATTGTCTGACAATCATACATACCTTACATCACTGCCTGCACGCTTGTTAGTTAACATTGTCTGACAATCATCCATACATTACATCACAGCCTGCACGATTGTTAGGTAACGTTGTCTGCCCATCCATCCATACTTTATATCCCAGCTTGCACAGCTGTTAGCTAACGTTGTCTGACCATTCATCCATGTATTACATAACAGCCTGCACTATTGCTAGGTAAACATTACCTTGCCATCCATGCATACCTTGCATCTGCATGGTTGCTAGGTGACATTGTCCGGCTATACATCTATATCTTACATCACAGCCTGCACAGTTCCTAGGTAACATTGTCTGACCATCGTCCATACCTTGCAGCACAGTATGCACTGTGGTTAGTTAACATCAACGACTTTAATATTACTTATCTAGACTCACAGAGTGCGCTGATGCTAAGCGTAATATTGAAGACTTTCGCGCATCGGCATGTTCCGGGCGCTTCTGTTTCGAATGCATGGTTGGCACGTGGTAATGTTTACAGACGCTTGCATGTTTTCGTTTTGAATCATGTCTGTTAGTCGATCTGGTTTAGTATTTTATGTGACGGAGTGATAATATACTGTATTGTCAAATATTTTCAAGGAATATGGGAGCTGATACATTACGTTAGTTAAGTTGATCGACAATATTAGGTCTAAAGTTAGGCCTTACCTGTGGAATGGAAAGATATTCACGATGGTTAATTCGTGTGCAGCCTTCATTTGTACAGAGTGCTTTCAGAAGGTATCTGGTATTTCTTTTCACATGTGAGTAGAAATTGAACTGTTACAAAATAACTTTTATTTATAATCGAGAACTGAACAGATTATAGGGTGGACCTGAAATTTAGAACATTTAGGCTTCTTTTTCTTGTTTGCCATTTTCCAATTCATGGGGGATAATTTTTTAGAACTAAAAAGCTGTTCTGGAAAAGACTACATATTTTTCACACAAACTGTCTAGCGGTATTACGAATTTGAGAAACTTGGGTCTAGAATCCTAAGATATGATAAAACCTTCTAATATTAGGGTAAGGTATTGCTTCAAATTATCAATTATTTGAAATGTGATTTATTAGTATCGTATTTTCCCACTTGCTTTATAATAAAAGAATACAGTTGTTAATGCGCTATTCCAGAAAAATCTGACAATATAAAGTCAAAACTAAGCTCATTGCAATCTTGTCAATCCTAGTATGCATTGGAAAACGCTAATCACATTAACTTTTCACTATGACATTAATTTTTTTTTGTTGTTTCAATTTCATTTTATGTTATCGAAACAGACTTTTAACGTATTAGGTCGTGTTACGTACATGTAGTACGTGTTGAAGAGATGTTAAGTACAGAACAAAAATGGCTAGCCGGACATCAGTGGGATCCGAACCCACAACCTCCCGATTTCGCGTCGGTTGCTCTGCCAATTGAGCTATGGTGTCCTAGGCCATCTTTGTTCTGTTTGAAAGGATCTGAGCTACAGGTCTGGCACTGCTGCTAGCACACTGTAGAGTGCGTTTAAGTTGCCCGTTGTGGGGCATGTCAATGAATATTGAATTTTCACGACCTGGTGTCTGGCTGGCCATTTTTGTTCTGTACTTAACATCTCTTCAACACGTACTACATGTACGTAACACGACCTAATACGTTGAAAGTCTGTTTCGATTACAATGCGGTCGTGAAAATTCAATATTCATTATATGTTCTTTCTGGTGTAAATCATGGCGCTCATATTAGAGAAAAATTAGAACGCACTTTCAATTTTTATGTGCTCAGATAACGTTAATTCAGAATGAGCTTGTAAAAGCAGTAATATTTAAGAAGAAATATTATGAGGAGGTTTTTACATCTTAAATGATAACATTCTTACTTAAGCCTAACCGGGCGAGTTGGCCGTGAGGTTACGACCGGGCAGATTGTGAGCTTGCATACGGGATGTAGTAGGTTCGAACCTCACTGTCGGCAGCCGTGAGGATGGTATTCTGTGCTTTCCCATTTTCACACCAGGTAAATGCTGGGGCTGTACTTTTAATTAAGGCCACGGGCTCTTCTTCCCATTCCTAGGCCTTTTCTATCCCATCATTGCCATAAGACCTATCTGTGCCGGTGCGACGTATAGCAAATTGTAAAAAATAAAACTAAACCACGCAGAGAAACTCAAACTAATCCTAGACATTAATTTCATTTTAAGAAATACACAATAGAAGACTAGCACCAGTGTAACGAATGTCAGGCAGCATTTACCTAAATCCAAATCACACAAACATGATAATTTAACTTCTACTCATCCGATTACGTTATTTCATATCCAAACCAAACCAAACCCCATGACACAACAGGCCAGAAAGGCCATGCATACAAAGCGACCCGCTGCTCAGCTTGAAGGCCTGAAAATTACGAGGAGTCATGTGGTCAGCACGGGGAATCCTTTCAGCCGTTATGTCACCGCCAGATAGCTCTGCAATTGTAATCACGTATGCTGATTGGACCTCCAACCAGCACTCACATCCAGGTACAAATCTCTGACCTGGCCCGGGATTGAACCCGGAGCGTCCGGGTAAGAAGCAGACACGCTACCCCTACACCGCAGAGCCGGCATTTCGTATTCAGAAAATGATAAAACATGTATCTGATTGTTTTAGAAAGATTTCTGCAGTCATATACTTTTTAAACAATCTGTTCAGATAATTGAGTAAAATTTGCTGTGATGACTTAACTGAGAGGAATTATAAGCTATGTACCTTTAATAGAAAGATTTTATTTCACAGGTTTCCTTTTTTGTTGATATTGAAGATTATTGTTATCGGCACAGGAGTTTGTAAATATTTAATTTGTGTGTTCTCCAGTCAGCTGAGAGACAGGTAATTTTTATCTCACAATATGTAATCGTACTTAAGTTGTAGACCGTTTTTTGAACATGTCTTCACATTTTCAATAAAACTAAATAGTTGTTAATCCTAGGTTTCTCAAGAGACAGATTGTCACGTGATTCTCGTCTTTTGAGTCTGACCTTCTTGCCATTAGTACAATGTTCAAACACATCAGTTACAAACATGACCCTTATATTAAACTGAGCGACATGATCATTTTCGAGGTACCGCTAGTGTATTTTGGTAAGTAGTGTATTTTTCAGTCTTCTTATTCAGTCTGCTAAAAGTTTTTTTGGGTGCGCTACCTATAAGCTACCCAAAGAATTTGTGTAGATTGTTCAGATTTATATAGAAGTATATTTTAATATTAACACAGTTTTGATGTTATGTATATTTATTGCGTGTGTACACGGTAGTCGGTGTAGGCTGTCATTAATTTTATAAGGCGAATGTTTTCATGAGTGCTAAATGTAAGTTAAAGCATGAATTCCATACGATCTCTTCGTCAAGCTCAGGAGCGCCCGCAACATGACGGTACGCGCATGGACATGTCTTCCCCAGCCACACGCTTCTGCGCAGCCAACTTTGTGGGGCCTTGGTTAACATTGTTTGACCATCCATACATTACATCACAGCCCTCACGGTTGTTAGGTAACCTTGTCTGACCAACCATCCATACCTTACATGACAACCTACACAGTGGTCAGGTAGCATTGTCTGACTATCATCCATACATTACGTCACAGCCTGCACAGTTAATAGGTAACATTGCCTGAACATCACCCATACCTTACAAGTGATAAGCTTCAACAGCTTCATTTCAAGTAACACTAATCCCGTATTGACTGTAATCAATCAGTGAATATTCAAGATAAACTTAAATATTATAACTAAATGCTCCGCCTATTCAATACAATATATAATTTATTATATTTAGTACATCTTTCGTCCCCTAAGGGACATCATCAGCTAATAATATATTAACATTAATATATCAGAAATACAAAATAGATATTATTAAAATTGGAAAGACACATTAAAATGTTGATATATGGTTACGATACTTAAAATAAGATCTTCGGAATGTTGTTAAAATTGTAAGTCATATGATAGATAAAACAGTTCAATTGTACATTTTACTCTTGTTGATATTCTTGGAAAATACCAGTTTTGCTTTATAAAATCTTAAATGATCAATTGTTGTAAATAGCACACTTGATTTGTATCTCTTGATGAAAGATTTGTTAAAACTTTAATATGTATTCCTTAGATAGTATAATATATTGAATGCTTCAAAATTTAAAGTCAGTTCGGGGCCGTAGTGGCAAAGTTCTTTGTGGTAATGGATATAATTTTATCTGAAATGAAAAAATAAGTGTAAGTAACGTTAAATGGAAGATGAAATGAATGTAATACTCCTTATTATTGGCCCCGATGTGCGGAAAAGGACTCACTTCTACAGAGGTAAGTGTGCATCTGCTTTAAAACAAGTATAGTTGAGAACAAAACATGACGACCTCAGTTCTTGGAAGCGACCTGGAAGCCAGCTGTAATTCCCACCCTGCACCCTGCTGAGTTAATGAGCTCCATGTGATCCTTGCTTGGCATGGAGAGGTTGCCAAATCACTCTCATCAGTCTTGACTCTTTCTTCATGCCGAATGCAGTGCAGTGACCTAGTGAACATTATTAATAGTAAGATAAGAAATAACTGATATTTGTAATATTTATAACATATCTGTTTAGCGAAAGAGCAGTAATATGTCGGTATTCTTCCAGCCGTGGGTAAATCAAGAATCACAGTGTAACGAAACAGAATTAAATCAGCTGCCTGTACTTTCTCCTCCTCAGTAGTATAATACAGGGATTCCGCCGCCGCCACCACCACCACCACCACCACCACCACCACAGCCAGAGGCCTCCCAGAGGCCTCCTCCACCACCACCACAGCCAGAGGCCTCCCAGAGACCTCCTCCACCACCCGCGGGAAATTTGAATTGGTAAACAAAGCCACGTGCTTTTTGACAGCTATCATCGACAACAACGCATCGCTAACCTCACTGCCGCCATCTTGACGGGTCTAAACCTCAGTAGTACCAACTTAACCTAACTAGCGCGTGTTTTTTTGACAGCCACGTGCTTTTTGACAGACAACAACGTATCGCAAACCTCAGTACTGCCATCTTGACAGGCCTAAACCTTAGTGCTACCAACTTAACCTGACTAGCGCGAGATTTGAATCGGTAAACAAAGCAACGTGCAGCTGTTATCCGCCATTTTTAATCCAGAGAGCACCGTGCTGCCCTCTTTATCGTAGTAGATGCAAATTCGTCACCTGTCATCCGCAGTGCTGCTATCTTAACGGGCCTAAACCTTAGTGCTACCAACTTAACCTCACTAGCGCGAGGTTTGAATCGGTAAACAAATCCACGTGCTTTTTTGACAGCTGTCATCCGCCATCTTTAATCTATAGAACACAGTGCTGACCTCTTTAGCTACTTACCTTTGAAATGTGGTGGCGGATAATTTGAAAAATGCTTTTTGACAGCAGCCATCTTTAATCCATGGAGCACCGTGCTGCCCTGTTCAGCTAGATACCTGTGATGGCAGGCAATTCCACGTGACAGCAGCCATCTTTAATCAAGAGAGCACCGTGCTGCCCTTTTTGTGGCGGTGGCAAATTCCACGTGCTTTCCAAAAACACGTGCTTTTTCCTTACAGCTGTCATCCGCCATCTTGCATCACAAACCTCAGTGCTTCATTCTTTAGCTAGATACCTTTGAAATGTGGTGGTGGCAATTTGAAAAATTCTATGTGCTCTTGTTTGGAAACAAAGCCACGTGCTTTTTTGACAGCTGTCATCCGCCATCTTTAATCAATAGAGCACTGTGCTGCTATCATGCAGGCAATTTCGTCAGCTGTCCTCCGCCATCTTTAATCCACAGAGCACGGTGCTGCCCTCCTTATGATATGTAGTAGCGGGCTATTTGAAAAGTTCTGTTAGCTGTCTACCGCCATCTTTAATCAAGAGAGCACCGTGCTGCCATCTTTAGCTAGATACCTTTGAAATGTGGTGGCGGCAAATTGAAAAATTCCACGTGCTCTTGTTTAGTAAACAAACTCACGCGCTCTTTGTCAGCTGTCATCCGCCATCTTTAATCTATAGAGCTCAGTGCTACACTCTTTAGGTACATACCTTTGAAATATGGTTGCGGATAATTTAAAAAGAAAAATTCTACATCAGCCATCTCTCGACACTAATTGCACAAGATGACGGCTATACATGACTCCTTAAAGGTGCTTATGCAAGATGGCCGCTATACATAGGTTATTATGAGACTCCCTTGGGATGCTTGCGCAATATGACGGTTATACAAGGCTCCTTATGAGACTCCCTAGGGATGCTTGCGCAAGATGGCGGTTGCTCTTATGAGGCGGCTTAATGGTCCTTTGCACAAGATGGCTAGAGATGCCCTAAGGATGCTTGCGCAAAATGGCGGACGCAAGATGGCGGCTATACACGACTCCTTATGAGACGCCTTAAGGGTGCTTGCGCAAGATGGCTGCTGCTGTTATGAAGAAAGCTAGCTTAGAGGCTAACGTGTCGTGCTAGTTCGATTCATTAAATTTGGGGCTTGAATGCAAAATGTTAAATATCTCGAAAACGGTGCATCGTGAGCAAAACGGACAAAATTTTTCTGCCGAATACCTCGGTTCGCAGAATGAGGAACATGATAGCATAAGAAAAACATAGTGTAATGGTGAGATCAACGGTTCGGTTCTAACTTAGGCCCTTTGGCATTAGCTCTGTTTCAGCTTGTAATGAAGCAAGTCTTCGCAACATGATCACGTCTAGCTATGGTAGAGAGTATAACGTGCCGTGCAGGTTCGATTCATTAAATTTGGGGCTTAAATGCAAAATGTTAAATATCTCGAAAACGGTGCATCGTGGAGCAAAACGGACAAAATTTTTCCACATAATACCTCGGTTTGCAGTATCAGGAACATGATAACATAAGAAAAACATACTCTAATGATGAGATCGACGGTTCGATTCCTACTTAGGCCCTTTGGCATTGGCAGCTATCTATTTCTACAAGATGGCGGCTATACATAGCTTCTTATGAGACAGCTTAAGAACGCTTGCACAAGATGGCTGCTGGTCTTATGAGACGCCCTAGGGGTGCTTGCGGGAGGTAGCAGCGACAAGACGATGACTATACACAGCTGCTTATGATACGGCCTAGAGGTGCTCACACAAGATGGTGGCTGCTCTGATGAAGAAAGCTAGCTTTGCATCGTGCAGGTATTTTTACAGCACTAAACCTCATAGCTTTGAAATGTGGTGGCGGGCAATTTGAAAAATTCGACGTGCTTTGTCTTCACAGCAGCTATCTTTAGACAATAGCGGCTATACATAAGCTGTTAAGGCCTCCTCTTATGTCAAGGCATAGCTCTATCGAACAAGTTTAAACCTGCATCGGAATAGCTAGAGTAAGCACGTGCTGCAGTGATGACGTCATTAAGCATGTTTAGACTTGCAAATCACAAAAGAAACGTAACAAGACTAGAATCGAACACTGCACTCTATGCCGTGAACTTTATCATGTGATCGGAACATTGATTGAAGTGTTTAGAACACTAAATAAGTAATCAAGACTAAAATAGAACACTGTACTCGATACAACATGTGTTTAGAAATATCAGGGGATACCTTTGTTCTAAGAAGATTAGATTACCGCACATTCCTTGTAGGGCTAATAGACTAAAGGGCTAATGGGCAACAGGGCTAATGGGCAAAAGGGCTAATGGGCAAAAGGGCTAATGGGCTAAAGGGCTAATAGGCAAAAGGGCTAAAGCAGCAACAACCTCATCGATCGCTATCAGCAAGAACGCTTGTACTTTGTTAAGTGTAGAAAATTAATCTTTATTTATAAATGGTTTCATGTTCAGAACAAGGAATGGAACCTAGGGGTTACGTCTTACCTAATAAAATCCCCGAGGTGCGATGAGTTACGTTTTTCGAACTAGTGTTTGGAACACTGAACTTTTCAAGATGATAACAGAGAGTTTAGCAATGTTCTGTTGTTGGATTATAAATTCTGCGCTACAACATGCATAAGGTGTTAGCCTTGAGGTTTACCGCCGTAAAGATGACAAGAGTGAGGTTAGCAATATTCCATTGTTGGATTTTATATTCCGCGCTCTTACATGCATAAGGTGGCAGCCTTGAGGTTTGCCGCCGTAAAGATGGCAGCAGTGAGGTTAGCGACGCTCTATTGTCCTTCAATGTGAGGTCAGGGTTCGTCTAGAAGACAGCTGTCAAAAAAGCACGTGGCTGTGTTTACCAAACAAGAGCACGTGGCTGTGACATCACGGTCACGTAGTATGCTGCCTCAGCATGCAAACTTCAATGTCTATACCTACGTAGTTAACATTCTGCTATGTTCACAAGATTTTTTACACATAACTATTCTTTATGCTTTAAGTTCATGTACATAGGTTATGTTAAGATAGCAGCAGATACAAGCGATAGTCACATGCTAGATAGATAGATAGATAAAGCCTTTATTTTCTGTGGCGAAGTTAGTGCTCTTGGCCCTTTCTTACACTTAACCACACACATATTGTTATTATTCCATAATCATATTAAGCCAATATTTAATTTATTGTGCAATAATGTATCATTTTCACACACAATCACTCGTTCCACTCATGCAGGTACTGTACCTTGCTGGAAGCACTTAACGGGGAACTGCTGGTAGGAGGTTTTAAATATACTTTTTGATGCAGCATCCTTGATGTCTTTGGGAAGAGCATTCCACCATCCCGAAGCGGTGATAGTAAATGATCGATGGTATGTGGTTGTTCGGTGGACAGGTATTTCTAGGAGGGACACTGAGCGAGTATCACGAGGAAGTAAAGAACCAAGGTGACGAAAATTGCTGGAGAGATAAGCAGGGATGTCTTCCGAAAGTACCTGGTACACAAGAGTATTAGCATGTAGTTTACGCCTGTCATGTAGTCGTAACCAAGAGAATTGTTTATAGTAGGGAGAAACTCGAGCGTCATACCGTAAATCCATAGCATATCTAAGACAAGCATTTTGAGTGCGTTGTAGTTTCAAGCTTAATTCTTTTGTTATATCCGTAAGAATTACATCACAGTAGTCAAAAATGGGAAATAATAATGACCGAACAAGTTGAATTTTTAGTGATCGAGGGAATACATTTTTAAACGTTTTAAGGGGTTCAAGCCACAATAAGCCTTTTTGCAGATATTCTTAACTTGCGCTGTCCAGTTTAGAGTTTCCGTTATAATAACACCAAGATTAGAAACTGATTCACAATAAGGTATAACAGTATTATTTAAAGTTACGGGAGGAAAGCAATTTAGTTTTAAAATGTGAAGATTCTTTGATGTACCGATGATAATGGCTTGCGTTTTATGGGAGTTTAATTTAAGGTTGTTTTAATTGCATAGCTATTAATTTGCTCAAGGTCAGCGTTTACATTACATATTGCTTGTTGTATATTATTAGTTCTAGTGTGGTAATAAATTTGCAGATCATCAGCATAAAGATGGTACTTGCAGTGCTTAATTGAGCTTATGATATCATTTATATATAAAGTGAATAGGAGAGGGCCAAGGACTGACCCTTGTGGAACACCAATATTTTTTGTTCGCCACGTTGATTTATTATTATTTGCAACCACACACTGCCGGCGGTTTGTGAGGTAAGAATAGAAAAATTCCAGCACTTTCTGGCTAAAGTTTAAGGACTGCAATTTGGAAGGAAGCAACCTAGGATCGACAGTATCAAATGCACTACTGAAATCTAAAAGAGTAAGTATTGTCACTTGTTTGTTGTCCATTTCATATCTAATGTCATCTGTCACTTTCAGCAGAGCTGTCATGGTACAATGTTTTTTCTTAAAGCCTGATTGGTAAGAGTCGAGTAAAGCATATGTTGTCCATTGCATATCTAATGTCATCTGTCACTTTCAGCAGAGCTGTCATGGTACAATGTTTTTTCTTAAAGCCTGATTGGTAAGAGTCGAGTAAAGCATATTTATGTAAGTACGTAAGGATTTGTTCAAGCACGAGGCGTTCCAGCACTTTGGACAAGGGTGGTAGGATAGAAACTGGTCGGTAATCTGAAGGAATACTGGGTCCATCCTTTTTTGGGATTGCGATGACGAGGGCATCCTTCCACGCCGTAGGGAAAATTCCTTTAGTTAAACAGTAGTTAATAATGTGTGTTACGATCGGCAGAATGGCGCCAATGATGTATTTGTAGAAAGACAGAGGTATGCCATCGTGTCCAGCAGCATTTGATCTGAGAGAATACATAACTTGTTTTACGTCATTTATACCAACCACTTTAAACACAAATGTATCTTGAATTGGCATCAAATGAATATTATTATTATTATTATTATTATAAAAATTATTATTATTACCTGTACAGTTATAAAAATTATTATTATTATTATTATTATTATTATTATTATTATTATTATTATTATTTGCTCTTACAGTGGATTCGGCCGACGTGAAGTGTAAATTTAAGTCATCAAAGGATACATTCGGCGCCTGCTTTAGTAACTTTCGACCTATACCCATCGTTCGTAATTGTTTCCATATTTCTGTCGAGTTCTTGCATTTCGATACTTGACATATGTGTTTATATTTACTGTTTCTGATTAACTGTTTAACCCTGTTGCGGAGAACACGGTAATTTTCAAAGTCATTAGCATTACACGTTCGTTTAAACCTTCTGTACCATGAGTCACGCTTTGCCATTTCGGATTTAATCTCACTAGTCAAGCACGGAGAAGGTGGTCGAGTCACCCGGATCTCTTTCTTGGGAGCAAATCTGTCATACAGTTCTAACACCAGATCAGATAGTTTATTTATTTTTACGTCAATATCATCCATGTGTAAAATATCGTTCCACGGCAGATAATATGCTTCGTGTCGTATTCTTTCCTTGTCCAGATTTTTTATATCCCTGCGTGTTATATATTTAGTTTCATATTTTGGCATCTTTAATGAATAGCAGACATATATTAGATCATGGGTAGAAATACCTGACACTGCAAGCTGTCCGTGATTTAAAACTTTCTGAGTATTGTTAGTTATGATCAAGTCAATCAAAGTATGAGTCGTCCGGTTTACTGTATGTAGATGGTTAGTAGCATTTAGAGGTAGGATGTTCAGGTCTAAGCTAAAGAACATATTTTGTAAATGCAATGAGTCGCTTGTCGCAGTCAGCAGATTTGTATTAAAATCTCCAAGTATAATTATATTTTCGTACAGTGGAATTAACTTGGCTAAGCAAATTTCAAGGTCCGATATATGTCTTACGTCTGGGGGTTTATAAACTACTCCGATCAGTACTTTTTGATTGTTAGCCAAAACTTCTATAAACATAAACTCAGGTCGACTGGGAATTGTCTGGTCTGAAGTAGCCACTATTTTACTTTTGAGGTCATTACGACAGTATATAGCACACCCTCCCCCTATACGTTTTCTTCGGTCTAGACGGTGTAAAGTCATGTTATTTAATTCAACCAGGCCTGAGTTTAGTGAGGGTTGTAACCAAGTCTCAGTTACACATATGCAGTGCAAGGTATTACTATCATGAAAGAGGGATCGTATTTCGTCAATGTGAGCCATTAACGATTGCGCGTTAATATGACAACACTGTAGGGCTCGCCGATATCTTGAAAGACTTTCCCTGAGAATGCTTCCCACTGACGTTGTTGAAGGGTAGGGTGAAGGGGGCGACTGGGGATGGGGTGGGAGCGGGTCACTGATATCAAGGTCACTACAATCGGTAGAAATAGCACTTGTATTGTGACTAGCCATTATCTAGAAAAGACTTCTGCTTACTCACCTTGTTCTCACCGCAAGTACTTCCAGGGGCACAATCACATTCACTCACACACATACACGCACATTTACTTAAAACTACTACATTATCCATTAATGCCATCTCAGTAATGAGTCCGTATCAATGCTCACTCGTGTTTTACATTAAACTAACAAGTTGTACCATTGTAGTAATTAACACCTTTCGTCCATTGTCACATAGCACAACAATGCGACCGTCCTGGCTCCAGACACGATTTCATCCAAAGTGATCTCGAGCACGATTTAAAATGTTTTTCCTGGTACCCGTGAGCGATTCCGTCAGGAGAAGGTGCGTGCCTTTTAGCCGACGTTTAGCTCTCCAAATGCGGTCACGATCTTGGTACCGCAGGAACTTATTAATCAGTGGGCGTTTACCCGTGGCAACCACATCAGCCGTTGTTCGCTTCAGAACACCTAGGCGATGGCAACGGTCAATGTCTGACATATTAAGCTCGATATCCAGTTTTTCTTTAATAGTTGATAATACTTTAGCGTACACGTTTACACCTGGTGCTTCCGGGACGCCATGCAAAATTAGACAGTTTCGGCGGCTGTATTGTTCCGCTTCGTCCATCCGTTCTCTTTGCTCGTCCAGCTTTTCCTCTATTTTTAAAATATTGTTTTTATGTATTTCAGTTCACCAGACACTTTCTCTTGAAACGCACAGAACTCCTCCTCCAGCCGCTGTAGTTTCTCCTCCCGGTTGGCGCTGCTGGTCGCCTCCTTGAGTTGGGCGCGAAAATGCTGCATCGCATCTTCAATTGCCGATACCTTTTGAACTACATCCCGTAGCGTCATAATTTTTGTCAGTATTGGACGGTGATTATTAAAACTATGGAGATTAGGTCGCGAATGGCACTTAGTTGCTGTTTATCTTGCAGATTTACGAGTTAGCCTTGACACACACTTTACACTATGACTGAGCTCTCCGCCATCTTGTTGCTCTAGTAGAAGATGCATGCATTATCAAAAGGTGGTGTGTACACGCTTTTAAACCTTGCTATTCTTACCGCTGCCATGTTCACAAGATTTTTAAACATCGCTATTGTTTGTACTTTAAGTTCATGCACATAGGCTATGCTAAGATAGCAGCACAAACACATGCGAACTTTGTACATTCTAGTAGAATAAGTTTAGTACTGCGTGCATCATGGATACATGATGTGTACACGCATTTAAACATGGCGATACTTAATGCTGCTGCTTTGTTTACAAGATTTTTATACATTGCTATTCTTTATGCTTTAAGTTCGTGCACACACAAGCGTTGGTCGTACGCTCTGGCAGGAGAAGTTTAGTACGATATTCGATACATACATTATCGATAGGTGATGTGTACACGCTTTAGAACATAGCTCTTCTTTGTGCTTTAAGTTCGTGCACATGGGTTAGGGATACACAAAAGCGATTGCTATATGGTCTAGCGGAAGAAGCCCTTTACGATAGTCGATGCATTAAAATCGATAGGTTATACTAAGATAGCAGCACACTTACACGATTTTAGCACAATCTAGTGGAAAAAGTTTAGTATGATAGTCGTTTCGTGCAAAATCATTAGGTAATGTGTACACGCTTTGAAACAAGGCTATTCTTTGTACTTTAAGTTCATGCGTACAGGTTATGCTAAGATAGCAGGACAGTCTAGCGCAAGAAGTTTAGTACGATATTTGATGCATGCAAAATCGATAGGTGATGTGTACACGCTTTAAAACATGGTTATTCTTCGTACTTTAAGTTCATGCGTATAGGTTAGGCTAAGATAGCAGCACAGTCTAGCGTAAGAAGTTTAGTACGAGAGTCGATGAATGCAAAGTCGATAGGTGATGTGTACACGCTTTGAAACATAGCTATTCTTTGTACTTTAAGTTCATGCGTCTTAGTTATGCTAAGATAGCAGCACAATCTACCTGAAGAAGTTTAGTACGAGAATCGATGCATGCAAAATCGATAGTTGATGTGTACACGCTTTGAAACATGACTATTCATTGTACTTTAAGTTCATGGGTATAGGTTATGCTAAGATAGCAGCACAATCTAGCGGAAGAAATTTAGTACGATATTTGATGCATGCGAAATCAATAAGTAATGTGTACACGCTTTGAAACATGGCTATTCTTCGTACTTTAAGTTCATGTGTATAAGTTATGCTAAGATAGCAGCACAATCTAGCGGAAGAAGTTTAGTACGATGTTTGTTGCATGCAAAATCGATAGGAGATGTGTACACGCTTTGAAACATGGCTGTTCTTTGTACTTTAAGCTCATGCGTATAGGTTATGCTAAGATTGCAGCACAATCTAGCGGAAGGACTTTAGTACGAGAGTCGATGCATGCAAAATCGATAGGTAATGTGTACACGCTTTGAAACATGGCCATTTTTTGTACTTAAAGTTCATGTGTATAAGTTATGCTAAGATACCAGCACAATCTAGCGGAAGAAGTTCAGTACGATATTCGATGAATGCAAAATCAATAAGTGATGTGTACACGCTTTGAAACATGGCTATTCTTTGTACTTCAAGTTCATGTGTATAAGTTATGCTAAGACAGCAGCACAACCTAGCGGAAGAAGTTTAGTACGATATTTGTTGCATGCAAAGTCGATAGGTAATGTGTACACGCTTTGAAACATGGCTATTCTTTGTACCTTAAGGTCATGCGTATAGGTTATGCTAAGATAGCAGCACACTCTAGCGGAAGAAGTTTAGTACGAGAGTCGATGCATGCAAAATCGACAGGTAATGTGTACACGCTTTGAAACATGGCTATTCATTGTACTTTAATTTTATGGGTATAGGTTATGCTAAGATAGAAGCACGATCTAGCGGAAGAAGTTTAGTACGATGGTCGATGCATGTAAAATCGATAGGTGATGTGTACACGCTGTGAAACATGGCAATTCATATTGCTGCTCTGTACCCAAGACTTTTAAGCATAGCTAATCCTAATGCTGCTCTTACCGACGTCGAGCTAAGGATTGATTACGTGACCATGACGTCGCGACCACGAGCTCTTGTTTGGTAAACATAGCCACGTGCTGTTTTGACAGCTGTCTTCTTGTCGAACCCTAACCTCACTTTGAAGGACAATAGAGCGTCGCTAACCTCACTGCTGCCATCATTACGGCAGCAAACCTCAAGGCTGCCACCTTATGCATGTTATAGCGCGGAATTTAAAATCCAACAATGGAACATTGCTAACCTCACTCTTGTCATCTTTACGGCGGTAAACCTCAAGGCTAACACCTTATGCATGTTGTAGCGCGGAATTTATAATCCAACAACAGAACATTGCTAAACTCTCTGCTATCATCTTGAAAAGTTCAGTGTTCCAAACACTAGTTCGAAAAACGTAACTCATCGCACCTCGGGGATTTTATTAGGTAAGACGTAACCCCTAGGTTCCATTCCTTGTTCTGAACATGAAACCATTTATGAATAAAGATTAATTTTCTACACTTAACAAAGTACAAGCGTTCTTGCTGATAGCGATCGATGAGGGTGTTGCTCCTTTAGCCCTTTTGCCTATTAGCCCTTTAGCCCATTAGCCCTTTCGCGCATTAGCCCTTTTGCCCATTAGCCATTTAGCCTATTAGCCCTACAAGGAATGTGCGGTAATCTAATCTTCTTAGAACAAAGGTATCCCCTGATATTTCTAAACACATGTTGTATCGAGTACAGTGTTCTATTTTAGTCTTGATTACTTATTTAGTGTTCTAAACACTTGAATCAATGTTCCGATCACATGATAAAGTTCACGGCATAGAGTGCAGTGTTCGATTCTAGTCTTGTTACGTTTCTTTTGTGATTTGCAAGTCTAAACATGCTTAATGACGTCATCACTGCAGCACGTGCTTACTCTAGCTATTCCGATGCAGGTTTAAACTTGTTCGATAGAGCTATGCCTTGACATAAGAGGAGGCCTTAACAGCTTATGTATAGCCGCTATTGTCTAAAGATAGCTGCTGTGAAGAAAAAGCACGTCGAATTTTTCAAATTGCCCGCCACCACATTTCAAAGCTATGAGGTTTAGTGCTGTAAAAATACCTGCACGATGCAAAGCTAGCTTTCTTCATCAGAGCAGCCACCATCTTGTGTGAGCACCTCTAGGCCGTATCATAAGCAGCTGTGTATAGTCATCGTCTTGTCGCTGCTACCTCCCGCAAGCACCCCTAGGGCGTCTCATAAGACCAGCAGCCATCTTGTGCAAGCGTTCTTAAGCTGTCTCATAAGAAGCTATGTATAGCCGCCATCTTGTAGAAATAGATAGCTGCCAATGCCAAAGGGCCTAAGTAGGAATCGAACCGTCGATCTCATCATTAGAGTATGTTTTTCTTATGTTATCATGTTCCCGATACTGCAAACCTAGGTATTATGTGGAAACATTTTGTCCGTTTTGCTCTACGATGCACCGTTTTCGAGATATTTAACATTTTGCATTTAAGCCCCAAATTTAATGAATCGAACCTGCACGGCACGTTATACTCTCTATCATAGCTAGACTTGATCATGTTGCGAAGACTTGCTTCATTACAAGCTGAAACAGAGCTAATGTCAAAGGGCCTAAGTTAGAACCAATAAGTTGATCTCACCATTGCACACTGTTTTTCTTATGCTTTCATGTTCCTCATTCTGCGAACCGAGGTATTCGGCAGAAACATTTTGTCCGTTTTGCTCTACGATGCACCGTTTTCGAGATATTTAACATTTTGCATTCAAGCCCCAAATTTAATGAATCGAACTAGCACGACACGTTAGCCTCTAAGCTAGCTTTCTTCATAACAGCAGCAGCCATCTTGCGCAAGCACCCTTAAGGCGTCTCATAAGGAGTCGTGTATAGCCGCCATCTTGCGTCCGCCATTTTGCGCAAGCATCCTTAGGGCATCTCTAGCCATCTTGTGCAAAGGACCATTAAGCCGCCTCATAAGAGCAACCGCCATCTTGCGCAAGCATCCCTAGGGAGTCTCATAAGGAGCCTTGTATAACCGTCATATTGCGCAAGCATCCCAAGGGAGTCTCATAAGAACCTATGTATAGCGGCCATCTTGCATAAGCACCTTTAAGGAGTCATGTATAGCCGTCATCTTGTGCAATTAGCGTCGAGAGATGGCTGATGTAGAATTTTTCTTTTTAAATTATCCGCAACCATATTTCAAAGGTATGTACCTAAAGAGTGTAGCACTGAGCTCTATAGATTAAAGATGGCGGATGACAGCTGACAAAGAGCGCGTGAGTTTGTTTACTAAACAAGAGCACGTGGAATTTTTCAATTTGCCGCCACCACATTTCAAAGGTATCTAGCTAAAGATGGCAGCACGGTGCACTCTTGATTAAAGATGGCGGTAGACAGCTAACAGAACTTTTCAAATAGCCCGCTACTACATGTCATAAGGAGGGCAGCACCGTGCTCTGTGGATTAAAGATGGCGGATGACAGCTGACGAAATTGCCTGCATGGTAGCAGTACAGTGCTCTATTGATTAAGGATGGCGGATGACAGCTGTCAAAAAAGCACGTGGCTTTGTTTCCAAACAAGAGCACACAGAATTTTTCAAATTGCCACCACCACATTTCAAAGGTATCTAGCTAAAGAGTGCAGCACTGAGGTTTGTGATGCAAGATGGCGGATGACAGCTGTCAGAAAAAAGCACGTGTTTTTGGAAAGCACGTGGAATTTGCCACCGCCACAAAGAGGGCAGCACGGTGCTCTCTTGATTAAAGATGGCTGCTGTCACGTGGAATTGCCTGCCACCAGAGGTATCTAGCTGAAGAGGGCAGCACGGTGCTCTCTGGATTAAAGATGGCTGCTGTCAAAAAGCATTTTTCAAATTACCCGCCACCACATTTCAAAGGTAAGTAGCTAAAGAGGTCAGCACTGTGTTCTATAGATTAAGTATGGCGGATGACAGCTGTCAAAAAAGCACGTGGATATTTTTAGCGATTCGACCTCGCGCTAGTGAGGTTAAGTTGGTAGCACTAAGGTTTAGGCCCGTTAAGATAGCAGCACTGCGGATGACAGGTGACGAATTTGCATCTACTACGATAAAGAGGGCAGCACGGTGCTCTCTGGATTAAAGATGACGAATGACAGCTGCACGTGGCTTTGTTTACCGATTCAAATCTCGCGCTAGTCAGGTTAAATTGGTAGCACTAAGGTTTAGGCCCGTCAAGATGGCAGCACTGAGGTTTGCGATACGTTGTTGTCTGTCAAAAAGTACGTGGCTGTCAAAAAACACGTTGATTTGTTTACCTATTCAAATCTCGCGCTATTTAGGTTAAGTTGGTACTACTGAGGTTTAGGCCCGTCAAGATGGCAGCAGTGAGGTTAGCGATGCGTTATTGTCGATGATAGCTGTCAAAAAGCACGTGGCTTTGTTTACCAATTCAAATTTCCCGCGGGTGGTGGAGGAGGCCTCTGGGAAGCCTCTGGCTGTGGTGGTGGTGGTGGAGGAGGCCTCTGGGAGGCCTCTGGCTGTGGTGGTGGTGGAGGAGGCCTCTGGGAGCCGGTGGTGGTGGTGGCGGCCGAATCCCTGTATTATCCTACTCTCCTTCTTCTTCTTCTTCCTCACCGAGAACTCCAAATAAAAGTGACAAAGATGTGATTGGCAGAGGTGTCACATTACGAAACAAATCGTGATTTGGTGAGGAACATTCAAAATTTCTTACTATGTATTTTAGGAAATGGCGGTGTTATAAGGTAAAAATGTAAGTAATTTAGCTTCGGAAGCGACAGGAATATATGTTACTACGGTAAAAAAAAGTAGTTAAAATCAGTGATGTCAATACGTATGTAACCCCCGCTAAAGAGAAAGTTGGGAAGGTGGAATTTAAATTTGATAAAATAGAAGATTTCACTCGGGACCTGCTTCGTCGAAGCGTTTTAGAGCGTTTTTGAGTATTATTTTATTATCACACTAATGTAAGTGACCATTGTCACCTGTTCCAAATTGCGATATATTTATTAATAATAATAATAATAATAATAATAATAATAATAATAATAATAATAATAGCTAGTTTTTCTGGGGACCCACATGTCAAGTTGAATGTAATTTTCCAAATATTTATGGAAATAAAGTAAATAAATAACAATAATCCAACTTATTTGAAACATGTTATGGTTTGCATAACATCCTGAAGTGGGAGTTAACGCCTTAAAGTGTATTGATTTCCCTTAACTGTCAGAGGCTACCGTCTGGGCCACGGAGGAGCCTATAATTATACTAATTATGAATAGTGATTCAATTCTCTCTTAATTCAGAATGAATATATTATCATTTTCCCTTTTCGAAATGGTTTACATTACAAACTGTGCAGCCTATTGGTGGGATAAAATTGGGTAATTTGAACATTCATTCTGTTAACAATTATGTGATAAAGGCAACAACAGCAATAGAATAAAATCATATTATTATTATTATTATTATTATTATTATTATTATTATTATTATTATTATTATTATTATTATTATTATTATTGTTTCGTATAGGCCAGCTAAGGACCACGACATTCAACTATTGCATTTTGGAATGGGCTTTGATGTTTGCCCAGTAGTTGCGCATCCTCAGGCTGTGTTGCTCCTTCCTCTCCTTTGTCCAAAGGGCGCCAGTCTTCTTTGTTGATAATCTGTCCTGGAACTTCTTATGTTTAAGCATCTTCCTGAGTGATGTACGATCCTTTAAGATTCCTTCTGTTATTCCCAGTTCCTGTAGATCTTTATTCACTTCCATCAACCATGGTGACTTGGTCTTCCTATTTTGCCTGTAGCTGAGAATCCGGTTGGTCAACCTGGTAGGATGCATCCTGTAGACGTGCCCATAGAATGCTAGGCGTCTCTTCCTTGCTACATTCGTTATTCTTTCACAGTACTTGTAGAGCTCTTGGTTAGGCCGTCTTTTATAACTGTCCCCTTCCTTGACTGGCCCCAGTATCTTCCTCATTATCTTTCTTTCCTGGATTTCAAGTTTTTCCATGTGTCCCTTCCTGTTGAATGTTAGACATTCTGAAGCATATAAGGCTTCAGGGCGGATGACTGTCTGGTAGTGCTTCATCTTAGTATTACGAGAGAGACACTTTTTATTATACGTATTCTTGGTCAGTTGGTAGGCCATTTCAAGCCTGTTAACTCGAGTTGACAAAGCTGTTCCTTCAGAGAGATTGGATTCCAACCATTCTCCCAAGTACTTAAACCTATTGGTTTTCCTGATCTCTCCCTGTTCCAGATGCAACGTACAAGGAGATTCACCGATGTTCGTGATGAATTGTGTTTTTTCGAGAGACACATGTAGCCCAACCTTTGCTGCTTGTTGTCTGAGAACATTTAGTTGTTTCACTGAAGTTTCTATTGAATTAGATATCAGGGCCAGATCATCGGCATACGCCAGACAGTCAACATTGAGCTCATTGCGCTTATGTCCCAAATAAATGCCACTTGGAATCTCCATTCTAGCTAACTCCTTTCGCCACTCTCTTATTACTTTCTCCAAGGCACAGTTAAAGAGGAGAGGGGACAGACCATCTCCCTGTCTCACTCCTGATTTAATTTCAAAACTTTCTGATATGACTCCTCTGAACTTTACTCGTGACCTGGTGTTGCTTAAAGTCTGTTTGATTAGGTTATGGGTCTTCTCATCAAGTCCTAGTTCCTGCAAAATCTTCATAAGAGTAGGTCTGTCTACCGAGTCATACGCCTTTGTAAAGTCGACGAAAATGACAACGTATTTCTTACCGGCCATTTTTGCTTGATGTAATACTGATTGCAGATTGAGTATCTGTTCTGTACAAGAGCGTCCTTTTCTAAATCCTGCCTGGTACTCTCCTAATTGTGGGTCTAGTTGAGGTTCGGCTCTATTTAATAAGGCTCTAGAGAAAATTTTGTATGTGACTGGTACCAATGAGATTCCTCGATAATTATTGATGTCAGTCAAGTCTCCTTTCTTGTGCAAGGGATGAATCAGTGCAGTGGTCCAGTCACTAGGTAATGTTTCGGTCTCCCAGATGTTTTGTAGAATTTCTGTCAGCTTGCTTACAGTCTTGTCTCCAGCCTGCTTCCATAGTTCGGCTACTATCGAATCTTCTCCGGATGCTTTGTTGTTTTTCAGAGACTGGATGATTTGTATTACTTCTTCTTTGGATGGTGGTTGCGAGTTTGGTTGCTTGATGTTGTCTTGGTAAACAAAAAAGGTATCAGGTGATTCACAATTAAGGAGATCCTCGAAGTACTTGGCGAGAAGGTGGCAATTGTCAGTGTCATTATAGGCTATCTTCCCATCTGGTCCACGGAAATGGAGACTGGGTGGACTGTAGTGACTAACGTTCCGTTTAAAGCCTCTGTAAAAGTTTCTGGTATTGTTCTTCTTGAAGTCATCATCCAACTGTGTCAATTGGTCTTTTGTGAATTGCCGTTTCACTTGTCTGATGATATTGGCAGTTATCTTCCGTTGCTCTATGAACTTCTGTCTGTTTTCTTGTGTCTTCTGTGAGTTCCACTTTAACCAGGCCATCTGCCTCTGCATTACCGCTTCTTCACATCTAACTGTCCACCAGGCATGCTTCTTCTGTTTTAGTAATGGCGCAGTCTCTGTTGCTACTTTTACTAGATTTTTCCTCAATTCATCCCAATCTCTGCATTCTATTCTTTCCAATTTCTCTGTAAACTGTTTGCAAGTTGCAAGTTTTTCTAAATCAAACTTAGTAAGTTTAACTGACTTGGTTCTTTTAGTGTTCCTAGGTAGAAATTTCAGCTTTATTTTGGAGAGGTAGTGGTCGGAGTCCAAATTCGCTCCTCTTAACACTCTTACATTCTGGATCTCTCTATGGGCTTTCCTTGCAATGGCAACATGATCTATCTGAAATTCCCCTAAGAGGTTGTTGGGTGACGTCCAGGTCTTCTGTTTCCTTGGTAGTTTCTTAAAGGCCGTTGACTTCATTACCAGGTTGAAAGCTTTGCAGAGTCCCACTAGACGCTCCCCATTTCTATTTGTTCGTAAGTGAGCTGGGTATTCTCCCACAATGTCTCTAAATTTGCGCTCTTTCCCTAACTGTGCGTTGAAGTCCCCGAGTAGAATGATTGTATGACGCTCTGGGACTTTGCTGATGATGTCCTCTAGTTCTTCCCAAAATTTGTCGGTACTTTCAGGGTTACGTTTATTGTCCTCATTGATAGGTGCGTGAACATTTACTGCAGTGTATATCTTGTTTGTGCACCGGAAGGTTAGAAGAGACACTCGACTATTGGGCGAGTCGAAGTCAATTACCGAGTCCAGTATCTTATGGCTTACAATGAACCCAGTCCCCAGGTGTGGCACATTCTTCATTCTCCTGCGCCCTACCTTTCCCTTAAAAATACGGTACCCCTGCGAATCAAAGGCATTCTCATCTGTATACCTGGTTTCCTGTATTGCTGTGAGTAGTATCTTGTGGTGAGTCAAAGTATCAGTTAAATGCTTCAGTTTGCCTAGCTTAAGTAGTGAGTTGATGTTCAATGTGGCGAAATAGTTATGTTCCTTATATCGGATCTTATTGCTAGTAGTTCCAGGACGCTCCGACTCGTCCTCAAAGCATGTTGGTGTGGGCTCCCCAGAATCCGAAGGCCTACTAACACCGCCAAAGGCGGAGGTGGATTTGATACCACCTGAGATAGTTACTTCCGTGAGTTTGTCCTCCATGCTTTAGATGAAAATTGTCTTAGGAGACCAGAGGTTAAACCCCTGATCGAGATACTACCGAGGTTGTGAGCTCCGGTAGGTTTATTTAGGGTTTTCTCCCTTAGACTGGTTGCCTTCCCAGGCTTATAACGGAGACCAATCTTCCCCACATATGGTGTTTATTATTATATTATCACAGACCACCAAGATGGCTCCCAGCAGTAGGCTAAGATCTGTTGCCTTAGAGACGCCTCAATGGAAGAGTGGAATGATATATCTAGTTGGTAGTATCTATGGAGACCAAGAAAATTTAGCGAGTGGGTGGTTGTTAGGGCAAGGTTAGCAGCCAATATACACTCTTGGTAAGTTATCTATGGAGCAATTGTAGTTAAATCCAACATGGAGGCGTTTATGGCAATAAAATGAAATAAAATTATGCCCTCAAATCAATTAAAACAAGCTCTAGATTCCCAAGATAACACGTTCACACAACCACCACACCAATCAAATGCTCAAATACTCCCTGATACTCACCGACACTACACAGAACGCGAGAAAAGATGTCAAGATCGCGGAGCTCCACTTCATGACTCCAGCTTGGCGGCCATTATTATTATTATTATTATTATTATTATTATTATTATTATTATTATTATTATTATTATTCATGTGGCTATTTCAGCCTTATAATGTTCCGGCATTTACGTGAAGTGGAAAACTACAGAAATCATTTCAAGAACAACCGGTGGGATTTGAGCCCACGGCACCTCCCGACTTCGGGTTACTAGCCCGTTGCACTATCACTGAGCTAGTCCAGTTTTCTGGATCGTTTAAATTATGCGTTTTAGTATTCAGGGGTCTGTCTTCGTTACCTCATAACCTATTTTAGATCGTCATTATGCAATATTAATTTTTTCATGTCTACATTCCCGAGCAATAATAATAATAATAATAATAATAATAATAATAATAATAATAATACCGTGCGGTGCACCTCCACGCCGCGAATTCAAATATTGCGCCAGTTTAAACTCCTCTACAGGAGAAGTTTGGAACCTTGAAAACTGAACTAATTCTACTATTTCTTAAAAGAGGTCACTACTGTAAATTCGGTAATCTTGTAGTGTTCTGAACTGTGTCTATTTTGATTTGTGTTTGTTTATTCCGTATCAAGAAGTGTGGACATTCTCTTCTAGATGTCTCTACAGAGAAAAAACTAGGATTACGCACTCTGTTACAAAGTAATGAACCTTCTTGAAGAAGTTTTGTGTTCATAAGTTTTTGACCTTACTAAATTTTGTTCTGTGGTTTGTGGGTTGGCAACATTAATCATTTTTACCCGCTTGTTTTGAATTTAGCCAATCCCGAATTTCTCTAATTCATTTTTGACTAATAACGTATGTCTTTTCCGATATGGATATGTTGCTTTAAGCTATCCAATAAAGTTGAGGGGGGTGTGGGTACTCATTCTTGAAAGGTCTCGAATGTTCCATGAGGGTATTTAAACTGCTGATTTTCTTGTCTCGGTGCCACTTCATCGACATCTTGCTTAGTGTGTGATTATGTAGCAGGGGGCGAGAAGCGCCTCTTTCTTCGGGCAGCAGTTCATCCACAAGGTAATGGCCGTTTAATAACTTTATTTCTTGCTAGCTCAGCAGTTTAACCCTCGGGGCAGGTTCGAAACTTTTCTCATGTAACGTATCTTAAAATGTAATAGACATTTGGTAAAAATTCCGCCTCCTTAACTATAAATTGGGATAGAGAGTGCCTAATCCTCTCGAGCTCCCACTCATATTGTTTTGAGGTGACTACGTTTTCATAACCGTTTTTCTTCTCTTCGTAGTGTAATAAAGTTTTCTTATCGTGTCACCTCCTTAGTATGGGATTAGCCCTTGCGTAAGCGGCCTAGTGCTAAGTAGGTTTCAAAAGTGCATTAGGAGTGCAAGCTTCGCCTCCATTCTATTTTGTATTATGGGCCAGTAACTTAACCTGATGTTTTATTTTCCTCATGTAAAGGCCCTGTAGGTTGGGTATCAAATACCCTGTTTCTTGGTGTGACTTAAGGGCAGATAGAAATGAAGTTTGTTGTAGCCTTTGATAGGCTTGTCAAATTGAGAGCGGGTCTGCTCTTTTTCTTAACATTGTAATTAGGAGTTTTATGCCCTTCAGCAATGATAGTTGTGAGCTGAGAGCTCAGGAATTATACTTGGGGCTTGAAGCCCAGATTTTGGTAATAACCCCCGAAATCTTGTAATTTCTTTGTACCTGATTTTGGCTTGTTGCTGACTCGTTATTTGTTGAGTTTTGAAAGTCTATATGAAAATTGTTAAACCTTGTTGTCTGTTAAAAATATAACCTTTATCAAAGTTTTAAATTAACTTTAATTCTGTAGTTGAGACCTATTCCACCCAGCACCTTCTTTCACCTCTGAAAATCCACAAAACATCGTAACAACAATAATAATAATAATAATAATAATAATAATAATAATAATAATAAATCATTTTACATCGAAATGACAAATAGATTCCATAAAAAGGTTTTATTCCTGCTCTGGCTCGTTTGGTGCTAATGAGGTAGACGATTTGGCAACTCTGACTATGGCAGACCCTAATACACTCCGGGTTGCTGCTGGAGCGTAGTGGTGTGAGGCGAGGTCGTCATGTTTTGTCCCCAACTATACTGGTAGTTACTACGCTGAGCGGGATTGTGGAGGGGAAGTAGCAGAGTGTGTCCTAAGGTGAACAACCTGAGTGTCACGGAGCGTGTGATGTGTTAGAGTCTGACGTTTCTTCCTAACTCTCGCTTTTATTAGCTCTTCATATAAAATGTTATACTTCTCAGAAAGCTGTCAAGAAATTAATACTATATACGGTACCATTTAGCATGTAAGAACGGCTATAATAAAGAGTTTGTAAACAGGATTATACATAAAGTAAAAAATAAGCCTATAACTACGTTAATACAAGAACGAAAAGAAAAAGAGAATAAGAAATTTGCCGTATTTACATATAATAGCAGTAAAATATATAGTATTACGAATCTATTCAAAAGACGTAATTTAAGAATCGCTTTTAGGACTAACAACAAAAACCTCGAAATTATTTTATAACACTCATATCGCTAATAATAATAATAAATTCCAAAATGTGGGTGTTTACAAACTGAAATGTGCTTATATTGGACAAACAGATAGGAACTTCATTATATGATATCAGCAACACACCAGAGCCAAGAAATGCAACAGATACTCGGCCATGAGCGAACACATGACCGACTCCAATCACATGTTTACAAACATAGATAATGACCTCAAAATACTGAAAACCGTAAATAAAGGCCATTTTGTGAACATATATGAGGAAAATTACATTTATCTAGACCAGAGGAACAATCCAACAAATAATATCAATGAGCTTTCTGAGAAGTATAACATTTTATATGAAGAGCTAATAAAAGCGAGAGTTAGGAAGAAACGTCAGATTCTAACACGTCACACGCTCGGTGACACTCAGGTTGTTCACCTTAGGACACATTCTCCTACTTCTGCTCCACACTCCCCGCTCAGCATAGTAACTACCAGTACTTGTCTTAAAGCAGATGCACACTTACCTCGGTAGAAGTGAGTACTTCTCCGCACATCGGAGACAATAATAAGGAGTACGTAATACAAATTTATTACATTATATTCATTTTGTTGTAACCAAGGTTGAAGTTTACAAAACACAACTTTTATTGCTTCACTTTATGATATTTACACAAATAACTGAAATTTATTTTGAAGCAAAAAGGAATATTGAATCTTGAGAAAAGTCTGTCTTTATACAATATGTACAGGTTTACAGTCTTTATATACACTTCTATCTTGAAAAGATAGTCTTTGTGAATTGGCACGTTGATAGTCGAGAACTATCTGGCACACTAACATGAATGTCTTGAGAGAGTCCTTGTTTGTTGAAGTGCCTGAATTCCTAAAAAGCAAGTTCAATTGATTGAAGAAATTCCACCTAGCGAAACTAAGGGAGCTTGCATAACTTAGGGAATGAAAATGGCTTGTAAAAGAATTACGGAACATAGGCAGCGGAAACAGGTAAGGGAGCGGTGACCAGAGGTGAGACCTCGTACTGCCAGAAATTCAGTCCACCTGGTCGAAGCACATTTTCAAGAGGAGTAGCCTCCGTGCTCGACGTAGGGTGTATTCTGGAGCTGGACACCGGGGCAAGTGGGCGAGTAAGCAGGCAGGGAGCTCCTATTTATAGTACACTCGATGGTCAGGCACGCGCACTGAGGGCTGCGCGTCGAAGCTGGCAGAATGATACACAGGCGCGCGTGCAGCTGGCTGGTGGAGCGAGAAAGGAGCGCCGGACATACAACACCCTCCCCTCCTAAATACGCCGGTACGGCGTGAAACGGCGGCGGCGCTGGCGGCGACTGCGATGCTGGGGCGGAGCTGCTGGTATCTCTGTTGTATTGTCCGGAGCTGGAACTGGGCGGAGTGGCGCTGTCTCGTCCTGAAAGGAACCCATTGTTATTAAATGATCTAAAGCTCGTTCAGCAATAGATTTAGTTGGTTTAGCAATAGCATCAATAGCTGGACAGGGGCGGTAGCGCAGACGTATCTGATCTTGATGGCGGCAGATACGTTTCTCCGTAGTCTGTATCTCGTATAGACGATGACCCAAAGATCTGCAGATGACTCCAGGTATCCAGAGTGGGTTGGATTTGAATGTCCTGGTGTAGACCTTGTCGTTGAGGGAGAACTTCGTTGGTGAGGTCTTATGCTGGGTCGGAAGAGGCTGTAACAGAGAAAGTAAAGTTCTGTGAGGTCGTCCATGGAGCTTCTGTGCAGGAGTGATATTATCAGCGCCGGGTAGAGTTCTGTAGTTGTTTAGGAGTTGGAGCAAGGCTTGGTCTTTAGTTAAACCTGAAGAGACAGCTTTCTTCATACTTCTTTTAAATGTTTGTACGAAGCGTTCAGCTTCACCATTAGATTGAGGGTGAAAAGGTGGTGCTAGGATATGACGAATGCCATTATGTGTACAAAAGTTCTGAAAAGCAGTAGCTGTAAATTGAGGTCCGTTGTCTGAAATGAGTACTTGCGGTAAACCTTCTGTAGTAAAGATTTTCTGGAGAGCACGAATGGTAGCTTCGGTTGTAGTAGTCGAATGCATATCCACTACATATGGAAAGTTTGACAGTGAATCGATGACTATTAACCACATGGAATTGAGGAAAGGACCTGCGAAATCGATGTGAACTCGTTCCCATGGAGTAGTAGCAGGAGGCCATGAAGCAAGATCAGAAGACGGGGCGTTCTGATTCGTTTGACATTGCTCACAATGACGTATTAGCTTTTCGATGGCGGCATCAATACCGGGCCAGTAGCAGTGTTGACGGGCGAGTTGCTTTGTTCTGGAGATACCCCAATGGCTTTGGTGTAATAATTCGAGAACTTGTGTCTGTAGGCTAAGTGGGATAACCACTCGGAAGATGGTGCCTGCTTCTAGTAATACAACTCCGGCACGAGTCGTGAGACGATGCTGCATACGATGATAAGGTGCCAGGTGGGCAGGAAGTGTACTCTGAAGAGGCCAACCGTTGCGGATGTAAGTACGTACAGTAGCAAGTGTACTGTCCTTATCCGTAGCTTTAGCTATGCAGGTAGCATCAATAGGAAAACTGGATACAGTATCTTCAAGTTCTATGTCCAACTGAAGACATTCAGATTCTTGAGAATCGAAGGCAGTATCAGGACCAACGGGTAAGCGGGAGAGGGCATCAGCATTACAATGCTGGGATGTGGCTCGATATACAATCTGATAGGAATAATCAGAAAGGAACATGGACCATCTTTGAAGCTTTCTGAGGGAATTCTCTGGGATCTTATTACCAGGATGGAATAAGTGTACGAGAGGCTTATGATCGGTAATGATCAGGAAATGGTTGCCATAGAGATATTCATTGAAACGGCGAATACCAAAGATGATGGCTAAAGCTTCTTTCTCTATCTGTGAGTACCGACGTTGATGGTCATTAAGTGTTTTCGAGGCGAAGGCGATGGGGCGTTCTTGTCCATGACGATCCTTCTGGGAGAGAACGGCACCGACACCGTAGTCTGAAGCGTCAGTAGCTAGCGTGATGATCTTGTCGGGCTGAAAATGAGTGAGTTGTATAGCTTGAATTAAGGCGTTGTTGATTGTTTTCCATGCCTGTTGGCATTGCGGAGTCCACTGAAACTTAACACCTTTTTTACGTAGAGCGTTTAATGGAGCTGCCACTGTAGCGAAGCGTGGAATGAACTTATTATAATAGTTCGCTTTGCCTAGGAAGGACTGAAGCTGCTTGAGGTTTTGAGGTGCTGGCATGTTTACTATCGCTGAGACATTCTGTGTACTAGGACGAATTCCATTCTTATCAAGTATATGTCCTAGGTAGTGAACTTGAGGCTGAAAGAAGGTACATTTAGCGAGATTCGCTCGTAGGCCATTGTCTTTCAATTTCTGGAGAAGAAGGCGTAGATTGGTTAGATGTTCCTGATGATCTTTTCCAGTAACAATAATATCATCCAGGTAGTTAGCACAACCGGGAATGGAGGCGGTGAGTTGAGCCAAATAGCGCTGAAAAATAGCCGCTGAGGATGAAACACCGAATGGGAGTCGCTGGAGCTGGAGCAGTCCGAGAGGAGTGTTGAGTGTGAGAAATTTCTTAGATTCTTCGTCTAAAAGTAGCTGGAGATATGCTTCTTTAAGATCAACTCGAGAGAAGAATTGTCCACCAGAGAGACGACGGAATAAGTCTTCTGGACGTGGAATATGAAAGATATCTGTGTCGAGTTGTGCGTTGACTGTAGATCGAAAATCGCCACAAAGTCGAACATTACCATCAGGTTTCTTGATTACCACGAGTGGAGTAGCCCATTGACTAGAAGTAACTGGTACAACAATTCCAGTTTGTATCCATCTTTCTAATTCTTTCGTGACCTGGTCTTGAAGTGCTAGGGGTACTGGACTTGAAGCGAGGCTTAGTGCCGGATTTCAGCTGTATATGAGCTGTATAGTCTTTGGCCGTTCCGAGCTGAGAGTCGAAGACTTCAGGAAACTGCGCTAGGAGAGCGGTAACGTCAGAAGTAGGATGCAATGTAGATACGACGTTAATGTTGTCATGTATCTGGAAACCAAATAAGTTAAATAGATCCATGCCCATAATGTTTGATGCAGTGTAGTTGTTAACTACGAGAAGAGGAATGGCCTTCTGAATTCCTTTATAACTAGCCTGAAGCTTGATTTGACCTTTGATGTCAATTTTCTTCTTGTTAAATGTTACGAGCTGGATGTCAGCTGGAGAGCATGAAGGTGAACCTAAGTCGTGGTAGGTAGTCAGGTTAATAATAGAGACAGGTGATCCAGTATCTAATTGAAAATCGACAGATCGATCAGAGAATGAGAGAGGAATGATGATTTTGTGAGAATCCTTTGTGGGAAGAATAAGATTGATCTGATCAACTTCCATGTCTTGGCGGGGCTGTATATGCTTCCGGCGTGCTGTAGTAGTCTTAGCAGGGCGGAGCGAACTTTGACAGACAGTTTTAATGTGTCCAAGTTTATTACATCGTTCACAAGTAGCTTTGAAAAAACGACAGTCACGACGTTCATGATGCTTGAAACAACCTCGGCAGGAAGGCAGGAGTTTCGAGGTGCTTTTAGAATTGGGCTTCCGTGTAGCATTGCGAGAGGGAACCTGGCGGGAATGCTTGGTGGAGAGCGCCTTATCCGTACGGTTCACTGTAGCAGAGGACTTGCGGGCCTGAGGCGAGACTTGTGCAACTTCGTGTGGAGAAGCTATGGCTGCGGCAGTCTTGGTAGTAAGCTCATAAACCGTAGCAATACGCTGGACGTCTTCTAAAGAAGGGTTACTCTGCTTGACAGCGTCAAAACGTATTTTGTCTTCAGGAGTATGTAAAATTATCATGTCCCGAATGAGAGAATCAGTGTAGGATGAACCACAACCGTCCTTGGAGCAGATGAACTGGCAGGGTTTAGCTAGACCACGCAATTCAGTTATCCATTCAGTATGTGTCTGATGGGGTTGCTTTCGGCTCTGAAAAAATTTATATCGAGCAGCCACTATGTGAGGAGCTTTGGCATAGTGTTCCGTGAGACGGGTCAATAGCTGCGTGAAGGGTACCTCAGATAAGTGTTCTTCCGGACTTAATTTACGTAGTAATTCACACGTAGCATTGCCAACCGAACTAAGAAATAGTGCGCGGCGGCGTTGGTCATCTGTGACAGAATGGCAGATGAAATGCTGTTGTAAACGGGCTAAATAAACTGACCATTCTTCCTTAGCCGGATCAAAAGCAGAGAACGGAGGAATAGCTGATGGCTGTGTAGAGACAGAAATAGCTTGAATAGCCTGAATTAATGCTGCCTGTTGTTGTTGCATAAACTGTTGTTGTTGCTGCTGTAAGGCTTGGAAGATCGTAGCGAGTTGTTCCGCAGTAGCCATTGCGAGATGCGTGCAAGAATGAGTAAGGTAAGCTGTGTGTCAGAACTGGTTGGAGTGTCGTTGTTGTTTAGCACGTCGCCGTATAGTTGACAACTGGGCCTGGTGAATTGTAGTGTCGTGTTTACCTCGTTGCTATAGAGTTGGCAACTGGGGTCGAAGAATTGTAGGTTGGTGCTTTTTTACCTCGTCGCCATAGAGTTGTGTTGTAACCAAGGTTGAAGTTTACAAAACACAACTTTTATTGCTTCACTTTATGATATTTACACAAATAACTGAAATTTATTTTGAAGCAGAAAGGAATATTGAATCTTGAGAAAAGTCTGTCTTTATACAATATGTACAGGTTTACAGTCTTTATATACACTTCTATCTTGAAAAGATAGTCTTTGTGAATTGGCACGTTGATAGTCGAGAACTATCTGGCACACTAACATGAATGTCTTGAGAGAGTCCTTGTTTGTTGAAGTGCCTGAATTCCTAAAAAGCAAGTTCAATTGATTGAAGAAATTCCACCTAGCGAAACTAAGGGAGCTTGCATAACTTAGGGAATGAAAATGGCTTGTAAAAGAATTACGGAACATAGGCAGCGGAAACAGGTAAGGGAGCGGTGACCAGAGGTGAGACCTCGTACTGCCAGAAATTCAGTCCACCTGGTCGAAGCACATTTTCAAGAGGAGTAGCCTCCGTGCTCGACGTAGGGTGTATTCTGGAGCTGGACACCGGGGCAAGTGGGCGAGTAAGCAGGCAGGGAGCTCCTATTTATAGTACACTCGATGGTCAGGCACGCGCACTGAGGGCTGCGCGTCGAAGCTGGCAGAATGATACACAGGCGCGCGTGCAGCTGGCTGGTGGAGCGAGAAAGGAGCGCCGGACATACAACACATTTCATCTTCCATTTCACGTTACTTACACTTATCTTTTCATTTCATTTCAGATAATATTATATCCATTACCACTAAGAACTTTGCCACTACGGCCCCGAACTGACTTTAAATTCTGAAGCATTCAATATATTATAATATGTAAGGAATACATATTAAAGTTTTAACAAATCTTTCATCAAGAGATACAAATCAAGTGTGCTATTTACAACAATTGATCATGTAAGATTTTATAAAGCAAAACTGGTATTTTCCAAGAATATCAACAAGAGTAAAATGGACAATTTAACTGTTTTATCTATCATATGACTAACAATTTTAACAAAATTTCGAAGATCTTATTTTGAAAGTCGTAACCATATATCAATACTTTAATGTGTCTTTCCAATTTTAATAATATCTATTTTGTATTTCTGATATATAAATGTTAATTTATTATTAGCTGACGATGTCCCTTATGGGACGAAACATGTACCAATATAATAAATTAAATATTGTATTGAATAGGCGGACCATTTAGTTATACCATTTAAATTTATCTTGAATATTCAATACTTGATCATCCATACCTAACTACACAAACAGCACAGTTGTTAGGAGACATCGTCTGACCTTCGTACAAACCTTACATCACAGCCTGCAGGTTTGCTAGGAACATTGTCTGACAATCACCCATACCTTACATCACTGCATGCACGATTGCTAGGTAACATTACCTTGCCATCTATCCATATCATACATCTGCACGGTTGCTAGCTAACATTGTCCACCTATGCATCTATATCTTACATACAGTCTGCACGGTTCCTAGGTAATATTGTCTGACCATCGTCCATACCTTACATAACAGCCTGCACAATTGTTAGGTAAAATTGTCTGACCATTCATCCTTACCTTATATCAGAGCCTGCACGTTTGTTAGAGATTATCATCTGTTCTTTCAGCCATACCTTACATCACAGCATGTACGGGGATTGGGTAACATTCTCTGACCACCCATCCATAACATACAGCACAGCCTCCACGGTTCTTAGATAACATCGTCTGACCATCCACCCATACCATACATCACAGCCGGCAGGGTAATTACCTAACATCGTCCGACCATATATCCATAAATTGCATCACAGCCTGCACGGTTCTCAAATAAAATCGTCTGACCATCCATCCATACCATACATCACAGCCTGCATGGTTGCTAAGTAATATTGTCTGACCATCATCCATATTTTAGACCTAGATAACAGCCTGCACGGTTGCTAGGTAACATTCGTCTGGCCATCATCCATACCTTCCATCACTACTGCACGGTTGTTAGTTATCATTGTCTGAGCATCCATCCATACCTTACATCACAACCTGCAAGGTTGATAGGTAACGTTGCCTGGCCATCCCTCCGTACATTACATCACAGTTTGCACAGTTGTTAAATAACATTGTCTGACCATCCATCCATGCATTTCATAACAGCCTGCACGGTTGTTAGGAAACGTTGCCTGGCCATCCATCCATACCTTACATCACAGCCTGCACGATTGCTAGGTAATATTGTCTGACCATCAACCATAATCTACATCACTGCCTACATGGTTGTTATTTTACGTTGTCTGCCCATCACCCATACCTAACATAACAGCCTGCGCAGTTGTTGGGTAACATTGTCTGACCATTCATCCATACCCTATATCACAGCCTGCACAGTTGTTTGGTAACATTGCTTGGCCATCCATCCATTCCTTACATCACAACCTGTACGGTGGTCAGGTAACATTGCCTGACCATCCATCCATGCCTTACATCACAGCCTGCACGGATGCTAGGTAACGTTGTCTGGTCATATATACATACCTTTCATCACAGCTTGCATAGCTGTTATGTAACACTGTCTGATCATTCATCCATTCATTACAACACAACCAGCACGGTTGTTATGAAACATCGTCTGACCTCCATCCATACTTTATATCACAGCCTGCACGGTTGTTAGGAATATTGTCTGACAATCATCCATACCTTACATCACTGCCTCCACGATTGCTAGGTAACATTACCTTGCCATCTATCCATACCATACATCTGCACGGTTACTAGCGAACAATGTCCGGCTATGCATATATATCTTGCATCACAGCCTGCACGGTTCCTAGGTAATATTTTCTGACCTTCGTCCAAACTATACATTACAGCCTGCACAGTTGTTAGGTAACGTAATCTGACCATTCATCATTAACTTATATCAGAGCCTGCGCGTTTGTTAGGTAACATTATCTGACCACCCATCCATTCATTACATCAGAATCAAGACGGTTGTTAGATAACACTGCTTTGCCATCCATACATTCCTTACATCACCACCTGCAAAGTTGTCAGGTACCACCGTCTGACCATACTCCATACTTTACATCACTGCCTGCGGAGTTTTTAGGTAACATTGTGTGACTATTCATCCATACCTTACATCATAGCCTGAACGGTTATGTAAAATTGTCTGACCATCCATCCATACCTTACATGTCATCCTACACAGCTGTTAGGTAACATCGCGTGGCCATACGTACATACGTTACATCACAGCCTATACGGTTGTTAGTTAACGTTGTCTGTCCATCCGTATTTACCTTACATCACGGCCTGCACCGTGGCTAGGTAACATTATCTGGCCATTCCTACTTAACATCAAAGCCTACACAGTAGCTAGGTAACGTTCGTCTGACCATCATCCATACCATACATCACTACCTGCACGGTTATTATTTAACATTGTCTGACCGTCATCCATATATTACATCACTGCCTGCACGGTTTTTTGGTAACGTTCTCGGGATATCCATCCATAACTTACATCACAGCTTGCACAGCTGTCAGATAACGTCGTCTGACCATTCATCCATACCTTACATCAGAGCCTGCAAGTTTTTTAGAGAACATCGTCTGACCTTTCAAGCATACCTTACATTATAGCCTGTACGACTGTTAGGGAACATTGCCTGACCATCCATCCATACCTTACATCACAGCCTGCACGGTTGCTAGCTAACGTTGTCTGGCCATCTATCCATACCCTACATCACAGCTGTTAGGTAATAATAATAATAATAATAATAATAATAATAATAATAATAATAATAATCATCATCATCATCATCATCATCATCATCATCATCATCATCATCATAATCGTATGGCCTCAGCTACCGTGTGCAGACATTTCATTTTGACGCCATCTGGCTGTCTGCTCGTCAATTTCGACGTTCCGTTTTACTCTAAACTCCCACTAGATGGCAGACCGAGTAAACCGAAACTCTCTTGGGCGTCTATGGCTGAGATTTAATGAATTTTGTCGGGTAAACACCAAATGTGTCACCAGAGATCTTTTACATGCCGACATCGTACGACATGGAGTGTCTAATGGACTTTCGTTCGCCCTTCAAAAATCCGACTACCTCTGCCGGGTTTGAACCCGCTATCTTGGGATCCGGAGGCCGACACTCTACCAACTGATCCACAGAGGCAGCTACAGCTGTTAGGTAACACTGTCTGACCATTCATCCATATCTTGCATCGCAGCCTGCACGGTTGCTAGGTAACACTGTCTGACCATTCATCTATATCTTACGTCATAACCTGCAAGAATGATAGGTAACGTTGCCTTCCATCCCTCCGTACATTACATCTAGGCTTGCACAGTTTTAAATAACATTGTCTGACCATTCATTCACACCCTACATCAGAGCCTGCACGTTAGCTAGGTAACATTGTCTGACAATCGATCTATACCTTACATCACAGCCTGCACTTTTGCCGGATTACGTTGCCTGGCCATATGTCCATATCTTACATCACTACCTGACCGCTTGCCAGGTAACATTGTCTGGCCATCCATCTATACCTAAACATCTCAACCTGCACGGTGGCTAGGTAAATTTGTCTGACCATCCATCCAGACCTAACATCACAGCCTTGTCGGGCTGAGTGGCTCAGACGATTGAGGCGCTGGCCTTCTGACCCCAACTTGGCTGGTTCGATCCAGGCTCAGTCCGTAGTATTTGAAGGTGCTCAAATACGTCAGCCTCGTGTCGGTAGATTTACTGGCACGTAAAAGAACTCCTGCGAGACTAAATTCAGGCCCCTCGGCGTCTCCGAAAACCGTAAAAGAGTAGTTAGTGGGACGTAAAGCAAATAACATTATTATTATTATTAACATCACAGCCTGGACTGTTGCCAGGTAACATTGTCTGGCCATCCATCTATACCTTACATCTCAGCCTGCACGGTTTCTAGGTAACATTACCTGACCATCCATCCATACCTAACATCACAGCCTGCACGTTTGCTAGGTAACATTGTGTGACCATCCATCCATACCTAACATCACAACCTGGACTGTTGCTAGGTTACATTGCTTGGCCATCCATCCATACCTTACATCACAGCCTGCACGTTTGCTAGGTAACATTGTCTAACCATCCATCCATACCTCATTCAAAGCCTGGACTGTTGCTAGGTTACATTGCTTGGCCATCAGTCCATACCTTTCATCACTGCCTGCACGTCTGTTAGGTAACGTTGTCCTGCCATCCATCCGTACGTTACATTACACCTTGCACAGTTGTTTGGTAACATTGTCTGACCATACAACATTAATTTTCAGCAGAGCCTGCACGGTTGTTAGAGAACATCGTCTGACCTTTCATCCATACCTTATATCACAGCCTGCGATGCTGTTAGGTAACATTGTCCGACCATCCATCCATACCTAAAATCACAGCCTGGACTGTTGCTAGGTTACATTGCTTGGCCATCCATCCATAACTTACATCAAAGCCTGGACTGTTGCTAGGTTACATTACTTGGCCATCAATCCATACCTTACATCATTGCCAGCACATCTGTTAGGTAACATTGTCTGACCATCCATCCATACCTAACATCACAGCCTGGAGAGTGGCTAGGTTACATTGCTTGGCCATCCATCCATACCTTACATCACTACCTGCACAATTGTTAGTTAACATCGTCTGACCATCATCCATAGCTTACATCACAGCCTGCGCAGTTGTTATGTAACATTGCTTGGCCATCCATTCATACCTGACATCACAACCTGCACAGTTGTTAGGTAACATCGTCTGAGCATCATCCATACCTTACATCAGAGCCTGCAAGTTTTTTAGAGAACATCGTCCGACTTTTCAAGCATACCTTACATTACAGCGTGTACGACTGTTAGGCAACATTGCCTGACCATCCATCCATTCCTTACATCACAACGTGAACAGTCGTTAGGTAAAATTGTCTGTCAATCCGTCCATGCCTTACATCACAACCTGCACGGTTGTTGCGTAACATTGTCCGACCATCCATCTAAACCTTACATCACAGCCTGTACGTTTGGTAGTTAACATTGTCTGACCATCCATCCATACCTTGCATCACTGCCTGAACGTTTGTTAGGTAACATTGTCTGGCCAGCCATCTACACCTTACTTCATAGCCTGCACAGTTGCTAGGTTACATTTTATGACCATCCATCCATACCTTACATCACTGCCTGCACGTCTGCTAAGTAACATTGTCTGACCATCCATACCTAACACCACAGCCTGCACGGTTCCTAGGTAATATTGTTTGACCATCCATCTATACCTTACGTTACAGCCTGCACATTTGCTAGGTTACATTGCTTGGTCATCCGTGCATACCTTACATCACTGCCTGCACTTTTGCTAGGTAAATTTGTCTGACCATCCGTCTGTACCTTATATCACAGCCAATAGTCACAGCCTGCGGGGTGCACGAAAGGAACCTCCACGAAGATTGCAATAATGGAAAAAAGAAATTTAAATAGCAATCGGGTGTACCCTGGGCAACGTCAGACATTATTACGAAATGTGCTGACGGCTGATCCTTTCACACCAGAAACATCATCTTCACGGTCCTTTTCAGGGCCACAGTTAACAATTATTTCCATTAACATTGAAGGTATATCTTCAACAAAAGAGGAACTGTTACAAAATCTATGCAGTCAACACAATTGCCACATACTGTGCATACAGGAGACACACAGAAGTAGTGAAATGCGTAGACCAAAAATTAATGGAATGCGTCTAGCTGTTGAACGGCCACACTGAAAGTACGGGAGTGCCATATTTGTCCGACCTGATATTCAGCTTCAGTCCACAGCCTTCACGGAGGAAAATGATATTGAAGTCCTCACTATAGAAGTAGGTAGCTGCACCATCTCCTCTCTGTATAAGCCACCTGGAGTTGAATTTACTGTTAGTAATCCCTCCAATTTTCAGAATCAACACACGAAAATAGTAATTGGAGATTTCAATTGCCATAGTAATGTGTGGGGCTATGAATACGAAGATGAGAGTGGTATAGCAGTGCAAGAATGGGCAGAAGCAAACTACCTAACTCTCATTCATGATGCTAAACTACCAGCTTCATTTAACAGTGGCAGATGGAGACGAGGATATAACCCTGATCTGATTTTCAGCAGTAATAATATTAGCCAACAATGTGTAAAGTATGTCTGCAACCCAATACCTAACACGCAGCATAGACCAATAATGTGCCAGATTTATGCAGCAGTCAGACCACAGAGTGTCCCATTCCGAAGGAGGTATAACTTCAAAAAGGCAAACTGGTCAATGTTTGCAGAGATGTTAGATGCTGAAATGTCCATCATCCAGCCAATACCAGAGTGTTACGATACTTTTGTTGATGCCGTAAAGAAATGCTCCAGAAAGTCCATACCTAGAGGCTGTCGGACGTGGTATGTCCCTGGCCTTACCTCAGACCTTGTTGCCCAGCTTACGGAATATGCAACTTTGTTTGAAGAAAATCCCCTAGGAGAAAAGACAGTGGAAGTTGGGAACAATCTCATGTCATCATTGACAACATCAAAACGGAATCAGTGGATGAAAACTATTGAAAGTATAGATCTTACGAGAGATAGCCATAAAGCCTGGAGATTATTGAAACACCTTAACAATGATCCAACGAAGACTACCCAACATTTCAATGTCACTGCAAATCAGATAGCACACCAACTGCTCTTAAATGGGAAAGCAACCAATAAAATCCGAAGGCCAAAAATACAGAGGAAGATTCAAGAAGAAGTGACCTCACTGTCCCCTTCACCATGTTGGGGTTGGAAAAAGTCATCAAAGAATGTAAAAATGGACAATCAGGGGATCTAGATGACATTAGAGTAGAACACATAAAGAAATTTGGGCCTAAAACCAAAGAATGGGTTCTGCAACTCTTCAATAGATGTGTGAGCAGAGGTCAGATACCAAAGACATGGCGAAAAAGTAGAGTAATTGCTTTGTTCAAACCTGGCAAGGAAGGAAATCATCCTAAAGACTTCAGACCTGTTACCCTTTTGTGTCATCTATATAAATTACTGGAAAGGATGATCCTAAATCGCATTCAACCCATGATTGACCCTCTCCTCATACCACAACAAGCTGGATTTCGTCCGGGTAAGAGCTGCACTGAGCAACTACTAAATCTTACACAATTCGTTGAGGATGGCTTTGAAAGACACAAGGTAACAGGTGTAGTCTTTGTAGATTTGACTGCAGCGTATGACACCGTCAACCATCAACTTCTGTTAGTTAAAGTCTACAATCTGACCAAGGATATTAAGATAATCTGATTTATCGCAACTCTTCTTCAGAACCGTAGGTTTTTTGTGGACTTCCAAGGACAGCGCAGTCGGTGTAGGACACAAAGAAACGGTTTACCTCAAGGAAGTGTGCTGGCACCAATCCTCTTTAATATACACACGAATGACCAGCCGGAAGCTCCAAATAGCAGAAGTTTCTTGTATGCTGATGATCTTGTTTTGGCAACACAGTGGAAAGGAATCTAACCATCGCCCTCGAAAGTTTGTCATCCTACTACAAGGCAAACCAGTTAAGGCCTAACCCTATGAAAACACAAGTTTGTGCCTTTCATCTGAAAAATAGGGAAGCTCATCGTAAGCTGCATATAGTGTGGTCAGGTGTTGAGTTACAATACTGTGAAACTCCAAAATACCTAGGAGTGACGCTTGATAGAGCTCTTACATTCAAGAAACACTGCATGAACACTAACTTAAAGTTTCCACCAGGAATCATCTTCTACGTACATTATCTGGATCAGAATAGGGCAGTCAACCAAAAACTATTCGTGCTTCCGCCATGGCACTATGTTATTCTGCAGCGGAATATGCCTGCCCTGTTTGGTACAATTCATCTCATGCCAGACAGGTAGACATACCACTTAATGAGACCTGCAGACTTGTTACAGGTTGTCTAAAGTCTACTCCAACTGAAAAACTCTATCGTCTTGCAGGGATAGCACCACCCTATGTGCGAAGAGAAGTAGCTGCAAATAAGGAAAGGACAAAGGTTAAGCACGAAAGTACTCATCTACTGCATAGACATAAGCTTCCAGTACAGAGACTGAAATCTAGGAAGAGCTTCCTACGAACATCTCAGGAACTTATAATACCAGCTGAGAAGGCAAGGATACAGCTATGGAAGACGAAGATCCCCCCAGGCTCTGAGCAGATGGCGGTTGAGGAACGTTTGCCACCCGGTTGCAATGAGAGCTGGACAATCTGGAAATCTCTCAATAGGTTGAGATCAGGAGTGGGAAGGTCCAAAGTTAATTTGGCAAGTTGGGGCTTCATCAATGGGGACAACACCAAGTGTGACTGCGGAGAAGATCAAACCATCCAGCATATGCTTCAGTGTCCGCTTTGTCCATCTTTGTGCACGCAAGATGACCTGCATCGAGCTACGAAGAGAGGACTCGAAGTAGCGTTGTATTGGTCCAAGATTATTTAAATGTTACTTGAAATTATTGTAACTGTTTTCTTTTTTTGATGTATCTGACACGAGAATAATAATAATAATAATCACAGCCTGCACGGTTGCTAGGTAACATTGTCTGACCATCCATACCTAACATCACAGCCTAAACGTTTGCTTGGTAGCATTGTCTTGCCATCCATCCATACCTTACATCACTGCCTTCCCGCTTGATATGGTTACACTTCCGCCTCACATTTTGTCGCGTCAAATTACTCAAACCCATCCATTTGTCACTTTTATGTCAGTTACAATACGACAAACGGCTTTCACTAGCTCATCTGCGAGCACGCGAATTTTGAACGACGGCGGAATATAACACCTTGTCAGTTATTTTATTTTTACATTTTGCTTCACGTCACACTGACACAATCTGTTCTTATGGCGGCGATGATATAGGAAAGGCCTGGAAATGAGAGGGAAGAGACCTTAATTAAGGCACAGTCCCATCATTTACCTGGTGTGAAAATGGAAAACCACGGAAACCATTTTCAGGGCTACCGACAGATTGGTTCGAACCCACTATCTCCCGAATGCAAGTTGACAGTTATGTGACTCAGGCCACGCTGCCACTAGCTAGTTCAGTGATTTTCTTTCAGGAATGATATTGTAACACGAAACTTAAATCATTGTAATGAATATGGAACAGAACTGATAGTGGGGTATTTAAAACATATAGGCTCCGTGCGCTGATGGGAGAAATGCACCGATGTACTGCTAGTGGCGAACATTACAAGTTCATGCGTTTCACCTCGCACATATCCACTGTCGTTTCATAGCGTGCTCCCATGCCGACTAAATAATAACAGTGGGATTTCAGAGTGTTTTATACAACAACATTTGGCCACATTATTCCAAACTTGTAGAAAGTGGTTTTGTAATAAATTTACAAGAAAAACAATTCTCAGGAAATAGCAACGGAGCAATAACTGCAAATGTGATCAGAAAGAAAATTGGTTCCCTAGATATCCTACTATTTCACGATAGAGGCAACGTAGTAATTTATGTATTAGTAGTGGTGATAACGAGATTAGTGTTCGTATACACATGCAACAATGCTGTCTTCAGAAAAATATCCTTGGTGCATTTCTAATACGATATCATGTTAGCGTAGGTTATTACTGCTAGGGAGACGATTGATTTTAAATTTTAATTAGTTTTAAACATTACCATGTTTTCTAAGGAAAGCCTTGGTAACAATCATTATTTTATGAAGGCGAATGCTTGTTTCCATGAAATGTAACCAGCTGTTGTTTATGCATTTTGCTCAGAACATGCCACCTCGCGTACTGGTCGACCGTGTGAATGGTCTCGACCTCGCATCTCAAACGTAGCGAAAGAGAACTACAACATTAGGCAGAGAGTAGAGGAACTTTTTCTAATAAAAAGTCTCAGGCTTGATGTTGGACCTATTGACATTCCCGATAGTAAAACCGCATGCACACTATCAAAAATTACGCATGAAAAGAAAAGTTCAGATTCACTAAAAGCTGCCAATAAGTGATTGTTTATTTTGTGTGTCTGTATTTATAATATGATCAAGTCCATCTATGTAATATAACGGTTGGCGCTACTGGGTGCCTTCCTCGGGGGCCCGGGCTTGAATCTTGACACTGCTAGAAACTGGTATGTGGTTAAAACGGTGCATGCAGCATTAGGGATGTACTCGAAAAGAAATGCACCACCTCGAGACGAGGACATGAATTTACGGATATAAAATACGGCATTTCTGTGAGCTATTGATATTGCGTAATTATATTTGTATATTGCTTTCCCAAATCCCTTTCGTTGAGTTATAACGGAATACTATAAAATTTCACACTTTGGTCTGTAGTACAGTACCGTATATTGTTATTATTATTAATATTATTATTATTATTATTATTATTATTCTTATTATTATTATTATTATTATTATTATTATTATTATTATTATTATTCCAGGATTTCCGTTTAGCAAAAAGAGGGGAAAGAAGGCGCTGTGTAGAATGGGTCCATCTACGATATCAAAAATTAAACTAAAACTTAAAAACAAATGTTGGTATATTTCTTTTCCAATCACAAACTTAACAACAAATTTTTCACGGAGTGAAAACAACAAAATTCAGGTACAATTTTCCTACAAAGGTGGAACACCCCAGACTAGGGAATTTAACAACTTTGGGCTTCAAGCTCCAGATTTACAAGTTCTGAGCTACAAGCTCCAGTTTACAAAATTTTCAACGTCTGCAAAATCTCATTGTTTATGCAAGGACAGGAATATCCCAATTTAAGAGCACTTCGCTCCAAAAAATTTACAGCCTTCCAGAGGCGCACCTCAATATTGCAGTTGAATTAGAAAACACAGAAAAGAGCTTACATGCCGTCGCACTTTAAGTAATTCCTTACAGCCTGCTTAAGGCAACATTACACAAAACCTTACAATATCTGGCCTCTCTAGGCACAATTTACAATTTAAAACTTTTACACAGGGGTATCAATTACCCAAACAACTGGGTCTTCGTGGCAAGAAGAACAGGTTAAATTACTGGCCCGAACACAAAATGAATGGAGGCGTACACTTGCGCTCCTAGGAAATTAGATATAAAACTCCAGTTGGGCTCTCGACCCGATGATGCAGAGGCTAATCCCAAGCTGCTGAGGTGACTAGAATGGAGATTAATCTAACACTTTACAGAAAAAGTTACAAAATAATAGTCACCTCAAATTAAATTGAAGGGGAACTCAAGAGGGCAACGCACTCTCTATCCCCGATTTACAGTTTTAAGAATTTATGAAATTTTACATTAGCCGAAGGAAGGTTTACATTTTAGAAAACAGAAGGTTACATAATTAGAAATTTGAAACTTCCCCTCGTGTAAGTCCGCGGAGGTGGCTACAGAGAAATAATATTGGTGGTCATTACCTTGGCTGATGGACTACCTGGCGAAGAATGAGGCGCTCCGCCTCCTGTATTAACACACACACTCTTTGAAGTATGGCGATCAAAAGACAAAGTAGCCGGAAAGGCCGCAGCTTATATACACGAGGGAACGGTTCGAGAGATTTCTGGACTAAATTCGGACCCGCCCTCTCATTTTTATTGGTAGATTCGAAATGAACGAGAAATGTGTGATTGGTTGAAAATTAATTACAGAAAAAATTGTGATTGGTCAGATTCAAAACTGGCGGAATGAGAAAGAAGTGTTGCAAACCTTGAAATAACAAAATAAATGAACATTAATTTAGTTGGAAAACATAAGAACAAAAAACTTCTTTAAATCACTAATTCTTCCGTCTTTCACTAGAGTGCATGACCACAGTTTTTGTAGAGACATCTGTGGAGAAAAGTTCGAACATCTTGATGTACACCAAAACAAAACCAAAATGAATCCTCACAGTTTAGGAATCTTAGAAATCACAAACTTCTCAATTATTCAGTAATGACATCTTCTGATTAATGTCCCGACTTCATGCAGTAGCACTTTCACGTTTTGTCTACTAGATAAGAGATTTTTTAAGACGTTTCTTTTGAATGTACGGAGTTGAGGTGTACCTCCCGGTACAATTATTATTATTATTATTATTATTATTATTATTATTATTATTATTATTATTATTATTATTATTATTATTATTATTATTATTATTATTATTATTATTATTATTATTATTATTCTACTGGCTATGATTAAGACTGTGGCAATACAATACAATGTGTATCTATTATTATATGTGTGCTCTAAAAAATTGCCTACTGCAGCTCGCTTTGCAAATATAACATATCTATAATAATTTGGTTCTAATTGACAACCTGTTTGTAAAATGATTAAAATACATGTTGTAAAGAGTTATTTTGTATTAATTAAAATGTATAATTCCCGAATTACTTCATGCGATTTACTGCTATGATACACCGTCTTTGCAAATGCATTTCATGAGGTCGTGAAGAAAACCCTTCTATCACAGTGTGTATTAATGCAGCCAACGACAAGCATATAGTTCTGCCCGGAGGTTATGACGTTAAAAATAATAATCTGAAGACAGCATTGTAAAATGATTCTTCTTCTTCTTCTTCTAATACTACTACTTATTCTCCTTCTTATTTTATATATTGATTCCGCTTTCCCGTTCTACCCAGCCAATGGTCGTTTCATCGAGAAAAGTCAAAACTATGAAGGATGATCATTATATTCATTGTACCTTGGGGTGGAAGGGGAGATAAGAAATCAGCTGAAAGAACATACGTCGGTATCATATACTGTGTCAGCAGGAAAACAAAACAAAACTTGGGAAAGAGCATGTACAGGGACACAAGATTCTACTCTTCACGCCACGCCAGTGTGATCCATCACGGCGACTATCTACATCACAAACATGATTGGATCCACACATAGGAAATGGGGTCTTAGATTCTAATAACGGTTTTAGACAAAATCTTAGACAGGGATTCAGCGATAGATGGTTACTGTAAAATGATTGAATATATGTATGTAAACATCACACATATTCCAGCTTCTTATGGTCAGCTGTTGATGAAGTAGTTCTCGTAATTTTCACCCGCAGCAGCACATTGCTATAAGCACGGAGCCTATAGTTACTCTCTCTATTCCACCAACAGTGTTCTGTAAGGGCGAAGTTGTTCTGTTTTCAGACCAACTTTGCTGTTTTGGAATGAAAGCTGGATGGATTCAGGATATCTACTTCATACGTTAGAAATAACAGACATGAAGGTAGTAAGAATGATCGTGCTGTTACAAACAAGTGGGAACAATAGCAGGGGGAACGAGGAGATAAAGAAATGAACTCGAGACGTAGAGGGAGACCGACACGACGATAAGAGGTCCCAGAGCTAGTTACAAATAGCGAATTGTGGCAGCGTTTAGTAAATTCGCAGAGGCTTACAGACTGAACGATGAAAACCATAACAGTCTATAGTGAAGATGTATGTATGTGTGTGTATTTATGTATGCATGCACGTACGTACGTATGTATGTATGTATGTATGTATGTATGTATGTATGTATGTATGTATGTATGTATGTATGTATGTATGTATGTATGTATGTATGTACGTATGTATGTATGTATAATGCTAGATATATTTATCAGATATTCGTTCGTAATTTCTTACACTTAACCTACCTAAACAATACGGATCAATATTCATTTTACAAGTAATGAAAAATCACCCTTATAACTTCCGTAAATACCAGTAACATTTGAAAGAACTAGTGGACTCAGCACGAGCAGCACGCTCCGCAGCATTCCTTATAGATAGGTAAGGTAACTCGCCTTCATATGTCTGTCGTAGTCATATTGTTTCGCCTGTCCTCAATAGTTCTATGAACATTTAATACCTGTTATGTAGTTTATAGCACATCTTTTCGTATACAATATACTCTGTGCTTCCAGCATTCGGCAGTATCTGGATCTTAACATTTTCAAACAATTTTTCCCGGGACAGTGCAACATACAATTGGTTTGATCAAGTAGACACCCACTTTTACTTTGTCTCTTTGTCTTTGATACCTTCCCATCTCTACGTACGTCGACTGTTTCCTCTTAGCAGCATTTAAGTTAGTAGGAACCTTCTGCCATACGTTGAGTATATTCAGAAGCTGGGGAAGGTCAGAGAATCAAAGAGTATCTAATAGAGAATAGTATTCTTCCATAATCAGAGGTAGTGTATACTCTCGGGCTTCACAGCTAGTAAGCAAAGAAGGCTGCATGCAATGACATTACTAAGGATGAAAATCACATATATCAGAATACTAAGGAAAGTGTTAGTCGCTTAGCAACCTGCTAAGTACAGAATGTATTGCGGGTTAGGGTAAGCCTTCGCCTGCAATTATTGGAGTGATCATTTAATGATTCGATTTTATGATTACTCAAAGTTGGCTGGTCCGTGACCTATCAATGTGTCATGATTCACCGGCGGGTAATTGGGAAAATAATAAAACAGAAATGAAGCGAATCGGTGTAGGAGAACCGGTCGACGGATTTGGCACTCTCTTAATATATAGATAAGAATACATCTTCTCTACTACGGACCACGTCCAGCAACATGGCTGCCAGGTGCATCCTCTGCTATCTGAATCACGTTTCCCATCAACCGCACCATCCGTCCATTTAGTCTTTTGTTTTTGAGAGAAGCTGAGAGGGGACTAGTAGCCTTGACTCTTGCTATAATTACAGCCAACGATGAATGTTTTGAGACCAAAATAAGGCCTTGTTGTGGTGAATCATGGACCAGTGAAGGGCTCGTTGTACGCGTGAATGCAGTTCTGTCTCTAAAGTTTATTTTAGTCCAGCAGAGATATCCTTGCGAGGAAAGAACAAAAAATTGTAACTGTGGAGGCTCGAGGGAGATCTTCATCCGGTGAGCTTACGAAGAGCTCCATTGGCGTTAGTTACTACGTGGCCAACCAACTCAAATTAATAATAATAATAATAATAATAATAATAATAATAATAATAATAATAATAATAATAATGAAATAATAACAATAAAATCTGAAATCCTACACTGCAACATGGTAATTAAACGAGAATGTCTCTAAGCTACAGAGTGCATGTGCTCCATGAAAACTAGAGAAGTAGAAGAGATAGAAAAGAAAAAGGAAATAAAAATCTAATAAAAATGTGGGGCCCATTCAAAACTACAAATGAAGAGTTCAGACACAGAAAGAATGAAGACCTCAACAAAAATAAAAGAACTGAAAGAATGTCTGGTACGATCAGGAAGAGGAGAGTTGGATAACACCAGACTCACAAAACACCTTTTTAATCATGTTTACAGGAGTAAGAATGGCATTCAGTGGATGTAAAGTATAAAGAGAGATATTATTTAAAATTGAACTTTTCTCTTTATAACAGTGCGAAATTCTTGATAATATCTCCAATACTTTCGGAGTTATGACCAAAAAAGTGAAGTCCCGCCACCCAAGCATCTTTTAGGGGATTGATACAATATTTCAAGGGTTGCCAGGATAAAGAAGAGAATGAACGGAATAACATCTGGACAGTAGAAAGGATATAAAGAAGCGTTCCCATTGAAGAAAAGGTAATGATCATGAACTTTATCTTAATTAATACCACGGACGCTTCCTATCCCATCGTCGCGGTAAGACCTATCTGTGTCGGTCTGACGTGCAAACGTAACTTGTAGCCGCAGCATCTTTGGCAACCAAGGCTAATGTGACGTCACTTCCGTCACACATTTTGTCACATCACGTTACACAAATTTTCGGATGACCTCCAGTCATAAAACATATTCATGTCAAAACACAGTGAGATAATGAAGAAGTATTGGACAGCAGGAAACAGTTGGTCCTCAAGCTGCCAAAATTGAGAAATTAATAATAAAAATCAGTGCTTTTTTATACATGGTTATGTATTGTCGTCATCAATTGCAACCATGTTAGAAGCGTCATCTACATGTCGCTCTCTCGACTTCTAATCCATTATTCCGTGTGGCGGAGAACATGTACGAGGTGAAATCTGAACTCGGCAAAACGGAACTTATTGTTATTCCTGATGTGTTACAAACTGGCAGTGGAGCAGGTTCGCTGGCATTTTCGATATCAATACCCATAAACCATAAACCAAGAAGTCAAATAATCCTTAGTTTCCAAAAGCTCAATGAAGGGCCAAGCAACTTGATTGACAAAAGATTTTATAACTTTGCTTAAGGGGGGAAAGACACCTTTGACCGACCAAAATGCAATTAATCAATTTATTTTTTCATTTAAAACCGAACGTTTCTCTTTATAAGAGTGCGAAAGTCTTGATAATATCTTCAATACTTTCGGATTCATGACTGAAAAAAATAAAGTCCTGTCATCGGTAAGTTAGTTGCTCGTTCCCCGTAACTTTTGTTTTTCAGAACAGTTTCACTGATAACTCTTGAAAGTTTTTAAGATATTAAAATGAAATTTTTCATGCTTGCATATTTCATAGAGAAGGAGAATATATACTGGAATTATAGAACTAGATTCATTAGTTAAGTTTAAAAAATATATTTTAAAATGAAAATTAATGAAAATATTAACTACTTGAAAATAACTTCATGAAAAATGTATTTATACTTGATGGACCTCACTCATTCTAGTACATGTTGTAACTATAACATTACAAATCATAATAAGGAATGAATTATAGAAAAATACTCATGTGTTTGGAAATTATCAGGTAAACGGAGAAATAGTGGCCATGATACACCGCCATTTTGAATAATTATATATAATCGCATAGGTTTAAATTATTTCTAAATATGTAGGCATATTATTAAGGAGAAATGAGCTTGTTTTACTAAGATTCCTTTAACTATTTATTTCCATTGCTACGCAAAAGAAAGTTTAAATATACCCCATTTTTCTATGTTCAAATGTACTGATGCCCTTGTTGCAATCGTGAGAAGCTTCATTCATCTCCATCGTCGACATTGGTCTTATAAAGGAGAAATATAGATTGACACTTCGTCTCCCTGAGGTATTCTTGAAACCTCTTAGGAATTAAAGTGGACTCTGGTTAATTCAAATAAAAGTTTATTCCCCATGATATTCCTATTGTAATCAATGCAAAAAGGTCGTATTTAAATCGAATTTCCGAAGCTTAAATTTGGATAATTTGAGGTCAGTATTTTGTCGCAATTAATTTTGTATCGGTTCCTCGAATTGAAGCCTTCAAATAATTTTCAAGCGTTCTCTATTTTTATTGTAGAGTTATAGTCCTATTGTTAACTGTCAATGAGTGCACTGTTACATGTGCTGTAAATGCTGTTGTTCTACCATCTACACTACAGGACGGTAGAATGTATAATTAATTTATTTCACGTACTGTTTATACAGTATTGTACTATATTTTCGTCAAAATAGTCATTCTAGTTCAATTCGAATTTTGGATAATTGATTCCCCTTGGAGTTCGAAGTAAAAGGAGTCCACTGTATATTGTGCCCTACAATGCTCTCGTCGCTGTCAAGCAAATGCTGAGAACCGACCAGAATGCATTATAGTGGATAAATTTACTGATCAAACGGTGGGTAACCTGGCACATAGCTTACCTGAACCGTAAATCCTCTTCTACAGCACAGCCAGAATAAAACACGTGGGTAAAATGGGTCAGCGAAACAATAAAAAATGAAGAGGAATGGTTCGACAAGGTTTTAAAACTAACACAAACTAAGACAAAAGAAACTGTGTGAGTCACAACAATCCGAAATCAAATAAAATTTATTTCAAAATGACAGATTAGTTTCCTCGTATTTAAATAAATAAAAAATGTATACAATATAATCTTTCTCTAGTTAACAATTACATCAATAAATCGGATCCTCGGTCTTTGTCAGTTCTACTGTTGGGGGAACCTTGCATCTTCATCCATACAACAGTCAGGTTACCAGCTAGTTCGTTCGGTACAGACAAATTCTAACCTCCAACAGAAATGAAACAAAGTAATGAATCAAGGGAAAATTAACTCGCATACACAAATGGTATTAAATGTTTTCCCTACTTACATTATGCTGCAGAACTTAAGTAATAACACACGTACTTAACACTAAAACATGCAACACTAATGCTAGACATCGGAGACTCGAACACATGACTCCACTGAAAGTCATGCAATATCTTTTATTACATCGCCATCGAAGAACAATGTATTTACAATGCGCAGAATGATATGGGATCTCCAGGTGCACGTACTAACGGTACGACCAACTATGTGTATATTTCCCTTTTTAAACGTCTGAAGAAAGCAGGTCAAAGCCCCCTTTTGTAGACAGTGAATCATGGCCGGACTTTACTAAGGCCGTGACATTGGAGATCCGACAACGTCGCTTGGAGTCAAGCATGTGACTTCTGTGTTCGTAATTTGTGAACAAGTCTAACGTGGTGTATCATTATATTTTGTGTTGAGAGTGAATTAACTTGATGGCATTGTTTAAAATTCAAAGTATACTGAAGATGTGTTATGTGTAATAGTTTAAAAAATTAATCTACACGCTATTTGGCATCCTGGAACGGCATTAATTTACGGCAAACGTGAGCTTTCTCATGTTGCAGTATGTATAAGGGTGACAATCCACGCCGTTTTTAAGCCATTCTGTGTTTGTATTTTTAAAATTGAGTAGTTTGAAACAGCAGAATGATTGTGTTATTTTATTTTACGTTGCACAAGTATGACAAGTATGACAATAATAACTAAAGCTAGGCTTTATTTCAGATGCGAAGGCATTGCTGTGTTCCTTCGTGCTCCAGCAACTATGATTCAAATGGACAGTTGTGTGGTGCCAATTATAATGTATCTGTTTTACAAGATTTGAAGCTGTGAAGAAGATAAAAGTGCAGTGTTTGCTAGGATTAAGGTCTGCAAAATAGAAAGAACTATATTTAAGCAAGGACATGTTTGAATTAGATTCCGATTCATTGAACATAACTGACGAAACAGATATATGCAGTGAATTTTCCAGTGTGCTAGTGAAAGTAAATTAAATAGAAGTAGACTTTGATAACATGTTTCCTGTCATTTACATTTAAGGTTATGTAGCTTTTAAGCTAGCCAGTAAACTTAATTGCAGGTACTGTATCTCGAATATATCAAATGAAACAGTTGAAGATGGCATGTTTAATAGCTTAAACAGAGGTGGGTTACACAACCCAGCATTTTCGAACCTTTTTCTTGCGGCAAGAGGTGTGATATGTGATCTTAACTAATTTTGGATCGCTGAACACGAATACGTTGTCCGTTTCTACGTATCACGTCACGTTTTCTCGCAGTAGGTATATCAAAATAAGAGATAGACCTGAATATTGCATTTAAAAAGTACTGAAAAATGTTGATAATTTTGGAAATATTTATATTTCTTTCTATGAAATAGTTGAATATTGTCTTGAATTATTATATACAATGAATAATTATTGAGTATAAAATTACAATGAAATAATTAACATTTATTGTAATATAATACTGATTTACACAAAAACACATAAACAAACTACTCTGAGGCAATGAAAGCATTTTATTTTGACAATTAAATGTGGTTTACAAGCAAACAATATAACTTTTATTCAGTATCTTTATGAATTCATAAATGTGAACAAAATTAACCGTCCTAGATATCCGCTTGGAATGAACGCTTGGCTCCCCAGCGTCTGACTGCATCAAGTTTGTCTTCTCTTTTCAAACACCAACAGTAGTTGGCAATCATTGGTTCATCCCACCTCCCCTAGTATCTTCCTTCTGCCTCCTTGATGTCCTGATGGAACCTCTCTCCCATCTCTTCATTAACAGCCCCAAGATTTTCCAAAAATTGATCGAGATGAGAATGAAGGAAGTGCAGTTTCAGACTCATTCTACGCAACTCTTTCATATCACCCAACATCGTTTTCACTATTGTTTCGTATTGTTCATCTTTTACATTTCCTAGGAACTTCATTATGACGTCTCTTATTGAATTCCATGCATCAAGTACTACGACATTCATCGTCTGTTCACAGTTTCTGTCTTTCAGAAGCTTTCTAATTTGTGGTCCATTAAAAATGCCTTCCTTGACTTTTGCATCAGATAAATGTGGAAATTTGCTTGCAATGTACTTGAAACAGGGGATAATTTTGTCCAAGACCTTAACGAACTGCTTCATGATTCCCCAGTTTGATGTGTAGTGGTGGCAAAATAATTTTTTGTGGGTCAACTAATGAAGCATTTGTAACATTTGTAACATTTTTCACACCAAGTGTCAAAACTTGTCTCTTGGTCTAGGAAGGTGTAGATATCTAGCTCTGCTGTCCCATTCACATAAATAACAAGGGAATGTAGTGTAGCCTGCTTGTTGTCCTAATAGAATACCACACACCTTCAAGTCACTACATACATCCCACCGGTGCTCACGATACTTGATTTTATCTAAAACAGTTTCCATTGTGATATGTTGTAATTTTCTTTTAGTGAAACCGAATGTGCCACAGGACGAAGCTAGAATATTTCAGTTATGAAGTAGTACAGCCTTTAAACTCCTCTTGTAGGAATCCACAAACAGCAGATTCGCTGTTATCACAAAGTAGCACTGTGCCGCAATGACACATTTTCAGACAGTAAATGGGAAATAACACGAAAACTAGATGTGATACAATAGAACCAATGACATTTCTGAAATCAGGAGACCTTATTTAGTTAAAATCACGTATCAGATGCTTTGCCGCAAAGATCATGCTGGGTAGTGTTATCGGTCCCATCAGAATTGCTCTTAAATGTGTGTACAAGTATATATAAGATCAAGCAGATTTTAATCTCTGAGGAATACGAAGTAGCATTCTTTCAGAGTAAGAATCCGAAATGTGTATTGATTCAGCTTGCCAGGCAAAGTGTAAGTGATACAAGGGAGTGCTGCTGATATTGTAAAAAACCTGTATATCAACTGTTCTGCCTATCTTTTCCCTATTTTGCAAATATTTTGATCAACAATTACACGAAACATGTTAACGATGCTGAGTTCTGGCAAGAAAAGAAAACTGATGACCCTGGAGTGATTTGATTCCCAATGTTAGAAATGTATTTTGATGGACATAGGATTGTATTTTTTTCTAGTTGTAGCCATATGTTTCTTTATTCTCATCTTTACATTGACGTATTTATTTCAATTTTCACCTTGTTTTATATGTATCCAATGAAAACTGCTCGTCCAGCAACGTTTTATTTGAGAAAACATCATTGAAAGTTAACTTCCCATATGTTACAAGTAAGACTCCAAGGAGTAACAGTACAGTGTTGCCAAGTTTCAGTGTCACGGCCTTTAGTGTAGTCTGGCCATGAGTGAATTCATTGTCAGACCAGACTTGGAAAGAATTTCCCCTAACGAGTGACGTGAGAAATCTTCACTTTCTGCGACCCAGGAAGCTTGCCTCAGCCATCGAGCGCCACGATGAATCCCAGCCGTGATTTACGAGCAGCTGACAAGATGTAAACAAGCAACATGGCGAGACTATCATTCATACAAATACCAGCCCTGGTGTAGGCCGTTAATTACCATGCCCTCTCATTAACATAACTGACGTGTAAGTACCACACGTATTCTTATCTCATACAGTGCGAATCCGACCACCTTAATTTATTCATAATTTGAGTTCAGTCAGAGCATTATCCCTTTTACGTTTACGTGCATTAGTCTGCACCCACATATATCATTTCACAGCTTATACCTGCGTACATCGCGCAATTTAGGGCACTATCTCTTATTACCCCTGGGCTTATTAAACACATATCCCTCGCCTTATATTTAATTCTGCGTGAATGCATGGCAAGCTCGATCCCCGCGCAAAACCCCCAGATGCGTTAAACGAAATATTGAAGGTCTTATAGCTTTATATGTGACAACAAACACTTATATCTAAACATGCCTCATGTGTTTCTAGCTAGGCCCTAAGACACTCGGTCTGCCTATAAAATTCTGAGACTGCGAAAGTTTTATAGTTGATGATATAATAACAAACCTTCCTTCATTGACTGAAGACCTTATGTACAATAAAATAAGACACAAATGAAACCAAAATCGAGAAATATAACATGCAAAAATTAAGCGACTCTAATCGTGCGTGTCCTGAGCATTATCTACATACAAGTGCCCGAGGACACACATACTATTTATAAGGTAGCCTAAAGGCGTCACGTTACATCTTTATATTATGGAAACTACCCTATCTCTGATCCATGCTGATAAGTTAGGATTTGTCTGAACACTTAAGGGGCACATACAGCTCAAACCTATCTAAAATAGGTAATATTCAATTTCAATTTTACAGCTTCCACAGGGCCTTCTTAGCTAAACTTTTGCATGCTTGACTAAAAGGTCCTTGTAAACCTTTATATTTATCAATATTTAAAAAATTACAATTTTTAATGATGTTTTTAGACATTTCAAATTTTGCAGTTTTTTCACACAAGAGTAGCGTTTCCCTCGTATCATCCACAATTTTGGACTGATTCTAATATTTTTTTAATTTTATATACTCCCAAATAATTGAGGGACAAACTAAATTAAGTTTTCGAAAACATTTTATATTTAAGTAATATTTTTAAAACAATAGCCTACTTCCTATCATTCATTTTTAGGTAATTTTATTTCAAAAAATATTTTTTTAAAGATCTGGCCATGATGTTACTACAAAATTAATTCACTTTTTAGAACGCTAGAAAGTGATGTAAAGTACAAACTTTCATGTTCATATCTTGAAAACTGTTCATGTTACAAGGGAAACCGTTTTGAAAATCTCAAGTTGCGGTAAATGAGCATTAAAGTTACTACTGAAATGAAACATCCTTGGTTTATACATGATTCCCTCTTGTGAGTTTCTCTGGGATGCTTTCTCCATCCTTAGTCTTCTCCTTACTTTCCTTGCCTCCTTTGTCGATTGTCGAGCTCTTTTAAGGCTGTAAGTGACTCGTTGAGCATTCATATGGCTCTCCAGGAACAAGATGTAGCTCTTCAAGAACTTTCAATCTATTTTGCATACCAACATTGAAAGTCATAGCAGCATCATTTACTGCTATACCTACCACTTTTTGCCCTGAAAAGCCATTTTGGGCAAATTCTCCAAATTTTGGAGTTTGGGGATTCATTATTGTTCTGGATGTGGCCTCCTACAAACATCTTCAGGAGACCCGTTTTACCTAAATCTTTAAACACAGGTTTGACAACCTCCATTATAGAAAGGGATATGCTATTTTTGTGTTTTAAGCCTGAACTTGCCCTTCCACTTCGGCATTTTGGTAAGAGCACCAAAATTAGGTCCCTTTGGGCAGAAACAATGGTATGGCTTGCCATCTGAGGATGCTTTGTGGTACCATACAGGCCATATAGCCTTCCTCATCTCATTTACAGAATTTCAGTTTTCCCTGATAGCATCCCTATAGTAAAGAGGAACATTTCCTCTTTCCCATGTTTCACTTTAAAACACAACTCGCTAGACAATAGATTTAAGTAATAAAAACAGAAGCCACACGTGCATATCTGTAAACAGCTGATCTTTTGTAGGCATGGTAACAAACAATAATATAAGGGAGTAGGTGTCGCTACCAGTGCCATGGAAGTGTGAGAAATTGAGCAAGTCATATGCCAATCAGTTCCCGCGGCAAATATAAATTTGCCTGTAGTAATAACTCGGAAACAAGGTATGAACGCGTTCCGATCTATGTGACAGCAGAATGGAGCGTGGTGCCTGCAGGGATTTAAATTACGTTTTAGGCCATAACTCAAGAACTATTGCAGATATCAATGTAATTCTTTCATGGAATTACACAGAAGAGTATAATCTAAAATCACAAAACAAAATAGAAAAACTTTTTTGACCACTTAAGCTGCATGTGCTCACTTAAGCAGTTATCCGGGCGGACATGAGGTTTAGTGACCCATGTTAATGCTGTTGGTAGAAGGGAGCAGTCCGGAGTTCGTGTTTGGCGACATTACGAGGATCTTCGTTCTTCAACTGGAAACTCGTACAGATGAGTTGATCGCCGTCTCCTAGTTGTTTGCGGTGCCTCGACTGGATGTGATGCACACTGCCAGCGGGTCCTCGATCGTTGCCTCTCTGCGCTGAAGGATGCCCTCGTTGTTTGGCTTGTACCACCGTCCCCAGAGTGATGAATTGTCTGTGGCTGGCGACTCCTGATGCTGGACAACTGTAAGGGAAAGCCATGTTATTACGTATGACCCCAGTCTTGCCTTCTGGCACACTCCCTTTAGCTACCTTGATTATCCTTTGAGTTCATACTTGTGAAACGGTACACACGATTCTCCTTTACAAATACACTTGCATTTGACCTAGATTATTCTGAAATAATTGATGCAGTACAGTCATTCCGAGCCTACACTGACTTAGAACACAACTCTTCGTAGAGTAATAGTAGCAAAGAAATGCTTCTAAAGAAATCAATTAAATCAGTTCACATGTTCAAAGTTCAGATTTACTTCTCACAAGATTGCTAATTACTTGTCACTGGGACAATGCAGTCTGTCTAACTGCAACGCATGGAGATAAAGGCTGTCTTCTTGTCGATGAGCTTCCGTCACAGCTACACTTTGCAGTCAGCGATGCGCACGGATAATGCTCCTCGCGTCCCACGCGCGCCGTATTTATTGAAGAGGCTTACCCACGCCCGCGAGGTTCTCGCTGTGTGGTCCACTTGAATGCGCACTCACAGAAATGGACTCACGGTGCTTGACACAAATGTATATTAATTCGTAGAGATGATTAATAATATCATGTGATATATCAAATTGTTCAGAAAATTATGCTCATTCTGACTGTCATTTTGGAATCTCGATATTCCTCCTGTTGGCAGAAATGTCCGTCGAGTTTGTTTCCTTCCATCCTGAATTCTCCAGCTATTTCTCATATAGATGCTGGCATCAAACGCTATAAGTGGTTAGCGTGGCTTCGCTTCCTTTATTGTGCATGCTGGGAACTCTACCCTACCACTGACGCTCTGATATATAAAAAAAGTGCGCAATGTTGCGTGCTGTTGCACCATAATATAAAACCCGATGTCGTTCCTATGTGGTCTCATCTGCATGTTATAATTATCTGCAGATCATCTCTATTGGACCATGAACTGAACGATTCAATATGAACAGCATTAGCCAACATTAACCTTTCTAACTTTGCATGACAACGTGTATCTTCTTCTGGTTTTTAATTTATTTGGCAGCAATTTCAAAATTGTGAAAAGTTTTCCTTTTTTCCTACGAAGTTTCCTAATGTTTAAAGTGGTATGCATACCCCGCATATCCAATGAAACAAGCGCTGGTAATAATTGCCCGCAAGAGTTCTTTTACACGCACGACGCTGGCATGTTTGAGCATCTGGATATACCCAATTTGAGCTCAGAAATCCAGAAGTCTACCGGCGGATCAACTAACCTATTATTATTGTTATTAATATTATTATTATTATTATTATTATTATTATTATTATTATTATTATTATTATTAAATTCATGATTTTATTATTATATATCGTATTTAGTCGCGTATATTATGCTATTACCACAGTCTAATATATACAGTCGCGAAGCTTGGCTCATTTTTTTCATCCATGCGGCTCCAGTGCTCCACGTGGCCAGCAAGCTTCTGGTTTACTGAGATATGTAAGTTGTGTATAATTTGCAAGGTTATTGTGAGGTAGTTCCATTACAAGTGATTCATCTTCTGTTAAAATAAGATGGTGTTCACGAAGGGAGATGTGCTTAGTAGTCAACTGCTCCAATAACAAGAAGAAGATACCAGAGCTCTCAATTTTTAGGTTTCCTAAAGATGCTGAAAGGTAAGGCAAGGATTATTGGCTGCGGTTTACATTTTCGCATATTAGACCAATATTGTGAAGGTGTATAAATAGAAGTTCAAATAAGTAGGTTTTTGGTTTGTCAGTTATCGAGAAGTATAACTCAGTGGAGGAAATCCACCCAATTATGAAAGAAAATAACGTTTTAACCCAACACGTAACGAAATTTTAATTTTCAGGTGTAGAAAATGGCTTGTAAATAGTAGGAAGGCTGATTTAATGAAGAAGGATGTGAACTATTTCTACAATAACGTAAAGTTATGCTCGAATCATTTTGAAGACAGTCAGTTTATGTCAGTCGAGAAGAAGAAATGAGTGTGGAATGCAGTTCCAACTGTATTTGACATTCCAAATAAACCTCCACGGATTTCCTTAAAGCGAACGTTATTGATTAGAGATGATGGGCCCATGTCAAAGAAGAAGAAATTATCTTGTAGGAAGTCAAAAGGCCTTGAGAGAACAGGAGCTGCTATTAGGACAGAGACTGCTTCAGACATCGCACCATCCGTATCGAGTACGAGGAGTCCAGTGGAAGTGTCAGTGGCAAATGAAGTACATACAGTAGATTGAATGAAATTATTGATACCCTGAAGAAGAAGTGCAAAAATATAAGTCATCTGATGTGGTTCGTTTGCGGCGGAGGTGTAGGGAGCTAAAGAGGTGTACATGCACATGTAAATGTCAAGGTAGAAAGCATAAAGTAGCTAGGAAAAGTGTTCTCTCGGGCAGAGAAAAACTGAAATGTATAGGTTCTAAATACCTGATCAAAGAGGCACTTTATTGTTACATCAAATTAGGAAACCACCACTAAAAATTAGTGTGGGGTTAGATGGAATGAGGAAATTAAGTTATTCGCTCTAAACTTATTATACTGTAGTCCGCAAGGCTACCGATTTCTATATCAGTACTTTGATCTCCCCTCAGTACGAACACTGCAGAGGATGTTCGGCTTAAATGTGGATTGAATGAAGGTATTTTCAACTACTGAAAGAAAAAATAAAATATTTTCCAAAACATGAAAGAAATACTTCAATGGATGGAATGTCATTAATGTCCAACATGGCATATGATCCTTCTAGTGACAGCATTATAGGGTTTGGAGATTTATGTGATGAACGCACACCAAAAGTAGCAAACAGTGCATTTCTTATGATGTTAAATGGAGTTTTTAGCAAGTTCAGGCAGCCGTTATTGTATTATGTTGTCTTACTCAGGATGGAATAAGTGCCAAGCATTTTCCACAGGAATGCTGTGAAGGTACTAAGCTGTTGCTATTGAAATTATTTGTGAAACTAAGATTATATTACATCATCAAATGTTGCAATGAAAGTTTTCAGTGCCATAGAAAAAAATACGAAGTACCTAAAGTTTAGTAATTTAGGTTGCTGAGATCTTAACCAAGTTCAGTTGAATAAAAGGTCTTTCAATGAGGCTTTCCATGCTGTAGCAATAAATAGTCTAGTCTATCAGCGTGTTCTGTAAAATTTACTATTAAAATAGCTGTTCAGGTGGTTGCAATATTTATAATTTACGTGAAGGTACAATCAGCTGTTGGGTAGAGAACAGTACCGGCTTGCTGGCCGCTGCGAGCGCTGGTGTCGTTCCGCTTGTCAACAGGGTGCCATTTCATCACTAAGGAGCTTCGCGACTGTGTGTGGTAGACTGTGCTATTACTGATATGGAATTGAGGGAGAAAAACAATCCGCGGTTACACTCGCACCCGGTTTTCCTTTCTCAAGTGTTCTCAGCTCAAGGTCGAACTGTGTGCCGTAATGAATATTTAATTTTCACGGCCGCATTTTACTCAAAATAAACTTTGAACGTACTAGATCGAGTTCTGAACAGAACGGACATGGTCAACCCGACATCAGTGGGTTTCAAACCCACAACATTCCGATTTCGCGACAATCATCATTGATCTGTGTTTAGGGCTGTCACCCAGGGGGAAATTGATTACCCTATGATCTCAAACAATTTGTACATTTATTGAACACTTCCCCACTCTGTAATTCCTCGTCCTATAAACAGGCATTTGTCCCACTTTTTCCTCTTGAATTACAACTTCACCTCCTCTTCTTTTAAAAGCTCCACTCAAGCTTATTCGTCGGCTAATATCATTTCATGCCATTTCTCCACTTACAGCTTGGAACGTACCACTTAGTCGAGCAGCTCGTCTCCTTTCTCCCAAGTCTTCTCAGCAAAAACTTCCCGACTTGGCTCAATCACTCCAACGCGCTAGTCTGTGAGGATGACCAGGCTCATGACCTTGTTTCATCAGGCTGTGGTTGATAGCCAATCAGCCACTAGCGGCGCGTTTTCCCAGCACCTTCTAGATAATAAGGCCTAACAACAGCGTGGTGACGTCACGCTAAGGAGTAGGGCTCTCTAAAGACTAGGTCTGCTTGCTCGCCATTATGGTTCATTCCTGCACGACGTTGGTAAGGCAGTTGACCGCCCCAGCCTTGTGTATCCCTTTTTATTTTACTGTTGTCCACGCTAGAAAATAATGCTAAACTAACATACTGTAAAAATCCTCATTCTCAATGTTACTCAAACGGTTACTCAACTTAAATATTAATATATTTCGTACATCATTATGTAATATGTATTTTGTACTCGAGACGTTGATTGTAAAAGCAAGGTCGTTGATAAATTCCTTTTCAATAAACAAACAAACTAGGCATGTGCTCTCACTGGACAAATATTAGAAATAATACCGGTAGCTTACTAATAAATTAGTTATTATTATATTACTAGCAGAAGTACCCGTTCTTCGTACGGGTTATCAGAAACTGGTTTTAGTTACTCATACTATCGGTATGACTGACTTCATTAGATATTTATATCACTGCTGTATTTACTTAAGTACGTAGACATTATTTGTCATGTTTGGAATTATAGTGTACCTTATTCTTCTTTTTTTCATGGGGGCCTCTAAATATTAGTTTCTAATTAGCGTCGACCTCTAAGATCTTTTGCTACCATGTTTTTCCTTCATTCCCACCTAGATATACCTGGTCCCTTCACAAAGCTGCAGTATACTTCCGCTAGATAGTACCACAAATATAAATATTATTAAATGTATTTGTTTGATCCGACATCTCGTAACTATTAAAATGATCAAGGAAACATACGATACATAAAAGAAACTACTATAATTATCGAGAATTATAATTCTCAGGGCTTGTCACTCATGTCGCACATCATATAATGAATCTGAATATAAATGTTGGGAAATTTTTTCAAGTCATCTTGACAATTGTGTACAGTATATAGGTTGTTTTAATCGTTATAATGATCGTAAAAGTGGACCAAAATATCGGCACTAATAACATCAGTGATCCTACTACTTCATGATTTGATAGAAAATAGTTTAAACTATAGGTAACAGATTCCGCAAAATGCTGAAACTTAAGCCAGTACGTAAAAATGGACGTCCGTCGGCAACCGCTGGTCGCTGTACTGCGGAGATCTCCGGGGCTATTGTTTTTATACTTCACTCCCTTTCCATCCCCGCCCAAAGGAGTGCTATGAGCGTCTTACACAACAGTTTATTTTTTCCAGATAGTAAGTCATATGTGTATCAGTTTTGGTTGGCAGCTATGCCCAAACGTACATGCATAATCTAGATGCTGTAGAATCCTGGAGCTGACGTTGCCATGGTTACGGCCGTTCGTTTCTTTATCTGATTCCTAGAGCAGGGGTAGTGTGGTTCCAATATCTCCATAACGGTTGGTTTTAAGGCCTTACAACATGGTGTTCGGGCCCGAATGGTTTTCCGAGTTTTGTTCTTTGCGTCAAGGGGCTTAAAATGAGCTTTGTCTCGTCCTTGTACGACAAATTCGATTTCGCCTATATTAGCCTATTATTTTAATATTTTATATCTCTCCCCGTCAACCCCCCTCGAATTGTTTTGAAAATAAAATGCAGCCCATGTTACTCACTGGCAATGTAGCTTTCTATAGGTGAAGTAATTTTTAAAATCGGTTCAGTTGTTTTTTAGTCTATCCGTTACAAACAAATATACATTTTTTTCCTCTTTATAATATTAATATAAAAGTGTAGATTACATCCCTACACATACGGTTGCCGTCAGGAAGGGAATCCAGCCGTAAAGCAGGGTCAAATCCACATGTGCGACACAGTTCGCACCCGAAACCCCACAAGTGTGGGTAAAGCGATAGAAGAAGATACTCATTTAAAAATTTACCCGCTTTTTTCTTCTTTTCACCCCCTTAAGTGGATTTTCCAAAATGAGTGTGTTCATTTTTAAAGGAGATTCCAAGTACCAATTTGAAAGTCTGTAACATCTTCATTTTTGAGATATATGTATCCTCATATAAATAATTCAACTCATTTCTTACTTCTTTTAACCCCCCCCCTCTGCGTTAAGTGAATTTTCTGAGAACGAATATTTGTGTTATTTTATTTTTAAAGGGGATTCCAAATATCAATTTTCATGTCCGTAACATGTTAGGTTTTTGTGATTTATTGTAGATACTGTAATTTCGCTGCTGTAGAATCCTGGAACTGACGTTGCCATGGTTACGGCAGTTCATTACTTTATCCGATTCCTAGAGCAGGGGTAGTGTGGTGCCAGTATCTCCTTAACGGTTGGTTTTAGGGCCTTAAAACATGGTTTTCGGGCTTTTAGGACTTACCGAGTTTTGTTCTTTGCGTCAAGAGGATTAAATTGAACTTTGTCTCGTCCTTATACGACAAATCCAATATTTTACCTATATTAGCCTATTATTTTTATATCTCCCCCCGTGCCCCCCACCTCGAATTGTTTTGAAAATAAAATACAGCCAATGTTACTCACTCGCAATGTAGCTTTCGATAGGTGAAGTAATTTTTAAAATCGATTCAGTCTATTCGTTACAAACAAACATTTTTTTCATCCTTATAATATTAGTATAGAAGTATAGATTGACAAGTAGCCTACCTGTCCTGAGAGACGTTCTCGTAGGTTGGTCACCAGGCCGTTGGATGTTGAAGTATTACCTGTCCTGCCGAGCGGAATGTAGGGAGGTAATTTGTAGGTATGACTCGTCCGGCAAATCACGAAATAAAAGATGATGTTATTTCCCTGTCCTTTATTACTGAGGACAACTAAAACTACTATGTACAGTATATTTACAAGTCTGAATGTAATGATCTAAAGAGAGAGCGAGCTTGTTCCACGCGCCTACTGTTCTACTACGCGTCTATCTGAATCTTGCCCTACGGCACTAGGGCTATGCTCGAAAAGAATCTCGTTCTGACAAGTACGAACTACTGGCTGGAAGAAGGCCCCGCGCCATCTTGGCCAGGGATTATATCTCCGCTCCTGAACTCAAAGTTCTATCCCTACCTCCTACCAAGGGGTTGGGTCTTACGGGCATTACCAAACTGTTCATCCAGTCACTAGCGCCTTCAAGTGGCTATTCTTAATAGTTGTCACAGTAAGTGCTGCTACCTAGGCACTACTGTCTTCTGTCTTACTTTGTCCTCATCTTTCCTTGTTTCCTAAGTGCATCTGTACTGACCCTGAATGGCCTTGCACTTGGCTTTGTTCCTTTGTCGGTTTATCGGCGGGCCGCCTGGCTCGCTGGCATACGAGCTCTGTTTGTCGATACACAGTAAATAACTTGTTGTGATCAACAAGTCTCCACTCTTAGTCAACTCTTGTGTAAGCGCACTTCGCAAGCTCTCTCCACTACATGTAACTTCTTGAAATGTTTCCCTTTTCTTACAGTAACTAAATCTGCCTATAATTATTATTCAATTACATTAATGCTACAAGATGTCTCCTGTCTTTGATTATCATTCTAACACTAATTAATCTCTTCTAACACCTTGAGCTCAAGACTCGGCTGCGAACCCCGGCTGCCTTCCACCTGGCAGTCGGCCGGTTCGAGTCTGTGGGAGGTCGGTACACGACATCTCCCCCCTTAGGGAAGAAATGGATGCAACCATACGTTGCGTCCATTTCTGTCCTACACTATTTATACTCTGATGTTGTCGGTACGTAAGGATCGGCGACCCTGTGGTGAAGGGGAAGGTTGTTCTCTACTCTGATTATCACTTGCATCCATTTCTATTGCTTCTATAGATCTCACAGGCATACTAGGGCGTCCTCCCAGCAGGCCTGGAGTGTAATTCCATGATCTCCTCAGACATCTCCGGGCGTCCCCGGATCCGCCTGGGACGTTGGAATATAGTTAAATCCTCATCTGAAGTCTTAACCTTATCTCCCTTCGTGATTACCGTTTGTTTTATACATATATTAGGACAATGAGCCCGTGCATCATCAAACCATCTCTTTGCTGGAAACCCTAGTTTTGGACAGCAACAATTACAACAATAACAAATTAAAATTAAACTTGTGATACCAACAACTATCCACACAATATATCTGTACACATTAATATTCTGATAGACCATTTGTCTTTGCAGTTCTTCTTCTTTTTGTCTCACCATATCTTCCACTTCTTGTGTCTTATGGGTAGCCCATTGTAAATCGTTAATGTGATTTAGCAAATTATTTAAGGACAACTTATTCATTTCGGGTATCTGTTCTAACTTGATTTCACTACCTATCTGTTCACAAGCGTCATAATCAAGTGTGACTTCTGGTACAAAGTCTTTACTTTGTGTAGTGTTCACTTCACCTACACCTTGTATTTTATTATGTGGCCCATATACTGTGCAACCTGCACTTAAAATAAGAATACCAGTGCCTGTTAACCTGATATCACTGGTGGTATCCTTACACATACATGTTACTTTAACTTCTTCTGGGGATACGTATATATATCTGTTAGCTCTGATAGGTATCCACATGAGCTGTTGAACGGGAAGTACTCTTTTATCACAATTATCTGGAATTTGACTAACTCCAATAATTAACTGGATCGCACAACTCTTTTGAGTGTACACTGTATTAATAGGGAATTTAATATGACATAGTCTCCAGCTGGGTTTTACTACCTTACATTGATTTACCTGATCTTTGTCTAATTGAACATAAGTTTGTTTCTCCTTGTCCATAAGGATATAGTCCTTGGTCTCTTGAATATAAACAAAATGGTGTGGATTACTCTACATATATGTGGGGAATGGAATCATGTGAAACATTGTATAAGTTACCCTATCTATAAGGGGTGTCTTGATGACGTACACTAGATAATTTTTGTTAGCGAACACTTCCACTGTGGCTACTTTGTAAATCAAGTAGCCGTAAGCTGATTTTAAATCAAATGGCAAGGACAATCCTTTAGGGAAATCTCCCTGAGCTTTCTTATAACCTTTAATATCATCTGGTGAAATTATTTGCACCTGAATGACTCCTACCTGAGCATTCATTATACCTGATAATACAACACTGTAATGCTCATACAGTTGTATGAGAAGGCCTTCAATCTCAATTAAATGCCTATTCACTGAGTTTTCTAATTATACTTGCTTAAGTGCTTCTGTAATCTGAAGCGTGCTATTGGCAAGATAAGATCTAATTTCTGCAATGTTTTGAGTTAATCTCTGCTCATTGGCTGTGACATCGTAAATGGTGCTGTTCATAGATTGCAATGTTGATTTTACTACCATCATCTGGTCTTTTGCAATTTTCATAATTGAAAGCTGTTCCTGCTCTAACTCACTAATTTTTGACTCATATTTGTCGGCATCATCTTGACTTAATGTTCCAAATAACGCCTTTGCGATGGAACCTATTGCGTTAATTAGGCCTCGTTTTCGCCTAGTGTTATCCGTTTCCCCTATTGGTTTAGTAATCCTCGTAATCAATTCCTTCGATTCCTTAATTCTATCTAATTGTGCACTTAGCATTTTAACATCCTGTTGACATGTTAGGTTAGTACTTCTTTCTAACTGTGTACATATTAATTGAGTCCAGTGTATGTGTCTCTTGACATTTGAAAATACATCACTTAATTTATTCAGGTTTACATAGGTAACTAGTGTCCGTTCCGTATGGTATAACTGTATCTCACCCTGATTGTCGAAGTATGCCCCTGGAGTACTCTCATATGGTGTCACCTTGACATCCAGTACTTCTCCGGCTATTCTGTAGCGATGTGACGTCACGACTATCACTGCTACTACGATGGACAACAATCCTAGCATTCGCGCCATATCTGCTGTCTACCTGCAAGGTAAAGACGGGATATGCGTTACCTTTCAATCTGTGGATACATTCGCTTCCCAGTTCTCATTTCACTCATCTACAAGTACAATTTCAAACGGTTCTTATGTACCTTAACCCTTTTTCCCTTCTTATTCATCTGTAGGGTGCAGTTCACCCCTGAAACATCTACTATTTCGTACGGACCTTCGAATGGTGGGCTTAGCTTTCTGGATTTTCCTCTTCGCAATGCGTCATTGCGTAAGAGAACCTTATCACCTACCTGAAAGGTGACCTCATTTTGCTTTTTGTCGTAGTGTTCTTTCTCTAATTCCTTTCGCTCTATTAAGGTCTTTCTGGCGGCCTCGTGATTTCGCCTAAGCTGTGCCGTCAGTTCCTCCACCACGTTCTGGTGTTCATTGTAATTCATTTCAGGTGGCTTTTGCAGCACACCTGGGATATTTGCCTTCCTCCCAAAAATTAATTCGTAGGGTGTGAACCCCGTACTTGTGCTCTTTGTGGTATTATACACAAAGCTAGCTGTAGGCAAATATTTGTCCCAGTCATTCTGCTCTCCTGAGCAGACATAATGCCTTAGGTACTCCGTGAGCACCTTATGGGATCTTTCTATGCTACCGTTCGATTGTGGCCTGAAGGCCGTAGTGTGTGTTTTCCGAATGCGCAGCGTTTTACACAGCGTCTTAAACACATCACTCATGAAATTACTACCCTGGTCAGTGAGAATCTGCTCTGGTATCCCGTAGATACTTATTACGTTATTGATTAGCGTCCGTGCCACGGTTTCTGCCTCCTGGTTAGGCATGGCACTCGCTACTAGGTATTTTGACAGCTGATCTTGGCATGTCAGTATGTACCTGTTTCCTGCCTCTGTCAACGGAAGAGGTCCAACTACGTCTAGGGATATCTTCTCAAAGACTGTGTTTGGGGTATCCGTGATTCTCATGGGAGCCCTGACATCTGGTCTGGTCCCTTTATTCTTTTGGCAAGAGGGACATGTGCGTACATAGCGCTCAATGTCCCCTTTCATGCCCTTCCACTGAATTCGTTCACGTACCCTGGCGTACGTGCGCGCTATTCCTTGGTGGCCTCCCACCAAAGAATCATGACATTCTTTCAAAATGGCTAGCTTTTCAGCTTCGCCTAATTCGTCCTCTTCCTCAGATGAGCTACCTTCGGGCGAGATCTCCTCTGCGTTAGCGTCCTCGGAAACCTCGCTACCGTCCGCTTCAATTCCCTCTGCCGTAGCGTCCTCGGGTTTTGAAGACAGTACCTCCTCTCTATTCTCGTCTGAGGCCTGAGTTTCTACTGTTGTCTCTGAGTGAGACCTGTGCTGAGCCGAGTTAACCACTCGCGCTTGGCACTTGGGTTCAGTGGGATTCCTACTCAGGGCATCTGCATTGCATTTCTGTTTGCCCTGCTTATATACGACGTCGAAGTCGTATTCCGCCAGCTTCAGTCTGAACTTTAGCAGGCGTGAAGACGAATCTTGCACGTTGAAGACCCACTTCAACGGCTTATGTTCTGTCACAACAGTGAATTTTCTACCAAACAAATATGGTCTGAAATACTTTACTGCCCACACTATTGCCAACAATTCTTTCTCAGTTACGCTGTAATTCATTTCTGCTTTGTTAAGCGTTCTACTTGCATAGGCTATTGGAAGGTCTTTCCCGATAGGTCCTTGTGACAATACTGCCCCAACCGCTTCGTTGCTCGCATCAGTGGTAACAACGAATGGTTTTTCAAAATCCGGATACTGCAATATAGGTTCCTCAATTAGCTTTTGCTTCAGTATCTGGATCGCTTGTTCCTGATCATCTCCCCATACAAAGGGAACGTCCTTCTTCACTAACTGATACAGCGGTTTCGCGATTTTGCTGTAGTTAGGTATGAACTTCCTATAGTACCCACTCAGTCCGCAGAACTGCTTGATCTGGCGGCTAGTGGTCGGCCACGGAAAGTCCTTAACGGCCTGTACTTTACGTGGGTCTGGTAAGACACCTTCGTCAGTGATTACATGTCCATGGAACGCTACTTCGGTTCTTAGGAGTTCACACTTATCTGGCTGGAGTTTCAGCGTGTTATCTCTCAGCCTTTGAAATACGTCCCTCAGCTTCGCGTTGTGCTCCTGGATTGAACTTCCGTACACAATGACGTCATCCAGGTAACACAGACATTTTATACCCGTTAACCCTGTGAGCACATTGTTCATCAGCCTCGTAAACGTGGCTGGTGCGTCCATCAAACCCATGGGCATTTTCCTGAATTCGTACTTGCGTCCTAGCGCAGAGAATGCTGTCTTTGGCCTGTCTTCAGGCTTCAACAACACCTGGTGATAGCCACTCGCGAGATCTAAAGTTGAAAAGTATCTCGCCTTGCCAAGGGCGTCTAACAGTTCTGAAATTAATGGCAGGGTATAACTGGTTCCTATCGCTATCTCGTTCAATTTCCTAAAGTCGATCACGACCCTCCATTTTTGTTTCCCTGAGGCGTCTAATTTCTTTGGAATTAAAAGTAATGGCGCATTCCAGGCTGATGTGCTAGGTGTGATAATTTCATCATTCAGCATCTTATCTATCTGAGCTTGTATCTCCCCCTTCTGTGCTTCGGGAAGTCTATATGGTCGTACATTAATTGGAGGTTGATCTTGGGGTGTAGGGATCTCATGCTGTAGTACATCAGTGTGAGTTAGTTTGTCTCCCTCAAGATGGAAGATATCATTGTACTCAGCACAGATGGCGTATATCCCTTCCTTATCTACCTGCGTGAGGTGATCAACTCGCAAACAGTCTATAACCCGCTGTGATCGGGGCTTCTGGGTGGCCGGTTCTCCGTTTGTCACTCTACTGTTCTGCTCTACCTTTCGCACTTGTGCTAGGCAGGTCTTATCTACCTCCTGTATGTGCACTCGTGGACTGTGTAAAGTCACTGCCTTTTCAGTGGTATTCATCATGCTAACCACTGCTTCGTGGCGCTCTGATTTGGTTAGGCACCCTGCGAGGTACACCCCTGGTATCACCTCTTCCTTTTCAATAATTCCTAAAGGTAGATTTCGATCTACTTCTATAACAATGACCTTCTGGGTCCTTGGTTCGAGACGGATCACCTTCGTCTCTCGCGCCCCCATAGGGTATTGTCGCCCTCTTATGGTGACATGACCTTCCCTATAGTCAAACACGCTATCTGTCAGGAGGTCTCGCCCAACTATACCATCCTGTGTTAATTGGAAATCACTCCCTACAACATGAAATGTGTGACTTGTGTTTCCAATGGCAAAACGTACATTACCTTGTGTGTAAATTATTCCCTTACTTACACCTGCTAATTCAATTGATTTGCTCCCATCAATCAGGCATTCCTCGGGTACCGATTGCCTCTTAACTAGGCTGACATCGGACCCAGTATCTATCAAAAATCTCAACGGTCTTCCTTGGTTCGCAACCTGGATCAGCACCGTGCCTTCTACGTCAGAATTCTTGGGACCTTCTGGTGTGCGGGCCTCCGTAACTGTCCCCTTGCTACGGGCCCGTTCTAGTTTGCCGCCTGAGCCACGGAGGTTTTCGTGGCGTGCGTACTGCCACCCTTCTTTTTGAACCAACAGTCTTGGGTTCGATGTGACCACCTATCACAATGTTCGCATTGGGCTCGGTATCTTACGGTCTTGCCCCCTATGCGATCACTCTGAGTTTGGCCTTTCATGGCCCTGTTGCCCGTGGACTTGCCTTGGGCTTTTCGACAATTCCTCTGAATGTGGCCCTGTTGGCCACACGAATAGCACCTACGATTATCCGTACGCATCACCGGAGTGTGTGCACCTTGAGTGCGTGCACCTTGAGTGCGTGCACCTTGAGTGCGTGCACCTTGTATGTGTGCACCTTGAGTGTGTGCACTTTGTGTGCGTGCACCTTGTCGACAATTCACCTGTATGTGACCTTTTCGGCCGCAACGATAACAAGTTCTGTTTTCACCTGTCACTGTGTTTGGTTGTGTGCGTACTATGCGCACTGTTTCTCGTACCTCTGTTTCCTTGTCCCTCTGTTTCTTTCTACAGTCACGTTCAATGTGCCCTGTCTTCCCACAATAGCGGCATTTTAATTTAATGAAGGTGCCCCCTGTAGCTGTATTGGAACTAGCGGTCTGTGTGGTGTGAGCCCCCTGCGTTCCTGTGTTCTTACAGTTCCTTGCTATGTGGCCTTCCTTGCTACAATTGTAGCAGACCACCCTAACACTAGCATGTGTTGGCTTATACCACTTTGGTACTGCACTGCGCTCCTGTTCTGGTCTGCGCTTGCTAAACCCTGAGCTACGTTTGTGTTGTAAGCCTTCTCGTGCCTTCTTTGACACGATCACGGTTTCTTCCTGTTGTGCGAGTGCAACTGCTTTCTCAAAAGTGATGCCCTTTTCTGACTGTACCCTAGCTTGTATTCTAGGGTTGGCTAACCCTTGTATGAAACTAGCAACACATTTTTCTCGTTATTTTCAACTGCGCGTCACGATCCTCCTCTAATTCATCCTCAAGTATTGCCTCTCTAAAAGAAGCTGACAATGTTTCTATTTTGTGTGCCAAAAGTGCGACTGATTCTCGCGGATCCTGCGCTGTTTGGAACATTTAACAAATGTACAAATCTAATGTGCCTTGCTGGCCATAATATTCCGTTAATGCCCGCTTGGCTTTCTCCCAATTATGTATATCACGTCTGTACAATAATTTATCTCGGGCTCTGCCCGTAATCTTAGTTAAAATATACTTGAAAAACAACTCTTGATCTTCATCCTTAATCATACGAACAGCAGCATCTACGTTAGCTATGAACTCATGCAATCTATCTGGTTGACTGCCATCAAACTCTCGTCCAATGAGGCGATGTCCTTCTACTACTGTCACAAAAGGCCCACTCATACTTACTGATTCCACCTCGTCCTCGAGCATCTCAGTGCCTCGGTCTGCTGGTACTGAACTATTCTGTCGTGCCATTTGAAATAAATATTCAGCTTACCTTAATCTGCAATGCTGCTTCACTGCTGGGCTGGATGATTAGTCGGCTGTATTGCTGCGTCTCCACCGGATGGCGTTGTCTGCTACTGGACTGCTACCGCTCTGCTGGGCTGGCTTAGTAGGCTGCGGTAGTGATGCTCCTCTTCTGCGATGCGCGGCACACGAACGAAATTACGCGGTAGCGCGGTTCGGACAATCTTCTGCGAAGTCGCGATTTTCTCACACGGAAATCTTCTGCGAAGTCGCGGTTCTCTTACGGACAATCTTCTACGAAGTCGCGGTTCTCTCACGTTATTTCGGTGAGTTGACACTGTTCGAGGATCGAACTCGGGACCCCACATCTGACACCAAATTTTTATACGTGCCTGTCGTGACCTACCTGTCCTGAGAGACGTTCTCGTAGGTTGGTCACCAGGCCGTTGGATGTTGAAGTATTACCTGTCCTCCCGAGCGGAATGTAGGGAGGTAATTTGTAGGTATGACTCGTCCCGCAACTCACGAAATAAAAGATGATGTTATTTCCCTGTCCTTTATTACTGAGGACAACTAAAACTACTATGTACAGTATATTTACAAGTCTGAATGTAATGATCTAAAGAGAGAGCGAGCTTGTTCCACGCGCCTACTGTTCTACTACGCGTCTATCTGAATCTTGCCCTACGGCACTAGGGCTATGCTCGAAAAGAATCTCGTTCTGACAAGTACGAACTACTGGCTGGAAGAAGGCCCCGCGCCATCTTGGCCAGGGATTATATCTCCGCTCCTGAACTCAAAGTTCTATCCCTACCTCCTACCAAGGGGTTGGGTCTTACGAGCATTACCAAACTGTTCATCCAGTCACTAGCGCCTTCAAGTGGCTATTCTTAATAGTTGTCACAGTAAGTGCTGCTACCTAGGCACTACTGTCTTCTGTCTTACTTTGTCCTCATCTTTCCTTGTTTCCTAAGTGCATCTGTACTGACCCTGAATGGCCTTGCACTTGGCTTTGTTCCTTTGTCGGTTTATCGGCGGGCCGCCTGGCTCGCTGGCATACGAGCTCTGTTTGTCGATACACAGTAAATAACTTGTTGTGATCAAAAAGTCTCCGCTCTTAGTCAACTCTTGTGTAAGCGCACTTCGCAAGCTCTCTCCACTACATGTAACTTCTTGAAATGTTTCCCATTTCTTACAGTAACTAAATCTGCCTATAATTATTATTCAATTACATTAATGCTACAAGATGTCTCCTGTCTTTGATTATCATTCTAACACTAGTTAATCTCTTCTGACACCTTGAGCTCAAGACTCGGCTGCGAACCCCGGCTGCCTTCCACCTGGCAGTCCGCCGGTTCGAGTCCGTGGGAGGTCCGTACACGACAAATAGGTTGTTCGTAAGTTATGCTCCGCAGTACCGTCAAATGAAATGAGGGACACCGTGATATTGATATAGGCTACTGTCATTCTTACATCGTAGAATTTGACGTGGTGATCGGTCACTGTCGAAGATATATAAATTGTGATAGGAGATTTTGATATAATATGATATGATATGATATGATATGATATGATATGATATGATATGATATGATATGATATGATATGATATGATATGATATGATATGATATGATATGATATGATATGATATGATATGATATGATATGATATGATATGATATGATATGATATGATATGATATGATCTCAATCGGTATGTCATACTTGCGTGAAATGGATTCAGCGCAATTTTCAATCTTGTCGAAATAATAAGTAAAATATTCTTCGAGCAGAAATAACGCTGAAATGTGATGTACAAAGACGAGCACACCCAAGTAACTGCGATTGTTTAAGTTTATTTCTTTCTTCTAAAATTTAGTCCCTTTTCTTATTTACCACTATTTTTAAAAAGACATTCTCTGTGCAAAGTAAACTTAATTTTTGGTGAGTGTAATGAAACTCATCAGCTTATGTAGTTGTAATGAACAGAGGGATTTAGTTTAAACAACCGAATATTCATGAAACAAATGTTATGTTATTATAAATAGCATTCGGGAAGAAAATAGGAATAGAGTAACTACTTCTATAGCTGAATCTTCTCTCCCAACCTGAAGTATTGCACTGATAATCAGTTTCCAGTTACTTGTAAGGGAGCGACCCACGAGCTGTGGAGAATATTTAAAATATTTGACTTTGGCAAAGTTAACAGTACTTAATTTTTAATTTTTTACAGATATTCCTCTGCTTTGAGGAGAAGTAGTATTATTTCTCAACACGACTCACCTTATTAAACTTCAAAGGGTTACAACATTGGTTAACTTGCTCAGGCAGCACTTTAAAAAATTTATTTATGTAATATTTTACAAATTTACTGCCTCCTTTTATTACAGTATTTACAAAACAATAACATTCCATTCCTTGTTTACATTTTTCTCTTCTTTCCGAAGCAGTTTCCGTACATTTTACCTCGTTTCTGCACATTCTTGTTAAAGTCCACAACAGCATAGGATTGAAATTTGAAGAAGTGTCTAACATTTTTTTTTAAATGCCAGCACGTCGGAGTACATGTACTGGTACATTCATCATGCACCATTTTGCATTATATAATGCTTGTAGTCGCTATAGAAGACCTCACAGTTACAAATTAACTCGAATTCAAGAGTGTTTACCCGAAGCTGGTCCATCCCGGAAGCGAGGCGTCGCACACGACGTAAAACTTCAGACCAAGCCAGACTAAGGGAGGCCGCGCCAAGAGAAGACAAGACGAGACAAGACCAGACCGAATTATCACGAACGCTGCCTCGCTCTCTATATAGGTAAACCCCGGCCTTGGAGTAGCCAATCAGAATGCACGAGTCCGCCTATGCCTACCTAGGTTCACCAATCACAATTCCTACTACAGTCGCGAACTTTAACTAACATTCTCGAATACTCACGCTCGCGAACCTTTCATTTCCAGAAGAGTCAGAAAATATGTTCTAGAAGACATAACCAACAAAATACAACACACCCTGCTCAAAAATTCATATAACATTTCTGGATACTTCCAGTAAGTACAGAACTGAAATCTACGATTTACAAATACATATGTTACCAATATTACACTGTACAGGTTAGGTCGTTACAAATAAAACATACTACCACACTTTACAAATAAAGACTTCAATAAACATTTTCCACTTCCACTACATTGTTCACCTGTGACATCTTCCTCCCCCGGAAAATCGAGCCACGCTCGAACATTAACATAGTTTCACTGGGGAGAAAGCGATAAAACATCCTCACACAGTACAGAGAGTAAAGATACATTACTCTAACACACAAGATTTCTTGAAGTAGACTAACTGATAACAAAAAACTAATTGTCAGCACACAATAGGTCCTTTTAGTAGCCAACATTTTACGAATCACCAATAATTTTCAAAAATAATAAAGGTGTTCATAGATCCACCTATAAATATCACATAAAATCTACATGGATAGTCACATTATACTTCAACACGCCTTCTGAACCTTTTACAATTGTTTAGACAATTTGTACTCTGTCCACCAAAGGATGTACATTCTTTATTTCTGCCAAATGTTAGTCATCCAGGAACTTCTCACTTTGTTGCTAAACAGCGTTCAAAGCCTCCTATTAGGCGAGTTACGGACTAAGTATTTTGCACCACTTTTCCACACCAGTTACAGCACAGCTAGGCCACAGGTTCTCGCTGAAGATGCGGCTGCCGACTCGGCCGTTTGCCGCCAGCCTCCATTCAACTTCAGTCCGACCCAGGTAGCTAAGTAATTGCAGTCCAGTGGTATCTTGCACCAGATGAGCAGCTGGGTGAGATACCGTCCAGTAAGACTGCCTCCATAGGAAGTTCGCCACAGGATAGTGGTGCGGGATGGTAGCGCCGAAGGTACAGAGTGTGCCTCCCAACTTGGCACTTCAGATTGCCGTCAGAAGAAGCTGGTCACTGCAGCCACTGCAACATAAACAAACCGCAGCAGACAGGGCAATACTTGAGGTAAAGTAAGCTGCTGGGCTCGAAGATCCTGCGTAAAGTCACCCAACGGGTGGCTTAATGAGTATGCAGTAGGGACTCTCCCTCGCACACTAAGGATATTAGGGCACTAGCCCCGGGGTAAGCACTGCTATCTATAATCCATTTGACAAGATTATGGTGTAGGTGAAAGGAACCTATAGGCGTTTACCCTAAACCTGAAAGTAAGGGGAATAAATTCCAAGGAGTGACCCTAACTAAATCCTACCTAACTTATAATACTAAATCCATTACAGTAGAGGATAGCTAAAGTATTTGCCTACACAATTACTTACAACTAACTTACAATAAAACTTATTATTACATTATAATTAAAACCTTATAAATGCATTACAATAAACTTATCATTATTTTATAACTAAACACTTACCAAATAGCTTACAACTAAATCTACATTGTCACCAACAATGGCATTTACCCTTCCCTACCAGACTTAAGGTACCTTGACCTGGGAGAAATGGACTCTGCTGATCCTTTTCCTTTCGGGATCGCTCACCAATGTCACGGGAGTGGGGAACTTTAAGATGGTGCAGGGACCTCGAAATCTGGGGGCCAACTTACTGATAACATGGTCCGCAGCACTACTGACGGGGTGTGCTTTAATAAACACCTGGTCACCCACAGAGAGATCGTGCGGTCTTCGTCCGTGGTTGTAATTACGCTGGACCTTGGCGTAATAAACCTTCAAGTTATTTCGTGCACGGTGCCAATTAGATCGGATCTTCTCTGGGCAGGCATCGTCGGGCAGAAGATCATTAATTGACCACAGATTAGATAGAGGAGAATTCGGAGTAAAAGCCACCATTAACGAAGCAGGGGTTTGCATGTGGCCTACATGGACAGCAGTGTTAAATGCAAATGACAACCGATTTAATGAAGAATCCCAATTGGAGTGGTCTGAGGAGTTATAAGCGATGGAGGCAGATCGCAGGTTACGATTCACTCTCTCATCATAATTTGGCTTCGGGTAAAACGGGGTAGTGGTTACATGAGCAATGGATAGATCGAAACAGAAATTCCGGAACTAGGCTGAAGTAAGGCTCTTGGGTTATCACTTACCAAAAATTGAGAGGGTCCAAACGAGCCGAATATCTCTTTCAAGCACGAGATGGTGGTCTTGGTGTTAGCCATCCGAGTGGGGAATAGGCACGTAAAACGCGAAAAGGCGTCAACACACACAAGTATGAAACGATGACCATTCCGAGATCTCGGGAAGGGCACGATATAGTCAATGAACAGTCTTTCCATTGGGCGAGAAGCTTGCTCAGAAGACAAGAGACCTAGACGAGTATTCGGAGCGGGTTTGCTGATGTTACAAATCTTACAGGACTTGACAAGGGTACGGATCTCACTATCCATGGATTTCCAAATGAAGTGGTTACGAATCTTCTCTCCTGTTCTGAAAACGCCCAGATGACCGCCCCTAGGATATTCATGAAAATATTTGAAGAGAGGCGGGACCAGGTTAGTTGGGACTACAATTTTGGGGTCTCTGCGACAGCGAGCATTCTTAAGAATGTAGGGCTTAACATGTTCACCGGATTTAATCCTGTCGACAATCCCTTTTAACTTAGCATCGTCCTCTTGATGTTTGGATATACCCTTGAAAAGGACGGGAGAGTCGGTGAGAACTACATTAACAAAAGCTGATACTTGTTCGAGAGATGAGTCTGCTGGCTCTGATGAGGGTCAGAGCTGCCTGGATTGAACATCCTACTGAGACCATCAGCCACACCGTTTTGCGTATCACGATTGTGGCGGGCTTCAAATTGGAAGGCTGAGATGCGCACTGCCCAATGTGCTAGACGACCGGTCCTTCGCGGCTTGGCCAGTACCGAACTCAGCGCCTGATTATCAGTTTCCAGATCGAAAGGAAGACGTTCCAGGTACATTCTGAAGCGTTGTAACGAGAAGACAACAGCTAAAGTTTCCAACTCATTAAAGGATTAATTTCGCTCAGCAGGATTCAGGGCACGCGAAGCATAAGAAAAAGGACAACGCCTTCTTGAATTTCCTGAAGAAGAACACCGGATATGCCTGAGGAAGAGGCGTCAGTCTGAAGGATGAAGCGTTTAGAAAAGTCTGGCAAGCCAGTAGAGGAGCGTTACATAAGGCAGATTTCAAGTCCATGAAGGCTTCACGTTGGGCATCACTCCACACAAATTTAGCATCCTTTCTTCTCAAAGCATTTCATGGGGATGCACGTTCAGCAAAATTGCGAATGAATTTGCGAAAGAAATTTACCATGCCAATGAATCTGGCTACAGCCTTGACGTCCTTTGGAGGGGGAAATTCTGGATGGCGGCAGTACGAGACTGATCGATTGAGTCACCCCTCCCCGACACAATATGTCCTAAGACGGACATCTGGGGTTGTGCGAAGGAAACCTTCGATGCCTTGAGGGTTAGATCTGCAATACGCTGTCTTTCAAGCACTTCGTTGAGATGGAGCAGGTGTTCCTCGAAGGCTTCGCTAAAAATTACGAGATCATCAAGGTAATTATAAACGAACTTGAACTTAATGTCCGATCGGACATAATCTAATAACCGTGTAAGGACGGCCGCTACGGTCGACAAGCCAAAATGGACGCGCTCAAATTCATATAGGTTCCAATCAGTCGCAAATGCAGTGAGGTGCACGGATTCTTCGGAGAGGGTTATCTGGTAATAAGCCAGATTTAAAACGAAGGTGGTGAAAATTTTTGCATTATCGAACCAAGAAACACAAGAGAGCAAATCAGGAAGTGGGACAGATTGGAGGACTACCTTACGGTTCAACATCCGATAGTCAACTACAGGCCGATAACCACCTTGCGGTTTAGGGACCAGAAACATGGGAGAAGAATAGGCTGACTTGGACGGGCGTATCACTCCGTCAGCGAGCATTTGATCAATGATAGCCTTCAGGGCTTTCATTTTGGGAGGTGACAACCGGTACGGAGGAGAGCGAACAGGTATGTTATCCGTAACCTCAATTTTATATTCTAAGACATTGGTACACCTAAACTGTCGGTGAAGACATCAGGGAAATCGCAAAGATTCCTAAGTTGACTGGCCTGCTCTGTGGGTAAGTGATTAAAATGAAAAGCCTTGGGTTCCTCAGAATCTTCAGGAACAACGTTAACGTGACACGGTAGAATAGAGGAGCGATCACACAGCTCAAAGGTTCTTGCACAAAATTTAAAAAAGAATCTGTTGAACTGGAGGTCCAAAAGCATGCCTGTTTTAACAATAAAATTGGCACCCTATATGAATTGGCAGGATAAATCCTTTGCCACTAGTACTGGCATTTTCCAAGTGAAATCACGGACTCTAATCTTGACCTCTAGTGATCCTACAATCTTCAACGAATTAGAATTAGCAGTATTTCAGGTTAAGGACACGGGTTCTAATGTAGGTAACTTGCAAACATTTTTCATAGAATCGTACCAGGTCTCACTCATCAAGCTGACACTACTGCCAGAGTCTAGTAACGCACAGACAGGTTCATTATTTACCTCTATGCATAAATATAGTAGTTTACAGGAAGGATGGCAGAAATACTACAAGATTGCAAGAAATTAACACCAGAGTCAGACCGGGAGCAATCGTTAGCCTCAGAATTAAGTAAACCATCCAAGATACAGTCATGATTGACAAGACAAGAAGCCATGTTTTGGGGTTTACCATCTGAACTGGCGGTTAGTCATCTTCCAATACTATTGCCTGGGGTCCAGAGCCAGAAGTGTTACGTAGGCACTGCCTAGAGAAGTGCCTAGTTGATCCAAAGTTACGGCAAGAAGAATGGGTGGAAGGCCTCTACCCGTGGCAGGTTTCGCATTGCCTAATGTCCCAGCCTTGGGACAATCCCGCTTGAGATGAGCCGTGGAGCCACAATTGGAGCACGAACGAGGATTACACGAGTTGGAACCAGGTGACGGGGTGGTTTTAGAATCCTGAGGAGTGGGCATGCCGTTACGAGGTGGGGCTAATGCAAGGCGTAACTGGTTAGCATATAGAATGCCCTCAGCAGACACTGTAATTGCTTCCAACTGGGCGAACGTTGCTGGTCGGGGTGAAAGAACCAGATATGATCTATAGTTCGGGGCGATACCTTCAATTATTTTGGCAACCATCTGAGCCTCTGAATCGTGGAGCCTGAAAATCTTAGCTTGGAGCTTAATGTCTTGGACATATTCAGATAATGACTCGTTGAGATGTTGTACTCTGAAATAATGCCTCTGCACTAATGCAGCCAGGGCACGAGCAGGAATGAAATATTCAAGCACATGGGCATGAAACTGTTCTATAGACCATATTTCCGAAATGGCTCTGACAATATGCTCAGAAAGAGCTCCAGAGACACGCGGGTATAGAATTTGAAATACGTTGTCGTTACTGAGATTATACAATATTGCCTGATCCTTGAACTCAGTTAGGAAGCGAAGGAAGGAAATAACTTCGTCAACCGTGTTAGCTCAAAATTTAGAGACTCCCTTAAACACAGTGGTCAACGGGTGAGGCAGATCGGAGAAAATCTGGGGAAACCCAGGTGTAGGGGTTGCTTGGGAAGGCTTAGACTAGTCCAGAGGGTTTACTGAGGCCTCGTACCTTTGATTCGGGTGCCCTTGTGAAAAAGACGGAGTACAAGATAGGTTAGGACTAACGTTATCCTGTAATGTTACGGGCGCAGACAGCCTCATTTGAGAAAGTTTCTCACTAATCTGAGAGACCATTTGGGCATTAACCGGTTGTGTAGAGGTTATGCAATTTGATACCGGTGGCGCTAAGACAGGGGGTGGTTTTGCACCCTTGCATCAGGAACCGGCTGATTAACAATTCAGGGCAAACACTGAGACTCGACAGAATTAGCAGGTAGCACAGGAAAACTTGTCCGGGTACCAACATGCAAAAGAGATATGTCATTAGAATGACTTACAGGTGTCCTAGTTCCAGACAATGAAACAGACGATCCCAGGGCAGCATTATTCACCTCAGACTCCTGAACAGGCCTAACATCAGCACTAGGTGTCAGATTGCACACTTGAGCAGCAACATATGCATCACCAGAATTAACACATTCATTCATTTCAGATGGGATAGACACATGAATTTTAGAAACTGTGTTATTTAACTTGTTACCTTGAACCGAACCACTGATTCTGTCGAAAATTCTAGAAAACTGTTCTTAAGGCTTGGCATTTTTGCCGCTCAACTTCCGGCAATTCGAGAGACAACAAATCCTTAATTCTGTGGAGATAACGTAGTAACTGCCTCTTAACCCGCGCTAATTGGCCATGCCAGGGCTTAGAAGCACCAAAGGCCACAAGAATGGCGGTTAATTCAGGTAACCTATCTTTAATCAGGCCAAAGAATCACGCAACTCGTCTGTAGTTAACTCAGGTATGGTTATATTTAGATTAAGCGACTGTTTCAACAGGCTAGTGTCATCTCTGACATTGCCTGTTGAATTAATTTTTCGGATACAAAGTTCATAAACGAGTTCGGCTTTTCTCAAATGGAAAGGATTAGGAACAGCGCGAGCCATCCTGACGGGTAGAAACAAGATTTCAAGCGATATACGAATCACAACTTTTACGGAGTTTTAGGTTAGGTATGATCCCGGTTCACTTTTCGTCGTCCGCAACCTAGCGCTTTCCTCTGCTACCAAATGTAATCACTACTACAGTGGTTACACAGAACAAAGCACTAAACACAATAAAAGGTCGGGGAAGGAAAGAGTAACTACACAATATCAGAAACCACTACACACTCAGCGAAACATCAGCTGGACTACGCGGCTCTCCGCCAACAACATAATACGTAAATATCAGTAGGGCCAACTAGTGGACAATAAACCAGGAAGGTGGAAGGAACTACGACCTACCGAGGGCATGGACATTGGTTAGGTTGCGGTTTCCGAAATAATTCGCCGTGATCCTTAAATTTGAAGAATATTATTTACAAGTGAAATTTTACAAATACATTCCGAACAAAATCCACCAACTTGCAACTTACGAACTATATGGTCTTTGATACACATAACTTAGAGGTTCTTCGATAAAACCTCCCAACAAGTTCATAATTTCAAAGTCTCTTAACTTACCTATTACCATACCTGAGTTAACTACAGACGAGTTGCGTGATTGTTTGGCCTGATTAAAGATAGGCTACCTGAATTTAACCCCATACTTGTGTCCTTTGGCGCTTCTAAGCCATCGCATGGCCAATTAGCGCTGGTTAAGGGGGCAGTTACTACATTATCTCCACAGAATTAAGGATTTGTTGTCTCTCGAATTGCCGGAAGTTGAGCGGCAAAAATGCCAAGCCTTAAGAACAGTTTTCTAGAATTTTCGACAGAATTAGTGGTTCGCTTCAAGGTAATAAGTTAAATAACACAGTTTCTGAAATTCAAGTGTCTATCCCATCTGAAATGAGTGAATGTGTTAATTCTGGTGATGCATATGTTGCTGCTCAAGTGTGCAATCTGACACCTAGTGCTGATGTTAGGCCTATTCAGGAGTCTGAGGTGAATAATGCTGCCCTGGGATCGTCTGTTTCATTGTCTGGAACTAGGACACCTGTAAGTTATTCTAATGATATATCACTTTTGCATGTTGGTACCCGGACAAGTTTTCGTGTGCTACCTGCTAATTCTGTCGAGTCTCAGTGTTTGCCCTGAATTGTTAATCAGCCGGTTCCTGATGCAAGGGTGCAAAACCACCCCCTGTCTTAGCGCCACCGGTATCAAATTGCATAACTTCTACACAACCGGTTAATGCCCAAATGGTCTCTCAGATTAGTGAGAAACTTTCTCAAATGAGGCTGTCTGCGCCCGTAACATTACAGGATAACGTTAGTCCTAACCTATCTTGTACTCCGTCTTTTTCACAAGGGCGCCCGAATCAAAGGTACGAGGCCTCAGTAAACCCTCTGGACTAGTCTAAGCCTTCCCAAGCAACCCCTACACCTGGGTTTCCCCAGATTTTCTCCAATCTGCCTCACCCGTTGACCACTGTGTTTAAGCGAGTCTCTAAATTTTGAGCTAACTCGGTTGACGAAGTTATTTCCTTCCTTCGCTTCCTAACTGAGTTCAAGGATCAGGCAATATTGTATAATCTCAGTAACGACAACGTATTTCAAATTCTATACCCGCATATCTCTGGGACTCTTTCTGAGCATATTGTCAGGGCCATTTCCGAAAGATGGTCAGTAGATCAGTTTCATGCCCATGTGCTTGAATATTTCATTCCTGCTCGTACCCTGTCTGCACTAGTGCAGAAGCACTATTTCAGAGTACAACATCCCAACGAGTCATTATCTGAATATGTTCAAGGCATTAAGCTCCAAGCTAAGATTTTCAGGCTCCACTGTTCAGAGGCCCAGATAGTTGTCAACATAATTGAAGGTCTCGCCCCGAACTATAGATCATATATGGCTCTTTCACCTCGACCAGCAACTTTCGCCCAGTTGGAAGCCGTTACTGTATCTGCTGAAAGCATTCGATATGCCGACCAATTACGCCTGACATTAGCCCCACCTCCTATAAACATATCCTCTCCTCAGGATTCTAATATCACCCCGTCACCTGCTTCCAACTTGCGTAATCCTCGTTCGTGCTTCAATTGTGGCTCCACAGCTCATCTCAAGCGGGATTGTCGCAAGGCTGGGACATTAGGCAATGCGAAACCTGCCATGGGTAGAGGCCCTTCCACCGATTCTTCTTGCTGTAACTGTGGATCAACTAGGCACTTCTCAAGGCAGTGCCCACGTAACACTTCTGGCTCTGGACCCCAGGCAATAGTAGTAGTAGACGACTAAACGCCAGTTAAGATGCTAAACCCCAAAGCATGGCTTCTTGTCTTGTCAATCATGACTGTATCTTGGATGGTTTACTTAATTCTGAGGCTAATGATTGCTCCCGGTCTGACTCTGGTGTTAATTTCTTACAATCTTGTAGTATTTCTGCCATACCTTCTTGTAAACTACTATATTTATGCATAGAGGTAAATAATGAACCTGTCTGTGCGTTACTAGACTCTGGCAGTAGTGTCAGCTTAATGAGTGAGACCTGGCACGATTCCATGAAAAGTTTCTGCAAGTTACCTACATTACAACCCGTGTCCTCAACCTGAAATACTGCTAATTCTAATTCGTTGAAGATTGTAGGACCACTAGAGGTCAAGATTAGAGTCCGTGATTTCACTTGGAAAATGTCAGAACTAGTGGCAAAGGCTTTATCCGTCCAATTCATATAGGGTGCCAATTTTATTGTTAAAACAGGCATGCTTTTGGACCTCCAGTTCAATAGATTCCATTTTAAATTTTGTGCAAGAACCTTTGAGCTGTGTGGTCGCTCCCCTATTCTGCCTTGTTACGTTAACGCTGTTCCTGAAGATTCTGAGGAACCCAAGGCTTTTAATTTTAATCACTTACACGAAGAGCAGGCCAGTCAACTTAGGAATCTCTGCGATAAGTTCCCTGATGTCTTCACCGACATGCTAGGTGCCACCAATATAGTAGAATACAAAATTGAGGTTACGGATAACTTACCTGTTCTCTCCCCTCCGTAGCGGTTGTCACCTCCCAAAATGAAAGCCCTGAAGGCTATCATTGATCAAATGCTCGCTGACGGAGTGTTCCGCCCGTCCAAGTCAGCCTATTCTTCTCCCATGTTTCTGGTCCCTAAACCGCAAGGTGGTTATCGGCCTGTAGTTGACTATCGGATGTTGAACCGTAAGGTAGTCCTCCAATCTGTCCCCCTTCCTGATATTCACTCTTGTTTTTCTCGGTTCGCTAATGCAAAAATTTTCACCACCTTCGATTTAAATCAGGCTTACTACCAGATAACTCTTGCCGAAGAATCCCAGCATCTCACTGCATTTGCGACCGATTGGAACCTATATGAAATTGAGCGTGTCCCTTTCGGTTTGGCGATTGGAGCGGCCGTCCTTACACGGTTATTAGATTATGTCCTATCGGACATTAAATTCAAATTCGTTTATAATTACCTTGATGATCTCGTAATATTTAGTGAAGCCTTCGTGGAACGCCTACTCCATCTCAACGAAGTGCTTGAAAGACTGCGTAAAGCAGGTCTAACCCTCAAGGCATCGAAGGTTTCCTTCGCACAACCCCAGATGTCCTTCTGAGGACATATTGTGTCGGGAAGGGGTGTCTCAATAGATCAGTCTCGTACTGCCGCCATCCAGAAATTTTCCCCTCCAAAGGACGTCAAGGCTGTAGCCAGATTCATTGGCATGGTTAATTTTTCGCAAATTCATTCCCAATTTTGCTGAACGTGCAGCCCAATTAAATGCTTTGAGAAGAAAGGATGCCAAATTTGTGTGGGGTGATGCCCAACTTGAAGCCATCATGGACTTGAAATCTGCCTTATGTAACGCTCCTCTACTGGCTAGGCCAGACTTTTCTAAACGCTTCATAATTCAGACGGACGCCTCTTCCTCAGGCATATCCGGTGTTCTTCTTCAGGAATTTCAAGAAGGGCGTCGTCCTTTCTCATGCTTCACGTGCCCTGAATCCTGCTGAGCGAAATTATTCCATTTATGACTTGGAATCCTTAGCTGTTGTCTTCTCTTTAGAACGCTTCAGAATGTACCTGGAACATCTTCCTTTCGATCTGTAAACTGAAAATCAGGCGTTGAGTTGGGTACTGGCCAAGCCGCGAAGGACCGGTCGCCTAGCACATTGGGCAGTGCGCATCTCAGCTTTCCAATTTGAAGCGCGCCACATTCGTGGCACGGAGAACGTTGTGGCTGATGGCCTCAGCAGGATGAAATATCCAGCCAGCTTTGACCCTCAGCCATAACGGGCAGACCTATCTCCCGAAGAAGTATCGGCTTTTGTGAATGTAGTTCTCACTGACTCTCCCTTCCTTTTTAGGATATAACCAAACATCAAGAGGACGATCCTGAGTTAAAGACAATTACCGACAGGATAAAATCCGGTGAACATGTTAAGCCCTACATTCTTAAGAATGGTGTTCTGTTTTGTCCTGCTCGCGGTCACAGAGACCCCAAAATTGTAGTCCCAAGTAACCTGGTCCCGGCTCTCTTCAAATATTTTCATGAATCCACAGTTTGCGGTCATCTGTGCGTTTTCAAAACAAGAGAGAAGATTCGTAACCACTTCATTTGGTAATCGATGGGTAGTGAGATCCGTACCCTTGTCAAATCCTGTAGGACTTGTAACATCAGTAAACCCGCCCCGAATACTCATCTAGGTCTCCTGTCTTCTGAGCAAGTTTCTCGCCCAATGGAAAGACTGTTATAGACTATATCGGGCCCTTCCCGAGATCTCGGAATGATCATCGTTTCATACTTGTGTGTGTTGACGCCTTTTCGCGTTTTACGTGGCCGTTCCCCACTCGGATGGCTAACGCCAACACCACCATCTCGTGTTCGAAACACATATTGGACTCATTTGGATCCTCTCAAATTTTGGTAAGTAATAACCCAAGAGCCTTACTTCTGCCTAGTTCCGGAATTTCTGTTTCGATCTATCCATTGCTCATGTAACCACTACCCCGTTTTACCTGAAGCCAAATTATGATGTGAGAGTGAATCGTAACCTGCGATCTGCCCTCATCGCTTATCACTCCTCAGACCACTCCAATTGGGATTCCTCATTAAATTGGTTGTCATTTACATTTAACACTGCTGTCCATGAATGCCACGAGCAAACCCCTGCTTCGTTAATGTTGGCTTTTACCCAAAATTCTCCTCTGTCTTACCTATGGTCAATTAATGAACGTCTGCCCGACGATACCAGGCCAGAAAAGATCCGAGCTAATTGGCACCGTGCACGAAATAACTTGAAGATTTATTACGCTAAGGTCCAGCGTAAATACAACCACGGGCGAAGACCGCACGATCTCTCTGTGGTTGACCAGGTGTTTATAAGACACATTCCATCAGTAGTGCTGCGGACCATGGTATCAGTAAGTTGGCCCCCAGATTTCTAGGTCCCTGCACCATCTTGAAGTTCCTCTCCCCGGTGACATTGGTGAGCGATCCCGAAAGGAAAAGGATCAGCAGAGTCCACCTCTCCCAGATCAAGGTACATTGAGTCTGGTAGGGAAGGGTAAATTCCATTGTTGGTGACCATGTAGATTTAGTTATAAGATAATGTTAAGTTTGTTGTAAGGTATTTATAAGGTTTTATTTATAATGTAATAATAAGTTTTGTTGTAAGTTAGTTGTAAGTAATTGTATAGGTAAATACTGTAGGTATTCTCTAGTGTAATGGTTTTAGTATTATAAGTTAGGTAGGTTTTAGTTTAGGGTCACTCCTTGGAATTTATTCCCCTTACTTTCAGGTTTAGGTTAAACTCCTATAGTTTCCTTTCACCCCCACCGTAATCTTGTCAAATGAATTATAGATAGCAGTGCTTACCCCGGGGCTAGTGCCCTAATATCCCTGGTGTGCGAGGGAGAGTCCCCACTGCATACTCATTAAGCCACCGATTGGGTGATTCTACGCAAGATCTTTGAGCCCAGCAGCATACTTTCCCTAAGTATTCCCCTGTCTGCTGCGGTTTTCTTATGTTACAGTGGCTGCAGTGACCAGATTCTTTGGCGGCAATCTGAAGTGCCAAGTTGCGAAGCGCACTCTGTTCCTTGGGCGCTACCATCCCGCACCACGATCCTGTGGCAAACATCCTAATGGTGGCAGTCTGACTGGACGGTATCTCATCCATCTGATTATCTGGTGCAAGATACCACTCGACTGCAATTACATAGCTACCTGGGTCGGACTGAAGTTGAATGGAAGCTGGCGGAAAACGGTCGTGTAGGCTGCCGCATCATCAGTGAGAACCTGTGCCCTCGCTCTGCTGTGACTGGTTTGGAAAAGTGGTGCAATATATTTAGTCCGTAATCTCGCTTATAAAGAGGCTTTGAACGCTATTTAGCAACAAAGTGAGAAGTTTCTGGATGACTAACATTTGACAGAAAGAATGAATGTACAGCTTTTGGTGGACAGAGTACAAATTGTCTAACTAATTGTAAAAGGTTCAAAAGGCATTTTGAAGTTTAATGTGACTATCCATGTAGATTTTTGTGATATTTATTGAATAGATGGATCTATGAACACCTTTATTATTTTTGAAAATTATTGGTAAAACGTAAACTCAAGGCTACTAAAACGACCTTATGTGTGCTGACAGTTTGTTTTGTTTGTTATCAGTTAGTCTACTTCAAGAAATCTTGTATGTTAGAGTAATGTATCTTTACTAACTGTACTGTGTGAGAACGTTTTATCGCTTTCTCCCCAGTGAAACTATGTTAATGGTCGAGCGTGGCTCGACGTTCGTGGGGAAGAAGATGTCACAGGTGAACAATGTAGTGGAAGTGGAAAATGTTTATTGAAGGCTTTATTTGTAAAGTGTGGTAGTATGTTTTATTAGTAATGAACTAACCTGTACTGTGTAATATGTGTAACATCTGGTATTTGTAAATAGTAGATTGCAGTTCTGTACTTACTGGAAGTATCCAGAAATGTTACATGAATTTTTGAGCGGGGTGTGTTGAATTTTGTTGGTTATGTCTTCTAGAATATATTTTCTAACTATTCGGGAAATGGAAGATTCGCGAACGCGCGTATTCGATAACCTTAGTTAAAGTTCGCGACTGTAGTAGGAATTGTGATTGGTGAACCTAGGTGGGCATAGGCGGACTCGTTCATTCCGATTGGCTACTCCAAGGCCAGGGTTTACCTATATAGAAAGAGCGAGGCAGCGTTCGTGATTATTCGGTCTGTCTTGTTTTGGCCTGGTCTGCCTAAATCTGTGTTGGTCTGTCTGAAGTTTTGCGTCGTGTGCGACGCCTCGCTACCGGGATGGCCCACCTTCGGGTAAGCACTGTTGAATTCCGTTCCGGATAAATATTCCGTAATGTTCGGTTGCTATTTCGTATAGGTGTCTGCCCTAGCCTAACCTAGATTCACCAAATTAATTATTTATAACGCCTTAGCTTTTCAGCTGGGCTTGCCTGTTTGTTTTCGAGGCATTCCCATTTCTTGTTTCACTAAATATGTAGATTACAGTTTAATATATTTACCTTGGGTTTTTTTCTGGTAGTTCAGTGTCACTTGATGTATGCTAGAGTTTTGGTGAGTACGTTTACTTCACTGTAAATTGCATTGTACAACTGATTTTGTAACTAGATGTATAGCTGGTTTTAAATATTGAGCTTGTACCAAGGTATTATCAAATATAATTTAAGTTATGGTATCACAGAGAATATAGTTCGTATGTTGCAAGTTGGCGGATTTTGTTCGGAATGTATTTGTAAAATTTCACTTGTAAATAATATTTTTCAAATTTAAGGATCACGGCGAATTATTTCGGAATCTGCAATCTAGGCCATGTCCATGTCCTCGGTAGGTCCTGCCTGTTTCCACTTTCCTGATTTAATGTCCACTAGTTGGCCCTACTGATATTTACGTATGTTTTGGTCGGCGGAGATCCGCGTAATTTCAGCTAATGTTTCTCTGAGTGTGTAGTGGTTTATGATATTGTGTAGTTGCTCTTACCTTCCCCCCTTTATTGTGTTTAGTGCTTTGTTTTGTGTAACCACTGTAGTAGCGGTTACAATATAATGCTTGTTGTCGCTATAGAAGACCTCACAGTTACAAATTAATTCCATAATTTCAAAATTTGGTTTCTTTAAACCACCAATTTTTAAAAATATACGAATATTTCAGAGCTTCAATCAGGAAGCTCATAGTTTAAAACATGTCAGCATATATGCTTACTACCGATCTTGGTTTTAAATAATGTATTTGTTGTACTACCACCAACGTTATACAAATTATTTCTGTCATATGAAGTTAGTTTTGACAAATAGTGTAACTGTGCTATTTGGATGTTAAACTCCTGTTGCCGGACCTTGGGGCAGAACTGAATATTGAATGATCAATGCGACTGAATTAAGGGGTGTAGTAATATGAGTGGGAGCTGTATGCAGGTTTAAGTCAGCAGTTGAAATAGAAGGTGTAGCAGAAACAGTGGAGAGATAATACAGACCAGAAGCAAATCTAAACAATCGGTATACCGCAGTAGAGACATTACTACAATTAGGTGCAAAACAACCCACCATTATGTAATAAATATCCGTGCAAATATAGCACTATTCTGTCTCTGCACACGGTGATTAAAGCAATACGTTCCATGTGACGAAGCAAGCGCTCTTAGGAGAAACTAGAGTTTGATCACATGGCCCATTGAGCTTGTTTGAACCAAAATGGCGACTAAGCATACCCATGTTATATAGCCTTACTAAGGAGGCGATGACACTGCAGAGATACGCGGAGCATGGTCAAAAACAAACATGATGATAATAGTTTTTGGCAATGGAATAATTAATTTACTAACAAATAGCTTTTCAATTTTAAAGGATATTGAATTATACTGTCATTATTACCGTATTTTAGTGACTGCCATTAAAGGTAAACAGCACACCGTTGTAAAACAGGACAGAATTTTACAACGTTAACTTGCTTAGGCCGAATTGCTAACAGCACAACAGGAAGTTACAAACATTTTTCAATTTAAATAGGCATTACATGATATTAAAAGAAAACTAGTACGTATAATATTAGCTTAGGCCTAACATCTAAGCTGATAAAGCATTTGCACATGAGCCTACAATTTTTCCTCCCTTGAAGTTCATGTATGCTTTAATGAGAATTTCATATACCATCGATGTTACAAATTTGCATTCTGTTCGAAACCTATAACTTTGTGGTTTCCAGAAAGTATGTAATTTTCTGTCCTAATATTGGACTACCATTCAGACTGCAGCCTACTCTTTTAAACGTATTGACATGTGGCAAAATTAAATTGCTACTGTGTCTCATAAATTTGTAAAAACTGCATGGCGCAATAGCCCTGAAGGGCCTTGGCCCACCAAGCAACCGCTGCTCAGCCCGAATGCCTGCAGATTACGAGGTGTCTTTTGTTCGGCACTTCGAATTCTCTCGGCCGTTATTCTTGGCTTTCTAGAACGAGGCCGCTGTCTGACCGTCAAATAGCTCGTCAAATGTAATCACGTAGGCTGAGTAGACCTCGAACCAGCCCCCGGATCTAGGTAAAAATCACTGACTTGGCCGGGAAATGAACCCGGAGCCTCCGGGTAAGAGGCAAGCACGATATATCTTCATATTCCAATATGGCAAGCAGTATGGTTGATTTGATGTATCGACGTACAGAAAAATTACTTACGTTCCCTCCATCACAGAACAACAACCTACAGGTAACAACAGGTTTATTGTACTTTTCAGCTGTGTATGATTATTGATTGAAATTCTGTCTGTGTATGAGGTACGGTAGCTAATACTATCTTAATGGCTCTGTTTATTGCTTCTCTCTCTACTCTACTTTTTGCCTGGATCTTCTCTTCACCAGCCAGAATATGATAGGCAGTTGGGAAAGACAATCATAGTCTCGAATGAGGAGTAGTTTTTCCTGAGGATCAGTACCAGTTACTTCCCATAAAATATCAGTGACACTGAAATGCCTGTGGCATAAGGCCTACCTGTAAAACAACGTAACACCATGAGCGAAATTCGTTAAATAACCAGCCTACACCAGCAGCTCTTGTATGTGGTGTCTTTTAATGCGCATAATAAAATAATAATAATAATAATAATAATAATAATAATAATAATAATAATAATAATAATAATAATAATGATAATAATAATAATAATAATAATAATAATAATAATAATAATAATAATAATAATAATAATAATAATAATAATAATTGTTACCGTGGTTTGGTGGACCAGCAGAGGTGAAAGAAGGTGCCGGAATGAATGGGTCTAACTACAAGGTCAAGGTTAATTTAAAATTTTAACAAAGGGTATATTTCCAGAAGAAACAACAAAATGACAATTTGGAAATAAGACTTTGAAATATCCAAGATTTCAGAATGTTAACACTCTTGGCCTACAAGCCCTGGTATTATAAGTTTGAGCTCCTAGCGCAACTTTTACAGGCGAGCACAAATTGTTCAAAGGGCGGAAAGCCCCTAATCCCTGGAGCACTTGCTCCCAACTTCAAATATCAGGCCTCCCAGAGGCACAGTTACCACACTAGAAAAGAGCTGACACGCTCTCAGTTTTTCTAGCCTATTTAAGTCAATACCAGAAACTTACAATTATTTGCCATTAAGGCACAACTTACAAAAAAAAAAAAGAAACAGGGGTATCTTGTACCCAAACTACTGGGCCTTAGCAGAAAAGAACAGGTTAATTAAATGGCCCGAAACACCAAATTGAATGGAGGCGTGTACTTGCACTCCTAAATATTCATTCTTAAAACTTAAAAGGCACTAGGCCGATGAAGCAGGGGCTATTCCTAGACTATGGCGGTGACTCGAATAAGAATAATTTAATACATTACGGAAAGGAAGAAAACCAGTTACAAAACGTAGTCACCTCAAACCAAAATGAAGGGGAGCTCGAGAAGGTAAATCACTCTCTATCCCCGAATTGCAGTTACCGATTTTATGAAATGTTCATATTAGTCGGCAGAATTTACATTTTAGAGAAGTTGGTTACTTATTAACGATTCGGACCTATCCCTCGGGTTAAACTGCGGAGCTAGCAAGAAATAAAGATGTTAAACGGCCATTACGTTGCTGCAGAACTGCTGCCTGCTGAAAGAGGCACCTCACGCCTCCTGATTCACATACCCACACTTAGATGTTGATCAAATGGCCAAGGAGACGTGAAAATCCGCAGTTTATAAATCCTCTGGGAAGGTTCGAGACCTTTCATGAATAATCAAGCCACACACTCTCAATTTTATTGGACCATACAAAATTTACACTCAAAGTTGAAGAAAAAATCCAGGATTGGTCGGAAATTAATTACAAAAATTAGCGATTGGCTGGATTCAAAGCTGGCGGAAAGAAAATATAAATATTGCCAACCCACAAATGAATGAACAAAATTTAGTAAAGAAAATTTATGAATACAAAATTTCTTCGAAAACGTTCTTTCACTTCGCACCAGGGTACATGATCATAATTTTGTAGTGACATCTGTTGTAGAAAGTCCAAACTTCTTGATAAATGGTAACCAAAACATGTGCAAATTTAAACAGACCTGGAGACTTCACAATCACAAAATTATGGTAGTGACATCTTCTCCAGTACAGGAGATTTTATTGGCGCAAGATGTAAATGTGCGACGTAGAGGTGTACCTACCGGTACAGACCTACCCCCCCCCCAATGTCCTTCCAAGGGGTGACACAGAAGAATTTAAAAAATATATTTAAGTATGAAGAGAGAAAAAAATTCTAAGTTTTTGAAGTAGTCGGGTAGCAACTAGTTATACTTCAGCCTTAGAGTGTCTTTGTTGCTGCAGAATGTGCAATACATATGAATATTTTTGACGGCAAGTCCTGTCGCCGCTGCCGTCATCCAGTTGAGGTCGCCCGGACCCCTCAAATACCCTCAGATACACCTCTCCCGCTACTATGAGAGGGGTAGTCGTGGTGAAGGACGCCGCAGATCACAAGTATATGTACAGTCCCCAGATGAGTTGGCGGTTGGTGCGCCGCACTTCAGCCTTTGCCGGGAGAAGGGCTCCGGCGCGCCGTACACAGGTAGACATCACGGGAGTGGAGTGGACCCGTACCCCACCTCAATGGCGGTACGGCGACGAACGGCTGCGGGGCACTGAAACAGTAAGATCTCGGCGACAGAAAAGTGTTGTTGGAGACTTGAGAATAGAGGGTACGATCCTTATTGGTGATGCTGAGGACCAGGCGGCTTGGCAGGTTTTCTTGCCACCGTGTGGATATGTAGGAGGCGGGGGCTAGGTAATGGCCACTCATGAATGGACAGCAGGAAAACCGGACGGAAAGATCATACATTTAGTATAGAAATAGATATACTACAACCAAAGTGCAGAAGGCAATATAAGAAAATATAACCTTCAAAATTCCAGCAAAAGTTTGGTGGCAATGAGCAAACAATCAAAACGAATTATACAGGTTTTACTCGGGAGATGTGGACCCTAAAGATCCTCTCGGTTGCTGGATTGCTCACCAATAATGTAACAGGAGTCAGGAAATCTAAAATGATGCACGGCTCATGAAATCTGGGGGCAAGCTTGCCCGTCGGGAACAAAGTTTTAAACCATGACTTGATCTACTTTTAGATTGGTGGGCTTCCGTCCACTATCATATCTTTCCATAACCTTTTCATGAGAAGCTTTAAGATTGGCCTTAGCCTTCTTCCATAGATCTCTGTTATCGGGATCTACTGTCTATGGTAGAATATAATTAAGTAACCAAAGGTTAGAGAGCGGCGTGTTAGGCACAAATTTAAACATCAATGAAGCAGGGGTGAACTTACGAGATTCATGAACCACCGAATTCAAAGCGAAGGCCCCCACCTGGAATGATCATCATGATGAAATGCAATGAGCACCGATCTCAGATTACGATTGACCCGCTCAGCCAGAGATGGTTGAGGATAATACGCCGAAGTAGTTACATGAGAGATGGACAGATCAAAACAGTATTTACGGAAGAGATTGGAGGTAAATGCCTTAGCATTATCATAAACTAAATATTGACACGGACCAAAAGAAGCAAATATGGTATTTAAACAAGCAATAGTAAACTGAGCGGATGCCAGCTTAGTAGGAAATAACCAGGAAAATCTTGTGAAATCATCTACACACACAAGAATGAATTTGTTGGCTTTCCCCTTTGATTGGGGGGAAGGGTCCTACGTACTCGATATAGAGGCATTCCATGGGGCGCGACGCTTGATGAGAAGATAGTAGCCCTAGCTTAGTAGACAAGGTGGGCTTACTAAGCCAACAAGATTTACAAGCTTTTACCAATTCACGAAATTCGCCGTCCATATCTTTCCAGATTAACATTCTCGGATCTTTTGTCGAGTTTTGAAGATGCCTAAATGCCCCCCCTAATGGGGTCTCATGGTAGTACTTGAAGGTCATGCGTACAAGAACCGCTGGAACCACAACTTTCATCTTCTGATCATGCCTCGACGGGATACATAAAACCCGATTCCTCAAACTATAAGGGACGACATGTTCCCCAGAAGAAAGGGTTTCCACAATAGGAGCCAGCACTGGATCTTCACGTTGATATTTTTCAATGTCCCTAAACAACATGGGAGCATCATTTAGAATGGCACTTACCCCAGAATGTACGGGTGCGGGAAGAGAAGAACTATTTTCTTGTTCAGAGATCTCCACATCATGAGCAAACATGCGGCTTAATCCATCCGCAACCAAATTTTCCGATCCTCTAATATGCCTGACATCAAACTGGAAAGCAGAAATCCTGATTGCCCATCGGGCTATACGACCAGTACGACGCGGTCTAGCTAAGACCCAACTTAAGGCTTGATGATCTGTTTCCAAGTCGAACTTGACATTTTCCAGATAGAGGCGGAACTTCTCTAGTGCAAGTAAGACTGCCAAACCCTCAAGTTCATAGATGGAATACTTGGCTTCTTGAGTATAGTGTGCTAGAATCATAGGCCTTCCGAGTTCAGTTTCTTGAGGAAGCACAGCAGCCACCGTCGACGACGAGGCGTCGGTTTGAACGATGAATTTCTTCGAGAAATCAGACATAGCAAGGACAGGGGCATTACAAAGAGCTATCTTCAGGTCTTCGAAAGCTGCTTGTTGAGAAGTTCCCCACTCAAATTTGACGCCTTTCCTACGAAGTAAGTTCAAGGGCGCCGCTCTGTTAGCGAAGTTGGGAATACATTTCCTGAAGAAATTCACCATGCCGATGAATCTGGCAATACCTTTCATGTCCTTAGGAGGTTTGAACTTACGGATGGCCTGTGTTCTAGAATGATCAACAGAAACACCATGCCCTAGAAATGTCCTGGAAGGCTTAGCAAATACTACCTTAGATAACTTCACAGTTAACCCTGCCTTACGATGGCGATAAAGGACCTCTTTCAGATGATCAAGGTGTTCTTCAAAGGTCTCAGAAAATACGATGGCATCATCAAGATAATTATATAAGTATTCAAATTTGATGTCGAAAAAGACCCTATCTAGCAGTCTCGTTAGCACAGCCGCCCCGTGAGGAGCCCAAAAGAAACGCGGATGTACTCATACAAGTTCCAATCCGTGGCAAAAGCAGTGATATGATTTGATTCTTCAGCTAGAGGGATCTGGTTATACGCCTGATTAAGGTCTAAGATGGTAAAGAAATTAGCTTTCCGAAACCATGAAAAACAAGAGTGAAGGTCGGGAAGAGGCACAGATTGTAACACCACTTTCCGATTTAAAGCCCTATAGTCAGTCACAGGCCTGAAGCCACCTTGGGGTTTCGGAACCAGGAAAATAGGCGTTGAATACGCCAACTTAGAGGGTCGAATTATACCATCTTTCAGCATTTGATCGATGATCTCCTTGAGAGCTTTCATTTTAGGTGGAGATAACCTATAAGGTGGAAACCTAACGGGGATCGAATCCGTAACCTCAATCTTGCATTCGATAAGGTCAGTAACACCAAGAGTATCAGAAAAAACATCTGGAAACGACTGACACATCTTACGAATACTCTCAGCCTGCTCATCAGGTAGATGTCTAAAGTCTAACAACATTTCATCCTGGGTAGGCGGAACAGATGAACATGACACAGAATTACATTTTAGCAAAGTACTTTTACAATTATTAGCAAATTTGAAAGTACACGACTTGCTCTGAACGTCGAGCACTTGACCGGTATGAGACATGAAATCCGCTCCTAATATAATGGGGCAAGACAAGTGCTTAGCCACAAACAGTTTAACTTTCCAAGTAAATTTAGAAATCCGAATTTTGGCAATGATGAAACCTAAAATTTCTAATGGAGGAAGTTAGCCGAAACGCATTGAGCTGAAGACGAGCAATATTCAGAAAATTTACAGACAGACTTTAATTTAGAGTGCCATTCAGCCAAAATAATGGAACACACACTCCCAGAGTCTAATAGAGCAATAATCGGTTCATTATTCAACTCAATTTTCAGAAAAGGTACAAGTGCGGGGGCCCCCGCCGCAATCTTAAGACATTCTTTAGGTAATTCCACTGCCGGTTTAGAAGAACTTCTGCCCCGTTCCAAGCTTTCGGAGGCTTTAACCGGGGCTGAGCCTTGAAAAGATGAATTTGCCGACACAGCCGATGCCACTAGTCGCTTTTGATAATTTGTGTTGGTGGAAGTTGCACCAGAAGTTGAACATGAGGGGGTGCTATTAACATTAGGGCAATTCTTGGCGATATGGGAAAACGAGCCGCATTTAAAACGGACTCTGCTCCGTTCTTTGTCCCACTGGATTTAATAAAATGACACTTGTTTCGGAGATGATCTGCCGACCTACAAGCATAACATTTGCGGTTTAGGGAAGTTCGGCGAGGTGGAGGCCGAAAATTACTCGAAGACGGAGGGGGCTCCTTAGCGGCACGTATGGTGTCGGCATACCGCACTCCTTCGGCAGAGACAGCCATAGCCTCTAGTTCAGCAAAAGTTTGAGGACGTGACGCAAAACACAGATATGACCTGTAGGGTCGTGAAATCCCTTCCACAATGGCCTGCACAATTTGATCTTCAGGGAAATGAAGAGCAAATACCCTAGTGCAGAACTTAATGTCTTGGATGAAGTCGGCGAGATTTTCATCCAGTCGCTGTACTCTGTAATAATACTTTTGTATTAATGAAGACATTGCTCGAGTGGGAATGAAATTAGCTAGCAGATGGGCGTGGAAGTCTTTAATAGATGATTGTTCAGCAATTGCTCAGACTATTTTGTTCGATAGGACACCTATGGAGTAAGGGTAAATAATTTGAAGAATTTGACAATGGGAAAGAGAAAACACTCGAGCGTGATCCTGGAATTTAACTAAAAACCTTAAGAATGCCATGACACCATTAGTGGAATTAATGGAAAACTTAGAAATACCCCTAAGCAACATCGTCAAAGGATGAGGCAAACAACTGAACCCAGGTGACATAGTACGTAGAGGCCTACGGGGTGAAGAGGCTTCAGAGACAGCGTTATTTATAAAGAAAGGTGGAATTGAGGTACAACGATCAGACTCATTTCCTAATGGGGCAGACGTCTGTTGAGTAGACACAGATTTTCTACTTTCTTCCCCTTTGGAACAATCCTCATTAGCTATGTTTACAACCGTGGCTTGGTCGGTTTTGGGAGGAACTGTCCCAGTTAACAATTGACTAACTTTACTGGACATTTTTGATAGATGATCAACTAGATTACTTGCCTCCTTAGCATGATCCTTTAATTTTAGAGACAAAAGATCGCTCACCCTGTTATAAAAATGGAAAAAACCTTGCCTGCACTCTCTTAAGTTCATTACTTCAAAAACGCTAACTACAGATGCTAGCTCAGTAGTGTTGTCCGTGATCGTGGAGAGAGCCTCATCAATATCTTTCTCTCCCAAAGTTGGAATACTAATTGGCAATTCAAGGGTTTCCTTAAGCTTGGTGGTATCGGCCGCAACCGTACCTCCAGACTGAACATTTCTAATAGCTAATTCATAAATCAATTCCTCCTTGCGCAAGTAGCCGGGATGGAGGACTTCGCGATGGCCGGACATGATGACAGAAACTTTACATAGAAAAAAAGGAAAAGAAAATTCCAGCGACTGAGAAAATTAGAGTACAAATCAAATCTAGCCGTTAGCCGTTAAAAGGGGCTTGATTGAGACCCATTCAACCACACTCTGATACCATTTGTTACCGTGGTTTGGTGGACCGGCAGAGGTGTAAGAAGGTGCCGGGATGATTGGGTCTAACTACAAGGTCAAGGTTAATTTAAAATTTTAACAAAGGGTGTATTTTCAGAAGAAACTACAAAATAATAATTTGGAAACAAGACTTATAAAGATCCAAGATTTCAGAATTTTAACACTTCGGCTACAAGTCCTGGTATTATAATTTTTAGCTCCTGGTTCAACTTTCACAGGCGAGCACAAATTGTTCAAAGGGCGGAAAGCCCCTAATCCCTGGAGCACTTGCTCCCAACTTCAAATATCAGGCCTCCCAGAGGCACAGTTACCACACTAGAAAAGAGCTGACACGCTCTCAGTTTTTCAAGCCTATTTAAGTCAATACCAGAAACTTACAATTATTTGCCATCAAGGCACAACTTACAAAAAAAAAAGAAACAGGGGTATCTTGTACCCAACTTACTGGGCCTTAGCAGAAAAGAACAGGTTAAGTAAGTGGCCCGAAACACCAAATTGAATGGAGGCTTGTACTTGTTCTTCTAAATATGCATTCTTAAAACCTCAAAGGCACTAGGCCGATGAAGCAGGGGCTATTCCCAGACCATGGCGGTGACTCGAATAAGAATAATTTAATACATTACGGAAAGGAAGAAAACCAGTTCTAAAACGTAGTCACCTCAAACCAAAATGAAGGGGAGCTCGAGAAGGTAAATCACTCTCTATCCCCGAATTACAGTTACCGATTTTATGAAATTTTCACATTAGTCGGCAGAATTTACATTTTAGAGAAGTTGGTTACTTATTAACGATTCGGACCTATCCCTCGGGTTAAACTGCGGAGCTAGCAAGAAATAAAGATGTTAAACGGCCATTACCTTGCTGAAGAACTGTTGCCTGCTGAGAGAGGCACCTCCCGCCTCCTGATTTACATACACACACTTAGTTAGATGATGGTCAAATGGACATGGAGACGTGAAAATCCGCAGTTTATAAACCCTCGGGGAAGGTTCGAGACCTTTCATGAACAATCAAGCCACACACTCTCAATTCCATTGGACCATGCAAAATTTACACTCAAAGTTGAAGAAGAAATCCAGGATTGGTCGGAAATTAATTAATTAATTAATTAATTACAAAAATTAGCGATTGGCTGAATTCAAAACTGGCGGAAAGAAAAGATAAATATTGCCAACCCACAAATGAATGAACGAAATTTAGAAAAGAAAACTTACGAATACAAAATTTCTTCAAAAAAGTTCTTTCACTTCGCACCAGGGTGCATGATCATAGTTTTTGTAGTGACATCTGTTGTAGAAAGTCCAAACTTCTTGATAAATGGTAACCAAAACATGTGGAAATTTAAACAGTCCTGGAGACTTCACAATCACAAAATTAAGGTAGTGACATCTCCTGAGTAAAAGTTTAAGAAGGTCTAGTTCCAAGTTCACTGTTCCTCCAGTAGACAGCCAATAGCTATCTTGCAGTTCATGGCGCATTGTTAAATGATGCATTTTAAATTCCTCACATACAGTACTAAAATGTCATAATTGGTGATAATTTTACAAATGTCCCTTCAATATTATAACGCCACAGTATGGGACGGGTCAGCGTACGTATATGAACCACATCATGCTGCTGGCGCAAGATTTAAATGTGCGGCGTAGAGGTGTACCTACCGGTACAATAATAATAATAATAATAATAATAATAATAATAATAATAATAATAATAATAATAATAATAATAATAATAATACCCGTGTGGGGATTTACCGGTTACCTCCATCGGGCGCGTCCCATTGGAATTGGGGAAGCTCGCTGGCTCTGCCGCCAGCAGAGTCAGAGGGTAGTAGGGAAATAAAATACCACCGTGGAAAAAAAACTGGTTTCTTGCCAGGGTTACGGCGAAGACTGGTAAATGACCAGAAGCCAGAAAACATCTTGAGGCAACCTCTAGGGCTAACAACCCTAGTTGTAAAAGGATGGGTAACCGTCCAAAGCAAAGTCAAGTCAAAAAGCATGATGGCACAACATTTCAAGAAACATACCCCAGGGGGTAAATCTTCGGATCAATCCCTCGTCGTGAACGCCACGGCGCACGAGTCTCGTTCGGATTCTGGGGGAGACTCGACATCATGCAAGAGACGAGTCGGAGCGTCTCGGTGTACCCCGAAGAGTCAAAAACTCAGGCCAAAATCTAAAACCTTTCTAGCAACATTCAACATAAATTCACTTACACAAACTGGCAAGCTGAAAACCCTCACCAAAGCTCTTCACGAAAATCAGATATCCAAAGTGGCCCTACAGGAAACTAGGTACCCAGATGAAGAGATTTTTGAATCTGAAGGCTACCGATTTTTCAAGAGCAAAGCGCAAAGAGGAATATTCAATGGAGCTGTGATGCTTGGAACCGCGTTTGCTGTTAGAACCAAGATCCTTAAATCGGTTGCAAATTTCGAACCTGTGAATGACAGATTGTCTATACTCACAATTAAATGCGCGAACAAAACCTACGCCCTAGTTAACGCACATGCTCCTACAAACGATAAGAACAAGTCTGATCCAGACGAAGTTGATAATTTCTGGGACCAACTGGATGAAAAATTGAACAAAATCCCCAAATACCATGTCAAGCTTCTTTTGGGTGACTTAAATGCCCAACTAGGTCGTGAGCAGAAGTACAAGAAAGTTATAGGAAATTACCCTGCTCACAAAAGAACCAATCCCAACGGCAAAAGACTGGTGACCATTTGCGAAAATCACAACCTGCAGGTCATGTCGACCCAATTTCGCCATCTACCCAGAAAGCAAATGACTTGGCGTTCTCCCGTCCACAGCCCTGAGATTATGAATGTCAAGGTAAAGAAAGGCATCAATGTGGCCTCAGATCATTATATGTCTCTTATCAAATTCAAACCAATTCCCGCAAACACAAGGAAGACAACCAAACAGATCACACGCTTCGACAATGATAAACTTCGGCAAAGGGTCGAGGAGTTCCAGAAGAAGGCTAGACCAAATGACTGTGACTTTAACAACGCCAAAAGTCTCCTTGTTGAGGCCGCCAAAGACGTTGCAGAAATCAAGAGAAGCAAAAAGCATGCCTGGTGGAATAGTACCTGCGAATCAGTCCTCCAAGAAAGACTCAATGCGTGGAAACAGTACAACTCTACAAAATCAGAAAATGATTGGGAAACCTACAAAACCCAACGTGCCCAAGCAGCTAGGGTGTTCAGAACTGAGAAACGTAAATACGAAGAATCTCTCATTGAAAAGATAGAACAAAACTTTAGGGAGAATGAAAGCAGAGAGTACTACAGAGCCTTCAAACGCAAACTCACTGGCTATAAACCACTATCTCTATGCTTTGAGCGAAAGGACGGCACACTGGCGACGTCAAATGAAGAAAATTGCAGCATTCTGGCAGATTACTTCAAGAATTTACTTAATTGCTCTAAACCGCAAAGCGCCATTGAGACGAAGGAACCCTTACTCAGGTACCCAGATTCCACACCACCCGACAGAGATGAAATCAAGCGCCACATTGCCCGTCTCAAAAATAACAAAGCGCCGGGGGAAGACTCAGTAGTAGCAGAACTATGGAAATATGTCGCAGAAGAATCACTTGATATCTTGCAAAAGCAAATAGAAGAAATTTGGAACAAGGAGACCCTGCCCGAAGATTCGAAAATAGCTTTGATCCATCCATTACACAAGAAAGGCAGCATGAAGAACATCAACAACTACAGAGGAATATCTTTGCTACCCGTGATTTACAAAATTCTATCACTTGCCATCCTGGAGCGTTTGGAAGCACAAGTCGAACATCAAATAGGCGAATACCAAGGAGGGTTCAGAAAAGGTCGCTCAACAGATGAACAGATCCAAAATCTGAAAACGATCCTCAGATATTGTACACTAAGGTCCAAGCAGTATGTGTCTGTCTTTGTGGACTTTAAGAAAGCGTACGACTCCATTAACCGGTAAGTCCTGCTAAACATCTTAAATGAATTTGGAGTTGATTTGAAACTGCTGGCATTAATTAGAGCCACCCTGACCGATACAAAATCCAAGGTGAAGTTGCACGGATGTCTCTCGCATTCCTTTGACATCAAAACAGGAGTCCGGCAGGGTGATGGGCTATCCTCGATACTCTTCAACTGTGTTCTTGAAAAGATCATCAGAACTTGGCGGGTGAGATTACAGGAAACCAACTACAGTCCATTGAGAATAGGAACCAAATCCAAGGGGATCGCAACAGACTGCATAGCATTTGCCGACGATATTGCTGTTCTCTCAACCGACATAGAAACCGCTAGAGCTCAAGTTGAAATTTTAAAGGAAATTGCCGAACAAACTGGTTTGCAGATATCGTTTAAGAAAACAGAAGTAATGACTAACATCAAAGAGGCTCCACCAAAACTCCATACAAAATACGGGGACATCACCCGAGTAGACAAATTCAAATACCTGGGTGAGATCATCATGAAAAATGGACTGGACAAAGAAGCACTTCAGGAGCGAGTACGCAAACTGGAAATAGCCTACCAAACATCCCGCACAATCTACAACAAAAAATGCCTTTCCCAAAACACCAAGATACGTCACTATGAAACAGTTCTGAAGCCAGTAGTTCTATATGCAGCCTAAACCCTGTCTCTAAATGCCAACAAAGGACTCCTTGAAGAACTGGAGAAAAGAGAACGCAAAATTGTGAGAGGAATCTTGGGATCAAAGTACAGAAATGGAATCCATCAAAAGAGATCCAACAAGGAAGTCTACAGCAAAATAGAGAGGATTACCGACACAATCAGAAAAAGACGGGCACGATTTTACGGTCATCTGAAAAGAATGGACAGAAGAAAGTTAACTAAAGAAATTTTTCACTTTTTTGATTCAAACCCCAAAACCACAATTCCCTGGTTTAGAAATACCAAAGAAGACCTGCAAATGCTACATATCTCAGCTGAAGACGCCTTAACAGAGATCTCTTCCGCATGAAAATATTGACGAACGGGCTAAACCGAGACGAGCAACCGAAGAGAAGACACGGTACCCCTTGTACAGAGGAGCGTAAGCAGGCCCACTCACAAAGAATGAGGGAAATTTGGGCTCTAAAGAAGGCCAAGTTCAGTATCAAATGCAGCAAGACTTAACGTGGTCCTTGATGGCCCCAGCGAATTATATAATAATAATAATAATAATAATAATAATAATAATAATAATAATAATAATAATAATAATAATAATAATAATAATAATAATAATAATAATAATAATAATAATAATAATAATACCGTTGAAATAATGTATCCCATGATTGTGACCTAACATAATCTTATATCTTTTAGAGTAAATATGCGGACATTTCATCGGCTGTTTAGTGTAGTTAAGGGAACATGTACGCGAATTTTTAGAAAAAAATCAAAACATTTTTTTTCTCTTATATTAACCCTCAGTCCTTCCTGAATCCAACCATATACAATAAGTACATATTATTAATGTTTTAGGACCTTTTACAGCCCTAATCTTAAATATCCGCCGAACTCTGCCACGCCCCTTTACATGCCAAATGTATATAAACTTCATAATGTTTCCTGAACAAGTCACTTTGGGGCAGAAAAGGTAATTTCTATGCACAAATAGTAAATTTAACTTTCAAAAGTTGGCTAACCTGCACGATGTTCATCTTTCTCCACATCAGTAATAAATAAACAAGTGTTGATCACAATGGTTTTTCTTAAAAGATAAGTAGTAAATATTTCCATAGATATGCCCAGGACTAGGAAGTTTGGTGCTGGCAGGCGCAAGTTCTACGGAAATAGATTTACATCTAAGGAGCAAGAAACACAAATCAATACCAGTAAGTTAATGGTTCTGGTGAGAGTGAGGTTAAGGTGCAATCAATTGCTTCAAAAAAGAAACTGAAATACTTAGACGATTCATGCAGCAGTAACATTAGTGAAGAAATGAGGCAAGACAGGAGGCAAGAACTAGAAAAAGGAATATAAATAGGAAGAAAGAGGATGAAGAACTTCTGAACCAAGTTGATTATGGCGCTAGAATGCATTAAACACATCAGGTTAGGTCACAACTTTCATCAAAAGCGAAGTTAAACTTTAAGTCCAATTTACCGAAAGTTTAGTTTTCTGACATACTTACTTACTTACTTACTTACTCCTTGACGCTACGGTCCTTGCAGAACCTTGGTCTCCGCAACAATCTTCTTCCAAAGCTATCTGTCGATTGCCTTGGTCCTCCATCTCCGGACTCCCATGATACGTAGATCAGCCTCCACCTCTTCTATCCATCGCTTTCTTGGTCTACCTCTACATCGTCTTCCACCAGGATGCCCCTCCAGCACTTTCTTATGTTCTCTTGTAGTCTCCATTCGATGGACATGTCCTAGCCAACGCACTCTAGCAGTCTTCATGAAAGATACTATATCCTGCTCTTGGTACAGGTCTCTAAGCTCCTGATTAGATCTAAGTTAATACACCATCCCAGTGCAGTTTTAACTGGCCCAAAAATCTTCCTCAATACCTTTCTTTCCCATGTCATTAACCTATATTCTTCTGTTTTATTTAATACCCAGGTCTCAGCTCCATATGTAACCACGGGTCTAATGACAGTCTTATAAATGGTCAACTTAGCTTTCCTGGATATTTGTTTATTTCTTAATGTTGGAATTAAGTTAGCATAGCATCGATTTCCTGCAGCCAGTCTAGAATTTATTTCCTTTTTTGTTTCATTTTGTGAAGTAATCAGAGAGCCTAGATATCTAAATTCCTGTACCCTTTCAAAACACTTTTCTCCACACCTAAGTGCATTTGGAGGTTGACTAGATCTGGAACTCACTAGGAACTTAGTTTTGTTGTTATTCACTACCAGGCCAATTTGCTGTGCTCCCCTCTCCAATTCTTCATAGGTTTCGAAAAGTGCATTCTTTGTACGAGAAATAATGGCCACATCATCTGCATATGCCAATATTTGAATTAGTCTATGATATATGTTCCTTTCACGATTTGCAGTGATGGTACGCACAGCTGTTTCTAAAGCAATATTGAAGAGGACAGCAGACATTGGATCTCCTTGCCTCAAACCCACTTTTACGTCGAAGGTTCGCGATACTTTCCCTTGTACGCATACCTTAGATTTACTTCCACTCAAAGCTGTTTCTACCAACCTAATCAGCTTCCCAGGATAACCAAGGGCTTTCATTTCGATGAGTAGTTTTCCTCTTTGCACTGAATCGTACGCTTGTTTAAAATCAACGTACAGTTGATACAGTGGTATGTTATATTCATAGCACCTCTCCAGGATGATCCTCATTGTAAAGATATGATCTATTGTTGAACGGTTTGCACGAAATCCACACTGATATTCTCCAAGATCCTGCTCTGCTTTGTGTGTTAGACGCTTAGCTATTATTATGCTAAAGATCTTGTAGCCTATGCAAAGCAGAGATATCCCTCTGTAATTTTCACATTTCAATTTATTTCCCTTCTTAAGAATTGGGTACACCAAAGCTGTTTCCGATTCTTCTGGTAATTTCTCTGTTCGCCAGATTTCCAGTATCAACTTATACAATGCTTGTATCAATACCGTTCCACCATATTTTAACAACTCAGCTGTTATTCCATCTTCTTCTGGTGACTTATTATTCTTCATCGATAAGAGGACACCTTTTACTTACTCCAAAGTGGGTGGTTCACTACTGCATTCCTCATATTCATCTTCATTAGATTCACTATTTGGCAATTCTAATTCATATTCTTCATTTTGTATTTTAACTGGATTCAAAACCTCCTCAAAATATTCCGCCCATCTATCTAATATTTCCTGGGTATTTCCAAGTAGTTGCCCATCCTCATTTCGTATGCAGCTTACTCTTGGTTGAATTCCACTTTTTCTCTGCTTTACGTTTCTATAAAACTTTCTACTTCTCTTATGCTCATAATTTTGTTGCATCTCTTTTATCAGATCTTTTTCCATTTCTCTTTTCTTTTTTCTACAAAGATTCTTGGCTTCCCTTCTACATTCCACATACGTTTGGTGAGTAGCTCTTGTTGCCCGTTACATATATATCATCCTTGCTCTATTTCTTTTCTCCAAGGCTATCTTTACTTCCTCATCATACCAATCCTTCTTTGGCTGTTTCTTTCTTTCTCCTAGTACCTCCTGGGCTGCATTTGTGATGGCTTCTTTAATCACCCGCCATGATTCATCCACTGTTACTGCATTTTTATGGTTTTTCAAACCTTCTTCAACCTGTCTTTCATACTCCTTTCTCCTTGCATCATCATTAAGTTCTTCTTGGTTAAATCCTTTCCTCCTTTCTGCTTTACCTCTGACTCTTACCGCAAGCTTTTGTTTCAATTTAGCTTTCACCAAATAGTGGCCTGAATCTGTATCTGCACCTCTATAAGTACGCACATCTTGTACATCAGACGCATGTCTTTTATCAATCAGTATGTGGTCGATTTGATTCTTGGTGTTCCCATCTGGTGCCTCCCAAGTTTCTTTATGAATTCTCTTGTGCTCAAATGTAGTGCTACTGATTACCATATCCTTTGCTGTAGCAAAGTCAATAAGCCGTAACCCATTGTTGTTACTTTCCAAATGTAAACTCTGTGCTCCTATTGTGGGTCTAAATTCTTCCTCTTGTCCCACTTTTGCATTGAAGTCCCCAATTACTATTTTAATGTCATGTTTCTCAGTCAGCTTTCTGACATATTTAATTGAATAGACCAAAAACTACTCAAGCTAGAAGGCTGATACTTTGTACATAGAATCAGTATGATAATTGGAGAAAAGTAGACTACAATCATGGACCTATCTTAAAAAATAAGGACTTTACTTCAGCTACACCCAACAAAAAATTGCTGTATTTGTATATACCAAGTTTTAATTAATGCTGTTAATTCATTTCTTTCTGTATGTTCCCCATAGTAGTGTACTTTGTGCACACACACATTCTCTGTAAACAGTTAAAAAATTGATGGATTTTATTGATAAGTTTCAGAGATATAGGTACCTAAAAAACTGTCTACACTCCCAAAAAGTAAATTACTTACGAAGAATAAAGTAGGCTAATTATTAAAATACTTGACTAACTAACTTTTCATTGTTGGTTTATGGTTCTAAAAGGTTAATTCCACTTGTACAGTGAATTTCAGGTGTATATGGAGCTTACTACTGGTGATATCTTGTGTTTGATTTGTAGTTAAAATTATGGTCCTTCACAGACATGTACCAATACGTATTAGGCCTATGCGCATTATGATGGTGTGAGAAAGTAATAATAATGGTTACTCACCGTTGAGTAAATAGTAAATCTGTAGTATTGTCTTGGCATCACACATAAAAATCTCTGCCGCATAACCTTGAGTTTCGGAAATTTAATGCGTGCACTTCGTTATCACTGTCGCAGTTCTCCTTACACTTGAGTACGTAACACACCAGTACCATTATATACAACGGTATTAGCAATTGGCAACATTAAACGAATTAAAACTCTTCTAATTTCAGCGTTACATGGCCAAACTCACTGCTGTCTTATTGCTGCAAAGGTTCAAGCGTGCCTCCCGATGCTGACGTCTCAGTATATTCACAGAACGGTTGTGAAGCCTAATTTCTATAGGACACTTTATAGGAGGTGTTGGTGTTCCACGATACCTGACATCATTAACGGCGCGAAACATGCTTTGGTAAGCCTGGCGCCCTGGAGGAACCTCAAAGCGACTAGCAGCATGATGTGGTTCATATACGTACCCTGACCCATCCCATACTGTGGCGTTATAATATTGAAGGGACATTTGTATAATTATCACCAACTATGACATTTTAGTACCATATGTGAGGAATTTAAAATGCATCATTTAACAATGCGCCATGAACTGAAAGACAGTTATTGGCTGTAATTGGTTAATTGATACACATTTAAAATCTTGACTGGTTGACGTGATGTAATTTCTAATGCTTTTACTCCATAACTCCGCGTTGTGATCATCAAATGTTTGACTGTGTACGTTGGCGCGCCTCTCTGTGGACAGGGAGATGGTATAAGGTTATCATACAACATGGACGTGTGTTCGCCTGCTCCCGACCTAGTCGCTTAGGCTAGCCGGAACGATCTCTATCCGCCTTCAGGAACGTGTGAAATGGCTTAAAACCTTAAAGTTAATAAGTGTGACATTTTCATTCATTTTATCGGTGGTTAAATCTGTTCATGCTATCAAACTGTGTGCGATATAAATCACCATGTTTTTATCTTACTATTTCTCAGCGTTTACACTTGAACGTTTGTGCATATTAAATGGTGTGCCTAAAATGGAATATTCTTGAACAGCAAGATTGGTAAGAGATTGTCTAGTATTATTCAGAAGAAGGCCAACGTTCTCCTGTTAACGTTTCGGTGTGCTTCGCGGCATGTGATTCAAGATGTCGGACTTCATCTTTAAGTTACAGACCCAATTGTGTACATGGTTCATACTATCGTTATGAAATAAATATCGTAAATTTTACTGTTCATCGCCTGAAATAATATTCGAAGAAATTTAAATGGGTTTCCATTCATTCTCGGTTGATATGATTAATTTTTGTTTAAAACTTTTAAAACAAGAAGGTAATTTAAGACTGTAATTAGCTGATGTTACCAGGTATTTTAATTTAAAGACTGGCCTGAGTGAGTGCAGTTATTGTCCAAAATCATATTATTATTATCATCGTTAATATTTAAATTGTTGGTACTCAATTGTGTATTACTTAACCTAATTTCATTGGTTTATTGTCCGGCTCCATGGCTAAATGTTTAGCGTGCTGGCCTTTGGTTACAGGGGTCCCGGGTTCGATTCCCGAGAGGGTCGGGAATTTTAACCATCATTGGTTAATTTCGCTGGCACGGGGGCTGGGTCTATGTGTCGTCTTCATCATCATTTCATCCTCATCACGACGTGCAGGTCGCCTACGGGAGTCAAATCAAAAGACCTGCCCCTGGCGAGCCGAACATGTCCTCGGACAGTCCCGGCACTAAAAGCCATACGCCATTTCATTTTTCATTGATTTATTATTATTAATATTATTAGGTTTCTTTAGAAGATAACTATTTTATTTCCTACAGAATATTGAAGATATTATTATCAGTTTGGGACTTCATTTTCTTTAACGTATTGGGTTTATTCTGTTTCTCGAACTTTTATTTCTGTTATTGTTGTTGCACCATCTTATAACGGTTATACTATTGTTGAGTCAAGATGATGTGTATTATAAGATAAGATTAGATATGCGTTGTGTCACCGTTACGAGTTGGTCATTGTCTTTTGGCAAGCGTTGTGGTTTAGACGCTTGAGTTGTGCAGACGTCAAGTCTTTGATTAATTGTGTCTGTGTTTACTAGTACCTCGTATTAAATAACATTTTCGCAATGATTTAAGGAATGTGATCTCCACTATATTTCTTCTGCTTTATTTGTTATGGTGATTTTGAGAATTATATTCGCGTGCGTATATATCGTGTTTAGGCCTGTTGCGGACTTGTAAATTTTCGAGTTTCTCTTTCGCCTCCTGCCATTCGTGGTGTTTTGAAATTGTCGCTTGAGATATTTCATCTTCCCGTTTGGTTAATTTCATTAATTTACTGTGAGTCACCTCCTCTAAAAAGCGGTTGAATGAATTTTGCACTTCAATCTCCTATCAGAAAATTTAGAGTTCTAAAGAGTACCCAGTACTTTTTTAATTGTAGTTATTGAGAGCTCTCAAACAGGTATGGTCATATGACCATCAATTAAATGTTTTTTTTAGAAATGCAGTTCGTGTGTAAAATTTAAATGTATTATATGTTTGTGGGTTACTGTAGTCACGTCCTAGTTCGTGAACAATGGGCAACGGCTGAGTGGCCTAGTAAGTGGTCCTGAGAGTCGGGATACCAGTTGCTATGGAATGGGAGTGGGCATCTCGGACATATTCTGAGTCATGGCCCTCCTTGTGCTCTGGCGGCTAGGACTATACAATTCACTGGTGGTCCATAACCCGTTAGAGGAGAGATCCTCACTTGGACTATGTGCAAGTAGGGCAGCATCCTGATTCATGAATTTACCGAGCTCAGAACACTTTAAGCAAGCCTCGGACCTATGGGAGTAATGGAGTCCCACTCCCATTTGACAGGCGAGGGACTCCTTGGAAACAACTTGGCGAACGAAATGTAATTGGATGGGGAGCTATCAATATTAATGGGGCTTATGGAAGAAAGAAGGTAGAACTGGCTGAGTCAGCAGAGAGGATGCATCTGGATGTGCTAGGAGTAAGTGATATTCGGGTAAGGGGAGATAATGAGGAAGAGATAGGAGATTATAAAATGTACTTGCCTGGTGTTAAAAAGGGAGGGGCAGAGTCTGGGGTAGGGCTCTTTATCAGGAATACCATTGCACGCAACATAGTTTCTGTAAATGAGCGAATGATGTGGGTAGATTTGTCAGTGGGAGGAATTAGGACAAGAATTGTGTCCGTGTATTCACTATGTGAGGATGAAGTTGACAAGTTTTATGAAGCACTGAGTGACATCGAGGTCAGAGTCAACAGCAAGGATAGAATAGTGCTAATGGGCGATTTCAATGCGAGAGTTGGGAATAGAACTGAAGGATATGAAAGGGTGATTGGTAAATGTGGGGAAGGTGTGGAAGCTAATGGGGAATGGGAAGCGTTTGCTGGACTTCTGTGCTAGTATGGGTTTAGCTATTACGAATACATTCTTCAAGCATAAGGCTATTCACCGCTACACATGGGAGGCTACGGGTACCAGATCCATAATAGACTATATCTTAACAGACTTTGAATTCAGGAAATCTGTTAGGAATGTACGAGTTTTTCGCGGATTTTTCGATGATACAGACCACTATCTGATCTGTAGTGAACTAAGTATCTCTAGGCCTAGGGTAGAGAAAGTGAAATCTGTCTGCAAACGAATAAGTGTAGAAAATCTCCAGGACGAGGTAATTAGACAGAAGTACATGGATATGATTAGTGAGAAGTTTCGAACAGTAGACAGTAAGCAGGTTCAGGGTATAGAAAGTGAATACATACAGGGATGCTGTAGTAGAAACAGCAAGGGAATGCCTAGGAACAACTGTGTGTAAAGATGAGAAAAGGCGAACATCTTGGTGGAATGATGAAGTGAGAGCAGCCTGTAAACGTAAGAAGAAGGCTTATCAGAAATGGCTCCAAACAAGGGCCGAGGCAGACAGGGATTTGTACGTAGATGAAAGAAACAGAGCGAAACAAATAGTTGTGGAATCCAAAAAGAAGTCATGGGAAGATTTTGGTAATAACCTGGAAAGGCTAGGTCAAGCAGCAGGGAAAACTTTCTGGACAGTAATAAAGAATCTTAGGAAGGGAGGGAAAAAGGAAATGAACAGTGTTTTGAGTAATTCAGGTGAACTCATAATAGATCCCAGGGAATCACTGGAGAGGTGGAGGGAATATTTTGAACATCTTCTCAATGTAAAAGGAAATAATCATGGTGGTGTTGCAAACAGCCAAGCTCATGGGGAGGAGGAAAATGTAGTTGGTGAAATTATGCTTGAGGAAGTGGAAAGGATGATAAATAAACTCCATTGTCATAAGGCAGCAGGAATAGATGAAATTAGACCTGAAATGGTGAAGTATAGTGGGAAGGCAGGGATGAAATGGCTTCATAGAGTAGTAAAATTAGCGTGGAGTGTTGGTAAGGTACCTTCAGATTGGACAAAAGCAGTAACTGCACCAATCTATAAGCAAGGGAACAGGAAGGATTCACTGGCATCTTGGAAGGGAGGGTGCGATCAGTCGTTGAGAGGAAGTTGGATGAAAACCAGTGTGGTTTCAGACCACAGAGAGGCTGTCAAGATCAGAATTTCAGTATGCGCCAGGTAATTGAAAAATGCTACGAGAGGAATAGGCAGTTGTGTTCATGTTTCGTAGATCTAGAGAAAGCATATGACAGGGTACCGAGGGAAAAGATGTTCGCTATACTGGGGGACTATGGAATTAAAGGTAGATTATTAAAATCAATCAAAGGCATTTATGTTGACAACTGGGCATCAGTGAGAATTGATGGTAGAATGAGTTCTTGGTTCAGGGTACTTACAGGAGTTAGACAAGGCTGTAATCTTTCACCTTTGCTGTTCGTAGTTTAAATGAATCATCTTCTGAAAGGTATAAAATGGTAGGGATGGATTCAGTTAGGTAGAAATGTAGTAAGCAGTTTGGCTTATGCTGACGACATGGTTTTAATGGCAGACTGTGCCGAAAGCCTGCAGTCTAATATCTTGGAACTTGACAATAGGTGCAATGAGTATGGTATGAAAATTAGCCCCTCGAAGAAAAAATTGATGTCAGTAGGTAAGAAATTCAACAGAATTGAATGTCAGATTGGTGATACAAAGCTAGAACAGGTCGATAATTTCAAGTATTTCGGTTGTGTGTTCTCCCAGGATGGTAATACAGTAAGTGAGATAGAATCAAGGTGTAGTAAAGCTAATGCAGTGAGCTCGCAGATGCGATCAGAAGTATTCTGTAAGAAGGAAGTCAGCTCCCAGACGAAACTATCCTTACATCGGTCTGTTTTCAGACCAACTTTGCTTTACGGGAGCTAAAGCTGGGTGGACTCGGGATATCTTATTCATAAGTTAGAAGTAACAGACATGAAAGTAGCAAGAATGATTGTTGGCACAAACAGGTGTGAACAATGGCAGGAGGGTACTCGGAATGAGGAGATAAAGGCTAATTTAGGAATGAACTCGATGGATGAAGCTGTACGCATAAACCGGCTTCGGTGGTGGGGTCATGTGATGCGAATGGAGGAGGATAGGTTACCTAGGAGAATAATGGCCTCTGTTATGGAGGGTAAGAGAAGTAGTGGGAGACCAAGACGACGATGGTTAGACTCGGTTTCTAACGATTTAGAGATAAGAGGTATAGAACTAAATGAGGCCACAACACTAGTTGCAAATCGAGGAATGTGGCGACGTTTAGTAAATTCTCAGAGGCTTGCAGACTGAACGCTGAAAGGCATAACAGTCTATAATGATAACGTATGTATGTATGTATTGTACCCGTAAAAATCTGTTCATATCTTTAAGGCGCTTGATATTAAATTAACGAGCATGATTCTTAACCTAGGAAGTGGCTTTATCATTGGAGTTGCTACAGAGAGGGGTATAGTTATCAATTTTAGAGATTCTTTTGATAAATTGAGTTTATTGATCATCAAAAGCAAGTTCATATCACCTTCGTACAGCAGCATGGAAGTGTCGTGGCTGGTTGGTACCTCCAAGTCCTGGGATGGCGTTGGACATCGCCTGGGCAGGGACCACGCCTGCTCGGATGAGGAGTTCTGGAATGTCTCGAGGTTCTGGAAATGTCTCGACGTTCTGGAAGCCTCGACGTTCTGGAATGTCCCGACGTTCTGGAATGTCCCGACGTTCTGGAATGTCTCGAAGATTGGCACACGTTCCTGGGTTCGATTCGAGACGTAATTCACACTTGAATTTCCTGCGCGGCACTCCACACATTCATGGCCCTGTCTGAACAGATATGACCTTTTAATTATGGTTACTGCACTCTAGATATTAAATCAAAACGTTCTGGAATAATCACTCGAAGAACAAGTACTGGTAGAAATGCAAGTTCATAATGCAAGCTCACTATAAGTCAAAATGTTCTAGAGGATTACTGTCACTGCAGTCCTAAATGCATAGTTCTGAAGATTTAAAACATATTGGCAATGAACTGAATAAGTAGCACTCGGAAACTGTCCTGTTCCGTCAATAGGCGAAGTGAATACCCATTAAAGATAATAATATTTGAAAGAAAAAGTCTGACTTCATAAATTATGGATCACTCAAAATACTGGAAAGTTCTAGGCTTTCTGGGAACGCGATATGTGTATTCTGAATTGTCACAGTCTTTAAGAATCAAAACATAAATCCCTGTGCAGCACTTGGAAAGTATTACATATTTCACAATTAGACGTAATGTTGAAAGTCCCCTAAGTTTCATAGTCTTTACATGGCGTAAATTCAATGAGGCACTTGAGAAAACAAGTCATATCGTTCACACGAAAATTTATGTTGGTAGGGCACAAGTTCATCCTACACGCTCGGAAAATTTCAATGTTCCAGAAATTGATTCAAAAAATACAAGTTCAAAAAAGTTCGAAACGTAAGTTCAATGCGGTACACAACACTCGTGAAAATGCAAAGTCCTTTCAATCGTCGTCGAATAAGTAAGTCCCTATGTAGCACTTCAAAAAAAATAACAAAGTTCCAATGTGTAGAAATAACAAAGTTCCGATATGTCAAAATATTAAAGTCCCAACACGACACTCGAAAAAAATAAAGTCCCAACGTGTCAAAATATTAAAGTCCCAACACGACAGTCGAAGAAAATAAAGTTCCAACGTGTCGAAATATTAAAGTCCCAACACGACACTCGATGAAAATAAAGTTCCGATGACGATGTTCCAATATGTCACCTTAAGAAAATAATAAAGTCTTATCGCGACACTTGGCGAAAATAACAAAGTTCCAATGAAACGCTTCCGAAAAAATAACGAAGTTCCTATACGGCACTTTAAGAAAATATCAAAGTCCAATCACGACACACGAAAAATAACAAAGTACCAATGTGTCAATATGACAAAGTTCCAATACGATGCTCGCAGAAAATAACAAAGTCGCATTCAGGCACTTCAAGAATATGATAAAGTCCCGATACAACACTTAGAGAAAATACCGAAGTTCCAATAATTGGATTTCGCAGACTGTCAACCAGAAGTTCGACACACACAATACTTCTCCTGTCACCCGTGTCACAGAGACGGCGGAGTGACAGACACTGAATTCGTAGGTCGGGCGGTCCTCCTTTTATACACGTTCGCATAGAAGTGTCTAGAACTCGGGTAATATCTACCCTTATAACTTCTATAATACTCGGTGGAGTTTCTTGAAATCTTGACAGATGACGTCCATTGTAAAGGTTTTTAAGATGGCAGTGTCGAAATAGCGATAAAGTAGTTCAAAATGTACTTTTGAGGGTGAGCTGGAACATTACCATATTTGGCACGAATAGCTGGCTTACGGCGGCTACGTCACTCGCTGGGTACGTCACTGCGTTCGGCGGGCTGCCTACCTTCCACCTCGCGCGAAGTTCAACAAACATACTTCGGACTTCTCTCGTAGCGGCGTTCCCGGTACATGCCCCCCCCCCTCTTAGGGCAAAGAAAATTCGACAAGGATTTTCTTTAGGCTTCTCTCTCGAAGTATGTTTTTAGGCTAGAAGCATTATATATTCGCTCGGCGGTTCCATGATGTGTGTTCTTGCTTATGCTCTGCATCTCCATACTATGGAATAGGGACGTCTTTTGTAAGTGGAAGTATCCTTGACATCCAGATAATATTTAAAATCTCGGATCTCTCCGGGTTTGTCATTGAACACGTCTGGATAAATCTCGAAGATTTCCTTGACTGAATCCGCAGCGTCTTTGTTGGCCACTGGATCTTCAATCACACTGATTATGGAGCTGACATAGTCTGGACCGTCGTCGTACATCTCATCTATCAGGGGTACATCTTCGACGGGTCCCACTTCTTCGGGATCACCCTCTTCATCTCCGACTGGTGCAGCATCGCTATTTCCACCATCGAATTCTTCTTGTATCCGACCGTCGTCTCCTTCGATCAGCGGTAATTCTACAGGGTCAACGTTATAAAATGTAATGACATTTGCTGTGTAATCAATCACTCCTCCATATTTGATGAGAAAATCCGATCCAAGGATAACATTGAATCTCATCTGAGAAACACTAGAAGAACGTGCTCAAATTGAACATGTCCCACGACGAATTCCATAAAAGTCCGTAGTTCATATTATATGCACTTATCTGGAACAGGCATCAAAAGTACATAACGTCTCTCCTTTATGGCTTCTAATAGTCCAGCTGAAATAAGGGAGGCTTGAGCTCCTGAATCTACCAATGACATAACTTTAATATTGCCAACCCTAATGGTGATTACTGGCAGGCTACGTTGGATTCTTGGCCTAGACGGTGTCATGTTTTCATGGAGTAGTTCCGAGTCCTCTACGTGCCAATAATGTACCTGAGTTACGCAGAGCGGCTCTTCCCTCCTTCCATTTTCAGGAAAACTTCTTAAGAAAACATTGGAGTTTTTTGCACCCGTTGTGTTAGGGTTCGGGGCAGGCGTTTCGTTTCTCTTACCAGCGGATTCCTGATACTCTAGCGAGACGGTTCCTCCTTGATCCTCACTTTTCCGCTGTTCTTTCAAGTACTCTTGAGTATCTCGCCATCGTCTATTCATCTCGATAAGAAACCCCATCCTCTAGTTGTTGGGCCTCTGTTGGCTTTTTCCATGTTAATCTACTTTGGTACGGCACTTTCCCTCGGTCCGGCCGTCCTTTATACCCTCGATATCGGGTAGGTGTGTTTCGTGGTGTAGGCCGTTCCACTGGTACTTCCGGATCTGGACGTCCTTGTGTCACAATGGCGACAGGACTGGTAGTCATTTCTTTAGTCTTACTCCCTTTCGGTAAAGATTGAGCGTGGGCTGTGTCTAATCTACGAAGTATCCCATCCATTTGTTCTAAAGATTGTATGTTAGCAGCTACTAAAATCTCCTGGACTTGGGCTGGGAATTGCAGCGTGATCGCCTGGATCAGCTCTTGCTCAGGCAATGGTGGATCCAAAAATACCATCTTCTTAAGTTGCCCGATGAAATAATCTGAGTACCGGGATGTGTTTATAAAAGTATTGTACTTCTTCTTAATTCTCAATCCTAAGATTGGTTGGCAGCAATTCGTCTTCTCCACTCTTCTCTGTAATCCGCTAATCTCTTCATTTCCACATATGAGCCTGTTCCTACGTCATCTCTGATCTGTCTTGAATATTGCAGTCTAGGTCTTCCTCTTCCTCTTTTTCCTTGAATCTTTCCTTCTATGACATTAACTATGAATCCATTGTGCCTATAGAGATGGCCAATTAACTGGTCTCTTCTTTTTCTTACTGTTGCTAAAAAGGATCACTTTTCACTTATTCGTCGAAGAACTTCATTGGTGAGTTTTTCTGTCCATGAGATCTTTTCCATCCTCCTCCAGCACCACATCTCAAATGCTTCCAAACGTTTCTTATCACGTGCACTAATAGTCCACGTTTCTGAACCATACAAGGCCACACTCCAGACATAGCACTTAATAAAACTCTTCTTGGTCTCCACATTTAAATTCCTTGATGTAAGTAGTATCCTTTTCTTGTAAAAAGCAATTTTTGCTTGGGAAATTCTGCTCTTTATGTCGACTGAACTTTTGCCATCTGGAGTGATTTTACTTCCTAAGTAGGTAAACGAATTTACTTGCCTTAGTGGTATATCACTAATTCTGATGTCGACTGCAATATGCTGGCGGTTGCATACCATAATTTCGGTCTTTTTTGTATTAATTTTCATGTTATACTTATCTCTCAATATCGTATTCATTCTTATTAATGCACTTTGTAGTTTCTCTTCGTTCTCCTCTATGACAGCTATGTCATCAGCAAATCTTATAATTTTGATTTCTACTCCATTTATCTTTATCCCTTCCATTTCCTCTTTGCATTCTTCAATTCCTTTCTCAATATACAGGTTGAACAGCACTGGTGACAAAGTACATCCCTGTCGTACTCCTTTCTTTATATAAGCTTCCCGTAATTCACCATTTATGTTTATGATGACTCTTTGGTTGTTATAGAGTTCGTATACTATTCGTCTATCTCTAACATCTAAACCAACACCAACTCTTAGCATACAACTGCAACTTAATTAAATGTTGCGTTTCTGAATTCCAAAAACGCTTCAATAGAGCTTCCTTGAATTCAGAATAAGTGTTAAAGCAAGATTTGAAAGCCGAATACCATGATAGAGCGCGTCCCTCTAGTAACTTGGAAACGACACGAAGCTGTCAATCAGGACTGATTTTATTTTCTTGAAATTATTCTTCAGTGTTGAGTAAAAATTCCCTAGCGGTGTATTCCTCCTTCCCAGAGAATTTAGCAGGTTTTTCATCGGCCATTCCGATGATAGTGGTAATGTTTGCGTTTTCATTAGTTTTTAATAGACTAGACGAAAATAAGGGAGTATCCTTCAGTTCTAAATTAGAGACTTTACTACCAAGGGTTCCTATCTGTCCTTGTAGTTCTGTTTTAACATCCTTCACCTGTTGTTTAATAGTATCTTCTACCACCTTAACTTCATCTTGGAGATCTTTTTTTAAATTCGGATATGTCTCGACATATACGCGTAACCTGAGTGTGTGTAGTATCTAATTGAGACGAAAACTTCTTATCAAACACTCCCTGTTTACTCTTTATAAGACTGATTTCATTGTTTACTCTTTGAATGTCATTTTAAGCGTATCTCTAAGATTCTCCTGAATGGAGGCTATTTTAACCTGGGCTAAAGATAATTGTGAATATGATTCCTGTAACTGAGATTTTAAGCCTTCCATCTCTTTAGCAATTGCCTGAGAAATGGGGAGAATGGCTTTGAAGTCATATCTAAGAAGAGCTACAACTTGGGTTTTAATTTCCTCTTTCATGACCTCCATGTTACTTTTTAATTGGTCATTGATTTCGGAAAATTTTTCATCTACCCTAGCGTTGGACTCTTCAAATTTTTGTTCAGTGCGAGCACCAGCATGAGTAAGTCTTTGTTCTAGGGTGGCATTCGCTTCTACAAACTTCTTATCTACTTCAGCATTAATTTGAACTACGGATTCCCTAAGTTGACGTTCAAGGTTAGAACTAGATTCGTTTAATTGTTCTCTCTATTCTCTCAAGACTGCTCAAGATTAGAACTAGACTCGTTAAGTTGTTCTTTGGTCTCGACGATCCTATGTTCAAGATTAGAGCCGGACTCACTAAGTCGGTGTTCTAAGTTTTCAGTTGCTACTTTCATATTGAGCCTAAGGGCTTCAATCGCTGCCATAATCTCTTCCATTTTATTAAAACACATAACGCTAGTACCAAGTACAGAAATAATGATTGACACACTTCAAAAAAATTTAAGATTTTCAAACTTGCATTCAGTCAAAAGTTCAAAGTTTTAAGTCCTAGTGCCAATGATTCAACACAAATTAATTAAACCAAGTCTCTGCAAATCACCTCTACCAAATCACTTAAATTATGCACTTAAGTTTCAGTTAAGTTAGTGTCCACTGAAATTTGCAAACACTCCCATTCTGATTGAATTTATTCGCCATAGCTTGGGCTGTATGTAAGTCTTTCATATTAAGCTACAGCAGAATCGAGCCCTTGAAAATTGGGTGTCACGCATTCCAACTCTTACGTGAACACTCCAATGAAATCTAGCCCCACGTTGGGCGCCACGTATTCTACCTCCTCTCTGTACCCGCAAAAATGTGTTCATATCTTTAAGGCGCTTGATATTAAATTAACGAGCATGATTCTTAACCTAGGGAGTGGCTTTATCATTGGAGTTGCTACAGAGAGGGGTATAGTTATCAATTATAGAGATTCTTTTGATAAATTGAGTTTATTGATCATCAAAAGCAAGTTCATATCACCTTCGTACAGCAGCATGGAAGTGTCGTGGCTGGTTGGTACCTCCAAGTCCTGGGATGGCGTTGGACATCGCCTGGGCAGGGACCACGTCTGCTCGGATGAGGAGTTCTGGAATGCCTCGAGGTTCTGGAAATGTCTCGACGGTCTGGAAGCCTCGACGTTCTGGAATGTCCCGACGTTCTGGAATGTCTCGAAGATTGGCACACGTTCCTGGGTTCGATTCGAGACGTAATTCACACTTGAATTTCCTGCGCGGCACTCCACACATTCATGGCACTGTCTGAACAGATATGACCTTTTAATTATGGTTACTGCACTCTAGATATTAAATCAAAACGTTCTGGAATAATCACTCGAAGAACAAGTACTGGTAGAAATGCAAGTTCATAACGCAAGCTCACTATAAGTCAGAATGTTCTAGAGGATTACTGTCACTGCAGTCCTAAATGCATAGTTCTGAAGATTTAAAACATATTGGCAATGAACTGAATAAGTAGCACTCGGAAACTGTCCTGTTCCGTCAATAGGCGAAGTGAATACCCATTAAAGATAATAATATTTGAAAGAAAAAGTCTGACTTCATAAATTATGGATCACTCAAAATACTGGAAAGTTCTAGGCTTTCTGGGAACGCGATATGCGTATTCTGAATTGTCACAGTCTTTAAGAATCAAAAACATAAGTCCCTGTGCAGCACTTGGAAAGTATTGCATATTTCACAATTAGACGTAATGTTGAACGTCCCCTAAGTTTCATAGTCTTTACAAGGCGTAAATTCAATGAGGCACTTGAGAAAACAAGTCATATCGTTCACACGAAAATTTATGTTGGTAGGGCACAAGTTCATCCTACACACTCGGAAAATTTCAATGTTCCAGAAATTGATTCAAAAAATACAAGTTCAAATAAGTTCGAAACGTAAGTTCAATGCGGTACACAACACTCGTGAAAATGCAAAGTCCTTTCAATCGCCGTCGAATAAGTAAGTCCCTATGTGGCACTTCAAAAAAATAACAAAGTTCCAATGTGTAGAAATAACAAAGTTCCGATATGTCAAAATATTAAAGTCCCAACACGACAGTCGAAGAAAATAAAGTCCCAACGTGTCGAAATATTAAAGTCCCAACACGACACTCGAAGAAAATAAAGTTCCGATGACGATGTACCAATATGTTTACCTTAAGAAAATAATAAAGTCTTATCGCGACACTTGGCGAAAATAACAAAGTTCCAATGAAACGCTTCCGAAAAAATAACGAAGTTCCTATACGGCACTTTAAGAAAATATCAAAGTCCAATCACGACACACGAAAAATAACAAAGTACCAATGTGTCAATATGACAAAGTTCCAATACAATGCTCGCAGAAAATAACAAAGTCCCATTCAGGCACTTCAAGAATATGAAAAAGTCCCGATACAACACTTAGAGAAAATACCGAAATTGCAATAATTGGATTTCACAGACTGTCAACCAGAAGTTCGACACACACAATACTTCTCCTGCCACCCGTGTCACAGAGACGGCGGAGTGACAGACACTGAATTCGTAGGTCGGGCGGTCCTCATTTATACACGTTCGCATGGAAGTGTCTAGAACTCGGGTACTATCTACCCTTATAACTTCTATAATACTCGGTGGATTTTCTTGAAATCTTGACAGATGACGTCCATTGTAAAGGTTTCTAAGATGGCAGTGTCAAATAGCGATAAAGTAGTTCAAAATGTACTTTTGAGTGTGAGCTGGAGCATCACCATATATGGCACGAATAGCTGGCTTACGGCGGCCACGTCACTCGCTGGGTACGTCACTACGTTCGGCGGGCTGCCTACCTTCCACCTCGCGCGAAGTTCAACAAACATACTTCGGACTTCTCTCGTATCGGCGTTCCCGGTACAGTATACGGAATTCTGATTGAGTCATTAAGTGCCATTATTTTAAATTTGGTTTTTGGTACTCAAGATGCACCTTTCAACTACAATGTTCTCTTATAAAATAACTGGGAACCCTTTTGAAGATTTTAAAAATTAGAACTAAAATGAATGATAACTAGCTGATGTACCCGTGCTTCGCTACGGGATTCTCGGGGAAAACTGACTGTGGTTTTCCTAACTTAAGTCAACATTGGTCATTACAAATACGTCAGTGGGAATGTAGCAATTAAAATCAATGTAATAATATCAAATAATCGATCAAATGAAAAGCCGCACATTTTCTCACTTTTAGCGATCTAACAGTCCAAAGTTCCAGAGCTGGAATGACCAGGACGCACACAGCCGTGAATACTCCTCTACCATCATTCCGTTAAATATGCACACTGCGCATTCCAATCTCTGCCACAGAGTAGGGATTGAATGCTATGATGAACCAGTGTGTTACGTACCAGTAGTATCAGAAAATTTATGAACCAGAGGAATGGCATGCTAAAGAAGAAAGTTACCTAACTCCCCAGCTACTTCCCGCCAATATTCAGGCAGGCTGTTACACTCGGTACGACCGGGTGAGTTGGCTGTGTGGTTAGGGGCACGCAGCTGTGAGTTTTCACCCGAGAGATAATGGATTCGAACCCCACTGTCGGCAGTCCTGAAGATGATATTCCATAGTTTCCCATTTTTACATCAGAAAAATGCTGGGGCTGTACCTTAATTAAGGCCAAGGCCGCTTTCTTCACATCCTAGGCCTTTCCTATACCATCGTCTCCGTAAGAACTATCTGTGTTGGTGCGAAGTAAAACAAATTCTTAAAAAAGACCTATCTGTGTCGGTGCGACGTAAGGCAAATTTAAAAAATACTCGGTACGCAGCAGTGATCCTATATATCGGAGAAGGGTGACAACAGAAGACACAAGCACATCACAACAAACAATGGTCAATGTAATGTTATTGTTGATCAATTTTATGAGCTTTCTATATTGCAGGCCTTTGAAAGTAGTTTTCTTTTGACTCTGTGGTATCAGGGTATCTTATAAAATTAGACTGTAGTTTCTTTACATACCGATTTTCATTAAATTCTGTTTACCCATTTTTCTCATGACTCGGCGCTTATATGGACTTAGTAGCAAAAATCCAAATTCAAGAATATCTCTGTCATCATTGCCGATACGATAACAATGTATACGACATGAATGATCAGAAATATAATACTATAAACTTGAGTTATGTAGTATTTATCGATACGACCACTGCTAACAAATATCATTGAGAATTAAATTTGAAGCCTTCCCCTAAACTACCATTTCACTCAGCGTGAATACTATTACTTACGGCCTAGATTACAGCGACTTATTCCCCGACTTTGCATACAGATTTTCATTAAGATAGGACCACTAATAACATAGATATTTGATAATTACATTTTAGGCCTTCCCCTAAACTATCATTTTTCTCAGCGTGAATACAATTATTTATGACCTAAATTGTAACGACTTATATCCCAATTCCGACTACCGATTTTCGTTAAGATACGACCACTAATAACAGAAATATTTAACAATTTTTAGGCCTTCCCCTAAACTACCATTTCATTCGCAGAGTATACAATTATTTATGACCCAGATTATAGCGACTTATTCTCCGACTTTGCCCACCGATTTTCATTAAGATACGACCGCCACTAACAAATATTTGATTATTAAATTTTAGGCCTTCCCTAAACTACCATTTCACTCATCGTGACTAAAATTATTTATAGCCTAGATTGTAGCGACTTATTTCCCTACTTTGCATGCCGATTTTCATTAAATTCTATTCAGCCGTTTTATCGTGATGCGTGTACATACATACATACAGACATACAGACAGACAGACAGACAGAGAGACAGACAGACAGATAGACAGACAGAGAGACAGACAGACAGATAGATAGACAGACAGACAGACAGACAGACAGACAGACAGACAGACAGACAGACATTACGGAAAATTAAAAACTGCGTTTCCTTGTTACTGAGGGCATGACTGATACAGAAATACCATCCTTTTTAAATTCTGAGCAATGTACAGACAAAACTCTTATTTTATATATATAGTTGTTACCTTTTAAAAAAGAATATTCTGAATGTATTAAGTATAATTTTGGAAGATCCCTTCTTTATAAATGTTTCAATGTCTTAATTCATTTCTTCCTTTTATAATTTGTTTAATTTTATTTCGTTCGTTATTGTATTTAATGGAATTATTTATGGATGTTACTCTCTTTTTAAAATATTCTTCATTCATTAAATTTTATGTGCTTTAAACTATTCATGGTTAGTCATGGTATTTTTCATTAATTGTTCTATCCTATTTTCCTTGATCCACCCTCTGTTGAAGTTCTATTAACCTTGGTTTTGTTCAGATTGCATCGCTTCCCAGTCCTGTGACTTGTGTTTTGGTCGAGGCCTGCCCTAAGTAGTTGGCGTGATTTCCCGCTGGGATGCCCTCTAGTCTCCCTTGTGGTAGTGCTGGCAATCGAAACTGTGGGTTTACGGTGTTGTGTCGTCATTTGTTTCGTCATCCTTGTATTCGATTGTCGGTACGTCACAGAGAGTAGTTGGTAGCAGTGCTACCTTGGTTTTGGCTACGCTTGTTGCTATGACAAACAAAGGTGAGCAGTATTTCACGCTGAGAATTGAATATCACTGAAATTCAGTAAATGGTGATATGCTTCTCATTCCTCCCTACCATTCCTCTGACTGTGTGTTCACCTCACCCGTAACCTTTGCAGAGCAATTCATTGAGGGTAACTGTATATACCTTGTATAAAATTTATTTACTGGCCAGGTTCACTCGTTTATGATCTGGTAAGTTCTGTTGCATACTCATGCACAATGCCTGCCAGACCAGTAACAGATCCTCGTATGCTGAGGCGCGATGAACTCGATTACGAACTGAAGATTCGTAATTTGAGCAGCAAGGATACCATTGTTACTGATGCTGTATTGCTGTCCGGTGTCGGGGATATGCCTATTAATAATTCTGAACTCAGCCCTGAGGATATACGTGAGCATACGACCTTTATTAAAAACTCCTTGTATGAACCTGATGAAATTTGCAACCATTTAGAGGATCTTGAACCATCAAAATACCAGTGAGATAAGATCAGGGCACGTATCTCACACCTTGTAGGTCGCGTACATGATTTTGTTTAGATGTCGAGAGTATGAAATTGTGTTCCGAACTACCTACTCTTTGTGCCACATTGTCTGCTCGCATTAGCGTCATGCTTAATGCACTTGTGATTAACACTTTGTCCTTCAATATTGCCCACGGTAGTAACACTGACAAAGGTGTACAGTTTGAGAATGTCAATATACCCAGAGCACCTTATAATTTAGTGCCTACCATAAGAGTGCTACACGAACATTGTTCATCTAATAAAAGTATTCCTTCTTCCATTAGCGATTTATTCAAAGGTCAAAACTGCAACTTTAATATCGACACCATCGAAGAAGTTATTAGATTCTTAAGATTCCTAAGTACTTCTTTAGAGTTCAAGAGATGAATGAAATCTTGTCGACCTATATCGTTGATTTGTGCTTTTATTGTGAAGTGTTCAAGCTGTCTGTTCCGAAGTCTGAAATGGTGAAGGATATTTTAGTACGAATAACTCCCTAATATAGGTCGTATTTGTCCATAATTAATCCTCCTGAAACTCTTGCTGAACTTAGAGCTGTGTGCGTGAAGGCGGAAAGTGTCAAATATGCCGAAGCCTCACAAGTAGTTGACGTACCACCTCCCACGCTTGCCCAATCTATTCACGACCCTCTTCTAACTTCATCCAAGTCTAACCCTGTTAGGAAGTGTTTATGCCTGTGGTGCGGTGAACCACTTGCGCAATAATTGCTCTTACGTTCGACTTACTACTGTATCATCTCCTACCAACCCAAATCCTGGTTGTTATGTTTTTGGATCACTAGAACACACCCAGCCCCCTGGTCGCGCAGGAAAAAGATGCCTAGACCTGGTAGATTCTAACCCTTTAACTCCGAGTAAAGGTTCGAAAATTACTAACGTTTGTCGCAAACCTCTGGAACCCACATTTCCACCAAGCTCTAATCGTATCTCTGCTGGTATCTCTATGTGTGTACCCATAGTAGATATCGAAATCAATAATGAACCTCTTGGTGCTTTTATTGACACCGGTTGCACTGTATATCTGATGAATGCTGGATGGTATGAAAGAATGTCTAGTCCGTGCAAACTTCCTCCCATTAAACCCGAAGACCTCAATTGCGTGAGTGCTGATGGTAGACAGTTAAAATGCGGGGATTTATTGTAATTAGAACCGTTTCTGCAATTTCTCTTGGGATATTAAAAGTTTCGTTGCTCGGAATTTATCTTGTCCATTTATCATTTGTGCGGACTTTATATCCAATGTAGAGCTGTTGAATTTACGAAACAAGTGTCTCAGCTTCAAATTTTGCCCATCTGTTAGCTTTCCGAAGCTTACCACCTGTTCATGTACTGCTATGTCTATCATGGATGTCGATGATTTCAATGCATGGATGTAGATTGGAGTCATCTGAATGATAACCAAACTAGTACATTTCGTGAAATATGTGACCAATTTAAGGTTGTATTCACTGATCGCTTAGGTTGTACCAATGTACTTATAGAATTTATGTTTCTGATCATATCCCGGTCAGATCTGCACCGTATCGTTTGGCTCCTCTAACAATGAAAATTCTAAAAGGCATCATTGATGACATGCTCCGCGATGGCATTATTCGATCCTCCACTTCACCATACGCTTCCTCAATATTCTTGGTACCGATACCATCTGGTGGTTTCCGTCCGGTCATTGATTATATACAGTTGAACAGAAATGTAATACTTCATTCTGTACCCCTCCCTGACCTACACTCATGTTTCGCATGGTTTCATGGTGCTAAATTATTTTGCGCGTTTGATTTGAATAAGGCCTATCATCTGATCCTCCTCAATGAGGAAAGCAAACACCTCACAGTCTTTTGTACAGATTGAAACTTGTATGAATTTAATCGTTTGCCGTTCGGCTTACCCATAGGCGCTGCTGGCCTTACCAGACTCCTGGATTCTATCTTAGGGGAAAATAAATTTGATTACGTAGGCCATTGATGTCATTGTGTACAGTGAAACCTTTGAAGATCATCTCACACACATCAAGGAAATGTTAGAGCGATTTAGGAAGGCTGGATTAACTGTCAAGCTCTCCAAAGTTAACTTCTCTAGTATTCAAATCTCAATTATAAGGAATATTGTATCCCGAAACCGTGTATCAATCGATCATTCTAAAATAAAGGCTATTCAGGACTTCAAGCCTCCTAAAGGAGCAAAAGGTGTAAGCAGATTTATTGGCATGGCTGGATTATTCGGAAGTTAATCCCTAAATTTACAGACATTTCTGGGCCCCAAAATTTAATTCGTAAGAATAATCAGAAATTCATCTGGGAGAAACCCCAAGAAAACGCTCCATGATGTTGAGTTTCGAAAAATATTCACCATTGCATAATGCGTTGAAACTCTATGAGATTTTTCCTGAAACTATGTACGCTCGTGACATACGCAAGGTATGGGATGGTGACAAGGCTAGTATGATATTACAATGTGCGTAAACAACATGATAACTGTCGTAAGTCCTGTTGTATATCCGTAGGTGATCAAGTCTTTGTTAAGACTTATCCCTATAGCAAGAAAATTTAAAAGTTTGCGGCCAAATTGGCTCCTCGTTTATACGGTCCTTGTGCCGTCTTACAATTTTAACCCTTGTCTCTTTGCTTGTCAGTGACCCTGTTGCTAGAAGAGTAAATAGGGTTCATCTGAACCAGGTGAACACTATGTAAGGAATTTATAGTCCTTAACACAAATTGTAACATTTTGTAAACACACCATTGTAAACTTCTTCTAATTGTAGTAAATTAAGTCATGTTCTACTGAACCCTTGAACATACCGTTCCATCATTGGTCGTCTGCCTCGGCTACTTCGGTAGAGCAATGTCAACTCAGAACTTGGGGTCAGTTCTGTCATTTCATTGACCAATCGATAGGGTTCAGAGGAGAGTATAACTACTTCAAATGAAGAGCAAAAATGTGTTTATTAAAAATTTTATTCAATGTAATCACGATAATTACTAAATTGGCATATTTATATCAGTTAAATTTGCTACAACATGTTGTAACGCAGTCACAATGCATAACGTGAGTGTTAAAAATATATTGAAATTGTATTATTGTCTTCCACGGAATGAAAACGCAATGTAAGATTCGTGGAGAAAAAACCAGAAAAAGAATAGAAAACCTGAAAATAGGGCAACATTGATCCAAACATAACTGAGAGTTAGTTAATCCACACGATCCGTGGGAACTCTGACCTTCAACAAGTAGAATTCCAGATTTATATTTAATTAAGTCCACCAGTCGAGTGTCCTATCGGATATTGGAACATCACTGAATGGGTCCTTAATCGAAACGAATCGACTATCAGTTGCTTTGAATAGGTTGCGAAATATGCATTACAAGTTAACAGCAATTGTCACAATCAAAATTAGAATTCCACCCTGTATTGTCATCACGAGAAACCCTTAAGTTACAGATGAATCCCAATGCTGAAACATACATCACCCCAAACAGATGTTCATAAGGAACCAACAACACTTAATCCAAGGGGATCTTACGTTACATTATTCTGAAGGACCAAAACAATGAAATATAGGGAAACATTAATTTATTATGCGTTCAGAAGAAACGCCAATCACTGATCTTAAAGAAAAGTGATAAATCACTTGAAAGTGCTCTTACTAAACCAACTTTCAGGTTATAAAACAGTTACGTCGTTAAATTCGTTAAAATACAAGTCCACAATATAAAACAATCAACATGGAAATCTTTCCAATTCTCTATAACTACGACTACAATTACAAATATGTCTACCTACACTTGTCCCTACAAGTGGTCGGTAGATCAACGCCTCACATAAATAATGCGAATAACGAAAAATGAAAATATAATACCAGCTGACGAATCGAAACCGCATTCGTCGTGTAAATCCTACAAAAAATAACTAAGTTTCAACACACGGCACTATTTGAACATACCGTGCATCCGAACAATAAATCTTAAAGTAAAGAAAAAGAAACAAATAGAAACGAAAGTTCATCGAACTTGAACACACGCGGCTAAGTGGTAGGGATCAGTATACATTAGCCAGGTTTCCACGCGGATTAACCCCATACATTTATGTCGCTACTAATGCAACGCTATTACGGGAGCACCTTCCAGCTAGTAAGGATTATGCCGAAACATGGCCTAAATAGTGCATATTAATATCTTCTACAATCGTATCCTTTATTCTAAACAATTACATCGTTGAAGTCGATTCGCAAAAATGCCTAATCTAAGATTTGGCTATGTACAGACGGCGTCCTATTCCTGTCGTTGAGTCAACGTTACAGTGTCTACTCATCCTTAACGATAATTATAATATACGCGGCATCCTAAATCTATCGTTGAGACAGCGTTATGGTACTACACATCCCTCATGCTGCCAGGAGAAATCGAAATATTAACACAATGCTCGGATATTGAAATCTGATCCTCATTGAAACTCTAACAGATAAAGTGAAATTCGCTACAGAAATGAACTCGAATCTGGAAATATTACTGTGTCTACTTTCTACGATAAAGCGTGAAATCGAAATTAAACAACACGTTCGAATAGTTTAATCTATTCCTCATTACAATTTAAGCACATGCGGTGAAATTCGTTAAATAAAAATAAACTCAAATCTCCTTTGATATTACATAATATCACTGAACACAATAATCACAACTATCACGATATTCACGGCATAACTCGAGTGTGAGGCACCAACTGACCTGCAATGTCAATACTCCAAACATATATCATCGTGAACTGTCCAGTTAAGTAACTTCTCATCGACATATGCAGGCGTAACAAATAAAATTCGTTCTCTCACCCGCAATATTTCCAGTTCGCGATGGTTTCGTCTCGTAAAGATACAGAATAAAATTCAATTTACAATAATGATTGTCTTGACCGTGTGTCATAATGTATTTTGTTCGTGAGGTCGGCTATCACAAAATGCATTTCGCTGGTATCAAATAGAATCGTCACCTACACTTAACTGCCGTTACCTACGGTCTTACATAAAATAATAATCATGGGAGAACGTCACATTTTACTTAAAATAGGCGTTACAACGCACTCACTTGGATTTGACACCCCTTACATTCTTAATCGTTCTGGATCGCTAAAGGATATGGTTCCTCTTATACAGCCTACCTCAGAAATATTGCACATCAATTTATACACCATGACATGAAAATTCCTCTCCATCGAACAACAGGGCCTCTTATCCCCGGCGTCTGCTTATTCTACATCACTCATAAAATAAAGACTTACTCTGCCTTTAACTTGTTCGTAATTATTCTCATAATATTTCATTTCCATTAAATCCCTCTTCTTCTCGCTCAAAACTTTTAAATACAAGCGATCCTATAATCAAACAACTTTATAATGATCTCAAAATTAACTTCTAGAAATTTTTCCGGACCTCAGGAGCAAAATAGCATATCGTAATTTCCTATATCGCAAATAAACGGGTCACAAAATTTGAATTTCCCAAAATGGCAAACGTTATCATGCTCCACTGGATTTCGATACAAACTGCAAATATCGCTTATCGCTTACCGCAATGCTGAAAGCATTAATATTATTATCACCTCAATTTACTCCTGGCGTGAATATTACTATTACTATTATTATTATTATTATTATTATTATTATTATTATTATTATTATTATTATTATACCGGAGGTACACCCTCTCCGTGCATTTAATCTGACGCATTTTAGAACGCCATTTGCTATATGTACAGTGAACTGTCTAGCACAAGAAGTTTCTCTTTCATCAGGTGTCTCTACTGTCAACTTATGTGCCCACTCTGGTGGGAAGATGAACAATTAATTTTCAAATATATTTGTAATTTTGAGGCTTTCAGAACTGAAATGATGTAAATTCTTTTTGGTGTGTTCTTAGGTTACTAACTCTGTTATCGCTTCCTTCTTCTAAATGTTTGACCAATCACGAATTCTGTACATTTATTAAATACGCGTGATTCCACAGCATACCGCGGAACAAGTGGTAGCATAGCGTGGTTGAATGGGTCTAGAAAAAGCCCCTTTTGTCGGCTAAACATATAATTCGCTCCAAACTCTAAGAATTTTCTCGGTAACGGGAAATTTTCTAAATTGTTTCATTTTCATGCCAATACGTCTGTTCCTCGCGAAGTCTTCGCTCCCGTGTACATGCGCAAGGAGGAATTGATCTATAAGCTTCTAATTAGGATGGTCCAATCTGAAGGCACGGTTGTGACAGGTATTGAACCTCCGACTTTTATCCCGGAATCTGGGGAGAAAGAAATTGATGAGGCTCTATCCACTATCACAGACAACACCACCGAGCTAGCTTCTATAGTTAGTTTCTTTAAAGTGAGAGATCCATCTGCCAACCAACTTAAAGGACTGCAGGCTGGCTGTTTAATTTCTGGAATAGGGCTAGGGACCTATTGTCCCTCAAATTGAAGGGATAATCATGCTAAGGAAGCCAGTAACCTATTGAAACACCTCTCCGATATGTCGAATAGATTTAGTAAATTGTTGACCGGGGCCGCTACTCCTAAGGCCAACCAAGTTCCTACGGTAAATTCAGCTGCGAAAGAGGATCCTAGTAAATCTATTGAGAGCAGGAAATCTGTTGCTATTCAACGAACACCTGTCCCATTGGAAACAGAGTCTGGTTACCCTAGACAACTTCCAACGTTCTTTGTGACTAATGTGTGGTAGAACCTCCTTCACCTTCAATGCAGTCCCCTACTATGTCACCCGGTTTCAGCAGCTTACCACACCCCTTGGCTATGCTGCTTAAAGGAACTTCTAAGCTTTCAGTAAATTCAACTAATGAGGTTTTCCTTCTTAAGTTACCTAGTAGAATTTCAGGACCATTCGCTAATTTTTGCTCTCTCTCACTCCCAAATGCTTCGAATTATTTACCCTTATTCGGTAGGCGTCCTTTCGGAAAAAATAGTTAAAGCAATAGCTGATCGATCATCTATAGAAGACTTCCACGCCCACATACTGGTTGACTTTATTCCGGCTAGAGCTAAGTCATCACTAATTCAGAAGTATTACTTTAGAGTGCAACGGTTGGATGAGAACCTGGCAGAATTTTTCCTGGATATTAAATTTTTCACCATGGTATTCGCTCTTCATTGCCCCGAAGACCAAATTGTGCAGACGATTGTTGAAGGTTTTTCTCCGTCTTATAGGTCGTACCTATTTTTTGCATCTTGACATCAAACCTTCTCTGAACTAGAAGCAAAGGTTGTATCAGCCGAAATAGAAAAGTTCGCCGATGCGTTACGGGTCGCCAAGGAGTTCCCTCCGCCTTGTAACAATTCTCGGCCACCACTTCGCCGAAACTTTCCCACTCGCAAAATAATGCATGTGGATCAACTGATCATCTGATAAATAAATGCCCACTGATAGAACCTAGTGGGACTAGGAATGGAGCAGGTCCATTTAAGGTTGCTTTAAATGCGGCTCATTTGCTCACCTTGCCAAGAAATGCACCAGTTTTAATAGCACACCCTCTTGCTCAACTTCTGGTGCTACCTCCACTAACTATGATAATAAGAAGTGACTAGTGTCATCGGCTGAGTCAGCATCGTCACCTTCCCGAGACTCACGCCCGATAAACCCAGCAAATATTTTGTTAACCGTGAAATTTCTTCTAATTTGTCATTTGAAGGCCCTAGAGAATGCCTCAGAATATCGGCAGAGAGCCTAGGATACGTGCCATTTCTGAATAACGAAGTAAATATTAGACTCAGGAAGTGTGAGTTCAATTATTTCTGAAGAATGGTATTCTAAAATAAAATCTTCTTGTAAATTTCCGGATTATTGTATCTCCTCTATGAAATGTGTTTCGGCTAAGTCCCCTGATTTGAAATTTTACGTTTCATTTTTACTAAAATTCGCATTTGAAAGTTTACTTGGAAAGTGAAGTTGTTTATGTATTCTGCGTCATGTCCAACATCTGTTTCGCCGACCCAGGGTGAGATATTGTTAGATCTTAAGCTTCTACCAGACGAGCAGGCTAAAAGTATTAGAAGGTTATGTCAGTCTTTTTCTGATGTATTTATACGCTTGAAGTCACGGACCTTATTGCATATTAGATTGAGCTAATTGATTATATTCCAGTTAGTTTTCCGCCTTATAAACTATCCCCACATAAAATCAAGGCTCTGAAAGAATCATTGATCAGATGTTAAAGAATGGTATCATTCGAGCTTCTAAGTCGGCGTACTCATCGCCCATTTTTCTTGTGCCGAAACCCCAAGGTGGCTTCAGGCCTGTTATTGATTACAGTGCTTTGAACTGTGACGTGCGGATATGGAGCAAATTAAATTACTCTCTGATGTGCGTAGGTTAGCAAGTTAGTCAAACATACTGTGACTTGCCAAGTTAAAATAAATCAACAATATAAACTCACTGTGGTAATTAGAATAGACACAGTAATATTGTAACGTGTGGCAACAATTAAGTATAATAATGGCACAACGACTGACTGGGTGACAATCACAACTCAAGTGGAAGTAAGGGACGCAGTGCACAAAGATCATTCAATCCCCAGATAATACACACTCTGCGATCGAGCTGACACCCTCAGAAAAAAACAAACAAAAAATAATCGCATAGAGTCACCACACAGAAGCAGTAAATGGAATACGTTAATACAAGTAAAAAACAAGATAACTCACCTCAAAGGTGTAAATGTGGAAGGTGCCTTAAGGGGAGTCGGAAACAAAAAAAATTACAAAATTACTTTTTCCCAATGTTGCCTCATTCAATTATCTGAACTCTCCTGATTAAAATGGTGTATTATTTATTTTAATATGACACATGGAAGCATTTTAAAGAAATATTTTAAAAATCAATGCACAAGTGTCAAATTGGTCAACTTGACATGTTTCTTTTTGAAAATATAAATGTCTGGAACTGTTTAATCTAGAAGGCTGTGGTTTTCACTGTTCTATTCCTTAATGTTATGCGCAGAGGTTTCCGACAATGTCAAAACAAACATTTCGGTAGTTTCGATTAAATAGAGTCGGATTTTAGGCACTGTTGTGGGTAAATGTGTGAGTGAACATTTTGTTTTACTTTGAAATCATATTCTCAAAAATGGTAGTCATGGACCTTATTGAATATAAGATTGAGCTAATTGATTATATTCCAGTTAGGTTTCCTCCTTATAAGCTATCCCCACCTAAAATCAAGGCTCTGAAAGAATCATTGATCAGATGTTAAAGAATGGTATCATTCGACATTCTAAGTCGGCGTACTCATCGCCCATTTTTCTTGTGCCGAAACCCCAAGGTGGCTTCAGGCCTGTTATTGATTACAGTGCTTTGAACTGTGACGTGCGGATATGGAGCAAATTAAATTACTCTCTGGTGTGCGTAGGTTAGCAAGTTAGTCAAACATACTGTGACGTGCCAAGTTAAAATAAATCAACAATATAAATAGATTCACATGTTTGACCCATTATCTCAGAAACTGAACTTCATAGGCAGTTCATTGTTTTCATAGAGTCACATTGTCCGATGATACAGCTACTGAACCAGATAAAAGCACTTCGTATATATAGTTTCTGAATTACATACATTTTTAATGACATTTTTTGTTAAAAATTTGGAACTTTTTAAACTAATTCATAACTTTACAATCGTTTGCTCCAACCGTTCCATCCTGGTTCAGTACTTATGGAAAGCGTGTAAATACATGTAATAAAAATGTCCAAGCTCTAAACTTAATCCTTCCTGAGATAACGGGACATCTTTTCTGTCAAATTAACATTATCAAGATAGGGCTTTCCGACTCCCCTTAATAGTGGATCATTGCAATCACGACCTTATTTATAAATAATCATAGTAAACCTTAGATATTAGAGCACGACCTTTATCATCAAAGGATAAGCTTCAGATTTTCAGAAATAGTTGAATTTAATAACAACGCAAAATGAACATTACACCAAGTTAATAAATCAGAGAATTAATCAAGGGATGATTTGAAATGAATTGTCCAAGAAGGATGGAGCAAGTAGTTAATCAATAAAATAAATTCACGAACATAAATGGTGAGAAACGAATCCATTCCCTTCGAGGAACGATTAGAAGATGAAAGGTGTGGTTCCAGCTGTGCTTGTGCCTATGATTTTCAAATACTATCATGAGACCCCATTAGGGGGACATTTAGGCATCTTCAAAACTCGGGAACTGATCCGAGATATATTGATTTGGAAGGGTATGGACGTTGAAATTAGAAAAATGGTGAAAACTTGTAAATCTTGCTTGCTTAGTGAGGTCACCTTGTCCAGTAAGTTTGGGCTATTGTCATCGCGTCAAGCGTCTCGCCGCATGGAGCTTCTATATATAGACTACGTCGGACCATTCCCCCAATCAAAGGGGAACGGAAATAAATTCATTCTTGTATGTGCAGATTGCTTCACTAGATTTTCATGGTTATTTCCGAATAAGCTGGCCACCACTCAGTCGACTATTTCGTGTCTTAATACTATCTTTGCTTCTTTCAAATGTTGTCAATATATAATTTCGGATAATGGAAAGGCTTTCACATCCAACTTATTCCAAATACCTGTTTTGACCTCTCTATTTCACATGTAACAACTTCTGCTTATTACCCTCAACCATCTGTGGCTGAGCGGGTTAATTGTAATCTTCGATACTGGGATACTTCGTTGTATTATTATCTTTTGCTGATCAAGTTCTCACAAGTTCACTCCGGCATCTCCCATGTTCATGTTTGTTTCCAACACGCCGCTCTCTAACCTTGGTCACTTAATGAAATATTGCCAGAGACAATAGATCCCGATAATATTAGAGATCTATGGAAGAACGCTAAGAGTAAACTTAAAGCTTCTTATGAAAAGGTTAGAGAAAGATATGATCGTTAACGGAGGCCCACCAATTTAAAAGTCGGATATCAGGTTATGGATTAAAATTTCGTACTTGCAGGAAAGCTTGCCCCCAGATTTCATGGGCAATATATTATTTTGGATTTCTTAGCACCTTTTACTTTATTGGTCAGCAACCCAGCCACTGAGAGGATATTTAAGGTTCACTTTCCCAGGTGAAACCATTATAAATTCCTTCTTTCAGTACACAGGCCACTAAATCTTGGCACTAGCTAAGGTTATATTCCTTGCAGTAATGGTCTTAAAATTAATTAGGTGATTTATATCGAAATATGGAGGCCTTCTGCCCCGATCTTATGCCTTATAATCAGATTTGTACAACCTTTCCCTCTACGATGGATTTCTGTTTGTCCATGGCCTGGTGGCCATTACCTAGCCCCCGTCTCCAAATCCCGGCAAACAGACACAGACTCATCCTCAACACCGCCCGCCTCATCATAACCTGAAATATATAAAAATAGTACTCTTCACTCCATCAAACAATCTCTGTCGCCGGGTTCATTACTGTTTCAGTGCCCTCTCAGCCGTCACCGGCCGTGTCTCATCATATAGCGAGCGATGCCGGGTTGGGGTAAGGGCCCACTTCGCTCTGGTCCAGTCTCCTTCTGAGCGGCGCGCCGGAGTTCCATCTTTTCCGACAAGGCCTGAGGTGCGTAACTCTACCGCCAACACATCTTGGAACTGTACTTCCACATCTGGTGTGCGGCGATCATCACCATGACTACCCCTCTCATAGTAGGGGGAGAGGTGTATCTCAGGGTACTTCTGTGGTCCGAAGGACACCACGCTGGTATCGGCGGCGACGGCTGACATTGTGGTTATACATGAACTAGGCATAACGGACTTAGACTACTGCGGAAGGACTTCAAGATGGGGTTTCAGTATACTTTTCTCCAAATTAAAATTTCAGCAAGGAATTTTCCATTTGTGAAATTCCATCATTAAATATTTTTTGGGAAATTTCTAATGTGTCACCCCAGGGAAGGAGTTTGGGTGGGGGAGGTCTGTACTGGGACGTCCACCTCAACTCCGTGTATTTAAATGAAGCGCGTTGAAGAACGCTATCTAACATACAAAACTTGAAAGACCTCGTGCAAGAAGTAGGGTCGTTGATCAACAGATGTCACAACTAAAGTGATAGAGTAACATGTTATTTTAAAGTTTCCTTAACTGACTGGATTTCTTCGCTTTTTTAATCTATAACAGCTTTTTCAAGAAGTTTGGAGTTTTCACCATAGTTGTCTCTATTGGAGAACTTATGTCAGGCACTCTGGTGCATATTGGTATAACCAGAAATTTAAATAAGTTTCGTGTTTATAGGTTTTCTGAACTGAATTGACTTTCCTTATTATGATACTTCAAGGTTTTCAATACTTCCTTCTCATCCCGCCAGCTGTGGAGTCTGGCCAATCATAAACGTTGTGTATTTATTTTTCAGCCTATCATAGGCTTCTTGTAACTTTTTGTCTGTCCAATAAAATGAGAGGATGTGTCCGGATTTAATCCAGAACCTTCTCGAACCTTCCTCTCGGGTATAAAACTGTCGCCTTTTCGAGCTAACTTGTCTTATTGATCGTCGTATTACTGAGTGTGTGTGTGTTAAGGGAGGAGTCGGGGGTCCTCATTCTTCGGCAGGCAGAACACCAGCCTAGGTATTGGCCATCAGTTTTCTATCTCAGCAGTTATCTCCTCAAGCCAACCCGAGGGGAAGGTTGACTGTCTTTTGTAAGGAAACTGTAAATTTTATAAAATGTAAACCTTTCTTTCTGCTCATATAGAAGTTAAAGTTAGTCAATAGTACTTAACTGAAAACCGCGAATAGAGAGTGCGCTACCCTCTCGAATTCCCCTTCAATTAATCTTGAGGTGACTACGATTTTGTAACTGTTTTTCACTTATAAATCTTAAATTAACTTGTAATTCTAGTTACATCAGCCGTGTGGGATTAGCCTCTGCGTCGTCGGGCCGGAAGTACAAGTAGGGTTTTAACCTCTTGATTTCAAGGAGCGCAAGTGTCCGCCTCCATACATTTTGGTTTTGGGGCCAGTAAATGAACACGTTAATTTCCATAAAGACCCAGTAGAATGGGTACTAGATACCCCTGTGTAAACGAAAAGGTAATTGATATGGTATTGTAAATTGTAGGTTGTGCCTAGAGAGGCCTGAAATTGTAACTTTATTGAGCAAAGACGCACTTTTCCGTCTTGTAATAGTTAATGGTTGCCTTGAGTAGGCTGTAAGGGTATGGGAGCGTAGACTCCTGTGTAGAATTGTAGAGCATTGTGGGTCTTTCCTTGTAATTGATATTTGTGTAGTATTGAGTGGTGCCTTTGGAAGGCAGTAACATGTAACCGTTGGTGCAAAGTGCTTCTGAAAATTGTGTTAAGAATATCCTCTAAAATAAATCGGGAGATTCGTCTCCTGGTCCATTTTTCTGAACGCTAGATGAGTGATGTAGCGACTTCTGTAAATAGGGAGCTCAAATTATAACGAACCTTTTCTAGGTTTTATCTTTTTCTACTCTTTAGCTGAAATCTGTTGTTTCCACTCCTGTTGTTTGTTAAAATTTAACCTCTGAAGAGAAATATAAACGCTATTTTAAAGTTTTAAATTAATCTTTGACTATCGAACAGAGACCCATTCAAACCCGCACCTACTTTCACTTCTGCGTTCCACAGATTATTATTATTATTATTATTATTATTATTATTATTATTATTATTATTATTATTATTATTATTATTATTATTATTATTATTAATAGTGTACCGGGAGGTACACCTCAACTCCGCTCATTTAAAGGAAGCGCCTTAAAGAACTCTCTCTATCGAACAAAACGTGAAATTGCTACTACATGAATTGGTGACATTAATCAGAAGATGTCACTACTGGAGTATTAAGCAACTGTGTTATTGTGAAGTTGCCTAAACTGACTGGATTGATTTTATTTGTGTTTGTTTACTTCAAGAAGTTTGAACACTTCTCCATAGATGTCACTACGAAACTGAGGTCATGCACTCTGGTGCAAGGAAGAACAATGTGCTATTGAAAGAAATTTTGTGTTTGTAGGTTTTCTCTAGTATATCAACTTTCATTTATTTTCTATATAATTCTAGGTTGGCAACACTTCTCTCTCATTCCGCCCGTTTTTGAACCTGACCAACACAATTTTCCTGTAATTATTATTCAGCCTATCACAGGCTTCTTGTTGCCTTTTGGGTGTACTTTTGAATTTGCCAATAAAATTGAGAGGGTGTGCCCGGATGAGACCAGAATCCTCTCGAATAATCCCCTCGGGTATATAAGCTGAGGCTTTTCTGCCTACCTTGTCTCATTGATCGTCGTCTTTCTGAGTGTGTGTGTGTGTGTTAAGACAGGAGACGAGGCGCCTCATTCTTCGGCAGGCGGAACAACAGCCAGGTAAAGTCCACCAACATTCTACATTTCTAGCTGTCTCCGCAAACTTATCCGAAGGGAAGTTTCGAATTTCTAACTATGTAACCAACCTTTTCTAGAATGTAAATTTTCGTTCGGTTAGTGTAAAATTCCATAAAGTCTTTTAACTGTAAATTGGGGATAGAGAGTGTGTTACCCTCTCGAGTTCCCCTGCAACTTGGTTTGAGGTGACTACTATTTCGTAACTGTTTGCTTCTTTCCTGTAATGTATTAAATTAACCTTCATTCGAGTCACCTCATTAGCTTGGGATTAGCCCCTGTATCACTGGGCCTAGAGCCCCGTTATAATTTTATTCTTCATTATCTAGGAGTGCAAGTATACGCCTCGATTCATTTTCTGTTCGGACATTTATTTAACTTGTTATTCTTTTTTGTTAATTGATAATTGCGCCTAGAGAGGACAAAGATTGTAAGGTTTTGTAATGTTGCCTTAAGCGGGCTGTTAGAACTTGGTTAATGTCAGAGAGCATGTAAGCTCTTTTCCGAAATTCCTGTAATATTGAGGGGTGCCTTTAGTAGGCCGTAAATTGTTACTGTTAGAGCCTAGTGCTCGTGAACACTGTGTATTGGGAGACTTCTGTCCTTATCTGAAACTTCTAAATTTGGAGCCTGAAGCTCGATACTTGTAAATCTGGGGCTTGAAGCCCAAATTGTTAAATTCCAATTTCTGGGGTTCTCTATTTTACTATCCACAGTTGTCCTGGTTATTTCACTAAGTGAAAGATTGTTAAGTTTTTTTTTTTGAAAAGAAATATTACCTTTTAAAGTTTTAATTCAATTTTTGATATCGTAGTTAGACCCATTCAACTCCAGCACATTCTTTCACCTCTTTCTGCTCCACGGATAACCCCGGGGCACGTGATAGCAGAGCGTGGTTGAATGGGTCTAAATTATGGCCCTTTTGACGACTAAACATCGAATCCACGCCGAACTCTAAGAATTTTCTCGGTTGCTGGGAATTTTTTGTAAAAAGTAGTAGCTTTCTGTCATCATGCCTGGTCCTCGCGATGTCCTCGCTCCTGGGTACTTGCGAAAGGAGGAATTGATTCATGAACTCCTCATTAGAAAGGTCCAATCTGGAGGCACGGTTTGGCTGATATTGTCAAACTCAAAGAATCCTTATAATTGCCTGTTTGTATCTCTGTCTTTGACGAGAAGGAAAATGATGAGGCTCTATCCACTATCACTGACAATACCACAGATCTAGCGTCTGTAGTTCGGTTTTTGAAGTAAGCGATCCATCAGCTAACCAACTTAAGAGAGCACAGGCTAGACTTTACCACTTTTACAACAGGGCTAGGGACCTATTTTCTCTTAAATTAAAAGAGGAAACTGCCAAGGAGGCTAGTAATCTGGTGGAATATCTTTCAGATATGTCTAATATAGTTAGTCAATTGTTGACTGGGACAGCTGCTCCCAAAACGGACCAAGTCCCTCTAATAAATCTGCCTACTGCGGAGGATTCGTCTAAATCTGTAGAAAGTAGAAAATATGTGGCTACTCAACAAACTTCTGCCCCATTGGATACTGAGTCTGGTCATCCTAGACAAATTCCACCTTTCTTTTTGAATAATGCTGTGCTGGAGTCATCTCAAACTTCTATGCCGTCATCTATTATGTCACCTGGGTTCAGTAGTCTACCTCATCAATGTTGCTTAAGGGAATTTCTTAATTTTCAGTAAACTCAAATAAAGAAGTCATTTCATTTCTCAGTTTCTTAGTTTAATTTCAAGATCACGCTTTAGTGTTTTCTCTCTCTCATTCTCAAATATTTCAAATCATGTATCCATATTCCGTACGCGTCCAATCAGAAAAAATAGTTAAGGCCATAGCCGATCGATCATCCATAGAAGAAATCCAAGCCCACCTTTTGGTCAACCTTATTCCGGCTAGGAAAATGTCATCCTTGATACAAAAGTTTTCTTTCAGACCACAGCGATTCGAAGAAAATCTTGCCGATTTCATCCAAGACAAATTCTACACCGGGGAGTTCGCACTCCATTTTTCGGAAGACCAAATTGTACAAACTTATGTTTTTGCGTCTCGTCCCCAAATTTTTGCAGAATTAGAGGCTATGGTTGTATCGACACCTTACGAGTTGCGAAGGAGCCCCCTCCGTCTTCTAATAGTTTTCGACCTTCACCTTGCCGAACTTTCACCACCAGCAAATGCTATGCTTGTGGGTCGACGGAACATTGGCGCAATAAGTGCCCATAGATAAAATAGATTGGGACAAAGAATGGAGCAGCGCCATCCCACTAATATCAATAGCACCCCCTCCTGCTCAACTTCTGGTGCAACCTCCGCGAACTCCGATAATAGGAAGTGACTAGAGTCATCGACTGAGTCGCCACGTTCATCTTCCCAAGGCTCAGCCCTTGTTGAACCCAGTAAAAGCTCTGGTAAGGGAGAGGTTATTTCTAATCTATTGTTTGAAGGCCCTAAAGAATGCCTCAGAATTGCGGCGGGGACCCCCGCTTGTGTGCCATTCCTGTCACTGCTCTATTAGACTCAGTATAGTCTTCTATACTTTCGGCTGATTGGTATTCTAAATTAAAAACTGTTTGTAAGTTCCCTGACTATTGCTGGTCTTCTGTCCAGTGCGTTTCGGCTAACTCTTCTCCATTAGAAATTTTACGTTTCATATTTGCTAAAATTCGTATTTTCAAATCAACCTGGAGAAAAAATTGTTTGTTGCTAAACACTTGTCTTGCCGTGTAATATTGGGGGCTGATTTCATGTCTTCTATTGGTCTTGTGCTCGGCATTCCGAGTAAGTCGTGCACCTTCAAATTTGCGAATAATTGTAAGATTCCTCTTTATTTTTTTTTATTTTTTATTTATTGATAAATAGGGTTCCAGAGAGCAAGAGCTCTGTCAAGAGGAACAATACATAGATAATCACAACAATGGCGGATTAACGCATAAGGTCTAAAAGTGAAAGAGTAATAATAGTGGTTTTACATATACTTTAAGTATCACAATTTATCTAATGGATAGGATTATATTAAGTGGATTATCATCAGAGTAACAATACATGAGGAACAACTTTTTGACTTTTAAGATTTGGAAATGAAAATATCAGAGAAATAACTGTTACACATTTATAGTGCCTAACAGGTACTTCTTAAGCTTATTACGAAATGGCACAGTTTTAGAGATGATTGCTATGTTGTCAGGAATGCTGTTATATTCAGATATTAGTAAGTGTTGCACTCCCTTAGTGCCAAACCTTGTTGTATAATTTTGATGAACATGTAATTTATTTTTTTGCCTTGTCTTATATGAATGGATGTCAGTGACTTTAGGAAATTCAGAGTTGGTGAACGTTTTGTTATGCAAGACTTTATGAATAAGAAGTGATGCGTTTAATGAGATTAATTTCTTAAGAGGTAATATATTTGTTTCAGAGTACATTTTATTTCGAGAATATAGTTGATGAAATCCATACATAAATCTAATAACCCTGTTTTGTAAGACCTCCAAAGTATTTAAGTTATTTTGGGTTGCTTTGCCCCAAATGAAACACAAGTAAGAAAGTCGAGATTGTATCATTGTGAAATAAATTAGACGAAGAGTGTCAATTGTTAGTAGGTACTTAATCTTGCCAATGATACCAACCAAGACAGAGATTTTATTTTTTACGTTTAATATATGAGGTGTCCAGGAGAGGGCACTATCAATTATTAGTCCAAGATATTTAACTTCTTTAACCCATTTCAACTTCGTAGTGCCAAATAATATATTTGTAGTTGCATTTAGGTCATTTTGTGATTTATCGAACATCATACAGACAGTTTTTGAGTAATTGGCTGTTAGAAGATTTTTTCTCAGCCATTCATCTAAGATATAACAGTCATGCTGGATATCTGCAACTATTTCATCTTCAGAATTTGATGAATAGAACAGTGAAGTATCATCTGCCAAAAGTGATATTTTACCTTTAAAAGAACACAGGGCTATGTCATTAATATATATAAGAAACAAAATTGGACCCAGTATGGAACCTTGTGGTACACCAAAGCAGATCTTTTGTAGCTCACTTTTATTCATGCCAATCTGAACATATTGTTGTCGATTTGATAAGAAATCCTTAAACCAGAGCAGCGAGGGACCTCTCACATCTGCCTTTTCCAGTTTGTATATCATAAGTTCATGGCTAACAGTATCAAAAGCCTTTTTTAAATCAATAAACAGCCCAGCAGTCTTATAACCTTTATCAATATAATTTTGAAGCTCAATTATAATGTCCATTAAGGCAGGATTCACCCCAGCCTTTTCTCTGAAGCCATATTGAAATCTGGAAAAATAATTGCATTTTTCGAGGTAACTAATAAGCCTAACTTTGACAACAGTTTCTAAGATTTTAGATAATTCAGGTGGTATTGAGATGGATCGGTAGTTTCCAGGGTCGGATCTATCATTCTGTTTGTGTATAGGAACCACTCTAGAGATCTTTAATGAATCAGGGACAATGCCTTTTGCCAAAGAGCAGTTGATAAATTCAGATATTGGACCAGAGAGTGCTCGATTACAGATTTTGAGAAGTTTACTGGAAATACCATCACTAGCAACTGAGCGAGCATGTTTGAGAGAATTGATTATTGTAGACACTTCTTCTGGAGAACATGGTTCTAGGAAAAGGGAATTAGGATGATTATTGATTGTAGCAGTATGTTCAGGATGTGGAACAATATTTGAAGATAGTGTGGCAGGGACTGAGATAAAATTATTATTCAGGGCATTACAAATGTCACTTTTGTCTTCAAAACATTCATTCCCTAGCTTGATACGTGTAATATTGATTGTTGACTTTGAAGGTTTACCAAGAACTTCGTTTATGAGTTGCCAGGTGTGTTTAGTGTTGTGTAGATTGTTTTTAAATTGATTATCATAGTACGACTTCTTGAGAGTCCTTTTCAGGGTTGTAACTCTATTGCAGTAACTTTTATATTCTTCTTTAATTATACTGTTGTGTGGGTGTTTTCTCAATTTACTGTAGAGAAGTGCTTTATGCCTGCAGAGTGATGCAAGTTCTGGTGTGCACCATGCATTCAGAATGGTGTTTGCATTTTGATGATGAAATTTTCTAACTGTCGATGCATAGTCAAGACCACTTTGAATGTATCTGGTTAAAGCAGCATATGAAGCATTTATGTCCCCACCATCTACCCACTGGAATTGGTGTTGCTCAAAATATGATCTAGCCCTTTCATAATCTATATGTTTATATGAGTGTCGTTTTGGCTCACTGGGAGTAGGCCTATAATTAGATGTTTTTGAAATATCTAAACTAAAGAGCAAGAGATTATGGTCACTCATATCATCAATTATGTTATCTACAGACCAGTTATTAAGTTGTATGCTGCATAAAAAGTGGTCGATTAGTGAATTGTTCGAACTCAGTCTGGTAGGGTATATTGTGTTACAGTTTTTAAGGCCATAGCTCTGCATGAACGATTTATATTCATTAGTTAATACTGCATTTGAGAGTAAATTTATGTTAAAGTCACCAACAACAATTATATTTCTATGTTTTATTTTGTTGAGTATTATTTCTATGTCATCACATACCTGTGTCCAGTTTGAAGTGAATGGATTGTAAACAGCTATAATAATATAACTACACCCTGACTTAGAAATCTCCAGAACCAGAATATTATGATGCTTTTGGACATTATAGATGATATTACATTGCCACAATTTGTTTTTAGCGTAAATTGGTACTCCCCCACCCTTAAGTGATTTTTCAGAAGGAATTCTAAAGGAATGAAATGCTTCATAACCTGGGATATTGTAAAAGTTAGACTCATCACCGTTTACAGACAACCATGTTTCGACAACAACTATAAAATCGATATTCTGAATTAACTCTATGCGATCAGCAATCATCTCTAACTTACCATTTCGTATGCTACGTGAATTGAGATACATTATTCTCAAGTTTGGAGCAATTGTTCCAAGTGAGGTAACCAAATCGCTATATTGAAAGTATGAGTTCCATTGTCTTTCTGTCATTAGTGTAGTTTAAAAGAAGAGGAAGAGAAACAAATATACATAAATATAAAACATAAGAAGGAATCTGTGAAGACTGACAGCTCATTTAGGCCTAGATGCTGCGAGCCTAATCAATTTTTCAATATCGTCTTCACATTTTATTGTAAATACTTCGAGGGAGGTGGCAGAGATTTTTGCCAGAATCCTCCCTTGTCTCACAAATGCACGTTCAATTCCCTTTGTCCTAGCATCACGAGCCTTCTTGAAGAGAGATTCATTGTAGGGCGTAAGGTGTTCGTTCAAGTATATATTCACTTTTGGACCACCAAAGCCTAGGAGAGAAGAGGTTAGGATCTTCTGGCGTCTTGCTGATTGCAAAAGAGCATCCTTTTTCCAGCGTTGGACAAATCTGACTATTACGGGCTTCACACTGGTTTTGTTGAAAGAAGAAACCCTGTGAACAGTGTCGATGCTGTCCGGATGTATTGGTACATCAAGGATTTCTCCAATTTTCTGGACAATTTCGGTTAAGTTTTCTTCTGAGTGGTACGGAATCCCGGATATTTTCATATTATTAGCTCTTGAATATTGTTTTAGTTCTTCAACGTCGAGTTTCAGCTGTGTCACTTCTCCGGAAAGGGTGCGGTTATTCGATTTTAAGTCTTGTACTGTGTTGTTCAGCACTATGAGTTCTGATTGCATTTTGCCCACCTCAACACTAAAATCGTCAAATTTGTCACTGACAAATTGAACAGAAGTCTTCAGTTCTTTACTGTGTCATGTTCATCTGTTTCGCCTACCCAGGATGATATGTTGTTAGACATTAGACATCTACCTGAGGAGCAGGTTGAAAGTATTCGTAAATTCTGTCAGTCGTTTCCCGATGTATTTTCTGATACTCTTGGTGTTACTGACCTTATCCGATATAAGATTAAGGTTACGGATTCGATTCAAGTTAGGCTTCCGCTTTATCGACTGTCCCCGCCTAAAATGAAGGCTCTGAAAGAGATCATCGATCAAATGTTAAAAGATGGAATTATTCGACCTTCTAAGTCGGCGCATTCATCGACCATTTTTCTAGTGCCGAAACCCCAAGGTGGCTTCAGGCCTGTGATTGATTATAGGGCTTTAAATCGTAAGGTGGTGTAACAATCTGTGCCATTTCCTGATCTTCACACTTGTTTTCGCGGTTTCGGAAAGCCAATTTCTTTACCATCCTTGATCTGAATCAGGCGTACAACCAGATCCCTCTAGCTGCGAATCGAAACATCTAACACTTTTGACACGAATTGGAACCTGTATCAGTACAAGTTCGTGCATTTTCTACCCCCACGGGGGCAGCTCTGCTTACTACACTGCATGATATTGTCTTGTTGGACATCAAATTTGAATACTTGTATCACTATCTTGATGACGTCGTTGTATTTCCTGAGACCTTTGAAGAACACCTAGATCTTCTAGAGGAAGTACTCAATCGCCTTCGTAAGGCTGGATTGACTGTGAAGTAATCCAAGGATAACTTTGTCTAAGCCGTCCATGTCGTTCTTAGGGCATATTGTGTCACGCTATTGTGCTTCCATTGATCATTCTAGAACACAGGCCATCCGTGATTTCCAACCTCCTAAGGACATAAAAGGTATTGCCAAATTTATAGTCATGGTGAATTTCTTCAGAAAATTTATTCCTAACTTCGCTAACAGAGCGGCGCCCTTGAACTTACTCCGTAGGAAAGGCGTCAAATTTGCATGGGGTCCGTCTCAACAAGCCACTTTCGAAGATCTGAAATTAGCTCTTTGTAACGCCCCTGTATTAGCAATGCAAGATTTTTCGATGAAATTCATTGTCCAAACTGACGCGTCGTCACCTGTGGTTGCTGCTGTGCTTCTTCAGGAAACGGAACTCGGAAGACGACCCATTGCCTATGCTTCTAGGACATTATCGACTCAAGAGGCCAAATATTCCATCTCTGAACTTGAGGGTTTGGCAGTTTTGTTTGCTCCAGAGAAGTTCCGCCTCTATCTGGAGCATGCCAATTTCGACTTGGAAACAGATAACCAAGCCTTAATTTGGGTGTTAGCTACGCCTCGTCGTACTGGTCGTATAGCCCGCTGGACCATCAGCTTTTCGGGTTTCCTATTTGATGTGAGGCATATTCGTGGAGCAAAATGTAGTTGAGAAATGACTAAGCCGCATATTTTCTCATGAAGTGGAGACCACTGAGCAGGAAGATCGTTCTTTTCTTCTTGTGCCCACACATTCGAGCATTAATGCCAGTCTAACTGATGCCCCTATGTTGTTTCTGGATATTGAAAAATATCAACATGAAGATCCTGTGCTGGCTCCTATTATGGCAACCCTTTCTTCTGGGGAACATGTCGTCGATATGTGTTGAGGAACGGGGATTTGTGTTGCCCGTCGAGGCATAATCAAAAGATGAAAGTAGTGGTTCCAGCTGTGCTTGTGCCTATGATCTTCAAGTACTATCATGAGAACTCATTAGGGGGGCATTTCGGCATCTTCAAAACTTGGGAAAAATCCTAGAGATGTTCATTTGAAAAGGTATGGACGGCGAAATTCGAGAAATCGTATAAGCTTGTAAATCGTGCTAGCTTAGTACGCCCACCTTGTCCACTAAGCAAGGTCTATTGTTATCTCATCAAGCGTCTCGCCCCATTGAAAGTCCATATCTAGACTACGTCTGACCTTTCCCACAATCAAAGGGGAACGCAAATAAGTTTATTCTGGTGTGTTGATGGTTTTTCTAGATTTTCCTGGTTTATTTCCGACTAAGCGGGCTACCGCTCAGTCTACTATTTCTTGTTTGAATAGTATTTTGCTTCTATTGGTCGTTGTCCATATATAGTTTCTGATAATGCTAAGGCATTCACATCTAATTCCGTAAATTTGTTTTGAGCTGTCTATCTCACACATAACAACTTCAGCTTATTACTCTCAACCGTCTCTGGCTGAGCTGGTCAATCGTAATCTCCGTTCTGCATTAATCGCTTTTCACCATGCAGACCATTCCATGTGGGATACTTCCCTAAATTGGTTAGCTTTCGCTATAAATTCGGCGGTTCATGTACCCCATAAGTTTACTCCAGCATCTCTCATGTTGAAATTTGTTCCTAATACGCCGCTCTCTACTCCTTGGTCACTTAATGACATATTACCAGAGACAATATATTCCGATAATCTTAGATATCTGTGGAAAAAGGCTAAACACAATCTTAAACCGTCTCATGAAAAGGTTAGAGAAAGATGTGATCGTGGACGGGGGCCCACCAATTTAAAAGTCGGAAATCAAGTCATGGTTAAAAATTTATTTCCTGCGAGCAAGCTTGCCCCCAGATTCCATGGACTATGCTTCATTCTAGATTTTCTGACACCAGTTACATTATTGGTTAGTAACCCAGCCACAGAGAGGATCTTTAGGGCTCACCTCTCTCAAGTGAAGCCTGCGTAATTACGTTGTTGTTTACATTAGCCATTAAAATTTGGCAGGAATCGAAGGTTATGCTTCTTTGAAGTATGGGATTATTTAAAAAGTATGTTAATGATAGATTCAAGACCTTCTGTCCCGCTTTTGTACATTACCAAATAGGTACGATCTTCCCCTCTGATTATTCCTGTGGTCAATTCCCTGGTGCCCATTACCAAGCCCCCGTCTCCGGCATCCACTCATGATTGACACACTCACCATTAACGCCGCCCGCCCCTCTTCCCCACACAAATAAATATCGTACTCTCTAAACTCCAAAAACACATATATGTCGCTCAGATATTATTGTTTCAGTACCCCCTCAGCCGTCGGCGGCCGTGTTCCAACATCTGGCGAGCGATACCGGAGTGGGGACTGGGCCCACTCCACTCTAGTTAAGACTCCGTCTGGACGGCGCGCCGGAGTCCATCTTCCCGGCAAGGGCTGAAGTGCGGTGACACCACTGCCAACCAATCTGGGGACTGCACATCTACATCTGATCTGCGGCGACCATCACTACGACTACCCCTCTCATAGTAGCGGGAGAGGTGTATCTGAGGGCACTCGAGTGGGCCGGGCGACCTCACCTGGGTATCGGCAGCCGTCAAACTTAATTATATAATTAATTTCTACGATGGCAAAAAGACTTCAAACCCGGTTTTCCCAATTAATTCGCTAAAATGGACTTTTCAACACATTTTTTCTCCTATAAAAATTTATCTGTGCAAATCTTCTTCGGTTTAGTTTCTTTTGCGTCACCCCTAGTAAGGACCTTTGGGGGAGGTTTGGTATGTACCGGGAGGTACACCTCAACTCCGCTCATTTAAAGGAAGCGCCTTAAAGAACTCTCTCTATCGAACAAAACGTGAAATTGCTACTACATGAAGTGGTGACATTAATCAGAAGATCTCACTACTGGAGTATTAAGTAATTGTGTTATTGTGAAGTTGCCTAAACTGACTGGATTTATTTGCTATTTGTTTGTTTACTTCAAGAAGTTTGAACATTTCTCCATAGACGTCTCAACAAAACTGAGGTCATGCACTCTGGTGCAAGGAAAAGCAATGTGTTATTGAAAGAAATTTTGTGTTTATAGATTTTCTCTAGTATATTAACTTCCATTTATTCTTTTATATAATTCTAGGTTGGCAACACTTCTCTCTCATTCCGCCAGTTTTTGAACCTGACCTATCACAATTTTCCTGTAATTTTTTTCAGGGATCATGATATTTTGCTGTTTGTACTGCCCGCGCTAGTCATATGGACAAAGATAATGACAAATCACAGACATAGCACTCCCATTCGTCGGTGCAAGCCCTGGACCTCAAAAAGAAACAGAAGTCGGCACGAGCAGCGGAACGAGCAACATGAAGAAAACCGACACCTAATTAATTCAAACAACTTCAGTGAGCAAATACATCACACACGAAAGTGTTAGACAAACAAAACACACACGGAAGCGCTGCGACGTAGAAAAAAATTGTTGTAAGGTAGTAAAGTTTGTATCCATATTATTCCCTGCAAGTAAAATATTTCGTACTATTTCTTAATTTACCGCAGATTTTACACTTTATTTGAGTAAAATGAATTATTATATTCCATTTGGGACAAATATTACAGTGATATTTCGTCTATACCTTTGGTCTACATAACCACAAAATCTTAAGATTTGAATTAGAGAGACCTGTAATTGTGCCGCTTGGCTGGCGTTATCTTGGCTTCATCTTGCAAGCCTGCCACCTCTGAACATAGCCTGTCACAATGGTAGGAGGCATTCTTCGCTTAAATACTATCTTATAAATACACTGATTCTGCATTCGTTTTGCAGCAACGCACATTATTTTCTTCAAATAATTAACTTAACGAGAAATTTTATTAAATACGTACACAAACATTAAACCACACAGCCTCGTGTCGATTGCTCAACTGATGCAGTTTGTGGAAAATTCCCACCTCCTGTTCACCAGGTGTTCCACAGATGTGAATGATCGTGAGACAAAGGACGTTATCTCCGCCAGACTCCAACAGTCCTCCCCTACAGATTATCAAAATAACCTTGTCCGCAATAATTCAAAAGAGCTATCTACGACTCTGCTGTCTTCCTACTCAGAATCCTACAAATATTAACTTATATTCCCACCTACCAGGGTGTATGTCGTAAATACAACGTTGCAGTATTTAGGTTGCATTCACTCTTCATTATCACTTTGCAAAATTTTCATCCATCAAGCCAACTGGCTTTTGAGATTCCCCAGTCTGTCCCACACTCTTTAACTTTTGAAGTCCTCTTCTTGGTATCACTTGACGTAGGTTCACCCTGTCGGACAACTGAATGATGACTGACTGTCTTGCTGGTAGAGGGGGTATTTAAGCATTCTCTAGAGACGCGGTGCGTGGTGTTATATACTGTTGTGCATTCATTCCATTTGATGACTGCTGGACCGATTTCGTTGAGACTCATCCCAGAGATTCCGCCTATTTTTCCAGTCACGATGGTGTGGTTCGCTGAATTTTCGTGTTTCCTTAACGGGCGTAATTAATTAATTTCTTGTACGGTGGTTTCGGTGCATTTTGACCGTATGTCCTTCACACGTGTAAATCCACTCTGCCAGGATGGATGCTAACTTCTCTCCGAGAATTCTTAAATACATTTCCACCATGTGATATTAGATTCATCAAAAGTTTCCCAAAATTCTTAATTAATTATTTCCTCGTTAATGACAGTGCCGAAATATCTCACAATGTGGGTTATTAGCCAGAATTTCATTATTAATTACCCGAGATCTTCCGAAATGTTCCGACCTCGTTCGATATTTTGGGGGATCACCCCATGCTGTGAGTTGACACGCCACGGAACACGAGGTGAGCTTGCTATAAAAATATGAATGCGCGTTTTCTTCTCCTTCATGTTGGCATTTCAGCAATGTAGAATTATGGGCTCAATATTTCCCTTTGTATAAGTGTCAGGCAATATCGGGACCACAGTATTGTCGAAAGCTCATTTCTCCAAAGGTTTAATACTACAGTGGTGAATTTACATTAATGAACAGTATCCGTATGGCACGCAGATTTATTGACTGCTTGATGTTCCACAGTGAAACGTTCCCATGTTACTACTGGTATGTCTCTTGTCATAAAAATATTTTAGCAACGTGCGCACGTGACTCGATCGTTTTGAGGAAAACTCCATCATCTATGCTGTTATGTGAGCGAGGTAACCCTCCTCTTATGCTATGTGACAATTGCCATTGCCAGTGCTCGCATCGACTATGTAAGGACAACACCTGTATGGCAGTAAGAACATGGTACTCTCCACCCGTATTCATCATTCCCGTGCCACTATGATATCTGTCGACGTCATTACTCCGTGCTGTTGCCATTACATCGTAAGACAAGAAGTCTCTTCAAAATACTCCGTCTCCATGTACTTGTCCTGTGACACTTCTATTCAGTATCGACGATAAGTGTGAACTGTCATGCTGCGCTAGTCACTAACTGTATCAACCCACGTACTCAAACTGTGTTTATCGCCCTACCCTGGTGTGTTCTTTTGGAGGTAGAGGCTGTGGCGTTGTTATTGAAAGGGCATTTGTATAATTATCACTTACTATGACATTTTAGCATGCGAGGAATTTAAAACTATCATTTAACAATGCGCCATGAACTGAAAGACAGCTATTGGCTGTAATTGGTTAATTGATATACATTTAAAATCTTGATTGGTCGACGTGATGTAATTTCTGATGCTTTTATTCCATGACTCCGCCTTGTGATCGTCAAATGTTTGACTGTATAAGTTGGCGCGCCTCTCTGTGGACAGGCGGATGGTATAACGTCATCATCCAACGTGGACGTGTGTTCACCTGCTCCCGGCCTAGTCGCTATGACTAGCCGGGATGATCTCTATCTGCCTTGAGGAAGCTGTGAAGTGGTTTAAGACCCTCAAGTTAATAAGAGTGACATTTTTCATTTATTTTATCGGTGGATAAATCTGTTTATTCCATCAAACTGTGTGCGATGTAATTCACCATGTTTTTATCTACTACTATTTGCAAGAAGGCCAACGTTCTCCTGTTAACGTTTCGGTGTGCTTGGCGGCCCGTAATTCAAGATGTCGGACTTCATCTTTAAGTTACTGATCCAATTGTGTACATGGTTCCTACTCCCGTTATGAAATAAATAACGTAAATTTTACGGTTCATGGTCAGAAGTAATATTTGAGGAAATTTAAATTGGTTTCCATTCATTCTCGGGTGACATGATGAATGTGTTTAAAACTTTTAAAACAAGAACTAAACCTGTGGTCACCGCAATTAGCTGATGTTGCATGGTATTTTAATTTAAAGTTATTGTCCAAAATCATATTATTATCATTGTTAATATTTAAATTTGGGGTACTCAATTGTGTATTACTTAAACTAGTTTTCTTGGTTTATTATAATAATAGATTTCTTTAGTAGCTAAATATTTTATTTTCTACTGAATATTGAAGGTGCTATTGTCCGTTTGGGACTTCATTTTCTTTAACTTATTGGGTTTCTCGTAACTTTTATTCTTGTAACATTTATTATTGTTGCATCATCTTATAACGGTTATGCTATTGTTGAGTCAAGATGATGTGACACCGTTACGAGTTGGTCATTGTCTTTTGGAAAGCATTGTGTTTTAGACGCTTGAGTTGTGTAGACGTCAAGTCTTTGATTGATTGTGTCTGTGTTTATAAGTACCTCTTCGCAGTAAATAACATTTTTGGAGTAATTTAAGGAATGCGATCTCTAATATATTTCTCCTGTTTTATTTGTGATGGTGATTTTGCGATTTTTTCTTGTGTGTGCCTGGTTTAGGATGTTGCGGACTTGTAAATTTTCGAGTTCTGCTTTCGCCTTCTGCCGTTCTTGACGTTTTGAATTTGTTGGTTGGGAAGTTTTACCTTCCCGTTTGGTTAATGTTGTTAACTTTCTTTGAGTGACCTCCTCTAAAAAGGGGTTGCAAGAATTATGCACTTCAATCTCCAATTAGAAAATTTAGTGTACTAAAAGGGGTTACCCCATTCTTTTCTAATTGTTGTTATTGAGAGCTCTCAGCCAGGTCATATAACCATCGATTAAATGTTTTTTTTTTATTTATTTTTTTTTAGAACTGCAGTTGGTGTGTAAAATTTTAAAATATATTATACGCAATTCTGATTTAGTCATTAAGTACCATTATTTAAACTTTTCTTATTGGTACTCAAGATACACCTTTCAACTTCAATGTTCATTTTTAATAAGAATTGGGAATCCTTTTGCGCATTTTATAAATTGGAACTATATTTAATTATAATGTTACCTTTTTTTTAAATATTCTGAAGGTATTGAACCATACTGTTCATGATTAGAGATGTGATATTTAACGTTATTGTAGTATTGCGCAATAGGACGCTGAGCATATGGGCGCGAAGCCGAATAGAACGCAGAAGCTTGGGCGTGGCTGTGTGCGTATGAGACAAAAGATCTGTAAGAAGCAGGACAGAGATATGTGAAATTTGTTAGGGGGAGTCCTTTGCCACCTTAACAGCATTTAACGCGGGAAGAGACAGGTTTACCACGTCACGGGAATCGGGGGATATCTCGTCTCCCTGAGGGTTTTTCAGGGAGATAAAAGGACGAATATAATCCCCGGAATTTTGTCTAACGCCATTAATATATGACGAATTCGATAATTCTACATTAAAACGACCACCGAGGAAAGAAGTCAAGTTGCCACATACCAGAGTCAAGTGTGTATCGCTGTAGATTCCCCGCCTTGGCTTCGGCTTCTGCACCCTATAAGAACTGGGAGATTTCGACGGAAGGATCTCATTCAACTGCAAGATCGCTGCCAGTGCGTGTCGCGTGTATCTTTGTCTGTCTTGATTATCACACCATAAACCTTTGTTTGAACAAAGACTGTGATTGCGTTTGCTGTTTTTGCTATTGGCTTTACGTCGCACCGACGCAGATATGTCTTATGGCGACGATGGGACAGGAAAGGGCTAGTACTGGGAAGGAAGCCACCGTGGCTTTAATTAAGGTACAGCCCCAGTATTTGCCTGGTGTGAAAATGGGAGACCACGGAAAACCATTTTCAGGGCTGCCGACAGTGGGGCTCGAGCCCACTATCTCCCGAATACCGGATACTGGCCACACTTAAGCGATTGCAGCTATCGAGCTCGGTGTGATTACGTTTGAGCGGTCGCGCTAACTTCATTCAGAGAAGAAGTGATTTGAATAACGGTTTTATCGTGTGGTTAGATTTGGATTTGATCACAGTGCGGTCACGAATCCATAATAGTTCGGCCATAAACTTTGCCATCGATATAGACTTCTTCACAGAAGCGGCACGGGTAGGCTTACAGTAATAGGATCGGCAATTGTATTTGAACTACGAATTGAAATTATTCAGGTTGTTTTGGACTGCCGCACAGGTGTGGTTGAGTTAATATAACAATTAGGTCGACAAATAAGTCTATGAACAGTAAGGCAGGCCTGCACACATATCCGTGCGTGGTTTCACAACAATAGAAACTACGACTTTAACTTCACTATCTGTTACACCGAAGAAGCGGAGTAGGAGTGACGATTGTGTCGTGCGGTTAAATAACTGAGTATCTCATTCCAATAATTACCACAATAACTTTCAAGACCGTGTGTACGCGAACTTCAAGCCGAGCATCAAGAAGATGCCTATGATGGACCTACCTGGAGACATCAGTACGAGAGGATCGACCATGGACAACGTCTTCATCATGTCGGGCTAAATAGTATAGCCGGGTCTAGTTGGAGAGAGCAGAGGGTCGCCTAAAATGAGTTAAGTGAACCAAGGTTGTTAGCATGTGGTAGGATTAGTGACAGTTACGCAGAGAGTTAGTGATTAGTTATGTAAATATGAGTTAGTGAAACCCTTTGGTAAGTATGGAAATATAATTGATATGCTACTGGCACCCTTAGGAAAATTGTATAATATTAAGATCATGTCGTATGAGTCCATCAGGCAAATTTGTAAGATAACTCTGAAGTTATTAAAGCCCTTAAGTCGTATAGTTAATCATCTTGGGACTTGCACAGTTTGTTATAGTATTTTACGGGTGATAATGGAGTTAGGAGTACATTAGGATTGTTTCTTTTTAGTGTTATGTCAGAATATTCCTTATGCATGGTAACATAGTTTTGCTGTAAATAAGAATCATCAAAAGGAGAGCTTGTCATTCTCAGACGTCGGGAAGGATAGAAAGGTTAAATTAGTGTTGAATCTGCATGGTGCTCGCGCATGGTTTATCTGCATGTTTTCACTACGATTTGACGTCTATTGAGTAAACTGATACCACGTTGTAAGTAATGTTGTCAAAATTACTGACCGAGTTTCACACCACCAAACACTAGACTCAAACCTGGGTCTTGAGGGCATGATGTTGCGCCATATGTGAGTAGCGTTGTGCTTTGTGAGAAAATAGTACGTGATAGTACTTTGATTAAATTAATTAGAACCAAGCAGCGGTCCTATAACTGAGCCTGATATTTAGAAAGAGAATTGATTCCTTGCTTTTTGAAAGAAGATGTGTAGGAGCGGAATTGTTCGTCGTGGTAAGACAGAAGAAAGAAACCTTGTCTGGTATCGAGGGAAGAAGGTGGTAGAGACTAGATCAGGACAGGAGTTTGTTTACATTTTTTTGGCTCGTCTCCTCCTCTCACTTGGTTGGTCGTTTACACAGCTACTTCACCCCAGGGGGTGAACGACATCTTTAAAGTCGCATGCAGTATTTTGTTCGTTTCCTTTCCAGCTGAAATATTTATTTATGTGACAGAGGTTTTCTCCGTCAATATCTGTGTGTACATAATGGGTGATATTCTTGTGTATTATTTGATTTTATGTTTGATCGTTAGATTGTCTGGTAACCGTGAAGATTACCCAGGGGTCGTGAGTTTAACACTCATCCATCTTAGTGGAACCGCGCCCACAAGTAAATTCTGTGTCCTTTTGTTTGGGTTTTAACTTTGTTTTATGTTCATGTTATGTTGTAAGTATAGCCCGTGTGCAAGGGAATTTCAGTGTTAAATTTATTTTCTGCGAAACGTTACTAATCCTAGTACTGTAATTCATTTTTTAGGTCCAATGGTGTTTTACACTGATGACCGGTTTGCTTAGCTCACATCCGTCGAAATATATGAACATCGTCACTCAAATTTATAATGTAAGCCATTCTTGGCATTTTCTTCACCATTAGTGCATCATGTTGTAAATAATGTTGTCATTGATTTAGATTAAATAATTGACTGTGCTTTCACCAATTAAATGGTTAGAATTTTAAGTGGTTCCTCATTTATGCTAATAATACGGTGGTATACCTGTCCTATCAACACTCTCGTCGCAAGGACCAGACACGCGCTCTATTCGACTGCTCGTACGGTGCGTATTTTGGACAGATAAGCAAGTAAGTTATCAAGCCCTCCATTTTTTCTGTAATTTATCCATTTACTTAAACCCTAAAGGGTATATATAGTATTAACTATAATTTTGGAAGATCCTTTCTATTAAAATGTTTCAGTGTATGAATTGATTTCTTCTGTTTTTAATTTGTTTAATTTTATTTCGTCTGTTATTTTATTTAATGAAATTATTTATGGATGTTACTCTCTTTTTAAAATATTCTTCATTCATTAAATTTTATGTCGTTTAAACTATTTATGGTGTGTCATGATATTTCTCATGAATTGTTCTATCCTATTCCCCTGGATGCAAACTCTGTTGAAGTACTTTTAATCTTGGTTTTGTCCAGATTCCATCGCTTCCCAATCCTGTGACTTGTGTTTTGGTCGAGGCCTACCCTAAGTAGTTGGCGTGATTTAGAGCTGGGATGGCCTCTAGTCTCCCTTGTGGTAGTGCTGGTAATCGAAACTGTGTATTTGTGTTGTTGTATCGTCATTTGTTTCGTCGTCCTTGTGTTCGATTGTCGGTATGTCACTATACCTAAATGTTTGCATGTGAATTTCAAACATTTGTACTAGCATAAGGCCCTAGGAAAATAAGTCACCAGAAGGGAAGTGTTGACAGTCAGTTTATCATCTGTAATTCAGATATACTTTACAATATATATACTTCACAAAGTTTACAAAGAGCAAACGTAGGTTAGAAGCATGTCTCATAAATTTAATTAAAATTCATTGAAGTACCCCAAAAAATTCTCCAACCGGAGGGTACTTCGATTGATTGCAAATAAAGTTAATTCTGATCATACTATTTAACCATAGTGTTTTGTCGAACATACTTTCACATCTCTCACGTAAAATTAATTAAATTAAATAAAATTAAATAATGCCAAACTGGCAATCAGAACAAGAGTGTATAGCACACACACTAGGCATTCATCAACCTTTTATTCAACGAACACCCAATGCTCACAGCCCAGCAGCCCCTAAACTAGACAAGTAACTTTGTCTGAGAAATAACGGGAAAATGAGAAAAACACTGAACGCATCTACCCACCAAGACTACGTTTGAGAAGGGAAAGGGAACAACCAATATGGAAAGAGACAAAATAGGAACTACGGGACTCCTGGACAGTGACGCTTTCGGAGTTGTTCGAAGAAGGTGAGATAGTTGGTGGCCGTGCCCTTAGTGCAGGAGAATGAACAACCACGGAAAAACCATTCTCAGGACAGCCGACGGTGGGGACCAGCCCCTCTCCGTCTCCCAAATACAGAGGCTAGAGCCAACACTCCACTGGTCGGTTGGTCGGTCGGAGCCCAGTGCTGTCGGACCATAGACCCATCGTGACCACCACTCCTCTGGTCGGTTGGTCGGCCGCAGTCCAGAGCTGTCGGACCATGGACTAGCCGTGACCACCCCTCCTCTGAGTGGTTGGTCGGTCGGAGTCCAGAGCTGTCGGACCACGGACCAGCCGTCACCACCCCTCCTCTGGTCGGTTGGTCGGTCGGAGTCCAGCGCTGTCGGATAATGGACCAGCCGTCACCAACCCTCCTCTGGTCGCTTGGTCGGTCGGAGTCCAGAGTTGTCGGACCATGGACCAGCCGTGATCACTCCTCCTCTGGGTGGTTGGTCGATCGGAGTCCAGAGCTGTCGGATCGTGAACCAGCCGTGACCACCCCTCCTCTGGTCGGTTGGTCGGTCGGAGTTCAGACCTGTCGGACCACGGACTAGCCGTGACCCACTCTGCACCCACCGAAGAAATAGGAACACAATACAGTCTCAAATAATTGCGCGGGCGCATTTCAAGTGTCTGTTCAGCGTCTTTGAGAAACATTACATATTCAGGAGGTTGTGTCTTGTAATGCGATGTTTTAAAATATTAAAGAGAACACTCACAGAAAATACATTAATACCCGTGACAGTTCTCTGCTCTTCGTGCAAGGAAGTGGTAGGAAGTAATGTGGATAGTGCATTCATTGGTTTCAGTGGCCAGACCTTTTTAAATTAATTGATGTTATGAAAAAGTAGCACAAATCTGGGACTCAAAGTTCCTGTCGCAACATGATGTTATTACGATTGGTTTTAAGTCGTACCCACACAGATAGGTCTTATAGCGACGAAGGAATAAGAAAGGCCTAGGAGTGGGAATGACGTACCCGTGGCTAGGTACAGCTCCGCTTTTTGCCTGGTGTGAAAATGGGAAACATCGAAAACCATATTCGGGGCTGCCGACAGTGGAATTCAAACCAACTATCTCCCGAATGCAAGCTCACAATTGCGCGCCCCTAATTCGCTCGGTAGAAGAATGGTTAAAAACGATCCAAGACACATTTTTTCGAAACTTCGAAGTTCACTGCAAGTGGCTGATAAATTTGTATAGCTATTGTGTTATATATTGAACGTACACAAGCCTAGGATTTGTAATCTATGCGGTTGGCCGAGCTATCTTGGATCAATTTTATTTTATGTACGAAATATCCACAGTTCAAAGTTACTTACAGTTCCTAAGTACTTTAAAAATAATTTCAACTTAAGGTTCAGTCAAGCACAAGTAGATTGCTGTTGTGTGTGACATGCAGGTCCCCCTCATCTAAATGACGTTCCAAACGAAGAACAACAGCAGAAGTAGCTATTTATGTCAGAAGAAGCCAAAAATTCCATAATGCTCTCAAAATTTAACTGTCTGATGAAAAATCTGGGAGAAATAACAATGTTCTACCTATTTCTTTTCATTACATACAACATATCTTGATGCGAAAATCCCCTGTACAGGTATCTTTTATCCCAGGTAGTTAACCGTAAACATATTTTGTATTTAAATATAAAGACTAACAGGGCAAGGAAAGTCGATGTTCTTTTGTGATGAATATCTCAGTGGATATGATGAATTTTGCCAGAGAGAATAAGAATCACCCAATATCAAAATTCCTTTTGTACCTAACATATTCTAAAAGGCATTTTTCCCACTAGAGGTCACAGCTTTCTCCCCTGTGACGGGGATTTCGCTTTCATCGATCGACTTCTTCACAAGACTGACAGAATTCATAGCATTCAGCAACTCACTGACAATACTGGAAGCAGTTCTTATCTCAAATTTACCGTTGTAGAGCTGGAACTAGAAAATTTGCTTACATTTTGTAAAGAAAGTAGAGCCTTGAACATTAATATTAAGAAATATCCCAAATATTTTGTATTATTTTTCAGCTGTTGTGTATATACAGTGAGTTTCTCTCATCGGTTGGCCGGCAGGCGCACCCAACTTATCTGCTGCCCGTTGACTCATCACTTCCCGTTACACAGCACGGGAATGCCCCCACTTCGCAGTTCAGGTCCATGCTTAGGTGTTTTGAACTACCGGGTATAAGCCCAATGACTTTCATATTAATTAAGAATGTCAGCTTTCCAGAAAATGATACCTTTCGCAGAAGTGAACGAGTTGCTACAAATCCTGGCTGGCTGGTAGTTCCGTTGAGGTCTTGCTCGTAAACAGACGAGAAGACGCGAAGCAAAGTTCTCTGTGAGACGTAAAGAATTTCGCCTTATTATTATTATCATCGTATCTACGATTACGGACCGTCAAAGTACTCGTTCTACGTCCCATGAACTTTTCGGGAAAAAATTAATATTTACGAGTTGGATTTTCCCTCGGACTCAGCGGGGTATCCCACCTTTACCGCCTCAAGGGCAGTGTCCTGCAACGTGAGACTATGGCTCGGGGAGGGGGGTTAAAACTGGGGAGGAGGACCAGTACCACGCCCAGGCGGCCTCACCTACTATGCTGAACAGAGGCCTTGTGGCGGATCAAAAGATTAGAAGGGATAGACAAGAAAGAGGGAAGGAAGCGGCCGTGGCCTTAAGTTAGGTACCATCCCGGCATTTGCCTGCAGAAGAAGTGTTGAAACCACGGAAAACGACTTATAGGATGACTGTGGGGGCAATTGAATCTCCCTATACTCAATTGACCTCCCAAGGCTGAGCGGGCCCCGTCCCAGCTCTCGTACCACTTTTCGAATTTCGTGACAGAGCATGCAATCGAACCCGAGCCTCCGGAGATGAGAGTTAACCACTACACCAAAGACTGCAATATTTTTAGAATGGGAATTTGAAATTCGCACAGTCTTATATTATTAAACATGAGAAGGGACTTCGAGATAACAGATCGAGCGGTCGGCCAAGGAAGAAATTGATCGATGAGATTAGAAATGATCTAGCTGGGCGAGATTAGCAGGTTATGGAAGAAGACCTCTACATGCTGAGCGCTCAGTCAACGCGACCAGGAAACTGGAGCTGGTTCATGAGGGTGATGATGATGATGGGGTAAAATTGAAAAATAATGACACTTAACACTTACCTGTAAGATAAGCCCTACTTAAAGCGTTCCAAAGAATCGTTACCTATATTATATTATCTTTGTATACCAGGAGTATGCATAACTTTTTGCTGGGTTTTGTGGTAAATATGTCATTTTAATTCTAAATATTGGCCATCGGCTTCTACGCACTTCGCCCATCTTTCATGTAAGTTATGAACACCATGCCGGAAAAACTGCTTGTCTTTAGCGGCAAACCATTCGTCGAGCCATTTTCCAAATTCCTCGAAATTACTGAAGTGCTCCTCTGCGAGCGCGTGCCCCATTGATGCGAAGAGGTGATAGATGGGGCCCGGTCGGGGCATTATGGCGGGTGCGGAAGTATGTCGTATCCAAGAAATTTCAAGGTATCTTTCACTGGTTTTGCTGTGTGAGACGGCGCATTGTCGTGTAACAATATCACTTCGCCATATTTTCTTGCCCATTCCGGTCATCTTTCGATCAATGCGTGATTTAAATTTACCTAGGAGAATAATGGACTCTGCTATGGAGGGTAAGAGAAGTAGAGGGAGATCAAGACGACGATGGTTAGACTCGGTTTCTAACGATTTAAAGATAAGAGGTATAGAACTAAATGAGGCCACAACACTAGTTGCAAATCGAGGATTGTGGCGACGTTTAGTAAATACTCAGAGGCTTGCAGACTGAACGCTGAAAGGCATAACAGTCTATAATGATTATGTATGTATGTATGTACTGTATTTGTTGGCGATAGCACTGTGCATTGACGGTTTCGCCGGGCTTCAAGAGAACATAGTACACAATACCGTTACCAGAGCGCACAGCCTTTCACATTGAAATCACCACGTTTAAATTATTGCACATGTTGCAATCAATGGAGCGTGTTCACTATATGTTTCTACCAGCAAACGGCGACTTTCCACAGCCTTTTCCTTTTGATTAAATAAGAAAAGCGATGCGTGCCGCAAACGTTCTTTTTCAGACACAAACGTCAACATGATCACTTAACAACACAGACGCTAGTGTTTGGCGGACTCAACTTTTATGTGTTGGTAAGTTAATGTCAGACGAACAAACTGACGTATGTGTCAAATGCATACGCTGCGTACTGTTCGCTGGTGCCATCTCTTAGTGAAACCGGAAAGGACTTATGCATACACCTGGTATAAGCCCTATTTAAAGCGTTTCAAAGAATCGTTACCTACATTACATTATCTTTGTATATAGAGGGCAGGTGATATAGGAAGCACGTGCGTTCACTGTCGCTCTCTTCCCCGAGCAGACAAGTGATGGGGGACATTAACTCAGGACCGGAAGAGTGTTTCGCTTAAAGTAATTCTGACAACTTCCTTTCTTTATATTTAGGGAGCTTGTACTGGTGGCATGAAGCCAATTCGCAGGAGGATGTTGAGGAAAAAGTCCTGTGATTTAGTTTCTTCTAACAACAGAGTGATCTATTTATACCCCTGTGTCCTGCTAGTCTGTTACATGATTGGGTCTTGGGTGGAAATGTAATTCTGATCCACACACGCACACTTCCCTGTCACCACTTACCATTAATACTGTGTTTGAAATGCGGCGTGGATTCAGGAGGACCTTGGTGGTGGTGGTGGTGGTGACTCTTGTTTTAAGAGGAAGTACAACCATCCTCTCTGAACAAACTAAGCAAAGAAATGTAAAATAAAACACAATTATTTACTCGACTTACGAATTTGTAAATGAACTAGAAATTAAAACAAAAAGTAATTGATTAAGCCGAAAAGGTCACAAACGAATCAAAAGGGAACGTTGGTTCCCTCAGTAACAGAACACTTGAAATTCACATACCTTTCATTAATCCACTGCTCCACTGTAGCGGATAAAGCAGGTGACGAGATCAGCTGTAGTCACGTCATCGGCTAATAAATGTGTTCGAGTGTTTCCTGCCGGCCGAGGCTCCGTCTTAGGCCACTCAGTGAGGATGTGGGCCACGGTGAAGTCAACACTACAAGAACACACTGGGGAGTCTTACTTCTTTAGTAGATTAGAGTGCGTAGATCGTCCATGACCTATCCTCAGCCTACACAAAATTACGGTCTCTCTCCGTGAAGGCCGGAAAGAGGACCGTCACACGATAGATGTTCGTAATAGCTCTCAGCTTGTTGAAAGTTCACATTGAACATTATTTGTTAAGAATGATAACTTTCTTAATTTCATACTAGAATTTATGTCAGGTCAAGGTGTAGCTTATGACCAAGAGATGGATTCCAATAGAAGAATTTAAATGGATCTTGCATTGAAAATGGCCCATTTGAAGACGGATTTGAAAGTAATGTTGTTATGTAATGATATTATGATTTTAGCTCCTAGCCCCTCCGATTCCCATGATATCAAGATGGTTCGACGTTGCGCTAAGAACAAATATCTCTAACAGGTAGATTCACAGGTCTAGGAGGTAACAGTACCGCTTCCTTTGCAGCTTCTTCCACAAGTTCATTTCCACAATCCCAACGTGGCTTGGAAGCCATGCGAAAGTGACCTTTTCTCATGACGAAGAAATTAAAAGAATCCCTGAAGTCCCTCAAATTCCTGTCAAGCAAATCCATAGTTTACCAATCGGACAGACACTGGAGCGCTAACTTAAGACTCTGAACATTGAGCTCAGTGGGAATTTCTCTTCCCCCTGTGAGTTGTCTGTCGTAAGAGGCAACTAACAGGGGCCCCAAAGGCATGGTTTGACAACCAAGAAGCTCTTAGCTGAATGGTGGCATTGCTTCCACTTACTTGTGCCAGACTCTTTACTTTCACCTTTCGTATCCGGCCTTCTTTGGTCATCTCCTGTATTTTTCCGACCTCGATGGTATTAGGTTTGAGGGGCTAAGAGTCTACCGTTTCTTTTGACGATACCTCTCTGATTATTGTCGCCCACCACTTGCTCTGGCACCAGGTCACTCCCAGACCTACTGCAGCCTCCAGCCTGAGCTTTCGTGCGCCGGCCTCTCACCGGTCACTGCATGTGAGATTTGTGTTAGACAAAGCGAAGGCGGAATCGGTTTTTATCCGGTTTTCCCTTTCATCTTTAATTCCAGCGACACTCTCCAGTATCATTTCATTGCATCTGCCAGTGGAGTGCGACAGGCTTCGGTAGCCGGCGCAGTTCCTCTCCTCGCCCCTAGATGGGTCTTAAATCAATCCATTCCTGACCCGGTTGAGGCCGTGGATTTTTACCTTCCAAAATAATGAATCGATTTGCTTTATTTATATTTATCATGTGGCTTTTTGATTGATTGATTGATTGATTGATTGATTGATTGATTGATTGATTGATTGATTGATTGATTGATTGATTGATTGATTGATTGATTGATTGATTGATTGATTGATTGATTGATTGATTGATTGATTGATTGATTGATTGATTGATTGATTGATTGATTGATTGATTGATTGATTGATTGATTGATTGATTGTATAGCTACGAAAGCTGACTTAACAAGATAATAATGAATCCGTGAGAGTGTCCCTGGATTTTAACAAAGGTTCAGATTACGATTAACTGAATATGAAACATCTGAAGTGATGAGTGCTTATCCACATAAAGCTGGTGAACAGTCGTGAAAAACTAGTTTCGTATGGATAATAGTTTAATGTTTCCAATACGGGTGCTAAGTCACGGAAAAAAGGAGTTGTTTGTAACAATCTATGGTGAAGTCGTTCAGTTTCGATCCGTATTAAACATGAAATGCAAGACAGAGCCTTAAGGTCGATTCACACATCTCCGGTACGTGACGGCGCTCTCCGTGTCCGTATCCATCCTTTCCGATATGAACATTTCACGTCTGTTCTCACACTTCAGTTCCGTGCAGTTATAAGTCGGCAATCAAGTATTCTATGATGAGTATTTTTAGTGATGATGAACTGTTAATGATAGCTATAATCTTGGACGAAGTGGAGAAAGAAAGGAAGAAACAGTGGGTTCATCCTATGTGGAAACGCAGGGATAAGGAAGGAGATTTTTCTACACTATGTAAGTGCTTGAAGGAGACGACGAAGTAAAATTTCACGGATAAACTACATTTGCTTTCAATTACTTGAAAAATTAAATAATAATTACTTGAAAAATTAAATAAATGAAACTGTTGATTCATTTTTTAAAATCCTGGCTTTGTAGGTTGGGGGCAGAAAGTACCTTGCCGCGCCCAAGTCGGTGCCTATGTACAGACAGACTGATTTTCTTAATCTTAAAAGCAAAAAATGTTAGTTAACTACCTTCAGCTTCTATTTTCTCGCCAATTTCGTCCCATACACGCTTCTTCAAACCACTACCCATATATTTTGAATCAGCTACATTATATAGAAAAGAGTGTGCCTTCACTAATTCAATCAGCAGTTCGTCCTTCATTGGGGGAGGTAAATGACAGTTCAAACGTACACAGATAACCTCAGTACTCGAAGAAAGCAGAGAAGCAGGAAGGCGGGAAGAGAGAAATCACGTCCGTGAAAACAAGAAAATATCGTTGGCGAGCGAATACGTATTGCCGGCATGGATCACGGAGAAGCACTGAAGGTCACGGCGAATGACGTCAACGGAAGTGTTGGAACTCATCCCTTCGTTTACATGGCGACGATATTTTATTTTAACGGAAGATGCCGTCTTGTCACGGAAAGCGCCGTCACGTCCCGGAGATGTGTGAATCGACCTTTAACCTTTTAAAAATTACACCAGCAACTTGTTTATTTGTCAGCACAGCTAGCTTCAGGCGCTGACGTATTCATGATGGTTCGTATCCGGCTGGAGACACTTTACGAGCTCTGTCAAGCAGCTCGTAATTAGGTGTGAGGAAACAGAGTAACTTCTATTTTCAAGAGCATGTTTCATAACTCGTGGTCAATTCCTATCCACACACTACTGCAGACTATCCTTCATTCCATGTTAAGAAAACAGTAGTGCTTAGTGACGGGACTATCGAATGAAAATTACCGAATTATTCAATAGTCGTCAACTATCGTTGCAACCGATTGTTTCCGTTTGCATTCGGTTTTTCACTCGGACCGCTGTCGGTGCTGAAATCGACATCTTCTTTCGTCATGGAGTAAAGTCAGAGTTGATACGTAGTACACTCTTTGGCATGAACCCCTTGACTGGTGTGAATTGTGACGTAAATATAAACTAACAAAGCAAATAATATGCTCGTATTTATTTCTCCCTCCCGGACTCTGACTCAAATTTTCATAATGATAAATGAAATTCGATTATTGTGCGCGTTATCAATATATAATTATGTTATGGATTTTATTGATACTCTCCATGTGTTAACCATGAACCTCTAATGATTGAACAATAACGTTAACTGAACGGAATGATTTTTAAATTAATTAAGGAAAGTACATTGACTTTTCATTTAGTTTAATGTGCTGTATTCACATTACACTAATATGGGGTGTCATTACAATAAGGTGAAAAGGTTACGTGAATGATGTTGATCCACGAAATATCACTGTAATATCTGTCACAAATGGAAGATAGTTATTGCTTTTATTGAAATAAAGTCTCAAATCGAAGGTTAATTAAGAAATAATACGAAATATTTTATTTTGGAGAATACATACTTTACTGCCTTACTACTACTATTTCTGCTACGTCGCAGCGCTTCCGTAAGTGTTTTGTTTGTCCAACACTGTTCTTTGGTGTCGTTTTGTTGATTTTTCTCATTCGATGTTATTTGATGCGCTGTCACTTCATGTGCACTAACTGATTCATTAAGCGATTAATTGGTCCAGGGATCATGTTATTTTTCTTTAATATATATATATACGCGTATTGGTCCAGGGAGACGCTTTTCTTTCAAGAAAATACCCGCACTCCCATTCATCGGTGTCAGCCCTGGACCTCAAGAAAGAAACAAAAGACAGCGCAAGCAGCGGAATCCAACATAATTAGAGATGGGTAAGAGTAGTTCACCAGAAGGACTAGTGTCAGAACTGCTCAGTCCCTGAAATGAACAGTTCTTTGGGAGCAGTTCTTTTAGTTCCCACTCTTCTCCCTCAGTAACGTCACTCGCCAGAGTCCCAGGCGGCTGGGCTGCCAACAAATGGTCCGTGACCAGCACGTGGGTATTTTATATCTGCTCGCACTTCGCACCACAGCAGCCTAATGTACCTTTAAAAATTAACAATCATGATTGTTTTAAAGGGCATACCAATTAGGTTACTGAGAATAAAATTATTAATGGTTGGATTTTCAGTGCATTTTCTTTAAATATCTACAGGAACAATACCTCTGAAATTTGGCCATCATTCACAAAATACGATCACGAACCGTGGTATCAATTTCACTTGCAAGTGGGGGTTTGGAAAAGGATTTGGAAGGAATCAGCCATGGTTTTTGAAGAAGGTACTGTTCTAGCATGTTCCTCGAGGGAAAAGGGAAAACTACGGAAAACCCTTAGAGAACAGCCGATGGGGAGATTCAAACCCACGGCGTCTCTCGAGTCCGGGTTATAAGCAAGCAGTGCTTACCGTCATGCTACACCGGTCGGCGATAAACTATAAGTTCGGTGATTCTACATTATTAATATTTTGATTATGAAACTTGGGCTATGATTTCAAACTCTCTAAATATCACATTACGTGCGTTTGGATTAGGCCTATTTTAGCTTAGAGTACTTTACATCACGAACACAAAAATGTAAAAAATTGTGTCGATACTTACATAAATTTAGGCCAAGTTTTATGATTCCCCTACTGGTGTTTCGTATTGCAATCAGTCTACACAAGCAAATTTTCATTTCACTAGAAAGTTTTCTCAGCGCACTCCTGTAGAAGAGTCTCGGGCCAACCTTCTGGTTAGTCTTACTCCAACTCCTACTCCCAGTCCCATCACGTCTCGCTCATATCGCATACAAGCCTTTCATTGGTCGCTTGGGACTAAAAGAACTACAGCTCCGTAATTAGTCTCCCGACACGAAAATGTAAAAGGTTATGTCGACACTTACATAAATATACGCCAAATGTTATGGTTTCGCAACTGGTATCACACATACGATCAATCTACACATGTAAATTTACATTTCATTAGAAAGTTATCTCCGTGCACTCCTGTAGAAAAGTCACGGGCCAACCTTCAATCAATTAGTCTTATTCCAACTCCTACTCCTAGTCCTGTCACGTCCCGCTCAATTCGCATACAATCCTCTCATTGGTCGGTTGGGACTTAAAGAACTACAACTCCGTAGCTAGCTCCTCCTTGAAGAATTACTCTTCCCGCCTCTCATTGGTCGGTTGGGACTAAAAGAACTATAGCTCTGTAGCTAGTTCTTCCTTGAAGAATTACTCTTCCCGCCTCTCATTGGTCGGTTGGAACTAAAAGAACTACAGCTCTATAGCTGTCCTCCCGACACGAAAATGTAAAAGATTATGTCGACACTAACATACTCTGACTGACAGAGCAAATGCCACACCAAGAAGGAGTGGTTCGAAAGGGATGAAACTTGGGGAAAAAACAGAGACGGCACGGACGAATAATTGTTTATTTCAAACCGATATGCAGGTTACACAATGCGCACGGCATCGACTCAGTAGGATGTAGGACCACCGCGAGCGGCGATGCACGCAGAAACACGTCGAGGTACAGAGTCAATAAGAGTGCGGATGGTGTCCTGAGGGATGGTTCTCCATTCTCTGTCAACCATTTGCCACAGTTGGTCGTCCGTACGAGGCTGGGGCAGAGTTTGCAAACGGCGTCCAATGAGATCCCACACGTGTTCGATTGGTGAGAGATCCGGAGAGTACGCTGGCCACGGAAGCATCTGTACACCTCGTAGAGCCTGTTGGGAGATGCGAGCAGTGTGTGGGCGGGCATTATCCTGCTGAAACAGAGCATTGGGCAGCCCCTAAAGGTACGGGAGTGCCACCGGCCGCAGCACATGCTGCACGTAGCGGTGGGCATTTAACGTGCCTTGAATACGCACTAGAGGTGACGTGGAATCATACGCAATAGCGCCCCAAACCATGATGCCGCGTTGTCTAGCGGTAGGGCGCTCCACAGTTACTGCCGGATTTGACCTTTCTCCACGCCGACGCCACACTCGTCTGCGGTGACTATCACTGACAGAACAGAAGCGTGACTCATCGGAGAACACGACGTTCCGCCATTCCCTCATCCAAGTCGCTCTAGCCCGGCATCATGCCAGGCGTGCACGTCTATGCTGTGGAGTCAATGGTAGTCTTCTGAGCGGACGCCGGGAGTGCAGGCCTCCTTCAAAAAATCGAGGGGAAATTGTTCTGGTCGATATTGGAACAGCCAGGGTGTCTTGCACATGCTGAAGAACGGCGGTTGACGTGGCGTGCGGGGCTGCCACCGTTTGGCGGCGGATGCGCCGATCCTCGCGTGCTGACGTCACTCGGGCTGCGCCTGGGCCCCTCGCACGTGCCACATGTCCCTGCGCCAACCATCTTCGCCACAGGCGCTGCACCGTGGACACATCCCTATGGGTATCGGCTGCGATTTGACGAAGCGACCAACCTGCCCTTCTCAGCCCGATCACCATACCCCTCGTAAAGTCGTCTGTCTGCTGGAAATGCCTCCGTTGACGGCGGCCTGGCATTCTTAGCTATACACGTGTTCTGTGGCACACGACAACACGTTCTACAATGACTGTCGGCTGAGAAATCACGGTACGAAGTGGGCCATTCGCCAACGCCGTGTCCCATTTATCGTTCGCTACGTGCGCAGCACAGCGGCGCATTTCACATCATGAGCATACCTCAGTGACGTCAGTCTACCCTGCAATTGGCATAAAGTTCTGACCACTCCTTCTTGGTGTTGCATTTGCTCTGTCAGTCAGTGTAAATAAACTCCAAGTTTTATTGTTTCGCAACCGGTATCATATAATACAAATAATCTACACAAATAAAATTTACATTTCACTATTTGTTCGCCAACCTTCTGTTCAGGTTAGTCTTACTCCTCACGGCCGACTGGATCCCTCGCTGCGCTGAGCTAGCTAGAGCGACACATCAAGTCGGCCGTGTACTCCTAATCTTAGTTCCATCATGTCCCGCTCATATCGCATGCAAGCGTCTCATTGGTCGGTTGGGACTTAAAGAACTACAACTCCGTAGCTAGTCCTTCCTTGAAGACTTACTCATCCCGAGGAGCAGTTCTTTAGGAGCAGTTCAGTCAGGAACGACACATCTCTAAACCACCGCCGTCTCAATCTCTATATACTGCCTGCTCTGTGCCGCGAGAATTGCGTTTACGGCGACATTGCAGATGGCAGCACTTACCGCACCCAGAGCACATGCTGGTTAAATGAGAGTGCATCCGCAACACCAATAAAAAGGAAAAATAATCCTTAACATGTTACTAATTGAGAAGATAATGTACATACAGAAACTAACGTTTCACATTTGAGCTTGGCTTAAGATACAGATACGTAAAATGTGTAAAATCTTACCAGTTACAGTAGATATATTAGGATCATCCCACTGCTGCATGGTACATAACAATTTCAGAGTTTTCTCGACACGAGTAACGGAGCACCTTTTCAGTCCATTTCTTACAGTTATTTACCAGCAGTGGACTCAAAAAGAATTCTATCACTATTCCCCTGACCCTTTGTTCATGACCACATTTCAGGATACGTTTTATAGCACATAATGCAGTGCGTGCGTCCGTCATGTCATTACATCCACCAGCCAGTCTCACAGCACGAAACAGAGCTTCTGTTGCGTCTCCAGAAACTCATTTAGTGAGAACATACAAGAACCGATTTCGTAACAAATAAGGCACACATTCCACTATAGATCTGCCGTCTCATTAGTCAGACACTTCACTTTTTTACATTTTTATTCCAAATGAATTATTTTAACGTATTTCTTTTACTGCCTAGCTATAAGTTCTTCTCTTCGTTTTACGTTCAATCTTCAGTTTTCCTCGTTGTTTCTTTTGTTGTTAATTGTTGTGTCTCTGCTGTTATTTTGTTAGTTTTTATTTTTTTTCCTCTATTTTTATCATTAGATGTTTTTCCTCATTGTTCTTCCACTTATTTTTTTATGTTTGCCTTGTGCTACTCCACTGTAAATATATTTTTCCTTTGCGGAACTCTGTAATTCGGCTTCCCGCTGTTTTGGTTTCCCAAATGAATAAATAAATAAATAAATAAATAAATAAATAAATAAATAAATAAATAAATAAATAAATAAATAAATAAATAAATAAATAAATAAATAAATAAATAAATAAATAAATAAATAAATAAATAAATAATTGTAAGTATTTTATCCGGTGGTGAATAGAAATGCACACAATCCGGATTGTTTTGCCGAATGTGCCGAGTTCTGTCAATGACGACGTGGAATGTGAAAAATTTGCACATTAATTCCATGAAGCGCAGCGTCGATTCCGCATATGAAAACTCTAAACATGTATTTATAAACGGGCATGGTTTTCTTTCATGAAGCGAATAGCAGCAGTGACTGCTGGGGAAAAATTTGTACAGCAGAACATTCATCTTTTCCAAATTCCTCTGTGTATTCGTAATACCGAACAGGCTTGGATGTCAAGTCTCTCTGGAGGCGAAAACTTCTTTCACATATTTGGAGGTGATGATGTCATTGCTGTCATTTCACTGTCTAGGAACCTGGACCTCACATTTATCAAATGGTAATAGTGAAAACTGAAAAGAACTTTACGGCTAGGATAGAAAGGATGAGTTCTCACTTTCCCCTCTCCGAAATGTTTAAACATTGGTTCTATGATGGTCAGTCAACGCCATTAATCATTTCTGAACTAAATGGGATGGATCGGAGACTTCTAAGCCTTTAACGAGGAAAGTCCGTTTACAAGAAAACACAACAGTTTATTCTTGAGAGCAGGAGATTTTCAATATCTGTGCCGCATACACATTCAACACCGACCACGCAAACGAACTTATCACTGGTTCGGTCGTAGAGGAGCCGTACCTAATTAGCCATTTAATTGGCAATCATTGTTATACTCTGTTGATCCGAGAGTTTTACATTCAGCTCTAAGTCTTCCCTTCACTAATTTGGATATCCCGACAAACACTATCAACATTTTCCATTTAGGCTACCTGTCCAGAATACATTGTGATGGAGCTGATACTAGACTAGGAGTCCTGCCATATTCATAACCGTTTGGGATAATATTCCTCACGCCGCATAGTACCGTGTGACTTTGTTCTGACCGCGCGGATTTTGTCTTGCGAAAGTAATGGATTTGATTTTAAAGATAAATGGTCTTTTTTCATTATATTTAGCTGCTTCCTTTAATTTATTCAGACGATCATTTTATGGGTTGTCTTCGAATTTCCTCTGCAGACTTTTAACTTCATTATGGTTAGTCATCAGCTGTTATCGCAGTCTCAGAATTCTCGACCGGAGCCTCTAATGTCTGATTTTCTGATCACTGCTGTCATTCTTACTCGTTTGAGTTTTGACTTGGATTGATACACCGTTGTTCACATGAATTTCGTACTCGTCCTCCAACGTATTTCCTGCGCTTGAAGAGCTTGTTTCATCATAGATTTCTTCCGAAGAAATATCTTGTCGCTGTCTGGTCTTTCGTGGAGCTATTTTTCTGGTGTGAAAGTAATGGGTATAATTTTAGTTTTGTCTTTTATCTCCATCTGTAAAATTCATGCTACAAACACGAGAATAATCGGATTGAATCCATTTACCACCCTTGGTTGATCCTTGCCTTGATAGCGTTAAACCAATTTTCCCAAAGTTCTGTACTTGGAGGGATTTCAGGAATCCTCACACCTGAATAATTCGGACTTCTTGCTATGATATACAGAGAGGAACACAACAATTCATCATTTTACAACCAGAGACACACACATAAATGCTCGATGCAAACGCACTTGGAACACAACGTGGGTACGGAGATAAGTTGGGTGCGGTAGCTGGCGCTCCTAGCGGAGGTTTGTGACACCAAGAGCTCACGCTGAGAAGCATGTTAACCGCATAGCATAGAGCAGGCAGTATATAGGATTGAGATGGCGGTGCTCTAAACATAATGGATTCCTATTTACAGCCGGTAAATACGTATACATATTTCTTGCTAGTTACGACGGTATGTCTTAATCAACCACCGATTTGAGACTTTATTTGAGTAAAATCTATGATTATCTTCCATTTGCGACAAATATTACGTTACAGATATTACAGTGATATTCGTGGATCAACATCGTTCACATAACCGGTGAAAAACTAACCTTCGTCTGAAATTACCTAACATTTATTGTTTTATGAACAGAAGATCATTCATTAACTTGTGGTTAGGGACACAAGAATGCACTTTATTTAAAATGAAACATACTGACCACAATTACTTTAATCAGGAATTCTTATCTTATTTTATAGACCAACGTATTTCAGTTTTCAATTACTTCACCTGAACATTGTGTAACGTTTGTTACTAGTCTCTATATTTCCACTTAGCCTACATCACTATCAACAAAATAAACATGCTATACAAATCGGTAATAGGCCTATAATACAACAATCCACATTTCAACATTCGATCTTTGTAGTTACTAGCAAATGACTTATTACTAGTTACTTGAAGTCGAGAACCGCAGTGCAAAAGGTATTTTACTACTTTCTAATGAATATCAAACCAAGACCAACTACAATTACATCAGACCGTAACTCAGAAAAAAACATGGCAGACATCGGTGGGAGACATGAGATGCTGAAGGGAAGATTATGCATCTTAATGCCGATTCACCTACAGGAAACATCACATGTCGAACGTCATGAAATGCACTCACTAACTCAAAATATGAATAATTATACACCAAATGTAGTGTTATCGCGTAATTATTGTAGTATAATTGTAATTCCAGTGGGAAAATAACGAAAGAAGAGTTATTTTATCAACGTCAGGTTGAAACGGACACACACTATAAACATATATCACATATGAAACTCCGGCCGGGAAATAACATATAGATGTAAACAAATAACACTACTAACCTTACATGGAATACCATGCAACATCACCATTAACCTCAGCCCATTATGTAAAATATGCAAACAAATAAATTTCTCGAAAAAAATTTCAACATTCTAAAATCCACCTGAATTGTTGAGTTAGGTTCAGTGATATTTGTATGACAGACGTGAACATATAAAGCACCGGTCACCTTAAAACTCACCGTTTGATGCCACATCATCCTCTTGTAATTTATAAAAAAGAATGTAATCGTCGTTTTCACTCATGAGAAATGGGGTTAGGTTTTGTTTACGCAAGTCCTTTGTAAAACGCTGAAAATTGATAATGACATAATTCTTGGTCGCGATGTTCCGGATCTTTCTGGGACTGATTTACCTTTCTTTGCAGTAACGAACGTTGGCTGATAGGGAAAAATGCTGCGATAGGCATCATTAGTTTTAATTTCGGAAGTTTGAATTGGATCACCACTAGTTGGGTCGATTCGTGAACAAATTGTTCACTTGAACTACTCAACATAAAGGATCGTGCGAATCGATTCGCGGTATGAATGATTAGTCGTTCAAATGAATCGTGGAATTTGGAGTCGCACGAGTAAGAATGAATCGTCGGTCAAATGATGTGAATCGTTGAATTTGGAGTCGTCTGTGGTTGTAGCCAACTCCGCACGAAGTTAGCAGCGACCATTACCGATCCCTCCCCAAGTCTGCGAGTGAGAGATGAGGGTAATGGTGACCTAAGACCTCGCGTTCACGCTGCTTTAAGAAAGGTATTTCCGGCCTACAGTACTGGTCAACTACAGTATCTATGACAGAGTTGAAAGAAAATGTTACATTTTTGTTTCGTAGACTTCCGTGGCCGGAGGTAATGCTGCCAATCAAAGTTGAATTCCGGATTGTTAGACAGCGACTATTTCATAGTCAACTTTTCGTCATCGTTCCAGATGACTTAAGCACGAGCATTAATTGTACAGGTGGTAATAAGTTCGATTTCCTAATTATTTGTATGGCTACAAAGTACTGCATTAGAAAGGGAAGAAAATATTAATGTAACTGCATTACAGTGCTTGATTGAGACGGACGGATCGCCTAGTAGAGGGTACAGCATAAAACAGGCAGAAGGGAATAACAGTAACATCGAAACAATGATGTATGAAAACAATGAGTAGTACTCGGACCTTATGTTGGAGGATTTAGTAGACACATTATGCAAAATATATGCTTAGAATTTCACTTGAGTTTATAAATTATGGTTGAGGAACACTATCTTCGATAATTTTGTGGACGTAAGGCGTCGTCTCAACTCAGTTAAAGTATTTCCAGCTCTGAAAAAAACACGCTCACACGGAACGGAACAACCGACAACACACAGTCGTCTTAACATCAGCTGGTGAAGGCTTGGATATAGCCTATGTTTCTTGCCACCACCTAAAGGGAGCCGCCTCCCTTGCCTGAAATGGTTCTTTGTTTTTACAATTGGCTTTAAGTCGCACCGACACAGACAGGTCTTATGGCGACTATGGGATACGAAAGGCCTAGGAGTGGGAAGGAAATGGCAGAGGCCTTAATTACGGTACAGCCCCAACATTTTCCTGGTGTGAAAATGGGAAACCATGGAAAACCAAGTTCAGGGCTTCCGGCAGTGGGGTTCGAATCCACTATCTCCCGGATGCAAACTCACTAATGCGCCACCCTAACCGCACGGCCAACTCGCCCGGTCTGAAATACTTCATCAATATACTTATCATATTCTATTAACTTGGCAGCCAGCGGCGTAACGGGGTTTATAAAATGTTTAACTCTGGAGTCGAACTCTCCCCAGAATAAATCTTCGTCCGAGTCCCCTGGATATTGTTGCTTCTCCGATTCCCATGCTACCTCATCGCAGGAAATTCTCACAGATGCAGCTTTCTGGACAAGCGATTGTTTCACTTTATTGCACGCTGCAGTAGACAGGAAAGCTTGCTTCTTTAATCTGGGATCGAGCAAGATGGCTTCGGCTAAAATTGTCATTAACATAAGCGAGTAATTCAAACTGAAGAATACCGGGGAGACATGCCCTTATCCTTGACCCGCCATTTTGTACCTCTCACATCTATGGCATCGTACGTTCGCGTCGTATTGTATCTCTAACCTCTAACGACATCATCCGTTAGTGAAGGCTCAGTGGAAGCTTTACCTCTATTGAGTTGATGTGGAGCCTGATAAAGAGATATTTTGGGAGTAATAATAAAACTCTTTGAAGTCAGGACAATAATGGAGCTCTGGTGAGTGCGGTGGTCGTGGGAGGAATGGCATCCTGGGGATCGGTCGGTCTGTGCAGTATGACTGTCGACCGTCTCGTCATTAATCCGAATGATACGAGCATCAGTGAAAAAGGGGGAAAAAGAGAGAGAGGGAGAGATAGACGGGGAATTCGACTTCAATAAGTTCTCCTTTATCGGATTGTAATTAGGTAAAGTCTTCTTTAATAAAATTTGTTGAATATTGGCTTTTCTAAACGAGTTTCTCATTTGTTTTACGTCGCACCGACGCAGATAGGTCTTATGGCGACGGTGGGATAGGAAAGGCCTAGGAGTAGGAAGGAAGCGGCCGTGGCTTTAATTAAGGTACATCCCTAGCATTTGCCTGGTGTGAAAATCGGAAACCACGGAAAACCATCTTCAGTGGTTGGAACCCACTATCTCCCGGATGTAAGCTCACAGCTGCCGTACATGTGCTTCTGTGAATGATTTATTACGTATTTACCTTTTGGGCCTAACCTCAAATCAACCAACTTTCCGTAATTGATTTATTTTCTGAGGTGTCAAATATGCAGATGTGATAAGTAATTCGCTTGTTGTTTATTCCTTGCGGACAGTGAATAAATTTGGTTCGTAATCCATATCAGCATGGCATTTCATCTGCACGTTGACATTCGTGGCATCCGACAACAGTCTGTCTGCAATCAGGTGATGTAATAACAGTTCGAACGGTAGACAACCACACATCAACACGTGCGCTCGAAAGTATCCCGGTCATTCTCCAATCAACGTGGATACATGATGTACGTTTACATCATTTTCGATTCCCTCGATGACGGCTTTGATGATGTAACATTACGACACGTGCCGATGATTTCCATCCCCTTCCTCAGTTTTAGGCCTATTTACTATCCATGAGCTCACGAAACTTCAAAATACGAGAGCTACTCATTTATAATTTTTGGTAAAATCCAGTATTACGAATTACGTAGCTTGAGAAAATTGAATAGGGGCTGCCTGGCCGAGGCGGGAAGGTGTGCTCGGCTTGCCCGGAAGGATGAGGGTTCTATTCCCCGTCAGGAAGTCGTAAAATGTAAGAAACGAGATTTTCACTTCCAGAGGTGCACATGGCCCTGAGGTTCACTCAGTCTACACCAAAAATGGGTACCAGGTTAATTCCTGGGGCCAAAGGTGGCCAGGCGTATGGCTAACCCATCAAGTGCCGAGGTTACGGATAGTGGAAGCCTTGTATTTACATCCAGGGGCACTCAGCACATTTAACTATAAAGATGCTGCACAGGTGACTGAAAATATAAAGAAAACGCTTTCGGAGAAGAACACGAGAAATGCCACCGACATTGTTCGATAAATAAACTCTTTAAGAAAAAACAGCTTCTAACGGCAGTGTAAGAGGCTCTATAGCCTTCGTAAGACTAGAAACAAATGCAATTTACGATTAGTAACATTCAAATTTCCGTAAATATCTGGTAACAACACGGCTTACACAAATCAAAACAAAGAACTCCAACTGCCACCATCATGGACCGTCTCGATATGTCGGTTAAGGTCTGAGCAAGACCAACTACAATACCTCAGACATTAACCAACCTATCAAAACTGCCCACAATGGTGGCAGTTGGAGTGTAAGTCGTGTTGTTAAAATATTTACGGAAATTTGAATATTATTAATCGAAAATTATACCTATTTATCATATTTATAGAGCCTCTTTCAGTGCCGTAAGAATATATTTGTTCATAAAATATGCGTACGTATTCGAACAATTCCGGTGGTGATGAGGTTATTGTCCTCGTGTTCTTCACTTAGACCGTTTTCTTTATACAGTATTTTCACCTACCTGTGAGTGTATTTATATTTTAATTCGGTGGGTCGTATGTGCTGTGTGCCTGGATGCAATTCCAATTATAGGAGCAGAACAAAAGGTTCAGTTTTTACGTTTCCAAAAGACCTAGTATTAGGGTAAATTGGTTAGGTCCAATCCTAGGCAAAACTTCGATCCAAGTGATACTAGTGTTGTGCATTAATCACTTGATATCAAACGTACTGTTAGTGAAGATACAGTATTATTCCTGTTACCGAGTTTTAGTGGATCACAGAGGTGAAAGAAGGTGCTGGTGGGAATGGGTCTATCTACGAAAGTCAAAGATTAATTTAAAACTTTAAAATAAGGTTATATTTCTTTTCAGATATTAAATTTCAACAAAACTCTTCACTTGGTGAAAGAAAAGGGTTCAGGTACATAGCTATTTTGATTTAAAAAAATAGAAAACCCAAGGATTGGTAATTTACAAATTTTGAGTTTGAAGCTCCTAATTTACAAGTTTCCAACGTCGCTAATATTGCGTTTAGTTAGATAGATACAATTTTCAAGAGCACTTTGCTCCAACAGTGACAAGTTAAGGCCTTCAAAGGCATCACTCAATGTTACACCAATATCTATTACATTACAAGAAAAGAGCTCACATGCTCTATAAACTCAACCAAGAAGACTGCGCTCCCAACCCTTAAAGCCCGATTAAGGCAATCTTGAAGATTACAATAGGGATTACAGCTCCTTTGCTCAATAGAATTATATTTCTAGGCATCTCCAGGCACAGCCAACAGTTACAACGCCATATTAATTACCTTTTATATTACACAGGGGTATCTAGCACCCATACTACCGGGCCTTCGTGAAGAAGAACAGATTACATTACTGGCCCAAACACAAAATGTATGGAGGCATACACTTGCGCTCCTCGAAATCAGAAATTAAAACCCTACTTGGCCTTGTGGCCCGACGCTGCAGAGGCTAATCCTACAATACTGTGGTGACTAGGAGGATTTACAAGAGAAAAACCGTTACAAAATCGTAGTCACCTCAAGATTAATTGAAGGGGAATTCAAGAGGTTAACGCAACCTCTATCCCCGATTTACAGTTTAAATTCTTAGGACTTACATGAAATTTTACACTAGAAAGAAGAAAGATTTACATCTTAGGAACTGACAGTTACATAGTTAAAGATCGGAACCTTCCCCACGGGTGAGCTTGCGGAGATAACTACTAAGATGGAAAAACTGTTGTCCATTACCTTAGCTGATGTTCTGCCTGCCGAAGATTGAGACCCCAGCCTCCTTTCTTTACACACACACTCAGTAAGACGACGATCAGAAAGACAAGTTAGCTCGAAAAATCTACAGCTTTTATACCCGAGAGGAAGTTTCGAGAAGGCTCTGGACTAAATCCAGACACACCGTCTGATTTTTATTAGCGGATGAAATTGTTACATGAAACATCAGATTGACTGAAAAAGAAATACAGAAAATGTGTGATTGGCCGGACTCCAAAGCTGGCGGGATGAGAAGGAAGTGTTGAAAACCTTGAAGTATCAAAAATAATAAAAGTCAATTCAGTAGAGAAAACCTATAAACTTCTTTAAATCTCTAGTTATTCAACATTGCACAAGAGTGCATGACATCAATCCTTCAATAGAGACATCAATGGAGAAAAGTCCACAAATTTCCTGAAACCAGTGATACACCAAAACTAGACAACGAGATCTATTCAAATTAGCAAACGTTAAAATAACATACAACTCCATCATTTAGTAGTGACATTTGTTGATCAATGTCCTAACTTCCTGCACTAGCTGTTTCAAGGTTTGTATGACAGATAACGTTCTTCAAGGCGCTTCTCTTAAATGCGCGAGGTTCAGGTGTACCTCCCGGTACTGACCTTCCCCCCAAATGTCCTTCCCTGGGGTGACAGTGTAGAGAAAAGGAACTTTTGTGTTGGAATTTCAGCAATAGTTCTTCTGAAGATTTATTTTTAGAAAAATTATTTGGAAAACTAGTTTGGAGTCTTCTTGCAGTAATAGAAGACTGGGATACGTAGTTCAAGTTTGATGGCAAGAGCGGCCGCCACTGCCGATACCCTGGTGGGGTTCCCCCGGACCCCCAAAATACCCTGAGATACACCACTCCCTCTACTATGAGAGGGGTAGTCATGGTGATGGTCGCGCCGTTCAGAAGGAGACATGACTAGAGTGGAGTGGGCCCATACCCCACTCCAGTATCGCTCGCCAGATGTTGAGACACGTCCGCCGACGGCTGAGAGAGCACTGGAACGATAATTAACTTGGCGACAGAGTTTGTTTGATGGAGATTGAGAGTACTATACATTTTTGCGGGTGGTAGAGAGGCGGGCGGCATTGAAGGTGAGTGAGTGTCAGCAATACATGGGTTTGGATACGGGGGCTAGGTAATGGCCTCCAGGCAATGGACAACAGGAATTTTTATCAGAGGGGAAGGTTGTACAATTCTAATTACAATACATAATCTAACTTGTACCGCGTACTTACAAGTGAAGTATTACACGACAGTAGATGCACGACCAGGGAAAATAAATTAAGCTAAACACTCACCGAAATATTCCCAACGGAAAGTCGTAGCAAGGCGTGGAAACCGCTAGGCTCACAGAGGTCAAGTAGATTGGACGAGAAATAATACTTACTGACTAAAATAATAATTCATGTTTAAGTTACGCACAAACTTTAATTGACAGAAAATAAATTAATTGTGTTTAAAAGATCAAGTTCAAATTCTGTTAGACTAAATGAAAAAATAATTAAATTAATCATAGAACATTCAAGTTCCATTAAAATTAGAATCAGGAAAAGAAAAAGGAAAAGAAATTCAATCTGATTTTACAAACCAGTCCCCTGGAGAAATCCTCAATCAGGATAAATTAGGAAAATATAATTTTAATGAAATGAACGAAAGAACGGAGTTCTTAATTGAACACTTAACCCAAGACCTTAATTTCACACAATACCGTTTTCGAGAGTGAAAAATGTTTCTTAAGAACCGCTTCAACTATAGGTTCAGATCAGTAGCATGGGAAATCCGCAGAACACAAGTTCACCATGAACAAACATTAGAAATGGGATAATTAAATCAAATAATAATGTGACCAACATGTACAATGAGTCGCGAAGTCAAAAATAATCCAGAATTAAATATTAATGGTCTACAAACGCCAAGCAAAACGGAGAAATGGAGATGCCTTTACTGAATCACATCTATCCCCAAGAACAAAATCCCAACAATCTCACATGGCGCACGTCAGCTGTCACCACATAACAAAGCATAGAAACGGCAAATGTCAACACATAATATAGACCACGCCCACCCCCATATAAATAGTGAAACCATGGCGATCAGGTCACGTGATGAACCAAAGCCAAAATGGCTATCTACCCAGAAAGGATAATTATACACCAGAATTAGCCATAAGAAACAATTTTCGACTCATATAATCACTTCCCTGATGGGGAGATTTAGATAATAAAGATTTAACACGTCCTATTACTCTACAAATAGTTACATAAAGCCCCAAAAGTAGGTAGTTAATTCACAATTTAAAATGACGAAGATTACAGTCCCTTTGTAAATCGAATTTCTTATGCACTAAAGTGATTTGAATAGTAGGATATTATAGATTTAAGCAGTTCAATTAAGCGAGACAAATTTATGTAATCCACTCGGTATCGTTCAATTATCCGATTTGCTCCTCACAATGTTTGATCTCCGGGGTAAACAAGAACTGGGTGCTTATTAACAGATTATTAAAAAACTAGTAGAAAAATGAATGAAAGGCGATAAGGTCATCGCCACACGACGACACGATCACTCAGGATCAAATAAAACCTTCATGTTTCCTTCTTCCACTCTTAACACAAGTTAAAATCCACCAGCAATAGCAGAAGTAGCTCTGTCCAGTATCACACACCAAACCAGACCAGAGCAAAAGCTCGTTGTCAATTGTCGTTTGAGCATGGAGGAAACGAAGTTGAAATCAGTTCCGTCATTGCTGTTAGATGGCAGTACAATTCCGAAAGCATGCCTTACTGGATGCTAGCGCTACTGTGGCGGATCCGTACAATTACGAGACTGCTAATTCCAGTCAAATTCCGACGAGCTCAGTAGGCCGAAATAGTACATGATAATTAGTTTGAATCAAAAAGTAACTTGATAAGTATCCAAGTACATTATAACACATCCCAAATCCGTTACACTTGTTAGGCTCGAGGCAGAAAGGTTCCATATTACCAACTAATTAATTTTCAGACCTACGACAATCCTTAAAAGAAAAATAATCTTCACCACCTGCCAAGCTTTAGTGGCAAATGTTATACTGTACAACAATGAATTTATACTAGTTTCACGTGAGAAAGGTGAACCCTAAATATTCTCTCTGTGGCTGGGTAACTGACCAATAATGTAACCGGGGTTAGGAAATCCAAAATCATAAATGGCCCATAAAATCTGGTGGCAAGCTTGCTCGCAGGTACAACATTCTAACCTTGACCTGATCTCCCACTTTCAAATTGGTGGGCCTCCGTCCACGATCATAACTTTCTCTAACCTTTTAATGAGAAGCTTTAAGGTTACTCTTAGCCTTCTTCCATGGATCTCTAATATTATCAGGATACATATTGTCTCTGGTAATATGCCATTAAGTGACCAAATATTAGAGAGCGGCGTGTTTGGGACACATGAACCGCCGAATTTAGAGCAAGCGCTAACCAATGCAGGAAAGTTTCCCACCTAGAATGATCTTCATGATTAAATGCAATTAAAGCAGATCTAAGATTACGATTGACCCGCTTAGCCGCAGACGGTTGAGGGTAATAAGCAGAAGTTGTTACGTGTGAGATAGACAGGTCAAAACAGAATGTTCGGAATATGTTAGATATAAACGCCTTAGTATTATCAGAAGCTATGTATTGACAAGGACCAAAAGAAACAAAGGTAGTATTCAAACAAGAAATTGTAGACTGAGCGGTGGCTATCTTAGGTGGAAATAACCGTGAAAATCTAGTGAAGCCGTCTACACACACCAGAATGAATTTATTTCCATTCCCCTTAGATTGTGGGAAAGGTCCGACGTAGTCTATATATAGGCGATCAATGGGGCGAGACGCCTGGTGTGGTGACAATAGCCCTAACTAAGTGGACAATATGGGCTTATGAAACAAGCAAGATTTACAAGATTTCACCATTTCTCTAATATCACCGTCCTTACCCTTCCAAATAAACATCTCTCGGATCTTTCCCCCGACTTTTGAAAACGCCTAAATGCCCCCCTAATGGGGGCTCATGATAGTCTTTGAAGATCATGTGCACAAGCACACCTGGAACCACTAATTTAATCTTCCGATCGTGACCCGAAGGGCAACATAAAACCCCATTCCTCAATACATATCGGACAACATGTTACCCAGAAGAAGAGTTTCCATTATAGGAGCCAACACAGGATCTTCACGTTGATATTTCTCAATAACACGAAATAACATAGGGGGATCAGTCAGAATAGCATTAATACCCGAAGGTATGGGCATGGGAAGAGAAGAACTATCTTCCTGTTCATTGGTCTCCACTTCATTTGAAAACATGCTGCTTAGTCCATCAGCAAATACATTTTCCGATCCTGTAATGTGCCTCACATCAAACTGGAATTCAGAAGTCCTGATGGCCCAGTGGGCGATACGTCCAGTAAGACGATGCTTAGCTAACACCCAACATAAGGCTTGGTTATCCATTTCTAATTCAAATTTGATATGTTCCGGATAAAGGCGGAACTTCTCTAGGACAAACAATACTGCCAAACCCTCAAGCTCATATATTGAATATTTGCCTTCTTGAGCCGATTAGTCCTTAGAAGCAAAGGAAATGGGCCGCCTTCCGAGTTCCGTTTCCTGAAGAAGGACAGCGGCAACAGCATATGACGAGGCGCCTGTTTGGACAATGAATTCCTTAGAGAAGTCGGGCATGGCTAATACGGGGCGTTACAAATAGCTGATTTCAGATCTTCAAAAGCGGCTTGCTGAGACGACACCCATTCAATTTTGACGCCTTTCCAACGCAGTAAGTTCAAGGGCACAGCTCTATTAGCGAAGTTAAGAATAAATTTACTGAAGAAATTCACCATGCTTATAAACCTGGCAATGCTTTTGATGTCCTTAGGAGGTTTGAAATCACGGATAGCCTCTGTTCTGAAATGATCAATGGAAACAACATCTGGCAACACAATGTGACCTAAGAACGACGTGGAAGGTTTAACAAAAGCTTCCTTAGATAATTCAACAGTCAACCGAGCCTTACGAAGGCGATTGAGTACTTCCTTTAGATGATCTAATTGTTCTTCGAAGGTCTCAAAAACACGACTTCATCATCGAGGTAGTGATACAGATATTCGAATTTGATGTCCGAGAAAACCCTATCTAGCAATCTAGAAAGAACAGCTGCACCAGTGGGGAGCCGATAAGCACGCAGTTGTATTCATATAAGTTTCAATACGTGGCGAACGCCGTTAGATGTTTCGATTCTTCAACTAGAGGTATCTTGTTATATACCTGATTATGATCGAGGATGGTAAAGAACTTGGCTCTCCGAAACCATGAAAAACACGAGAGAAGATCAGGGAGTGGGACAGATTGTAACACCACCTTACGGTTCAAAGCCCTGTAATCAATCACAGGCCTGAAGCCACCTTGGGTTTTCGGCACAAGAAAAATGGGCGATGAATACGCCGACTTGGAGGGTTGAATGGTACCGTCCTTTAACATCTGGTCGATGATTTGTTAAGAGCCTTCAAGGTGGGGACAGCCTATAAGGCTGAAACCTAACTGGAATATAATCTGTTAACTCGATCTTATATTCAGTAAGGTCAGTAACGCTAGTGTACCTGAAAATACGTCAGAAAAGGACTGACACAACCGTCTAATACTTTCAGCCTGCTCCTCAGGTCTAACGACTTCTCACTCTGGGTAGGCGACGACAGAGAACTACATTTCAAAAGGGGAATATTACAGTTACCAGCAAATTTGAAGGTGCACGACTTGCTCTGAATGTCGAGCACAAAACCAGTATTAGACATGAAATCGGCCCCTATATTACAGGGCAGTACAGTTGAATAGCGAAAAACAAATTCCCATTCCAGGTAAATTTTGAAATACGAACTTAAGCCCAAATGAAACCTAAAATTTCTAATTGAGAGGAGTTAGCAGAAACACATTTAACAGAAGAGGGGCAATAGTCTAAAAATTTACAACAGGTTTTTAATTTAGAATGCCGTTCTTCAGAAATAATGGAACTCACACTTCCAGAGTTTAATAGAGCAGTGATGGGCTCGTAATTTACTTCAATGTTCAGTAGTGGCATGAATGCAGGGGTCTCCGCAGAAATTCTGAGGCATTCTCTGGGGATTTCAAATGATAAAATAGGAGAAATTTCGCCCTTACCTCCCGGTACAGGATGTACTAATATTCGCCATTGTTTAATAACATAATAAATTGAACAGATCGATTACCAAACTACTGAATCCTCTGTTATTGTTCCTCATTTATAAAAAGAAACGCATATAACGCAAATCATTGGGCCATGCGAATATTGGTCCACAATTAACATGCCCAATTACCACTCTTAGCGATCCATTCACATTCGTGGCGCAATTAATATCCTACACTGGATATGATTAGCGCCCCCATATGACTCAAGCCACACTTTGTTGGGCACCAAAAATATATCCTTCAGGAGCTTAAGTGAATGGATAAGTAAAGTAGACATGGGAGGATTCGATAACTTACCTGCTTACCTGTCCAAAATGCGCCGAACTAGCAGCCGATGAGTGCGCGTGTCTGGTTCCGTGGCGAGGTTAACTAAAATGAACTTAATGGTCTAATTGGAAGGAGTTCTTTCGTATTAGGTGCGTAAATGTGGAATAACATATAATAAAGAGTATTTAATGAACGAAAGCATAGTCAACTCTTATATAAAAATCAAATGTGCGAAATTTGCCAAGAAGTGGCTTGCATTACAAATCATGAGATCGATGACGGTGTTTACTTTTGAGCTGTAAGTGAACCTGCCTTCAGTGTTTAACACCTTGGCATCTATGAAGAAACTTGCAGTGTTAGGATTAATAACGTTTCACAGAATAAAAACATTAACTCTCGAAAATTCCCTTAAGTCCGGGATATATACATATATACATATATACATATATACATATATACATATACATAAACGTAGGACTGAATTATACCCATCCAAGAAGGCACAGAATTCACTACGGATATGATTCCGTCAACAGAGATGAGTCATAGAACTCACGACCCCTGGTAACATATGGTTACCCGACTATCTAACAACAAACATAAATGTACTACTACTATACACAAGGATATCACGAGTAATATGCACACAAATACAAATGAGCGGACAATACATCTGTCACTTAAAAAATAATATAACAGTTGGGAATGAAAGAAACAAGATATTATGCATGCGAACATTTAAAAACGGTCGTTCTCTCCGAGCTAGGTAAGTCTGCTCACGACCAGTGGAGTGGAGTGAGTAGTTCTCTCTCTTTCCAGCTCAAACAAATGTAAACAAACACACCTACTGACCCAGTTACACCAGCTTGATTGACATTGACCCCAAATTAAGGTTTAACTTCCACCTTCACATGGCGGGCGTATATGCTATGATCTTCTTGACAAATGCAAGGGATCATTCACTTTCTTGAGTGCAATACTCTATCACTAAACCCCAGATCGGGTCTACATCATTTAATCCAAGCACAGTCATGTACTTCTTATTCATAAAAACCATAGCAACACTCTCATATGGTGCAACATCTTACCCTTGAGTTCCAGGTTCAAGTCAAGTGTATGGTGGTGTAGAGCTCGGTCAGAAATGTAACATAACTTTATTCTTAACGTTGCATCAGCCTTCGCTATTAACCCAAATCATAGGAAAACATGCAAATCAACCATGCTAGTGTATCATGCAAATTCTACCATTACTTAACTGTATCTTGCTATCTTTCCCGATATCTGATAATAAAAATTTGTCCATTTGATGACCCTTGCCTTCCACTATTTACGTTATCCTGCATAAGGAATATACTGAACTCTTCTCTAAAAATCAGTCCTACATTATTCCTAACTCCCATATCACTGGCAAAATATAACTATACAAATTACTCAAGCAACAGTCCTATGAGACATCTTCTTGCCTAAAGGGCCTTATTAATCTCATTCTTATTCTCTGATCGCCTGATCGGCTTGTACAATATGAACATAATACAATTCAACAGCCTGAGAGGGCCAAGGTCTCATCATAGGTATATCAAATACTTGCTAAAAGACTTAATTAAATCCTATTTATATGACTAAACAATAACTGTCTGCGAAGTCGTTATTAACCCTAACACATGCTAACAATCAATGTTCACTTATCTCAATGTAAGCGACCTTTCTTCTTCCTCCATCGAGATCTGGCTATACAATTTTAGCCGGACATGTTGAAGATGTTGTCCAGGGCCGATCCTTTTGTTCCGATCTGCGTAGGGGGCTCCATCATGAGGTTGTCTTCCCGAAGTCCAGCTTGAAAGATTTCGTGCATTCGGTCGCGAACTCGTTACGACAAGTACTGGAATAAGATGTTGAGTTAATAAACCGTACAACACCACCGTCTCTTCTACTCCATTTAATGGGTGTAAAATAAATGACTGGCATATAGTGACGTTAAAATTTTTGTCCTGTCAACAGACGAAATTACGCTTTAATATGTGTATGTAAGCCTACTTTACTGAAATATGGGACTAGTAGTCTTATCCGTTGAACTATACTGACACGTCAGTTAGCTCAACTTCACCACACGTGTGTGTCCCGTAAACAAAATTTGAATAATTTTCATTAGTGGCTCTGATCCTATTGCCGATTATCGTCTATTGCTATATTTGCCCTTGACACTTCTGCGAAGAAGTCTATACATACGGCAATTTTTCTGGTTGAATGCTTGCAAATTAGCGATCGCACAGAAAAATCTGATTGTAGCCACATATTAAAATAGTTCTTGAACAGGCTTACAAATCACTTCTCCGATGAATAAAATTAGCGTGACCGCACTGAATTAATTACAGTCTTTGTTCAAACAAAGGTTTATTGCGCGATAATCTAAACAGACAGACGTTCCCGTGACACGCACTGACATCGACCTTACAGCAGACTGAGATGCCTCCCACCAAATCTTCCACTTCTTACAGGGAGCAAAAAGTGAAGCCACGCCAGGGATGTCACCGCGATACACACTTAACTCGGGTATGCACATACTTGACTTCTTCCCACGGTGCGTGTATTAATGCAGATTTATTTAATTGGCTACCCGTCATCGGGGTTAGACATATCATAATATTCATAAAATTCTGGGGATTATTTTCATCCTTTTATCTTCAGTAAAAGTCCTCAGGGAGACGAGATATCGCTCTATTCTCGCTACATGGTAAACCTGTCTCTTCCCGCTTTAAATTTTGTTAAGGTGGTGAGTTCTTCCCCAAACAAAAGTTACATATCTCTGTCCTGCTTCTGACATATCTTCTGTCTCATCCACACACAGCCACACCCAAGCTTCCGTTCAATTCGGTTCGCGCCCATATGCTTCGCGTCCTATTGTGCAATATTACAATGGCATTAAATATCGCATATCTAGTCATGAACAGTACGGTTCAATATATTGTCTGTTGTTGCTAACTTACCTTGTTTATAAAATGGTTTTAGTCTCTACTTTCGTCAGGCAGGGGAATACCACAAAAATCTCTAATCTGGCTATAAATCGAACATAGAGATACAAAAAATTAATATCTAACGCTGAATAGCTTCTCAGGCGTCATCCTTTTAGTCACCTCTCTGAACAGGTGTTTGATAATTAGAACACTGAATTTTTGATTGTATATAAATAGTATATAAATGTATGATCGTAGGATTTACTTCCAATAACCAGGGTAGGAATTTAACCCAGCCTCACAAACTAGCACATAGTAAATACCAAGGAAATGCTAGGACTCTATCGATTATTATTTTCGCCACTGCAGTTAATGTGAATATCTATTGTCGCTAACCCCCGACGCACTAAAGTACAGAGCCCCTCCTCGCGCCTGGGCTTGAATGAAAAAATCTCACTCACAGAACCTTCAACAGCATGAAAGAGAAATTACTACGATCACAGAACACATTTTAATCGTGGATTATATTGAAGAAAATATTCATACACTCACCCGTGAAGAAAACTATATTCACTACCATCATTAATAGTAGATAGATGTAAGATCGAAGGATTTATATCCATTAATCTAGTAGAAATTGAACACAGCCTTACGAACTAGCTCATAGTAAATATCAAACAAATGCTAGGACCGTATCGATTTTTATTTTCGCCATTGTAGTTAATGTGGATATCCATTATCGCTAACCCCCGACGCGATAAAGTACAGAGCCCCTCCTGGCGAATGAGCTTGAATTAAAAATCTCAATCACAGAACCTTGAACACCATAAAAATTACTACGATCACAGAACCCATTTTAATCGTAGATTATCTGAAAGAAAACAACCATACAGTTACCTTTGTAGAAAACAATAATCACTACCATCATTAATAGTAGATTTAAGCTCGAAGGATTTACTTCCGTTAACCTGCGTAGGAATCGAACCCAGACTCACGAAGTAGCACATAGTGAATATCAAGCAAATGCTAGGACTGTATCGATTAGTATTTTCACCACAGCAGTTAATGTGAATATCTATTATCGCTAAGCCCGACGCTCGACAGTACAGGGTCTTTCCTGGCGACTGAACTTGAATTTAAAAAATCTCAATCACAGAACCTTAAACAGCAAAAAAATTACTACCATCACAGGACTCATTTTAATCGTAGATTATATGAAAGAAAATATTGAAACACTTACCTTTGTGCTTAATAGTGACATACGGTACCGGTATTTTGATTAGTATACTCATGAAGTTAGTTTAAAATTGTTGTAGTGTACTGTACAGTAGTATACGTGTAATATCTTATTAGAATTTAGCGTGCCTATTTTATTATTGTAAATTGTGTTGTATGGTAAAGGTATCCGTAGAAATTCTCTTACTAAAATTCTGTTGTTGTAATTAGGATAGGCTTAATTGCAGTTTAGAATTGTGTAATTCTTGTGTATTCCTTTCGGCATTCAGTAATTAACAGAAGATTTTATCCTGTTAGGGTGTTGTGGGATAAAAATAGAGTACGACTAAGTAGTATTGTAGTGTAGTCGTGCATTAATTACCTTATTGTCGTGGGAGCTTTGACTGCTATCCCAGACAATATATCCCTCCGTTCACTTTCTTGCTCATAAGTTATTTTATTTTTCCTTTTATTTGCATCTTTTTCCATACAGAATGGTTAAGGAGTGAGGTTTAGGAACTGTGGGTGTGACGAGGCATTGAGGGGCATGAGGAGGAGTTGCAGAGTTTGAGGGAGATAATTACGATTCTCACAGAAGACAGGAAAGAAAATAGGCCTCCCTCAAACAATGTACAGGTTACAGTAGTTGTACAAGAGGGAGGGGAAGGAAAAGGGGAGTTGTAGAAGACAGGTGGTCTAATGTTCTAAGGGGAAGGAAATTGCAGGCTAAGGGCTCTATTCAGGATCAGAATTCAGGACAGGTGTCTGTGAGAAATCGATACGAGTAACTCCAGGTAGAACAACAGAGGGAAGATGAGCAACGGGGAACTGTTGCTGAGATGTGTGGAAGTAGGAAGAAGGGAAAAGGTAGGAAACGGAAATGTAGAGTAGATGATAGGGAAATATAGGTGGAACAAGGTCATGGGAAGGTAAAAAAGGGGGGAGGAAGTAGCTTCTGCAGCTATCAGGAAAGATAGGGGTGACCAGGAGGGGAGGGCATCAAATGAGGTGGGTAGGCTTGAGGCTCTGGTCATGGGGGATTCCATCATTAGACATGTGGGGAAAGTGTGTGGAGGAAAGGGAACCAGGGTTGAGTGTTATCCAGGAATTAGGTTGAGGTAGATGTTGAGGAAAGTAGAAGAGAAGGAGGAGGGGAAGGTGAAGATTGTGGTGTTTCACGTTGGTACCAACAACGTAAGGCAAGCTGTTATAAGTACCAACATAGTCGGAGATGTGTGGGATCTGGTAAATGCAGCATGGGTAAAGTTTAAGGAAGCGGAGATTGTTATCAGTGGAATACGGTGTAGGAGGGACTATGGGGTGGGTATGTGGGAAACTGGGAGTAGTAGACAGGGTGGGTAGTAGATAGAGATCTGCGCTCAGATGGCCTTCATTTAAACCACAGTGGAACGTATAACTTAGGGAATTCCGGGAAACGGGGTGGCCTACAGAGCGGTGATAAGGGAACAGAGAACTGGACATCAAGTAATGATGGCATAAAATTTTAGTGTTGTACTGTAGAGGTATTGTAAAGAAAGGAATAGAATTAGGTAATACGTATACATTTACCAGATATTGTAATAGGAGTTGAATCATGGCTGAGAAATGATACAATGGATGCAGACATTTTCTCACGGAACTGGAGTGTGTATCGTAGAGATAGGATAGTAATGGTGGGAGGGGGAGTATTCATTCTGGTGAAAGAAGAAACTCTAAGCTACGAAAAAGTTAAAGATGACAAACATGTAAGGCTCATTTCTAAAGATAATAGGCTACTTGATATCTTTGGAGAGTACAGACAGGGAAAGGGTAGCGCTGACACGGATTCAGAATTATTTGATAAGATAATCAGGAATGTGGTAAACGACATGGAAAAGAATGTGAGTGTAGCGGGAGATCTGAATTCACCAGATGTCAGATGGGAAGGAAATGCGAACGACAGGAAGCACAACCAACAAATACCAAATCAGTTAATATGGGGAGGACAGCTGAGTCAGAAAGTGATGGAAACAACTAGAGGAAAAAATATCCTGGATGTGGTGCTGGTAAATCCAAATGAGCTCTATAGAGAAACCGAAGTAATTATTAGTATTAGTGATCATGAAACTGTTCTTGCCGTAGTTAAAAATAAATGTGATAGAAAGGAAGGTCTAAAACAGTAGGACTATTAGGCAGTAGCCTACCATATGGCTGGTAAAGCAGGCATGAGGCAGTTTCTAAAAAGTAACTATGGTCGGTGGAAAACTGTAAATAAAAATGTAAACAGACTCTGGGATGGGTTTAAAGCTAAGGAATGTGAAAACAGGTCTGTACCTTTAAAGGTGATAAGAAACGGTAAAGATCCACGTTATTATACTAGAGAAATAAAGAGACTAAGAAGGAGGTGCAGACTGGAAAGAAATAGATATAGAAATGAGTGTGGAAATAAGGAGAAATTGAAAGAACTTACTAGGAAATTGAATCTAGCAAAGAAGGATAACATGATGGCAAGCGTAATTGGCAATCATACAAATTCCAGTGAAAAATTGAAGGGTATATAGGTATTTTAAGGCAGAAACAGGTTCCAAGAAGCACATTCCAGGAATAATTAATGAACAAGGGGAGTGTGTATGTGAGTATCTTCAAAAAACAGAAGTATTCAGTCAGCACTATGTAAAGATTGTTGGTTACAAGGATAATGTCCAGATAGAGGAGGAGACTAATGCTAAAGAAGTATTAAAATTTACATATAGTAACTGTTCCGGGGTTTGTGTGGAACGTAGAGATGGTGAAAGAAGGTGCGGGCTTGAATGGGTCTATCTACAATATCAAAATTAATTTAAAACTTGAACAGAAGGTTATATTTCTTCTAGAACTTCAAACTTAACAATTTTTCGTAACAATGACACATCATGTACAATGACAATCTTGAAACAAGACTAGGAAAATCCAAGATTAGTGATTTTTACAGATGCTGGTCTTTAAGCCCACAGGGTTAAAATTCCAGAGATAACGGATTCAGTTTACACCGTTAATTCAAAACCAGGAACCATTTACGCAAGAGCAGAAATCTCTTCATTCAAGAGCACTTGCTCCCTAAATACAATATCTAGCCTTCCAGAGGCACTCTTTACTATAATCAAAACTTTGAAAAGAGCTAACAGGCTCTCCAACATTCATCCAATTTTAATCGCCCGCTTAAGGCAACATTACACACAACTCTTACACTCTCTGGCCTCTCTAGGCACAATTTACAATTGAAATTACTTTTACAGGGGTATTTATTACCCAGCCTACGGGGCCTTCATGGAAACAGAACAGGTTAAATAAGTGGCCCAAACACAAAATGAATGGAGGCGTACACTTGCACTCCTAGATAATAAAGCATAAAACCCTAACGGGGCTCTTGGCCCAGAGATACAGGGGCTAATCCCAAGTTACTGAGGTGACACGGATGAAGGTTAAATTAATGCATTACTGAAAGGAATAAAAACAGTTACAAAACGTAGTCACCTCAAACCAAGATGAAGGGGAGCTCGAGAGGGTAACTCACTCTCTATCCCCGATTTAAAGTTAAAGATTTTATGAAGTTTTTACATTAGGCGAAAGAAAAGTTACATTTTAGAAAGGTATTGTTACATAATTTAAGATTCGGGCCTTCCCCTCGAATAAAACTGCGGAGGTAGCAAGAAAGAATGATTTTATGTGGCCATTACCTTATAGATGTTCTGCTGACCGAAGAAAGAGGTGGCCCCGCCTTCTGCCTAACACACACACACACACACACACACACACACACACACACACACACACACACACACACACACACACACACACACACACACACACACACACACACACTTATCAAGACGGTGATCAGTTGACAAGGAGACGTGAAAGGCCGCAGTTTATAAACCTTCAAGGAAGGTTTGAGATCATTCAAGACTAATCAGGACACACACTCTTAATTTTTATTGGCAGATTCAAAGTGAACAAGAAATGCGGGATTGGTTGAAAATTTGAAAAAGTTATGATTGGTCCGATTCAAAACGGGCGGAAAGAAAAGGAAGTGTTTCCAATCCAAAAATGAATGAATAAAGATCAGTTATGGACAACCTAGGAATACAAAACTTCTTTAGATTATAAGTTCTTTCACCTTACGCCAGAGTGCATAATCATAATTATTAGTAGTGTCATCTGTAGAAAAAAGTCCAAACTTCTTGATGTATAGCATACAAAACAAGGAGAAATTCGGTCAGTTTAGGAGACTGCACAAAAACAAAATTACTTAATATTTCAGTGGTGACACCTTCTGATTAAAGTTCCAAGTGCGTGTGTTATCAACTTCACATTTTGACCGATAGAGGAGTTCATTAAGGCGCTTATTTTGAATCCGCGGCGTTGAGGTGTACCTCCCGGTACACTAACAATGAAATTTACAATAATATACAAAAGTTGAAATCTAGAAAAGCGGCTAGAATTGATAAGATTCCTGGGGATATGCTAAAGACAATGGGCTGGGATATAGTACCATATCTGAAGTCCTTATTTGATTATTGTTTGGTTGAAAGAGCTATAGTGCCCCTGTGTATAAAGGTAAGGGTGATAGACATAAAGCTGAAAATTACAGGCCAGTAAGTTTGGCATGCGTTGCATGTAAGCTTTGGGAAGGCATTCTTTCTGATTATTTAAGAGATGTTTGCGAAATTAATATCTGGTTCGATGGAAGGCAGTTCAGTTTTAGGAAAGGTTATTCCACTGAAGCTCAACTTGTAGGATACCAGCAAGATAGAGCAGATACCTTGGATTCAGGAGGTCAAATGGACTGTATCGCGTTTGACCTGTCTAAAGCATTTGATAGGGTGGATCATGGGAGTCTACTGGCAAAAATGAGTGCAATTGAACTAGACAAAAGAGTGGCTGAATGGGTTGCTGTATTTCTAGAAAATAGATCTCAGAGAATTCGAGTAGGCGAAGCTTTATCTGCCCAGTAATAATTAAGCGGGGAATGACTCAAGGCAGTATTATTGGACCTTTATGTTTTCTTATATGTATATAAATGATATGAGTAAAGAAGTGGAATCAGAGGTAAGGCGTTTGCGGATGACGTTATACTGTATAGAGTAATAAATAAGTTACAAGATCGTGAGCAACTCCACGTGACCTCGATAATGTTGTGAGATGGACAGCAGACAACGGTACATTGATAAACGGGGTTAAAAGCCAGGTTGTGAGTTTCACAAATAGGAAAAGTCCTCTCAGTTTTAATTATTGCGTTGATGGGTGAAAGTTCCTTTTGGGGACATTGTAAGTATATATGTATTAGTACACTGAAGAAAATGGAAATTGCAACACCCAGAAGAAGTGGTGCTACATTGCTGCAATTGAACATGCAGGACGAGTGTTCGGTTGTGATTCGATGCTTACACTTTCAGGTCCCTCTGACCGCAAGTTTGGACAACAATCAATACAGGATCTGCCCACCACGAGCTGCAATACATTGATGAATTCGTCGAGGCATGGAGCCAATAAGGCCCTGGATCGCTTCCTGAGGAATTGTGGCACATGCTTGCTGCACTACACGGGTCAGTTGTTCCAGAGTTGTTGGTGGCTGAGGACGGTTGGCCAGTTGTCGACCCATCATGTCCCACACATGCTCAATGGGACTGAGGTCCGGGGGATCTGGCGGGACATTCCAAGGTTGTGATGTCGTGGAGAGCTTCTCTGGAGATGCGTGCAGTGTGAACCCGGGCATTTTCCTGCTGAAACATCCCATTAACTATGTTCGCCATCATAGGGATAACCACTGGATTGAGTACCCTATCAACGTACTGTCGAGCAGTCATAGTGCCCTCAACAAGCACTAATTGTGATTTCATATTAAAGCCAATAGGTCCCCAGACCATAATGCTTGGTGTTGGCCCTGTGTGGCTCTCGGCAATAAGATCAGGGCGGCCCCTCTCCCCGGTACGTCGTCGCACACGATTCCCGCGATCACTGCGGACAAGACAGAAGCGCGATTCATCACTAAAGACGACCGTATGCCATTCGTCGACCCACGTTTATTTTTCTCGACACCAGGCCAGCCTTACACGTCGCTGTTGTAGGGTCAATGGAACACCTTCTGCAGGGACATGGGCTCGTAAGCCAGTTGCACGCAGGCGATTACCAGCTGTTTGTTGTGTAACGTGAGGTGCCACAGCTGCTGGAATTTGCGCTGCTGTTGCATGGGGTTCCATCCAGGCCATCCGAATGATTCGGCGATCCTGTCTCACAGTTGTCTGTCGCGCTGGGCCTGTGCCAGGTCTACGAGTGTGGGTACCTTCATTTGACAACTGCTGCCATACACGTTGTACCGTAGATGCCTGTCGGCCAACACTAGCAGCGACAGTCCATAGCGATAATCCTGCCTCACACAGCCAAATTATCCGAGCCCTCTCAAACGGTGACAGTTGTTGATAGCGTGCTCTTCTCTGTCGTCGAGGCATGTTTGACGGGGAACACTTCACTGCACAGACTGCAAGTCAACTACGCTACACCAGAGTCCGCATACTGGAGTTGATCCATCCGCGACCAATCACGTGGGAAGACCTCTAGCAACAATCCAATGGGTCTGAAACTTTGATCTTTTATATCCTGAAAATCAACACAAGCGACCAATGCCTTCATGGTGTTGCAATTTCCATTTTCTTAAGTGTATAAAGAACGATCTTCATTAGGTTAATCACTTAACTGGGGTTGTAAATAGAGGGTACAGATCTCTGCACATGGTTTTGAGGGTGATTAGGGGTTGTAGTAAGGATGTAACGGAGAGGGCATATAAATCTCTGGTAAGACCCCAACTAAAGTTTGGTTTCAGTGTATGGGACCCTCACAAGGATTACCTGATTCAAGAACTGGAAATATTCCAAAGAAAAGCAGCTCGATTTGTTCTGGGTGATTTCCGACAAACGAGTAGCGTTACAAAAATGTTGCAAAGTTTGCACTGGGAAGAACTGGGAGAAGGAAGACGAGCTGCTCGACTAAGTGGTGTGCTCCGTGCTGTCAGCGGAGAGATGGCGTGGAATGACATTAGTAGACGAATACAGTTGAGTGGCGTTTTTAAAAGTAGCAAAGATCACAATATGAAGATAAAGTTGGAATTCAAGAGGACAAATTGGGGCATATATTCATTTACAGGAAGGGAAGTTAGGAATTTGAATAACTTACCAAGGGAGATGTTCAAGAAATTTTCAGTTTCTTTGAAATCATTGAAGAAAAGGCTAGGAAAACAAAAGATAGAGAATCTGCCACCTGGGTGACTACCCTAAATGCAGATCAGTATTAACTGATTGATTGAAAACAATAATAACTACCATCATTAATAGTAGATTAAAAGAGAGATTCAAGAAATAGAAGACGAATTACGCCGTAGGCGTATTATCGTGTAAAGGTACACTTCAGTTACAACAAAGATCTTATTGTAACATTTTATGTAGAAATAGGACAAACAACAAATAGTAGTTTGTAAATAAATATTTTATTAAATATAAAATGTTCTACTGATTGTATTTCCTTTACACCTTTCGTAAAGGCATGAGTTTACTAGAGAGTAACCTTGATAAGGGGGCTGCCTGGCCGAGGCGGTAAAGGCGTGGACGGTTCGCCCGGAAGGACGTGGGTTCGAATCCCCGTCAGAAAATCGTAAAATTTAAGAAACGAGATTTCCACTTCCGGAGCTGCATATGGCCCTGAGGTTCACTCAGCCTACACCAAAAATGACTACCAGGTTAATTCCTGGAGGCAAAGGCGGCCGGGCGTAGAGCTAACCACTCTACCCCATTACGTGCCGAAGTCAACAATGGTGGAAGCCTTTACCTTCCACTCCCCCAAGGGCCTTCATGGCCTGTACGGAGGTGACTTTGCTTTTTGTTTCGTTTAACCTTGGTAACGAACATGACAAACATGCATAACCATGTTGACGTCATCGCTGCGGAGGAGGAGGAGGGATTGAGGTGACCTGTATAACTGTAAAGAGGAGGAGGGATAGAGCTAACCTCAGTAATTGTAAGGAAGAAGAACGCGGCTAAGCCCGTTAGAGGAGGAGGAGGAGGAAGAACGTGGCTATGTTCCGTCGGAGGAGGAGGAGAAACGCGGCTATGCCCCGTTTGAGGAGGAGGAGGAACGCGACTATGTCCCGTCGGAGGAGGAAGAGGAGGAGGGATTTGCCTGACTTGCATAACGTTACGCTGTCGAGACGGGTAGCTAGCCCAAAGACCTTAAGTCCCTACTCTAAAATAGTGTCGAGGAGGGCATCATATTATAAAACTATAGTCCAGTAAGGTTAGACTAGACCCCTGTAAGATTGTGTTATGTCGAGAAGGGCAGCTAGCCTAAGATGGAAGCAGTAAGGTTAGCCACGTTTACTTGTTTAAAATCCATGCCCACGTAGTTAGGACCTGACAGCTGTCAAAAGCGCATGCCGCATTAAAAATTCCGAGCCTGCACTTGGCTAAGTCCTGTCAAGATGACAGCAGTGAGGTTAGGGTTCATTCAAAATTCTATGCCTATACATGGCTAAGTCCCGTCAAGATAACAGCAGTAAAGGTAGTGTCGTTTTCTTTTTTCAAAATTCCGCGCCACATATCTGTTAAAAGCATGTGATGTGTGGCTAAGTTTCGTTAAGATGCGCACGCATACGAGATGAGCTTACATTCACTTTTACTACATTGCGCAACTATTGTTAATCGATGCATGCACACCAATAAACCGAAAAATTTCAAAATTAGCTTATATTTTTATTTAGCAGAGTGCGCAACTATTGTCAGTCGATGTACATGCATCGGCAATCGAAAGTTTCGAGATGAGTTTCTATTTTATTTTACCAGAGTGCGCAACAATCGTCTCATAATGCGCGCTGATCTACGCGTCCCCCCACCTGTTCAACGTTAGTATAAATACAACTGCAAGTTGCAGTTTCATTCGCTTGCCTCGTAAGAGGCGGCCGTGCCCTGGCATCTTAGCCGGGCAATATTTTTTGTAGAGTACTCATCGCTCTTGCGGTAGAGCTCTACGGAGAGAGAGGGAGCACATCTCTCACTCACCCATCCCCTAATTTTGGTAAGGGGAGCTAGGAAGACTACCTCTCTACTCTCTCCCCCGAATTCAACAAAGCATAAAAAATTCTCTGAGGTTGGCATTGCACCTTTGAGCGCCTCAGCTCGCGCCTTGCTCACTTTTTCAAATTCCATGCCCCTACGCAATTAATCAGTGAGGTTCGATCATGTTAAGATGGCAGCACTGAGGTTAGCCACGTTCACTTGTTTAAAATTTAAAATTCCACGCCCACGTGGTTAAAGATGGCAGTTGTCAAGTTGACGTCTATCAAAAAGCACGCGGAATTTAAAATCCGCGATCCTACGTGCATAAGGTGGTTGCAGTGAGGTTTGGCCACGTTCACTTGTTTAAAATCCACGTGGTTAGGACCTGACAGCTGACAAAAGCACGTGGATTTTAAATTCCGCACCACTACATGCATAAGGTGGCAGCAATGAGGTTTAGCCCCGTCAAGATGGCAGCAGTGAGGTTGACGATGCTCTGTTGTCCATAAAAGTGAGTTTAGGGTCCCTCAAGATGACAGCTGCCACGGTCACATGGCCATGACGTCACGGGGTCAGTGACCTTGGCCGGAGTCAATGACCTCGTGTGCTGACGCAGCGGAATAAATGCTGACGCTTGTATCCGGAACTGTCTTTGCTCCTCTACTCATGTTAAAATGTTGTAATGTGCAGGCAGTATGCATATCGAGCAGGCGGTACCTTTCTCACAATCACACAGTCTGCGCTTTTATTCCGGGCTGAGTGGCTCAGACGGTTCAGGCGCTGGCCTTCTGACCTCAACTTGGCAGGTTCGATCCACCCTCAGTCCGGTGGTATTTGAAGGTGTTCAAATACGTCAGCTTCATGTCAGTAGATTTATTGGCACGTAAAAGAACTCAGCGTCTCCAAAGACCGTCAATGGGTGGTTAGTGCGGCGTAAAAATATTATTTTTATACTTTTACGAATTGACCACTGAGGATCACGCTACAATTTCATTTTTTCTTTGTCTGAAGTTTCCTCTTCCTCCGGTACCCATCTGCATATAGTCAAGACCCGGGTAACGTTCACAGAATGCCCCTCTCGATCAATTACCGAAAGTCGTTAGGTAGTACGGACATGTATGTGCTATATTAGGTTATTAATTTTCTTCCTAAAAATGCTCGACAACGTACCGTAAGAGGTTGGAGAAGCATGACCCCGGAGATGTCATCACTAACACTACCATCGCGCCGACATGACGTCACTCCGGCCACATATGAATGAGGCTCTGTTGTACAATCTTCTCCTGCCATCAGGATCTTGGCATTTTAGTGGTATCGGCTTACACCAGTGCATAAGTCAATGGCCTGGCCGCAACGGAGACAGGATCCACAAGATCAGAGATGATAGTGATCACTTGAGTGGTGCTCTCCGAACTCCTCAGTTTCCATTACCATAAGACATTACAGTATTCAGCGCGGATGGAAGTCCAGTTGTTGTAAATACAGGCGCAATAGACAACGTGAATCCATCAAGTTTCAGTTGACGGACGTATTTCCAAAGGGAATCATCTCCAAGAAATTAACTTTTACATGAAGAACAGAAACTTTTTCCTTTGCAAGAAGTTAATGATCGTGAATATGTATTTCAATAAATGAAACTCAGATATTGATAACGGGCGATTTTCATCATTGCTCAGAGCATCTCTGGCGATCAAGACCTACTGTAACGAGTAGTGGTTTTTATTCTTTTTGCTATTGACTCTACGTCGCACCGAAACAGATAGGTCTTATGGCGACTATGGGACGGGAAAGGGCTAGCATTTGGAAGGAAGGAGTCGTGGCCTTAATTAGGGTACAGCCCCAGCATTTTTCTGGTGTGAAAATGGGAAACCACGGAAAACCATCTTCAGGGCTGCTGACAGTGGGATTCGAACCCACTATCTCCCGGATGAAAGCTCACAGCTGCGCGCGCCTAACCATACTGCCAGCTCTCCCGGTAAGGAGTAGTGTAACGTCACTGAAGGTACACTTTATATTCCAACACACTCTATACAAATCCACAGCCGCAGCATCTTTGGTGGCCAACGCCTACGGTAACGACTAAGTGACGTCACTTCCGACAAACATTTTGTCACGTTACACAAATTTTTGTGATAACTCCAGCCATAAGGACATATTCATGTCAAGATGTTTCTTCATTTACTACCACTTGAGTCCAGACCTGTCTGACATTCATCGATACAGGCAGATCTTGTGGTGATGATAGGGTAAACACAGGGCTAAAAGTGGGAATAAGCGACCGTGGCCTTAATTAAGGTACAGCCCCAGCATTTTTCTGGTGTAAAACGGGCAAACTGGACAAACCTTCCTCAGGGCTGGTGACAGTGGTGTTCGCGAATGCTAGCCCACAGCTACGCGATCCAAACCGCCTAGCGAACTCGCTCGGTAAAAATAACAGCGAAGAAATTTAGAAGAAATGGTGCCTGGTGGTTGTTCAAGTGAAAGCATGACCTCTGTTTTTTTGCTGGGACGGGGGTTCAGTCTCCATTCCTTAAAATAAGTCCCTAAAGAGGTCAGGTCTCAATGATGTCTCGGCCTCGAAAGGGCAGTGTTATGCCGTCAACGTAACAGAATTTATAACCTGAGCGATTGTTCTGTAGGGAAGAATTTGTGATATCTGGAGCTTTTGCTGGAACCCTGCACCAATATGACATGTAAGAGACAGTAGCTACCGCTGTGTCTGAACCCGGTTTGGTCTGGTGGGCCAAGAAGCTTATAACAGCAGCTAAGAAGCGCTACTGATTTGTAACTGTTTATAAGACAAAGATGACTTTGAATTTATTCACGATCGTAGTACCCTCCACGTAACCCCTGTGGGGTGCTAAGAGTGGTGGTGATTATAGTTTTAAGAAGAAGTACAACTAGGCAACACTAATCAGAGAGAAGAACTTGAAGAGGTCCGAAACTTCGATAAATGAAGATATCGCAGGAGAATGACAAGGGCTACGGAGAGCCTGAAATTGAAAGACTCCCTAGGCCTCGTAAATCTAATACCGTCGGGGTCTGAATAGAAAAAGAGTTGACCAAGAGAGGTCCGAAAGATAGGCGAAAGTGAGGAGTAAGTGAAAGCCATGTCAGGACTCAGCTTGGGTAATTGTGGTCGCTAATCTACGCTCCCAAATTGAGAGTTTCTAGTCGCGCTTACGACAGGAATGTATTCTACGACCCTCACAAGCATGGGGATATAAATGTATTCGTCGGATACCTCCAAAGCAGCTGTAATGGCGGCTGAAAGGTTGCGCAGCACGAAGAGAGCACTGGAGCACGAAGAGAAACGCTTACCTACAGAAAGTAGACTCAGATTTTGCTGACGAGTTTCTGCCCAACATGGATGCCACATGGAGGAACGACAGTAGAAGACATAGATCTAACTCATTACTTCCATCCCGTAGTTCTGGTTCGCCTGGAACATTTTATCGATTACTACATTAAATATTATATTTAAACCAAATTGTGAGTATACCCATTCTACACTGACTGACAGAGAAAATGCAATACCAAGAAGGAGTGGTTCGAAAGGGATGAAAGTTGGAGAAAAAACAGAGACGGCACGGACGAGTAATTGATATTTATTTCAAACCGATATGCAGGTTACACAATGCGCACGGCATCGACTCAGTAGGATGTAGGACCACTGCGAGCGGCGATGCACGCAGAAACACGTCGAGGTACAGAGTCAATAAGAGTGCGGATGGTGTCCTGAGGGATGGTTCTCCATTCTCTGTGAACCATTTGCCACAGTTGGTCGTCCGTACGAGGCTGGGGCAGAGTTTGCAAACGGCGTCCAATGAGATCCCACACGTGTTCGATTGGTGAGAGATCCGGAGAGTACGCTGGCCACGGAAGCATCTGTACACCTCGTAGAGCCTGTTGGGAGATGCGAGCAGTGTGTGGGCGGGCATTATCCTGCTGAAACAGAGCATTGGGCAGCCCCTGAAGGTACGGGAGTGCCACCGGCCGCAGCACATGCTGCACGTAGCGGTGGGCATTTAACGTGCCTTGAATACGCACTAGAGGTGACGTGGAATCATACGCAATAGCGCCCCAAACCATGATGCCGCGTTGTCTAGCGGTAGGGCGCTCCACAGTTACTGCCGGATTTGACCTTTCTCCACGCCGACGCCACACTCGTCTGCGGTGACTATCACTGACAGAACAGAAGCGTGACTCATCGGAGAACACGACGTTCCGCCATTCCCTCATCCAAGTCGCTCTAGCCCGGCACCATGCCAGGCGTGCACGTCTATGCTGTGGAGTCAATGGTAGTCTTCTGAGCGGACGCCGGGAGTGCAGGCCTCCTTCAACCAATCGACGGGAAATTGTTCTGGTCGATATTGGAACAGCCAGGGTGTCTTGCACATGCTGAAGAATGGCGGTTGACGTGGCGTGCGGGGCTGCCACCGTTTGGCGGCGGATGCGCCGATCCTCGCGTGCTGACGTCACTCGGGCTGCGCCTGGACCCCTCGCACGTGCCACATGTCCCTGCGCCAACCATCTTCGCCACAGGCGCTGCACCGTGGACACATCCCTATGGGTATCGGCTGCGATTTGACGAAGCGACCAACCTGCCCTTCTCAGCCCGATCACCATACCCCTCGTAAAGTCGTCTGTCTGCTGGAAATGCCTCCGTTGACGGCGGCCTGGCATTCTTAGCTATACACGTGTCCTGTGGCACACGACAACACGTTCTACAATGACTGTCGGCTAAGAAATCACGGTACGAAGTGGGCCATTCGCCAACGCTGTGTCCCATTTATCGTTCGCTACGTGCGCAGCACAGCGGCGCATTTCACATCATGAGCATACCTCAGTGACGTCAGTCTACCCTGCAATTGGCATAAAGTTCTGACCACTTCTTCTTGGTGTTGCATTTGCTCTGTCAGTCAGTGTACATTATATCCTCCCCCCGCCTATTTTTATTTTGTCCTTTTTCCTAGAAGCAATACTGTGTTATTTATTCTAGGACAAACATTTGCTTACCCTTCATTAACTTCGTACTTTCGGTCTTGCCGCGCGGTTAGGGTCCCGCAGCTGTGAGCTTACATTCGGGACACAGCGGGTTCGAGCCCCAGTATCAGAAGCCCTGGAGATAGATTTTCGTGGTTTCCCATTTTCCAGTGTATGTTTCTCCGTAAAGAATGGCGAAGGAGTGCAAGTGTAGGAACTGTGGGTGTGGCCAGGCATTAAGGAGTATTCTCTCAGAAGACAGTACGGAAGGTAGGCCTCCCTCAAACAATGTACAGGATACAGTAGGTATAAAAGAGGGATGGGAAGGAAAGGGGGAGAATAATAGAAGACAGGTAGTCGAATGTTCTAAGGGCAAGTTGATTGCAGGCTAAGGGCTCTATTCAGGATCATAATTCAGGACAGGTGTCTGTGAGAAACCGATACGAGTCACTGCAGGTAGAACAACAGAAGGAAAATGAGGAACAGGGAACTATTGCTGAGAAGTGTGGAAGTAGGAGCAGAGGAAAAGGTAGGAAAGGGAAATGTAGAGTATAGGATAGGAAAAGGCAGGTTGAACACGGTCAAGAGGGGAGGGGGGAGAAAAGAGAGGAGGAAGTAGCTTCTGGAGCTGTCAGGAAAGATATGGCTGATCAAGAGGGGAGGGTATGAAATGAGGTGGTTAGGGTTGAGGCTCTATTCAAGGAGGATTACATTGTTAGACATGTGGGGAAAGTGTGTGGAGGAAAGGAAACCAGGGTAGAGTGTTATCCAGGAATTAGGTTGAGGCAGATGTTGAATTAAGTAGAAGAGGAGGCGGAGGGAAAGGAGAAGGTGGTAGTGTTTCACGTTGGTATCAACAACATAAGGCAAGCAGGTATAAGTACCAACATAGTTGGGGATGTTTGGGATCCGGTAAATGAAGCAAGAGTGAAGTTTAACCGAAGAAAGCGGAGATTGTTATCAGTGGAATACTGTGTAGGAGGGATACTGACTGGAAGGTGATTGGGGATTTAAATGAGACTATGAAGTGAGTATGTGGAAAACGGAATAAGATTTTTAGATCCTCGTGGGTGGATAGGAATAGGCCTTCACCTAAACAGCAGCGATACGTGTAAGTTAGGAAATTTGTTTAGAACGGTTATAGGGAGGTACATTCAGGGAAACGGGGTGGTCTAAGGAGCGGTGATAAGGGTACACAGATCTAGAAGTCAAGTAGGAAACATAAAAATGTTAGTGTTGAACTGTAGGAGTTAGTCCGACTCGTTGGCTGAATGGTCAGCGTACTGCCCTTCGGTTCAGAGGGTCCCGGGTTCGACTCCCGGGCGGGTAGAGGATTTTAACCTTCATTGGTTAATTCCAATGGCCTGGGAGGCTGGGTCTTTGTGCTGTCCCCAACATCCCTGCAACTCACACACTACACACAACACTATCCTCCACCACAATAGCACGCAGTTACCTACACATGGCAGATGCCGCCCACCCCCATGGGAGGGTCTGCCTTACAAGGGCTTCAATCGGCTAGACATAGCCACACGAAATTATTATTATACTGCAGGAGTGTTGTAAAGAAAGGAATAGAATGAAGTAATCTAATAGATACTTACCAGATACGGTATTGTAATAGGTGTTGAATCATGGTTGAGAAATGATATAAGGGTTGCAGAAATTTTCTCACAGAAAGGAATGTGTAAGGTAGAGATAGGATAGGAACGGTAGGAGAGGGAGCATCCATTCTGGTGAAAGAAGAATTTGTAAGCTACGAAAAAGTTAAAGATAACAAACATGAAATTCTAGGTGTAAGGCTCATTTCTAAAAATAATAGGAAACTTGATCTTTGGAGTGTACAGACCGTGAAAGGGTAGCGCTGACGATGATTGAGAAATATTTGATAAGATAATCAGCTATGTGGGAAACGACATGGAAAGGAATGTGATTGTAGCGGGAGATTTAAATTTACCAAACGTCAGTTGGGAAGGTAATGCAAACGACAGGTAGCAAATAAGTTAATATGGGAAGGACAGCTGAATCAGAAAGTGATGGAACCAACTAGACGGAAGAATATACTGGACGTAGTGCTGGTAAAACCATATGAGCTCTATAGAGAAACCGACGTAATAGATGGCATTATCGATCACGAAGCCCTTTTTACAGTAGTTGTTCCGGGGTATTCTGTGGAACGCAGAGGTGAAAGAAGGTGTAGGCCTGAATGGGTCTATCTACGATAGTCAAAGATTCAATTAAAACTTTAAAATAAAGATTATATTTCTTTTCTGATATTAAATTTTAACAAGCAACAAGCTTTCAGGTACAGAGGTAGTTTTGTACAAAATAGGAAAGCAAAAGGGCCAAGAATAGGTAAGTTACGATTTGAGCTTCAAGCTCATAATTTACAAAGGTTCCAACATCTCCAATGTTGCGTTTAGGTAGATAGTCAAGGAGACGAATCTCCCAGTTTCTTTCACAGGAAATTCTAAATCATAATTTATAAGAGCATTTTGCTCTAAAAGTTACAAGTTATGCCTTCCAAAAGCACCACACAAATATCTATTACATTAAATAAGAGCCTCTATGCTCTATAATTCAACCAAAAGAGTGCGCTCCCAAACTCTAACCGTTTACTCAAGGCAACTTTTACCTTTCACACTAGAGATTCATCTTTGCTCAATAAAATTACATTTTCAGACCTCTGTAGGCACAACCTACCATTTACAAAACCATATTGGTAGTCTTTGAAGGTTGCATGAAAGAAGTATTACAGGGGTATAGAGTACCCATTCTACCGGGCCTTAGTGGACAAGTACAGGTTAAAGTTACTGGCCCAAAAATCGAAATGCATGGAGGCTGAAACTTGCACTCTTTGAAATGTTGTTGTTGTTTGAGTCATCAGTCCATAGACTGGTTTGATGCAGCTCTCCATGCCCCTATCCTGTGCTAACCTTTTCATTTCTACGTAACTATTGCATCCTACATCTGCTCTAATCTGCTTGTCATATTCATACCTTGGTCTACCCCTACCGTTCTTACCACCTGCACTTCCTTCAAAAACCAACTGAACAAGTCCTGTGTGTCTTAGGGTGTGTCCTATCATTCTATCTCTTCTTCTCGTCAAATTTAGCCAAATCGATCTCCTCTCGCCAATTCGATTCAGTATCTCTTCATTCGTGATTCGATCTAACCATCTCACCTTCAACATTCTTCTGTAACACCACATTTCAAAAGCTTCTATTCTCTTTCTTTCTGAGCTAGTTATCGTCCATGTTTCACTTCCATACAATGCCTCCTTGAAATAAAAAATGAAAACCCTACTTGGGCTAGTGGCCCGACGATGCAGAGGCTAATACTACGCTACCGAGGTGACTAGATGGACAAGTTACAATGGTTAAGTTACAATTTACAAGCGAAACGGTTGCAACATCATTGTCACCTCAAGATTAATTGAAGGGAAACTCGAGAGGGTAACGCACTCTAAATCCCCGGTTTTCAGTTTAAGTACTAATGACTTACCTGAACCTTTACATGAGAAGAAGGAGCAGTTTGCATGTTAGGAAATTGACTGTTACATAGTAAAAGATTGGAACCTTCCCCTGGAGTCGGCTTGCGGAGGTAACTACTGAGTTAGAAACTGGTGGCCATTACTTTATCTGATGTTCTGCCTGCCAAAGAATTAGGCCCGCACCTCCTCTCTTAACACACACACTCATTAGCATGACGATCAATAAGATTAGTTAGCTCGAGAAGGCGTCCGCTTTTATACCCGAGAGGAAGGTTCGTGAAGGCTCTGGACTAAATCCGGATACAAACTCTCATTTTATTGGGTAGTCAAAAAGTTACAAGTAGCCCATGATTGGCTGAAAAATAAATACACAAAATTTCTTATTGGCCACACTACAAAGCTGGTGGGATGAGTAAGAAGTATTGCAAACCTTGAAGTGTCAAAAATAAGGAATTAATGTCAATTCAGTTCAGAAAACCAATGAACACAAAATTTCTTTAAATTTCTTGTTATTCCACTTTGCACCAGAGTGCAGGACATAAGTTCTTTAATAGAGACATCTATGGAGAAAAGTCCAAACTTCTTGAAACAGCTGTTGTAAACTTCGATACACTCAAAAAAGAAAAGTAATTCAGTCAGTTTAGGAAACCTTAAAATAACACATTACTCTATCATCTTTTGGTCAACGTCCCAACTTCTTGCACTAGTGTTCCAATTTTTATGTGCTAGATAGCGTTCTTGAAGGCGCTTATTTTAAATACGCGGGGTTGAGGTGTACCTCCCGGTACAGTAGTTAAAAATAAATGTGATCGAAAGGAAGGTCTTAAAATTAGGACTATTAGGCAGTACCATATGGCAAATGAAACAGGCATGAGGGAAAACGATAAAGAAAGATGTAAACAGACTCTGGGATGGGTTTAAGCAATTATTGAGGAATGTAAAAATAGTTTTGTACCTACAGGTGGTAAGGAATGGTAAAGACCCATTTTATTATAACTGAGAAATAAAGAGACCAAGGAAAGAAATGGTAAGATTTTAGGGGATATACTAAAGACAATGGGTTGGGATATAGTACCATATCTTAAGTACTTACTTGATTATTGTTTGCATGATTGAGCTATACCAACTGAATGGAGAGTTGCTATAGTAGCTTCTGTGTAATAAGAAAGGGTTGATAGACATAAACTGAAAATTACAGGCCAGTCACTTTCACACGCATTACATGTAAGCTTTGGAAAAGCATTCTTTCTGATTATATTAGACATGATTGTGAAATCAATAACTGGTTCGATAGAAGGCATTTCTGGTTTAGGAAAGGTTATTCCACTGAAGCTCAACTTGTAGGATTCCAGCAAGATATAGCAGATATCTTGGATTCAGGAGGTCAAATGGACTGTATCTATCGATTGACCTATCTAAGGCATTTCATACGGTGGATCATTGGAGATTGCTGGCAAAAATGAGTGCAATCGGACTAGACAAAAGAGTGACTGAATGGGTTGCTATACTTCCGGAAAATCGATCTCAGAGAATTAGAGTGGGCGAAGCGACTACCATAAATGCAGATCAGGATTGATTGATTGATTGATTGATTGACTGATTGATTGATTGACTGATTGATTGATTGATTGATTGATTGATTGATTGATTGATTGATTGATTGATTGATTGATTGATTGATTGATTGATTGATTGATTGATTGATTGATTGATTGATTGATTGATTGATTGATTGATTGATTGATTGATTGATTGATTGATTGATTGATTGATTGATTGATTGATTGATTGATTGATTGATTGATTGATTGATTGATTGATTAAGACCACGACCGCTTTCTTCGCACTCCAAGCCATTTTCTATTTCATCGTCGCATTAACTATCTAAGTTATATCGGTGCGACATAAAGCTAATTGTTATTCTTTCTTTTTTTTCTCACATGTTTTTGATAATACACTGGCGGAAAAATCCAAACACCATTATATAAGGAATTTAGAATACGGTAATTTTGGCAATATATTTGTCAAGGTAACATTTGCTTGCTTAGAGGTACAAGATTACAGGTTAATATCCGCGCGAGAAAAGCCATCGCAAATGTGCTATGTGTCATGCAGGTACCCGTGTCAGCTTGTGGGATGGAGTTCCATGCATGTTGCACTTGGTCGGTCAACACAGGGACGGTTAATCCCGGTTGTGGATGACGCTCGTGTTGTCGTCCAATGGTGTCCCAAACATGCTCGATTGGAGACAGATCGGGGGATCGAGAAGGGCAAGGCAACATGTCGACACTCCGTAGAGCATGTTGGGTTACAACAGTGGCGTGGGGGAGTGCATTTTCCTGTTAGAAAATACCCTCGGATATGCTGTTCATGAATAGCACTACAACAGAATCACCAGACGGCTGCATTCAGGGTGCGTGGGATAACCCCACGAGAGTGCTCCTGCTGTCATAGGAAATTGATCCCCAGACCAGAACTCCCGGTGTAGGTCCAGTGTGTCGACGCCGCAGACAGGTGGAATGCAGGCGTTCACCTGGCCTCCTTCTAACCAACACACGGCCGTCACTGGCACCAAGGCACAACCGGCTTTCATCGGAAAACACAACGTACTTCCAGTCCATCCTCCAGTGAACTCTCGCTTGACACCACTGAAGTCGTAGACGGCTTGAGGTAAGTGGAATGCAAGCCGCAGGACGTCTGTCTAGGAGCTGTCCTGCAAATAACCGATTTCGAACAGTTCTTTGCATCACTGTGGTGCCAACGGCCGCTCGAATTGCTGCTGAAGACGCAGTCCGCTGCGCCACAGCCATACGCCGAATAAGCGGTTCTCTCGGTGGTGGCACGGGCACGTCCGGAGCCCGGTATTCTTGCGTGCGTACCTTCTCGTGACCGCTGCTGCCAGCACACATGCACAGTGGAGACATTTTGGCCAAGTCGTTCTGCAATAGCGCGGAAGGGAAATCCACCTCACGTAGCACTATTGTACGGCCTCGTTCAACCAGAATGCGCTCTTCGTATTGCCCTCTTCATCGACATAAAGGCGTTCCTTTACCCACTCACAGTCACTCCGTCCACTCTCACAGATAACTAACGCTGTCGCACAGTACAGCCCGTATTTAAAGCAAACCTGATGTGCAACGTCATGGGGCCGCTACTAGCGCCACGCTAACGCGTTTTGCGAGAAATTTGAATCAAAGTGTTCTTTCAGATGTATATACACGCCAACCAACGTTCGTTAATCTAACACAACCCCTTCTAGGTGTTTGAATATTGCTTTCAAGCAGTGTACAAGAAATTGTTTGCTGTAAAGAAGCACATCATTGGTTAAACAATAACCTGAAGATACTCCTGAACAAATAGCATCACACACTGTGGCAACTTCTCGGATACCTGGCATATAAGCTAATAGCTTCGAAACTAGAACCTCAAAAACATCAAGCTACTCTCAACCGAGATACTGTTATAGCTATGAAAGATATTGAGCCCATTAATTCCCCTGATTTCGAAAAAATTCCAGAATTTTTTATTCACTTGGGAGAGAATACTAAAACATAACTGGCAGAGTTCTTATGCAGAGTGGACGGTTTCTGGCTCAATCAGATACGCATTTATCTTCATCTAGACTTTTATGTCTGTCAGCTTCAGTCTGCAAGACTCTATGAATGCACTAACCGCCGCCATAATCTTCTCTTTGTAACTAGTTCTGTGGCCTCGTTTATTTATATACCTCTTATGTTTAAATCGTTAGAAACTGAGTCTAATCGTCGTCGTCTTGGTCTCCCTCTACTTCCCTTACCCTCCATAAATGCTTCCATTATTCTCCTAGGTCGCCCATACTAGGGCGAATCCAGTTTATGCGCACAGCTTCATCATTCTATATAATTAATAGCTTAGCCTTTACCTCCTCATTCCGAGTATCCTCCTGCCATTGTTTCGATCTGTTTGTACGAACAATCATTCTGGCTACTTTCATGTCTGTTACTTCTAGCTTATGAATGAGATATCCTGAGTCCACCCGTCTTTCATTCCCGTAAAGCAAGGTTGGTCAGAAAACAGATCTATGTAAAGATAGTTTCGTCAGGGAGCTGAGTTCCTTCTTGCACAATACTGCTGAAAGCAACTGCGAGCTCACTGCATTAGCTTTACTACACCTTGATTCAATCTCACTTACTATATTGCCATCCTGGGAGAACACACATCCTAAATACTTGAAATTATCTACCTCTTCCAGTTTTGTATTCCCAACCTGACATTCAATTCTCTTAGGTTTTTTACCTACTGACATCAATTTAGTCTTGTAAAATCCAGTTTTCATATCATATTCAATGCACATATTTTCAAGTTCCATGATATTAGACTGCAGGCTTTCGGAACAATCTGCATTAAGACAAAATCGTAAGCATAAGCCAGACTGCTTACTACATTTTCACCTAACTGAACCCCTTCTTGCCACTTAATGCCTTTCAGCAGATGATCCATGTTAAATATGAACAAAAAGGTGAAAGATTACAGCATTTTCTACCCACTGTAAAGAACTTAAACCATGAACTCATTATACCATTAACATTCACTGCATCCCAATTATCACCATAATGCCTTTGATTGCTTGTAACAATCTACCCTCAATCCCATAGTTCCCTTATTACGGCGAACATTTTTCCCTCAGTACTCTGCGTCTATATCTACAAAATATAAACATAACTGTCTATTCCTCTCCTAGCATTTTTCAGTTACCTGGCACATACATAAAATCATATCCTGACATCCCCTCTGTGGTCTGAAACCACGCTGGTTTTCATTCAACTTCCTCTCAACCACTGATCGCATCCTCCCTTCCAAAATGCCAGTGAACACTTCACCCGGTGTACTGATAAGTGAAATTCAGCCTCAATCAGAAAGATGAGTTATTGAACCTACAGACGTTCCTTCTCTTTGACACCCATGGAGGACTGCACCTCGCGGTACAGACCTGCCACCCAAAGGCTCTTCCCTAGGGTGACACAGTAGAACTTTAAAAAAAGAAATTTTAGTATTGGAATTTCACAGATGAGATATTTCTTGCTGTAAGTTCGTTTTTAAAAATTTAATTGAAAAACTAGTTTTGAAGTGTTCTTGCAGTCGTAGAAGTTTGAGATACACAGTTCAAGTTTGACCGCAAGAGCGGCCGCCAATGCCGATACCCAGGTGAGGCACCCCGGACGCCCAAGTACCCTCAGATACACCTCTCCCGTTACTATGACAGGGGTAGTCATTGAGAGGGTCGCCGCATATCAGATGTAGAAGTACTGTCCCAAGATGGGTTGGCGGTAGAATTCCCGCACCTCAGCCCTTGCCGGAAAGATGGAGTTCCGGCGCACCGTCCAAGAGGAAACATGACTAGAGTGGAGTGGGCCCATACCCCAGTCCGTTATCGCTCGCCAGATGTTGTGACATGGCCGCCGGCGGCTGAGAGGGCACTGAAAAATAATTATCTCGGCGACTCCCGTTGTTTGATGGAGGTTGAGATTAATATATTTATTTTTTCAGGTGGTGGAGAGGCGGGCGGCATTGATGGGGAGGTGTGTGTAATCTGTACATGGATTTTAGAGACGGGGGCTAGGTAATGGCCACCAGGTAATGGACAACAGGAATTTTATCAGAGGGGAAGGTTGTACATAGTATACATTTTTGATGATCGGGGCAGAAGGCCTCCATATTACCATCTAATTAATTTTAAAATCTACTACCCTTCTTAAAAGAAAAATAACTTTCGAAATCTGCCAGGATTTAGTGGCTAATGTTATACATCGATGAATTTCTACTGGTTTCACCTGAGAAAGGTGAACCCTAAATATCCTCTCTGTAACTGGGTAACTGACCAATAAGGTAACCGGAGTCAGTAAATCCAAAATGATACACGGTCTATGAAATCCGGGAGCAAGCTTGCCCGCAGGTACAAAATTTCTAACCATGACCTGATCTCCGACTTTTTTTATGGTGGGCCTCCGTCCACGATCATATCTTTCTCTAACCTTTCCATGGGAAGATTCATGATTGCTCTTAGCCTTCTTCCATAGATCTCTAATATTTTTGGGATGTATTATCTCCGGTAATATGTCATTAAGTGACAAAAGATTAGAGAGCGGCGTGTTAGGAACAAACTTAAACATGAGAGATGCTGGAATGAATTTTTGGGACTCATGACCCGCCGAATTTAAAGCAAACGCCAACCAATGCAGAGAAGTGTCCCACCTGGAATGATCTTCATGATGGAATGCAATTAAACCAGATCGAAGATTATGATGACCGCTCAGCCGGAGACGGTTGAGCGTAATAAACAGAAATTGTTACGTGAGAGATAGACAGGTCGAAACAGAATTTTAAGAATGGGTTAGACGTAAACGCCATGGCATTATCAAAAACTATGTATTGACAAGGCGTCAAAATTAAATGGGGACCGTCTCAGCAAGACCTAAAATTAGCTCTTTGTAACACCCCTGTACTAGCCATGCCAGATTTCTCTAAGGAATTCATTGTCAAAACAGACGCCTCGTCATCTGCTGTAGTCGTTGTCCTTCTTCAGGAAAGAAGACCAAAAGAAGCAAAGATATTATTCAAACAAGAAATTGTAGGCTGAGCCGTGGCCACATTAGTCGGAAACAACCATGAAAATCTAGTAAAGCCGTCTACACACACCAGAATGAATTTATTTCCGTTCCCCTCGGATTGTGGGGAAAGGTCCGACGTAGTCTATATATAGACGTTCCATGGCGCGAGTTTAATGTGATAACAATAGCCCTAGCTTAGTGGACAAGGCGGGCTTATTGAGCAAGAAAGATTTAAAAGCTTTCACCATTTCTCTAATTTCTCCGTACATATCCTTCGAAATGAACAGCTCTCGGATCTTTTCCCGAGTTTTGAAAATGCCTATATGCCCCACTAAGAGGTCTCATGATAGTATTTGAAGATCATAGGCACAAGCACTGCTAGAACCACTACTTTCATCTCCTGATTGAGCTTCGAAGGGCAACACAAAACCCTGTTCCTCAATACACAAGAGACGACATGAACCCCAGATGGAAGGGATCTTCACGATGATGTTATATCCAGAAATAATATAGGGGCATCAGTCAGAATAGCGTAACGACGTAAGAAAGATGTACTATCCAGTCATTTTCCTTGAAGGAGTATTGGAAAACCTGGAGAAAATCGCTACTTTAAGGATGGCCAGTCAGCACCGACATTCGAATTTTCTATCTCCGGACATCCGGCTCAGCCGCTTAGTCATGGTGGGCGTCTTACGGCTGTGCTGTGAGTCCAGAAATGCATTTAGGCTACCAGGAAAAAAGTATGTCAAAAAAGTTCCAAGTAAGATAAGTCCACGATGTAGTTATAAGTCAGAACTAAACTATATGTACCTAGGCCTAATATTTCATTCGGTCCCAATGGTACAAGTAAATCTCTCTATGGTTTTGTTGACAGCCTAGATACTGTATGAAATCAAGACTACCTTTTCAGTTACGCAGAAAGTTTAGGGGCGCCGTTCTGAACGTGAAGTTAGGAATAAATTTCCCGAAAAATTCACCATGCCTATAAACCTGGCGATGCCTTTGATGTCCTTAGGAGGTTGGAAATCCCGGATAGCCTGTGTTCTGGAATGATCAATGGAAACACCATAGGGCGACACATTATGCCATAAGAACGACTTGGAAAGTTTAGCAATAGCTAGCTTAGGTAGTTTCACGGTCAACCCAGCCTTACGAAGGCGATTGAGTATTTCCTTTAGATGATCTAAGTGTTCTTCGAAGGTCTCAGAAAATACAACGACATTATCGAGGTAGTGATACAGATATTAAAATTCGATGTCCGAGAAGACCTTATCTATCAGCCTAGTAAGAACAGCTACCCACATGTGAGCACGAAAGGCACGCAGTTGTGTTCATACAGGCTCCAATCCGTGGCAAAAGCCGTTAGATGTTTCGATTCCTCTGCTAGTATCTGGTTATAGGCCTGATTATGATCGATAATGGTAAAGAACTTAGCTTTTCGAAACCATGAAAACAATAGTGATGATTAGGCAGGGGCACAGATTGTAACACCACCTTACGGTTTAAAGCCCTATAATCAATCACAGGCCTGAGCCACCTTGGGGTTTCGGCAGAAGAAAAATTGGCGATTAATACGCCGACTTCGTAGGTCGAATGATACCATCATTTAAAATCTGATCGATGATTTCCTTAAGAGGCTTCATTATAGGTGGGGAGAGTCTCTAAGGCGGAAACGTAACTGGGACAGAATCTCTTAACTCAATCTTATATTCAATAAAGTCAGTAACGCCAAGAGTATCTGAGAATACATGAAGAAAAGGCTTCAAGGAAAGGGGGATACAACAGACCTACATGTTATTAACAGTAGCACAAGCATACTAAACATAGAAACCACGCTCTAGTAGCTGCCACTAACTGCCCCACCAGCTAGGTAACCCATACCAACCCAGCTGATCGGCAGTAAAACTGCACCACCCAGCCTGTTCCTCAGGTAGATGCCTAAGATGTAACGACATCTCACTCTGTGTAGGCGAAACAGATGAACAGGACACAGAATTACATTTCAAAAGGGGGATATACAGTGGTTAGCAAACTTGAAGGTGCACGACTTGCTCTGAATGCCGAGCACAACACCAGTAGAAGACATGAAATTGGCCCCCAATATTACAGGGCAAGACTATTGTTTAGCGACCAATAACTATCCTTTGTAGGTAAATTTTAAAACACGAACTTGAGCTCAAATGAAAAAGAAAATTTCTAATTGGTATGATTTAGCCGAAACACATTTAACAGACGAGGAACTATAGTCGGGAAACTTACTAGAAATGTTTAAATTTAAAATACCATTCTTCCGAAATAATGGAACTCACACAACCTCAGTCTAATAAAGCAGTGACGGATTCGTTGTTTACTTCAATTTTCAGAAATGGCACGAATGCAGGGGTCTCTTCCGCAATCCTAAGACATTCCCCAGGGCCTTCAAATGATAAATTAGAAGAAACTTCACCCTTAACAGAACTTTTACTTGGTTTAACAGGAGCTGAGCCTCAGGAAGGTGAAGATGCTGACTCAGCCGGTGACATTAGTCATTTCCTATTATCAGGGTTAGCGAAGGTTGAGCAAGAGGGTGTGCTATTGAAATTGGTGCAATTCTTGGTAAGGTGAGCGAATAAGCCGCATTTAAAGCAACCTTGAGATGGACCTGCTCCGTTCTTAGTCCCACTAGACTTTACCAATGGCCTTTTGTTTCGAATATGCTCCGTTGAATCACAAGCATGACATTTTCGAGTTGGAAAGGTTCTGCACTATTTGGTATTCAGAGAAATGAAGAGCGAAAAACCCGGTGTAAAACTGAATATCTTGTATAAAGTCTGGAAGATTTTCATCCAATCGCTGTACTCTAAAATAGAACTTTTGAGTTAACGGAGACATGGCTCCAGCAGGACTAAAGCTTGCCAGGAGGTGGGCGTTGATGTCTTCTATTGATGATCGATCAGCTATTGCTCTAACTATTTTGTCCGAAAGGACACCTACAGAATAAGGATACATAATTTGAAGTATTTGGGAATGAGAAAGGGAAAACACTAGCGCATGGTCTTGAAATTCTACTAAGATCCTTAGGAAGGAAATGACTTCATTTGTTGAATTTCCCAAATATTTTGAAATACCCTTAAGCACGAAACCGAGGTTTCGTATTAGTCTCCTCTCCATCTACGTTTTCGGATAGCCTATTACGGCATAGAAATTCGTGACAAATTTTCTACTGCTTAAACTGTGTTCTCACAATTATTTGTGATGTTTAATTCTGCGAGCGCGTGTAAGCTCTGATTTGTTTCTGCCGCCTCTCGGCAGAGTGGCAATATCCGGCCAATCAGCGCTTTGAGTCGGCCATTTTGAAAATACCCTCGACCCCAGTGAGCTAGGGAAGCGAAGCCAGAGCATTCGCTGTGGTCCCATCAAGGAGAGAAGACGATTGTGTATCTGTTTCCACGTTATGTACTACTAGATTACAGTATAAGTGATGCAGGCCTGTGCTCCACACCCTCAGAAGATTCTTCTTTTTCACCCTCGTAGTATTAGATTTGTTGTTTTCCTGCAATTGTGATCTTCGTCTGGTAAGCTAAGCATGGCTAGGCCATGTTTGAAATCTTTCTACTGCTGGAGCAACCAAACTGTAAGTCAACTTTCTTATTTACATTGGTATTTTCATCGGCGGTGAACTACTTCAGTGATTTCTTCGAAGAAACCCTTTAATCACTAAATAAATGATGTGCGCCGTAAAATTATGAGGACCATTCTTATGTAAATTTAAAGAACTTTCGGCAACAGTAAAAATCGGGTTGAAAATGTATTAGTTGGGGTTATTTATGCACCTAGTGTGTAATCTTTCACGGTATGGAATTTAAATGTTACTAGGCAAAATTTTAAACAAAAGTAAAAAATGGGAATTATTATTATTATTATTATTATTATTATTATTATTATTATTATTATTATTATTATTATTATTATTATTATTATTATTATTATTACCAGGTAATGATGTTACTGCTGTTTTGAAATAATCTTTGGTTTAAAAGTGGGATAATACATGGGAGTTCCAATAAGGATTATTTGTGCGATGCCGGTTGTTCTATATTTTCTTGTGCTTTTAATTTATATCGTTTATTTTCTCCTTTGGTTTTTACGTGTATCTGGGGATGGTTTGTTGCTTACATTCCTCCATTTTTCGTACCATTGTTGGTCCTCTAACGGGATTGGTTCTCCCCTGGTTTAACAATTAATTATGGTTGCCTTGGTGATATGAATTGTTTTTCTTTGAAAGAAGTGATGGTGTTGTTGATTTTAATATAGGGAGACAGCCCCGTCGTTTGTTCTGTAATTTTATGAACCCGTGTTGGGTGTGATTGATTCTTTTGCCCCTCATTTACGCTCATTCCCTTTCCTTTCGGGTTTTGTTGTGGTGGTTTTCTTTTCCCATTGAGTATTTAACTAGAAGCACTTGATATCCTGTGCTGGACCTCCCACTGTTTTTGTTACCCTATAAAAGATGTAAATCGGTAAAGAGAATATCTATCTCTCAAAGTATCGGTGTTGTGAACGTTGGTATATTCTATTTCTTACAAAGTGTCATTTACCTAAATCATGAATTATTTCCTCTGTTAAGAAAAATATTTTGAGTTTGTTGCGAAGGTAACCTTCGTACCATTTTATTTCCTTTAGTTCATTTCTTGCCGACCGGCGGTTGTTAAAATAATTCCGTTAATTTACCTTTGGTGTTCAACTTGAATTTACTTGGAGTATTTCCGTTACTTTAATTTAAGCTAATTTGGTGTTATTTTAAAGATCATTTTATCCTTATTCTATTTCAAACCGATTTTATTTAGTTCAGGTACCTATATTTTATCTTGGTAAAACAAACTGCGAGGATGACCTGTAATTTGATCTGTTAATTTCTCTTTGAGTTTATGAATTATATTTTTCTTGGAAGGATTTGTCTTGTTTTCTGCTCTATAATTATTTGACACACTAACAGCTGGTAGCTTGATCCACCGGTTTGTTGTTGTTTTCTACCACCTGGAGGTAAGTTTACTCTGTTTCTGTATTTTCCATTTGTTTCTGGGTGTGTAGTGAATTGTTACGCTTTCTGTTTTGTTTCTCTTGCACTGGACCTTTCCCTTGGGTGGAGCAGTTTTACTGCCGATCAGCTGGGTTGGTATGGGTTACCTAGCTGGTGGGGCAGTTAGTGGCAGCTACTAGAGCGTGGTTTCTATGTTTAGTATGCTTGTGCTACTGTTAATAACATGTAGGTCTGTTGTATCCCCCTTTCCTTGAAGCCTGTTCGGTGTGTCAAATGGTTGAGTGGTGGAAGAAAGGCAAAAGGTCTTAAAGGTCACTATTATTCTTGTGAAAAGAAGCGCATTTACCTTGATTAACTTTTGGAATTTTGTTTCATGTACTTTCACGATGGCTCGTGCAGTCCTGTTTCCCCACAAGCTCCTTAAAGCCGAGTTGACATATGAGTTAGTGATACAGGGAGCTAATCCTGCTGGTCCCGTTGCTGAGTGTGCTAACCTACTTTCTGAGCTAATTCAGGTGCCTATTAATCCTTCTCGTGTTCGCCCCAGCAATATTGGTGAGTTACTTCATTTTATCACTGATGCATTGTCTGAAAAATTGAGGTGGTACGGGAAGAGGTCTTGGAATTGTCTCTTACTAAAGCACAAATTGACCGTTTAAAGGCTAGAGTATATCATTACTTGGGAAGGATCCATGATCTGTTGTTGCTTAAACCTGAACCCTAGTTTATCTCTGAATGCACCAAATTGTTGACTACTGTCTCTAGCATCTCTACTGATGATTGCCAGCAGAGAAATGGATAACTAAAAAATTGTCAAAAGGGAAATCCATCTAACCCCATTCCTCAGTGTTCCTCAAATGATGTAGTCACTCCTGTTAATAACCCTGGCTTATGTTGTGCTACCTCTCCTGTCCTGGAAAGTTTATTGTCTAAAATGAGCCTTACTCCCTCTTACAACCCTTTAAAATAACTTTTCCATAGCGCGGAAAACTTCTCTGTGGATTCTATTGAGGAAAGCATTCGTTTTCTGAGGTTTCTAGTACAAATGAAGGATTCTGGTAAAGTGTATTCTATCGATGATTTGGGCATCCTTCGAGCTCCCTTCTCCCATTGTGAAGGTAATCTGAAAAGGGAAATTCCAGAGGTCATTTCCCTGAAACTTAAAGTTGATCAATTTCATGAATCGGCATTGAAAAAAATGATCTCTTCTTTGGCGCTACAGAGCCTAATACCTCAACATTGTTTTCGAACGCAGTTTCTTCATGAAAATTTGCTTGCGTATATCCTTGACCTCAGATTCTATTGTAAGGTTTTCAAAATATCTGTCCCCGAAGACGAAATGGTGGCAAGGATTTTAAAAGGGATCTCTCCCTCATAGAGATTCTACCTCTCCCTGAGTAAATGCCCAAACAGTTTCGACGAACTGGAGGTTGCATGTTCCTTTGCTGAAGATGTCAAGCATGGAGATGCCTCTAGACCTGTAAGTTTACCCCCCTCCTGCCAAACCCGTTTATCCTGTCCCCTCCGCAATATATATGGATGCGAATGTCAAGAAATGTTTTAACTGCGGTTCTAGGAACCACCTTAGGAATGCTTGTACTGTTGTTAAGCGCAACTCTAGGGGTTGTTGCTATACCTGTGGTCCTGCTCAGCATCTTAAGAATAATTGCCGCTTGTCGGCTTCAAATTGTGGTCCATGACTAAAAGTTCCCCGAAAAAAAGAGTAAAAATTCTAACCTTGGGATATCTCCGGGCTCTGATAAGGTTATCTGTCCCCAAGAGTGTAATAAGATTACTACTAGTGGTGTTATCCAAAGTACCTTTACTGAAGTTGAAGTAAATAATGGGCCTCTGTTAGCATTGATTGATTCGGGTAGTATTGTCAATGTGATTAATTTTTCATGGTGTTCCAAACTGAAGAGTGCTTGTAAACTGCATGAATTATTACCTGTTGGTGTGAAGTGTGTGGCTGCTAATGGGAACAAATTGGAAATTGTGGAGGCTGTAAAGGTAAAATTAAGAATAGGAAATTTCACCTGGAAAATCACGTGCCTTGTAGCACCTAACCTGTCTTGCAACATGATTTTTGGGGCAGGGTTCTTGTCGAAAACGGGACTAGTTTTGGATCTTCAAGCTAGAATGTTTACTTTAAATTTTCCCCTAATTCTAAATTTAACTTAATTGATTTTCCCTCGTGTGCAATGAAGGTTTCCTGTGTAGATGAGTCAGTACCGGAAGAAATTAAAGAAATTTGATAAATTGGATCTCAACCATTTAAGTAAGGAGGAAGTTGAACGTATCCGTGTTATATGTGATGATTTCCCTGATGTGTTCACTAGCAAGTTAGGAGTTACTGATATCAGATTGAGTTATCAGATAACACACTTGTCATATCTCCTCCTTACCGCCTTTCACCTCCTCATATGCTCGACCTTAAAAATATTATTGACCAAATGTAAGCTGATGGAGTCATCAGACCGTCTACCTCTCCCTATGCATCCCCGGTCTTCCTGGTACCTAAACATTCTGGAGGGTTCAGGGCAGTTATAGACTACAGGGCTTTGAACCGCAAGATCATCTTGCAATCCATCCCTTTACCGGATTTGCACACTTGTTTTGGGTGGCTCTCGGGAGCCAAATTTTTCACAGTGTTAGACCTCAATCAGGCATATTACCAAGTCCCGTTGTTTAAGTCATCAATTCCACTGACTGCTTTCATTACTGATTGTAACCATTACGAATTACTGAGGCTTCCCTTTGGGATCTCGTGCGGTGCCACCGTTCTTACGAAACTGTTAGATTCGATTCTTTCAGATATTAAGTTCAAATTTGTCCTTAATTAATTATCTTGATGACCTCGTGATTTTCTCGAATTCCTTTGAAGAACATGTCGAACACGTTAGTAGATATAATGGATGTTTCGGCGATATCCTCCTCCAGCTCCCAGGGGCCCGATCCTCCTCCTCTTCCCGGGGGGCCTTCCCAGGTACCCGCTCCTCCGCTCCTCCTCCCGCGGGAGATTTGATTTTGTAAACAAAGCCACGTGCTTTTTGACAACTGTTATCGACAACAACGCACCGCTAACCTCACTGCTGCCATCTTGACGGGCCCAAACCTCAGTGCTGCAAACTAAGCCTTACTAGCGCGAGATTTGAATGGGTAAACAAAACCACGTGCTTTTTTGACAGCTATCATCGACAACAACGCATCCCTAACCTCAGTGCTGCCATTTTGACGGGCCCAAACCTCAGTGCTGCAAACTAAACCTTACTAGCGCGAGATCTGAATGAGTAAACAAATCCGCGTGCTATTTTGACAGCTGTCATCCGCCATCCTACATCGCTAATCTTAGTGCTGCCCTCTTTACGGCACTGCTGGTAATTTTTTACCTTTGTAATGTGGTGGAGGGCAATTTGAAAATTTATATTTGACAGCAGCCATCATAATCAACAGAGCACCGTGCTGCCCTCTTTAGCTACATACCTTTGAAATAACGTGGCGGATAATTTGAAAAATACTTTTTGACAGCAGCCATCTTTAATCAACAGACCATCGTGCTTCACTCTTTAGCTACTTACCTTTGAAATGTGGTGGCGGAAAATTCCACGTGCTCTTGTTTGGAAACAAATCCGCATGCTTTTTTGACAGCTGTCATCCGCCATGTATAATCAAGAGAGCACCGTGCTGCACTCTTTAGCTACTTACATTTGAAATGTGGTGGCGGTAAATTCGACGTGCTCTTGTTTTGAACCAAATCCACGTGCTTTATTGACAGCTGTCATCCGCACGTCTTTAATCAACAGAGCATCGTGCTGCCCTCTTTAGCTAATTACCTTTGAGGCGGCAATTAAAAAAATATTTGACAAGCTACCATCTTTAATCAACAGAGCACCGTGCTGCTATCTTTATCGTAGTAGTGGGTAATTTCTACGTAACAGCTGTCATCCGCCATCTTGCATCGTTAACCTTAGTGCTGCCCTCTTTAGCTTCTTACATTTGAAATGTGGGTGCGGACAATTTGAAACATTGTATTTGACAGCAGCCATCTTTAATCAAGAGAGCACCATGCTGTCCTCTTTAGCTACATACCTTTCAAATATGGTGGCAGACAATTTGGAAAAATTATATTTGACAAGCTGCCATCTTTAATCAACAGAGCATCGTGCTGCACTCCTTAGGTACATACCTTTGAAATGTGGTGGCGGATTATTTGAAAAATTCCGTCAGCTTTTATCCACTGCAACGCCCTCAAACAATGCAAGAAAATGACCAGTGTCATTGGGACGTGCGCATACAAAATAAACAGTAAACAACATCATCAAAGGCAATATGAAAGAGTGCAGGACCAAACCCAAAGAAATACGATTAGAGGATGGGATCATTAGGAATTGCGACAGACATCACTCAAACAACACCAACATAAAATTTTAAATTAATTTATACTTAAAAGAAAATTCATTCTTACATATTATTTAAAAATAAAAGAAAAATCATTAGACCCCAATTAACGTAATGAATTTAAAAATAAAATAAAATTATATTCCTTCTGGCATCCACGAAAATAAAACAGGTAACAAATCTAGATATAAATAAAATTAATATTCTTTAAAATAAGTCTTCTTTGTAAAATAAAATTCTGGTGCACCAGTCAGCTAACTAAATAAATTACTATAAGTGTTCGTGAACAAACATAAAATATTAATAAAATTTACAATGAATTATTTAATAGAGGGCTTCGACACGTCCCAGCGGAAGGATCATTCCTCACAAACTCACATAACGTAAACAAACAATGCAAGAAAATAACGGGACTTTACACTACAACCGACCAATATGAAAACACATGTCGTACAGAAGTTAAAATAAAATCAACACTAATACATATAAATAAAATCACACCACATAGTAGATGTGGTAATCGGTAACAACACGACCTGAAAAGCACAATTTAATGAGGCGGAACCCACATTACAAGATAGAAAAACACGCGATTTTGCCTCAATACCGCAAAACAAAAACATCATACTAATGACAGCGGCATGCGACAGCCGATACTAATCCCCACAAGACAATAATGAATAATGACAGTTGCGTAACTGCCACACGGCGATAAGATAAGATAAGCAACAATACCGAGAAGAGTAGATAAGCCCCAAGGCAACAATCACTCCACACTAGGGGCGCCCAAAACCCTCAATTAAATCTTCAAACTTTTACATTGTTAAAGAATTTCATCGTAGTACTAAATGTAGGTATCCTAATATGATTAGGGCAATAATAAAATAAAACCACCCGCAGAAATGCAAGAAATATACAATCCAATTCCCTAGTCATACGTATGAATTAAATAAAAATCTATGAAAAATCCAACTAATAATAATAATAATAAAATAATGATAATAATAACGATGCCCTTTAAGAGAAATGGGTGGTGTTCAGTGCAATCGTAGTAGTTAGGTCGTAACACGAGTAACGGAAGGCCAAATCACACGAACCGAATCACAAAACAATAGTATGGGAACAAAACATTAGAGAGAACAGATGATGGTGTACACCACAATAAACACCGGAAAATGAAGATGCAATTTATCAAAAGAAACAGCACACGAATCAAATAATACACGAAAACACACGTAGATACATCAGAAACAAGAATTAACAAAGAGAATCACAAATTTAGAAAAGGCAGGAACGGATTTTGACTGTTACCTAGAGCACACTGCACTTCGCCGTTACGCAGCACACACTTCAAATATGAACACCATAATCAAGCCTTAGCTTAACTACACTTACAATAAATACACTTATAGAATACAGAAAACTACACCAAAACGATATATACACAGAAATAAGACCTAAAGGCGAACTTTTGTGGTGATCAGTAATGCTCAGGTAACATCCTCGTGCTACAACCAACTACCACGACACTTCACAAATAAGAAATTAAAGAACAACTTACATACTAAAAACGAATATAATTAAATACTGCATAACACTATACTTCCTCGTTATGCGAGGTGTACTCCCCTTATCACCCAATACCTACAGTTTCTATAATCATAATTTTAGTTACAGAGTAGCCGTTAAACATGGCTTAGCTTCCAGCCGCGAGCGAGTCCAACCGCTAAAAGGCGACTTTCACACACCGTCACTAGGCGCGACACAGTCTCAACCCCCGCTACACGCTCTGGCGGAGACCGCTGAACCACCAAGATAAGTTGCTAGCCACTCTCACAGATGGCGTAGGCGTCCATGTATCGTTACACTATGCATTAATATCTCGCAGAAGTATTACCAAGCAACAAACAGTGTTCCGAAAAGTCACAATCGCCACGTTTAGACAGGAAATATGACCAATATTCCAACAGTTCACAGCGCTCATGCTTTAAAATAACCAAGTCTACCAGACTCAAGGTTTTAGTCCTTCCATAGAGTAGAATAACAGTTCCATATGAACGGGAAAATCACGGCTCAGTACAGTACTTAGCCCGTGAACATAATGTCCGTAAAGGAATTAGTAATTTCACTAAAATACCAGTTCCGATGAGAGACACCATATAAATGTATGTCGCGTAGATGTAGATAGTTCACACATATATATATATGTATCACAGGTAACGTTTTTGTTAATAACGCTACAGTCTCCCCCGCCGAAAGAGGACCACCAGGGGCCACGATGAGCAGGTAGAGTTCAGTTGTATGCACCAGGAAAGGTACCACACAGTCACAAGATACCAGAACCTTTCAAAATGTTCGGCACGTCTTCACCTGTCAAGTCCATAATAATTTAGGCGTCACAAGTTCAGGGTCAGAATTTCTCGACGTCGAGTATGTTTCCATTCATGCATGTAGAATAACTTTGGAATAGTCTTACTTGGAAATGGGTGACATCGAGGAAACAACACTGGGCACACATGGACTGTTCAGTGTGCAAGAAGACGGTGTTCAAATGGCCAGTAAGGACAGCGTACAACGCACCAGGTGGAAAACAGACACATGACTTGCAAGATTTCAGCACCAAATTTTGAGCTCCAATAACACAGGAATTTAGATGCTTCTTGCAACGGCAGCTCCAAAGTGCGCACGAATAGCTGCAACAGGAACAAAAAGCAGCAAGCGAGGGAACAAGTACAGTCCAAAAGGTAATTAGTCACTAAGTCGGTCTTCACACACATATTAGGGATATTATTAATTCCGAACCGGGTTTCAATGACCCACTTGAAATAGTGTTTTTGAAAGTTCATGGGACAGTAGTAAGCACACACGCCCACAGTGACAAGAGTATCATCTCTAGTATTCACTTTAAGTTTGACCACACGGGTAACACCCTTGGCTTGAGCACAGTTCATTTGCCACTTCTGGCATTGACATTTGCTGACTTTTATGGTTATTATTACAGAATATTACACTAGTGGAAATTACAATAATCAATTTACAAGAACTAAATTAGGACTAATAAATCAGGATAAACTTACTATACTAGGATAAAGCAACCCATATCTACAAGAAAAGAGGACCTAACTAAAATGAATGGTCCCAATAATTAATTTACCAAAGGAAATAAAATAACAGAAGCAAGAGCAATAATTTGGAATATAGATGCTGGGTCATGAAATACCGGCGAAAGGAACGAAAATTTTGCCCACAACAGGACCAAATATATATATAAAAAGCCCAAACCTGGGCACACATACTCCCAAAACAAGGTCGAAGACCATTATGAAATTCTATTTCACATTCTTTTTACAAGAAACAACTTAGCATTCTTCCACACCTTACATAATTTAACAGATGAGATAAACGGATCAGGAATGAGGCACGATACACAACAGAAATAAATAAACAACGGAGGATACAGGGAGGGATAAAGGATGGATAATCACACAGCGAAACGAACAGGTTTCACCCTTAACGATAAACTCATTTACATAACACCAGCTACTAAATAACCAGATAACTGAGAAGAACATGACAGGCAGAAAGGACACCACCCAGAACCAGAAAACACAGTATCCCAAACCATCCATAACCATAATGCAGAGATCACATGGCAATCGACCCAGAATAGAAGGCAACGGCAATAACTGGGGACTTCGTCGACATAACAAGGTGACGGGGAGTACTTAAAGTGTATCCGCACGAGATTACCATGCGCCAGTAACCCAGACCAACCACCACTCGACACCCAACCACTACAGAAAGGATAGTAAGGCAGACAACATGAAAAGAAAATGGTATTATAGCACCAGGCAGAACCAACTCAAAGCAGCATAATTAAGGGCCAAAATTCAAGCAAATTACATCTCCATATAAACCATCTTCGGATACAACGAGCACAGGTGTACTACCAAAACCATCAAGTGTTCAGAGAACCTCTGGATAACCCAGGACTAACAATATGGTGGTGTAAAGACAGTCCACCCTGTGAGATTATGCCAATCCACAGACACCCTTCCAGCCAGTCGGAATTCACGGGATAAAATAATACATAAACGATGCAGAATTGATAGTTGACACGATGACAAAGCTCATGAGTTGATGGAGAAGAACCTTCAGCCAGTCAATTGGGTCCCATACCACCAATGACAGACCAAGAACTTCAGCGACCGAACAAGAGCCATTCCACATGATCCCATACTCACAGGAACAGACCCCAGAACAGTCAGATGACAAGCAAGCCACAATATAAAATTGCAAAAACATGCCGGTTTGAGCTAGAAGCCACCGAATTACAAGAGGAGGTAAACCAGATGATAGACAGACCACAGAGTAAAATAAGAAGCAGATTATGCAAATAAATATGATCGAACGAGATTACATATAACCAGCCGTAGGGTGCAAGGGAAACCCTTCTCAGTATACGAATTTTCTCACATCTGCCCTACAGATATCATTTTGAAGAAACATAAGTTTTCAAATTACACAATATCACTAAACATGGTCGAAGCCAGTATACATCCACGAAATGACCACCAATTGCCCAGACGGGCCTCAAGAAAATCTTGGGCTAATAATAGTGTGAACTGAATCACCTGCAAGACATCCCATACTGACTCGCAAAACCTTTCCTACATGAGGACACAAGGATTAATAAATATACCAGCCAAGACATGGACATATGGTGACAGATAGGCTCAAGATTACTCTAGAGAAGACTTCACCTCAATTTCGAGAATGCCACACTCAACTAAATAAACAGCACCCACTAAACTGACAACGATGATAAAATGCACTCCCATAATCCTCAGCAAAATGAACAGGAAGGATTTAATTAGAAGCAAATATGAATTTAAGAACAGATTCCACAATGTTTAGATAAATGAGTACCAATAACCACATGACAACTGCGAGACCCACAACCAAAATCCAGTATGAAAGCACAGAAAAAACGAATGATCGTTTTCAGCAATAAGCCAGCCATGATCCACACCAAGATTCCAGCGATGAACCCACACAACTACCAAGTAGCACAAGTACCAGGGTACAGATTTACAATTACAGGTAGGAATGAGTAAGCACCAATACATATAGCAACCAACCAGCACCAGAAAATGAAATATCAGGAAGAATGAAAATTTACACGCAAGCACAAGGCTAAAACTGACACTCATCAACCAGAACCAGCAGATACACCACATGCACGGCACCAGTCATCCAAGGCGAGTTACCGAAAAGACCATACCGGAGCAGACATTTAATGCACAGATAACAGGACAGATGAATGTGAGGGGGAAGAAGCTAACAAGTACAGACTACCATAAACCAGGCAAATAAACCCACAGACGTTAAAGAGGAAAACGTGACCAAAAAATTTAGGACCCACCTAGTTACAACTTGACCACATGCACCAAGTACCAGAAACAACAGGAAGGTAAGCAACACCGGAACAGAACACCACATGGTAAACTTTACCAGTAGAAATGGATCCTCGCATGAGAGAATTGACAGCGCTACCTGACAATGGACACATCAAATTAAGATAATAGGTCAATATAACCTTCGATGAGCCATACAGCCGTAGCCTATCAGCACTCAACCAACGAAACCCGCAAAATACACCAGAACAAGAACACAGCCCCTGGTTACCATCATAACATAAAATCCATGTGAGATACACGTCAATATATCACCATTACATTATATATGCATACAAGAATGCCAACACAAGCCCATAATAACAACACAATATTATCCCGGGAACATGCACAAGACTCCCATAAGTCAAATAGGAACAATTCCCATAGCACAAATCCCAAGTAGTATCCATTATACCATCACCATTATAATCAACTGACATCTCACCATGTCAACAAATCACACTATCATCACACAAGACATGTAGTAACCAGAGCGAGCAGGATCACAGACAGACATTAACTGAAAGAAAAGGTCAGCATGTGTCAAAATTGTAAATAAATTTTGATACACCCACTCCGAACAGTCAGGCGGGAACACAGTCTCTGGAAGAGAAATATTATAGTAACAAATTTTCCAACACATGATCAGGACTACAAGCGAAGCTGAAACAAAGATAAAATTTTACACCCTAAGCAATAGTTACCAATTTAACACAAGCCCTTTATATCCTTGCAGTGAGTCGATGGGCCACCAGCTTACCAACTCCTTCGCTAGAAACAAGACCTACTAAGAGAAAAACAATTAATGTCCACAAACACAATTTTATTTCAGTAAAATGTGGGAGAATATTTTGCAAAATTTTTATTTAGAACCAATCTCAAATAAAAATAATGAAACTCTATTTATCACTAATAAACAATAATGGTCAACGACTCACCCAGATATCGCAGGTCCAAAATAAGAACAGCACAAGGAAAGGAACCGGCTTCCATGACCCATCATACAGCGTTAAGCGGAACAGGGAAAAATCAACACAAATTGGCCACGAACATAAGCACCACAGGGGCAAGAGAACCGCAAACCCGGAACTCGAGCATACATGAAAATAAACAGAAAACCACAAATTATTTAGGAACATATCACTTTTACACAATTTACGACAAGCCATGAGTTTCCAATTAGTTGGTGCCATCCGGGATGCCTGCGTCACAATTTCATAACTAGCTATTCAGCGTAGCTTCAACACAGAAAACCACGCTCGGTCAGCTACCACTACTGCAACGCCCTCAAACAATGCAAGAAAATGACCAGTGTCATTGGGACGTGCGCATACAAAATAAACAGTAAACAACATCATCAAAGGCAATATGAAAGAGTGCAGGACCAAACCCAAAGAAATAAGATTAGAGGATGGGATCATTAGGAATTGCGACAGACATCACTCAAAAAACACCAACATAAAATTTTAAATTAATTTATACTTAAAAGAAAATTCATTCTTACATATTATTTAAAAATAAAAGAAAAATCATTAGACCCCAATTAACGTAATGAATTTTAAAAAAAATAAAATTATATTCCTTCTGGCATCCACGAAAATAAAACAGGTAACAAATCTAGATATAAATAAAATTAATATTCTTTAAAATAAGTCTTCTTTGTAAAATAAAATTCTGGTGCACCAGTCAGCTAACTAAATAAATTACTATAAGTGTTCGTGAACAAACATAAAATATTAATAAAATTTACAATGAATTATTTAATAGAGGGCTTCGACACGTCCCAGCGGAAGGATCATTCCTCACAAACTCACATAACGTAAACAAACAATGCAAGAAAATAACGGGACTTTACACTACAACCGACCAATATGAAAACACATGTCGTACAGAAGTTAAAATAAAATCAACACTAATACATATAAATAAAATCACACCACATAGTAGATGTGGTAATCGGTAACAACACGACCTGAAAAGCACAATTTAATGAGGCGGAACCCACATTACAAGATAGAAAAACACGCGATTTTGCCTCAATACCGCAAAACAAAAACATCATACTAATGACAGCGGCATGCGACAGCCGATACTAATCCCCACAAGACAATAATGAATAATGACAGTTGCGTAACTGCCACACGGCGATAAGATAAGATAAGCAACAATACCGAGAAGAGTAGATAAGCCCCAAGGCAACAATCACTCCACACTAGGGGCGCCCAAAACCCTCAATTAAATCTTCAAACTTTTACATTGTTAAAGAATTTCATCGTAGTACTAAATGTAGGTATCCTAATATAATTAGGGCAATAATAAAATAAAACCACCCGCAGAAATGCAAGAAATATACAATACAATTCCCTAGTCATACGTATGAATTAAATAAAAATCTATGAAAAATCCAACTAATAATAATAATAATAAAATAATGATAATAATAATGATGCCCTTTAAGAGAAATGGGTGGTGTTCAGTGCAATCGTAGTAGTTAGGTCGTAACACGAGTAACGGAAGGCCAAATCACACGAACCGAATCACAAAACAATAGTATGGGAACAAAACATTAGAGAGAACAGATGATGGTGTACACCACAATAAACACCGGAAAATGAAGATGCAATTTATCAAAAGAAACAGCACACGAATCAAATAATACACGAAAACACACGTAGATACATCAGAAACAAGAATTAACAAAGAGAATCACAAATTTAGAAAAGGCAGGAACGGATTTTGACTGTTACCTAGAGCACACTGCACTTCGCCGTTACGCAGCACACACTTCAAATATGAACACCATAATCAAGCCTTAGCTTAACTACACTTACAATAAATACACTTATAGAATACAGAAAACTACACCAAAACGATATATACACAGAAATAAGACCTAAAGGCGAACTTTTGTGGTGATCAGTAATGCTCAGGTAACATCCTCGTGCTACAACCAACTACCACGACACTTCACAAATAAGAAATTAAAGAACAACTTACATACTAAAAACGAATATAATTAAATACTGCATAACACTATACTTCCTCGTTATGCGAGGTGTACTCCCCTTATCACCCAATACCTACAGTTTCTATAATCATAATTTTAGTTACAGAGTAGCCGTTAAACATGGCTTAGCTTCCAGCCGCGAGCGAGTCCAACCGCTAAAAGGCGACTTTCACACACCGTCACTAGGCGCGACACAGTCTCAACCCCCGCTACACGCTCTGGCGGAGACCGCTGAACCACCAAGATAAGTTGCTAGCCACTCTCACAGATGGCGTAGGCGTCCATGTATCGTTACACTATGCATTAATATCTCGCAGAAGTATTACCAAGCAACAAACAGTGTTCCGAAAAGTCACAATCGCCACGTTTAGACAGGAAATATGACCAATATTCCAACAGTTCACAGCGCTCATGCTTTAAAATAACCAAGTCTACCAGACTCAAGGTTTTAGTCCTTCCATAGAGTAGAATAACAGTTCCATATGAACGGGAAAATCACGGCTCAGTACAGTACTTAGCCCGTGAACATAATGTCCGTAAAGGAATTAGTAATTTCACTAAAATACCAGTTCCGATGAGAGACACCATATAAATGTATGTCGCGTAGATAGTAGATAGTTCACACATATATATATGTATCACAGGTAGCGTTTTTGTTAATAACGCTACACCACCATCTTGCATCGCTTACCTCAGTGCTGCTATCTTTGCGGTACTAAACCTAATCGTTGTGGTGGTGGGAAATTTAAAATCTACATTTTTTTTGACAGCAGCCATCTTTAAGCATGAGAGCACCGTGCTGCTATCTTGCGGGTAATTCCATCCGCTGTCATCCGCCATCTTTAATCAACAAAGCACCGTGCTGTTATCTTTAGCTACATACATTTAACATGAGGTGGCGGCATTTTGAAATTCTATCCAGATGCCATCTTTAATCTACTGAGCACCGTGGTGCTATCCTTAGCTACATACCTTTCAATTGTGGTGGCGGATAATTTGAAAAAATCCGTTAGCTATCATCATTTAACATTAGTGCATTCGCGAACCTAACCTCTCATCTACTATCTTGAAGGAGACTATACGACACCGCCTCAACCTCTTCCTCCTCCTCTTTCTCCTCCTCCGCTACCACCTCCACCTCCTCTACCTCCTCGTCATCCTCCATCAAGGCATAGCTTTATCGAACATGCATCGCCTAGGCGTGAGTGTGCAGCGATAACATCACTGTGCATATTTTAGAGTTGTAGATTACAAAAAACCATAACAAATCTAGAATCGATGCCGTTAACTTTTACATGTGATCAGAACATTGATTGATGTGTTCAGATCACTAAATATGTGATCAAGACTAGAATCGAACACTGTATAACATGTATTTAGAACATGTTAGTGGATACCTCTGTTCTAAGAAAATCAGATTGAAACATAACAACACTAGAATCGATGCCGTTAACTTTAACATGTGATCAGAACATTGATTAATGTGTTCAAAACACTAAATAAGTGGTAACGACTAGAATCGAACACTGTACAACATGTGATTAGAACATGTCAGGGATACCTTTGTTCTAAGAAGATTAGATTAAAACATAACAAGACTAGAATCGATGCCGTTAACTTAAACATGTGATCAGAACATTGATTGATGTGTTCAGATCACTAAATAAGTGATCAAGACTAGAATCGAACACGGTACTCGATACAACATGTGTCTAGAACAAGTTAGGAGATACCTTTGTTCTAAGAAAATCAGATTAAAACATAACAAGACTAGAAATGACGCCGTTAACTTCAACATGTGATTAGAACATTGATTGATGTGTTCAGACCACTAAACAAGTGATCAAGACTAGAATCGTACACGGTACTCGATACAACATGTGTTTAGAACATGCTAGGGAATACCTTTCTTCTAAGAAGATCAGATTGAAATATAGCAAGACTAGAATCGAACACTGCACTCGATGTTGTCAACCTCAACATGTGATCAGAACATTAATTGATGTGTTCAAAACACTAAGCAAGTGATCAAGACTAGAATCGAACACGGTACTCGATACAACATGTGTTTAGAACATGCTAGTGGACACCATTGTTCTAAGAAGATCAGATTGAAACATAGTAAGACTAGAATCGATGCCGTTAACTTCAACATGTGATTAGAACATTAAATCAGATTGAAACATAACAAGACTAGAATCGAACACTGCACTCGATGTTGTTAACCTCAACATGTAATCAGAACATTAATTGATGTGTTCAAAACACTAAACAACTGATCAACACCTGAATTGAACACGGTACTCGATACAACATGTGTTTAGAACATGCTAGGGATACTTTTGTTCTAAGAAGATCAGATTGAAACATAGCACGACTAGAATCGATGCCGTTAACTTCAACATGTGATTAGAACATTAAATCAGATTGAAACATAACAAGACCAGATTCGAACACTGCACTCGATGTTGTTAACCTCAACATGTGATAAGAACATTAATTGATGTGTTCAAAACACTAAATAAGTGACCAAGACTAGAATCGAACCTTGTACTCGATACAACATGTGTTTAGAACATATCAGGGGATACCTTTGTTCTAAGAAGATCAGATTACAAAAGAAGTTATTACGAATAGAATCGAAAACTGTACTCGATACAACATAAGATCAGGACATCGATTGATGTGTTTACAACATGTCTGCGGTATACCTTCGTTCCAAGAAAAAAATAATAAGACCAGAATTCTGAACAGTTTGCGTAAGATAGCGATTGTTATAACCTCCTTTTCCTCTTCCTGCTCCGTCAAGGCATGACTTTATCTAACATATAACGCGATCTTATGCATATTACGTAGCTAACTCGCTCATAAACGATATAGCAACACTTCAATGATTTGCCTAGTGCGAAAATCAAAAACCATACTGCGTAGCTAACTCGGTCAGTAAACGATATAGCAAAACTTCAATGATTTGCCTAGTACGAAAATAAAAAGCACACTATGCACATATCGCGTAGCTAACTCGCATAGTAAACGATATAGCAACACTTCAAATGATTTGCCTTGTCTTGTGCGAAAATTAAAAAACCATACTGCGCAGTTTACTTGCTCAGTAAACGATATAGCAACACTTCAAATTATTTGCCTTATACGGAAATCAAAAAGCCATACTGCGCAGCTAACTCGCTTAGTAAACGATATAGCAACACTTCAAAATGATTTACATTGTACGAAAATCAAAAACACACTGTGCACATACTGTGTAGCTAACTCGCTCAGTAAACAATATAACAACACTTCAATGATTTGCCTAGTGCGAAAATTAAAAAAACGCTATGCACATATCGCGTAGCTAACTCGCTCAGTAAACGATATAGCAACACTTAAATGATTTGCCTAGTATGAAAATCAAAAAACCGTACTGCGTAGCTAACTCGCTTAGTAAACGATATAGCAACACTTCAAAATGATTTGCATTGTACGAAAATAAAAACACACTGTGCACATACTGTGTAGCTAACTCGCTCAGTAAGCGATATAGCAACACTTCAATGATTTACCCAGTACGAAAATCGAAAACACACTATGCACATATCGCGTAGCTAACTCGCTCAGTAAACGATATAGCAACACTTCAATGATTTGCCTAGTACGAAAATCGAAAACCCATACTGCGTAGCTAACTCGCTCAGTAAACGATATACAACTTCAATGATTTGCCTAGTATGAAAATCAAAAAGCGCTGGCGTTGTCGGAGACTAAAAACTTGGGAGGACCAAAGGATACAAGAATTGAGTTCAAACAATTGATAGATGTTCGAGTATTAGTAGATCTCGTAGGGATAATCCAGCAGAACTGAGAAAACGCATCAATGCACACAACTCTATGGGTGTTTCCCAAGGTAGATCGGGGGAGCGGACCCAGGAAATCGATTGAAAGCCTTTCCATTGGGCGAGAGGCTTGCGAAGAAGATAAAAATCCCACACGGTTGTTCAAGCTTGGTTTACTAATAGCACAGGATTGACAAGATTTCACCATGGTTGTAATATCATTGTCCATCATTTTTCCAAATGAAGAACTGTCTAATCTTTTCCCTTGTTTTGAAGGTACCCAGATCTCCACCAATGGGAGAGCAGTGTCAATATTTTAAAATGACCTGGACAAGTACCCTAGGAACAACAATTTTGAAATCACGCTCCTTTCGACCTTTACAACAAAGAACACCCTTAACTAGAGAGTAAGGCTTTACTACAAATCCATCGTTAATTTTATCAATGATGTCCTTCAAATCTCTCACATGTTACTACCACTCCATACTATCCAAATCCACCTTACGCAGGGAGAATGAACAGGAATCTAAAGTCAGCCTTGATTGCGTTTCATCCCAACAATCAGTCCAAGTGGGACTCTTGCCTGCATTGGTTGGCCCACGCGTTCAACTCAGCTTTTCATGAATCCCATGGTAAGACGCCCATGTCTCTCATGTTCGGTTACCCTCCGTATTCACCCATGTCCAACCTACTTGGTATTGATGACCTTCTTCCTGACCTGTCTAAACACAATGATCTTCAGAAAATTTGGGATGAAGCGAGGAGAAATTTGTCGGTATCGTACGAGAAGGCTAAGAAACGGTACAACAAAGGTAGAAAATCAACAAGGTTGAAGGTTGGAGAGCAAGTCTTCATCAAATGTTACCCAATTAGTAAAGCTATCAATAAATTTTCCACTAAACTGGCTCCTAGGTATCAAGGCCCTTGTACCATTTCACAGTTCTTGTCCCCTGTATCCATGTTAGTTAGTGATCCCATCGCTAAGAGAATTAGGCGAGTCCATCTATCTCAGATCAAAACTGGATAAGGTGTAGTCTCCCTTAAGTTTTATTTATTTAGGTGTTGGTGCAACCTTAGGCAGGATGTGGTGTACTGCTTGAAAATGTGCCTAAGAACTACATTTTAGTGAGCTAACTATGGTTAATTCATGTGTAGTGTGTTATGTGATTATTCTTGTTGAGAATATATTTCGCTTAGGAAAACATGGTGTGATGGTTGTCCTAAGTTTGAGAAAAAACATGCAATATTTTCTGATATGAAATGTCTGTATTGGCTCCCTGGCTTATGATGGTTTTCCGCGCGAGCTTTTCCTTTGATAAGTGTGAAAATATTATCCTGTAAATGGTCTCTTGTTGATATTTCCTGCCGAAGCGGATTTGGCATGTTAAGTTTAATTACCATATGAAGGTCTTGTAGCTCTGATGTATTGTGAATTACTTGTCGATCTACTCCTATTCTGTCGGTTATATTTGCCCTGCGTGTGTTACTTCTCCGCGCCCTGCGAGGGTCTATTTCTTGTTACCATCCAATGGTTGGTTTGGGTTGTCTACGACCCTGGTCTGTTCTTCCTAGAGAATTCTAAATCCGCATAATTTGAAGTTATCCAAGTTAATCATGATTTGAGAATGCTCTGTTATGTTATGGCACCCTTTCAAGATGTTGTGCATTATATTTATCTCTGTTTTTATGCCTGCTGTCTATGGCTGTTGGCTTCATTTCTACTGTATGATTGCTCAGTCGTGCTGGTAGTAGGGCAATAATGCACTCATCGCAGGATATGCTTCGCATTGTAATATCGTTTTGTTAATTGGTGTAGGTTTGAGAAACCCGTACTAATTGTTAGTGACGCCTTCTCTATGTCAAATCTTTGGCGGCAGTTATTGGTTGTGAAGGAGCGCTGTCGATCAGTGTTGGAAGTGGTAACCTGTTTGCCTTGTGCATGGACTTGTATCTTTTTGGTTCTCTACTGTCTGACTCTTGGTAATTGGTGCTCCTCTAGGGCTAATAATTTTGGTGCCCTGTTCTCAACTAAACCCATCTCTTTGGGAGTTGTGAGTTCTTCTTGAGATTGGCTCGTCACTAGTCTGTCCTATCTAAAGGTTTTCGTACCCATTTTTGATTACTGTTGAAGGAATCTTTTCCATTATTGTTTTCTTTGGCCTCACGTAAAATATTTAGTTCTGCGTTCTGCTGGAAACTTTATTCGCCAGGTTCCTTGTTTCTAATTATTTGTTTAATTTCCTATTCTGTGCAGTTCTACTCGAGTTGTGTGTTTTTGTAGCAGGGGCGGCTTTTCAGGTGAAGTAGGTGAAGTGCCACTTCACCATTTATTTTTACCAGAATGATTTTTTTAATTTACTTTTCTTATGACATTTGTTGGTTTTTACGGAGAGAAAATGTTTTTGTACGGCGTTTGGAGCACCAAGAGTTCGCATTACTTGATGAGAACCAGGGGAACTCACAAAAGCGCCGGCTGTTGGCCACCCACAGTACGGCGCGTGAGCTTGAGTGAAGACGAGAGATCCTGCAGCTGGCTTTACCTTCCAAGTGCCGCTTGGCCTTGGCCGTTGACATGACAACAGTGACGTCACCCGCGTACTTAACTCAGTGCGAAATGTACAAGTGAAGTTGCGGGAAGATCGGAATGTTTTGTCTTCCCTGCGTCATCCTGTGTGATGTACGAGTACTTACGCATCGTGGTTCATTCGTAGTGTTGTGCTGTCTTATTTAAACATGTATCCTGTTTATGACATAGTGTGTATTTTATTAGAAACACCATTTTCACGTTGGAGAAACGAAGATCAGAATGAAGTTCTACGTTTTGGTCGCCCTACTGAATCACTGCGAATTTGTGCTACAATAGAAGTGAAACATTACGGTAAATCTTACAATCCTAGCTTCAAACAATCGTGGTTTAAGCATTTTCTATGGTTGTGCTCCTCTCCAGCTCTACAGAAGTTGTTTTGTTGGCCCTGCTTGCTTTTTAGCAATAAAAATAACGTTTGGAATAAAGAAGGATTTTCAGCCCTTTTGAACATAACACGTTCTTTACATAAGCACTCAGACTCTGCAGAACATATAAAATTGAGGACTTTGGAAAGAAACCAAAATACAATATCTGATGCCCTGAAGGAAAATGCTAGACTGTATATTGAGCATTTCAATGAAAATGTGCGTTTAAATAGGCTTTTCCTTCAGTTGATAATTGATGCAGTGCTCTTTTTAAGTAAGCAAGAACTAGCTTTCCGTGGTCATGACGAAACATTAAATTCAATAAATCGTGGTAATTTTAAGGAATTGTTAACAGAAATACAAAACCAGTATTCTAAGATAAAAAGTGTGTTTAATGGCGAATCAAAGAGTATTCAAAATGAGTTAATCGAGTGCATTTCAGAATACATCGATGATTTCGTAAAAACAGAATTGACGAGTGCTGACTTTTTTTGTTCAGGTGGACGATACGACAGATATCACACAGGTGTCTCAATGTTCTGTAATTGTGAGGTTTGTTAATGCTGACGGGGCTATAGTGGAACGTCTCTTAGGTTTCCATGATGTAAGTGCTGACAGATCCTCAGATGCTTTGTTTGCTTTATTGGACAAAATTTTTGGACCATTCGATTACGAGCACAAATTAGTAAGACAGTGTTACGATGGTGCTTGCGTGATGTCTGGCCATTTAAATGGACTCCAGAGAAAGATGAAAGAGAAAGCTCCTTTGCAGTATTTCTGCACTGTTTGGCGCACCGATTAAATTTGGTCTTACGACAGAGTTGTAAAACAATACGAAAGTGTCGTATATTTTTTTCATCAATTTCTGGAATACCATTCTTTTTCCATCATTCGGCGAAGAGAACTTACGCCATTTCTGCTGTATCGGGGCCACGCATTTCAACCGTGACTCCTGTCCGCTGGAGCTCGAACTCAAAATTATTGAGTGTAATTGTGGATGACGGGGAAAAGCTGAAAAAAGTTTTCGAAAATATAGTTACCAGTGATGAGTGCGGTGACAAATGTATTCTACTTGCCAGATACTTTCTTCACGACATGAACAGTTTTGAATTCACTTTTCTGGCAGAAGGGTTTCATGACATTTTTTGTTTAACTGATATTCTTTATGATATTTTGCAAAAGAAGTCATTGGATGTGAACTATTGTATATAAAAATAAGAACAACATGTGATCTAAGAAACAAGAGGACCGATGAACATTTTCTAATTATATTTGAAAAGGCCAGCAAAATGACGGATATGCGTCAAACCCGAGAGTATAGCACCATTACTCAGGACGAATGTGTTCAGATGTATCGAGTTTTATATTTTGAAATTTTGGATAACATTTTGATGGAAATTGATGAGAGATTGTGATAAAATTAAATTTGTTTGCTTAGCCGATAACACAAAATTTGAAGAATACAACACGTGCTTTCCTTCTAGCGCTCTTTAAAACGTGCAAAATTTCTTTGGATCTGTGTTTCCCAAGATGCACCGCTTAAGAAACGAACTCTCTATTTTGTATGCCGATGAAAAGTACAGACATGTTTCTACTGAAAACATGTTCCAAATGCTTCACGGAGATAAAGACATTTTTACGGACGCTTATAAATTGTTCTCCCTTATTCTGTCCATCTCATCTACTACTGCGTCATTGGAAAGAAGCTTTTCTTGCCAAAAACGTATAAAAACATACCTTAGAAATGCAATTCAGAAGAGAGACTTTCTTATTTGGGAAATATTGCTATTCAGAAAGAACTACTTCTGCAGTTAATGAACAAACAACTTACCGACAAGTTTGCAGCTTTAAAGGACCGGAGGATCGACTTGATGTACAAAAAATAGGTGAGTTCAATTATTAATTGTCTATGGCTGTTGGCATTAAGAAAACAATTAATGTAAATATATATATTTTCTTTACTACTATAACATTTTCGGTTTCTAGCGTCAGTAAACAGCTGTGCGTCGTAAATGAAGACACGACAAAATGTCCAACTCTTCCTGAGGGTACCGCGCTTCTATAATTGTAAGTCTCCCGGTCAGATCTTATCTCTACTTTGCATTGTAGAGCAAAGGCAGCTACATGGTTTTCGCGCTGTGACGTTACACAGCACTCCGGTCTGTATACATTTTTGGTCACGTGATGATCCCTCCGCCGGTCACAGGTACGAGATACGAGTACAGAACAACCAAAAACAACACGTAGTTCCTAAATCTGTCGCTCGAAACCGAACGGGTTATAGCTTTACAGCCACGAACCGCCACTGGTTTGTAGTTTGTAGTATGTAGTATCTACTTGTTGTTGTAGTGTAGCGTTGTCAAAGAAAGGTCCTTAACCTGTGAATTCTACTTCTTTACCCGTGATAGGTATGGTGCTGGGCCTGTATCTGGTGATATTATTTCGGTACCGATGAGTTGTTTTGAGTGTAAATTTAAGGTCGCATGATGACTTCTTAGCATGTTGTTGAAGATAGTGTAATCTTTTAAACCCTGAAGGGGTGACACATGTTTCTGGAAGTTATTGTGGTTATCGATGTTGTGTAGTAGTTATTGAGCAGTTATGGCAGTTGGGAAGAAGGTTGTCTGGCCTTGTCATTTCATCTGTGTCCTGGTAGATTTGGGAATTGTTTATTTTCTTGCTCACACAACTCTTGTAGAATAGTATGAAGGTGGATTTAGTTAGCTGGTTTCCTGTTGTGTTCTGGTTCTGCCATCTCCTTGTTTTCCTGCATAACCTGTTTCTCAGACGTCATCATGTATTTCATTATTGTACTAAAAGTTCATTTAATGTCAACCTGTCTCTCTAGGTGTTTCTTAGTGGATTTTGATGCTTGTTGATATGGTTGTTTTAACATCTGCCGTTCTGTGTTTCATCGAATAAGTATGGGATTATTTTTCTGAAACTCTGGATCGATGTTAGCGTCTTTCCACTAAACGATCATGGGATATGTGGGTAGCCTTCCTTCCTTCTTCTTGGTCTTATGGAAAATTCTCTATCGCCCTGTCTCATTTACTGCCATTTATTCTTTTATTTACCTCATCTCCTAGGGAAAAGGAAACTGGTACTTGTCTGCTGTAGAGCAACAGGGTGATAATGATGTCACTTATTTTTAGCCCAAATTGTGTCGAGGTCCTAACGGGCAACCGGTAGATTATGTTGTGCAGGACATGGTTCCTTATTCCCTGCTGGTCAACTGATCTGAGGCGTATTTCACGTTCCTTTTCATTTTGATTAGGTGTCCTGGTGGGAGTTAACTTGTGTTTTGCTGAAGTTGGTTGGTCTTTTCGCTGTACTTGTGTCTACCCTCATGTGATTTATCTTCTAAACCTTTTTCTGTTCTGTTATTCCCATGGTACTATTATTCTCTTGTGAAATTTAATTCTGTCCATCCCTGTTACTCGTTGCTTGATGCTATTGATAATTTGGGCGTGGATGACAAACTTGAACGCGTACCCTCCATCTATTTTAGCTCTAGAAGTCTCCGTCAGTTCTGTCAATTTGCACTTGCTGAGAAAAACTAATACCCTGTACCCATGGATTTGATTACTGCTAATCTTGTCATTCTGGTGTGCCTACACAGTTCACTGTTACCGTTTCATATTTTCATTCTTGATCTTCTAGGTTATGTATGTGATTATGTGTGTGGCATGGTAATCCATGATAATTACTATTTTCTGAAAGATTTCTGTAGTGTATTTGGTAAGCTGGACTTTAGTTGGCAGTTCTGTGGTAGTTCTGTGGAATTTTATCGAAACTCTTGTCTATAACCTGATCAGTACCATTCTTTGGTACGTCCTATTTAACACTGCGAACATGTACCTTCCTTCTAGGCCTCTGGTTGAACTCCCTTATGTGAGTAATTGGGGTTCGTTTAGCCTTCCTTTCCTAAGGTTAAGCTGTGTCTGTGCGTAGCCAAACTACTTTGGTAGTATTTAAGTGCGTTCCTTCATTGAGTGCATTGATTCTCCTTAATTAATTGGTGTAAATATTTATTTACTTTATTTTATGTGTTTCACTTGTGTTATTGGAAACCTTGATTGTGCTCTATAGTGTGCATGTGAATTCACTATTTCTTATAAAATGGGAACATAATAGGCCTAGTTAAATGGGAAATATTCTGTTTGGTAAGTTTCCTTTCCTCCTCTTTATTTGTTTGTTCTTTCGGTTTTTGGGCATTTCCCTGTGTAAGTCCCTTCTACCCTGTGTAATTGATGTTCTTAGTGAGTTACGTTCTATCTTACTGATTCTATTTTGTGTTTGTTTCGTCTTGTTCTGGTCGCTTGCATTTTCTTACTCTAGGTACCTTCTGAAGCCAAAGATATACTCTAGTGCCAACCTTATTAATGATGTGAACTGTATATTTTGGATTTGGTCACTTTAAATTTTGTTCACCCACCAACATTGCATTTTCCTTTCCCCTAACGAAATTGTTTGTCATTATATATTGCTGCCCATTTTGCTGCAATAGAAACAATCTTGATGGTGCGCTTCTTTATTAACTTTTTTTTGCTTTACGTCGCTCCGACACAGATAGGTCTTATGGCGACGATGGGACAGGGAAGGGCTGGGAGTGGGAAGGAAGCGGCCGTGGCCTTAATTAAGGTACATCCCCAGCATTTGCCTGGTGTGAAAATGGGAAACCACGGAAAACCATCTTCAGGTCTGCCGATAGTGGGGTTCGAACCTACTATCTCCCGAATACTGGATACTGGCCGGACTTAAGCGACTGCAGCTATCGAGCTCGGTGGATCTTTATTAACAACCCGATGATTATTACAAAAAGGTTTAATGGTTGGAATTGTTTTGTAAGAAGTGTTTGGTGGTCAATCCTGAATTGAAGTGGACTTAATTAATGGTTTTTCTTGGTCCTTTGAAAAACTCTCTTATAATCAGGAGTGTGTTAGGTGATTTATGTCAGCAAGCGAAAAACATCTGTTCAATTTATGTGAAAAATTTCAAAAAAAACTTACGAAACTCCAGGTGAATCTCGAGGAATGATAAAGGTAATGTGTTCTACTATGAAAACTGTATGTGAAAAGAAAATCTAAAGCGGGCTTAGTTTAAAATATGTAGGAAAATTGAAACCTGGACTGTTTCTGAAAAGTGGATTTCAATAGGAAAACAGTGTTACGCACAGTGTAAGTTTAAAGGTAACTGTTAACTTTGGGACCTTGAACTGTGTTCTATTAACTTGGTGGTGTGATTGGTGGTGAGTTATGAACATTGCCGATTTAGGAACGCCTTCACTTCTGCATACTATGGATATATGAAGTTGGATTCGGTACCAGTGATTTTTATTTGTTGTGGACTGAAATACCTAAAAAATTAGCTTAATTTTAAACATCGGTACTGGACAACGTCAAGTGGTGACGAATGAAAATATGAAAACCTTAAATGGAGGGAGGCTGAAACCGAGGTTTCGTATTAGTCTCCTCTCCATCTACGTTTTGGGATAGCCTGTTACGGCATAGAAATTCGTGACAAAGTTCTACTGCTTAAACTGTGTTCTCACAATTATTTGTGATGTTTAATTTTGCGAGCGCGTGTAAGCTCTGATTTGTTTTTGCCGCCTCTCGGCAGAGTGGCAACATTCTGCTGCCTCCCCGCTTCGGTCTTACTCCGGACAATCAGCGCTTTGAGTCGGCCATTTTGAAAATACCCTCGACCCCAGTGAGCTAGGGAAGCGAAGCCAGAGCATTCGCTGTGGTCCCACCATGGAGAGAAAACGATTGTGTATCTGTTTCCACGTTATGTACTACTAGACTACAGTATAAGTGATGCAGGCCTGTGCTCCACACCCTCAGAAGATTCTTCTTTTTCACCCTCGTAGTATTAGATTTGTTGTTTACCTGCAATTGTGATCTTCGTCTGGTAAGCTAAACATGGCTAGGCCATGTTTGAAATCTTTCTACTGCTGGAGCAACCAAACTGTAAGTCAACTTTCTTATTTACATTGGTATTTTCATCGGCGGTGAACTACTTCAGTGATTTCTTCGAAGAAACCCTTTAATCACTAAATAAATGATGTGCGCCGTAAAATTATGAGGACCATTCTTATGTAAATTTAAAGAACTTTCGGCAACAGTAAAAATCGGGTTGAAAATGTATTAGTTGGGGTTATTTATGCACCTAGTGTGTAATCTTTCACGGTATGGAATTTAAATGTTACTAGGCAAAATTTTAAACAAAAGTTAGAAATGGGAATTATTATTATTATTATTATTATTATTATTATTATTATTATTATTATTATTATTATTATTATTATTATTATTATTATTATTATTATTATTATTACCAGGTAATGATGTTACTGCTGTTTTGAAATAATCTTTGGTTTAAAAGTGGGATAATACATGGGAGTTCCAGTAAGGATTATTTGTGCGATGCCGGTTGTTCTATATTTTCTTGTGCTTTTAATTTATATCGTTTGTTTTCTCCTTTGGTTTTTACGTGTATCTGGGGATGGTTTGTTGCTTACATTCCTCCATTTTTCGTACCATTGTTGGTCCTCTAACGTGATTGGTTCTCCCCTGGTTTAACAATTAATTATGGTTGCCTTGGTGATATGAATTGTTTTTCTTTGAAAGAAGTGATGGTGTTGATGATTTTAATATAGGGAGACAGCCCCGTCGTTTGTTCTGTAATTTTATGAACCCGTGTTGGGTGTGATTGATTCTTTTGCCCCTCATTTACGCTCATTCCCTTTCCTTTCGGGTTTTGTTGTGGTGGTTTTCTTTTCCCATTGAGTATTTAACTAGAAGCACTTGATATCCTGTGCTGGACCTCCCACTGTTTTTGTTACCCTATAAAAGATGTAAATCGGTAAAGAGAGTATCCATCTCTCAAAGTATCGGAGAAGTTGTGAACGTTGGTATATTCTATTTCTTACAAAGTGTCATTTACCTAAATCATGAATTATTTCCTCTGTTAAGAAAAAGATTTTGAGTTTGTTTCGAAGGTAACCTTTGTACCAATTTATTTCCTTTAATTCATTTCTTGCCGACCGGCGGTTTTTAAAATAATTCCGTTAATTTACCTTTGGTGCTCAACTTGAATTTACTTGGAGTTTTTCTGTGGATTTAGTGAGGTAAGGTTACTTTAATTTAATCTAATTTTGTGTTATATTAAAGACCATTTTATTCTTATTCTATTTCAAACCGATTTTATTTAGTTCAGGTACCTATATTTTATCTTGGTAAAACAAACTGCGAGGATGACCTGTAATTTGATCTGTTAATTTCTCTTTGAGTTTATGAATTATATTTTTCTTGGAAGGATTTGTCTTGTTTTCTGCTCTATATTTGACACACTAACAGCTGGTAGCTTATCCACCGGTTTGTTGTTGTTTTCTACCACCTGGAGGTAAGTTTACTCTGTTTCTGTATTTTCCATTTGTTTCTGGGTGTGTAGTGAATTGTTACGCTTTCTGTTTTGTTTCTCTTGCACTGGACCTTTCCCTTGGGTGGTGCAGGTTTACTGCCGATCAGCTGGGTTGGTATGGGTTACCTAGCTGGTGGAACAAGCAGCATAGCCAATGGATGAGGCAAACTACTGAAACCGGGTGATATAATAGGTGACGGCATAGGAGTTGAGAAAGCTCAAACACTCCATTAGTCAAAAGGAAAGGTGGAATTTGTCTTGGTTGACCAGACTCGGAGTCCAATGGGGCAGATATTTGTTGAGTTGCAACAGATATCCTACTTTCTATAGCTTTACTAGGATCCTCCTCAGTAGGCAAGTTTATGAAAGGGACTTGGTCGGTTTTGGGAGTAGCGGAGTTTAAATCCCTACTTGAGCTTTCGGCCCGATGATGCACAGGCTAATCCCAAACTACTGAGGTGACTAGAAGGACGTTAATTTATGGTTTCCAGGAGAAAAACCGTTACAAAATCGTAGTCACCTCAAGATAAATTGAAGGGGAATTCGAGGGGATAACGCACTCTCTATCCCCGATTTACAGTTTAAGTCTTTATGAAATTTTACATGAGAAAGAAGAAAGTTTACATTTTAGAAAACAAACGGTTACATACGCTACCGCTCATTAATTTCAATACACCCAATAATTTGCATCTCGTTCTCTGTAGATAAGGTCTAATACCGTGGGTACGGTTGAGGAAGCAAAGGAATAGTACAACAGTTGTACACATGACATGATATTTATTTGTGGTCATCGAGATACAATAGTACCCAACAACCAATGTTGTCTACATAAACGTTGTGTACCTATCGGATATGTTTGTTTACCTATTTGCCGACGAACACCGCATTTGGTGCATCTATGTTGTTCCCTGTAGTAATGTGATATCTGCAGCGAACGGCAAACATTGCTACGATACATAACATGTGGTTCCTGCATGTCAGTTCCTTCGTGACAGTTGAAGTGTGCACATCGCTAGTATGGAGATATCCATAGAAAAACGTGCTGCAATTGTATCACTTAGCCAAGCAGGTTTATCTATTCGCCAAATTGCGAAACAATGTAGTGCGTCTATAGGAGAGTGAAATACACCCTTCACCGCCAGAAGACAACAGGTAGGAATAAGGCCATACCACGACCAGGACGACCTCGTAAAACATGTAAAAGTGATGATAAATATATCAGAATTACCAGTAAGAGAAATAGATTCCAAACGGCGCCTCAAATTCGTGCAGAATTGGTAGAAATGAATACAAGAAAAAAATATATGTTGCAACAGTAAAAATGAGACTGAATGAAGCCGGCTTGAAAGGATGCGCCATAGCAAGAAAACCCCTTCTAAGGCCCATAAATAAACAGAAGATACTTGAATGGGCTAGAAAACATCGTAATTGGACATCGGAAAATGGACGAAGGTGTTATTCACCGATTAATCGAAGTTCGAGATTTTTGGAACCAGAAGGAGAATAATTGTTCGCCGATTTGTAGGGGAAAGGGTACCCCAGCAGTGTGTTCTACCTACAGTTAAACACGGCGGAGGTTCTATTATGGTTTGGGGATGTTTTTCCGGAGATAGAGTTGGCGACATTATGAAAATAGAAGGATGTATGGATCAGAAGCAGTACCACCGCATACTTCAGTATCATGCAGTACCAACTGGATTGCGCTTAATAGGGAAAGGTTTCACCTTACAACAGGATAATGACCCAAAACATCGGTCAGAATACTGTACGAACTGCATTGCATCAAAGGAAAAACAGAAAGTACTGAAAGATATGGTATGGCCTTCCCAAAGGCCCGATTGCAATCCCATTGAAATGGTCTGGGATGAAGTGGACAGTCGTATCAGGAAACCTTATATATCCAGCATGGAACATCTCTGGAATATTTTTAAGGATGTATGTAATCATATAGATTCACGATGCCTACAAAAACTGATTGACCGCATGCCTCGAGTTTGTGAGGCAGTCATTAAACCCAAAGGAGGAGACTTCGATTAAAGTAAAATATAATGTTTTATACACTGACTGACAGAGCAAATGCAACACCAAGAAGGAGTGGTCAGAACTTTATGCCAATTGCAGGGTAGACTGACGTCACTGAGGTATGCTCATGATGTGAAATGCGCCGCTGTGCTGCGCACGTAGCGAACGATAAATGGGACACGGCGTTGGCGAATGGCCCACTTCGTACCGTGATTTCTCAGCCGACAGTCATTGTAGAACGTGTTGTCGTGTGCCACAGGACACGTGTATAGCTAAGAATGCCAGGCCGCCGTCAACGGAGGCATTTCCAGCAGACAGACGACTTTACGAGGGGTATGGTGATCGGGCTGAGAAGGGCAGGTTGGTCGCTTCGTCAAATCGCAGCCGATACCCATAGGGATGTGTCCACGGTGCAGCGCCTGTGGCGAAGATGGTTGGCGCAGGGACATGTGGCACGTGCGAGGGGTCCAGGCGCAGCCCGAGTGACGTCAGCACACGAGGATCGGCGCATCCGCCGCCAAGTGGTGGCAGCCCCGCACGCCACGTCAACCGCCATTCTTCAGCATGTGCAAGACACCCTGGCTGTTCCAATATCGACCAGAACAATTTCCCGTCGATTGGTTGAAGGAGGCCTGCACTCCCGGCGTCCGCTCAGAAGACTACCATTGACTCCACAGCATAGACGTGCACGCCTGGCATGGTGCCGGGCTAGAGCGACTTGGATGAGGGAATGGCGGAACGTCGTGTTCTCCGATGAGTCACGCTTCTGTTCTGTCAGTGATAGTCACCGCAGACGAGTGTGGCGTCGGCGTGGAGAAAGGTCAAATCCGCCAGTAACTGTGGAGTGCCCTACCGCTAGACAACGCGGCATCATGGTTTGGGGCGCTATTGCGTATGATTCCACGTCACCTCTAGTGCGTATTCAAGGCACGTTAAATGCCCACCGCTACGTGCAGCATGTGCTGCGGCCGGTGGCACTCCCGTACCTTCAGGGGCTGCCCAATGCTCTGTTTCAGCAGGATAATGCCCGCCCACACACTGCTCGCATCTCCCAACAGGCTCTACGAGGTGTACAGATGCTTCCGTGGCCAGCGTACTCTCCGGATCTCTCACCAATCGAACACGTGTGGGATCTCATTGGACGCCGTTTGCAAACTCTGCCCCAGCCTCGTACGGACGACCAACTGTGGCAAATGGTTGACAGAGAATGGAGAACCATCCCTCAGGACACCATCCGCACTCTTATTGACTCTGTACCTCGACGTGTTTCTGCGTGCATCGCCGCTCGCGGTGGTCCTACATCCTACTGAGTCGATGCCGTGCGCATTGTGTAACCTGCATATCGGTTTGAAATAAACATCAATTATTCGTCCGTGCCGTCTCTGTTTTTTCTCCAACTTTCATCCCTTTCGAACCACTCCTTCTTGGTGTTGCATTTGCTCTGTCAGTCAGTGTATTTGTGTAAGTTAATATAATTATCTTTTGTGAGAAATGACGTTTGATTTGTGTTTTAAATCTGAAATACCAGGATGTATTGAAATTAATGAGTGGTAGTGTAGTTAAAGATTACAACCTTCCCTCGGAACACCTTGCGGCGGTAACTACTTAGATGCATAACCTGTGGTCATTACCTTAGCTGATGTTCTGCTTGCCGAAGAATGTGGCCTTCGCCTCCTGCCTTAACTCATACACGCAGAAATTCGACGGTCTATAAGAAAAGTTAACTCGAAAAGGCGTCAGCTTTTATACCCGAGAGGAAGCTTCGAGATGGCTCTGGACTAAATACCGACACACCCTCTCATTTTGTTGGCAGATAAAATAGGTACATGAAACACTTGATTGGCTGAAAAATAAATACAGAAAATTTACGATTGGTTAAAAACCAACGCTGGCGGGAAGAGAAGGAAGTGTTGCTAACTTCAAAAGTATCAAAAATAATGAAATTCAATTCAGTTGATAAAATCTATAAACACAAAACATCTTTAAATGTCTAGTTATTCCACTTTGCACCAGAGTGCATGACCTCAGTTCCCTCATAGAGACATCTATGGAGAAAAGTCCAAATTTCTAGAAATATTTGATGCAACCAGTGACATACCAAAACAAAACAAAGAAATCCAATCAGTTTAGGAAACTTTAAAATAACATATTAGGCTGTCACTTAGTAGTTACTCCATTTTGTCAATGTCCCAACATCATGTACTAATTGTTTCAAGTTTTGTATGATATATAGCTTTCCTTAAGGCGCTTCATTTAAATGCACGGGGATAAGGTGTACCTCCCGGTACAATGTATATAGTTTTTATTTCGTGTTTTGATTTTTATTTCTTTCTTAGAAATTGGATTCATTCATTGCGGTATTTAGTTACATCGTTGTGTTTATCTTGCTCTTAAAGAACGTTCGAAATGTTTTTAATTTAAGGTTTCAGTATTTCTCATTACTTAACTTTGATGATCTCAATTAGTTAATTAACGTTATTTTATGTTCCCGTTACGATTAAAAGTCAATTTTGTCAGTTTTTATATTTATCAGTGTTATATTTTATTTTAATTAATTTAATTCTATTATTTGTTTTCATTTTAACTACTTTAATTCCTTTATTTTAGATAGTAAACACAATGTGGTTTTCTCCGCCATTGGATTACAAGGCGTTAATAAATAAATAAATAAATAAATAAATAAATAAATAAATAAATAAATAAATAAATAAATAAATAAATAAATAAATAAATAAATAAATAAATAAATAAATAAATAAATAAATACAGTGTATTGTAAACGCTGTGCCTTGCCAAAAATCGATCTGGACAGAGAGCAATTGCATTTATGCAATGAATGTAATAAGCAATTTGAAATGAGTTAATCATTATTATTGCTATTTGTATTGAAATGCTATTTATTTTGGCAACGTTTGGTGATTTTTAAAAGTAAATGTTGGAGTTGGAAACAATGTTGGGTCTATTTCAGGCTGCTACTGTATTACAATATCAAAGGAATGTATCAAAGATCTTTTTTAAACTACACTCAAGAAGATGGAAATTGCAACACCATGAAGGCATTGGTCGTTTGTGTTGATTTTCAAGATATGGAACGACGCCATGTAGGTATGTAAGCGATCAAAGTTTCAGACCCATTGGATTGTTGCTACAGGTCTCCCCACGTGATTGGTCGCGGAGGAATCAACTCCAGTACACGGACTCTGGTTTAGCGTAGTTGACTTGCAGTCTGTGCAGTGAAGTGTTCCCCGTCAAACATGCCTCGACGACAGGGAAGAGCACGCTATCAACAACTGTCGCCGTTTGAGAGGGCTCGGATAATTGGGCTGTGTAAGGCTGGATTATCGCTAAGGACTATCGCTGCACTTGTTGGCCGACAGCCATCTACGGTACAACGTGTGTGGCAGCAGTGGTCAAATGAAGATACCCACACTCGTAGACCTGGCACAGGCCCAGTCCGACAGACAACTGTGAGAGAGGATCTTCGCATCATTCGGATGGCCCGGATGGAACCCGATGCAACAGCAGCGCATATTCGAGCAGCTGTGGCACCCCACGTTACATAACACACAGTTGGTAATAGCCAGCGTGCAGCTGGCTTACGAGCCAGGCTGGCCTGGTGTCGAGAAAAATAAACGTGGGTCGACGAATGGCATACGGTCGTCTTTAGTGATGAATCGCGCTTCTGTCTTGCCCGCAGTGATCGTCGGAATCGTGTGCACCGACGTACTGGGGAGAGGGGCCACCCAGATCTTATTGTCGAGAGGCACACAGGGCCAACACCAAGCATTATGGCCTGGGGAGCTATTGGCTTTAATGTGAAATCACAATTAGTACTTGTTGAGGGCACTGTGACTGCTCGACAGTACGTTGATAGGGTATTCAATCCAGTGGTTTTTCCTATGATGGCGAACATTGCTAAATAATAATAATAATCGTATGGCCTCAGCTACCGTGTGGAGACATTTCAATTTGACGCCATCTGGCTGTCTGCTCGTCAATTTCGACGTTCCGTTTTACTCTAGGCCCCCACTAGATGGCAGACCGAGTAAACCGAAACTCTCTTGGGCGTCTATGGCTAAGATTTAATGAATTTTGTCGGGTAAACACCAAATGTGTCACCAGAGATCAATTACATGCCGACATCGTACGACATGGAGTGTCGAATGGACTTTTTTCCGCCCTTCAAAAATCCGACTACCTCTGCCGGGTTTGAACCCGCTATCTTGGGATCCGGAGGCCGACACTCTACCGCTGATCCACAGAGGCAGCTACGAACATTGCTAATGGGATGTTTCAGCAGGACAATGCCCGGGTTCACACTGCACGCATCTCCAGAGAAGCTCTCCACGACATCACAACCTTAGAATGGCCCGCCAGATCCCCGGAACTCAGTCCTATTGAGCATGTGTGGGACATGATGGGTCGACAACTGGTCAACCGTCCTCAGCCACCCACAACTCTGGAACAACTGACCCGTGCAGTGCAGCAAGCATGGGCCACAATTCCTCAGGAAGCGATCCAGGGCCTTATTGACTCCATGCCTCGACGAATTCATCAATGTATTGCAGCTCGTGGTGGGCAGATCCTGTATTGATTGTTGTCCAAACTTGCGGTCAGAGCGGCCTGAAAGTGTAATAGTCCAATCACAGCCGAACACTCGTCCTGCATGTTCAATTGCAGCAATGTAGCACCACTTCTTCTGGGTGTTGCAATTTCCATTTTCTTCAGTGTATTTTATAATTATAAAACATACATAAAGTATTGTGTCAGCAAATATGGATGAAGGACAGTCATACACACGTTTGGCTGCTATTAGTTTTTAATTATGTCGTAATACAGAAATTCTCATAAAATGTACCGATATGTTTTCAATAGAACCATCACGGGACAGTACACCACAAGTTCTACGTATTGCTTTTTCATACTACAAGTTTAAAACCCACATGGTTTTAGGTTATCTCACGTGGCTTATCAGAAAAATAAAATAAGTTGCTTACAATAATCAAAGTTAAATGAACTGGAAGAATATAATTTATAACATGAGCATGATATCCAATTTCAGTTTTTCAGCCAAATACAGGCTACGTAATCCATCCTTCCTGTGTAGTATTTATCGCCTCCGTTATACACTTGTTCTCTGAAAATGTTTTTTTTTGCTAGGGGCTTCACGTCGCACCGACACAGTTAGGTCTTATGGCGACGATGGGATAGGAAAGGCCTAGGAGTTGGAAGGAAGCGGCCGTGGCCTTAATTAAGGTACAGCCCCAGCATTTGCCTGGTATGAAAATGGGAAACCACGGAAAACCATCTTCAGGGCTGCCGATAGCGGGATTCGAACCTACTATCTCCCGGATGCAATTTCACAGCCGCGCGCCTCTACGCGCACGGCCAACTCGCCCGGTCTCTGAAAATGTGTTGTACAACATTTCACACTGGGAAATCAGCAGTTTTAATACTCCAACAGAACTTACGATCCGCCATTTTGGAGTTAACAACACGATGCTCATTTATTTTATCAAAGAAATGTTATGAATGGGTATTTTAACACACAGTCATCTATTTTATAAAAGTAAACATCTTTGGCAAATTTCTTTGACACACTAATACCATATTAAAATTATAAAATTCTTTTATTAACAACCACCTACTCAATACAATATAATACACTCATTGAATTATAAAATAATCATGAGGTGTCTTAAAAATGGCTTAAATAACGGAACATGTTTCGTTCGGCATTGCGAACATCATCAGCCGTTAGTACAAAGACTAAGGTTAGGGCCCTGAACCTAAGTGATTAAAATTGTTAAAAGAATAACAATGTCGTAATAAAAAGTACCAGTAATATGATAACATTAGACTTAATTAGTAACAGTATGTACAGATCAACAGCAAGAATTTATGGTGAAATACATTGAACGATGGCAGTCTGTGGAGTTAAAAACAATCATGGGGTTGTTAAAGTAAAAAACAAAGGAACTGAAAACTACCTCGAACCTGACTCTTGGCAAACAAATACATGATGTAAGAAATAAAATTATTAATAATAATATCATAGTCACTAAAGCTGATAAAGGCCCCACCATAGTATTACTACATAAAGATGATTACATTAAAAAACCGAAGATTTCTTTGCTAATAGCAGTTATACTATTATTAATAAAGATCCCACCCCCAAAATCCAACGAAGTTTGAAGAACCTATAGAAAAATCTACCGTTCTTATTACAAGAATACGAATATCAGAAACTTATAATAATGAACCCAAAACTCCCAACTGCAAAAGCCTTGCCAAAAATCCATAAAAAAGACGTACCTATACGCCCTATTATTAACTGCATGAACAGCCCTTCTTACAAAGTTTCAAAATTTCTGCATAATTTTCTCAGTAAACACTTTAAATTCAATAATACAGCTTATATAAGAAATTCCGTTGAGTTTTGAGAAAAATTATCGAAATTCAATCTTGAGCATAATCACATAATGGTATCCTATGATATTACTAATATGTATTCCAATATTCCGGTAAACAAAACGGTCAAGATTATTAAAACAAACCTTTTAAACCACAGTAACCTTAGCAAAAATGCGAAATAGATAATTTCATCAGTTTGTTAGAATTTGTACTTAATAATAACCATTTCACCTTCAATAACAGAATATATCATCAAAAGGGCCTAGCAATGGGTGACCCGATCTCGGGGATTCTAGCTAATATCTTTATGGATGATTTGGAAAATAACAAAATAATCAATAATATCAACGGTCTTCAATTATGGTTAAGGTATGTGGATGACACTTTTGCCATTATAGATACACAGAAAAATGATAGTCACAGCGTGCTAACATCCCTTAATGAGCTTGACAATAATGTCAAATTCACTAAGGAAGACGAGGTCAACGGTTCTCTAAACATTTTGGATTTAAACGTTTCAAGAGAGAACAATAAATTAATTTTTCAAATATTTAGAAAGCCTTCTTGTGCCCCCATCACTATAGGAAACGATTTCTTACATCCGCAATCTCATAAACAGGCTGCAATTTTTAGTCTTGCCTATAGAGCATTAAAAATCCCGCTTACAACTGAAAATCGCAAAAGAGAACTAAACTTTATCAAGGATTTGGCCAGAATTAATGGCTATAATCCCTTGATGATTAATAAAATCATCAACAAGATAAAATTAAAAACCGCAACGAAACTGATTCCGGACAAGCCTAAAAAAACGAAATATGCTCCCTTTACCTATACGAACCCAGGCTTATTTCAAAATACTAACCCTCTAAAGAAATACGATATTAATACCGCTTATAGAACCCGATATACGAACCGTAATATATTATTCAGTTCAAATATAGTTAACATTAACCACAATAAAATCTCGAACTGTGATATCTATAGGCTTAAATGCGCCAATTGTGGTTTTTCTTATATCGGACAGACCGGACGTAGCTTTTTGACCAGATACCTTGAATACTACAACGCTTCGAAACATAAAAAGTATTCCGCCATGAGCACCCATATGGAAGAAACTGGCCACAGTTTTACGACAATTGAAAAAGACCTTCAAATCTTGAAATACGTCAATAAAAGTAAACTTATGACAGAGTTTGAGAACATTTATATATTCTTAGACCAGTATTTTAATAGAAATCAAAATTTAAATGATACTTCAGAAATTAAAAGTCCAATAATCGAAAAAATTCCAGAACTACTTTCTCTTTTCAATATAAATAATAATAACTTTATGAGAATTTTTAATTATACAATAGCTAATAATATTTCCTCTGTAACAACAGCTACTGCTCTATCGCCCATTCATGCAACACCCCCTCCACGAACATTCGACCCGCCCAAAGAATCGATCGCCCCTCCGCCTCACATGACTCACTCCCCGGCTCTACATATACATACATATAACACTAAAAGCAGCAATAAAGCTACTCGCCAGTTTACTTCACGCAGCTAGCACTAGCGAACACCTCACACTAGTCCCAAGGGTAAGCCTCCTCTTTAAATTTTTTCTTTCCTCCTTCTTCATTTTCCGTTATAACATAATTTCATTTTCCTCCCTTTTCTTTCATTCCAGATTTCAAACTCCAGTTGTGTCATAATCTGCTTCATTCATCTACGGATTGCCTGAACTCTCCCTTATTCAAGATCACAGTTACTCCTTAATGAGTTCATCAATGATGTTCTACATTGTATACGTTTTTAATTTTATGCTAGCGCGTAAATGTGGACTAGTTCAACTTGTATTTCCTTCTGGCATTGTGATTCTCTCTCCTACAGAATTTGCAATTACCGGTGATCGCGTCATATCATCCTTGGTTACGTCGTCATGCGCCTTTTGACTGGTTCTATTTGACTCGTACTGTTTAATTAACTCTAATTCAACTTTTGTTTTCGCACAATTGTAAGAACTCCAACGTCAATAATTAATCCACGCTTCACATATTGACATTGTCTACAACATCTATTTTTGTTTTTTACTTTAACAACCCCATGATTGTTTTTAACTCCACAGACTGCCATCGTTCAATGTATTTCACCATAAATTCTTGCTGTTGATCTGTACATACTGTTACTAATTAAGTCTAATGTTATCATATTACCGGTACTTTTTATTACGACATTGTTATTCTTTTAACAATTTTAATCACTTAAGTTCAGGGTCCTGACCTTAGTCTTTGTACTAACGGCTGATGATGTTCGCAATGCCGAACGAAACATGTTCCGTTATTTAAGCCATTTTTAAGACACCTCATGATTATTTTATAATTCAATGAGTGTATTATATTGTATTGAGTAGGTGGTTGTTAATAAAATAATTTTATAATTTTAATATATTATCCTCAATACGGTTCCATTATGAGATTAATTACATGTAACACTAATACCAGCCTTAGTTATGCGATATTTGCTTTCTAAGGACCAATATTGCATTGGTTCAATTACAATACATCTTCAAGGCAGCGAAACCAATATCTGACCATTTGCTTTCATTCATCTACAGCAGAGGGACACCTAATCCATTTGAAACCCCGTCACTGAACGGAAAAGTGCCCTTTTTAAGTTTCTATTGGAATATTCTCCTTGAAAGATCAGATCCTCGCAACAACCAATGCTGAGGGCTGAACTTCCCACCCAACATTCACTTCTAAACGGCTCTCTGGTGGACTAGGCCTTGACTTCAGTCTTTCCCTCTTGGACTCTGCAGGTAAGGAGATGTTCTCTCTGTGTAAATACCTGGATTGAATTTTCCAATACTGAATAGAACGTCCGCATCAGGCTGTCTGACAAATCGAAACATGTAGAATTTGTTTATCAGTCCCGTTTCTTGATACGGGGTTGGGATGTCTTTTACGGCCAGGGGAACTAAAGAAGATAAAATTAATGATGATGAATGGAATTTGGTGAACAGGTGCAAGGAAATATCCCGGCATTTGCCTGGAATTGAAAATGTGAAACCATAGGAAGTCACTCTCAGGACAGCAGACCACTCGTCTCACGAGTTTAATACTTACAGGTGGTGCCATGAACACAGAGGGTTCGAGTTCTGAACAATACCCGTCAATGGCGGTAGAAATTGAATTACACTGCTGCTTATGTGAACATTTTAAGTTCCATTGCTACGTAGGCAAGTCAATAAGTATTTGCAATTTTGCTCTAATTGTCTTTAGGTTGGCTCCATGGCGTTGTGTGCTCACTAGCCGCTAGGTGGCACCGTTATCTATGTCTGTGGTAGGTTTCGGCGTTAAGTTATCAGATGAGTACTTCGAGCATACAAATAGATAGAGAGGGCGTTGCCAGCAGAACACTGGCGCCAAGATAAAAATCAGCTGATGTTGGGCACCGATCGTAAATTCCGCGGGCCATCGGCGTAAGCGGGGATTTTTCCGGGATTCATTGTCGACAAACTAGGCATTTTCTATGCAATTTTAATGTGTTAAAAAAACATAAAAACATGTATTTTTGTTGATGTGTTAAGTGAAGTACACCAGTCTGAAAGAATATAGCAAAAATGGCCATATCTTGCTCAGCTTACAATTCCAGTCAGAGATGTGAAAAAGGGGAATAAGATATCTTTTCACAGGTAAGGATTGAAGTCTGTAACTGAAAAGGTAGTCTTGATTTCATACATTATCTAGGCTGTCAGGGAAAAAGAGTTTTAGTCAGAAAATTACTTGTACTTTTCTACCATAGGGAGATTTACTTGTAGGTACCGTTGAGACCAAATGAAATATTAGGCCTAGGTACATATAGTTTAGTTTTGACTTATAACTACATCGTGGACTTACCTTACTTGGAACTTTTTTGACATACTCGTTTTTCCTGGTAGCCTAAATTTATTTCTGGACCTCACAGCACAGCCGTAAGACGCGCACCATGACTAAGCGGCTGAGCCTGATGTCCGGAGATAGAAAATTCGAATGTCGGTGCTGACTGGCCATCCATAGAGTAGCGACTTTCCCCGGGTTTTCCAATATTCCTTCTAGGAAAATGCCGGGATGGTACGTCGTTTAAAGCCCCCCACCCACCTACCTGAATCCTAGACCTTTAAAACTAGTTACATACACTAGGTTATCAGACAAATTCAACGAACACCTAAGTATAAGGGGATGGTGGCCAATATGTCCCAAGCCACTCAAATGAAGTAACAAGAACATCATTTATCTAATGTAAGGCATAAATGTTTTACGGATTACGGAACGTTGTTATTCCTTGGCGCGGCCATCTTTACGTCGCAACAGCGCAAGCTGTACTCATCCTTCGAGCATAGAAATCACTGATCTCTATACATGGATGGCTGGTAGCTTGGGTAGCAGTAAGCCGAACAGAAGATGACTGGCGTAGTAAGATTGCAGCGAGCGCACGGTGCAGTAGTTCAGTGAGTAGACCACGAGGAGCGCGCTTGCTTTGTTTATGCATAGTTCCTTCGATCATGCAAACAGATTGAGAGGTCGCTCCCTATGTTTCTACCGATCAAGCGTGGCACCAACATCAAGCTCTGAGCGATCAGCTGATGTAGGGCAAAACCAGGCGGTCTTCCATAAGAAGAGCATTACGGAGTGTTTTTAAATCCCGATTTAAGCGTGCTCCTTATGATTAATTGATTTAAACTATTCAAGATGGTGACAAATGCTGTTCCATTGGAATATTTCCTTTCCGTTTTGTATGAAAAGTGTTAAGTATTACTATATACAGTATGTGTAATATTTGGATGTGTTTACATAACAGTTAAGCGTTACGGTGGCGTGATAAGGCCTTACGTAATTAACACTATAATTACCACTTTTCTATACACTAAAACGACGCACTATGAACTCTACGCTATAAATCACACATTTACAAAGGAATTAAGATGAAACACGTCAATGAAAAAGCACTAGTTTAGATATTTCACTCGCTGAATTGAAACCACGCGCCGGCCCCGCGGTGTAGGGGTAGCGTGCCTGCCTCTTACCCGGAGATCTCGGGTTCGATTCCGGGCCAGGACAGGGATTTTACCTCATCTGAGGGCTGGTTCGAGGTCCACTCAGCCTACGTGATAATAACTGAGGAGCTATCTGACGGTGAGATGGCGGCCCTGGTCTAGAAAGCCAAGAATAACGGCCGAGAGGATCCGTCGTGCTGACCACACGACACCTCGTAATCTGCATGCCTTCGGGCTGAGCAGCGGTTGCTTGAGAGGCCATGGCCCTTCGGGGCTGTTGCGCCATGGGGGAAATTGAAACCACATGTTACTTCTCCATGTTAGTAAAATATAAACAAACAAGGGAGCCATGCTTGTACTACTACGATTAACACCAATACGAATTCCTAAATTAAATAATACAAATACGGTTATACATATGTGGCAGATATAAATTGAGTACTATTTGGAAGAGGTACAACGTTCTCTCCGTCAGTTCAAATCAAAATATTTCCTAACATAACGTAATTGTATTGATTACGTAGTAAACTAGTGACTGTCAACATGCTCAGGGGTACTTCTACGGCAAGTACGCCGCGAAATACTTAAATATCCAGCGAAAAACACAAAGTAAACTAACATTATGCCATTACAGGAGAATTGGGTGTGGTTCTGGACTTTGAAATATCCTGCGGGCTCATATTAAATGCTTTCTACAAGCTTTAACAAGCCGGAATGACTAAAACAAAAACATTTTCTGAAATAATTGTGCGATTTTTGTATGAATAAAAAAAACGAGTTTTTAGCTCAAAATACGAAAAATTCAGTCATGCCTCCCCTTAAGAATGCATAATTTCGTGGCATACATGTATACAATTTACAGCAATGTTTCCAGAAACTGTTTTTCACTCGTATTGTGTAACCGATCGCTAATTGCAGGTATTCAGCACCTAAGTTAATATTTGTCGGCCGTTATTATACACTCCTTTTTATTGCTATCCCGGAGATTTATTGACTTCAGAATGACGTGTCAGTGTTCTCAATGTCCTTATGCTTTGAGTGAAATGTCCCTATATTTTTAATTATTCCAATGCGCCATTAATTGCGATTTAAAATTGATTATATTATCATTGCTTCCCCATAAGGAGAGCTCTAGGATGGGCACACCAACATGGCGGACCGCGCTCTCAACTTGGCGTACTTTCTCCTGCAGCGGAGAGCTGCCATCAGCGATCCATGTATAGAGATCAGCGATAGAAATAGGTAAGAAGAGCGCTCCGTATGTTTCTACCGGCCAAACGTGGCACCAACATCAAGCTCTGAGCGATCAGCTGCTGTAGGGCAAAACAAGGCGGTCTTCCATAAGAAGAGCATTGTGGAGTGTTTTTAAATCCCGATTTAAGCGTGCTGCTTGTGATTAATTGATTTAAACTATTGAAGATGGTGATAAATGCAATTCCTTAGGAATATTTCCGTTCCTTTTTGCATGAAAAGTGTTATCATTTTATAGTCTGATATTCTGATGTGTTTATGTCTCAGTTAAGCGATACGGTGACGTAAAAAGTTTCACGTTGTTAACCTGTTTAAGTTACTTGTCCCCTAATTTCACAAGTTTAATTTCTCTCCGTAATATCCGTCTGAAATAGTGTTAAAATATTTTCACAGTGATGCAAAATAATAATAACTTCAACAAAACATACCAATAACCTGCATTTCTAATAATGCCGATTTTATGCTGGTTAAGCCTTATACATCAAGAAACATGACCGATAATAATGCAATCGTCCCCACTGCACCTATAATAATCATATAGATCATATAGAAGATCGATCAGCTATTGCTTTAACAATTGTGTCCGAAAGGACGCCTGCAGAATAAGGACACATAATTTCAAGTATTTGGGAATGAGAGACAGCAAACACTAAAGCATAGTCTTGAAATTCCACCAAAAAACTTAAGAAAGCAATGGCCTCATTAATCGAATTCACGGTAAACTTGGAAATGCCCTTAAGCAACATAGCCAATCGGTGAGGTAAACTACTGAAACCGGGTGCCATAATAGGTGCAGGCATAGGAGGTTGAGAAATCTCAAACACAGCATTAGTCAAAAAGAAAGTGTATTTTTTTCTTGGATGACCAGACTAAGTTTCCGATGGGGCATATGTTTGTTGAGTGGCGACGGATTTCCTGCTCCCAATAGATTTACTAGGATCCTCTTCCGTAGGTAGATTTACCGTAGGAACTGGGTCGACCTTAGGAGTAATGGCCCCGGTCAACAATTGACTAACTCTATTAGACATATCAGACCGATGTTCAACTAAATTGCTAGCCTCCTTAGCATGATCATCCTTTAACATTAGAGACAATAGCTCCCTAGCCCTATTGTATAAATGAATCAGCCTAGCCTGTATTTTTTGAAGTTGGTTAACAAATGGATCACTCACTTCAAAATAACTCACTACAGACGCTAGTTCGGTGGTATTGTCAGTGATTCCTTTCTCTCCAATTACTTCGATGCAAATAGGAAGTTCTAATGACTCTTTAAGTTTGGCAATATCTGCCACAACCGTGTCTCCAGGTTAAATTACGCAGGTTGCTTACGGGAGTGAAATCAAAAGACCCGCACCTGGCGAGCCCAACGTGTCCTTGGATACTTCCGACACTAAAAGCCATACGCCACTGCACTTGCTATCTGCGCACTTTTTATCGATAGATTTCTGTCCGGGGTGAGGAGTAAGGAGGGAGCTCTCGTGGTACCGGTAGTACTGCCAGCTGAATGGAAATGAAATCTGAATTGAATCGATAATATGATCGATCGCTATGAATTTTCTAAACCTTTGTTATTTTAAGCAACAACTGTGTCACACACACATTGTATAACATTTCTCGATGCGAATCTTATTCCTAAAGTGAATTCCATAGTTTGGCTTTGCTGTGTAAATAACAACAGTACTAGTACGTAAAGTGTACGCCAGACCTCGCACAGCGATGCATAAGCGATTCATAGTTTGTGTTTCAAAGATTGCCAGTACGAATCTCGAAGATTGCCGAGGCCGATCGCTAAAAAGTGCGCAGATAGTATTTCTTTATTTTTTTTTTTACCGACGACAACTAATTCAGTGTACATAATTAAATGCTGTGCACGGTTTATGGTTATAGTAGTTCGCTATTTGAACAGAACAAAGAACAATTTCATTCCCAACCCGGTAAGCAGTGCTATAAATTTACGGCCCTTTTTCTAACCTTTTTCGTTTTGATCTAGCTTACCTTATCTCGGATGATGGCATGGCGTGTTAAAACACACATAAGTCTTACGGCAACGACGTGATAGGAAAGGGCTAGGAGTGGGAAGGAAGCGGCCGTGGCCTTAATTAAGGTACAGCCAGGTGTTAAAATGGGAAGCCACGGAAAACCATGTTCAGGGCTGCCGACAGTGTACCATCTCCCGAATACAAGCTCAGAGCAGCGCGACCCTAACTGCACGGCCAACTTGCTCGCTGAATGGATTTATTTTTGAGAATTGAATTAAAGGAAGAAATTATAATTTTTGATCAATCTTTAATAATGCATAAATACACAAATAGCACAATGTATTAAAGGTGCTAAATCCTGCAAACATTTCGTATGTGCTTTATGCACTAGGGCCATCTTTGTAAATAATGCATATTAGTATTGTACACTTTCACATCTAGTTTTACTTCTTTGATCCTGATTGCAATAATCACATTAACAAACGGAAGTTGTTGTACGTATCTTAGCCACTATTAAAACTTATTTCTTGATAATAAATCACTTCCAATTATTATTTAATCCACAATTGGTGAGCCCGACGTGATTTGAACACGCAACCTTCTGATATTGCAGGACCACCATCACAAAGCTTGCTTTTTTTAAAATTTTTATTTTTAGAAGTTACTTTACGTCTCACCGACAGTGGGGTTCGAACCCACTATCTCCCCGCATGGCTAACTCTCTCGGTGACAAGGCTATCTCTATCTTCTTACAGGATGGCCTGAGGCAGTCCCACTCTTAGGTATCACGGCTGAAACATTTGCAATATTGTCGACATGGGTATCTCGTGTCGGAGTTTCGCACATCATCAGTAGTGATTTTCGAAAACAAGTTGATTGCCAACTCTTCAGGTGTCTTACTCCATGGCTAAATGGTTAGCGGCGGGCACGATTCTCGGCAGGGTCGGGAATTTGAACTATAATTGGTTAATTCCCCTGGCACAGGGGCTGGGTGTATGTGTCGTCTTCATCCTTCTCACGACGCGCAGGTCGCCTACGGGAGTCAAATCAAAAGACCTGCACCTGGTGAGCGGAAGTCCTCGGACACATCCCGGCACTAAAATCCATGCGCCATTTTAATTTTTACCACTGAAATGGGTATCACCCATATTAAGACCACTGCATATCGGAGATTGTTGTAGACAGCCTAGCTACTATTAAGAATTACTTATTGATAATAAAGCACTTTCAGTTGTTAATTTATGGACACATTTATTATTCTCGAATGCTACAGAACGTATAGAGGAGCTAACTTCTATGTCATTTATGTCTTTCCATTTTTTCAAAACCTCTACATTAGGGTCAGTCTCAGTGTCACTGTTGGGTACATGCTAATTCTGATGACTCGCTGATAGATTTGGAAATATTCAGAATTTTTGTATTGTTCATTTTATCTGTCCCAGTCCGAATCACAGAAATTTGCACTTCTCATAGAAAGTACTTCTAACGATTTTACTGCCTGAGTAGTGAGCGGCAACTGGGGTATGGTGATTGAAATTCCCGACCTATTTGATCTCTAATTTCATTTTGACGTGGAGCATGGACCTCTGGTACTGTGTGGTATTGTTGCTCAGTAACGCCTTCTCTCTGGCCAGGAGATTCAGGCGGTTAAAGCTCAAGTGACGGATTTAGGAGTTGGGAAAGGGATGGGAGGAAATAGGAGGGATTGTTTCGAATTACTATTACTAAATGTTTTTATTAGTCCCCTGAAGGGGGAGGCCGTATCTCAGGCCGGGAGATTTGTTACGGTAAAGGATATGCTCGGAGAAGTTGAGGGGGTTGGCGGCCGTGGCCTATACTAGGAACCGTCCCGGCATTCGCCTTAGTGCAGAAAGACATTCTCAGCTCAGCCGACAGAGGGGAACAGCCCCTGTTCGTCTCCCAGAGCCGTTGCCTCCTCGGTTACCCGGTCCGAGCATCGACCAGCCGTGGCCACTTCTGGGCCGAGACCCACTCTGCATCCATCTTTCCAACATTTTATGGAGACGACTGAGAACATAGTGACTACCTCCTTTTCTATTTAAGAGGTAAATCAGAATCAAAAGGACGGAAGCTACGTCCACTTATAAGAAATTGTTGCTTTTTACTTCTAATTAACTCATTCGGCACCCGAAAAGAAAGAGAAATACCACTCAAAACAAATAAATGGCATATTACACTCTTAGGGATTTAGCAACACTGCCATCTTTTGGTGGTCCTAAGAACTCTCTCCCAACAGTTATGTCCGGACATAGCCGCAATGATACGTAACGCTCCTTGGCACTTCGGACAATTTTAGCGAAAAATCTAATGTTTTGGCACTTATCACCTGCGTACTGGTAATTATACAAATGTCATGGCCCATGATTACACAACTATAGTTTATAATACCAATATAGTTGCTCCGTTATTGGACATTATAAATTTTCCAGCTAACTCATTCCTGGTTGCCAACTTTTGCCCTAGTATGCCAAGTTGAGCTCATCAGTTGGTAAATGGCACACGCACCAAGACGCATGGCTAGTGCATACCGTAGGCTACTTGGAGCCACCGGCAGGGCCAATGCACCATGATAGACTTTGTCTCATTTTCAAAAATTGATGCCTACCTGGCCATCAAATGATAAATATGTTGATTTCCATCGGGAACCTGAAATTTTGTTCCGTATGAGTAAATTTATAATACCAGTATAGTTGGTCCGTTATTGGACGTTAAAAATGTTCCTTTATCAACTTTATCAACTGTAGTTTAGTAGTTTATATTTTCAGCAATCTATTATAAATTTATTTCACTTGACTGTTAAAAAACCCACGGCACTTAATGCCCTTGAAAGGGCCTTGGCCTGCTCAGTGACCGCTGCTCAGCCCGAAGGCCTGCAGATTACTAGGGGTCGTGTGGTCAGCACGACGCATCCTCTCGGCCGTTATTCTGGGCTTTCGAGACCGGGGCCGCCATCTCACCGTCAGATAGCTTCTCAATTCTAATCACGTAGTCTGAGTGGACCTCGAACCAGCCCTCATGTCGAGAGAAAAATCCCTGACCTGGCCGGGAATCGAACCCGTGGCCTCCGGGCGAGAGGCAGGCACGCTACTCCTACACCACGGGGCCGGCACACTTGACTGTTAGGTGCAGGTATTTAGATTTCATTGTATGTACAGTATTAAGCATTAACGTTAATTGCATTTATCTTGTATCAAGTGTATTGCGTATCTGTCCCTAATATTTCATCTTTGTCGAATTACTATGTTTTGGTTTTATTTCTATGCTTACATTTTTAGAAGTTATTAGTGAAAGTGTGTAAGAGAGGGTGATGGGCCCTAACTTCGTCACAAATGTAAGTCAGGAATGAATGAAAAGTAAATTAATTAATTAATTAATTAATTAATAAAATATGTCAACTCAGGATAGGAAGTAAGTGACGCAGAGGTAGACCTAACAAACGATATTAAAATGTGCGGAAAATAAGAGAATTTGAGATGCTCTCATGTGTTTGTTACATGGACTGAACAGGCTAAAATGTCAATATAGGCCCAATTATCGAATGCAAATTAGAAACTATTCATCATCCAACTGCGGATAGAAGCGCTCTCACAAGGTGAACATGGTCGCCAAGCTGTCTACATGAACATCACCTTCAGATCTCATCTGCAAAACACTGCCTTGAACAAAATGCTCAATCAAAATAAGGACTGGGAATATTTTAATGAGATTTACTTGCACAGAAATGAGCAGAAGATAACCTCCAGAGCTGAATCTGGCAGTGAAATATCCGTAACATGCAACAAGGCAGCGAGACCTTATCTATGGAGGACGTGTAAGAAAGGTATCATGTCCAATTCCTACACTCAATGGTCAGCGTTGAGGCGTTCGGTTTATAGGGTTCTGGGTTTGATTCCCGGTGGGGTTAAATCCTCTGACTCGGGGATTGAGTGTTTGTCACTGCTTATCTGCATGCTACCAGCTACAACAGAGACATTCCCATGAGGCCATCCGAAAGTAAAACAGGACCAAATTCACATTTGCAATACAAATCGCAGCCTGCGGTGATGGTAGTGATTATTGTTTTAGGAGGAAGTACAGCTGGGCAACCATCCTCTATTAACACTAATCAGGGGATCCGACAATTTGAAAAATGAATTTATCAGACAGAAAAGCAAGGGCCACGAAGGGCGAGAACATTACGGGGCTGACGTATTTGAGCAGCTTCAAATACCACCAGACTGAGCGAGGATCGTACCTGGCAAGTAGGGACCAGAAGGCCTGAGCCACTGAGCCCGGCAGTAAAGAAATCCACATACTTGGAAGAAATAATTCAAGAGAAATGTGTAGAAAACACTACTGTAGAAGAAAGGTTACACAAGATGGCATCACTCCGAATTTTTACAACATGAAATGCTTATCTGAACCACTTAAAATAAGGCAGTGGTGTCTTTACGCAAGTGAATGTCTGGTATGTTCGAGGGATTCACAGAGGTGTAACAAGCGCGAGGGGGGAATTAACTAGAGCAAAACTTAACACAACAAATTTTGGAATTTTATTTCTTTCCTTCTTTTTTCTATGGATTTAAAATTGATAAATAGAGAATCTGAATAAATAACAACCATACCATGAGCTCATCAGCTCCAACAATAACAATGACCTAAACTCTAAAAATCAGATACAAAACTTGAGAGTATTACAAATGTTATTTTAGACAGAAGAGAGCTGGGTTGCTCTTGGCAGTTACGAGATTTGCGAGAGCAAGATTTGCTCCTATCCTTTGCACTACACGGGAGTCCGTGCTCCAACTACATCATATTCCAGCCTCGCAGAGGCATCAGTTTTTAAGAGAGCACTTACAACCTCTCGGTTGTCCTTAATTAAAGTATTTACACGTCATTGCCCTGATGTGGGCTCATTTATTGCTCGACAGTTTGTAATACAACTGTTCCAGAAACAATTACCGAATAAACAGGGCCAACGAGTGTCCATTCTAAATGGCCTTAAAATAAAAAGAAACGGCTAGGAAGAGAAACACTTGCACTCCTAGAAATATTTAAGACCGTAATTGAGCTCATGGCCCAATGATACAGAGGATAAGCCTATTCTACACCGGGGTGACTAATTGAGAAATATTAAATACCAAAAGAGTGAAAGGAGAATAAAATACATTATTTTTCACCCATTCAATACTTAACTAGCATGCAAAATTAGGATATCATCCTCATTTCTTGCCAAATTATTAAAAACGTGTAACAGATTTCACTCTTTTTAGAGCATCTTCGGCCATATTGTCATCACAGTATTAATTAGGAACATTGAACTTGAATTTGTATACACGATGTGTCATTAGAAAACTTAAATAATTCAATTTTTGAGAATCCTTATTAAATGTACTTATCATATATATTACGTCGTATGGTTGTGATACGTGGACGAGACCTGGAGACACTGGAAGGTATCAAATAGACTTCATTATGATTAGGCAGAGATTCAGAAACCAGGTGTTGGATTGCAAAACTTCCCCAGGAGCAGACGTGGACTCTGACCACAACTTGTTGGTCATGAAATGCCATCTGAAGTTGAAGAAATTGAAGAAAGGAAAGAATGCAAAAAGATGGGACCTAGACAAGTTGAAAGAAAAGAGTGTGATGGATTGTTTCAAGGAATATGTTGCACAAGGACTAAATGAAAAGGCTGAAGGAAACACTATAGAGGAAGAGTGGAGAGTCATGAAAAATGAAGTCAGTAGGGCTGCTGAATAAATGTTAGGAAGGAAGAAAAGATCAACTAAGAATCAGTGGATAACTCAGGAGATACTAGACCTGATTGATGAACGACGAAAATACAAGAATGCTAGAAATGAAGAGGCCAGAAATGAATACAGGCGATTAAAGAATCAAGTGGATAGAAAGTGCAAGGTAGCTAAGGAAGAATGGCTGAAGGAGAAGTGCATGGATGTCGAAGGCTGCATGGTCCTGGGAAAGGTAGATGCTGCATACAGGAAAATCAAGGAAACTGGAGAAAGGAAATCTAGGTGTATGAATATTAAGAGCTCAGATGGAAAGCCACTTCTAGGGAAAGATGACGAAGCAGAAAGATGACAGGAGCATATCCAACAGTTGTATCAAGGTAAAGATGTACCGTAGATAATTTGGTTCTGGAACAAGAAGAGGCTGTTGATGCTGATGAAATGGGAGACCCAATTTTGAGGTCAGAGTTTGACAGAGCTGTGAGTGACCTCAATAGGAACAAGGCACCTGGAATTGTGAAACATTCCCTCTGAATTACTAACTGCCTTAGGAGAAACCAGCATGGCAAGGTTATTTCATTTAGTGTGCAAGATGTATGAGACAGGAGAAGTCCCATCCGATTTTCGGAAGAATGTTGTTATAACTATTTCCAAGAAAGCCGGTGCTGACAGGTGTGAAAACTACCGCACCATTAGTTTAGCATCCCATGCCTGCAAAATTTTAACACGTATTATTTACAGAAGAATGGAAAAACAAGTTGAAGCTGAGTTGGGAGAAGATCAATTTGGCTTCAGAAGAAATGTAGGAACACGTGAAGCAATCCTGACTTTACGTCTGAACTTAGAGGACCGAATCAAGAAGAACAAGCCCACGTACATGGCATTCGTAGATCTAGAAAAGGCATTCGATAATGTTGATTTGGACCAAGCTATTTATGATTCTGAAGATGATAGGGATCAGATACCGAGAACGAAGAATTATCTACAATCTGTATAAAAATCAGTCTGCAGTGATAAGAATCGAGGACTTTGAAAAAGAAGCAGCTATCCAGAAAGGAGTGAGGCAAGGCTGCAGTTTATCCCCTCTCCTTTTCAATGTTTACATAGAACAGGCAGTAAAGGAAATCAAGGAGAAATTTGGAAAGGGAATCACAGTCCAAGGAGAGGAAATCAAAACCTTGAGATTTGCCGATGATATTGTTATTTTATCTGAGACTGCAGAAGATCGCGAGAAGTTGCTGAATGGTATGGATGAAGTCTTGGGTAAGGAGTACACGATGAAAATAAATAAGTACAAAACAAAAGTAATGGAGTGCAGTCGAACGAAGGCAGGTGATGTAGGAAATATTAGATTAGGAAATGAAGTCTTAAAGGAAGTAGATGAATATTGTTACTTGGGTAGTAAAATAACTAACGATGGCAGAAGTAAGGAGGACATAAAATGCAGACTAGCACAAGCAAGGAAGAGCTTTCTTAAGAAAAGAAATTTGCTCACTTCAAACATTGATATCGGAATTAGAAAGATGTTTTTGAAGACTTTTGTGTGGAGCGTGGCATTGTATGGAAGTGAAACATGGACGGTAACTAGCTCAGAAAGAAAGAGAATAGAAGCTTTTGAAATGTGGTGTTACAGAAGAATGCTGAAGCTGAGATGGATGGATCGAATCACGAATGAAGAGATACTGAAGCGAATTGGTGAGAGGAGATCAATTTGGCTAAATTTGACGAGAAGAAGAGATAGAATGATAGGACACATCTTAAGACACCCAGGACTTGTTCAGTTAGTTTTTGAAGGAAGTGTAGGTGGTAAGAACGGTAGGGGTAGACCAAGGTATGAATATGACAAGCATAGAGCAGATGTAGGATGCAATAATTACGCAGAAATGAAAAGGTTAGCTCAGGATAGGGTGGCATGGAGAGCTGCATCAAAAAAGTCTATGGACTGATGACTCAAACAACAACATGACTGTGATATAGGAATATAACAATTATTAACATTGAAATTAAAACTACTACAATATTCACGTATGTGATGTCAATTAGTTGGTCTAAGTGTGACCATTTTTCACAATCTATTAAAACTAATATTTTTTAAAAAGTTTTTTGTTTGAACTTAAAATGTTTTATTAACATTTTGAATAAATATTGTCACATCATATAAACTTGAGAAATGAATTGTATTACACTCTCAAAACAAATTATGAGATCAAGTGCAATTATTATCGTGTTCGTCGTCATAATATCTAAAACTCTTATCTGCCGTGATTTATTATAGGTGATGATGTTGTACCGGTACTCTTCGAAATTAACATTTGTTGGAACTTGTTAATTCAAAAAATTTTGTATCTTATTCAATATTTGAGTAACTTGTGCGAGTGAGCAGAGCCTAGGTCTAATGGGGACTCTCAAGCTTTATGTTGATTGTTGAAATGTGGTATTCTCCCAACTACGTATTGAGCTTATTGACATATCTGTAACAAGGGAAAATTTCGTAAGGATATACTGTATAAGATGTGAATGTCGAGACCTAACATTAAAGGATCAACACTTACCCCTTCGACTTCTGCCTACGCTTCTGCTAGTGTTCTCGGCTGTTTGACGACTGCCTGTCGTTCTAGGACCTAGGGAAGTTTCCATTCCCCTCCCCGAAGGGGAGGGCGGGCCAACTAGAAGGCGACGCCTTCTCTCTGGCCACGTCGTTCTGCTAGCATTCCTTGTGTTGTATGTGTGGGTGGGTAAACGCGGGGAGTGAGGAGGGCAAACAGCAGTGAGCGGCGTCATAACGGATGGAGTGGTTCGGGGGGGGGGGGAGAATATCTAGAAGTAGTATAGGAGGGGGTGTTTGACCTCTTAGATTGACTGTTAATATTGTCAGGAATGAAAATTGTAACCGTAGCGGTGTACACATCAATACAAATACACATTATAATAATAACAATAGTTAGAGTAATGAGGTAGACTAAAAATTTTCAGATGCGATCAAACAATATCGAAAACATACGCACATTTAGCACATGAAAGCAACAAACTGTAACAATCAGGTTGGGTAACATGACGACTAAGGAACGGAGGTGGAAAGCGGTAGGACCATGCCCAGGCAGTGAGAAGGTATTGGCAGTGTTGATGAAGCGAAATTAGTGATGATTCAATTTAAACACAATTTACGGGATTAATAATACTGTTAGAAATAACATCATTTGCAAAGGTAATAACACTGGTAAAAATAACATTACAAACGAAACCTGCAGAATAATAATACTAATAGAAATAACTTAATTTGAAGAAGTGATAACAATGATAAAAATAACATTACAAACGGAACCTGAAAAATAATAATAACAAAATATTACACTGAACGTACAAACTTCACGGTGCAAAGTTACATAATTTCAAGAAGGAACCTTATACTGAACGTACAAATTTCAGGTGCTAATATTAAGTGACCTACCTAATTAGCTAGTTAATTTAACAACCTATTGCGTTGCAAAGTAAGATTACACGCTAACAATGAAGGAAGGGAAAACATCTTAGTAGAGACCCCTTTTAGGAAGCAACCTTATCAAAAACACTTCTGAGAAATGAGCTCGTCCTATATGAGAATATCCTAAGAGGACACGGATTTACAAGAGGCAGCCCCGAGGGGGAAATTTACATTTTACATGTTTATACAATTTAACACAAAGAAGGAATAGAAAATTTTACATTTTAAAACAATTTATAGGACCAAAATGAAAAGGGAACTGCCTCTAAAGAAATATGATATGACTAGCCGCAAGTGTTAAGTCATGTGAAATTAAATTCGGCCACTGAGAGAAAAGCGGTAAGCTCCGGAATTAAAGAAAAATTAAGTTGAACACTACATTTGAAAATTACTACCCGAAAAAGAAATAGACAAGTCCTTACCATATAGGGGGGCCAAGAGACCCATCACCTGGAGGAGAGAACATCTCCCTTCGCCGGTCCAAAGACCAAGACGACGAGAATGAGCTCGGCTTTGGCCACGAGCTCCGCGGCCGGAAATGGTGAAATCGCGAAACAACCAATCAGCGCCGCGCATTTCTAACTTTCGCCAATATTAGTCTTATTATGGCCTATGAGGGTCCAGAAAAAACTGCTGACAAAGTACCGCGTGTGGCTTCAAGAAATTTCCAAACTGATGTAACCGGAAATTCCTCGAAGCATCCCACCAGATGTGGCACGTGTACCACACCATGTCCCGAAAGTTTTTATCTTAGCTTCAGATGTTCATAAGACCTAATAACATTTTTATAATAACGAAATAATTTTGAAGAAGTGTCAAAACAATTAAATAACCCTAAATATCTTTACATATAGAAGACATAAAAAACCTACATACAGTCATTTTCTTTTTAGAGTCCAACAAACAAACACATGAACCTACAAAATCACACTATGAAAAAATAAGCATATGAACGTACAAGATCAAACCAGCATTCCACATTCTCCCCAGTGTTCAATTTTCCAAGGACAGATAAATGTTTTATAATCACTACATCCTCCTCGCCCTCAAATTCGAGCATACATCGATAAAAATAATTTTATTACGGTACACTTTATTAGCAGATCAGTTCCTACGTTAGATTTTGAAAAATGTCATTATATGAGTCCACTGGAAGAAAATTCCAACACTGTGAAGAAAAGTGTTTTCTGCACTGGATTTTCTAAAAATTGAAATGTCACTTTTATGTCCACTGACAAGACATCCACTGCCTTCTTCATGATGTTTCAGTAGATCTTGTGTAGTTCTTACTTTACACGGTAGGACTTGCTACTGCTGACCACTAGTTACGTCTGACCATGTGACTGACGACTCAGCCAATGCCACCAGCCTCCATATTTATTCAGTTCAAACTGGGTTCACGAGCAAGTAGTCATGCGGTTCATCCATACTTTGAGCCAACAGAATAGCGGAATAGGGCACAGTCTAGCACGACTGGCGTTATCAGGACATCTGGCTGCTGGGTTGCGGTGCTGGATGACATGTCCAAAATATATGATGTGCCCCACCAATAGGCACCTCAGGAATTGTCAGGTAAATATGCAACTGTCGTTATCTGGACATCTAGTATAGGACGATAGTCGCCAAAACGCAGAAGGTGCCCCTCAACTGGGCAGGTAAGAAATGGTTATCGTCACCTGGACATCTGGCCACTGGGTTGCGGTGTAGAACGGCAGAGCCCAAGACATTCAACGTGCCTCTTCAATAGGCACGACAGGTAGAAACAGGGATTGCAGCCCCCTCCTGCCACTGCAACATAAATTCATAGGCAGACAGGGAATTCCAAAATCTACAGCCACCCCGGTGAACAAAAGCTTCGAGGAACCTAACTGGTGTCTCAACGACCTCCATCGGGAGATACCCTCCCACAGACTTGGGACTACCTCAGCCCCCTAAGGCAAGCACTACAAATAGTTTCAAATGGAAAAATGGTGAAAAACTAAAGAAAATTCTGCCGGAGTTTACACTTGTTCCAAAAAAATTACCAGAATCCCTAGTTATGAATGTGAAGCTCTTCATTCTACCCAAAAGCCAAACTAAATTATACCTAGCATGATCATAAATAACCATTCTCATTACAATTAAGGCAACTATTAATTAAACTACTAACTATGTAACCGTCCAGGCTTCTCCAGCCCTACTAATTTAATATAATATCATTTTACGCGATATCATTTGATATCAAGTTTATCCGCCATCGGCAATTATTTGTAATAACATATTTATTCAACGTCAATCATTTGTAATCAAGGCTTTTTGGAATCATATTGTATATATGATAACATCGTTTTATTATTTAAATTATTATATTATGTAGGATAAGAATTCATTATGTTGTAAATACGGTCAATATGTTGAGACATCGTTGTTTTCATTTCATCTCATGTTTGTGTATACGGAGGGTTATTCTTGAAGCTTGGGATTTTGCGTGAGTCATGGGTTTATTTTATGACCAAGGCTAGTAAACAGCGACCCGTGCGCGAGGCTTGCAAGCTGGTCAGCTATATCATCGCCACGCCTTCTGGACTTGTCGAGGAGGAAGAGAAGGGGAGTTGATGCTTCGATCTATCGAATCAGATACTTCGTTGTATATGAGTTTTGAGATTGAACTGTTACCAAGAGTGGGGGTGAGCCCGGATATATACTGATTCTCAACACGAGAACGGGACCTCACAACCTTACAACCTTACAACCTAAATACGGAACTCCATCACTAGTACTTCTACTGTGAACATCTACTTTGAACGACGTGATTTGATTTTTGAAACAGTGTGTGGTCGCTCCGCGACATAGTTACTTTTGTACAATGTGTTGTCGCTTCGGTTATGTTATCGGATCTACGAGAAACGAAACAAGCTTATGGCTTGTGTGATATTCACTAAATATTGTGGACGAAGAACTATGTTTAGTTCAAGTCTACGGAATTTTGGTACAAGTCTGTACCGTATAAATAGTATAGCTCAGTTGGTTTGAGATTTCTACTAATATGGAAAAATTCATATCTCTGAATTTTCTCCTCATACGATCAACGCTGATCAGTTATTACAAGTATAGGGCCAATGTCTAATTTAAAGACTAGGCAAGTAGGGAGTGTTAGTTCAGATAGCCCGTACCATATCAGAGAAGGAAGGAAGGATGTCCATGGAGCAAATTCTACATCGAGAAGGAGAGAACGAGTAACCACGGAAACCAGATGACGTCAACGAAAGCTGCAATTGGTGAGCTTCAATTAGATAAAGCAAGCAATAGTAAATTCAGTAAATTATAAATTCCTCCACGCTTTAAGGAAACTTTTCCGATTCATCTCATTTTTTTGGTATAATAAATTCATTTGTATTTTATATTGCGTTAATTTTCTTTCTTAAGCGATACTTGATGGTTAATTATTTAAAATCCTACCCCTGTGATTTAAGTATAAGTCTCTATGCTAGTAAATATAAATTTTGGTTTACAGTTTTATTTAAAACTGTAACCATGGCGCCCAAACATTACATAGAGAAATGGGGAAGCATGGAATGTTAATTGTTTCTATTTGCGTGGCAATTTGCGGGCAAGCCACAAATAGTTTATTTAATATTCATGTGTCCCAAGATAATAACTTTCATCTCCTCAAGTGTTTTGAAGAGAGCGAACAGTTACATTTGTCGCACCAACTTGGAGCTCGAAAACCATTAAGTATTCGTGGAAGGAAAGCAGTAAAGTAGAATCTGTGTTTGTGGGGGTTAAGTGAGTGTCCATATAATTTGTATGTGTGATTTTGGGGGAATCATGGCTGCACATGGTGAAAAGGACATGAAATTACGTAGCGGAAACTTAGTAAAGGGAGGCGAGACACTGAATTCTAGGAATGTTTTAGATGAAAGTATTGTAGTAGATAAATCGGTAGAGAGTGGTGGGAACATGGAAAATAGTTCAGAATCTGATGTAGCTAGGATGGAGGGCGAGAAAGGTAATACGAATAGTGATAAGAATATTGAACAACTGTTTGTGATGATGCAAGGGATATTTGAGCAAATGAATGAAATCAAGAAGGAAGTACAGAAGACGAAAACCGAAATTAGCAAGGAGATAGAACAGACTAAAACGGAAATTAGCAGAGAAGTGAATGCTAGGATGGATGCTTTAGATCATAGATTAGATGAAGCACTAGTGCAGCAGAAACTTTTTGAGAATCAGTTAGCGGAACAGGAGATGAGACGTAGCCAGCATGAGAAAGTGGTAGAAAGTAAGTTAACTGAACATAGGAGCGAAGTAGACCAGCAGATCACAGCAATTAATTGTAAAATGCAGGAACAAGTAGGAGAAGTTAGTAAAGTTAGAGAAGAAGTACAACAACAATACGATGATCTGTGTGGTAAGGTAGAGACTAATGCTAAAATATGTAATGAAAAGTTTAAGAAAGCAGAGGAATATGCTATTGAAATTAAAGCCACCAAGGAAAGACAGGAACACATTGCAAATGACGTAGAAACTAGAGAGAAAAGAATTAATGAACGTATTGAGAGGTCGGAGGCACTAATACGTAAAGAAATCAGAGAAAAGCAAGATAATATAGGAAGTCAGTGCAATGGTACAAATTTCATATATGAAACTGAACTACCTAAATTCAATGGGAGGCAGACAAACCCTTTAGATTTTTAAACACTGTTAAGAAACGGTTTGAAAAGCGAATCGAAGAAGGAATCATTGAATGGGAAGAAGCGTTAGAGATAATTGGTAAAGCTTTTATTGGAGAAACGAAATCATGGTTTGCGGTGTATAAGAGCAGCATGACCAGTATGGTGGAATTCCAGAAATATTTCACGGAAAATTTTTGGAGTGAAGCTATACAAAGCAGGGAAAGAGAACGCATTGTCTTTGGGAAATTTAGGCCACACGAAGGAGTTTCTATGACCGAATATTTTTTAGCCCACGTTATGATTTGTAAAAACGTAGATGGGATGTCAGCGGAGAGAGATATTGTGAAGTTATTACTCAGACATTTTCCCAACAAAATCCGCGAAGCTAGCTGTATGCAACAGTTAGAGTCTATTCAGGGAATGGAAAGATTGCTAGCAAGTTTCGATGCGTTAAGAAGTAGTAATAGTACACGTGAGCACACAAACTATCAGACACCACCCAGAAGACAAGAACACAATCACCGTGGTCAGTTTCAACCGAGACAACAACCTGTAGGTAATCAGTCACACCAGCAAAATAGGAATGTTCAGAGGGAACGTAATGTAGAGGAAAGTACAAGCCGAAATCAGGATACAAGGAGACACAGTAATTTAAACTGATAGTAGACGGTAATGAGAGATCAGATTATCAGTCTTCAGAACATGTTGCGAGAAATTGTGTAATGAAGCACATGAATTATGATCTCGATGTCAGAGATGAGTTATTACGGGAGGTTGAAGTGAATCAAGTCGAAGTTGGCAGTAAATGTGATAACCCCGTTGTTACGATCGTTATATGGAGGGCACAGTATCAGGCTTTATTGGATTCAGGCAGTCAAAGATCATGTGTAAGTTCGAAGTGGTATGAGGACAGAAGGAGAATATTGAGATTGAGGAAATGCCTGTGAAATCCACATATATCGTCACTGCTGTAGGTAAACGATCCAAGCAAATATGTAAACAAGTTGCCATACCTATTTGTATTAACGGGAAGTCGAAAATTCAGATATGTCTTGTTATTCCGAATCTTATATTTGATGTTATCTTGGGATCTGACTGGCTAAGTTTATACTCAGCTCGGTTAAATTACAATGATGCGATAGTATATTTAAGGTGAGATAATGAGGATGTTAAAGCCATGTGGGATGCCGAACTTCAGACGAAAGTGGAGGTTTGTAACATGTGGTGTGTTAAAGAGATTTCACAAGATGAAGAACAGAGAGCGGATTTTAAGTTGTGTGAAGTGTGGTTAGAGGAGAACCACGATGATGCTTTGAGAGAAGCGGTAGATAGTAGCAATTTGGAAGAAGGTCAGAGGGACCGATTGTTGTATGTGTTGAGAGAACACAAGGAAGTATTTTCATCGAAACCTGGCAAAACACATGTGTGTGAACACTCATTTTCAGTGCTGGATAAAAGTATATTATCTGATAGCGGATCTCAATTTACATCGAAGAACTGGAAGGCTGTGATGACAGAGTTAGGTATCACACATGTGTTTTCCTCAATTAGGAACCCACAAGGGAATATGTGTGAACGCACGATGAAGGAATTAAGTAGGATGTTTCGATCTTTAGTTCATGACAAGCACACTGCGTGGGTTGGTTCTCTAGCGTTGATTGAGAAATGGATTAATATGGTTCAGCATGATAGTACGAAATTCACCCCATTAGAGGTTCATTTTGGCAGCAATCCAAGGAATGAGCTGACAAAAGTACTAGGTATTACACAGGAACCTCAGCGGGACTCTCAGATATATGTCAGATTAGCGAGAGAGAATTTGATTAAAGCGGCTGAGAAGCGTAGCAGACAGCAGAAACGTCAGGTGTTAGACGAATTTCAGGTAGGAGATTCTGTTCTGTTACGTGTTCCCATGCTCTCGTCCAGTGAAGAGAAGCTGACGAAGAAATTCTTTTTGTTGTATCAGGGTCCAATCCAGATTCATTGTCGCGTTGGTCCTTGTGCATACAGATTGAAAGATGGTAATCGTGTCATTTTGGGCACTTATAATATTCGCTCTCTGAGACGATATATTTCTGCGAATTAAATGTAATGTCTCCCAGGTGTTGTTTTGATAACATTATATGTACTTGAGTTGGAAAACGTGGATTCATGTATAGGTTGTGAACCTAGACCTGACACCATTGTAGAAGCCATGAGTAACTTGGGATTTTTTTGAAACTGCAGAAGGAAATTAATGCAATGATTTTCTAAGTAGTAGTATTTTTTGCAATGAAAACAAGAAATTGCTTGCGGCCATCTAAGAGAGGTAATCCACGTGTGATTACGTGTGTGTGTGGTGTATATATTATGATAACCTGGAACTGCCGAACACTTTGATGGCGAAGTGCAAAGATAGTGTTATTTACCTGTTGTTATGTTGTAAAAATATTATGAGTGTCGCTGACAAACTTTCGCAAGAAAATTGGCAGGATTTATTACTAATGTTATCTGGTATCGTTGAAACAGACACTCTACAGTGAGATACAAGATTTGGTTATGTATGTTTTTATTAAGTGTTTGTAAGATGCAATGATGTATATATCAGCCGTTTTGGTGAAGTGTGTTATTTTCATATATGTTTTATCTGTAAATAACAGGAGGGCGTATGTAACCGTCCAGGCTTCTCCAGCCCTACTAATTTAATATAATATCATTTTACGCGATATCATTTGATATCAAGTTTATCCGCCATCGGCAATTATTTGTAATAACATATTTATTCAACGTCAATCATTTGTAATCAAGGCTTTTTGGAATCATATTGTATATATGATAACATCGTTTTATTATTTAAATTATTATATTATGTAGGATAAGAATTCATTATGTTGTAAATACGGTCAATATGTTGAGACATCGTTGTTTTCATTTCATCTCATGTTTGTGTATACGGAGGGTTATTCTTGAAGCTTGGGATTTTGCGTGAGTCATGGGTTTATTTTATGACCAAGGCTAGTAAACAGCGACCCGTGCGCGAGGCTTGCAAGCTGGTCAGCTATATCATCGCCACGCCTTCTGGACTTGTCGAGGAGGAAGAGAAGGGGAGTTGATGCTTCGATCTATCGAATCAGATACTTCGTTGTATATGAGTTTTGAGATTGAACTGTTACCAAGAGTGGGGTGAGCCCGGATATATACTGATTCTCAACACGAGAACGGGACCTCACAACCTTACAACCTTACAACCTAAATACGGAACTCCATCACTAGTACTTCTACTGTGAACATCTACTTTGAACGACGTAATTTGATTTTTGAAACAGTGTGTGGTCGCTCCGCGACATAGTTACTTTTGTACAATGTGTTGTCGCTTCGGTTATGTTATCGGATCTACGAGAAACGAAACAAGCTTATGGCTTGTGTGATATTCACTAAATATTGTGGACGAAGAACTATGTTTAGTTCAAGTCTACGGAATTTTGGTACAAGTCTGTACCGTATAAATAGTATAGCTCAGTTGGTTTGAGATTTCTACTAATATGGAAAAATTCATATCTCTGAATTTTCTCCTCATACGATCAACGCTGATCAGTTATTACAAGTATAGGGCCAATGTCTAATTTAAAGACTAGGCAAGTAGGGAGTGTTAGTTCAGATAGCCCGTACCATATCAGAGAAGGAAGGAAGGATGTCCATGGAGCAAATTCTACATCGAGAAGGAGAGAACGAGTAACCACGGAAACCAGATGACGTCAACGAAAGCTGCAATTGGTGAGCTTCAATTAGATAAAGCAAGCAATAGTAAATTCAGTAAATTATAAATTCCTCCACGCTTTAAGGAAACTTTTCCGATTCATCTCATTTTTTGGTATAATAAATTCATTTGTATTTTATATTGCGTTAATTTTCTTTCTTAAGCGATACTTAATGGTTAATTATTTAAAATCCTACCCCTGTGATTTAAGTATAAGTCTCTATGCTAGTAAATATAAATTTTGGTTTACATTTAAAACTGTAACCATGGCGCCCAAACATTACATAGAGAAATGGGGAACCATGGAATGTTAATTGTTTCTATTTGCGTGGCAATTTGCGGGCAAGCCACAAATAGTTTATTTAATATTTATGTGTCCCAAGATAATAACTTTCATCTCCTCAAGTGTTTTGAAGAGAGCGAACAGTTACAACTATAAAATACGAAAAGATTGCTGGCCAGCATATTATTTAGAATTTTGCTTACAATTAATACCATATAACTACCTAAATGTTTTAAATTGTTTCTAAGGTATCATCTTATAACTACGGGATCTTTATTTGGGACAAGTGAACACGACTGATCCTCTTTCTTTCAGGATCACTGACTAACAATGAAACATGGGTTACAAATTTCAATATGGTGCAGGGACCTCGAAATCTGGGGGATAACTTGTTAATGACATGGTCCGCAGCACTGCTGATGGGATGAGTCTTTACATAAACCTGGCCACCCACAGACAGATTGTGCGGTCCTTGCCCGTGGTTGTAGTTACGTTGAACTTTAGCGTGGTAAACCTTCAAATTTTTACGCGCACGGTGCCAAGCAGCACGGATCGTTTCTGGATTAGCGACATCAGGCAGAAGATCCTTAATGGACCACAGATTAGAAAGTGGAGTATTAGGGGTGAACGCTAGCATTAATGAAGCAGGAGTTTGCTTATGACTTTCATGAACAGCAGTATTGAAAGCAAATGACCAATTAAGTGATGAATCCCACTTGGAGTGGTCAGAAGAATGGTAAGCAATAAGAGCAGATCTTAGATTTCGATTGACTCTTTCAACATAATTAGGCCTGGGATAATAAGGGGGTAATCGTTACATGAGAAATAGGTAACTCAAACCAGAAATTACGGAATTGCACAGATGTAAAACTCTAGCGTTGTCACTTACCAAAAACTGACAGGGTCCAAATGAAGATAAGATCTGTTTCAAGCAAGAAATAGTAGTATTTGCATTAGCCATACGAGTGGGGAACAGCCACGTAAAACGCGAGAAAGCATCAAAACACACAAGTATGAAACGATGGCCGGTCCGTGATCTCGGAAAAGGACCAATGAAATCTATAAACAATCTATCCATCGGGCAAGAAGCTTGCTCAGATGACAACAGACCTAGGCGAGTATTAGGAGTAGGTTCACTAATATTAAAAGGTTTACAAGATTTGACCATGGTGCGGATTTCACCATCCATGAATTTCCAAATGAAATGTTTACGGATTTTCTCCCTAGTTTTCAACACACCGAGGTGTCCACCGACACGGGATTCATGGAAATATTTGAAAAGAGTAGGAATCAAATTAGCTGGAACAACAATTTTGGGGTCTCTATGACCACGACCGGGACAACACAGAACACCGTTCTTAAGGACATATGGTTTGAAATGTTCACCAGATTTAATCCTGTCAATAATAGCCTGCAATTTAGGATCGTCTTCCTGATGTTTAGCAATATCTTTGAAAAGGAAAGGGGAATTAGTCAGAACTACATTAACAAAGGCCGAAACTTGTTCAGGAGAGGGATCTGCAGGCTCTGACTGAGGATCTGAACTGCCAGGATAGAACATCCTACTGAGATGGTGGTGGTGGTGATTATTGTTTTAAGAGGAAGTACAACTAGGCAACCATCCTCTATATAACACTAATCAGACGGAAAATATGGAAGGGGTCCGACACTTCGAAAAATGAAGATATCGGCCAAAGGAAGACAAGGGCCACGAAGGGCGTGAAAATGAAAGACTCCCTAGCCCTCGCAAACCTAATAGCGTCGGGGTCTGAAAAGAACAAGAGTTGACCAAGAGAGGTCGGATAGGATAGATGAAAGTGAGGAGCCTGGCACAAGTAAGTGGAAGCAATGCCAGGACTCAGCTGAGGGCCCCATGGTTGCCAACTCACGCTCCAAAGTTCAGAGCCCCTGGGGCCCCTTTTAGTCGCCTCTTACGACAGGCAGGGGATACCGTGGGTGTTATTCTACCGCCCCCACCCACAGGGGGACATCCTACTGAGACTGTCAGCAACAACATTTTCAGTGCCATGAATGTGACGAGCTTCAAATTGATAAGCTGACAAGCGAAAGTTAGTTCTTAAATAAATCGAAAAACACGGTTTTGAAACAGTTCGCATGGCGAATGCGATTTTATCCACTTTAAACCTGAACAATCGCAGTTGAAGATACTCCAGTAATAATAATAACATGCAGAACTTACAATCTTGTAGTTTGATCGAGGTATCCAATACAGTTGCAGTACTTACGACGACGAGGCTTGTGAGTCACATAATTCAATCCATAACAAATACAATTTAGAGGACGTGTCAGTTGCTAGAATAGAATGAAACCAAATAAAGCGTTTCGGGCCATTAGCCCGGACGGTTGCAATTAGCCGTTGTCCATATCACCACCGAATATCACGGCGTACAGCTGGCACCAAGCGCAACGATCCTCCATCTTTTACCGTCAGCGAGCAACTCCTCACTCTCACCAAACCACACTTCAATCGCCTAGCTGCGCCAAGGAAGATGCGCGCGCATACCTCGCCTAGAATCAGAGATCTGACAGTAAATTCATGACTGCTCCGAGAGAGTGCAGTGGCGAACAGACCCACCAACAGAATCCATTAATTGCATAGAATATAAACAAGCCCAAACAGGTAGGAGTACTTTCTAGGTACCGTACTAATATAAGTAGTACATATTTCTGGGAACGCTGATTAAATATATTGTCGATACTTTGTCAAAGGTCCTGTTTCACCAAGTTCAATGATAGAGGTACCAAGTCGGAAAGGATAATAAAGGAAGGGTTTTTCACCTAAATTCCGTCACATTCTGCAGATATGACATATCCCAGGAAAGGTACTTCTGTTGAACTGAAAATGCATTGATTCTGATGTTAAATTTACCGAGGCGTTCGAAAAGCATTTGAAGATGCTTTTTGTGCTCTTCTTCGTCTTGTGATGCCACTAGGATGTAATCTATAAAACAGTACACGAAATTGAGGTCTCTGAGTATATTGTCGATATATCTTTGAAAAGTCTGAGCCGCATTACGGAGTAAAAACGAGAGTCGCAAAAATTGAAACAAACCAAGAGTTATCACTGCTGTCTTAGGTACATCGTCCGGATGTACAGGGATGTGATGATAAGCTCTAACCAGATCTATTTTTGAAAATATTTGTTTTCCATGTAGTTGGCTGTTAAAATCTTGAAGCTTAGGAATAGGATATCTGTCAGGCTTGATGATGTTGAGAGCACAGTAGTCTCCGCAAGGTCTGCAGGATCCGTCTTTCTTGGGAACTAAGTGGAGGGGACTTGCCTAGGCGCTCTTTGTCGGCTGGCAGATTTTCATATTGATAATTTGTTGGAACTCTGCTTTAGCTGCTTTGAGTTTACCTGGTGGTAGTCGTCGTGCCATTGCTGCTACAGGATGTCCTTCTGTGTGACAATGGTATGAAAAACAGAAGGATTTGGGATGTCGAAATGGACGTTTCCATGAAGCAAGTTGGGAAATATCTTTAGAATGTCAGCAAGTTTCTGATCCGGTCGCATTACATAAACTGTTTCTATGCCCAAGACTTTAATCAATGTGCAAGGTGTCTCTGTTGACGTTAATGGGTCAATGAGTCGCCTGTTCTTTAGATCTACTATAAGGTTATAATGGTGAATGAAGTGGGCTCCGATAATCGGTGATTGCGAATCTGCAATTAGGAAATTCCATGTGAAATTGCGCCGTAAGCCCAAACTGAGTACTAGTAGACGCTCTCCGTAAATATTAATACCAGTGCCGTTTGCTGCATAAAGTTTACGTTCTGATTTTGTTTTTTGACGATCACTATCCGAAGGCGGAATGACATAAATGTCAGCTCCGGTATCGACTAGGTAACGGCTTCCGCTATTTCTGCCTGTAAGAAATAGGCTGTGTGGAAAATGACTCCAATCACCTGCCACCGCTAGTGTGGAGATTTTAGTTTGACTGCTTTTTGAAATTCTGAGCAAAACGTGGTTGGTATGAGCATGGGCTCTGACATTTCTTTGCCGTACTACGATATTTAAAGTGATACCAACATACGATTAAAACACTGAGCTGACCGGGACCTGTCGCGTGATCTTCTTGGTGAGGAACGAGATGAACCTGAGCTACGTCTTCAAGAACGTGGCAGCGTTTTCAGTTCATTTTTGTCAGTGTTAATGCGATCTGCATTTCTAGTCTTGAGATACGATCGTTAATTGCATCATTTATTTTATTGACTGCAGTGGTGGATGGTGCCTGGACGGTTTGAGCACAAACACTTAACCCCGGTTGTGAAATTTCAACAATTTTGCCAGCCATAGTGGCTATGGTGTCCAGATCATCTTTACTCGTAGCCAATATAGAACGTGCGCTAACAAGAAGCCACTGCATAAATATGGTTTTGACTTGCATACCGGCTAAAGTTCGCATCTCACGCAAGAGCTCAGTTGGCTTCTTTTCACCTAATTCTAATTCTGTTAATAATTTTGTCACTTTTCTATTTTCTGACTCTTCAAATTCCTGAATTAGTCTTGCTTTAAGCTCTGTGAACGGAGTGGTAGATAATGGTCGAGATAAAACGTCAGAAATTAATTCCACAACATCCGCTTCTAACGACGCAACAACATGATTACATTTCATGGTTTCGTTAGTTGTACCCAACGTAGTAAATTGTGTTTCAACTTGAAGAAGCCATACCTTTACTTTTTTTCAGACGAGCGGAATATGCACTGAAACGCGAGCGATACTCGCTTCGTTCCATACTGTTGTTGGTTGTGGATTTGCTTCGTTGCTGGCATCGGTCATTTTCACACTTGACTAACCAAAAAAATGTGTTCCGCGCCGTATTTTAATCACGTCGGAAGTCACCAATGCAGTTATTGATGATGTTTATAGAAAACCAATAATAGGAAATGGGTGATGTATTTTGAGTTTAATGAATACTCAAAGTATCGTGGGGACGAACGTACCACAACATGAATAATTATCAGAGAGAAAACATTAAAAGTCTTCAAAACATAAACAAAGTTCAAGGACTTTATATAGATACAGTATATATTAGTACTCGAATCTACCACAGTATAAAAGAGGTTGAAACTTCCCCCTCAAGCTATCTGCAAGAGCTATCACATGTTTATGAAAATTCTGCCATTACCTTGCTTTGCTTGGCCTTCTGAACGCCGCCCGAGGTCTCTGCATCCATTAGGACACGTCACACTACAAAACTGGAGCAATGAGAAGACAATACGGCCCTAAAGCGCCCAGCTTTTATAGTAATTTTGAGGCAAAGATTCCAAAATTCTTTACTGACATGCTGGATTCCTGAACACACCCCCAATTTTAATTGGCTAGCGGAAATATTTACAAAATTCTGATAGGCTTATTGCTATTGAAGAAGGAACCAGCAGAAGTGTTTACAACTTTGAAATATGAACAAAACAAATAAACAATCTTCTAAACCTAAGATTTGGCAACTGTAAAAATCATGTTTCCTTTCAGGATTAATTATCGCTGATCCCGCCAGAGGGGGATCTTCTAAAGGTAGAAGATCAAGCAATCTTGTACTACATCAGTTAGGTTAGGTTACACAGATGGGCTTATAGAAGGCACGCAGTTTTACTGGCCGGAGAAGGTGTACTCCCGGTACAGTTTAGATTAACTGGAATTACTAGGAAGAAGAATGATGAGAAAAATCTTAGGGCCAATGAATCCAACAGAACAATAGAAAATAATGAGTAATAAGAACTTGTAAAATATAACAGAACAATAAGAAAAAGGAAATTGCTATTTTTGCACATATGTATACAATGGATGATAACAGATTGACAAAAAGTACCTTTAGGAGGAAAGTCAACAACGATCTGGGTACAAGAACTCAAAATATTTAAAGAGAAAGTAAATAAGAGAAGAAGAAAATATAAGAAGAGAGATTTCTAAAAAGAAAGTTTTTATGATGGAAGGATTCCAAGGAAGACAGAAAAGCAAACCGGGTCCAAACTGGTCTGAGGTGAGAAGAATTCAAAATCAAAATCTCTTTATTTGCAAATGAGGTGTCTACCTCGGTGGCAAATGGTACACTAAAATACATTATTGTCAAGCACTAAATTTTAAATTAACAGGAGACGAAGAAAATTTTCCTAGAATACAATATTATACAATTTACGCTAATAATATTTTCTATTAAACACACACATCATCCTTAATAAATTTATATTGTTTACAAAATTCTACTTATAATATCTCACAAACATAGTCAACTCATATACAGTACGGTATGTGAAATTACTTCTAATAATACTATACAACTGGTATAAGATTAAAATTAACATTGAATTTATTCACATATTTATATTTTACCCATTTTGGAACCTAAGTAGCATAACGACCTGCTGCGTCTTAACCAGAGCCCCTTTTGCCACCACTTTTCAGAGTTCCTGAAGGGCCTTCACAGCTACCGTAGCGGTCCCAGGGCCCTCGAAGTCCCCACTGTACTTCACCCCTACAGGCAGTCCCCTACTTGGGCTGTCCAAACTCCTTAGACCAGGGGATGGAATTAATTTAATCACACACATTTATTATTTACAATATCCTGCACTGGTCGAATGCCCTCTAACATTTAATTTATTATCTCTGTTGTTGTTTATTCTCTTCTTGAAAATCTGTACAGATTTTGGAAAAGGATCAAACACTACCCCTGGTAAACTGTTCCACTCCTTCACGCCCTTCCCAATGAAAGAAAATTTACCCCAATCGCTTCTGCTAAAATTCCTTCTAATTTTGTACTTGTGGTCAGTTCTACCAATATAATTATTTTCCAACCGAAGCCTCTCACGGATATCTCCCCATGCTTCTTCTCCTGTATAGGCTCTATATAATCCTATAAGTCTAGTTTTCTCCCTTCTCTTACTTAAAGTTTCCCACCCAAGTTCCTTTAACATTTCTGATACACTACTCTTTCTCCTGAAATCCCCTGTTACAAACCTTGCTGCTTTCCTCTGCACACCATCTAGTTCTTTTATTAGGTATTCTTGGTGAGGATCCCAAACACTGTTTGCATATTCCAATAATGGACGAACCATAGTTAAGTAACTTTTTTCTTTCGATTCTTTGTTGCATCCTTTAAGTAGTCTCATTATGACATGTAACGATCTGTATGCTTTCCCAACAATGTCATCAACATGACCCTTCCAGTGCAAATTACTTTCAAATCTCACACCTAAGTATTTACACTTGCCATCTTTTGGGATAACTACCTCATCCAAAGTATATTCAAATTCAGTTTTAAAGCTCCTGTTTGTGAATGTTGTAACAGTTGATTTGCCTCCATTAATCTTCATATTATTTTCTTCAACCCATTCTTGGATACTGTCAAGGTCCCTTTGTAATTCTGAACAATCCTCAATGTTATTTATTTCCCTATAAACAATTATGTCATCTGCATACAATCTTATTTTCGATGTTATATTGTTCCCTAAATCATTTGCGTATATTAAGAAAAGTAACGGACCGATTATACTACCCTGTGCAATTCCCTTCCAGACTTTCTCTTCCTGTGATATATTATTTCCTACTTTGACTTTCTGAACCCTTGAATTTAGAAATGTTCTTATCCAACGTATAACCCTTACATCCAATCCTATTCCCTCCAATTTCTTTAATAATATTCCATGTTCCACTGTATCAAAGGCTTTGGAAAGATCTATGGCTATGCAATCTAACTGGCCTCCTGAATCTAACTGATCTGATATGTCCTGCTGAAATCCCACCAGTTGTGCCTCGCAAGAAAATTTCTTTCTAAATCCATACTGGCTCCTCATGAACCAATTTTTATCATCACATATCCCTCTGATGTACTTTGCTATTAAACTCTCCAGTATTTTACAAACTATACTGGTCAGGCTGATTGGTCTGTAGATCTCTGGTTTCCTTTTATCACCCTTTCCTTTATACATTGGTATTATTATAGATTCCTTCCATTCCTTTGGTATCACACTATTATTTATGACATAGTCAAAGATAAATTTTAAATAAGGCACTATATACCACCCCATTGTCTTTAATACCTCCCCAGTAATTTGATCACTTCCTGCTGCTTTTCCTTGCTGAAGCAGTTGGATTTCTCTGAAAATATCTTCATTTGTGAATGAGAAGCTTCTTGTTTCCCTCTGTGTCTCTCCCTCTCTATCTTCTGTTACGGTTTCGAAGTCCTGACAATCTTCTACTGAATCTCGGAATTCCCTACTAAAGAGGTTTGCTTTCTCAGTATCTGTTAAATAGTGTTCACCCCCTTCTCCCACCATTGTAGGAATTTGGATTCCTTTTCCTTTTTGATTCCTAATATATGAATACAGCTTTTTCCATTTCCCTTTGTGGTCATTACCCTCTTGAAGAATGCCATTCATATAATTCTCTTTTGCTTCCTTTTTCACCCTATTCAGTTCCCTCATTAGCTGTTTTCTACTTTCTCTACTCTCCCTACCTTCTTTGATTTTCCTGTTTACTGTTCTACATTTTCTTTTTAATTTTCTTATTTCCCTTGTGTAATAAACAGGGTCTGAGGTCATTTTACCCTTCTTAACAGGTACAAATCTCTTCTCTCCTTCCCAAATGATTCCTTTAAATTTAGCCCAAAGTGTATCCATATTATTCCCTTCACTTATCCAACAACTGAATTGTGATTTAAGGTAAGTCCCAAATTCATCAACTTTAGTTTTTCTGTATAATTTCTTGTCTTTTGCGACCCTCTTATTAAGCATTTTTGGTACAAGTCCTACATCCATTATTACAGCCTTCAATTACCTCAGTTTTATCAACAATTTCCCATGGTTTAACCAAGAATACATCTAGTAAGTTATTGAGACGAGTCGGTTCTTGTACTACTTGTGTAAATCCTCCCTCCCAAATTAACTTATTTGCCAGTTTCTGTTCATGGGCTTCACTTGCAGCTCCATTCCATTCAACTTCAGGCAAGTTTAGATCTCCCCCAATTATTACCGTATCATTATTGTTTTTATGAGTGTAATCTATTATTTTCTCAAATATTTCCATGTCTCTTTCCTCTCTTCCAGGCCTATATGTTTCTATAATTCCCACCTCCTTCATATTATCACAAACTAATTTTATCCCTAATATTTCATCCCTTTCATCAGTAAACCATTCATGAGAACAAATACCCCTCCTCCCTTTTTATCTCCTCGGTCTCTACGATAGACTGTATACCCTTCTGGAAATACTTCTGTATTACCCACCCATTCTCTCAACCACGATTCCACTCCTATCACCACATCCGTCTCATAAGATTCCATCAATGTACCGAATTTTAATTGTTTATTTACTACACTCTGACAGTTTACCAAGAGCAATCTCAGACCTCCTTCCTCCCTAAAACTTGACTGTTGCAATTGGGTAACGTTTGACTCATGAGTTGAGAACCCGAACCCGAACTCGAACCCAGATCCTTGTACATAGATCTTGATTTAAGGGTCTGGGTTTTCTGGCAAGTTTCCCTGTATGTGCCAGTTTAGTGGTATGGGTTTTCTTAAGTACAGATTAGTTTGCAAATCTCTGTTGATAATTGTAGCAATTTGTCTACAGAGAGTTGCTTTTCCATTACCATTTAGATGTAACCCATGTCTAGTGAACATTTGCCTGCCAAGACCTAAAGTATCTACTACATAGACATTTCTAAAACTCTTACTTAATCTCTTGATTTTTATATTTACATCATGTACAGCTTTGTTCACACATGAGTCCTCTAAAAGTTCAAACCTGGGCGGCACATTTACTACAATTACTTTTGACTCAGGTAGTTTAGAAATCTTACCTCTGAGAGTCGTAATTAATTCCTCACCTTCATTTGCAGCAATGTCATTTGTACCACTCACAATCACCACATAATTGTCCTTCTCTAACACAGGATCACAACTTGAAAGGACGTCTTCAGTTTTGGCACCTGGTTTTATTAGTTCTAAAACCTCAGTCTCTGGATTCTGCAGCTCATCCTTGATGCCTTCTGCCATACCCCGCCCTTGACTGTCTGCGTAGAGATGAATCTTTGGCGATCTTGACTTTCGGTTGGTTTTCTTCTGTAACTTACCTCCACTGGATTTAAAATTATTTGGAAAACTTGGTGTGTCTTCTTCTGGAACTTGCTGCAATAACTGAAATCTATTTTGGCACTGCAAAGAGTTTTTTCCCGGTTTTAAGTTGTACGTAGTTTCTCCCATATGTTTAACATTAGGCCTAAAATGGCCACGCGTCACTTCCGTCCACGGCGATCTTTCTTCTCCAATGTCTTCTTTATCTTCCAGTTTCTTTATTCTGTCCTTTAAGCTTTCATTTTCATGTTTCAGAGCGCATAAGTCCTCTTGTAGCACTCCTAAAATCTTAATTATAGTTTCGTAAGTCTCTCTTTCTTGTTGTTCTGCCTCACTCTCAGTTTGTTTACACTCGGGACACAGCCACTCACTTTCTTCAATATCAGTCCTATTTACAATATTTGCACAACAAAAATGGTACCATTCATCACACTTACGACACAGAATCCCATTTTTAACTACTCTTCTGCATTTCCCACATTTTTCACTGCATCTTACACCATTATCTACTACGGATATCACAGACTCACACACAGTAGTCGCCATCTTGAAGCATAGTGTAAGGATAAAGAAAGAACGGAAGAGGAAACAACAAGGCAGGATGAGCAGGCGTCATCGTAAATAATAATAATAATAATAATAATAATAATAATAATAATAATAATAATAATAATAATAATAATAATAATAATAATAAATAATAATAATAATAATAATAATAATAATAATAAGGACAATTATGTGGTGATTGTGAGTGGTACAAATGACATTGCTGCAAATGAAGGTTAGGAATTAATTACGACTCTCAGAGGTAAGATTACTAAACTACCTGAGTCAAAAGTAATTGTAGTAAATGTGTCGCCCAGGTTTGACCTTTTAGAGGACTCATGTGTGAACAAAGCTGTACATGATGTAAATATTATTATTATTATTATTATTATTATTATTATTATTATTATTATTATTATTATTATTATACCGACAGATACACCTGAACTCCGCACATTCAAAAGAGGCGCCTTAATGAACTCTGTCTATCCAACAAAACGTGAAACTTCTACTGCATGAAGTTGGGACATTAATCAGAAGATGACACTACTGTATAATTGATAAGTTTGTCACTTCTAAATTCCCTAACCTGACTGGATTTATCTTGTTTTGTTTTGGTGTACAACAAGTAGTTTTTTTGGACATTTCTCCCTAGAGGTCATTACAAAAACTGAGGTCATGCACTCTGGTGCAAGGAAAAATAATTTGTATTGTAAGAAAGTTTGTGTTTAAGCGTTTTCTCAAGCAAATTAAATTACATTTATTTTATATATATATTTCAAAGTTGGCAACACTTCTTTCTCATTCCATCAGTTTTGAATCTGGCCAATAGCAAGTTTCTGTAATTATTTTTCAGCCTATCACAGGCTTCTTTTTGGTTCCTTGGGTGTAACTTTTGAGTCTGCCAATAAAATTGAGAGGGTGTGTCCGGATTAGTCCAGAACCCTCTAGAACCGTCCCCTCGTGTATATACTTTGCGGCTTTTATGGCTACCTTGTCGCTTGATCGACTTATTTATGAAAGAGATTGTGTGTTAAGACAGGAGGCGGGGCGCCTCATTCCTCGCCAGGCAGACCAGCAGCCAAGGTAATGTCCACCAGATTTATTTTTCTGTAGCTACCTTTACACGAGGGGAAGGTCCTAATTTCTAACTATGTAACCTGTTTTCTAAAATGTATACCTATTTTCGGCTAATGTAAAATCACATAAATTCCTAAAAGTGTAAATCGGGGATAGAGAGTGCGTTACCCTCTCGAGCTCCCCTTCTACTTGGTTTGAGGTGACTATGATAGGTAACTTTTTCTCTATTCTGTAAAGTGTTAGATTAATCTCCATTCTAGTCACCTCAGTAGCTTGGGATTAGCCCCAGCATCATCGGGCCGAGAGCCCATTTAGGGTTTTAAAAGTCCTAGGAATGCAAATGTACGCCTCCATTCATTTTGTGTTCTGGCCAGTAATCTAACCTGTTCGTTTTTTACGAAGGCCTAGTAGGTTGGGTACTAGATACCCCTGTGCACTAACTTTTGTTAATTTATAATTGTGCCTAGAGAGGCCAGAGATTTTAAGAGTTCTGTAATTTTGCCTTTAGCGGACTGTTAGAAATTGATTAATGTCGGAGAGCATTCTCTTCTGAAACTCTTGTAATATTGAGGGGTGCCTTTGGAAGGCCGTAAATTGTTGCTGGTGGGGCCTAGTGCTCGTGAACATTTGTGATTTGGGGAGATATCGCTCCTTATCTGACTAACGCAATATTTGCGAAAATTGTAAATTTGGAGCCTGAAGCTCAAAATTTGTAAATCTGAAGCTCAAAAATTGTAAATTACCGATGGTGGGTTTTTCCAGTTCTTGTTTCAAGATGAATATTTATACCTGTCATGTTGTTATTTCCCTATGTGAAAGACTGTTAAGTTTGTTTTTGAAGAGAAATATAATCTTTTAAAGTTTTAATTCAATTTTTGATATTGTAGTTAGATCCATTCAACACCAGCACTTTCTTTCACATCTTTCTGCTCCACGGATAAACCCCGGAACAAGTGGTTGAATGGGTCTAGCATAAGCCCTTTGGTCGGCTAAAAGTAGGATCTGTTTGGAATTCTAAGAATCTTCTCGGCCGCTGGGAATTTTTCAAAATTATTACATTTTCTGTCAACATGTCGGGCCCTCGCGAAGTCCTCGCTCCCGGGAACTTGCGTAAGGAGGAATTTATTTATGAGTTACTCATCAGAAAGGTCCAATCCGGAGGCACGGTTGTGACAGGTATTGCCAAACTTAAAGAATCCCTAGAATTGCAAAGTCTTTGGGGAAAAGGAAATTAATTAGGCTCTATCCACTATCACAGACAATACCACCGTGCTAGCGTCTGTAGTTAGTTTTTTAAGTAAGCGATCCATCAGTTAACCAGCTTAAAAGAGTACAGGGTAGACTGCTCCATTTTTAAAACAGGGCTAGGGACTTATTGTCTCTAAAGTTGAAAGGGGACCATTATAATGAGGCTAGAAATTTAGTCGAACATCTGTCGGAAATGTCAAATAGAGTTAGTCAATTGTTGACTGAGGCCGCTGCTCCAAAAACCGACCAAGTCCCCTTAATTCACTTGCCTACTGAGGAGGATTCGTCTAAAGCTGCAGAAAGTAGAAAATCTGTGGCTATTCAACAAACTTCTGCCCAATTGGATACTGAGTCTGGTCATCCTAGCCAAATTTCGCCTTTCTTTTGGAATAATGCTGTGCTGGAGTCAGCTCAAACTTATATTATGTTACCTGGGTTCAGTGGTCTGCCTCATCCATTGGCTATGTTGCTTAAGGGAATTTCTAAATTTTCAGTAAACTCCACTAATGAAGTCATTTCATTTCTCAGGTTCTTAGTTGAATTTCAAGATCACGCTTTAGTGTTTTCTCTCTCTCAATCTTATATACTTCAGATCATGTACCCATATTCCGTAGGCGTCCTCTCGGACAAGGTAGTCAAAGCTATAGCTGATAGATCTTCCATAGAAGACTTCCACGCCAACCTTTTGGCAGACTTTATTCCGGCTAGAGCCATGTCATCTTTGATACAAAATTTTTATTTCAGAGTACAGCGATTGGATGAGAATCTTGCTGATTTCATCCAAGACATTAAATTCTACACCTGGGTGTTCGTACTCCATTTTTCGGAAGACCAAATAGTGAAAACTATTGTCGAAGGCATCTCTCCGCTCTATAGGTCTTACTTATGTTTTGCGTCTCGTCCCCAAATTTTGCAGAATTAGAGGCTATGGCTGTATCAGCTGAGGGAGTAAGGTATGCCGACACCTTACGAGTTGCGAAGGAGCCCACTCCGTCTTCTAATACTTTTCGACCTCCACCTCGCCCGAACTTTCACCACCGGCAAATGCTATGCTTGTGGGTCAACGGAACATTTGAGCAATACCTACGATAATAGGAAGTGACTAGTGTCATCGGCTGAGTCGGAATGTTCATCTTCCCAAGGCTCAGCCCCTGTTGAACGCAGTGAAAGCTATGGTAAGGGTAAAGGTTTTTCTAATTTATCGTTAGAAGGCCCTAAAGAATGCCTCAGAATCGCGGCGGAGACACCGGCTTGTGTGCCATTCCTTAAAATTGAAGTCATGTGTGAACATGTTACTGCTCTATTAGACTCAGGGAGCGTGTGTTCTATAATTTCGGCTGAATGGTACTCTATATTAAAAACTGTTTGTAGGTTTCCTGACTATTGTTCGTCTTCTGTTCAAAGCGTTTGGGCTAACTCTCCTCCATTAGAAATTTTAGGTGTCATCTTAGCTAAAATTCGTATTTCTAAATTCACCTGGAAATTAAAATTGTTTGTATTTTACACACTTGTCTTGCGCTGTAATATTGGGGGCTGATTTCATGCCTTACACCGGTCTGGCACTCGGCATTCAGAGCAAGTCGTTCACCTTCAAATTTTTTAATAATGGTAAGATTCCTCTTTTAAAGTGTCATTCTGTGTCATGTTCATCTGTTTCGCCTACCCAGGATGAGATGCTGTTAGATCTTAGACATCTACCTTAGGAGCAGGCTGAATGTATTCGTAAATTGTGTCAGCCTTTCCCTGATGCATTTTAAGATACTCTTGGCGTTACTGACCTTATCGAATGTAAGATTGAGGTTACGGATTCGATTACAGTTAGGTTTCAGCATTATCGACTCTCCTCACCTAAAATGAAGGCCCTTAAAGAGATCATCGATCAAATGTTAAAAGATGGTATTATTCGACCTTCAAAGTCGGCGTATTCATCGCACATTTTTGTTGTGCCGAAACCCCAAGGTAGCTTCAGGCTTGTGATTGATTATAGGGCTTTAAATCGTAAGGTGGTGTTTCAAACTGTGCCCCTTCCTGATCTTCACTCTTGTTTTGCATGGTTTCGGAAAGCGAGGTTCTTTACCATCCTTGACCTGAATCAGGCGTACAACCAAATCCCTCTAGCCGAATAATCGAAATATCTAACAGCTTTTGCCACGGATTGGAACTTGTATGAGTACAACCGCCTGCATTTCGTGCTCCCCATGGGGGCAGCTGTTCTTACTAGACTGCTAGATAGGGTCTTCTCGGACATCAAATTTGAATACTTGTATCACAATCTTGATCATGTCGTCGTATTTTCCGAGACCTTGGAAGAACACGTAGATCATCTAAAGGAAGTACTCAATCGCCTTCGTAAGGCTGGGTTGACTGTGAAGTTATCCAAAGTAGCTTTTGCTAAGCCTTCCATGTCATTCTTAGGGAATATTGTGTCGCCCAATGGGGTTTCCGTTGATCATTCTAGAACACATGCCATCAGTGATATTAAACCTCTCAAGGACATCAAAGGTACTGCCAGGTTCATAGATATGGTGACTTTCTTCAGAAAATTTATTCCTAACTTCGCTAACAGAGCAGCGCCCTTGAACTTACTTCGTAGGAAAGGCGTCAAATTTGAATGGGGACCGTCTCAACAAACCGCTTTAGAAGATCTGAAATTAGCTCGTTGTAACGCCCCTGTATTACCTATGCCTGATTTCTCAAACAAATTCATCGTCAAAACCGACGCCTCGTCATCAGCGGTTGCTGCTGTCTTTCTTCAGGAAACGCAACTCGGAATGGGACCCATCGCCTATGCTTGTAGGACCTTATCGGCTCAAAAGGCCAAATATTCCATCTACGAAGGTTTGGCAGTTTTGTTTGTCCTAGAGAAGTTCCGTCTTTATCTGGAAAATGTTAAATTTGATTTGGAAACTGATAACCAAGCCGTAAGTTGGGTATTAGCTAGGCCGCGTCGTACTGGTCGTATAGCACGCTCGGCCATCAGGTTTTCTGCCTTCCAATTTGATGTGGGGCATATTCGATGATCAGAAATTGTAGCTGTGGATTGACAAGCAGCATGTTTTCTCATGAAGTGGAGACATCCGAACTAGAAGATAGTTCTTCTTGTCCCACGCCCATTCTTTCGGGCAATAATGCCATTCTAACTGATGCCCCCATGTTATTTAGAGATATTGAAAAATACAAACGTGAAGATCCAGTGCTGGCTCCTATTATGGAAACCCTTTCTTCTGGTGAACATGTCGTACATTATGTGTTGAGAAACGGGGTTTTGTGTTGCCCGTCGAGGCATGATAAAAAATGATAGTAGTAGCTCCAGCTGTGCTTGTGCCAATGATCTTCAAGAACTGTCTTGATACCCCATCAGGGGGACACTTAGACATATTCAAAACCCTGGAAAAGATCCGAGAAATTTTCATTTGGAAAGGTATGGACGGTGAAATTAGAGAAAAAGTAAAAGCTTGTAAATCTTGTTTGCTTAGTAAGCCCACCTTGTCCTCTAAGCTAGGTCTATTGTTATCGCATCAAACGCCGCACCCCATGGAACGTCTATATGTATTTTCACGAGAGTTTTATCCTGATGTACTCAGCCAGAGACGGTTGAGGGTAATAAACTGACCTCCGTTCTGCATTAATCGCTTTTCATCATGAAGATCATTCCAGGTGGGATACTTCCCTGCATTGGTTGGCTTTCGCTCTAAATTCAGTGGTTCATGAATCCCATAAGTTCACTCCAGCATCTCTCATGTTTAAATTTGATCCTAACACGAAGCTCTCTAATCTTTGGCACTTAATGACATATTACCAGAGAAAATAGATCCCGATAATTTTAGAGATCTATGGAAGAAGGCTAAACACAACTTGAAGACTTCCGATGAAGAGGTTAGTGGAAGATATGATCGTGGACGGAGGCCCACCAATTTAAAAGTCGGAGACCAGGTCATGGTAAAAAATTTTGTTCCTGCGGGCAAGCTTGCCTCCAGATTCCATGGGCCGTGCTTCATTTTAGACTTCCTCACACCGGTTACATTGTTAGTCAGTGACCCAGCCACAGAGAGGATATTTAGGGTTCACCTCTCTCAGGTGAAACCTGTGTAAGTTCATTGGCCACTAAACATTTTCAGGATTCGAAGGTTATCTTTATTTTTAAGAAGCATGAGACTGCTTAAAAATGAGGTAATGTTAATGATTGATTCGAGGCCTTCTGCCCTGCTTTTGTATATGATCTAATATGTACGATCTTCCCCTCTGATTATTCCTGTAGTCAATTCCCTGGTGGCCATTAGAAAGCCCCCGTCTACTGCATCCACGCATTGTTGATACACACTCACCATCAACGCCGCCCGCCCCTCTGCCTCACACGGATAAAGATCGTACTCTCAAAACTCCAGCAACACATCTCAATTGCCCAGATATTATTGTTTCATTACCCCCTCAGCCGTCGGCGGCCGTGGTTCAACATCTGGCGAGCGATGCCGGAGTGGGGAATGGGCCCACTCCACTCTAGTGACGTCTCCTTCTGGCGGGCGCGCTGGAGTCCATCTTCCCGATAAGGTCTGAAGTGAGGTATTTCCATCGCCAAACCCATCTGGGAACTGCCTATCTACATCTGATCTGCGGCGACCATCACTACGGCTACCACTCTCATAGTAGCGGGAGTGGTGTATCTGAAGGTACTTGGGGGGTCCGGCGACCTCACCTGGGTATCGGCAGCGGCGGCAGGTCTTGCCGTGAAATGTTATCAGCCTGTAATTAACTTCGACGATCACAAGAAGACTTCAAATCTGATTTTCCAAATTTTCTACAAATGGACTTTCAGAAAATACTTATCTCCTTAAAAACTAAAAGGAAACATTTTTCTTCTGTCAAATTTCTTCTGTGTCACCCCAAGGAAGGACCTTTGGGCGGGAGAGGTCTGTAGCGGGAGGTACACCAAAACTCCACACATTTTTTTTTTTTTTTTGCTATGGGCTTTACGTCGCACCGACACAGATAGGTCTTATGGCGACGATGGGATGGGAAAGGCCTAGGAGTTGGAAGGAAGCGGCCGTGGCCTTAATTAAGGTACAGCCCCAGCATTTGCCTGGTGTGAAAATGGGAAACCACGGAAAACCATCTTCAGGGCTGCCGATAGTGGGATTCGAACCTACAATCTCCCGGATGCAACCACACATTTAAAAAAAGGCGCCAACTCTGTCTATCCAACAAAACGTGAAACTTCTACTGGATGAAGTTGAGACATTAATCAGAAGATGTCACTACCGTATAATTGATAAGTTTGTCATTTCTAAGTTTCCTAAACTGATTGGATTTATCTTGTTTTGTTTTGATGCACATCAAGTAGTTTGGACATTTCTCCCTAGAGGTCATTACAAAAACTGAGGTCATGCACTCTGGTGCAAGGTAAAAGAATTTGTATTTGTATTTTAAGAAATTTTGTGTTTAGGGGTTTTCTCAAGCAAATTAACCTTCATTTATTTATATACATATATTTCAATGTTTGCAACACTTCTTTCTCATTCCATTCAATACCAGCATTTTCTTTCACCTCTTTCTGCTCCACGGATAAACCCGGGAACAACAATAATAATAATAATAATAATAATAATAATAATAATAATAATAATAATAATAATAAGGCATTACAAGACTGTAATAAATGCAGAACGCCTGTATGCTAGCGAATGCCTCTCGATGTATTACAAGTTGGAGAAGCTGGAGATCCTAGAAAGAAGAATACTACGGGAAATCTTGGGTTCAATCCATACTGAAACCTGCTGGAAACTTCGGAACAACAATGAAGTCTACACAAATGTTGGGAAAATATCAGAGACCATGAAAAAGTGCCAGTTTTCATTTCTGGGGCATTTGTACACAATGGACAAAACCAGACTAATCAAAAAGTTATTCGACTACCTGTGAAACAAGAAGCCAACGACACCATAGATTAAGGAAGTTCGTAAAGATCTAGAGAAGTCCAACATCCAGGAGGTTAAGATGTTAGACATTTCGAAGCATAGTTCAAAATTCAGAAGGATTTCAAGTCGAGAAACTGCAAAGACGGGAAGAGCTTGGACAGATGAACAGAAGAAACAGTATAGCGCCCATATGAACGAGTAATGTTATTATGATGATTATTATTATTATTATTATTATTACTATTACTATTACTATTATTATGTGTACTTCACACTCCAAATCGGGCATACCCAGTTATTTTCCCTTCTTTAATACGGCACACTAAATCTATAGACCCGGCCTGTCCTTAGGACCTTCAAATGTCAATAGAAATGCACCAGGGTCTGACGACGTGACCTTGACAATAAGACGTGGGAGCCTACGCAGTCACTCCGACAACTGGTTATTTCGACCTTTCTCTTTTCTACGATGAATTTCACACACATTTTATTTCTGTAGTATCTATGCACATGGGGTCTGTGTGCAGGCTCTAGTTTCTTATTTCTTGTTCCATGTTAACAGGAGGAGAATTAGCGTCCTGCTACTGAAATAGACGCATGGCATGAGGAAATTATTTTTCAGGCGCATTTCCTTTGTAAAGCCTCTGTGGCTCAGGTGGTAGCGCGCCGGCCTCTCACCGCTGGGTTCCGTGTTGAAATCCCGGTCACTCCATGTGAGATTTGTGCTGGACAAAGCGGAGGTTTTCTCTGGGTACTGAACTGACACTAAGAACACGACGAAAACCCAGTGAGGTGGATTCGGTCAAAACTAGCAAAAACTGCCAGGAACTGGACCCGAGCGTCTTACAGATAGCATACATATAGGAGACGCATAGAAATAAAAATATAACAGGGATAGGGGCAAGAATATATATTTATTATGGAGAGAAAATCAAAAAAGTTTGCATAGGCAAAACAAGGGGGCCAAAAATCAAATATTAATAATACGTGGCCCATAATCAAAATACACAATATTCATTGAATATAGCACCTTCACACACGCTTACCTTGATAAAAGACGTGATGAAAAGTAAGGTACAAGGGCTTGGCATCTAACATCAATAATTGAAGAATATGAATTCAGGTGGGTACAAAGTATTTCTTTTATGTACATCAGGTCTAAACAACCATAAGTTTAGGGAGTAACAGCGCCTTATCATAACATTCTCCCTTTCATTTCATAAGGTAAGTCATAAAACTCTCAACAATAAAAATTCACATCCGCCGAGAATACAATATCATTAAGTAAAAGAGCTTAAAACGGGAGAAAAGGGCAGGGTGCACCGAGCTCATAAAATTAAATCAAAGAGAAAATGGGAAGTTACCATGGTTTCGCTCCAAACAACTAAAATAACATGGAAAGACATCCCGCAAGGAATAAATAATATTAAACTAGAAAATAGGTAAAGAAACCCAATGACGGCAATGTGAAACGAACAATTACTAAGTAAACTAGACACAAAAGGTATTACGGATCCAACCGTTTGAACCACCCACGCTCACACAGAGACCAAGGGGTTAGGTCGCCGAATAAAGGTACGTATAAGAACGCCAACGCAATACATAACAAAATAAACAACCGCTCTCGAGCTCAGACAATATGAACCAGAAAGTGACCCATCTTAAAGAGACGGAGTGTCTCCAACACCAAAACACACAGAAACAGGCCAATCGCGTTGTTAGCTTGTATTCATACCAAGTCTTTGTAGTGGACATGAATTATACAGAACACGCGATAAAATAATACAACATGAGCTCAAGTGGAATGATAATGAAGCGACATGAGTAAAATGTCTCGGACGGCACACAGCAAACAATCACATACAGGGGCGGCCGTACCTTATAAGCTGAAGTGCTGCAGCACATTGCCTATTGGAAAAATAAATTAGTTTAAAAATATTATCTACAATCAAATACAGTGCATTGAAAAAGACGTCAGCCAAAGAATAGGAAATTAGTCAACTCCCCTCACAACCAGGTAACTACTGGTGAGCTCCACGCCGGGTGCTGTGCGTAGGTGCTGTGCATTCACAGCTCAGCGAGAATGTATAGGCTTTTAGCCAGAAACCAGGAACTCTGCCTTTTGCGCATGCGTGCCGAACTTTTCCGATACAAAGACAATGTGTTCCGATAGGCTATTGAAACAACAGCCAAGACATCACTTCACAACGATTCTTCGTTCGACCACAGAGAGGCAGCACTAGCACTAGTCACACTTTCATTACGACCGATATGAGAACGTGGCAGCTGGCACCCTCTTGACTCAGCGATAGAATTTATGAGGGGATTGCTCAAAGCAAATTGGAAAACAAAATACTGTAGAGCTGGTCCCGCCAGGTCGTTTAATACCAAAGAGTATAGAATACTACCAACTTGCCTATTCCGAAGCCACATTTGTAAATCGATGAACAATAAAATTGTACTTTTTATGTTGTCAAAATAAGGACATTATATTGTGATATTCTTTAATTAAAATGTCTAGTTTATAAATGTCACTATAAAAAACATAACATGTAATTTTGCATTACGACGTTGCTGATTTTATTTCAATGATGTTGGTAACATTAGGAAGTTCTGTTTTTGCGCGCTCACACCAAGTGTTTGATTTCGTGAATATTTTGCCATTGCAGGTGTTTTGTGTGTTTAATTATATAGTTTTATAGTTTTATGAGGAATGTGTATATGTGTTGGGGTTGTTTGCGTGTTTGTTCAGTGTGAGAAACTCAGTGGAGAGCCTCTTGAAAACCACATACCGGTACGTTTCTAAATATTTTTATTTTTTTCTAGTGGGGATGGGTTACAGCACATAATTTATTTTCTGCACCAGCCGGCACTGATCACACACACACACACACATGAATCCGTGTCACCTTCTGTTCTCAAAACAAACATAGTGAATCGGTAAAGGAAAATCAAAATTAACACACAAATAAATTAGAAACACACGTAATGAGGGAAGCCTTTCTAACCCAACCATGTTGAACACAGAACGAAGCAATAATAAAACCAAGAGAAGATTAAAGAAAAATGAATACGTCGATTATATAAGCAGTTAACATTCTCGAAAGACCGAGATGTGTACAAAGACATCTTGAATCGGTTAAAATATCTTTTATATGCCACAAAGGTGACTTGGAAATCCAATCCTTCCATCTTCTCAAGTCAAAACTCCTCACAATAGCAACCAGAAAGATAACTCAACAAGACGGGGTAGAAAAGAAATGCTTTGACCTATGCTAACTTATGAGATGTGATCTACCAGAATAAGGAAAGATTACATAGTGGTAACAACACATGATGGGAAAGAGTAACAGTTCATAGATACAAGAGTTCGCCAGGAACGTGAAGACTTCAGAAAAGGCAAACGCACCACAAAATGATATGGTGCGTTTGAGTACTCCGGTTTTCCCTGTCATCTTTCATTCCACCAAAACTCTCTAATATCATTACATTTATCAGTCATTCAACAGGGCGACAGGCTTCGGCAGCCGGCACAGTTCCTATCTTTACCGCTAGATGGGGTTTTTATTCATTACAATCCTGACACAGTTGAAAATTGAAACAGGCTGAGGATTTCCATATGCTTATTAAAGCTAGTCCTCGGACATTCAGAAAACATTCTTAATTTGAAATAATAAATCTCTTCAAGCTGTACACTCAACTTGGTTTAATATATTTGTTTCCTTTACCTTGTTCTAATTTAATTTCATCACTTCCAGATTTACCATTATGACGAAGTATTCCGTACAAAAATAATTTAGTAGAACGAATTTATTAAGATTACAGAGAAAATACTTCTATTGTGAAGTTTTCGCTGTATAGAGAAAATAATACTTGCAACTTATATACTTTGAGCAAGCATGGCTTGCGGTAAGCGTATGAAATGAATGTTCAGTTTATGAGCGTTCTTGTAGATCTCGGAACATACCACTTAGTCGAGATGCTCGTCTCCTTACTTCCAAGTCTTCCCAGCTCTAAGTTTGCAACATTTTCGTAACACTACTGGTTTGTCGGCAATCAGCCAGAACAAATCGCGTTGCTTCCCTATGAATCTTTACCAGTTCTCGTATCAAATAGTCCTGCTGAGGGTCTCATACACTAAGATGTGGGGGTGTTTAAAAGTACAAGTAGACAATCATCCCCTATTAACAATAATCGGAGAGAAAACGTGGAAGGAATCCGACACTAGAAATAATGAAGATATCGGCCAAAGGAAGACAAGGACCACGAAGGGCGTGAAAATGAAACACTCCCTAGCTCCCTAAAACTTAGTACCGTCGGAGTCGGAAAAGTACAAGAGTTGACAAAAGGAGGTCGGATAGGAGGAGCGTGGCGCAAGTAAGTGCAAACAATACCAGGACCCGGCTCAGGATCCAGTGGGCGCCAAGCCACCCTTTCAATTTGAGAGCCCCTGGGCCCCTTTTAGTCGCCTCATACGACAGGTAGGGGATACCGTGGGTGTTAACTCTACCGCCCCCACCCACAGGGGAAACTCATACACTAAAACTATACCCTAACTGCAGTCTTAGCAGAGACATTATATGCCCTCTCCTTTACATCCCTCCTTGAATCTCTAAATACCCTCATAACCACATTAATATACCTGTAACCTTTCTTTACAGCTTCGTTATAAGATTACCCCAATGAAGATCTTTCCTTATACGAGGGTATAAACTATTTGTTTCCTCTCATTTTCACGGCGCTACCACACATCACGAGATGGCGATGTACCACGCACAGGGCGCAGGCTCCGTTCAAAATGAATGTCACGAGGCCAGAACTGGAACACACATGCTTACCGGACATGTCTCCGTGTGATTTTTACCTCATCCTCAAAATCAAAGAACCATTGCGTGGGAGACAGTTTGGGATACGGTAGGACATTGACACCGCTGTGAAACATGAGATTGCAAAATTCACACATGGCGAGGCGACTGGTATCCGAGATCTCCCACACCATTGGCAGCAAGGTCTGGACAATCTAGAGCGTTTACTGTATTCTCTGATAATAATACTATGTAGCACAAGGATTTCCTGCCTGACAGTTTCGTATCCTAGACCTTGTAAACCTGCTCGGCATTCCTCAGCATCTCACATTATCCTTTTTTTTTAAAGTTGCTTTAAGTCGCACCGACACAGAAAGGTCTGTGTCTGGTGTGAAGATGGGAAACCACGGAAAACATCTTCAGGGCTGCTGACAGTGGCATTCGAACCCACTATCGCCCCTATGACGTACGCACTCCACTCCTATCTGTCTGGTAGAGCCTGCACCCGTGCCAATATAAATAGTGTATTGATTTGTGCCCAAATCCTCGTTAACACTTAGAGACATACAGGGATCCCCGTGACTTATTGTCATCCCATCAACGTAGCTATTTCCTCTTTGTGAAACTCACAACGTTTCCTTTTATTATTTTTTTGCTAGTGGCTTTACGTCGCTCCGACACAGATAGCTCTTATGGCGATGATGGGATAGGAAAGGCCTAGGAGTTGAAAGGAAGCGGCTGTGGCCTTAACTAAGGTACAGCCCCAGCATTTGCCTGGTGTGCAAATGGGAAACCACGGGAAACCATCTCACAATCCTGTATAACATCATCCTCAAAAAGCTGTCTATACCTGTGATTCTAGTTCCTTATTAGTCCAACTCGTTGACCGAATGGTTAGCGTACCGGCCTTCGGTTCAGAGGGTCTCGGGTTCGATTTCTGCTGGGTCCGGGATTTTAACCTTCATTGGTTAATTCCAATAGCCCGGGGGTTGGGTGTTTGTGCTGTCTCCAACATCCCTGCAACTCACATATCACACATAACACAATCCTCCACCACAATAACAAGCAGTTACCTACACATGGCAGATGTAGCCCACCCTCATTGGAGGGCTTGCCTTGCAAGGGCTACACTCGGCTAGAAATAGCTACACGAAATTGAAAACATAGTTCCTTATTGATATCATTTTTACATAAGAAAATACGGAAGTCCAATAACAAAGCCCTGCGGAACCCACTTCTTAATCACTACAGGATCGTCTCTTTAACGTATACACGACGGGAAATCAATGAAGGTTCTGCCTTGGCATTTAGCTGGTATGAAAATGGGAAATCACGGTGCGGTCTTTTCTGATCATGTTAGCAGGGTCTGAGTTCTAATCCTGACTAAGCTAGGAGCGACCTTAGTGTAGGTGAAAGTAAGATGCAGTCTTCCTACGCAATGCCCAATAAGGCCGGCACCAACACACCTGTGCCCACAAGTGCACGTGGGCCGCGCCTGTGGGTAGCGCGACCCTGCCTACACAATGACCTCACTGCGCTCACTTCCTTTGATGGCCCTATCGAACAGCCAGGAACAGTTGCTCCACATGTAGTGACTATTAGGGTCAAATGTGCCGCACTGACGTGTACGATATGATTTATTTATTTATTTATTTATTTATTTATTTATTTATTTATTTATTTAATCCGTTTACCCTCCAAGGTTGGTTTTTCCCCTGCACTGGGCGAGGGATCCCACCTATACAACCTAAAGGGCAGTGTTCTGGAGCGTGAGATATTTGGTCCGGGATACAACTGTGAAGTAGGACCAGTACCCTGCCGAGGCTGCCTCACCTACTATGCTGAACTGGAGCCTTGTCGGAGATGGAGGATTGGAAGGGATAGACAAGGAACAGGGAAGGAAGCGGCCGTGGCCTTAAGGTAGGTACCATCACGGCATTTGCTTGGAGAAGAAGTGAAAACCACGGAAAACCAGTTCGAGGAGAATGGAAACCCTTTCTACTCAGTTGACCTCCCAAGGTTGAGTGAATCCCGTTCTACCCCTCGTACCACTTTCCCTATTCCGTAGCAGAACTGGGAATCGAACCTAACCATTACGCCATAGAGGCGACATTATTATTATTATTATTATTATTATTATTATTATTATTATTATTATTATTATTACAAAATGCATGCCACTTTAGTTGCATCCGCCTGGTAATGTTTACTTGCGATAGAATAACAAATATCTTCCACTAAACATAAACGTTCTTGTCTCTTGTCCTGACAGCCCCTGACACACTAACAAATTCACATTACGAAACTGTTCGTTGTTACAGAATGTTGTGACAGCGATGCCATTCCATCTCTCTACATTACACAGACGAACACAGCGCTCATTGAAAACAATAAATTTGCAGCTGGCACACATACGTTATAACGGTCTGTTACTGAAGGAACAACATTGCTAGTGGGGGAGTACTTCTGTAATAAGAACGCAGCTACACGATTTAAGGCTGAATTTTTAAATGAAGATTGTAATTATTGCCAGTTAAGTATTTTCACGAACCTAAAAATAACAGCACTAGAATGTATTATTTGGCCGTATGAAGCATTTTGTGCCTTTTGGGCTCGTTAGTCCAAATGGCATTTCTAAGTAGTAACAGATCGTCTAATAAACTCTCTGAGTTAGCAGTTAATCTGTTTATACCTCCCGTTCGACGTACAATGTCAATTAAGGGGGAAGTACACCTTTACTGGTCAAAAAATGGCATTTTGACATGAATATGTTATGGCTGAGGTCATGCGAAAATTTGTGTAATGTGATAAAATGTGTAACGGAAGTGACGTCACATATGCCTTGGGCACCAAAGATGTTCTGTGAAATGATGCAGATAAATCGTTCATTATCAATATTTGAGTTTCATTTATTGAAACATATTCATGATCATTAGCTTTTTGCAAAGGGAAAACTTTCTTTATACAATAGACCTGTCTTTTTAATGTGGTGAAGAAATGTCCTAAATATCTCTTGTGGTGCCCGGGATATGCCCTGCAACGTGTACACGCATTACTCAACTTTTCCTCCTATTGGTAACCTTAACCCTCATTATCCAAAAGTTTAATCTTTACTTTTGCCTTTTCTTCATAACTCAACCCCCCCTCCCCCCTCCATTTTTTAAAGATATATTGATGAAATTCCTACGCACGTGTATCTCTTGTGTCTTAACAACGCAATATATGAACCATTGCTGTAACCAGTGGCGGTGGTAAGGACATCGCAGACCCCGCGGGGCGTGTGGGCCCATGACTGTTTATTAATTCAGTAGCTGAAGAGTGATTTTACATATTGATAAAGCTACAGCACACAACACAGTATTATTTGTATTACAGAAGGTTATTCCAAACTTAGGTCGTCGTAGTGCAGAGCTTCTTTCGTCAATAGGAGTACGGTAGTTATTTCTAAAATAATGTGGGTTTGCCAACCTGTTCCAATAATAGCCACCCCTTGCTGCCACTCACAACAATCAACAAGGCTTTTGAAGTAATTAATTCTGAGAACCCGGTAGTCAGCGAAGATGCAGTGACAAGGATAGCCTCCTTGTCTAAACTCTAAATGCTGAAGTTTCGAGTCTGTTTATAACTCTCGGCAGTCAGTGTAGCTAAGTAGGCTTACGTTGGACGGTTGAGTTGTAAATTATTTTGTCCTAGGAACGACTTTATTTCTTAATATTGTGACGGTCAGCGTGTTTTGGTTACTATAATTGGAATATGCATTTCTTGTGTGTGTGTGTGTGTGTGTGTGTGTGTGTGTGTGTGTGTGTGTGTGTGTGTGTGTGTGTGTGTGTGTGTGTGTGTGTGTGTGTGTGTGTGTGTGTGTGTGTGTGTTCGTACCATATAAGTGTATTATTTTTATTCCTTCGGATTTGAAAACGAAATTGTGTAACCTACTGTATTATTATTATTATCATCATTATTATTATCATTATTATCATTATCATTATTATCATTATTATCACCATTGCTGTTCATTGTAATAATTGTACTACGAAATAAACTTGTAACTTTCCTTATCAGGAAACAAGGGGTCCATCGCGGGGGGGGGGCGAGATTCTTAGGGCCGCTACAGGCTGTTACAATTGTTTTCTTCTCGGAGAACATACCTGACAAAAATGTCTACTCCCATAAAAATGAAAAAAAAATTCAACATTTTGAAAATAAATTTTTATTAACTAGGGTCAATTTATGTCAAATGTTCAAACGGAAAATTAATGATGAAGGACAGTTCTATGAGTATGAGGAATTTCATTTCAACAGAACGAAAGGATACCGAGGTAAAGCGAGTTAAATAAATGTTTACACATGTAAAGGTGTACCTCCCACTTAATGCTTTCACGGCCAAAAAGCAACTGCAATAGATGGGTTATTATACAGTTTGTGTATACGACCCCCGTAGTCCCTCCCACCCAGTGACCCGAGGTTCCATTCCCACTTCGTTCAATGACAAAGGTCTGAGCCCGATAAAAATAAGTAATCCGTGTTCTCTGTCAGATGCCCCTTCACACTCCTGAAGAACGAAGGAATCCCTAACACGCAAACGACTGTCATGTCCTTTACCACAGTCGGTGACAGATGTAGTTTCTCCTTGCATTTTCTGGAGCTGGCCTTATGTGGAAGCTGTTCGAAGGAACAGGTTGATGTCGAACGTCGCCGTGCTGTTTCGTTCCAACCCACTCGTACGGATGTGAGGTGGAGCTGGTCGCAGACTGTTGCGTTGAGGACAGGCGCTCTCTTCTAGTTACTGTGGAAAAAAAAACATCTCACTGATTCGTTAGGAATTCCATCGTGAAAGTTAAGATTGGTGTTAAATAATCGCGATTCAATCACCGAATTCGTGACATTAAGGGGATGTAATGCTGTGTTTATTTGTTTGTTTGTTTAACCCTTGTCTCGTTTCTCTACGGGGTGGGGTATGAGGTGAGATAAATCTGTCGTGGCGAGTTTTTACGACCGGATGCCTTTCCTGACGTCAACCTCATCAGAGGAGTTAATGAGATGAAATAAATGACATGATATATTATAGTAGGAAAGGAGAGGGTGAAACCCGGTGCCGGTACATAGCCTACTCCTGTCGAATAGCACCAAGGGTTCAAGGATTTACGTCCCCATCCGACAGACGAATCACCATCAACAGCGTCATATGCCCTCACTCTATATGAGAACTGCGGAGAGGTTTGGAATTTAATCCTGGCTTTTGGCACACCACCACCTCCCCTACCCTGACGGCCAACATTCTGACGGTGAAAATGTTTTCGACCAACGAGACTCGAACCGACTAAACTCGGTGTCAGACCGGTTAAAATTCAACGCCTTAACGATCATGACCACCAGGCGCGCTAGGGAGATATAATACTGTATCTACAAGATTAACATGGATCACCGCCGTTTCAATCTCTATACACTACCTGCTCCGTGCCGCGAGAATTGCGTTTACAGCGACATCTGCAGATGGCAACACTTACCGCACCCACAGCACTGTTGGTTAAATGAGAGTTCCTCCGTAACACCAGTATAAAATGAAAAATAATCCTTAACATGTTACTGATTGAGAAGATAATGTACGTACAGAAACTAACATTTCACAGTTGAGCTTGGCTTAAGATATAGAAACGTAAAATATAGAAAATCTTAACACTTACATCCCACTGTTGCATAGTACATAAAATGTTCAGAATTTTCTCGACACGAGTAACGGAGCACCTTTTCAGTCCTTTTCTTACTGTTATTTATCAGCAGTGGACGCAAAAAAATTTCTATCACTATTTTTTCTGACTCTTTGTTCAAGATCAGATATCAGGATACGTTTAATAGCACGTAATGCAGTGCGTCCGTCATGTCATTACACCAAACAGGGCTTTTATTGCTTCTCCAGAAAAGCATCTAGTGAGAACATAAAATAACCGATTTTGTAACAGATAAGACACACATTCCACTATAGATTTCACAGTTAGCGAGACAGCATCTGCCGTCTTATTAGTCAGACACTTCAGTTTTCCACGGTTTGATTCGAACTGAATTATTTTATCGTACTCTTTGAAATTATCATTCAACCATTGTAAGCATTTTACCTACCGGTGAATGTAAATGCACACAATCTGGATTATTTGCCGAATGTGGTAAGTTCTATCAATGACGTCGTGGAATGTGAAAAATTTGCAAATTGATTCCATTAAGCGCACCGTCGATTCCGAGTATGAAAAGTCTAAACATGTGTTTATAAACGGGCATGGTTTTCTCTCATGAAGCGAATAGCAGCAGTGACCGCTGGGGAAATATTTGTACAGCAGAACAGTCACCTTTTCCAAATTCCTCTGTTTATTCATAATACCGAACAGGCTTGGATATCAAGCCTCTCTGGAGGCGATCAACTTCTTTCACATATTTGGAGGTGATGATGCCATTGCTGTCATTTCACTGTCTAGGAACTGGGACCTCACATTTGTCAAATGATAATAGTGAAAACTGAAAATAATTTTGCGACTTGTATAACATGGATGAGTCACACAGGAAGTAGGCAGCAGGATTATAGAACAGTTTATTCACGACAGCCAACGGCCGTAGCCGTGTTGAAACACTGGATCCCGTGAGATCTCCGAAGTTAAGCAACATTGGGCGTGGTCAGGAGTTGGATGGGTTGCCACGCGCTGTTGGTGGGGGGTAACGGAATGGAGGAGCGGAAAGGAACTGGCCACTCTACCCCACGTAAACTCCGGCTCAGGAACACCTCTGCGGAGGTTCGGACCTGCCTTCGGGCAAAATAACCCTTACCTTACCTTATTCACGAGAGCAGGAGATTTTCTAATATCAGTGCCGCATACACCTTCAACATTGACCACGCAAATGGACTTGTCACTGGTTCGGTCGTAGAGGAGCCTACCTAATTAGCCATTTAATCGGCACGTTGGTCTAAGAGTTTTACATTCAGATCTAAGTATTTTCTTCAGTAATTGGGAAATCCCGACAAACACTATCAACATTTTCCATTACTTGTCCAGAGTACTTTATGACGGAGCTGACACTAGACCAGGAGCTCTGCCATATTCACATTAATTTCGTACTCGTCATCCAATGTATTCCCTACGCCGCTTAGTACCGTACGGTTTGTTCTGACCGCGCGTATGTTGTCTTGCGAAAATTATGGGTTTGATTTTAAACATAAACGATCTTGTGTTCATTATATTTAGCTGCTTCCTTTACTTTATTCAGACGATCAGTTTCTGAGTTGTCTTGGGATTTCCTCTGTAGTTTTTAACTTCATTATGGTTAGTCATCAGCTGTTATCTCAGGCTCAGAATTCTCGAATGGAGCCTCTAATGTCTGTTTTCCTGATGACTGCTGTCATTCTTACTCGTTGGAATATTGACTTGGATTGAGACATCATTTTTCACATTAATTTCCTACTCGTCATCCAATGTATTTCCTGCGGCTGAAGAGCTTGTTTCATCATAGATTTCTTTCAAAGAAATATCCTGTCGCTGTCTGGTCTTTCGTGGAGCTATTTTTCTGGCTAGAAGGTAATGGGGATAATTCGAAGACCGACTGGGCACGCTCTCTGTCTTCAGTATATTTTTCTTTTAGTTCTATCTTTTATCTCATCTCTAAAATTCAGGCTACAAACACGAAAATAATTGGATATAATCCATTGACTACCCTCAATCCCATATACTACCCTTGATAGCGTTAAGCCAATTTTCCCAAAATTATTTACTTGGGGGTATTTCAGGAATCCTCACACCTGAAGAATTTGGATTTCTTGCTATGATATACAGAGAGGAACACAACAATTAATCATTTTACAACCAGAGACACACACAAACGCTCGATGCAAACGCACTGGAACATAACAACGTGGTAACAGAGATAAGTTGGGTGCGTTAACTGGTACCCCTAGCGGAAGTTTGCGACATTAGGAGCTCACGCTGAGAAGCATATTAACCGCATAGCATAGAGCAGGCAGTATATGGGATTGAGACGGCGGTGACATGGATATGTTTTCTGGAACTGGTGCAAAGCAACACCTCATAGATAATAAGGCCTAACAACAGCGTGGTGACGTCACGCTAAGGAGACGATGGCAATGCAGAGAAACGCGGAACATGGTTAAACACAGACATAATTTTAATATTTTTTGCCAATGGAATAATTTACTAACAACTAGCGTTTCAAATTTAAAGGATATTGAATTATACTGTCGTTATTACCGTATTTTAGTGACTGCCATTAAAGAAAAAAGCAAACAGTTGTAAAACATGACAGCCTTTTGCAATGTTAACTTAGGCCGAATTGCTAACAGTACAACAAGATGTTACAAACATATTTCAATTTAAATAGGCATTACATGATCTTAACAGAAAACTAGCACGTATAATATTAGCATAGGCCTAACATTTAAGCTGATGTAGCATCACTGGCAGGATTTACAGTATTTCCTCCCTTGATGTTTATGGTTTAATGAGAATTTCACCTACCATCGATGTTACCAATTTGTCATTCTGTTCAAAACCTTGAACTTTATGTTTTATGTATTCCAGAAAGTATGTAAGTTTCTGTCCTAATATTGGTCTACCATTCAGACTGGAGCCTACTATTTTAAAAGTATTGACATATGGCAACATTAAATTGCTACTATGTCTCATAAATTTGTAAAAATCGCACGGCGCAACAGCCCTGAAGTGCTTGGCCTTGGCCCTGCTAAGCCCGAAGGCTTGCAGATTACGAGGTGTCTTGTGTTCGGCAGGACGAACCCTCTCAGCCGTTATTCTTGGCTTTCTATACCTGGGCCGCTATCTCACCGTCAGATAGTTCGCAAATGTAATCATGCAAGCTGAATGGACCTCGAACCAGCCCTCAGATCTACGTAAAAATCCATAACTTGGCCGGGAATCGAATCCGTGGCCTCCGGGTAAGAGACAGGCATTATATACCTTCACCACGGGGTCGGCCATAAATTTGTGAACATGAGGAGATATCAGACAGAAAGTTCAACAAATAACAAGAAATTCATACACATACTCCTTCATGAACTAAGAAATGTTTTAACTATGACTATTAAATTAACTGTGTGGACATAATCTTCGCTGCCAATTCACCAATTAGGACTAGAATTAACTTATTTCTTGAATCGTTCTACACATTGTTACACTCATTCCTTGTGATGCAACTATGATGTTTTGTAACTAAAGAATATACCGCATTTGTATTAGTAATTTTGTCCACATATACATTAGAAATATTTTATTTAATAAAACCCGTTTAGAATAAAGGCCATGTCCTATAAGATGATTACATATGCTATGCAGTATGCTTGCCTTGATGTATCGACGTACAGAGAAATTACTTACGTTCCCTTCATCACAGTACAACAACCATCAAGTAACTTTTCTTTTTTTTTTTTGCTAGGGGCTTTACGTCGCGCCGACACAGATAGGTCTTATGGCGACGATGGGATAGGGAAGGCCTAGGAGTTGGAAGGAAGCGGCCGTGGCCTTAATTAAGGTACAGCCCCAGCATTTGCCTGGTGTGAAAATGGGAAACCACGGAAAACCATCTTCAGGGCTGCCGATAGTGGGATTCGAACCTACTATCTCCCGGATGCAAGCTCACAGCCGCGCGCCTCTACGCGCACGGCCAACTCGCCCGGTCCATCAAGTAACAACATGTTTATTGTACTTTTCAGCTGTGTAAGATTGCATTTTTTCTCTTTTCGCTAGTTGCTTTACGTGGCACCGACACAGATAGGTCTTATGGCGACGATGGGACAGGGAAGGGCTAGGACTGGGAAGGAAGCGGCCGTGGCCTTAATTAAGGTACAAGCCCCAGCATTTGCCTGGTGTGAAAATGGGAAACCACGGAAAACCATTTTCAGGGCTGTCGACAGTGGGGTTCGAACCTACTATCTCCCGTATACTGGATACTGGCCGCACATAAGCGACTGCAGCTATCGAGCTCGGTGTGTAAGATTGTGGATTGGAATTCTGTGTATAAGATATGTACTATCCCTAGTGGCTCTGCTTATTGCTCATCTTTCTATTCTACATTTTTGACTGGTTCTTCCCCGCATCAGCCAGAATGTGACTATAAATATGATGGGCAGTAGTATAATACAGGGATTCGGCGGTCACCTCCTCCTCCGGCTCTCGGGAGAGGCCTCCGCCTCCCGCGGGTTATTTGAATTTTGGCGGGAAATTTGAATTTTGGCGCGAGATTTGAATTTGTAAACAAAGCCACGTGCTTTTTGACAGCTGTCATCGACAACAACGCATCGCTAACCTCACTGCTGCCATCTTGACGGGCCTAAACCTCAGTGGTACTAACTTAACCTAACTAGCGCGAGATTTGAATCGGTAAACAAATCCACGTGTTTTTGACAGCCACGTGCTTTTTGACAGACAACAACGCATCGCTAACCTCACTGCTGCCATCTTGACGGGCCTAAACCTCAGTAGTACCAACTTAACCTAACTAGCGCGAGACTTGAATAGGTAAACAAATCCACGTGTTTTTTTACAGCCACGTGCTTTTTGACAGACAACAACGTATCGCAAACCTCAGTGCAGCCATCTTGACGGACCTAAACCTTAGTGGTACCAACTTAACCTCACTAGGGCGAGATTTGAATCGGTAAACAAATCCACGTGCTTCTTGACAGCTGTCATCCGCCATCTTTAAACTACAGAGCACCGTGCTGCCCTCTTTATCGCAGTAGCTGCAAATTCGTCACCTGTCATCCGCAGTGCTGCCATCTTGGCGGGCCTAAACCTTAGTGCTACCAACTTAACCTCACTAGCGCGAGATTTGAATCGGCAAACAAATCCACGTGCTTTTTGACAGCTGTCATCCGCCATCTTTAATCAAGAGAGCGCCGTGCTGCACTCTATGTGGTGGCGGCAAAGTCGAAGTGCTTTACAAACTCACGTGCTTTTGCTATCCGCCATCTTTAATCCAGAGAGGACCGTGCTGCCCTCTTTGTAGCGGTAGCAAATTCCACGTGCTCTTGTTTGGAAACAAACCCACGTTCTTTTTTCTGACAGCTGTCATCCGCCATCTTTAATCAAGAGAGTACAGTGCTGCCCTCTTTAGCTACTTACCTTTGAAATGTGGTGGCGGATAATTTGAAAAATGCTTTTTGACAGCAGCCATCTTTAATCCAGAGAGCACCGTGCTATCCTCTTTAGCTAGATACCTTTGAAATGTGGTGGCAGGCAATTCCACGTGACAGCAGCCATCTTTGAGCACCGTGCTGCCCTCTTTGTGGTGGCGGCAATTTGAAAAATTCTACATGCTCTTGTTTGGAAACAAACTCACGTGCTTTTTTGACAGCCGTCATCCACCATCTTTAATCAACAGAGCACAGTGCTGCCCTCTTTAGCTAGATACCTTTGAAATGTGGTGGTGGTAAATTCCACGTGCTCTTGTTTGGAAACAAAGCCACATGTTTTTTTGACAGCTGTCATCCGCCATTTTTAACCAAGAGAGCACCGTGCTGCTATCATGCGGGCAATTTCGTTAGCTGTCATCCGCCATCTTTAATGAACAGAGCACCGTGCTGCCCTCATGCAGGCAATTTCTTCAGCTGTCATCCGCCATCTTTAATCAACAGAGCACCGTACTGCTATCATGCGGGTAATTTCGTTAGCTGTCATCCGCCATATTTAATCTACAGAGCACCGTGCTGCCCTCTTGCGACAGCCATCTTTAATCTACAGAGCATCGTGCTGCTATCATGCGAACAATTTGAAAAGCTGCTAAGAGAGCATCGTGTTGGCATCTATATTCTTTGACATATGGTGGCGGCAAATTCCACATCCGCCATCTGAGATCACCGTGCTGCGCTCTTGATCGCAGTAGCGGACAATTTAAAAAGAAGCGATTAAGAACATATATAACCGAACACTGTACTCGATACAACATATGATCAGAACCTCGATTTGTTCTAAGAGAAAACAATAGTACAGTTTTGAACGGCTTGCGTATGATAGCGATTGTTTGCTTAGCATAACTTGCACCTAACATGCTTGTTTTTCCATCAGGAATGTTAACTGGCCAAATCCTGGTCTTTCAGCGCCAGGAAGGGCATCTAGGGGCAAAACAATAGTTCAAGAAACTGTGATTTAAATTTCTAGCTCTACAAAAACAGATTCTTGCGTCAGGAAGGGCATCCGGCTGTAAAATAGGTTCTTACAATTTAAAATCTCATGTTAGGAAGGGGCAACCGGTTGTAAAAACAGGAGGAGAGCAGCAGCTGGCTGCTTCCTCGTGCATTTCAGGCGTCATGCCTTACGAGTAGCTATGTACTAGCACCGGATTTAGAATAAGCAGATTCTAGAACGAGAAAAAATATCTGGGATGTGTTTTTGAAGCATGCCTACACACACACGCGCGCGCGCGCGCAAGCTGCATCCGGCTAGCAAGCTCCTACCTGGAATGTGTTTGCCTCAGCGGAGTACGAAGTCCACTGCACGCGTACAATTCGCATTAAAATTATTAGCAGCTTGTCGAGCTGAGCTCAAACCTTCCCGTTTATCGTAGTACAGATACGTCTGCTTGTAGAACTTGTATATTTCGGTACCTCAGCGTTTCGTGTTGTTGCTGACAGGTAGGGGGTACTGTGGATGTAGGCTTAGCTTAGTAAAACTCACGAAAATGTCTGACCTTTGTAGGTTGAAACTTGGTTTCTTCCGAACATTGCAACTTTAGTCTGTTGATAAATATTTGTTCTCTTCAATCCTCATGCTATTGAAGAGATTAATATTTTAATTTCAAACTTACAACCATGTCCGATTTCTATAGGTTGAAACTGGGTTTCTTCCGAACATCGTAACATTTAGCTCATTTCTATTGATAAATAGTTTTTCTCTTCTATCCGCATGCTATAGGAGAGGATAAGCTTAAAATTTCAAACTCACAACAATGTCTGACCTCTATAAGTTGAAACTGGGTTTCTTCCGAACATTGCAACTTTAAGGTAATCTCTATTGATAAATAATTGTTCTCTTCAATCCTCCTGCTATAGAAGAGGTTAATCTTATAATTTCAAACTTACAGCAATGTCCGAACCTTTATAGGTTGAAACTTGGTTTCTTCCGAACATCGCGACTTTAGTCTATTAATAAATAGTTATTCTCTTCAATTCTTATGCTATAGAAGAGGTTAATCTCATAATTTGAAACTCACAAACATTGCAGTCGCGCGCACTGACCTTCCCAGGTTCGATCTGCTGCAGAACTCCTAAATTCTAGCACCTTGGCATCAGCAGCAGGTTCGATTAGTGCTTAAATACGTCAGAATGCAGAACTCAGCGTAAGGTACTCAGGAGACCTCTTGTTGCATAAACATTTAGTTCCAACTGAACTGCAGACGTCAGCTACTCTGATATCCGCTTGGTAACAAGCAGCATATTTACTCGCTGCAGTCTGCGTGAAGCGCTCACAGTTCTTTGTGTGTGTTTATTGAGTGCACATCCCCGTCTAAGTACTGTCTCCTGTGAACATTATTCTTCAGCCTTCGACTTAATGTAAGCTTGAACTGTTAGTTAGTGTTTGCAAAGCAACTTCTACGCTAGGTAATAAACATCTACATCCATATATGTTTCTTCTTTTTTAGGTACAACTAGAATATTATTGTTCGAGTTACAGGCTTGAATGTACGCATTTTAATCATCCGAGTAACAGTTTGCAGCGCGTGCATTTTAAGGTATGTTTCGAACTTTGAGTTGTAAAGGTAGCTAGGCCAGCTGACGTACCCTACACTACATTCATATATGTTTGTTCTTTTCTAGGTACAACTAGAATATTATCATTCGAGTTTCAGGCTTGAATGCACGCATTTTATTCATCCGAGTAACAGTCTGCAGCACGTGCATTTTAAGGTATGTTTCGAACTTTGAGGTGTAAAGATAGCTAGGCTAGCTGACGTGCCCTACACTACATTCATATATGTTTGTTCTTTTTAGGTACGACCAGAATATTATCATTCGAGTTTCGGCTTGAACGCACGCATTTTATTCATCCGAGTAACAGTCTGCAGCGCGAAGATTTTAAGGTATGTCTGACCTCTATAGGTTGAAACTTGGTTTTCTTCCGAACATCGTAACTTTAAGCTAAAAATTGATAAATAGTTGTTCTCTTCAATCCTCATGCTATAGAAGGGGTTAATCTTATAATTTCAAACTCACAGCAATGTCCGACCTCCATACGTTGAAACTTGGTTTCTTCCGAACATCATATCATTAGTCTATTGATAAACAGTTATTCTCTTCAATCCACATGCTGTAGAAGAGGTTAATCTTATAATTTCAAACTTACAGCAATGTCTGACCTCTATAGGTTGAAACTTGGTTTCTTCCGAACAGCGTAACTTTAGTCTAATGACAAATAGTTGTTCGCTTTAATCCATATGCTATAGAAGATGTTAATCTTATAATTTCAAACTCACAGCAATGTCTGACCTGTACAGGTTCAAACTTGGTTTCTTCCGAACATCGTAACTTTAGTCTATTGAAAAATAGTTATTTTCTTTAATCTGCATGCCATAGAAGAGGCTAATCTTATAATTTCAAACTTACAGCAATGTCTAACCTCTATAGGTTGAAACTTGATGTCTGACCTCTAAAGTTTCAAACTTGGTTTCTTCCGAACATAGCAACTTTAGTCTATTGATAAATAGTTGTTCTCTTCAATCCTCATGCTATAGAAGAGGTTAATCTTATAATTTCAAACTCACAGCAATGTCTGACCTGTACAGGTTCAAACTTGGTTTCTTCCGAACATCGTAACTTTAGTCTATTGATAAAGAGTTATTTTCTTTAATCTGCATGCCATAGAAGAGGGTAATCTTATAATTTCAAACTTACAGCAATGTCTAACCTCTATAGGTTGAAACTTGATGTCTGACCTCTAAAGGTTCAAACTTGATTTCTTCCGAACATCGTAACTTTAGTCTACTGATAAATAGTCATTCACTTCAATCCTCATGCTGTAGAAGAGGTTAATCTTATAATTTCAAACTCACAGCAATGTCTGACCTGTACAGGTTCAAACTTGGTTTCTTCCGAACATCGTAACTTTAGTCTATTGATAAAGAGTTATTTTCTTTAATCTGCATGCCATAGAAGAGGGTAATCTTATAATGTCAAACTTACAGCCATGTCTGACCTCTATAGGTTGAAACTTGGTTTCTTCCGAACATCGTAACTTTAGTCTATTGATAAATAGTTATTCTCTTCAATCCGCATGCTGTAGAAGAGGTTAATCATATAATTTTAAACTCACAGCAATGTCCGAACTCTATAGGTTGAAACTTGGTTTCTTCCGAACATCGTAACTTTAGTCTAATCATAAATAGTTGTTCTCTTTAATCCACATGCTGTAGAAGAGGTTAATCTTATAATTTCAAACTTTCAGCAATGTCTGACCTCTATAGGTTGAAACTTGGTTTCTTCTGAACATCGTAATTTTAGTCTAATCTCTATTTATATATAGTTGTTTTCTTCAATCCTCATGCTGGTTGACCGTTATTAATTAAATTTTCGTTTCTTCTTTGCGACTGACCTCTATAGGTTGAAACTTGGTTTATTTCGAACATAGCAACTTTCGCCTAATCCTTATTGGTTGTTCTCTTTTCAGATGTTCCCCTGCTGTGAGGAATGCAATGTAACGCTTACAAGGCGAGATAACTTCATGCGCCATATGAAATCAAAACACCCTAGCATAACATCTGCTTTTTGTAAAGTTTGTGGTGTGTATTTCACTAACGTAGAGCGATACGAGGCTCACTTAGTAGAAGCGCATCAGGTATCTACTTGCAACTATAACCCTCAGGTAATAGGAGAAAAGCGTACAAAACGGATGTAGCTGTACAAAGTACTAGTAGTAAAAAACCTAGAAAAAATCATGAACTTCAAACTATTCACTGCGAGCACTGTAACACTGATGTACCATCTTCGCATTTTCAGGGGCACTTACGCAATAATGAGCATAAAATAATGCTAGTAGAAGTGGCTGTAATGCAAACATCGAGGAAATTAATACTGCATTTAAAAGCAGGATTTTTAGTTGTAGAATTCGTGCCAGTCAAAAGTTTCAGAGCACTTCAAACTTTTCAAATTGTGTTCAACCGGATGTACAACAGCTTCTCGCCAAAACTTTGTCCAATCAAAATTTATTTAAAGTTAATTTTGAACTTTTCGCCTTGTACATTAAAAGCACGGATGAATCGGAAATAACGGACATTAAATCATTTAATACGAAAAATTTCGTCATAAGTCAGTCAACTAATTTTGGTGACGTACTTAGGGATGTCTCGAACATTTTTTCAACTAAGAGCGAGGAATTTCAGGAAAAGGAATCAGGGTGGGCTTTAGTTGAAATAATGTATCTAGAAGTTAACATCAATAAGTACAATCCTATGCGAGGTTCATCGTACATCGAGCTGCCGACATGGATTCAGCGAAAAGAAGCTGTTGTAAACATCCAAAACAATGACGAAGCATGTTTTGCATGGGCTGTGATGTCGGCTTTAAATCCTGCTAAATCAGACGTAGCTAAAAGAACATCATCGTATCCACACTATTCAACGCAACTAAATTTAGATAGCATAGAATGTCCTATGCAGTTAAAGGACATTAAGCGCTTTGAAGAACTAAATAACATTAGCATTAATGTGTATGGTGTAGAGAAAAAGTCTGTAGTAGGTCCTCTGTATTATACATGTCATAAGAAGAGTATTCATGTTAACTTACTCTATATCGAAAACAGTGAAAATACCCACTTTTGCTGGATTAAAAATCTGAGTAGACTTGTTGGTAGTCAGTTGTCCAAAGAAATGTGTAAAAATTGGCTATGTGATGGATGTTTGCAGTATTTTAGAACTGAAGATCAGTTAACGAACCATTCCATGAATGACTGCAATCATGTACGTACAGAGATACCTACTACAGGCAATAATGTTTTAAAGTTTACAAATTATGACAAGCAGATGTGGGTACCTTTCGTGATTTACGCAGACTTTGAAGCCATCCTCAAGCCATGCAGCACATGCTCACCTAATCCTAACAACTCTTTCACTAATACTACGCACATGCACGTCCCGTATAGCTTCGCGTATTACATCAAGTGTAGTTATGATAGTACGCTTAACAAGTTAGAGCTGTATCGAGGACCTGATGCTGCTAAAGTATTTTTAGAAAAACTTGGAAGTGATGCAGTACGTCTTAGTCGTATTCTAAATAGTAATATTCCTATGAAGCCACTCACCGAAATTCAGTTAAATGATCATGAACGTGCTACGAAATGTGGCATTTGTGATGGGGAATTTTCCGAAAATGACCCTAAAGTTTTTGATCATGATCATTTAACTGATTTCTACAGATGCGCCGCTCATAATAGCTGTAATCTTAAGTACAGAGTTCCAAAATTTATCCCTGTAATTTTTCATAACTTATCTGGTTACGACTCACATTTCATCATTTCACAATTTAGAGCTTCAGATGAAAAAGTAGATATAATCCCTCAGAATACAGAGCGGTACATTGCATTTGCAAAGTCTGTAAAAGTAGATGACAACCATTCTATAAAACTGAGATTCCTTGACTCGTTTCGCTTTATGGCGAGTAGGCTCGATAAAATTTCTAGTCATTTACAGCCAGAACAATTTACGGAAATTCGACGCGTTTTCCTGAAGAAGCAGAGTTTAATTTACTTCGGCGTAAGGATGTTTTTTGTTATGAATATCTTGACTGCTTAGAACGCCTCGAAGAACGTGCTTTACCATCGAAACAATCCTTTTACAGCTCGCTGATTTCAGCGGATATTAGTGATGATGACTATTTACACGCACAACATATCTGGGAGCAGTTCCACATTCAAACGCTAGGTGAATACTCCGACTTATATTTAAAGACGGATGTACTTTTGTTAGCTGATGTTTTCGAAAATTTTCGCTGTGTTTGCAAGAAAACCTACAGCCTTGACCCATGTCAGTATTTTGCAGCGCCTGGGTTCAGTTGGGATGCCATGTTAAAATACACGCAGGTGAATTTGGAACTGCTAACTGATATTGATATGGTGCACTTTATAAAATCGTCTATTCGAGGCGGTCTAAGTCAGTGCAGTGGGCGGTATTCTAAGGCAAATAATAAGCACATGCCGAGTTTCGATTCTCGATGCTAATAATCAGTATGGGTGGGCGATGAGTCAGCATCTACCGGTGAGTGGTTTCCGCTGGCTAACGCAGTGCGATATTGATGCTTTACAGCTGCACGCCCTAGGCGATGAAGCTGATAAAGGCTATTTCCTCTAAGTTGACTTACAGTGTCCTAAAGAGTTACACACTTCTCATAATGACTTACCGTTCTGCTCTGAAAATATGCAGCCTCCGTACATCGCATCAACGACGAAAATGCTAATTGCTAATTTGTGTGATAAATCTAAGTATATCATTCATTACCGAAATTTAAAACAGTGTTTGCAGCATGGTTTGAAGTTATCCAAAATTCATCGCGTACTAGAATTTAATCAGTCACCGTGGCTAAAACCATATATAGATCTGAACAATAATTTAAGAACAAATGCAGTTAACGAGTTAACGACTATTCACAAGCTCGTGAATAACAGAGTGTTTGGTAAGACTATGGAAAATGTTGACAAACGCGTTGATGTAAAATTGATTACAAACTGGGAAAATATTAAGAAAAGATATGGTGCTAACTATTTAATAAGTAAACCAAATTTCTACAGCTGTACCATCATACATGAGAATTTAGTTATTATACAGATGAATCGTGTTAGGGTTAAGTACGACAAACCTACCTACGTCGGTTTTTCAGTACTTGAATTGGCTAAAACACTCATGTATGAATTCCATTACGATTATATGATGAAGAAGTACGCGCATAATGCGCAATTTCTCTACACAGATACCGATTCGTTTATTTATCAAATCAAAACTGATGACTATTACAATGATATAAAGCCAGACTTGGGTAGGTTTGATATTAGTAACTATCCTGCAAATAATCAATATCATCTACCGCTAGTGAACAAAAAGGTTCTAGGTAAAATGAAAGATGAATATGCTGGAAATATTATCGATTCATTTGTAGGTACTAAATCCAAGTTATATTGCATAAACCTCTTAAATGAAGTACACATAAAGAGATTGAAGGGGTATAAGAAGAATGTACTTCAGAATCAGCTAAGTTTTGAAAACTATAACAATTGCATTAAAAGTAATCCACCTATTTTACATAAGCAAATGTCAGTCATTAGAAGCAAGAAGCACCAGTTGTACACTCATTTAATTAGTAAGGTAGCCCTTAATAATGATGATTGCAAACGGTTTGTCATTCCAAATTCTACCAACACTCTAGCCTGGGGGCATAGTAGTATTGATAGGTACTACTTTACATAAAGCAGGTGTGTGTAAAAAAACATTATGCTAGAGGTGTGTACTTTGTAATATATACGTTATGCTGTCTTACATCACAATTCACTGTACATATTGTATAAAGATAGGGAGAGATACGCTGAGAGCGTAGTACGACAAGTTTAAACTTGTACATACAAGAATTGCGTCGAGGATAGAAGAAGTACGCAAACATCACTACGGTAAAAGATTCAAGATAAAACTTGTACATACAAAATGTATATAAATAATGTAGAATTGGCATATTCTTTTATTTTAAATTAGGTATTACCTTCCCCTCTTCCCGCTCCTTATTTGCAAGATAGAGTTTTGTTTATTACTCAAAGAAGAAAAGCAAGAAAAAAGGTGTTGAGCAGATTCGTAAGTATGTTATTGTCTAACTCATGTTGAGAAGAGAATTTTTTCTTTTTCTAAACAGTGTTTGATTCTAGTCTTGCAATGCAGTGTTCAACAACATCGAACTATAAACGGTAGTATGTGTTCAAGTCTAAACTTGCACACTCTTGCTTTTGCAATTCATGTTCGATAGAGATGTACCTTGACAGAGGAAGAAGAGCAGCTTAGTAAGTATGTTGAGAAGATATTTTTTTCTTTCTAAACAGTGTTTGATTCTAGTCATACAATGCAGTGTTCAGCAACATCGAACTATAGGTTTTCTAACAGCAGTATGTGTGTTCAAGGCTAAACATGCATCACTGCGGGTATGCGATATGTGTGTTGTCTTATGCATAAGATCGCGTTGTATGCTCGATAAAGCTATGCCTTGACAGAGCAGGGAAAAGGAGGTTATAACAATCGCTATCTTACGCAAGCTGTTCAGAACTGTAATCTTATTATTTTTCTTTCAGAACAAAGGTATTCCTTGACATGTTCTTTTAAATTGTCCGCCACAACAAAGAGTGCGTCACGGTGCTCTGTAGATGGCGGATGTGGAATTTGCTACTACCACAAAGAGTGCGGCACTGCGCTCTCTTGATTAAAGATGACGGATGACAGCTGCACGTGGGTTTGTAAAGCACGTGGAATTCGCCACTACCACAAAGATGGCAGCACGGTGCCCTGTTCATTAAAGATGGCGGATGACAGCTAACGAAATTGCCCGCATGAGGGCAGCACGGTGCTCTGTTCATTAAAGATGGCGGATGACAGCTGACGAAATTGCCCGCATGAGGGCAGCACGGTGTTCTGTTCATTAAAGATGGCGGATAACAGCTAACGAAATTGCCCGTATGATAGCAGCACGGTGCTCTGTTGGTTAAAGATGGTGGATGACAGCTGTAAAAAAGCATGTGGCTTTGTTTCCAAACATGAGCACGTGGAATTTGCCACCACCACATTTCAAAGGTATCTAGCTAAAGAGGGCAGCACTGTGCTCTCTTGATTAAAGATGGCGGATAACAGCAGTCAGAAAAAAGGACGTGAGTTTGTTTCCAAACAAGAGCACGTGGAATTTGCTACCGCTACAAAGAGGGCAGCACGGTCCTCTCTGGATTAAAGATGGCGGATAGCAAAAGCACGTGAGTTTGTAAAGCACTTCGACTTTGCCGCCACCACATAGAGTGCAGCACGGTGCTCTCTTGATTAAAGATGGCGGATGACAGCTGTCAAAAAAGCACGTGGATTTGTTTGCTGATTCAAATCTCGCGCTAGTGGGGTTAAGTTGGTAGCACTAAGGTTTAGGCCCGCCAAGATGGCAGCACTGCGGATGACAGGTGACGAATTTGCAGCTACTGCCATAAAGAGGGCAGCACGGTGCTCTGTAGTTTAAAGATGGTGGATGACAGCTGTCAAAAAGCACGTGGATTTGTTTACCGATTCAAATCTCGCCCTAGTGAGGTTAAGTTGGTAGTTGTACTTTCGGTCATCACTCCATAGCCTGGGTTGATGCAGTCCTCCAGCGCACCCTATTCTGTGCTAATCTTTTCATTTCAATATAACTACTACATCCTACATCTGCTCTTATCTGTTTGCCATATTCACACCTTGGTCTACCGCTATCGTTCTTACCACCTACACTTACCTTAAAAAACAACTGAACAAATCCAGGGTGTCTTAAGATATGTTCTATCATTCTATCTATTCTTCTCGTCATATTTAGCAGAATCATTCTCCTCTCACCAATTTGATTCACTACTGTCTTCATTCGTAATACATCATCTCCGTAAGACCTATCTGTGTCGGTGCGACGTGAAACAGTAGTATAATAGGCGGGTTCTGCGGCCGCCTCCGCCTCAGGGCTCCCAGAGGCCCCTTCCGCCTCCGCCTCACGGGTGGCCCTCCCAGAGGCCTCCTCCGCCTCCGCCTCCCGAGGGGCCTTCCCAGAGGCCTCCTCCACATCCCGCGGGAAATTTGAATTGGTAAACAAAGCCACGTGCTTTTTGACAGCTGTAATCGACAACAACGCATCGCTAACCTCAGTACCACCATCTTGACGGGCCTAAACCTCAGTGGTACCAACTTAACCTCACAAGCGCGAGATTTGAATCGGTAAACAAAGCCACGTGTTTTTTGACAGCCACGTGCTTTTTGACAGACAACAACGCATCGCTAACCTCAGTACTGCCATCTTGACGGGCCTAAATCTCAGTAGTACCAACTTAACCTAACTAGCGCGAGATAAACAAATCCACGTGCTTTTTGACAGCCACGTGCTTTTTTGAGAGCTGTCATCCGCCATCTTTAAACTACAGAGCACCGAGCTGCCCTCTTTATCGCAGTAGCTGTAAATTCGTCACCTGTCATCGGCAGTGCTGCCATCTTGGCGGGCCTAAACCTTAGTACTACCAACTTAACCTCACTAGAGCGAGATAAACAAATCCACGTGCTTTTCTGACAGCTGTAATCCGCCATCTTCAATCTACAGAGCACAGTGCTGCCCTCTTTAGTTACTTACCTTTGAAATGTGGTGGCGGATAATTTGAAAAATGCTTTTAGACAGCAGCCATTTTTGAGCACCGAGCTGCCCTCTTTAGCTAGATACTTTTGAAATGTGGTGGCAGGCAATTCCACGTGACAGCAGCCATCTTTAATCAAGAGAGCACCGTGCTGCCCTCTTTGTGGTGGCGGTAAATTCCACGTGCTCTTGTTTGGAAACAAACTCACGTGCTTTTTTCTGACAGCTGTCATCCGCCATCTTGCAACACAAACCTCAGTGCTGTACTCTTTAGCTAGATGCCTTTGAAATGTGGTGGCGGCAAATTCTACATTCTCTGGTTTGAAAACAAACCTATGCGCTTTTTTGACAGCTATCATGCGCCATCTTTAATCCAGGGAGCACCGTGCTGCCCTCTTTAGCTACTTACCTTCGAAATGTGGTGGCGGCAAATTCTACGCGCTCTTGTTTGGAAACAAACCCATGTGCTTTTCCGACAGCTGTCATCCACCATCTTTAATCCAGAGAGAACAGTGCTGCACTCTTTAGTTGAAATGTGGTGGCGGCAAATTCCACGTGCTCTTGTTTGGAAACAAATTCTACGTGCTCTTCAGCTGTCATCCTTAATCAACAGAGCACCGTGCTGCCCTCTTTGTGGTGGCGGATAATTTGAAAAATTCTTTTTTGACAAGCAGCCATCTTTAATCCAGAGAGAACAGTGCTGCCCTCTTTAGCTACTTACCTTTGAGGCGGTTAATTTGAAAAATTCTATTTGACAAGCTGCCATCTTTAATGAAAAGAGCATCGTGCTGCTACCTTGCGGGTAATTTTTACGTCACAGCTGTCATCCACCATCTTGCATTGCTAACCTTAGTGCTGCCCTCTTTAGCTACTTACCTTTGAGGCGGACTATTTTAAAAAAATCTATTTGACAAGCTGTCACCCGCCATCTTGCATCGCAAAACTCAGTGCTGCACTCTTTAGTTGAAATGTGGTGGCAGATAATATGAAAAAATATTTTTGACAAGCAGCCATCTTTGAATACCGTGCTGCTATCTTTATCGTAGTAGCGGGCAATTTAAAATCTAGATGCTTTTTTCCTAACAGCTGTCATCCGCCATCTTTAATCTAGAGAGCACCATGCTGCCCTCTTTGTATGGTAGTAAATTCCACGTGCTTTACAAACCCACGTGCTTTTTTTGACAGCTGTCATCCGCCATCTTTAATCAAGAGAGCGCAGTGCCGCACTCTATGTGGTGGCGGATAATTTGAAAAATTCTTTTTGACAAACAGCCATCTTTATTCAACACAGTTACCGCTATCTTACATCGCTTACCTCGGTGCTGCACTCTTTAGCTGAAGTGTGGTGGCGGTAAATTCGAACAAGTTTAATCATACATCGGGGGAGCTAGAGTAAGCACGTGCTGCAGTGATGACGTCATCATGCATGTTTAGACTTGTCCGTTTTCTTAAAAGTAAGTCGGTGTAAAGGAATGTGGTGGCGGTAAATTCGAACAAGTTTAAACATGCATGGGGAAAGCTAGAGTAAGCACGTGCTGCAATGATGACGTTATTGTAGGTGCACATGTTTAAATCCGTTCGTTGACTAAACGCTTTAGTCTTCGAGAAACAGTGATAGAGAGTGGAGTGCAAACATGACGAAAACATTAATAGTTGATGTGCAAGGCTTTAAAGTAAACGGAAACAAATTTGTGTTTAAAGAGGTGGCTGTGTTAGATTGCGTGTGTTGTGAGCACCAAAACTTGTTAGTTTAGTATTTAGCCCACCGTTCCCTTACTGTTTGCAAACAGATGAAGATAAAAAGCAGACTACGTGGATTGAAAACAATTTTGGTTTGAAGTGGGAAGAAAAAGGAATACCTTATCGTTTTCTACCTTTAATGATGAATGCACATTTGTCAAGAGCAGATCTTGTTCTTTTAAAGGGTTGTGAAAAGAAAGAATGGTTGCGTGATTTTCTACCATCATCGTGTGAAATTATCGACATGCATGAATTGGGGTGCCCATCATTTAAAACTCTTCCGAAAGAGCATAGTAGAGAAACAAGTAAACAGTCTTTACAACATGTATGCATGCTCTTTGATTGGTTGTGTTGCATTGCATGCCGGGAAGTGAACAACATATGTAAACTGCAGTGTCGAAATAACCTTAGTGTAAAAGAAACATTTGTAGAGTGAATACATCATGTCATTTCTAAGAGATACTAAGTGTAACGCAGTTGAAAAGGCGATCGTAAAGTTTTATGCATGCAAAAAGAAACTAAACACTTTTACTGAAGAAGAGTTAAATGCATTACCAAAGGCATTTTTGGTTAATGTAGCTGCGAATGCTGTAAAGAAGATTTGGGAAAAGGTGCCTCGTGAGTGGACTCAAGATCCTGTTTTGTCAGAGCTTCAAACGTGTAGTTTACATCATGAACACGTGAGTTTAGGTAGAAGACCTTCTGTGAGACAGTGCCGTACATGACAACTAATTAAACTGTATCACGGACCTAAAACAAACGAGTTGTCTTCGCTTATAAACGCTTATCATGGCTGTGGAGAGAGTAAACAAGGAAAAGGGAAGAAACGTGCTGGGAAAGAGATGAGGAAGCATGTTGGGCGTGGACTCATCAATAGAGTGATTGATCTTCTTTTCTTCGTGCTTCATCTCCCCTGCGGTCCTAGAACACGTTCGCCTGACACGTAGTTACATGCTGCCTGTATAGAGTATGTCGTGTAGCTGTTAAAATCTGCTTCGTACAGTTATGCTGCGCGCGCGTGTGTGTGTGTGTGTTTGTGTGTGTGTTATTACCTAGTGCTTTAGCTGCTCAGAAGATAGCAGCACTTGTCGTTGTTGGTGCAATAAAACTAAAACTGAGTGACAAAGACCGTAAAATAGACAAAGGATAAAAATGTATATATATTCTAAAATAAATATGAATTGTCAAAACATATTACAGGTGTTGTTTAATCCTACAGCATGTCCTAGTGACTTATAAGAAAGGAAACGTAGAGGATTAAAAGAAAACACACATAAGATTTAAAGTACATCCTCTTTATTAATCCATGAATTAAAGCTGTTATTAAAACCAAGCCATTTAACATACAGTTTATTGCCACGACGTCGAATAACACGTCCAACTAAATAGTGATCAGGATATTTTGTTTTCTGCAGTTCTTCGATGTAGAATCCTCCTTCAATAGGCTGTCCTCTGAGATCGCGAAGTAAATACGTAACTGGATTAGTAAGCTTAACACTTCTGATTTGAAAAATTTCAGTGCTCCAGTTAGGTGTGTATCCTTTTACAAAGATAGACTTGTGTTTGCTGATGCGAACAAAATCACCTTCTTTAAAGCGATGGCGACGTGGATCAGCTGTTTTAATTACAAGATGAATAGCATCTAGACTAGGTGTATTCTTTGTAACAAGACGTGGCTTTGTTCCGATAGTGCGATGAGGTGTATCGTTGTAGGTAGATAAACGACTAGGTAGCAGATCAATCCAACGATATGAACCTTGCGCTGTAAATTCTCGCCACATCATTGTTTTGAGTGTACGATTAAAGCGATCTACAACACTTGCCTTAAGATTGCTGAACGTAGAGTAGTGTTGAATGCCAAGTAACTTGTGGTAAGAAGAAAAATCCTTGTTGTAAAACTCTTTACCTTGATCAGTTTGAAGAAGCCTTGGGCAGCGTTTCGATTCTTCAACAATATGTTTAAATGCTTCTTTAACTTGAGTTGCTGTTTCAGAACGCACGGGTTGTGCAAAAGCAAACTTCGAGTACACATCGATAAAAGTAAGTAGATACTTATAACCCTTATTACTAGAGGCATATGGAATCATTTCTACTAAGTCTGCTTGCCAGAGATCATCTTTTCCTCGTGTAATAACGCGTCTGCGACAGTAGGTGCGACGTGCTGGTTTATGTAACTCATGTGCGATGTTTACCTTTACAGGTGAGATCTTCTCTTGGCGAGCCATTACAAAATAATACCGGCATAACGTAGTTCTTTTTCTATTTCTAGAATTTCTGATCCGTGACCAGTGTGACCAGCCTCTTGCGATGCTCTTAAAAGTTGTAATCGTTCAACGAGTAAGTTTGGGTCATTCCAGTATCTTACATCCACATACGGCAACAAAGGCTTGTAGATAACATCAAGACTACGTGCAGTCGGAAACAGCTTAGAAATAAACTCACGATACTTGTAACTCTTATTCGCATTTACAGCTTCTGTTCTCTTGTAATTACGTCGTGTTGCGTCAGTAGCAAAAAGTATTGCTTTATATTTTTTAAGATCATTTTGTAAAATTATATCCTTGTCAGGTATTCGTGAGAAAAGAAGTTCTAAGTGTCCTTTCGTAGGTTTATAGGTAACACTTTTTACAATGAGTTTGTTGTTATTAATCTTAACAATTGAATTTCCTATCCGGAAACAGTCATCTTCGTAGCGAATACCGTAGGTAGTGTCAGTTTGTCCTGTAAAAAGTTTTTCTATATAAGGCGCAAAGAGAGATCCATAGGTATCTTGAATAAAAGTTCTAAACTGATTGCGACACTCTGGTGTAATCATAACCTCAGACAAAGATGGTAGATTTTGCGTCGATGTAGTAGGTGTTTCAGCAATAACATCTGTAGTTAAAAACTCAACACACTTAGATGGTGATGTATCATTAAGTTCTTCTTCTTCTTCTTCTTCCTTATCTTCCTCTTCTTGATCTACATCCTGCTTCTTCTCTTCCTTATCTTGTTCATGCTTTTCTTCTTCTTCATGCTTCTCTTTACGATATGATGTTTGCATAGAAGCAAAACTTGAAGTAGACTGCGGTAATGAAGTAGAATAAAAAATTTCTTTGAGTGGTGTACTTAGTTGTGTTCTTAAAAATAAATCCGTCTCTGCTTGAATACGTTTAAGCTCTTCAAATTTCCGTCGAATATTGTTTCGAGCTTGGATGATATTTTTTGTGATCTCCTTGCTAGATGTTAACATGATGATGGTTTTTAATCAAGTAGTTACTGTAATTCTGTGTTAATGCATATAAAATGATCGAAACCCATGCGATATATTCCATGCTGTACATCACTTTCTTTATCAATAACTAAAAAGCTGTAACGGTGTAATGACCAACATTTAGCACACATACGTTTAAAGTCATCGAATATGATATCAGTGTTTACATGATCGTTATACACATGTCACATGTTACGCTCATCTCGCCGAAAAAGCACAATAACATTTGCGTTGTCGCGTATCAACTGCTTGGGCACACGAGAATAGGTTTGGCACAAATAGATGCAATCAACATATTTATGCCGACCCATACTAAAGAATGCACGAATAACGTTTTGCTGTTCTGTTGCGACATCATCAAAGATCATAAGAGAATTAGGAAGCACATCGTCTGGTGATGGTACTTGCTCATGCGAATTAAATTTAAAATATCTTATTCCATCTTTAACTAGATCGTGCATTACAGTTTATAGAATAGTATATAGCGGCTGATAGAGTGACTTTGCGAAAACGTAAATATTCTCGAAGCGTACACCATTTACAGAAGTATTAAGTGTGAGTAAAAGATTTGTTTTACCGCATCCCGACGGACCTGATATAATACATCGAACAGTAAAAGGAAACAACGTTCCATGACGTTTTCTTGTAGTTGTACTAGAACTAGGTAAGAGATGTGGTACAATATCGGTAACAGGTAGTGTGTCTTGCTGCTTTATAATCTTCATGATAACTGAATCATAAAGTGCGTAATAGTAATATATATATTAAACGAAACAAGAGGCAACGGTTAGTTTATGATTTGCTCTTGACTAGTAAAGTCGTGTACAGCATGGTGAAACAACGATATCCAAACGACATGAAGAAGAAGAAGAAAGTAAAAACTGTTGGATGGAAAGATGTTATAAAGGCTGCGCAAAAAGCTATTCGAGGGAAATACAATCCTCGTGTAGCTATTACTAAGGCGTTACGCGCAGCAAGAGCGAGAATTTCTCCAAAGTGCAGAGCAATATTTAGTAAACGTGCACGAATTATTCCTGTACCAAAACGAGGAGGATTTCTTCCTGCGCTGTTTGCTGGCTTAGCAGCTTTAGGGTCATTGCTAGGTGGTGCTAGTGCTGTCGCGAGAACTGTCAAAGCTGTAGAAGAAGCGAAACAACAGTTGAAAGAGAGTGAACGTCATAGCAAGACGATGGAGGCATTTGCATTACGAGGCAAAGGTGTGAACATGAAGCTAGCGCCATACAAGAAAGGGCTTGGTATCTACATTTCTCCAAAAAACGTCTACTGAATGCACTGCCACATCGAGCTCTAACGCATGATGAAGATTTTACGTTTGCTAAACAACTAGGAATTCATTATTTTCAAGGAGTGTATATGCGCGATCAAATACCAGCGCGCCCACGTGAACGTGAAAGTGCCGTAATTAACTTGGACGACAGTCGTGGACCTGGAACTCATTACGTTGCTTATGTAAAACGTAAATCTAAAGTATGGTATTTTGATAGCTATGGAGATTTACCTCCTCCTTTTGAGCTCATACGTTATTTCGGAAGCAGTGCAGACATTGTTTACAATAAAAACCGTGTGCAAAACTTTAATACACGCATGTGCGGACGATTATGCTTTATGTTCTTATATCAAACTCAGACAGTAGAGAAAGTGCATTAGTGTCTACGTGATGACGAACAGTGAAAGAACGTTTGCTGTAAGTGGAGAAGGACCTGAAACAACCGTCTATTTTAATCCACAAATCGAACTTGGTTATCAGCCGCACAGTCTTGGACTAGTATCGTTTGAAGTCTACAATAAAATCTATAATGTGCGTGATGGTGTAAACAAGTTCTATTACGATGAGTATGTGCTAACACTACCCTCAGGTAGTTATACAGTAGACGATATGCACGACTATATTGAAAGTACGTTAATTGATCAGTTTGTGGAAGATAAAACAATCAGTTTTAGTAATCATAATTACAAGTTCTCAATCACTATAAGCAACATTACACATAAATGTGATATTGAATCATCATTTAAGATTGACTTCAAATCACAACCTGATTCGATTGGACCACTGCTTGGATTTTCATCTAGGGAGCCCCTGCCGAACGTACGTTACGAGTCTGATCAACCTATAAAACTCTTCGATGATTACAATGTGAACATTACTTGTAATATTATTACAGACTTGAATAGTAATCTACAACCTTCGCACGTCCTGCACGACTTAATTGTTACAGAGGGACGTGGATATACTATTTGTGAGAAACCAGCAGTAGTTCTTTATCAACCTGTGTCTGTAAAACACATTAGCAACATTACTCTTAGACTTGTAAATAAACATAATCAGCTTATTCATTTAGATCAGCACGCGTACGTAGCTTACAAACTACATCTTAAACCAGTATGAAAACCATCTATAAAACACGGTGTACATTCCGAAGACATACTACATGTGTGCAGAGACTCATCGAGTTAAAAGATACCCATAAGCAGATACTCCAAGATTTAGGATATACACTACTACAACAGAATGGAAGAAATGCTAGACATTACGAATACAGTAGAAAGTCGTGAAGGTGTAGTACGAAGTGAGCTTCATTCCTATCAACCTTTTACGTTTGGATTAAATAAAAATAATGGAATTCATTTTATTATTAATCAGCAAGATGTATACACCTTACCACACGAAAGCTACCTCTATACTAAAGGACGACTAGAAAAGTTGGATGGAAGTGGACCAAGCACTTCACAACTAAACAACCATGCTCTAGCTTTTCTCTTTTCTGAAGCGCGATATGAAGTAAATAATGTTGAAATAGATCGAACGAAGAATGTTGGTATTACAAGTGCAATGAAACTCTACCCTTCTTTAGTGTGATGAAGAAGGTAATCTTTTGCGGATGGCTGGATTGTGTCCAAAAGCTACTAACAACTGGATGATTAATGAGGATGGTACTTTTACGGGTATGTTATCACTGAAACATATTTTTGGATTCGCAGAAGTCTTTACACGTATTATAATCAACGCAAAACTAGAGCTTATTCTAATCCGTGATCGAAGTGATTACAATTCTCTTAAAGCAGTAGAAACACCAGTAGAATCGAAAATAACACTGCATCGTATACTGTGGAGGATTCCACATGTAACCTTATCTGATCGTGAAAAACTTCGATTGCTCAAGATTGTAGAGAATGATACACCATTACCTATACGTTTTAGAAGTTGGGAGCTGCATGAATATCCTGTGTTACCACCTACAAACAAGCATAGCTGGGCTGTTAAAACATCACGTTTTACTGAGAAGCCCTTGTGCATTATTTTTGGATTTCAAACTAATCGTAAATTCAATCACGAAAAAGATAGCTCACTGTTTGATCACTGTAAATTAAGACACGTTAGACTATATCTCAACGGAATTACGTATCCCTACGAAAACATAGACATTAACTTTGAGAAAAATAAGTTTGGGATGCTCTATGACATGTTTTGTAAATTTCAATCATCGTATTATCAGAATGAAGATCGTCCGCTATTTACACCTTAAGAATTTAAAAATAAAGCACCGATTGTTGTTATAGACTGCTCTTATCATGAAGAATCTATAAAAGAAACTCCAGTTTATATTCGTTTAGAATTTGAAGCATCTGAAAACATTCCTGCTAACACAGCAGCCTATTGTCTTATTATTCATATGAGTGATGTTACCTACCATCCGCTAACGAATATTGTTACGAGACTATAAATAAGAATAGCTCTTTATCATTTTCATTAGAGTGTGCTTCGACATCGTACGCTATGGAACAAAACTGCAAATGTGCATGCTGTTTGCATGCTCATACGCAACATCTTATTTATCTTACACGAGTGAGTGAAGCTATTAAGATGTTCTATAAACATAGATCGTCGATGCCGAAACATCTTATTCAATACTTACCACCAGAATTTTTATCTACGTACGCTGCCTCTTACGTATATAATTTTTGGGGCATCCTTCCTCTACACAGTAAGATGTCGATCGAAGTAGCTTTATGCAGAACTTGTGAACGACATTACAAGCATCGAGGAGAAAATGGTGATGATGATTGGAATGGACCAAATCCGAGGATTGAACACTGTACACAGTGTATGAATGAACTTTCTCTAGTACCTCATGATGATGATGATTCCGAAAAGGAATAACAACAAGGTAAGAAGTATATGATCTTCTCTGTAAAGCATAACATACTTAGTATAATATATTTCTAAATGTTTTGTTTAATTTGAATGTTGCAGGAGGCATTTCAGAAGCATACGTTGTTAAGAAGCATACCAACCTTGTCAGCAGCAAAAACGAACACTGTTGTACTACATTTGTAAATAAATATTTGATCGCATTCAAAAATGTTGTACTTATTGCATTGCCTTACACCACTTACTCTTAAGAAAAACGATCAGGTCTAAAACATGCATAATGACGTCATCACTGCAGCACGTGCTTACTCTAGCTTTCCCCATGCATGTTTAAACTTGTTCGAATTTACCGCCACCACATTCCTTTACACCTACTTACTCTTAAGAGAACGGACAAGTCTAAACATGCATGATGACGTCATCACTGCAGCACGTGCTTACTCTAGCTCCCCCGATGTATGATTAAACTTGTTCGAATTTACCGCCACCACATTTCAACTAAAGAGTGCAGCACCGAGGTAAGCGATGTAAGATAGCGGTAACTGTGTTGAATAAAGATGGCTGTTTGTCAAAAAGAATTTTTCAAATTATCCGCCACCACATAGAGTGCGGCACTGCGCTCTCTTGATTAAAGATGGCGGATGACAGCTGTCAAAAAAAGCACGTGGGTTTGTGAAGCACGTGGAATTGACTACCACTACAAAGAGGGCAGCACGGTGCTGTCTAGATTAAAGATGGCGGATGACAGCTGTTAGAAAAAAAAGCATCTAGATTTTAAATTGCTCGCTACTACGATAAAGATAGCAGCACGGTGCTCTGTTGATTAAAGATGGCTGCTTGTCAAAAAGATTTTTTCAAATTTTCCGCCACCACATTTCAACTAAAGAGTGCAGCACTGAGGTTTGCGATGCAAGATGGCCGGTGACAGCTTGTCAAATAGATTTTTTTTAAATAGTCCGCCTCAAAGGTAAGTAGCTAAAGAGGGCAGCACTAAAGTTAGCAATGCAAAATGGTGGATGACAGCTGTGACGTAAAAATTACCCGCAAGGTAGCAGCACGATGCTCTTTTCATTAAAGATGGCAGCTTGTCAAATAGAATTTTTCAAATTAACCGCCTCAAAGGTAAGTAGCTAAAGAGGGCAGCACTGTTCTCTCTGGATTAAAGATGGCTGCTTGTCAAAAAAGAATTTTTCAAATTATCCACCACCACAAAGAGGGCAGCACGGTGCTCTGTTGATTAAGGATGACAGCTGAAGAGCACGTAGAATTTGTTTCCAAACAAGAGCACGTGGAGTTTGCCGCCACCACATTTCAACTAAAGGGTGCAGCACTGTTCTCTCTGGATTAAAGATGGTGGATGACAGCTGTCAGAAAAGCACATGGGTTTGTTTCCAAACAAGAGCGCGTAGAATTTGTCGCCACCACATTTCAAAGGTAAGTACCTAAAGAGGGCAGCACGGTGCTCTCTGGATTAAAGATGGCGGATGATAGCTGTCAAAAAAGTGCATAGGTTTGTTTCCAAACAAGAGAATGTAGAATTTGCCGCCACCACATTTCAAAGGTATCTAGCTAAAGAGTACAGCACTGAGGTTTGTGATCCAAGATGGCGGATGACAGCTGTCAGAAAAAAGCACGTGAGTTTGTTTCCCAACAAGAGCACGTGGAATTTCCCGCCACCACAAAGAGGGCAGCACGGTTCTCTCTTGATTAAAGATGGCTGCTCTCACGTCGAATTGCCTGCCACCACATTTCAAAGGTATCTAACTAAAGAGGGCAGCTCGGTGCTCAAAGATGGCTGCTGTCAAAAAGCATTTTTCTAATTATCCGCCACCACATTTCAAAGGTAAGTAACTAAAGAGGGCAGCACTGTGCTCTATAGATTGAAGATGGCGGATGACAGCTGTCAGAAAAGCACGTGGATTTGTTTATCTCGCGCTAGTGAAGTTAAGTTGGTAGCACTAAGGTTTAGGCCCGCCAAGATGGCAGCACTGCCGATGACAGGTGACGAATTTACAGCTACTGCGATAAAGAGGGCAGCTCGGTGCTCTGTAGTTTAAAGATGGCGGATGACAGCTGTCAAAAAGCACGTGGCTGTCAAAAAGCACGTGGATTTGTTTTTCTCGCGCTAGTTAGGTTAAGTTGGTACTACTGAGGTTTAGGCTCGTCAAGATGGCAGTACTGAGGTTAGCGATGCGTTGTTGTCTGTCAAAAAGCACGTGGCTGTCAAAAAACACGTGGCTTTGTTTACCGATTCAAATCTCGCGCTTGTGAGGTTAAGTTGGTACCACTGAGGTTTAGGCCCGTCAAGATGGTAGTACTGAGGTTAGCGATGCGTTGTTGTCGATTACAGCTGTCAAAAAGCACGTGGCTTTGTTTACCAATTCAAATTTCCCGCGGGATGTGGAGGAGGCCTCTGGGAAGGCCCCTCGGGAGGCGGAGGCGGAGGAGGCCTCTGGGAGGGCCACCCGTGAGGCGGAGGCGGAGGGGGCCTCTGGGAGCCCTGAGGCGGGGGCGGCCGCAGAACCCGCCTATTATACTACTTGAAACAAAAAGCAAAAAGGAAAAAGGCATTCGTAATTCAATGCACTCATCTGAACTTCAGCATTCTGTAACACCACATTTCAAAAGCTCCTATTTTCTTTCTTTCTGAGCTAGCTATCGTCCGTGTATCACAGTGCCACGTTAAAAACGAAAGTCTTCAATTTTTTCTTTCTAATTCCTATATTAATGATCCTTTCTTTTCTTTTTTTTCGTTTTTTAGTCTGCATATTTTGTCCTCCATACTTCTGCCTTCAGTCTAGCTTAAGCGAACAAAGGGAACGGACGTGTCGTGTAGTGTGTGTCGGGTGAGTTGAGTGGAGAAGGAGTGGGAGAGTGGACGAGTCAAGTGGAGTGGGACGAGGAAGATCGGAAGATGATCGGTATAAAGCAATACCGGGTCATTATCGGGAGATGTCAGGGAGGAACGTAGAAGGGAACTAACAATAGAAAGGAAGGCAAAGTAGAGATGGGAGTGAAGGGGGAGGTGCTGTTAGCGGCAGCAGTGGTCACTATGTTGCTGGTTATTGGAGGTGTGGAAGGAAATCCAGGTCTACAGAGCAGTAGCAACATGAGCTGGGAAGACATAGAAGTTATAAGGAAGGTGGTAAAGGAGGTAGTGGAGGAGTTATGCCCGTTTGAACAGTTAAAAAAATGCAGCAGGAGAAAGTTTAGGAGCACGAAAACACGAGGCAGTGGATACAGGAATCCACGATACTAAGGTAAAGAAGGAAAACAGTGAGAGAGAAATTATGACACTAAGGGAGAAAATAAAAAATACGGAAGTGGAGGTGGTAAATCTGAAGAAATAAATTGCAGCCAGCAGTCAAGATCGTAGGAAGAAATCCATATTCATTTACGGGATGGAGGAAGAAAAGGCAGAAGCTAAAGTGGACATTATTTATAAAGTGGTAGGTTCATTCAAAATAAAATTGAAATTAACCTTAGTGAGATCGATGTAGGTAATGTTGAGAGGGTAGGTATGGTGAGAGGGTGCAGACCCATAAAAGTGTCGCTGTTATTCACTGATGGTGGATATAGCGACAAGGAACGCCGGCAATCCGCAGAGTGCGAAAATTGGGATTAAGGGGTATTTTGGAAGAGAGGAGAAAAGAATTCCAAAATTCTGAAGAAACATTTAGTGAGAGCAAGACTGCGGGGGTTGAGGGCGTATATTATGAGCCAGTTACTGGTGGTGAGCTCTGGGAATTGGACTCGAAATTGGACTGTTGCGAAACTGAAAGCAATGGAAGAGAGTTTGAAGCAGGAAGAAATCAGTAGGGCAGGTGAGGACGTGCATATTAGCAAGAGAGGAACACCGAGCAGAAGTGATATCTTGGAAGCGGTTTTACAAAGATGGAGGGAAGCAGAAAATGAACTGAGGATGGAGGCCCGTGCGAAAGAAGGAATGAGGATACGGGAAGAAACGGTAGGGCGGGGTGGGGTGTAACACAAGAAATGGGAAGTGGTCATAAAATAAGTGAAAATAATGGTTTGAGGGAAGAAGCAGAAGTAAAAGGTGCTTTGGCTAAGGGGAGAAGCTTGAGCCTTAAGGAACTATGGGGTAAGAAAGGTAAAAGTGACGAAGGCATAGTGACGAGACGTAAGAAGTCAAGTAGTAGTAAGTAAGCTGGGTATTGGTGCTAAAATGAATTGAAAAGGATTCTGAATTTAATGGGGAGTTATTTGTGTGTATATTTGGAGTTATAAATGAAGTTAAGAGTGATTATGATTAAGAGGCAGATGTGGAAGGATATGAAGATAGATGGCATATAGTAGAGAGTGTTTGTTTATTGTATTTGAAGGTTGCTATGAGTGATTAAAGAGTGAGGATTAGGGAGAAAGTGAAGTATGTTTGGCAAATTGGAGATTGGAAAGTTTGATGTGTTATTTTTATGTTATTTGTATTTAAGTAAAGGTAACAGTGATTATGGGGTGGGATGTATGAGAAGGGAGGCAGTGTAGTAAGAGGATGAGTTGGCGGTACGTGAATGGGAAGTATGATGGTAATCTTTGTTAATTGTATTTAAAACAAATAGCGAATTTAAATAGGCAATGTGGTGGTTATGAGTGATTGTTTTTGTTAATTATACATGGAAGGAAAGTATGATGGAAATTTTGAGTGAAGGTTGTGAAGATAAATGGTATAGGGTGGAGTGGGTTTGTTAATCGTTCTTGAAGGCTACTATGAGTGATTAAAGAGTGCGAAAAGGGAGGCAGTGAAGTATGGTTGGCAAATTGAGGTGTGAACAAGAGTTTGAGCTGGCGGTATGAGATTGGAAATTTTGGTGGTAAATTTTGGGTGAAGGTTGCTATGAGTGATTAGATGTGATGGCAGAATTTAAGTGGGGAGTTTGATTGTGAGTATGTTTGAATTATAGGTGAAGGTAAGGGTGATTATGATTAAGAGGCAGATGTGGTGATATTATACCCTTTAGGGCTCAAGTAAATGGTGGATAAAGCACAGGAAAAATAGTGGGCGTAAATAACTTACCTCCTTACCTGTCCACAAAAATAAAAATGCACCGAACTAGCAGCCGGGGAGATCTCGTATCTGTTTCTTGCGACAAGAGTGTTGATAGGACAGGTATACTACTGTATTATTGTTATAAATGAGGAACTTCGTAAAATTCGAACCATTTAATTGACGAAAGCACAGTCAATTATTTCATTTCAATAAAGAACAATATTATTTACAACATGATGCACTCATGGTGCGAAAAATGCCAAGAATGACTTACATTATAAATTTGAGTGGTGGTGCTCATCTATTGCGATGGATGTGAGCTAGTAACCAGGTCCCCAGTGAACAACACTGTTAGACCTACAGCATAATCATCGTACTAAGATTAGCAACGATTCGCAAAAAATAAATTGAACACAGAAATTCCCTTGCATCCTTACAACATAATCATGAAATAAAACAAATTTAACCCAACCAAAAGAAACACAGAAATTACTTGTGGAACGATTCCATTAATCTAGATAAGTGTTCATCTCACAACCCCGGATAATCTTCACGGTTACCAGATAATCTAACGATCAAACATAAAATCAAATAATACACAAGAGTATCACCCATTATGTACACACAGATATAGACAGGCAAAATAAACCTCTGTCACATAAATAAATATCTCATCTGGAAAGGAAAGGAACGAATTACAGCATGCAGCTTTTAAAAATGGGCGTTCGCCCCTGTTACGGAATTTCCGTGGAACAGAGAGAGGGGAAAGAGGGTGCTGGTGGGAATGGGTCTATCTACGAGAGACAAAGATTAATTTAAAACTTGAAAACAAAGGTTAGATTTCTTTTCAGATCTCAAATTTTAACAAAATTTTTCACTTGGCGAAAGAACAAGGTATCAGGTACAATAACAATTTTGATACAAGAATAGAAAACCCAAGGATAGGTAATTTACAAGTTTTGAGCTTCAAGCTCCAAATTTACAAGTTTACAACGTCGCAAATGTTGGGTTTAGTTAGATGAGGAGAGATATCTCCCAAGACTCAATTTTCCATAGCACTTGGCTCCAACAGTTACAAATTATGGCCTTACAAAGGCCCCACTCAACGGTACACAGACATCTATTACATAAAAACTAGAGAGCTTACATGCTCCACAGGTCTCCCAAACTCTTACGGCCTACACAAGGCAACTTTGCATAATACCATATAATTTCTGGCCTCTCTAGGCCCAACCTACAATTTACAATTTAGTTTACACAGGAGTATCTAGTACCCATACTACCGGGCCTTCGTGAAAAAGAAGAACAGGTTAAATTACTGGCCGAAACTCAAAAATGTATGGAGGCGTACACTTGTGCTCCTACAAAACCAAGTTTTAAAACCCTACTTGAGCTAGTGGCCCGAAGATGCAGAGGCTAATCCCACACTACTGAGGTGAATCCAAGGGCAAGATACTTTATAATTTAGAGGAGAAAACAGTTACAAAATCGTAGTCACCTCAAGGTAAATTGAAGGGGAATTCGAGAGGGTAATGCACTCTCTATCCTCGATTTACAGTTTAAGCCTCTAGGACTTACGTGCAGTTTTACATGAACAAGAAGAAAGTTTATATTTTAGAGAACAGACGGTTACATAGTTAAAGGTTGGAACCTTCCCCTCGGGCCAGTTTGCGGGGATAACTACTTAGATTGAAAAACTGTTGGCCACTTCTTTAGCTGATGTTCTGGCTGCGGAAGATAGAGGCCCCCGCCTCCTGCCTTAACACACACACTCACAAATTCGACGATCTTCAAGACAAGGTAACTTGAAAAAGCCGCAGCTTTGATATCCGAGAGGAGGGTTCGAGAAGGCTCTGGACTAAATCCGGACACATCCTCTCATGTTATCGGATAATTCAAAGTTACAAGAAGCTTATGATTGGCTGAAAAATAAATACAGAAAATTTGTTATTGGCCAGACTCCAAAGCTGCCTGGATGAGAAGGAAGTGTTGCAAACCTTGAAGTATCAAAGTAAATGAAAGTCAATTCAGTTGAGAAAACCTATAAACACCAAACTTCTTTAAATCACTAATTATTCCACCTTGAACCAGAGTACATGACCTCAATTTGTTAGTAGGGACATATATGGAGAAAGGTGCGAACTTCCTGTTCTGCACCAAAACAAAACAAAGAAATCCAGGCAGTTTAGGAAACTTTAGAATAAAATATTAATCTCTTATTTAGTAGTGACATCTTCTAATCTATGTACCAGCTTCATGCACTAGCTGTTTCAAGTTTCGTGTGATAGATAGCGCTTCATTTAAATGCACGGGGATGAGGTGTACCTCTCGGTACAGCCCCCTAGGGTGAAAAAACTGTGTCAACGACCTACGAAAACGTATGAGAGAGCTCTCAGACGAACACAAAAATTGTAAGCAAACCCAGTTCTGACCTAGCCTCTACTACCTTTCTGCTCTCAGTACCAGACAAGGGCTCACGCCGCCGTCTTGCCACGACGAACATTTGTGCTTTTACACGTCGTCTTGCAACAAGCAAGGAATCAATTCTCTTTCTAAATATCAAGCTCAATTTTCAGACCGCTTCTTTGGCCTAATTCCACTTAATCGAAGTACTATCACGTACTATTTTCTCACAGAAACACAGCGCTATTCATATATGGCACATCATTATGCCCACAAGACCCCGGTTCGAGTCTAATGTTTGGTAGTGTGAAACTCGGTCAGAAATGTTGACGACGTTACTTACAACGTGGTATCAGTCTCTTCAATAGACCTTAATCATAATGAAAAAATACAGATAAACCATGCGCGTGCATCATGCAGATTCTACACTAATTTGACCTTTCTAGCCTTCCCGATGTCTGAGAATGACAAGCTTTCCTTTTGATAATTCTTATCTACAGCAAAATTTTATGTTACCATACCTAAGGAATATTCTAACATAATACTAAAAGAAACCATATTAAGCTGCTCCTAACTCCCTTATCACCCGTAAAATACTACAACAAACTATACATGTCCCAAAATGATTAACCATATACTTTAAGAGCTTAACTTAAATAACTTCAAAATTATCTGAATATATAGCCTGATAGGCTCATGCGACATGATTTTAAACTTATCCTACTTGCCAAAGGACTTAACTAACTAGTATTCACGTAACTAATCACTAACTTTCTGCGTAACTGTCACTAATCCTAGCACATGCTAACTAATTTGGTTCACTTAGCTCATTTTAGGCGACCCTCTGCTCTCTCCAACTAGACCCGGCTATGCCACTTAGCCGGACATGATGAAGACGTTGTCCATGGTTGATCCTTTCGTACTGATGTCCGCAGGTAGGTCCATCATAGGCATCTTCTTGATGCTCGGCTTGAAGTTCGCGTACACACGGTCTCGAAAGTTGTTACAGGAATGACTAGAATGAAATACTCAGTTATTTTACCGCACAGCACAATCGTCATTCAAATTTCGTTTCTACTGGGTAACAGATAGGTTACAAGCTTGGTGAAGTTGTTTCTATTATTGTCAACTACGCACGGATATGTGTGTACAGACCTACTTTACTGAGTATGAGTTCGTAGCCTATTTTGTCGAGCTAAATTATCGTTTTAATTCAACCACACATGTACGTCAGTCCTAAACAACCTGGATAATTTCAGTTCGTAGTTCAAATCCTACTACCGATCAACATCTCACTGTGTGCCTACCCATGCCGCTTCTGTGAAGAAGTCTCTACAGATGGCAAAGTTTATGGTCGAACTATTATCGATACATGAACGCACTGGATATGTTCCAAATCTAATCTCATGATAAAACCGTTATTCAGATCAATTCTTTACTGAATAAAGTTAGTGCGAACGCTCAAACGTAATCATAGTCTTTGTTCAAGCAAAGGCTTATGGCGCTATAATCAAGACAGACGAAGATATACGCAACACGCACTGGAAGCAATCTTGCAATTGAATGAGATGCTTCCCTCGAAATCTCCCAGCTCTCATAGGGTGTAGAAAGCGAAGCCACGCCAGGGGATCCACGGCGATACATACTGGATACTGCGACTACTTGACTGCTTCCCACGGTGGTTATTTTAATGTAGAATAATCCAATTTTTAATACATTAATGGCGTCATGTTCACAAAATTCTGGGGATTATTTTCATCCTTTTATCTCCCCAAAAAACCCTTAGGGAGATGAGATATTACTCGATTCCCGTAACGTGGTGTACCTGTCTCTTCCCGCGTTAAATGCTGTTAAGGTGGCATGGTACTTCCCAATACAATATTCTTATCTCTCCTTCTTTCTCCCACACGTCTTCCTATTTCACTCATACATCGTCACACCCTTCCTAGGGAACCGCCTCCAAGCTCCCGCGTTCTATTCAGCTTTGCGCCCATATGCTTGGCGTCATATTGCGCAATATTACAGTTGCGTTAAATATCGCATATCAAGTCATGACCAGAATGGTTCAGTATGTAAAGAATGGTGATAAAGCTGGGTATTGGTTCTAAAATGAATTGAAATGAATAGTGAATTTAATGTGGAGTTTGTTTGTGTGTATATTTGGAATCAGGGTACAGTGTGTTTGTTAATTGTATTTGAAGGTTGCTATGAGTGATGTGGAGTGAGGGTGAGGATAAGGTAGGCAGTGAAGTATGGCTGGCAAATTGCAGATTGGAAAGTGATGATGATGATGATGATGATGATGTTTGTTGTTTCAAGGGGCCTAACATCGCAGGTCATCGGCTCCTAATGAGACGAGATGGACGACATGATATACGAAAGGTAAAAATTTAAAATGACTGACTAGAGTTAAAAATGATGAAAAAATGAGTATGACATTAAAACAGTCAGTGGATCTAATTCGCAATGCCTTATTTTCTAGTAAAATAAGAGAAAATACAGGAGACAAAGGAATAAGGCATTGCCTAGTAGTACAGATACATATAGATAATTTACGTTAGACGTTAAAATAAACACATTAAAATAACAACACAAACTAAAATGAAGTCAATGGGATAAAAGCGCATTTGACACAAATACACTAGGACAAAGGACATCATTATACACGATAAAACATACCACTATCCCTCATAAAGTGGATGACGAGGTCTGCTGACTGCTCGCCATCTCGCAAGATAAGGGAGATGGTACGCGGGAGGTTAAAACTACGGCGAAGATCGACCAGGTCCATACGCTCCGTAAGGATGTGTGCCACGGTAAGATGGTCGCCGCAGGTACACACCAGAGGGGGTTCCCCTTTCAAAAGATGCGAGTGAGTCAGGTTACCGTGGACGATCCGACATAATACCACGGCTTCTCTCCGCGAAGCCCAAAGGGAAGTCCTCCATACCTTTGCTGTTCCTTTTATCGCCCTCAGCTTATTTGGAAGTGGAATGGCCTGCCACCCCATCTCCCAATGGGACATAACTAGATGTCTCTGATGAGAGCGAGTATCACTTGCTGGAACCTTGAAAGGCAACGGGGCAGTGTAACTGCCTCCTTAGCAGCCTTATCTGCTAATTCATTTCCTTCTACACCCACTTGGCTTGGGAGCCATATAAAAGTGATTCTGGTGCCGGCATCCGAACACCTGGCCAGCAGGTCCTGGACCCGCTGCACCAGAGGGTGTCGAGGGAAACAAGTATCAATAGACTGTAGCGAGCTCGAGGAGTCAGTACACAGAAGAAAGTGTCGGCGTCCATTGGACAGTGCGTACCACAGAGCTTCACAGATAGCATAGAGCTCTGCTATGTACACACTACAGGTTTCCAGGAGAGCAAAAAGAAACCTATCATTGTCGACAACGAACGCACAGCCCACCTTCGTTTCTGTCCTTGAACCATCCGTGTAGACGACGACTGAACCTGGATAGCGGCCAACAACGGACAGGAAGAGCCTCCGATAAATCGAAGGGTCCGTGTTTCCTTTCGGGCCAGTGTACAAATACAGGATTATTTCAGGTCGTCGCACTACCCACGGAGGTACCCCACTTGATTGTCTGACAAGGCAAGGAACTGAAGGTACGTGAAACAATCTGTAACTGCTACCCAAGCGTATTCCAACCGGCCGCGTTGCCCGAGGACAAGCAGCGTACAGCAAACAGTTGCCATTGTTGAACACGCAAGGATAGCTAGGATGAAGTGGCATCTGTCGCAAATTTGCAGCATACGTAAGTAAGAGCTGCTGACGCCTCAGGTGTAAAGGCGGCACACCAGACTCAGCGAGGAGGCTGGCAATGGGGCTTGTAAGAAAAGCTCCCGTCGCCAACCCAACCCCACTGTGGTGGATGCTGTTCAGCTTCGCAAGCACGCTTGGCCTTGCTGAGCCATATGCTGCACTGCCGTAGTCTAGCCGTGATAAAATGTGTGCCCTATAGAATCATAGGAGCACCGTATGGTCAGCACCCAAATTAGTGCTGCTAAGAAACTTCCTGATATTGGGCTTCTTAGTGCATTGCACTTTTAACTGCAGCACATGTGCCTCCCACGATAATTTTCTATCGAAAAGGAGCGCAAGAAATCGGTAAGTGTCAACTACAGGAATAGCTACGTTTCCTAAATAAAGTTTGGAGGAGGGTGAAGAGAACGTTGGCGACAAAAGTGGACAACACAGGTCTTTGTGGTGGTAAACCGAAAGCCATGTTCGAAGGTCCACTGCTCCACTCTCCTAATAGCTTGCTGTAATTGTCGCTCTGCGACTGCCATATTACGCGAGCTGTAGTGCAGAGCAAAGTCATCCACATATAGCGACGGTATGATTGCTGTACCAGCAGCAGCAACAATGTCGTTTATGCCAATCGCGAACAGAGTGACACTAATGACCCCCCTGTGGGACTCCATTTTCCTGAACGTGATATTGCGAATGTGTCCTCCCTACTCGGACACGAAATAGACGGAGGGACAAAAAATTCGCAATAAATACCGGCAAGTGACCTCGGAATCTCAATGATGTAGGACTGAAAGGATGCCACATCGCCATGTGGTGTCATAGGCCTTTTCTAAGTCAAAGAAAACCGGTACAAAATGTTGTTTGCGGAGAAACGCATCCTGGATAGAGCTCTCCAGGCGTACCGAGTGGTCAGTGGTCGAGCGAGCGGTCCAGAAACCACATTGGTACTCGGACAAGAGTCCTTGTTTCTCCAGACACCACACGAGTTGGCGATTTACCATCCTCTCAAATAGCTTACACAAGCGGTATGTAAGACAAATCGGTCTGTAACTTCCTGCATACTTAGGACCTTTGTCAGGGTTGAGGACAGGAATGATTATGCCCTCACGCCACTGAGATGGAAATCACCCTCTATCCCGATTCGGTTGAACACACGAAGGAGATATAGTAGACTATCATCACTGAGGTGTTTCAACATCTGGTTATGGATGTTGTCCGGTCCAGGAGGCGTGTCCTTGCAAAGCGCTAAGGCGCTGCGGAGTTCCCACTCCGTGAAGGGCACGTTGTAGTCCTCTGAAGCTTGAGTGGCAGAACTAAGGTGATGACGTTCTGCCTCCCGCTTCAGGGCAAGGAAATCACGATGGTAATTCTAGGCGCCAGATACATCCGCGAAATGACTAGCTGGATGGTTAGCAATCGTGAGAGGGTTAGTGGCGACACTGCCTGCAATGGAAATTCCCGGTACAGGAGATGATCCCTGGATACCCGAAATCCGTAGAAGCTTAGTCCACACTTGAGATGATGCAGTATGTGACGTCATAGACGACACATATCTCTTCCGTGAAGCCTCCTTACTTTGGCGAGGAAGAACTCGTGCCTTAGCGCGGAGTTTCTTAAATGTTACCAAGTTGGCCGCAGTAGGCTGTCTACGGTAGCGTGTGTGAGCGCGACGGCGTTCTTTGATAGCTGCTGCTATTTCTTCGTTCCACCAAGGAACGAGTTTTCGGTGAGGAGTCGCCGAGAAGAACGGAATGGACTCCTCAGCAGCAGCAAGAATAACTTGGGTGATGTAAGTTATTTCCTCTCCGACGGTCCGCCTGATATCGTCGCTAAAGACAGCTAGTGGTGTGTACTTTGACCAATCAGCATGTTTAAAAATCCATCGAGGGGGAGCCTCGACGGGTTTTTGGTTCATCAAAGTAAGAATGATGGGAAAATGGTCACTGTCACAAAGATCGTTGTGTGTACACCACCGAAACAACGGAACCAATGTGCGGCTGCATAGACTTACGTCTGTACGAGAATATGTGATGCAACGTACACTAAAGTGAGTTGGTCCTCCGGCGTTCAAACTACATAAATCCAGCTCTGTTACTAATGTTTCCAGTTCTCTTGCCCGGGGGCAAGGCGTCTCAGAGCCCATATTGGGTGAAGGGCGTTAACATCGCCCAATAAGAGGAAGGGAGGTGGAAGCTGATCTATAAGGTCAGTGACATCACATTGTTGCTATGACAGGCAGCAGAACGCGAACAGCTACAGCCTCAAGCGGGGTTCTTAAGGGAACCTCTTCGCTGTAGGTATCGAAACGTACAAAAATGCCATGGCCACCGGAAGTCCGGTGAGCATAATGTCGTTCTCTCGAGTATAGTCGAAAATTTCTCAAGGCGGTATGATGAACTGGTCCGAAATTTGTTTCCTGAATACAGACTATACTCGCTGAATACTCGCTAATGAGCTGGCGCAGCTCAGCAAGATGCCTATCATAACTGTACCGGGAGGTACACCTATACTCCACGCATTCAAACTCACCGCCTTAAGAAACTCCTTTATCGAACAAAAGTGGAAACTGATACAATATGAATTTGGAACTTTAATCAGAAGATGTCACCACTGAAATATTAAGTAATTGTGTTATTGTGAAGTTTACTAAACTGACTGAATTTCTCCTTGTTGTGTCTGCTAGATATCAAGAAGTTACATTTTTCCACAGATGACACTACCCAAAAACTCTGATCATTCACTCTGGTTCAAGGTGAAGGAAATTAAAGAAGTTTCATATTCCTAGATTTTCATAACTGAATATATGTTCATTTATTTTTGGATTGGCAATACTTCCTTTTTCAGATTTTCTACTTTCTAGTTTCTTGTTCATTTTGAATCTACCAATAAAAATTAAGGGGGTGTGTCCTGATTAGTCTTTAATTCTCTCGAACCTTCCCTGAGGGTATATAAACTGTGGCTTTTCATGTTTCCTTGCCAATTGATTGTCGCCCTTGAGTTCCCTCTTGGCAGTGCTCGTGTGCAGTTGAGTTGACAGTCGCTGTGAGGAGGTAGCGTGGACGGTATAGAGTAGTGATTCTACGAGTGTAATAAGTACGTTATGGGGGAGCAAAGTGGTGGTGAGGAGTCTCCTGATCCTTCAACCCTCCCAGTTGCTCGGGAAGAGACAGTTCAAATGGACCAGGATGAGGATGATAGTCTAAGTGAGAATAGCAGTACCGTGAGTACATCGATTCCACCCAATGAGGTAGTGCATAAAGAGACTGATGCTTCGTTTCCGAAGACTGAGTCGCAGGAACTTTATCCTAGTACTCATTATGGACCTTTCATTATTTTTGTGGAGTCCACAGCAACAGGCAATGTCGGTAACATGCATCCTACGACACTTGGTAGAATTTTCTATGAGAAAAATATTCCAGGCATAAAATCAGTGGCCCGCAAGGGACGAAATAGGGTACAAATAGAATTTGTATATGCCGTACAGGCAAATTCATTTTTGAAACACCCTATATTAGTTGAGCTTAAGTTACGGGCATATATACCTAGCTCTAATGTATTGCGGGTAGGAGTTATCAGGGGAGTAGAGAAGACCTTGACCGAGGATGCTATATTAAAGCACTTAAAGTCTCCTGCTACTATCAAATCTGTAAAGCGTTTGAACCGTCGAATTGTTAACGAAGACGGCACACAGTATGTACCTACTGGATCTATAAAAGTGGTTTTTCGTGCGCAGAAACTTCCACAGTACGTGTCATTATATCAGGTGCATTTAGAGGTGGAGCCATATGTCCCATCATCTGTAAAAAATGCCAACGGTACGGTCACGTTGATAAGCATCGCAGAGCAACAAGTCCCAGGTGTGGGAAATGTGCATTGCACCATACTACGGCGAACTGTACGGAAACTTTCTTGCAATGCGTGCATTGTCGAGGCTCCCATTCAACTGGCAATGTTGACTGTCCAACTCACCAACAACAAGTCCACATTAAAAAGATCATGAGCCATCAGAACTTATCTTTCAAGGACGCTGTACAAAAAGTCCAACCTAGTGAATATAATCTAGCAGACACTTCCCAAAATTTTCCCCCTTTAACTGGGGAGGGGCAGACTCCTACACAGTCGAATCCCCGTAAGAGAAAATTCACACAAGTAATTTTAAAATCACCGAGGCCAGTACCAGCCCCAGGATATGATAAGGAAGGTTATCAAAATTTGGTTCGAGAGATTCCCCGCATGGAGATGGCAGCTGCAAGAGTTACACCTGTTTACGGCGGCGCAAGCCGTCGGATGGAGGCACCTTTGGACGAACCTGTTGCCACGAGTAGCGCCTCAATGGCGCAACCGCTTTCGTCATTTCATAGGCAAAGAGAATATCTTAAAAGTGGTCTTTATCAATCTATTCAGCAATTGGTACAATTATTGGGTGATCACCCCGCGTTAGCTCATAATGTATTCCAGTTAAGGGACAGGATTTGTAGTTTTATTCAATTTTATGATCAGAATCACTCAATGGAATGCTAGAAGTCTCATGAACAAGCGTCATGAGCTATTTAAATTCATACAGGAAACAGTACCTCACTTTTTAGCTATACAAGAAACTTGGTTTCATCTAGAGACTCGCATTAAGTATCCAAATTACACAGTTTTACGTAATGATGGACCCGGTTACGGTGGGGTTGCCTTTTTGGTCCACTCGTCCGTGACATATCGCATCCATTCGAATATTCAGGCCATACCCCATACATATGTAATAGGATTATATTATATGCATTTTTTACTTGTGAATATCTACTGTCCTCCTGAATTTTCCATTACTGAGAGACAATGGAACCAATTCTTTCAACAATTTACTACCGAACCATATGTTTTTATCTTTGGGGACTTTAATCTTCATCACACATTGTGGGGAGGACATTTGGATACACTTCAAGGTACACAGTTCCTTAATGAAGTAAATAACCATGCTTTTGTTATTTGGAATGATGGCTCTCCTACGCGTTTGACTGCGCCTTCTGCCCCTCCTAGCGCAGTAGATTTAACATTGTGTAAGCGAAATATGGTGTCTATCGCTACATGGCATACTTTGAGTGATACTTATTCCAGTGATCATTTCCCTATTGTTATTTCTTATGGTGTAGGCAGACCCTTTTCTCCACCGCACCACACATTTCAACATAACATGATTCGATCTTTGCGGAGATTTAAACCACAAATATATACCGCTTACATTGAGGATGCGTTACAAAAAATACCGGAAAATACTTTTTCATATCAAACTTTACTGCAGATTTTAACAGCTTATATTAACCTTCACCACCCCATCAGCGCTTCACCTCCATTATCTTCTAGGAAACCTGTGCATGTTAAGTGGTGGGATGACGAATGTCATTTGCTGATTCAAACTCGTAAAGTACTGTTTCGACAATATAGGCAGCACGCAACACCTGAAAATTACTTCCGGCTCAAACGACACATGGCACAAACCCGCCGAATTTTCCATCAAAAACGTCTTGTCGCTTGGAGGGAGTTTATATCGTCCTTCACGCGTCAGGTTCCAATTGCAGACTTGTGGAATGCCATCAGGGCAATCACAAGAGTTACGCAGCACTCCCCTGCCAAGACCATCCCAGGTCAAGTATTATCAGATTTTCTTGTTAGAGAGACCCCAGATTTTGTAGTGCCACAGTATTTTCATTCCCAAGACCCACTAGACGCACGTTTTTCCGTATTGCTACAACCCTGCGACTATCAAGAATTAGAGGCAGTACTCCAATCATGCTCAAATTCTTCCCCAGGTCCAGATAATTATTCCTATCAAATGCTCCAATTATTACCTATTAGAGCTAAGAAGGCATTACTAAATAGGTATAATGATATTTTTCGCAATCACAGTACACCGGTTAGTTGGAATGAATTTTTCCTAATCCCCATTCTTAAAAATAAGCAGTTACCCACGGAGGTAAGTAATTATCGCGGTATAGTCCTCGGTTCGTGCATCCGTAAAGTCTTTCTAAAGATCTTACTTCGAAGAATCCTATGGGTATTAGAATACTATAACTTGACGCCTCGATATCAATATGCCTTTTTTAAGCGACGCAGTACATCTGATGCATTTAATAGTTTCGTGATCGATTTACTATTAGCTCGTCATAGAAAACATAGTACCATAGCGGTTTTTCTTGATATTCAACGGGCTTATGATTCCGTACCTTTGAACATATTATGGGAAAAACTTGCAACTCTTAAGATTCCTGAGGGATTTATTAGCATTCTCAGACAACTCCTGACTTATCGAACACTCCAATTTAAATCGACACCTTGTACACTCCAGCCCCGGCAGGTAAGTAATGGGTTGCCACAGGGCGATATTCTGAGTGGTATTATTTTCGCTCTTTTTATGAAAGATTTTGAAACGGTCATTTTACGTCATGCTCGAATACAGGCGTATGCTGATGATTTTTTGATTTATTGTACACATGAAGATTTACAGCTCTGTAGACAACATATTAGTTTCACGCTTCATGAAGCTAAAACATGGTTACAGGCCCATGGGTTAAATCTTTCCATAGCGAAATGTCGAGCAATGATATTTACACATCACCGAACCTATGACCGATCGCCACTTGCTTTTGATCAGTATGAAATACCAGTGGTTAGTCACCATAAATATCTTGGGTTATTTATCGATCAAAATCTTACATGGAAACATCATTTTTTATATTTGCGTTCGAAGAGTGAACGGTATATTCAGTTCATACAGGCCGTAACCCGTAGGCAATGGGGGGCAGATCCCGTTGTGGTGCTATCTTTGTACAAAACCACTATTAGGACGATATTGGATTACGGATCACATATTTTTGACGTAGCATCTTCTACTAACTTGAATATTCTTAACACTTGTCAATATAAAGCAATACGCTCCTGTATTGGAGCTTTAAAGTCCACACCTACCAATGCCCTTTTAGTTGAAGCCTGCGAAGCTCCCTTACAAGTACGTAGAAAAATACTTGCGACGAAATATTTACTTAAAAAGTTTTCTTTCACAAGTCATCCTTTAATTCCGAAGTTACAGTTACTCTCGGAGTATTATTCAGTTCGGCGCCAGGGTTTACGTAGATTGCCTGTACTGTTTCATGCGTTTAATACATTGAAGTCGGAACAGTGTACCTTAATACTGTGACCGTATAGTCACAGGAATAATTATTTCGAAGTATATATTGAAGAAATTAGTAGGCTTGTAGCTTCCTTTGTGTGGATGCTGGCAGTAGCGTCATATTGCATAACACTTCGCGACATAGAAGCGCCTAGATCTCCCAGGGGGTGGCTTAGAAAAACTCCCGAACTGCGCGCGTATCATGGAAAAAGGGGAAGAAGAATACAATTTTGCTGTCTCCATATTGAAAACAAATGCCAACGCACAGCGATGCCAAAGCGATGGGGCGATTTCAGGGGTATTTTCAGCTCAATAAAGGCTAAACTAACCAGAAAACATACGGCAGAGTAATAAGAGGAATATTGGATGAATGGAAAAATCGAAAAACAAGGTAGAATAATCTCACCTACGAAAACGCACCTTCATAAGATTACGTAACCACCACGGCGTACCCACGCCTACAGGGTCGCCAAATGCTCATAGCGAGTACTACCCCCACCCCGATTGTATTGGAATTAATTACTACAAATCCACCGATCATCCTGAGTTCCGCATCGCAGCGTGTATTTCGGAGTAGTTGGCCACACAAGTTGCCGCATCGCTGGGATTCGTAAGCCTTGTGGATCTGGAAAACTGAAATGTGTAGGAGGGAGATGTCTCCCCAAGCATTCCCCACCCGAGGGAGCCTTTATATTTGCTTGCACATATGAGGGTGGACGCCAGTCTTCGAGGAGTGTACGAGGTGACCACACGGCCGATTTTTGGTCTGATTTCCCTCTCTTTGTGTGAAAATTTTCAGTGAGCGGGAGTGTGAAAAGTCGGATTTCAGTGCGAATCTGCAGTAAAAAAATCTGAACTGTGTAAATATGATGTGCGCATCTATAATTTGATCACGGTGCGACACGAAGGATCGTGAGTGACATAAAATTCGCACCGGGAACGGTGAAACAATGAATTGCCGTCTGTCGAACGTGGAACGTTAATTTTCAATCGGTACCCCGTAGTGGAGGTAGAGAGCTTCTTAATTATAATCTATGTTAGAAACTGTGTAATCGGCAGGCGAGTGAATAGTGAGGGTACGAAGAATTAGTGGTTATCACATAAACAAAATTGTATCAATGTTTATCGTGCTTCAGAACAGCGTAATCTGAGAAGCGCGCTGAACGAAGCAGACAAGACAGGGTCGAGAATAAACATAAGTAGCCCACCTTAGGGTAATGCGGGAGGTTAAACTGTTTCGGTAATGAAACTGTGAGCTCGGAATTGCATATGTCAGATTAGGATAGATTTGGTGCGTCCTGTACTAGGATATCGTATGCATTCATAACTTTCATACTGGTTAGAAGAAAGGAAAATTTGCCTGTAACGTGAGTGGAGGAAGTTTTGTGAAAAAAGTGTAAACAGTGTCATTTCAGTGTTCAAACCCCAACGCTATGGATTATTCCAGGAGCATCATGGAACGTCTTGAACCAGCGACTTTCCACTTCACCATGATGGGCTAAGACCTCCGAGGCAGCTCCCCTCGGGGCTCGAACAGCATACGATGGACAACGGACCAGCATTGTTGAGTACAAAATTATGATCTTATGATATTGATATTCCCTGTAGATAAACCATGTCAGAATATAGGAATAGCATGGGATGATTTTATATTGAATAATTAAAGTAGTAAGTTTAGAGTGGCCGGTATTTTATTTTAGTTTAACCTTTTAAAGATGTTTGGGAAGGAAACAAATTAGGAATAGAGTATGAATTTCCCATCTAGTTATCTTTATTGCACGAGCATGGTTATATCCTTGTTTTATGAGTACTGTCATAGGAGACGGGGGAAAAGGCTAATTAATTTCGTTGAGGTAATAAAGGAGCCTTCGTTCTTGGAGAGATATATGAAAGAAGTCAGGTTAAGATGACGCAAGAATCTTTGCCATATATCCTGTGAACCAGATAAAGTTGGATAGATGAAGTACTCTATTTAATGTAAAGTAGTTGTATTTTATGCATGATAACTTAAGGCGTTGTTGTATAACATGTGTGTGAAGAGTCATGGCACCGAGGTACAAATGTCCACCCCACCAACTCTAGCTAGTGCCCCTGTTAAAGAAAATTTTTCTTGTGATTGCTTAAATACCTTTTTGGGTAGTTCATTTTATTTCATTTAAATTAATCAGTTTGGTCGGATAATCTTATGCCGATCTATTAAAGAATTATAACTTCATGTCAGGTACATAGTCCGTATTATTATTATTATTATTACTATTATTATTATTATTATTATTATTATTATTATTATTATTATTATTATTATTATTATGGTGATTATTATGACTATTGTTATTAGTAAATTCTGTGAGGTTATTAAACTCTAGTTTGCTAGCCCGTGGATTGTGGTAGTTTTACTATGAGAGGCACGAGGATGGAACTCTGGACTCCTATAAGAGAGAGAGAGAGAGAGAGAGAGAGAGTAAAATCATGTAACGGCCCAAAAGTTGAGAGATTGGTCTGATGAAGAATACCTGAGCGGGTTAGAGCATAATTCTATGCACCTGTTTGTATTTGTTATTTTTGTTCACGTGAATAATTTGGCCCACTGAATAGGCTTTTGTAAACGCGCTAATGTTGGGTTTAAAAAAAAAAATATGTGGCCGGTGTGCCGGCGGTTGACAAGGAAATTTATGGCATCCTACCCCGGGAGGGTCGGAGCTCGCATGTGTGAAACTAGGCTTGCAAAAAAGGCAAGTGTATGGCCGTCTTTCTCAAGGATGTGTTCTTCCTCGAACCATCTTGTGCTCTGCTAGTAAATGTTTTTTTTTGTTAATCGATTACCACATTCTAATCAGGCTAAGTTGGGTGAATGCAGTAACACTTAGTTCATACACATGGAGAAGCGATAGATAGGGTCTTGATTTTCAGGTTCCCCGACTCGAGAGACCTGTTGGTCTCCTGTTCGTACCTCGGACATGACAAAAGGGAGTCAGTCACACAAACGACGGCTAATGGTAATCCAGATGCAGTTACCATGTATGGGAAATGTTATAATATGTGTTTTCTCTTCCAGGTGTGATAATAGTGTAAATAGGATGTTGTTTTGATGCTAATTGATTTGTTTAATTGAGACTTCGTGAAAAATCCTTTGGTAGTTCGTTTGAGTGGAGGGTTCAGGCCCTATGATGTAATAGTTAGTCCTCAAATGAGGTGATTAGCAGTAACTAGAATTGTGTGCATTTCATGTTTTTGCGAGAGGTTGTAACGCCGTGAAGTTGTTTATCATTTTATGATTTTTTTTATTTCTTTAAACATTATATTTCTCGTGTTATGTTCGATGTAGGTGGCCACTCTAATCTTAGAGTAAATTAGTGTAACTTGCTGTGTTTTAAATATGTAATTTGGGAATTAATCCCGGGAATATTTATATCCGTAAGGTCATAGTTTTCTTATAATTTTTTTTGTAAAAAGTTAGGTTCATTATAATAGTGTTTACCGTACTCAGCATGTAAAATAATCGTGTCCGTAAATTCGAAACCAAGTTTATCAACCAAGAGTGTAGTAAACGCAACTCAAATTTCTCCGAGTTGTTTGAAGTTATATGTGAACACCCAGGTGCTTAATCCGAATAGGTGATTGTTTGTGTGTTATAATATTCAATAGGGTATGTCAATAGACCACATTATGAATCTTATAATGATGTGGATCAAAATTTCACTTGGGTGGTAGCCCGGACAGGGTTGTCCATGGCTGGTATTAAAATTCAATGAATGTGATTTAACCATGATGTTCAAGGTTGTAGAGTGTAAATATGTGCAACGGGAGTGAATTAAATATTCAGAAAATTTATTCGTGCCTAATGTTTTGCCGATAATTAGCATCCAGAACCTCTTCCGTTCATGTTATGCCTTTAAGTTAGTTGTAAGATATTTTATTTTATCGCCGCGGACGGTCTGCGACTCTGAGTAGCCGGGGTTCAGATCTTAGGAACGGGAGAGTTAGCAGCGACCTTGCTAGGCCGCAGGGCGTTGACCTCTCATGTGAGTGGATTACTTATTCAATCCCAATGAGGGGAAATCGTCACAGGCCGAAAAGGTCCCTTGACCATCACCTTCCGCGGAGCATGGTGCCATGTGTTCATGACCCGACAGGGTCACCTCTTTGTTGGCACATGGTACCATGAGCTATGGGGGATGGTGGGAAAGGTCCCATATGGCGCCCTTCGTGTTGGCATTTTCGGCATTTCCAGTAGGTTTTTTTTGGTTTTTTCGGTAGGCATTATCGGTTTTTATTTTCTGAAAAATGGGCGCATGGCATGGTAATGCCAGAATTAAAATTTGTAGGAATGGCCAATTATGATAAAGGACTGATTTAGTTCATATTACTGGATGCACATGATTGGACCAATAGGTGAAAATGAATGACGAGTGACAATAAATTTTAATTCGTATTTTTACGGCGAGGATTGTCGTATGTCATGGTTATTATTATTATTATTATTATTATTATTATTATTATTATTATTATTATTACGGCAATAGCCATGACGGTCATTCATAGCAATTGACGTACCCAGAAAGTAATAAAAGGATTCAATTGAATCCGGGAAACAATGGAGTGATTTTCCCGAATCTGAGGAAGAACGAATATTGATACCCTTCTGGTAATCATTTTCAAGGGTATTAGTCAGGAGGTACTACTTGCAATAGGCCTCATTGCTAATAGTGAGTGTTAATTCATGTGACGAGTTAGATTCTCCGCGGAGTAGCCAAGGTGACCTCAGGCCTTTGAGCTGATTCTGAAGATGCAGTAGATTAGGCTTCAGACGGAAAGTCTTGGGACGGTATTACCCATTGTATCAGGTGTATCTGCCTCAATGCTGGAAGGATGACCTAATTTATTGGCATATACCACCTGTGTTGGTATTTTATTTTCGGATAGCTAATGTATTCAAAATTCTATCGTTTAGTATTTTGGCTACATTCTTTAATTTTGATTATGCTCCCGGTGCAACAGGGGTGTAAAAGTTAGGCAACTTCGAGTTAGCGTTTCCTTTTTGTGGCTACGTTTGGACTTAATTCTATTAAATTGTAGAAAGTTTCGAAGTTGGGGGGGGGGGGAAACAACCTTGAAGAAAACTTGGTTTCGAGTTAATTGACCCAGGTCCTAAGTTCGAGTCTAAAGGGGGGCTCATTTAATGAAAATTGTGTTCGTAATGGAATTAGAACGGATGAAAGAATGGATGCAGGAGATGATTCGCGTTAATAGCGAAAACATTTTGGCGAAAATTAATCAGAATAGCGAGGACATTCAGAAAGACATGCAGGGTATGAAGGAAATGATGCGTGAAAATAACGAAGACATGCAGGCGAAACTAAATGAGACTAGTGAGGACATTCGAGAAAGTATTACGGAAAAACTGAATCAAAAGAGCGAGGACATTCAGGGAAACATTAAAGAAATGATAGATAAGGTACAGGAGGAATGCAAGGAAGGGAGAGAGGAGATCAATAAACGGCTAGGTGACTTTGAGGAGCGGTTAGAGCGAATGACTGAACGTCAGAACGAACTAGTTGACCAACTTAAAGTCGATCGAGAACGTTGTGAAAAGGTTACGGAGCAATTAGGAGCGCGAGTAGACGGTGTAGAGGAAAAACAGGAAATTTTCGGCAAGATGATCAACACAGCGGTTGAGCGTGTAGGTTGTATTGAGGCTCAAACTATCAGTATGGCGGAGCAACTCGAGGAACACATTAAAGCGACCGTGGCATATCAGGAAACTACTAGTAGGGAGATGGAAGCAACTAAGGGGGAGATATGTCAGGCTCAGAGTAAACTGTGTGATGTGCAACATCAAGCCGTGGCGGTGCGTAAGGAATTTGCTGAGTCAATAGAGAAGCAGATATCCAAAGTCAAAGAAATAACGACCGAAGAAATAATTTCGATCCGAGAAGAGGTTCATAAGAGGGACGACCAAATATCGGATCGGATCGAGGATTGGTCCCATAAAATCCAGAAGGCGAAAATTAGGGTAGATACCCATGAAAACCTCATCCAAGAGTTGAGGGAAGAGGTAGGAAAATTGAAAGTACGGGAGGATTTCCACGGAAAGGGAAAAGGAGTTCAGTCCGATAATATCGAGCCCCATTAACCCTTTCGAAATGAAGATGGAACCGGAAGGAACAGGTCTTTTTGCTAGGATTAATACCAGTCAGGAACAATTATCTGGAACGCAAATGCACAATTCGACGTCAATTCCCATTGAACCAATACCCATTTACAATATGATGAAGATGGCGGAAGATAAGCCGAAACGGTTTAAACCTGGGGGGAACATGACTCCAAAGAAATTTTTGCTCGAAATGGATGGATATATGGCCGATAATCGGATAACGCCAGAGTGAAAATTGAGAGTTGTGGAAAGGTTTTTGGAAGACCAGGCCCTCGTTTGGTTCCAAGCGTTCCGGTACTGCTTTGATGGATATGAGAGCTTTAAAAGGGCATTTCTGGATAAGTATTGGGGAATGCAGACTCAACAGGGGTTGCGATTGGAGTTGTACTCTCGTCGGTACTCCATGACTGGCCCAACGCGCTTCTGTGAGTACTTCACTGGGCAGCTAGTCAAGATGAGAGAAGTAGACAATCCCCCGGCAGGAATTGAGCTAATGGCAGCCATTAGTAAGCAATTTCCCGCCGACGTTCAACGCATGTTAATAGCCGCGAACGTAAAGACGGCGGTGGAAATGGAACAGGTGTTGCGGCACCTTGACCAAACGTCCAGTGGGCAGCATATACGAACTAGGCAGACAGAGATGGTCAACGTTTTGGATTGCCAAGGGAATGCTAATTCAACCAGCCAGAAAGATCAGGGAACAAGTACACGGGAGCTGTACGTTGGGAACCGAAACCCAAGAGATGCGAGGTGGGGGTCTCGACCATGGGAAGAGTCCAGACGTAAATATGATAGACCGGCTTATAAGCAAAATGGTAATAATAGAGAGCGTAGACCATATCCAAAATGGCAACCACGCAATGACGGAAATTCCCAACAGCGTAGGGAATACTACCAGGGCGACCTTCAGGACAGAAAAAAGGAGTCACAACAGTACGTACGGGAGCTAAATGCATCACAAAACGTTAAGGACATATGGGAGCAGCCCATTGGGCGATTAACTCAGACGACCGAATGTAAAGGGGCTGAAAGCCTTGCATTGCAACAACACAATGCAAGTCAAAATAGATTAGATCCCCGTGCGCCAGAATATGAGGCAACTGAGGGAAATCGTCTAAAAAAGCCGAAGTACTAGATGAGGAGATAGCCGGATTTTCGAAGGCTATCGACCCTCAAACATTGTCATGGACAGTGATCACGATCGACACGTGGGTGGTACAATCTGATGAGTTATTGAAAGATAAGTTTCAAACCGACATCAAGGTCGTGAGGGAATTGCCTGTGATTTATATCAGAGTCCATGGGGTCCGAGTTCGTTGTCTTGTGGATACGGGAGCCAGCGTGAGCGTCGTTTCTAGAATACTATTACAAGAACTTCAATCCAAGAATGAAATCCCGGTTATCCCAATATCAAATGTCAAAGTTCGTGGGGTAATTCCTGACAGGACCACGATCTGCAATAATCAAGCGTATTTGGATCTGGAGATTGGGAAGGATATTATTTACCACCCGTTCATCGTTTTGTCCAAAATTGAATATAATATTATCATCGGTTCAGATTTCCTAAGGGAATATAAAGCCCATATCAATATGGAAACAAACGAAATTTGTTTAAAGTTGGATTCGGCCCAAACTGAGATAAAGTTAAATCAGTGTGAAGACTTAGAAACCGAGGAAAGGATTTGGATGACGCAGCTCTGTTCAGGAAACACGGAGGGAGAGGAAAACTGGATAGGAGTGGACGGAATGTGCCACAACGTTTTTGAGGAATCTGCAATGACAATCGCCGCATTGGAAACAGAAGAGGAACCATCGCTGGATTCAACCATTCAAGGAAAAATTCATGAAGCCAAAATTGGGGAAAATGAGAAGGATCAATTACTCAAAATTTTAGAGCAATGCAAAAAAGTTTTCGGTTCACGACCGGGGAAGATCCCAAATTTCCAGTATACCTTGGTAGTAAACAGTTGGGAACCATTTAAGCAACGCCCGTATCCGGTACCAGAAAAGTATCATGACAAAGTCAGTCAAATAATTAGCGAGATGGAGGCTAGTGGTTTGATTATGAAGTCCCAACGCCTTTTCTGAACCCGCTCGTAATCGTGGAGAAAGCGAATGGGTCCCTTCGCGTTTGCCTTGACGCGAGGGCCATTAATAAGCGCTTAGTCCCCGAGTATGATCAAGCCCCCTGTATCAAGGACATCCTGAAAAATTTCGGCATATGAAATTGTTTTCTGGGGTCGACTTAACTTCCTCTTTTCATCACGTAGAGTTAGACCCGAAGACCAAAATTTTGACTGGGTTTATGTTTGACCAAACGACGTACGTCTTCAATCGGCTTCCGTTCGGCATTATGAACGCGGGATCCGCTCTTATCCGAGCTCTCGATCGAAATCTTAGCGACGAGGTAAAAGCATTCACTGTAAGATACATTGATGATATTCTGGTGGCGTCTGAGACAGTCGAGGATCATCTCGAGAAGATCAGGAAACTCTTGCTCGATCTGGATCGAAACAACTTTAAAGTCAACCTTTCAAAGTCACAGTTTTGTCAAAGGAGTATTTTATTTTTGGGACACGTGATTGATGCCGATGGTGTGATCCCAAACCCCGTAAAAATTCAAGCAATCCAGAACTTTCCAAGACCAACTAGGGTCAAGCATGTTCGGCAATTTCTAGGGATCTGTAACTTCTTTTCTGATCATTGTCCTGGGTATACCGAAGTCGTAGCACCCCTCCAAAATTTGCTAAAGAAAAATAACCGTTGGAAGTGGAACGAGGAATGCGAAGCTGCTTTCGATAAGACGAAGGAACTCCTCGCCAACAGCGTCAAATTAGGTTACCCAGATTATTCAAAGAAATTCATCGTGCAAACGGAAGCATCGAAAATTGGGGTCGGTGCCGTGTTCTACCAAGAAGACCCGGAGGCACGACCAAAGATCACATATCTGGCATTTATGAGCCGAAAATTGAGAACTCACGAGCTCAAATACACAGTGACTGAACTCGAGATGTTGGCCATCGTCACAGCCCTAGGTCATTGGCGGAAGTATATCTACGGCTTCCCCATTGTCTTACGGACGGACCATAAGGCGTTAACGTTCATGCTCAAGTCGACAATGACGAGCGAAAGGGTGAATCGTTGGTGTCTTTTCGTCCAGCAGTATGACTTACCAGTAGAGCATTGTGCTGGGAAAAACAACATTATCACAGATGCATTGAGTCGAAATCCGGACCCCAGCGAAACTTCCATTTTCCACATCCAATTAGAAGATGAAGACCAGGCCACGCTAGAGAAGTTGAGGACTATAGGGGAGGAGCAAGAAAGAGATCCGGAAACAGAGAAGTTGATCAAGTTCTTCAAGCGGAAGATACAATCAGGTACCGCCGAGTACTCAGAAATAGAGAAGAAGGCAGAACGATACAATTACTTCAATGGGATTCTACACAAATTTGTCGATGATAACCACACTCGATACAGGATTGTAGTGCCGCCCGTATTACATGAAGACTTAATCTGGTTGGCCCACCGAGCCATTGGTCATGCCGGGATCGACAAGGTTGTATCTACGTTAAAGGGAACCTTCATTTGGCCAAATTTGAGGAAGAGTGTCCGCCGTGTATTGATGACGTGCGATATATGCCAGCGGGTGAAACACAACACCTTTCTGCTCAAACAACTGCCACGACCTTTGTTGCCGAAGGAGCCCAAAGAGCTCTTCGCGCTAGATTTTTACAACCTTTGCCCAAGGCACGACGCGGAATGCAGCATATTTTGGTGTGCGTCGATGTTTTTTCAAAGTTCATCCAACTTTGCCCTGTACAAAAAGCAAATACCAGAGCTGTCATAAATCAGATAAAGAATAAAATCATTCCGAGGATGGGTAAACCGGAGTGTATTTTAACAGACCACGATTCCCAATTTACCTCCGGAGCTTTTAAAAGGGATATTGAACGGCTAGGGGTGAAGCATCATTTGAGTTCGATTTGCCATCCCGAATCCAATCCAGCTGAGCGGATCATGCGGGAAATAGGAAATTTCTGCCAAATCTACCGTTCCCGTCAACATTGGCGATGGGTGGACGTCCTCCCTATCATTGAGGAGTGTGTTAATGGGACAGTCCACGAATCAACTGGGATGATCCCAAGCTTCGTTCATTTCGATGAAGTGCCCAAGAGACCCTGGGTGAACGTGATCCAATGTCCCCAAGACCCCCGCTTATCCGCGGAACTCTGCATCCAAACGACGGCGGAATACTTGAAGGAACAGGCGGAAAAGAGATTACGACGTCTGCGTGGGAAAAGGTACCATCGTCCGCTACGAGTTGGTGAACTCGTCCTTGTTAAACGACCAGCGATCTCCGATCCCGCAAATAAAATCTATCACAAGTTTGCGGAGCTATACATTGGCCCGTATAGGGTCATCGAAAATCTGGATAATAACTCGTACAAGGTCCAGAGTATGGACGGCACAACTGAGACAGTGTACAACGCCGCAAATTTGAAAGTATACCATCCTCCAGGAAGCGGCAGAATAGACGCAAATCAGGTGGATGAGAACGCCTAAGAAGAGGAAGAGGATCTGGAGAGAGACGAAGATGAGGATCCATTGGACGAGGAAGAGGACGTTCAAGAGGATGCAATGGTCCACGTGATGTCGACGGTCGAGCAGGAGAACCAAGATGGCCAGTGTTGTGAAGAATGCCTAGGATTGTATCAGAAGCGTGAAGCCTTGGGACGGATATGTTTCCTTCTCAAAAGAGAAAATGCCTGGCTGAATTTAGAGACTCAAAGATTAAGTACACACAGAGGAGACGTTCCTTAAAGCAAAATTTTAAACCAAGAAATTCGTAACTCCGTTCCAAATTTCTTGAAACCAATGGAGGGGCAGATGTGACCGTATAGTCACAGGAATAATTATTTCGAAGTATATATTGAAGAAATTAGTAGGCTTGTAGCTTCCTTTGTGTGGATGCTGGCAGTAGCGTCATATTGCATAACACTTCGCGACACAGAGGCGCCTAGATCTCGCAGGGGGTGGCTTAGAAAAACTCCCGAACTGCGCGCGTATCATGGAAAAAGGGGAAGAAGAATACAATTTTGCTGACTCCATATTGAAAACAAATGCCAACGCACAGCGATGCCAAAGCGATGGGGCGATTTCAGGGGTATTTTCAGCTCAATAAAGGCTAAACTAACCAGAAAACATACGGCAGAGTAATAAGAGGAATATTGGATGAATGGAAAAATCGAAAAACAAGGTAGAATAATCTCACCTACGAAAATGCACCTTCATAAGATTACGTAACCACCACGGCGTACCCACGCCTACAGGGTCGCCAAATGCTCATAGCGAGTACTACCCCCACCCCGATTGTATTGGAATTAATTACTACAAATCCACCGATCATCCTGAGTTCCGCATCGCAGCGTGTATTTCGGAGTAGTTGGCCACACAAGTTGCCGCATCGCTGGGATTCGTAAGCCTTGTGGATCTGGAAAACTGAAATGTGTAGGAGGGAGATGTCTCCCCAAGCATTCCCCACCCGAGGGAGCCTTTATATTTGCTTGCACATATGAGGGTGGACGCCAGTCTTCGAGGAGTGTACGAGGTGACCACACGGCCGATTTTTGGTCTGATTTCCCTCTCTTTGTGTGAAAATTTTCAGTGAGCGGGAGTGTGAAAAGTCGGATTTCAGTGCGAATCTGCAGTAAAAAAATCTGAACTGTGTAAATATGATGTGCGCATCTATAATTTGATCACGGTGCGACACGAAGGATCGTGAGTGACATAAAATTCGCACCGGGAACGGTGAAACAATGAATTGCCGTCTGTCGAACGTGGAACGTTAATTTTCAATCGGTACCCCGTAGTGGAGGTAGAGAGCTTCTTAATTATAATCTATGTTAGAAACTGTGTAATCGGCAGGCGAGTGAATAGTGAGGGTACGAAGAATTAGTGGTTATCACATAAACAAAATTGTATCAATGTTTATCGTGCTTCAGAACAGCGTAATCTGAGAAGCGCGCTGAACGAAGCAGACAAGACAGGGTCGAGAATAAACATAAGTAGCCCACCTTAGGGTAATGCGGGAGGTTAAACTGTTTCGGTAATGAAACTGTGAGCTCGGAATTGCATATGTCAGATTAGGATAGATTTGGTGCGTCCTGTACTAGGATATCGTATGCATTCATAACTTTCATACTGGTTAGAAGAAAGGAAAATTTGCCTGTAACGTGAGTGGAGGAAGTTTTGTGAAAAAAGTGTAAACAGTGTCATTTCAGTGTTCAAACCCCAACGCTATGGATTATTCCAGGAGCATCATGGAACGTCTTGAACCAGCGACTTTCCACTTCACCATGATGGGCTAAGACCTCCGAAGCAGCTCCCCTCGGGGCTCGAACAGCATACGATGGACAACGGACCAGCATTGTTGAGTACAAAATTATGATCTTATGATATTGATATTCCCTGTAGATAAACCATGTCAGAATATAGGAATAGCATGGGATGATTTTATATTGAATAATTAAAGTAGTAAGTTTAGAGTGGCCGGTATTTTATTTTAGTTTAACCTTTTAAAGTTGTTTGGGAAGGAAACAAATTAGGAATAGAGTATGAATTTCCCATCTAGTTATCTTTATTGCACGAGCATGGTTATATCCTTGTTTTATGAGTACTGTCAGAGGAGACGGGGGAAAAGGCTAATTAATTTCGTTGAGGTAATAGAGGAGCCTTCGTTCTTGGAGAGATATATGAAAGAAGTCAGGTTAAGATGACGCAAGAATCTTTGCCATATATCCTGTGAACCAGATAAAGTTGGATAGATGAAGTACTCTATTTAATGTAAAGTAGTTGTATTTTATGCATGATAACTTAAGGCGTTGTTGTATAACATGTGTGTGAAGAGTCATGGCACCGAGGTACAAATGTCCACCCCACCAACTCTAGCTAGTGCCCCTGTTAAAGAAAATTTTTCTTGTGATTGCTTAAATACCTTTTTGGGTAGTTCATTTTATTTCATTTAAATTAATCAGTTTGGTCGGATAATCTTATGCCGATCTATTAAAGAATTATAACTTCATGTCAGGTACATAGTCCGTATTATTATTATTATTATTATTATTACTATTATTATTATTATTATTATTATTATTATTATTATTATTATTATTACTATTATCATTATTATTATTATTATTATTATCATTATGGTGATTATTATGACTATTGTTATTAGTAAATTCTGTGAGGTTATTAAACTCTAGTTTGCTAGCCCGTGGATTGTGGTAGTTTTACTATGAGAGGCACGAGGATGGAACTCTGGACTCCTATAAGAGAGAGAGAGAGAGAGAGAGAGAGAGAGAGTAAAATCATGTAACGGCCCAAAAGTTGAGAGATTGGTCTGATGAAGAATACCTGAGCGGGTTAGAGCATAATTCTATGCACCTGTTTGTATTTGTTATTTTTGTTCGCGTGAATAATTTGGCCCACTGAATAGGCTTTTGTAAACGCGCTAATGTTGGGTTTAAAGAAAAAAATATGTGGCCGGTGTGCCGGCCGTTGACAAGGAAATTTATGGCATCCTACCCCGGGAGGGTCGGAGCTCGCATGTGTCAAACTAGGCCTGCAAAAAAGGCAAATGTATGGCCGTCTTTCTCAAGGATGTGTTCTTCCTCGAACCATCTTGTGCTCTGCTAGTAAATGTTTTTTTTTTTGTTAATCGATTACCACATTCTAATCAGGCTAAGTTGGGTGAATGCAGTAACACTTAGTTCATACACATGGAGAAGCGATAGATAGGGTCTTGATTTTCAGGTTCCCCGACTCGAGAGACCTGTTGGTCTCCTGTTCGTACCTCGGACATGACAAAAGGGAGTCAGTCACACAAACGACGGCTAATGGTAATCCAGATGCAGTTACCATGTATGGGAAATGTTATAATATGTGTTTTCTCTTCCAGGTGTGATAATAGTGTAAATAGGATGTTGTTTTGATGCTAATTGATTTGTTTAATTGAGACTTCGTGAAAAATCCTTTGGTAGTTCGTTTGAGTGGAGGGTTCAGGCCCTATGATGTAATAGTTAGTCCTCAAATGAGGTGATTAGCAGTAACTAGAATTGTGTGCATTTCATGTTTTTGCGAGAGGTTGTAACGCCGTGAAGTTGTTTATCATTTTATGATTTTTTTATTTCTTTAAACATTATATTTCTCGTGTTATGTTCGATGTAGGTGGCCACTCTAATCTTAGAGTAAATTAGTGTAACTTGCTGTGTTTTAAATATGTAATTTGGGAATTAATCCCGGGAATATTTATATCCGTAAGGTCATAGTTGTCTTATAATTTTTTTTGTAAAAAGTTAGGTTCATTATAATAGTGTTTACCGTACTCAGCAAGTAAAATAATCGTGTCCGTAAATTCGAAACCAAGTTTATCAACCAAGAGTGTAGTAAACGCAACTCAAATTTCTCCGAGTTGTTTGAAGTTATATGTGAACACCCAGGTGCTTAATCCGAATAGGTGATTGTTTGTGTGTTATAATATTCAACAGGGTATGTCAATAGACCACATTATGAATCTTATAATGATGTGGATCAAAATTTCACTTGGGTGGTAGCCCGGACAGGGTTGTCCATGGCTGGTATTAAAATTCAATGAATGTGATTTAACTATGATGTTCAAGGTTGTAGAGTGTAAATATGTGCAACGGGAGTGAATTAAATATTCAGAAAATTTATTCGTGCCTAATTTTTTGCCGATAATTAGCATCCAGAAACTCTTCCGTTCATGTTATGCCTTTAAGTTAGTTGTAAGATATTTTATTTTATCGCCGCGGACGGTCTGCGATTCTGAGTAGCCGGGGTTCAGATCTTAGGAACGGGAGAGTTAGCAGCGACCTTGCTAGGCCGCAGGGCGTTGACCTCTCATGTGAGTGGATTACTTATTCAATCCCAATGAGGGGAAATCGTCACAGGCCGAAAAGGTCCCTTGACCATCGCCTTCCGCGGAGCATGGTGCCATGTGTTCATGACCCGACAGGGTCACCTCTTTGTTGGCACATGGTACCATGAGCTATGGGGGATGGTGGGAAAGGTCCCAATACACAGTGTTACTTTACTACCCTATACCTTACCCTATCCTGTTTCTTATTTTAAGCCTCAAATAATTTGGCCTATGCGTAATGGCTCTACTAATGTTCCTTGTCTGCAGGAGACCGAGATACGTCCTGTTAAAAGAGTGAAATTTTCTCATATTCCACGAAGCATAAACATTTTTACAGATGGGGCAAAGAACATTAATGGAGTTGGTTCCGCTTATTATATACCTTCTCTAAATGTTAAAGAACAATATGGTTTGCCTCGTGACTGTTCGATTTTTACGGCGGAGCTATTCGCCATACAGCAAGCTTTACTTTTTGTTCAGCGACAGGGATATACGAGAGCTACAATCTATACGGATTCGCTGAGTGCATTACAATCTTTGGTTTCGTATGAGTTATCCTATAATTGGTATATTTACAATGTCAAGAGTCTCCTTTATATGCTGGACAACGTCGGTATTTCCATAACTTTAGTGTGGGTACCAGGTCACGTGGGTATCGACGGTAATGAAAAAGCAGATTGTTTTGCAAAACAAGCTTCTTGTCTTCCTGTTCCGAATACTAACAATATTGTTCCAGCTTCTGATTATGTAGTTGTTATCCGACAGGAGGGGTATCAAGACTGGCAGAATTTCTTTCGACAGACTGCACAAGTCAAAGGTAACTTCTATTATCATTTACAACCAACACTTTTAGTTAAACCTTGGTTTATACGAGGATCTTATACTAGACGACATATTATTAACATCATTCGGTTACGGTTTAATCATGCCCTTACACCACAATATCGATCACGTTTCCATTTAACGCAGGATACAAACTGTTTGTGTGGTACAGATATCCGTAATGGAGACTCCAACCACATTTTCTTTGAATGTTCTTTATATGCTAACCCCCGTAAAAAACTTCTGAATAACCTCAAGCGACTCAAGCAGGTTTTTTTCCTACCAGTGTTTCTTGTTTGCTCTGTAATCCTACCGTCGAGATTATTCGAGTGTTAAATTTGTTTCTAGAAGAAGCCAATATCGTGTTATAATTCTGTCTGTAATGTAGGGTGAGAATTACTCGTGCTTTTCAAGGTTCCAATTGAGTGATTCCTCATATCATTAGTGTATTACTTGTGAGTGCTATTTTGGATTTTTCGTGTGGGTGAAGCTTTAGACGCAGTGTGCTTGCAAGATTGGAAGTTTCACGTATGACAACAGGCTACTATAGCAAAATGGGGTTGTTATGTGATATAGTGAAGTGTAGTGTTTTGTGTTGTTCTACTTGCCAGCGCGAGCATCAATTATTGAACTGATCTTTTTCTTTTATACTAGTGTGTTTACATGAGTAAGCGAGTATTGACTGGGTGAAATGTCGTAGACACAGCCCATAAGCATCAGCAAGCAAAGATTGTCGTCTTTCTGAGTGTGTGGGTAGAACATCTACAAGGTAATGGCCACATAATTCCATCTTTTTGCTGTATCCGAAAATTATCCCGAGGGGAAAGTCCGAATCTTTAACCATGTAACATACTTTTATAAAATGTAAATGATCTTTCGGCTAATGTAAAACTTCATAAAATCTTTAATTGTAAATTGGGCATAGAGAGTGAGTTACCCTCTCGCACTCCCCTTCATTTTGGTTTGAGGTGACTACGTTTTCGTAACTGTGTTCTCTTGTGATGTGTTAGAGTGATCTCCATGCGAGCCACCTCAGTAGTTTGGGAATAGCCCCTGTTTCATCGGCCGAGAACCCTGCAGGATATAATATTTCATTATCGGGAGCGTAGTTTTCGCCAGGTTTAGTTTGTGTTCGGGCCGTTTATTTAACCTGTTCTTTTTCGCAAAGGCCCTGTAGATTGGGTACTAGATACCCCTGTATTAAACTATTGCTATTTGTAATTCAGAGAGTGTAACATTTTGAGGTAATATTGTCTTAAGCGGGCTGTAAGAAACCAAGAGCCTGTTAGCTATTTTCAAGGTTTATTGGAGTAGTAAAGAAGGCCTCCGGGAGGCTTGATATGATATTAGCCAGTAGATGGGCGTGAAAGTCTTCGATGACGATCCCTCAGCTATTGCTTTAACTATTTTGTCCCAGAGGACACCTATGGAATAAGGGTAAATAATTTGGAGAATTTGGAAATGAGAGAGAGGAATCACTAGAGCGTGATGTTGAAATTCTGCTAAGAACCTTAGAAACGAAATGACTCCGTCAGTAGAATTTACAGAAAACTTTGAAGTTCCCCTAAGCAGCATAGCTAAAGGTTGAGGCAAACTATTAAACCCAGGTGACATGATAGGTAACGGCCTAGAAGGTTGAGTAGTCTCTACCACAGCATTATTTAAAAAGAAAGTTTGAATTTGTGTACGATGATCAGACTCATTTTCTAATGGGGCTGATGTGTGTTGCGTTACCACAGATTTTCTACTTTATACCATCTTCGAGGAATCTTCCTCACTCGCAGTGTTTATCGCAGAGGCTTGGTCGGTTTTGGGAGCAGCTGCCCAAGACAACAATTGATTGACCCAATTTGATATTTTTGATAGATGGTCAACTAAATTACTCGCCTCCTTAGCATAAACTTCTTTTAATTTGAGAAACAATAGATCCCTAACCCTGTGTTAAAAATGGAACAGTCTAGCCTGGACTCTTTTAAGTTGGTTAGTAGAAGGATCACTCACTTCAAAAAATTTACTACAGATACTAGCTCGGTGCTGTTGTCGGTGATAGTGGAAAGAGCCTCATCAATATCCTTTTCTCCCAAAATTGGGATACAGATAGGCAATTCTAGGGATTCTTTAAGTTTGGCAGTATCTGCCGCAACCGTGCCTCCAGATTGAACATTTCTAATGAGAAATTCATAAATTAATTCCTCCTTGCGCATGTACCCGGGATGGAGGACTTCGCGAGGGCCAGACATGATGATAGAAAATTTACAAATTTAGTAGCAGAACTCCCAGCGACCGAGAAAATTCTTAAAGCTCGGATTGGTTTCGATTCTAACCGACAAAAGGGCTTACTTTAAACACATTCAACCACGCTCTGCTACCACTTGTTACGGGGATACCCGTGGAGCAGAAAGAGGTTAAAGAATGTGTCGGGGTGAATGCGTCTATTTACAATATCAAAATTAATTTAAAATTTGAACTGAAGGTTATATTTCTTTAGAATTTCAAAATTTAACAAATATAAACAGAACAGGTACAATTAGCAATCTTGAAACAAGACTTGGAGAAATCCAAGATTCAGAACTTTAACAATTTTGGGCTTCAAGCCCCTAGTTTTACAATGTCACAGATACCGGATCCAGTTTACAAAACTTGAGTTCAAACTAAGGGCAGAAATCCCCTCATTCAAGTGAAGTTAGTCATCGGATGGGCGTGGATGTCTTCTATGGAAATTTTCTCAGCTATTGTTTTAACAATTTTGTCCGATGGAACACCTGTAGAGTAAGGGTAAATAATTTGAAGAATTTGGGAATGAGAGAGAGAAAACACTACAGCGTGATCTTGAAATTCAACAAGGAACCTGAGAAAAGAAATTACTTCGTACGTGGAGTTTACTGAAAATTTAACAATTTAACATCATTCCGGCTCGAGTCATGTCATCATTAATCCAAAGGTAAAATTTCAGAGTACAGCGACTGGATGAAAATCTTTCAGACTTCATCCAAGATATTATGTTTTACACCAGGGTATTCGCTCTTCATTTCCCTGAAGATCAAATTGTGCAGACGATCGTTGAAGGTATTTCCCCGCCCTACAGGTCGTATATGTGTTTCGCGACGCACCCTCAAAGCGTTTCAGAATTGGAGGCTATGGCGGTCTCAGCCGAAGGGGTAAGGTATGCCGACACCTTACGAGTTGCGAAAGAGCCCGTTCCATCTTCTAGTAGTCTTCGGCCTCCTCCTCGCTGAACTTTCACCACCCGCAAATGCTATGCTTGTGGCTCTACGCAACATCTCCGTAACAAGTGCCCAGTGATAAAATCGAGTGGGATAAAGAATGGAGCAGGGTCATCTCAAGGATGTTTCATATGCGGCTCGTTTACCCACGTCACCAAAAATTGCCCTAATGTCAATAGCACCCCCTCCTGTTCAACTTCTGATGCAACCTCCACAAAGTCAAATAATAGGAAGTGACTAGTGTCCCCGGCTGAGTCGGTGTGTTCGTATTTCCAAGGCTCAGCCCCTGTTAAATACACCGGTAGCTCGGGTAAGTGTAAAAGTTCTTCTAATCCATCATTTGAATGCCCTAAAGTGTGCCTCAGAATTGCGGCGGAGACCACCGCAGTTGCACCATTTCTTAAAATTGAATTAAATAGTGAACCAGTCACTGCTCTATTAGATTCTGCGAGCGTGTGCTCTATTATTTCGGCTGAATGGTATTCCAAATTAAAGATTGTTTGTAAGTTTCTGAATATTGTTCATCTTCGGTACAATGCGTTTCGGCTAACTCTTCTCCTTTAGAAATTTTTGGCTTCATCTTTGCTAAAATCCGTATTTCCAAGTTCACATGGAAAATAAAATTCTTTGTGGCTAAACACTTGCCTTGCCCTGTAATTTTTGGGGCTGACTTCATGTCTTCTACTGGTCTGGTGCTTGACATTCAGAGCAAGTCGTGCACCTTCAAATTTGCTAATAATTGTAAAATTCCCTTGCTCAAATGTAACTCTGTGTCATGTTCATCTATTTCCCCTACCCAGGATGAGATGTTGTTAGACCTTAGACATCTACCTGTGGATCAGGCTGAAAGTATTTTGTCAGTCGTTTCCGGATGTGCTTTCTAATACTCTTGGTGTTACTGAACTTATCGAGTACAAGATTGGGGTCACGGTTTGGATTCCGGTTAGGTTTCCGCCTTATAGGCTGTCTCCACCTAAAAAAGGCTCTTAAGGAAATCGCTGATCAAATGCTAAAAGATGGTATTATTCGACCCTCTAAGTCGGCGTATTCATCGCACATTTTTCTGGTGCCGAAACCCCAAGGTGGCTTCAGGCCTGTGATTGATTATAGGGCTTTAAATCGGAAGGTGGTGTTACAATCTGTGCCCCTTCCGGATCTTCACTCTTGTTTTTCATGGTTTCGGAAAGCTAAGTTCTTTACCATCCTTGATCTCAATCAGGCGTACAACTAGATTTCTCTAGCTGAAGAATCGAAACATCTAACTGCTTTTGGCACGGATTAGAACTTGTATGAGTACAACTGCGTGCCTTTCGGGCTCCCCACGGGGGCAGCGGTGCTCACTAGACTGCTAGGTAGGCTCTTCTCCGACATCAAATTTGAATACTTGTATCACTATCTTGATGATGTCGTCGTATTTTCTGAGACCTTTGAGGAACACCTAGATCATCTAAAGGAAGTACTCAATCGCCTTCGGAAAGCTGGGTTAACTGTTAAATTATCCAAGGTAGCCTTTGCTGAGCCTTCTATGTCATTCCTAGGGCATGTTGTGTCGCCGGATGGTGTTTCTCTCGATCAGTCCAGAGCACAGGCCATCCGTGATTTCAAACCTCCTAACGACATCGAAGGTATTGCCACGTTCATAGGCGTGGTGAATTTCTTCAGGAAATTTATTCCTAGCTTCGCTAACAGAGCGGCGCCCTCGAACTTACTCCGTAGGAAAGACGTCAAATTTGAGTGGGGACCGTCTCAACAAGCCGCTTTTGAAGATCTGAAATTAGCTCTTTGCAACGTCCCTGTCCTTGCTATGCCTGATTTTTCGAAGAAACTCATTGTTCAAACAGACGCCTTGCCATCAGCGGTGGCTGCTGTGCTTCTTCAGGAAACTGAACTCGGAAGGCGACCCATAGCCTCTGCATCTAGGACGTTATCGGCCCAAGAGGCCAATTATTCCATCTATGAACTTGAGGGTTTGGCAGTTTTATTTGCACTAGAGAAGTTCCGACTCTATCTGGAACATGTCAAGATAGACCTAGAAACTGATAACGAAGCCTTAAGT